>NW_026294424.1:95565944-96831153 GCF_007827085.1 Peromyscus californicus insignis
AGGTCTGCCAGACAGAAAATTAACAGAAACTAAAGGAACTAACAGATGTTATGACTCAAATGAACTTAACAGACATCTATAAATCATTCCACACAAACATAGAAAAATATACCTTCTTCTCAGCACCTCATGGAACCATCTCTAAAATTGACCACATACAAGGTCACAAAATAAATCTCAACAGATTCAAAAAGAATTGGAATAAACCGCAGTATCTTATCAGATCACCATGGCTTAAAGTTAGATTTCAACAACACAAATTGCCTACAAGCTCATAGAAACTGAACAGTGCACAACTGAATCACCACTGGGTCAAGGAAGAAATAAAGAAAGAAATTAAAGACTTCCTGGAATTCAATGAAAATGAATACACAACATGCACAAACTTATGGGACACTATGAAAGCAGTGCTAAGAGGAAAGTTCATAGCACCAAATGCCCACATAAAGAATTTGGAGAAATCTCCGAGTAGCAACTTAACAGCACACCTGAAACCTCTAGAACAAAAAGAAGCAAACTCACGCAGGAGGAGTAGATGACAGGAAATAATCCAAATGAGGGCTAAAATCAATAAAATAGAAGCAAAGAGAACAGTACAAAGAATCAATGAAACCGAGAGTTGGTTCTTTGAGAAAATCAACAAGATAGACAAACCCTTTTCTAAACTAACAAAAGGCAGAGAGAGAATATCCAAATTAACAAAATCACAAACAAAAGAGAGACATAAAAATGGACACCAAGGAAATCCACAGAATCATCAGGTTATACTTCAAAAACCTATACTCCACAAAATTGGAAAATCTAAAAGAAATGGATGATTTTCCAGGTAGGTACCACATACCCAAATTAAATCAAGACCAGATAAACAATTTAAATAGACCTATTACACCTAAGGAAATAGAAGCAGTCATTAAAAGTCTCCCAACCAAAACAAAAAAAAAAATTCCAGGGCCAGATGATTTGAGTGCAGAATTCTACCAGAATTCCAAAAAGAGCTAATACCAACACTTGTCAACTTATTCCACGCAACAGAAACAGAAGGAGTATTACCAAACACTTTTTATGAGGCTATAGTCACTCTGATACCCAAACCACAAAAAGATGCAACAAATAAAGTGAATTACAAACCAATCTCCCTCATGAACATTGATGAAAAAATAGTCAATAAAATATGGGCAAACCAAATCCAAGAAAACATAAAAAAAAAAATCATTCACTAAGACCAAGTAGGCTTCATTCCAGAAAAGCAGTGATCGTTGAACATACGAAAGTCTGTCAATGTAATCCATTATATAAACAAACTGAAAGAAAAAAGTCACACGATCATCTCATTCGATGCTAAAAAAGCCTTTGATGAAATCCAACACCCCTTCATGATAAAGGTCTTGGACAGATCAGGGATACAAGGAACATATCTAAACATAATAAAGGCAATATACAGCAAGTCAAAAGCCAACATCAAATTGAATAGAAAAATTCAAAGCAATTTGACTAAAATAAGGAACAAGACAAGGCTGTCCACTCTTCCCATATCTATTCAATATAGTACTAAAACTTCTAGCTAGAACAATAAGAAAACAAAAGGAGATCAAGTGAATACAAATTGGAAAGGAAGAAGTCAAACTTTGGCTATTTGCAGATAACATGATAGTACATATAAGTGACCACAAAAATTCTACCAGAGAATTCCTACAGCATATAAACACCTTCAGTAACGTGGCAGGATACAAGATTAAGTCAAAAAAAAATCAGTAGCCCTCCTATATACAAATGATAATCAGGGCTAAGAAAGAAATCAGAGAAACATCACCTTTACAATAGCCACAAATAATATAAAATATCTTGGGGTAACTCTAACCAAACAAGTGAAAGACCTGTATGACAAGAACTTTAAGTCTTTGAAGAAAGAAACTGAAGAAGGTATCATAAAAGAGAAAGCTCTTCCATGCTCCTGAATAGGTAGGATTAACAGAGTAAAAATGTCAATTTTATCAAAAACAATCAACAGAGTCAATGCAATCCCCATCAAAATCCCAACACAATTCTTCACAGACCTCCAAAGAAAAATACTCAGCTTCATATGGAAAAAGAAAAAACCCAGGATAGCTAAAACAATCCTATGCAATAAAGAAACTTCTGGAAGAACCACCATTCCCAACTTTAATTTCTACTATAGAGCTATAGTAATAAAAAGCAGCATGGTATTGGCATAAAAACAGACAGGTAGATATCAATGGAATTGAATCAAAGACAATGACATTAATCCACACACCGATGAACACCTGGTTTTTGAAAAAGAAGCCAAAATTGTCCATTGGTGTCTTTATTGTCCAATAAAGAAAGCATCTTCAACAAATGGTGCTGGCATAACTGGATGTTGATATGTAGAAAAATTCAAATAGATCCATATCGGTTGCCATGCACAAAACTCAAGTCCAGATGGGTCAAAGACCTCAACAAAAATCCAGTTACAATGAACCTGATAGAAGAGAAAGTGGGAAATAGCCTTGAACACATTGGCACAGGAGACCACTTCCTGAATAGAACACCAGTAGCACAGACACTGAGATCAACAATTAATAAATGGGACCTCCTGAAACTGAAAAAACTTCTGTAAGACAAAGGACATGGTCAATGAGACAAAACAGCAGCCTATAGAATGGGAAAAAATCTTTACCAACCCCACATCTGACAGAGGGCTAGTCTCCAAAATATATAAAGAACTCAAGAAACTAGACATCAAAATACTAAATAATCCAATTAAAAAATGGGGTACAGATCTAAACAGAGAATTCTCAACAGAAGAATCTCAAATGGCCGAAAGAAATTTAAGGAATTGATCAACATCCTTAGTCATCACAGAAATGCAAATCAAAATGATTCAGAGATACCATTTTACACCTATCAGAATGGCTAAGATCAAAAACAATGATGATAGCTTATTCTGGAGAGGATGTGGAGTAAGGGGAACACTCCTCCACTGCTGGTGGGAGTGCAAGCTTGTACAGCCACGTTGGAAAACAGTATGATGGTTTCTCTGAAAAATTAGGCCAATCTACCTCAAGACCCAGTGATACCATTCTTCAGCATAAACCCAGAAGATGTTCAATCATACTACAAGGACACTTGCTCAACTATGTTCATAGCAGCATTATTTGTAATATCCAGAACCTGCAAACAACCTAGATGCCCCTCAACCAAAGAATGGATAAAGAAAATATGGTACATTTACACAATGGAGTATTACTCAGCAGGTTAAAAAAAAAATGACATCACGAAATTTGCAAGCAAATGGATGGAATTAGAAAAAAATTATCCTGAGTGAGGTAACTAAAACCCAGAAAGACAAACATGGTATGAATTCACTCGTAAGTGAATATTAGATGTAAAGCCGAGGATAACCAGGATAAAATTTACAGCCCCAGAGAAGCTAGGTAACAAGGAGGACTCTAAAAAGGATGCATGGATTGCCCTGGGAAAGGGAAATAGATGAGATCTCCTAGATAGACTGGAGGTGAGGAAGGGTAGAAGGGAGGGGATGAGGGATGGGATATAAGGGAAAGGGATGGTCCAGCTGGGGGAGAGACAGAGTGGGAGAGCAATGAAAGAGAAATCTTGGTAGAGGGAGCCATTATGGAGTTAGGGAGAAACCTGGTGCCAGAGAAACTCCCAGGAGTCCACAAAGATGACTCCTAGCAATAGTGGAGAAGGTGCCTGAACTGGCCTTCTGCTGTAATCAGATTGGTGACTACCCTAATTGTCATCATAGAACCTTCATCCAGTAACTGAGGTAAGCAGATGCAGAGATCCACAGCCAAACCCTGGGCCAAGTTCCAAGGAATCCAGTGGAAGAGAGGGAGGAGGGATTATATGAGCAAAGAGAGTCAAGATAATGATGAGAAACCCACGGAGGCAGCTGACCCAAGGTACTGTGAGCTCATGGACTCTAGACTGACAGCTTAGGAGCCTGCATGGTTTTCTGCAATGGTCTCTATCCATTGCAAAGAGAAGTCTCCTTGAGGAGAGGTAGACTACACTTATGGGTATATGTGGGACTTACACTTTTGGGAGTGACACTATGGATGTAAGGACAAATGTTTACTGAGTGTTGTTAAGGATTATGCTGCTTTAGTAAATTACTGTTTATAGGTTCTCCTCCAATAACTGTGGCTTCACTAGCACTGGTTAGGTATCTAGGTTCCCAGTACCAAGCTCAATTAGAGACTGCCTTAATTAGGGTTTGTATTATTGTGAAGAGACACCATGACCACTGCAACTCTTATAAAGGAAAAACATTTAATTGGGTGGCTCACAGTTCAGAGGTTTGGTCCATTATCATCATAGTGGGACACGGCAGCATGTAGGCAGACATTTTGCTGGAGAAGTAGCTGAGAGTTCTACATCTTGTGTGTGCAACAGGAAGTGGTCTGTCTCTTGGGTGTGCCTTGAGCATACATGAGGCCTCAAAGGCCACATCCACAGTGACACACTTCCTCCAACAAGACCACACCCACCCCAACAAGTCCACACCACCTAATAATGTCAATTCCTTTGAGGGTCATTTTCTCTCAAACCACCACAGTTACTGCCAGGGCTTGTGTGCCACTATTTCACCCACAGGGCTACTGGACAGGTCATCACTGATGTGGTTCATGATGTGATTGCTAGGGAGGACTGTTGTGTCTCTCTCCTTTGGAAGCTTTCATGTGCCTTCTAGTACCAGGAAAGATAGTCCTCAGGGCAGGAGTGGGGAGGGGGCATCCAAGTCAGTGACAGCTCAGGGGACTCTGGGCCCAGTATCTGAAGTGTATGGTGTCTTCAGCAATAGGGAATTACCTTCCACCTCCAGAGGATAACTAAGGGCAATAGAAATAGACTGTATTTTTTAGGAGTCTCTTAGACAGCCCTGGCAACAACTCACAAGAGGGCTTCTCATATCTGGTATTTGTTTTTATTTTTTGTTAGATGGTCTTTGGGAGTTCCAACAGCCTAGATAAGAAAGGTTCATTAAACTATATATGTATATGTATACAGTGAATTGTGGGCATTATAGGTTTTATTGTTTTAGGTAAATAGTTAATAGTGTGACTCTTTGAGGCTTTTTCAACCATCATATTGTTATTTTATGTGCTTCTCTCCGTCTCCTGTATTTACCTCCCTCCCCTTTCCTAAGGAAAACCCCTTTCCTCCTATCAAATCAATCTTATCCTAAAACTATGAACTACTTCACCTAATTGTGTGTCATCATCGCACAGGGGCCATGCTAATCTTCTCTGTATCATTCCAGGTTTAGTATATGTGCTGCCAAAGCGAGTTAACTTTAATACTCCATTTCCATCAATAGACAAGTCAACAGACTTCAGAGTCAAACTGTGCCATTGATCAAATGGACTCACAAGACTTCAACAGAATATTCTATACAATCACTGAAGTCACATCCTCCTCAGCAGCTCATGGGTCTTTTGCCAAGACAGAAATCATTTTAAGCTGTAAAAATCATTTTAACCTGTAAAGCAAGGTTTAACAAATAAAAAGGTAATTTTTTTATCCTACCAGATCATAATATTAATAGATGGAGAAGTCTTTGATAAACTAAACTCATTCTTAATTACAGCCCTGAACAAACCAGGAAGACAATGCTCACACCTGCACACAATAATGGCCACTGTGATTCAGCATTATACTAAATAGGGAATGACAAGATAGTTCCTCTAAATATAGAATAGCACCAAGGGTGACTATTCTCTCAACTATTATTTAGTACAGGGCTTGAATCCTCAGAGAAATAAGATGAGAGAGAGAGAGAGATACAAACCATCAGGAAAGGAAGAAGTCAAATTACTCCAATTGTGGATGAAATGCTTCTATGTTTAAAATCCCACCGGGCTGACAGAGCACTTGCCTAGCATATGGAAGGCTCTGGATTTGATCCTCTGAACTACATACCAAGAAAAAGGCTCTGAAAACCATCCAGGATCTAGCAAGATGTCTCTGCAGGTGTCTCTGCAGGTAAATGTGCTGGCTGCACAGACTGGAGATCTGAGTTCAATCCAAGAACACCATGAAAAGGGGAACACAGTGGCATGTCTTTGGAATCCCAACACAGGGGAATCACCTGGAAGCTGAAGGGCGAGATAACCCGGAGGACCCAGCATGGAAGGAAGTACAGGGGAGATCGCCTCACAAGATTATGGAATTATGTTTGCACACCTCTGAATATACCCATAGCCACAGAAGTGTGCACTGTAAGTCAGTGAGAAGTATGATGTTAATTATACTACAATAAAGCCATTCCTGAAGAGAAAACGTGTGAAGCCAAAGTCGTCTAGACTATTAATTTTTATTTCACATCCTAAAGTGAGCTGGGCAATAATCTTTGTGAAGAAGAAATTTTAGTTTTCTTTGTACCAACATAGCTTCTGTGTGTGTGTGTGTGTGTGTGTGTGTGTGTGTGTGTGTGTGTGTGTGTGTAAGGTAGGCTTTCCAGTTCTTTAATTTCCATCTTAATCCTAATTAATTTCCTCAAGCAGCTGATTCTGACACTGCATACTTCATAGGGTTTTCAAATACAACCGAACTTAAATGAAAATAGTCAACAGACTATCCAGGGTGTCAGGAAAACTGCCCTGTACTGATGATACACTGTGTCCAAATGCACTGAAATGTCACATGGTGCTCCCAAAATATATTCGATGTGGCTATAAGGTAAGTATTTACCAAATACTTGAAGAACATGAAATTCACATAACCTATATAAAATCTTGGTTTGTCTTTAAGTAAGACCTGTTTGTTCATCCAGGGTGTCTGTAACAGGGTAAGGAACATGACATCTACAGTTTCCCTTAGCACAGGCACTGCTGCTGGCATTATGGGATGGTTCTAGGCACAGCCTTCCTTTGAGTCTCCTCAACATCCCAGATTAACACACACAAGAGATAGTCCCTCAAAGGCAAAGGCAGGAGAAGCTTCTCTGAAAAGCCACTGTGTTTCCCCTTCTTGTTCCTGAGCTGTGAGACTGAGGGGCCCCCTCTTGTTATGGTCCCAAGAATTCAACTTAGGTTCTGCTCCTGCAGAGGAGCTGGGTTCCATTCCCAGCTTCCACATGGGGACTTCCAACTGTCTGCCACTCCAGTTCCAGGGGATCCAGTGCCCTCTCTGGCCTTCAGGGGCACCAGGTATGCAAGCAGTGCACTTACATACATGCAAGCAAAACACTTATACACAGTAAATAAAAGTGAATAAATCACTTAAAATGTAACTCAGTTCAGCTTTGAGGGCCCCTAAATGTATTTATGTCGATTCCGATGTTCTTTCTCACAATTCTCCATTCTAGTTTGTATTTTATTTTCCTCTCATCCTGCCAAATGCTCCACAGATCCTTAGTTATGTGCAGAAAAGGTTCTGCATGTGTGTGCATTTTAACACAGGTTGATTGAAGAGAATGCACTGTTGGAGAGGCCTGTGTTAACACCATAGGAAGGGCTCTTCTGTGCAAATGCCCAGGCCTGGACACATGGTGCCCAATAAGTATGTGTTACTATTAAACTTTCTGTGTTTCTAAAAATAGACCAGCGATTACATTTCTAGTGTTACACAAGAAAAGAAGACAGCATTATAGATAGAAACACAGTCATTGAAAGGTTTACAATCTAGTTATTTTGGCCTTTAATTTTTCTGTCTGTTCAAAGTTTTTCCACACTATTTGAGTAAGAGTTGTAAGAAGTTGTTGAATATCTGTATAGCAAACAAGAGATTTTTGAACAAATTTTAAATCGTGAGATAAAGGAAAAGAATAAATTGTTCCGGCTCCTAAAATACCAGTGCTAACAAAATCCTTTTGCACTTGTGGTAAATTCACTGCTTGATAAAACTTTACCCCACTCAACATCAACTTTATTTACCTTCACACATTTGGAGATCAGAGGTTGTACATCCTCAACCCACCGCTGTGAACACCATACCCTCTGCAGACAGATGACATGGCCAGTAGTCTGCATTTCACATTTGCAAATGAAGCTGCAAAGGATTTCCCAGCCCTGCCTGCCCACACTCACCAGGGTCAGATGCAGGGGCCCAGTCTCCTTGTGCACAGGACGGGAGGAGAGCTGCAACTTCTCCCCGGGGCTCTGGTTTCTGCCCCTCAGCGTCCTGGAGCCTCTGCTTCCGGGCCACCTAGGCTGCCCTCCTTCAGGGGCCGCGACCTGGGCAGCTCCCAAAGAGAGGACAGGAAGTAGCCTGCCGGGACAGCATGGGGTGGGAGCAGGGGGGTGGGAAAGGTATGCCGTGGGGGAGGGGCCCTATGGGGCCCTGGGATTGGTGCACCCCAGCTCAGGGCGAGCTTCCAGAGAGCTGGGCAGTCTGCACTGCACTGAGGGTCAGGCCCACACCAGTGCTGAAAGATGAAAATCAGCATCCAGAATCCCAGGGGAGACAAAAAGAAAGTAACGGTTGCGGGCGGGGGCGGGGAGGGGGCGTGTTTAACAGACAGGGGAAAGAAGCAGGAGGCGAATATATGCCTAACACAGAAAGGGACAACCCCGGGGGGGGGGGGGGGGGGGAGGTCAGGACAGCCCAGGATATGACTTGTTAAGCGCCCAGGTTGTCAATATAAATTGATTTATAGTTTCATTTTATATCTGAAGAGACCAATTGAGAAATAATTCACTACTCACTATTATAATCCCTATAACCTAGAGGTTGGGCAGGAGGACGGAGGGACGGAGGGACGGACACCACTGTGAACCTGCAGTCAGATGGTGCAGTGTGTGCAGTACAGGACACTTCCTAGACCACAAAGGTCAATGTTGAAAACAAGTCAGTTTCATCCTCTAATAGTCTCTGTAACATTCCAGCGTGAATGGGGGAGGGTCACAGGAGCCCTCCCCTCCAGCTGAGGAGCTATGGACAGTTGATGACTGCCAGGAGAGGGAAAGTCGGTTTTCTTCAGGAGTGTGGTCCTTGGTGTGTTGACTATCCAGGGGATGATTCTACTCCATGTGTACATGGGCAGCACTGACTGGACTCGGTGGTCATTGAAGAAGGGGAGGGAGAGGGATGGGGAGGGAAGGAGAGGAAGGGGAAAGGAGGGAGGATGGAGGGAGGGGGAGGGAGGGAGGGAGGAAGAGAGGATGGGGGAAGAAGTTGTCGGGAGGGGGACTTTGGGGGGAATTCTGTTGTAAGGTAGCAGTGGAGGGTGAGTGAGGTCCAGTATGATTCAAGTACATCCTATGTATGAAGTTCTCAAAATGCTTAAAGAATAAAAATTGTAAAAGTTTTTGATAAAGTTAACTTTTATTAAAGTATGAGATACACACAGAAAAAGTACAGGCTGGGCAGTGGCCCGACTCTGTAAGCATGAGGACCTGAGTTCAGATCCCCAGCACCAAGTGAAAAGCCTGGTAGTGGTGGGGAAGCAGGGGGATCCCTGGCACTTAATGACCAGCTACTCTGGATGAATCCCTGATTCATTCCTCAGGTTCAGTGTGAGAGTGAGGATAACACTATTGTTGACCTCCACAGGGATACACACCCACATACAACCACACATTCACATACATACAAAATTATGCAAAATCTGACTAGACAGCTTGATGTATATTCACAATGTGACATATTGTATTTGTGAAACTCAGATTTTTTTATAGAACATTTCGAGTACTTCAGACGGAGGAACAGGAGCACACACCTATAATCTCAGGACTCAGCCTGAGGTCCAAGGTTTGCAAGTTGAAGGACAGCCTGTGCTACATAGAGGATGCTGGCCAGCCTGGGCTACAAAGTGAAACTGCTTCTGCCCTCTACCTTGAAAATAAAAGAGCAGAAAGAAAAGAGAAGAGGGAGGAATGGAGAAGGACAGAGGTGGGGGAGGGGGAAGGGGAGAGAGCAGCAGTGAGACACACAGGAAAGACAGAGGACCACAGGGCTTCCCTCAAGGGAAGGACCATCATGGCCGCCCTTTCCAAAGGTCACCGTGTTCTTCCTTCTGTGCATTTGCTGTCTACTTCTAGTTAGTTTTTACTTCTATTGTGTAGTAGTGCTGGTACCTAACCCAGGGCTCCAGGCCTGCCCCAGGTATGCCAGAGTTACATCCCCAACTCTGAGGATCTGATAACTATGTAATCAACTTTCTAGTTGATTCTCTTCACCCCCCAATCCTAATCTGGCCTCACTCTAAACCCAAGTGGATCTGGAACACCTGCCGTCTGTGGCACCTGGAGTCTCTTGGACCAGCAACTAATAAGGAGGGATCCCACATCTGTGCCAGAATTTTTGTTTAAGGACCAATGACTCTGGGAGCAGCATTATCCACTCGTACAGGTCACCACCTTTCAAACTCAGCTTTTAAATTATTTTTGTTTAATTGACTTAAAACGTGTACATTTTCACACAGATCTTGTTGCAGATGAACTTCCTTCTACTTCCTTCCTCCTTCTTTACCCCAAAGTGAACCTTTATACTCCAGTGTTCCCTCTCTATTTTCATATAACACATATGTACTGTCCTCCCCAGTAATGGCCCCTTTCACACTTCCTGGCCTCTACAGGCATGTGACTTAAACACAGAAACCTAAAAATTTCAAGGTAGAACCAACATTTGAGAGACAACATTTGCATTCCCAGGCCTGGATTACCTCACTTGGCATAATATTTTCAAGTTCCATCCATCTTCCTACAAATTTCATTTTCTTTACAACTGAATAAAATTCTATTGCACACTGAAGTGACTAAGGCAAAGTCATCCTGTCCTGTCTCCATTTTGGTCAGCTCAGACACTTCTCAGCCCTCCTCCCCACAACAGTGGTTTCTGCCTTGGAATCACATTTGGCATTCCCAAGACCACTTTGGTCCATATGTATTAGCGAAAATAATTAGTGATATATGAACTTAAACTAAATTAACCAAAGAAAATATAAGTCAAAATGAATTCTCAAATTCTCATGTTGTATTTGAAATATCCATGTTCTGTCAAAACAAATGATGCAAGGTAACTTTGCCTCTCATCCAACATCAATGGGATTGTAGGTGTTGCCTTTAGAATGCTGTACCTCTGACCTTCTGCACCAGGAGACTTTGAACCCACTCTTGGTCAATGGCCAAAACTAAAGGACTTTATAAACCTAATTGTCTACATTAGTGTGGTGGTCTGTATCTTCCTCACATGGATTATTACAGTGCCCCATTTCCATTACGTTCCTCCCCCTGCCATCTCAGCACTGGACAGCTAGGCTATCTCCATTTCCATTACGTTCCTCCCCCTGCCATCTTAGCACTGGACAGCTAGGCTATCTCCATTTCCATTACGTTCCTCACCCTGCCATCTCAGCACTGGACAGCTAGGCTACCTCCATTTCCTCTAGTATGTCTAGAGCAGCAATGAACACAGAGGGGCAAGTATCTCTGTAAGAGGAGACAGAGTCCTTTGGATTATGTGGTGGGAGAAAATCCTCACCAGCTACACCCTTGACAGGGGAATAATAGCCAGAGTACAGAAAAACCTGAAAACATCAAGAAAGCAAATGATACAATAAAGAATAGGCTATGGAAATAAACAGAGTTCTCAACAGAAGAAATGCACACACCAAAAAAAAAGAAAGAAAAAAGAAACAAAACCCAATGGATAATAAGTATTTTTTAAAGTGCTCAAATCCTTACCCATTGGGGATTTGTAACTTACACGATTTGAGGTCTATCTCACTCCAATCAAAATGGATACCATTGAGAAAACAATTGGCACCAAAGATGGTGGTGATGTGGGGGAGGGGAAGCCCTTCCTCTCTGGTGGTGGCTGTGTAAACCAACACAGGTGCTGTTGAAATCAGGGAGGAAATTTCTCAGGGACTAAAAATAGAACTACCATATAAGTGAGTATATCCTGGTCCCCAGTTCTATTCCATTGATTGGCATTTCTATATCTGTGCCAGTACTGTACCGTTTCTAATACTACGGCTCCCTCGAATATCTTGAAGTCAAGCATGATGATACCTGTAGCATCATTCTAAGATGTTTTTCTATTTCTGTGAAGAATGGTGGAATTTTAGTGGAGATTATATTGAACCTATAGACTTTTTTTTTTTTCTGAAACAGTGATTTTCACAACAGTACTTTTTCCAGTCTACATGCATGGAAGGTCTTCTTTCTGAGATCTTTCTCAATTCCTTTTCAGTGTTTTGAAGTTTTTATTGTGGGGATCATTCTTTTCCTTGGTTAGGTTTCTTGCAAGGTGTTTTGTTGCTTTTGAGGCTGCTGTGATTAATATTGTTTCCTTGATTTCTTTCTCAGCCCATTTGTCATTGATTACAGGAAAGCTACTGATTTTTGTTTATTAATCTTGTGTCCTAGCACTTTACTGAAGGTGTTTATTAGCTCTAAGAATTTTCTGGTGGAGTCTTTAGTCTGTTATGTGTAGGCTCCTGTTATCTGCACATAAGGACACTGTGACTTCTCCCTTCCTGTGTGTCTCTGTCTTTCTCTTGTCTTTAGCTAAGATCTCAAGCAGTGTACTGACCAGGAGTGGAGAGTGCAGACTGCCCGGGCTTATTCCTGATCTTAGTGGAAATGCCTTGAGTTTTTGTCCAGGTATCATGATGTTGGCTGCAGGTCATTCAGTCCGTATCATTCTGAGGTGTGTCTCCTCCATTCATATTCTCTTCAGGGTTGTTTTCATGAAAGGGTGTTGGATTTTGTCAAGGTCCTTTCCTACATCTATTGAAATAATCAAGTGATTTTAACCTTGAGTTTATTTATGTAGTGTATTACATTTATGATTTGTGTATGTTGAACATCTCTCTATCTCTAGAATGGAGCCACCTCAATCATGATGAACAATTGTTTTCCTGTGTTCTTGAAATCAGTTTGCAGGTATTTTATCAAGAATGTATCTATGGTGTAGCTAGAGTTTTCCTGACTGGCCACAGTCAGGACAAATCTCTGCCACCCGCCAGTCCCACAGCCACTCAAACCCGACCAAGTAAACACAGAGACTTATATTGCTTACAAACTGTATGGCTGTGGCAGGCTTCTTGCTAACTGTTCTTACAGCTTAAATTAACCCATTTCTATTAATCTATACCTTGCCACGTGGCTTGTGGCTTACCGGTACTTTACATCTTCCTTGTCCTGATGGTGGCTGGCAGTGTCTCCCCCACCTAGCTTCCTGTTCTCTCAATTCTCCTCTCTGTTAGTCCCGTCTATACTTCCTGCCTGGCCACTGACCAATCAGTGATTTATTTATTGACCAATCAGCACCACACTTGACATACAGACCATCCCACAGCACCATGGTCACCATCATTTGATATTTTTGTGCCTTTGTCTGGTTTTGGTATCAAGGTAACACTAGTTCCATAAAATGACTTGGGAAGTATTCCTTCCTTTTCTACTTTAGGAAATCTCTTGAGATAAGGTACTGTTCTACTATGAAGGCCTTGTAGAATTCTACAGACTCTATCTGAGCCTGGACTTTTGGAGCTGGTGTATTACAACTTCTATCTCATTTATATTCTTTATCTCCTCTGTATATAACTTTGTTAGGTCATAAATGTCTAGAAATTCAGTAATAACTTGGATTTTTTCTACTTAGTAGAATATAAGTGTATAAGATATGCCTTTAAGATTTTCCAAATTTTATTGATGTTTGAAGTAATATCTCCTGTTTGTCTATAATTTTATTAATTTTAATTGCCTCTCCTCTTCTTTTGTCTAGTTTGGCTAAGGGGTCATTGACCTTGCTTATCTTTTCACACAACCAGCTCTTCATTTCGTTCTTTGCTGTTGTAGTATTTTATGTTCTGTTTCATTTCATTAATTTCTACCCTGATCTTATTTGTTTACATCTGTTTCTGTTGGGCTTGACATGTTCATGTTTGCCCAAGGACATAAAAGGTGCATGTTCAAACATTACTTTAAAAATAAAAACGGAGGAAAGATTCAGAGTTTAGATCAAATGTCATGTCAACAGCATCTAACCTTGTCTCACATGGAGAACATATTCCCAGATAATGACTTTTTCACTATATCATTACTACCTCATAATTGGGAGAATAAAACTCAACTCTGACCTCCTTATAGTCAGTTGAATTTTCCAAGTCCTTGTATTTAACCGTTTTAGCTGAAACTAGTATCACATTAAATAAATGAGTCTTTATTACAAGGAACTAATGAAAATTACTGCAATTCTTAGTGAGCTTTTCCTCAGCATCCAGTGAGGAATGAAAGGGGATAATAATCAGCAGGCAACTCTAGACACCCAACACCTATTGGTACAGGTTCCTGAGTGTGTCTTTCACCTCCTCTGCAGACTCCAAGGATAAACATTGTCAAGGCACTTACTCCATTCCGCCACTCTGTATTACAGGATTCTGGAAGTGATTGACAAGGTCAGGACCACAGAAGGCCACAGAGTCACGACAGGACACACAGCGATCACTTCCTTCCAATGCTGAGGCTATTGGGAGGTTCTGCTTTCAGAGTTGCTCTCCTGGGATTTTGGTTCTCACACCTGCTCTCCAGCCAATCATCCAGGAAAAAAGAACAGGACAGCTGAGGGGGGAGAGAGAGAGAGAGAGAGAGAGAGAGAGAGAGAGAGAGAGAGAGAGAGAGAGAGAGAGAGAGAAAGAGAGAGCTCAGTCAATGAAGTGTTTACTGCACAAGCATGTGGACCTACTGATCCCTGGACACACATGCACTAGGTGGGTCGAGTGGCCACACAGTAACTCTAGTGCTGGGATAGTGGGGATGGACAGAATCCTGGAAATTACTGACCCATCAGCCAGGCTAGCCACTGAGAACCAAACCAAGTGAGAGACTTAGCCTAGAATAAAAACTTTTTAAAAAATGAGGGTGATGTAATCCGAGAAACACCTTAAGTTGACCTCTGGCCTCCACACGCATGCACATGCATACACAAACATACTCACACACAAACACATGCACACAAATAATAATGGAAACAGAAGGAGATAGCACAAAGAAGAGGAGTTTCTATTTGCCACAGTCCTCACCTTGACTTGGTCACTGATGGAGGCTGTGTGGGTTCCAGAATCTCAGGTTCTAGACGTGGACCCCAGTCCTGCAATGGGAGAGATGGCTATGGCTAATACATGATTAAAAGCGCTTAATTACTTTGTTTTTATATGTATGGGTGTTTTTGCTTACATGGATGTCTATGCATTACTAGCATGCCTGGTGCCTGCAGAGGCCAGAGAGAGCATCGATTCCCTAGAACTAGAGTTACAGATGGTTGTGAGTGTCCATGTGAGTACTGGGAATAGAACCCAGGTCCTCAGGAAGAACAACATGTACTCTTAACCATGAAGCCATCTCTCCAGCCATGGCTGAGAGCTTTTAAAATCAATTCCAAGCATACACTTTCTTGTTTGGCAGGAAAACAGTACCATGAAAAGAATCCTTTCACTTTCTCAAAAATTAAACCCATGCAATTGCTTCAGAATATTGACATTCATTTGTTTTCTTTGTAAATCATCATCATCATCATTATTACTATTATTAGAATGTGCGTGTGTGTGTGTGTGTGTGTGTGTGTGAGAGAGAGAGAGAGAGAGAGAGAGAGAGAGAGAGACAGAGACAGAGACAGAGAGAGAGAGGGGGGGGAGCACCTGCTGGGGTCACAGAACAACCTGGTGCAGATGGTTTTCTCTTTCCTCCTTTACACATGTTCTGGGATCAAACCAGGCTTTTGCAGCACGTGCTTTACTCACCGAGTTATCTCAACAGCTCTGGTTTTGCTTTGCTTTGTTTTATTTTGTTTCTTAAAACTTACGGTCTTTTAGGACTTAGAATGTATTGCTCCAAAACCTTCTGGCTTTCAAAACTTGCAAAGTCTCCACTGAGAAATCAGCCGTTACTCTAGAGGATTTTCCTTCCTATGTGACTTGTGTTTATCTCTTGCAGCTTCCGGTGCACTCTCTTCGTTGTGTGTACTTTAACTATGACAGGCTGTGGGGAGTCTCTTTTCTGGCCTTGTGTCTTTGGTGTTCTGTGTACCTCTTGTGTTTGTATGGTCATGTCTTTCCTTAGTGTGGGGCTGGAGAGATTGATGGCTCACTGCTAAGCACTGGCTGCTCTTGTGGTGGTATTGTGTTCCCCAAAATATTATGAACCCTAATAAACTTATCTGGGGTCAGAGAACAGAACAGCCACTAGATACTTAGGCTAGAAAATGGTGGCACTCACACCTTTAAGCCTAGCATTCCAGAGGCAGAAATCCCTCTGGATCTCTGTGAGTTCAAGGCCACATTGGAAACAGCCAGGCATGGTGACCCACGCCTTTAGTCCCAGGAAGTGAGCCTTTAATCCCAGGAAGTGATGGCAGAAAGCAGAAAGGTATATAAGGCGTGAGGACCAGGAACTAGAGCTAGTTAAGCTTTCAGGCTTTCGAGAAGCAGTTCAGCTGAGATCCATTTGGAAAAGAACACAGAGGCTTCCAGTCTGAGGAAACAGAATCAGCTGAGGAATTGGCAAGGTGAGGTGGCTGTGGCTTGTTCTGCTTCTCTGATCTTCCAGCATTCACCCCAGTACCTGACTCCGGGTTTGATTTTATTAATAAGACCTTTTAGGATTCATGCTACATGCTCTTCCAGGAGTCCTGAGTTCAATTTCCAGCAACTGCATGGTAGAACACAACCATCTGTAATGGGATCAATTCCCTCTTCTGGCACGCAGGCATACATGCAGACACAGCACTCATATACATAAAATACAAGAATAAATAGTTTTAAAACACTTTTTAAAAAGAAGTTCCTGTAAAAATATTACCCTTGTTTGAGCCTTTTTTTTTAACTTACTGGACTTTTTGTTTATTATTGTTTCTGATTTTATGTTTTTATAGGGAGTATGTGTTTATTATGGTTTTGTTTGCTTGCTTTTGTTTGTTTTCTAAAAACAGAGAGGAAGAAAAGTCATGGGTTTGTGGGTGGGGAGATGGGCAGGAACTGGGAGGAATTGGGGAACAGGAAAGCTTGATCAGAATATATTGTATGGAAAAAATTTCAATAAAGGTATTTTTTTAACTTGAACAGTTTGGGAGGCCCCCAGGCAGTGGGACAGGGACCTGTCCTTAGTGCATGAGCTGACTGTTTGGAACCTGGGGCCTATGCAGGGACACTTTACTCAGCCTGGGCAAAGGGAGGAGGGGACTGGACCTGCCTTGGCTGAATCTACTAGGCTGAGTGGAATCCCCAGGAGAGTCCTTGCCCTGGAGAAGATGGGAATGGAGGGTGGGCTGGGGGGAGGGAGGGCTGGAGGAGGGAGGACAGGGGAATTCGTGGCTGATATGTAAAATTAAATTAAATTATAAAATAAATAAAAAAAGAAAAACCAAACAAAAATTCAAAAAAATAAATAAATAAAAAATAAAAAGAAAGTACTACAATTTTCAATGAGCCTGATGAGCTTCACAATGTAATCTCAGGTCCCCTCACAGAGTGTTCTGAGTTTTCTATTTATGAGCCTGTAGAGAAGATGATCAAAGAGACATGGAAAATGATTGCAGACTCAGAAGCACAGAGGTGGTTTACCTGCAAGGTGGTTGGCAGCCATGATCAGTTGTAAGGTTTTACTCCACATTGCTAACAAGGCAGAGTACAGGCCTCATTTTGGCGTCTAGATCATTACCTCTGTATATTCCCCCAGCATCCCTCTTCCTTAGGCATCTAGCCCTTTCGCATTTCCCCAGCATCCTATATGAAACCAAGGAAACCAAGCACAAAAAAACAGCAAAGACAGAACATCCTTGACATACATGTCCTGAGACTACACTCAACCTTTTGCTCCATCTTATTCCTGGCGTCCTGAGTGTCCCAATCCCCTTGTTCACAGAATATTTTAGGAGAGCTGGTTCTTTTTTCTTCTTGGTTCTCTTCTTCCATTTTTTAGGTCTCTTCTTGTTTTTATATTCTTATTTATGCCCCCACCCTGCTCCTAGGGTATGTCAGGAGATTTTATAAACACTAGTACAACCTTTTTATCAAGAATTTTCAGGTTGTGTCTTAAAATAATGAGCTTCTGATTTTGCCTTTTTCCTGTGTTTTCCCAGTGGCTGTTCTATGACAGTGACAGGGAGGCTGTGGGAAAACACGGACAGTTGAAAATAACACAGCTCCCCTGATTTTGGAAGCCCTGTGGAGACATGCACCATGGAGGGTAGTGGAGACAGCAGACATTGAAGGGACACATTGACCGTTGTGAGGCTTTGGTGAAGTTCCCAGCCAAAACCACTGGCCATGAAAAGAACTGGCTGTTCTAGACGGTGAAACATAGATACTGCCCGTGGGAAAATGTGGTTTCTAAATATGTTCCACAAATGTACACTGGGGTGTGGAAAGCGTTTACAAATGCTTGGTTTGTAAAGCCCTTGCCATTCAAGTGTGAGTGCCTGAGTTTGAATCCCCAGAATCCATGTGAAAGCACATGGTGTAGTGTGCATATGCACTCTCAGTGCTAGTGTGGCAAGGCAAGTGGCAGAGACAGAAAAATACCCAGAAACCTGTGGGCCAGCTAGCACAACTTATAACAAACAACATGGGTAGCATTGACCTCCACAGCAACATGGCACACACAGACCTTCCCTTACACATGTAGACAAGCACTCACACAAACATGGACACACATCATGAGAGAGACAGACAGTTTTTAAAAAACAAGAAAACTGCAATTTATTTTAATTTTGTAGTTGCAAACCTCTTTAGAGCTGAAAAGAAACCGCTTTCCTGTTTTGCTAACACAAGAAGCAACCGAGTTCCTAGAAATGCCCCAGTTACAGAAGAGGCTCAGCTGCTTTCAGTTTCCACCAGAGTTACATTCCAGGAAATGCCTTTTCAGGGCCCGGCTTTGGCAGCAATCCTGCAAGGCTGGAAGTGTGTTCCCGCGTGGAGGGAGAACACTATAGGTCAGATCCCCAGACCCACCAGCCCTTTCTTGCTGCCTTTCATGACAGGTATAAGGCACACTTTTAAAATCTTTCTCTAATCAGACTATACATAGACAGACCTGCTGCCAGGGCCAGGCAAAATGCTAAGAAATGCCAATCAACATTTTTAGTTATCTCTGAAATGGTGGCAAAAAAAAAAAAACCACAAACTTGAATCATACCACCTGCTCAGAAATCTTAACCACTTCCTATTGCCCGGGATATGCACCATCTCCACATGACCCTGTGTGCCATCTTATGCACACTGACCCCTGCTGCCCTGTTCTAAGCCTTGTCTAACTCTGCACAGTCAGACTTTCATTCAAGAAAACTAGATACCTGCACACACATGCACATACATATGCACACACATGCACATACACATGCACACACATGAAAGGTTGATCTGGTGTGGAATGTTTGGACAACATTGCAAGGCTCTGAGTTTGATCCCCAGCACTGAAAAGGAGCTAAGGGTCTTCCTCAGGCTTTATTATTCCTTTCAAGTGGTGCAGCATGCTCACACCCATCAGATACCTCTTCATGCTCTCCTCAAAGCTGCCTGCTCCTCGCCCTCACTCCTGTCCTGTGCTCCCTGCTCCTCACCCTCACCCCTGTCCTGTGCTCCCTGCTCCTCACTTTCACCCCTTTCATGGACACCCACCAATAGTTATGCTCAGTCTTCTCCTGA
Organism: Peromyscus californicus insignis; assembly: GCF_007827085.1. Lineage (NCBI taxonomy): Eukaryota > Metazoa > Chordata > Mammalia > Rodentia > Cricetidae > Peromyscus > Peromyscus californicus. Next base: position 95,585,560 of record NW_026294424.1, read on the forward strand.
GTGACCTCCAGGCATGGAAAACATGGAGGCTGACATACTTTCTGTTAGAGCCTCTAAAGCTGAGTCAGCTCTCCACCAGTACTTCACAGGGGTCTCTTCATTCTTCTGCACAAATCCCCTTCTTTGCTATGGATTCCTGCAAGGAAAATGTACAGAGATGTGACCAAATGGGAAGAACAGAGAAACTTTCAAAGAACCCGGTAGGAAGTCAGTTTGACTATTTCTCATGAGAAGAGTATTGTGATGTAAGACTTGAAATAAGTCAAAAATTTAAAAACTTGACTTATTCATGACTAAGAAGACAGCAATGACTTCCTCCTCACAGGCTGTGTGCACACCCAGCAGCTCCTGGAGCGTGTCTGTGGGGAGCCTCAGTCGCTGGGCCATCTGCTCACTGTGGTGGTCAGCTGCCTTCTGCACAGCTGCTGAGTTCTCACGCTGGGCCAGAGTTGTCACTGCATCATCCAGACAAGGCACAGCTCCACTGCTGATGGCATCCATATAGGTCGTCACCAGAGTCCCCAGTCCTTCACGAACCATGAAGTGTTCTACATGAACTACAATGAAGTGTAGCCAGTCTATGAAGTGTTTGAAGATTACCTATCTATCTGACATACATCTCTGTGTATCTAGACAACCTAACTAACATGGCTATAAGTATGACAAACATGAGTGACCAAACAGGTTAAAGACTAAGGTTTCACATTATAAACATGAACAATCTGTAGACAGATGTACAGTATAAGGACAATGAACTCGAATTTGTGACAATGTACAAAAATATCTTAATCAGAGGTAGAAATGTATAGTGCAAAACTATACTTGTTATATTGTACATATGTTCCTACTCATATGTACAATATAACAAGTATAGTTTTGTATTTGTATCAATATACAAATTATCTTAAACAGGAACAGAAAAATAACTTTACATTTGTATCAATATACAAGAATCCATACCAATGCGTACTATCTAAAGCTGATAGTTTTTAAGTTGGTTTACAAATAGATACAATAATCTACCTATTATCCTATTCTATCTATTCCCCTTTTTTCTTTTCCAAAAGAGATTCATGAGTCTAAACTTTATTATTCCACCAACAAACCTATTACAACTTATAACCAACCCCTAACAGATGACAATTATCCATAACCCTGAGAAAACAAAAACCTGTTGGGAGAGGTCCCTTTCTTAGAATTGCTTCCGGCCGTCTAGAGGACAACAGTGTCTCCGTGGGATCCTGTAAAAAAAACTAAAACGATGGTTAAGTCTCATTAGTACTAGCTGTAACATTTGTAGCCAGACTCAGAGTGAAGTAAGATGGTGGACCATCTCAGCTGGCCACCTTAGAACTGTCCTGAACAGTTTGCAGTCCGAAGCCTATCTTTGTGTGGTGTTTATTGGCCCAATGGCATCATTAGGAACCAGGTAGAATCGCTGTTGTGGGGCCCCATCTTCCTTCTGGAGACTCCAGAGATTGCTATTAGGAAAATTGACTGTTTACTGTGGAAAACTTAAACATTATTAATATCAAAATGGAAAGTTTAAATTTTAGGATAGCATAATATACAAGAAAGTTTACAAAGAATCAAGAATAAGAATGGGGAGAAATAGAATTTTGACAATAGTTCCTAGATTTTTGTTTTCTTCTGTCCCACACCAGTTGGCTCTTCTGATATGAGAAAGAACTCTTAATTTTTTCTTTTGACAGCATGCTTGGATTTAGGTTTTCTCTCTCTCTCTCTCTCTCTCTCTCTCTCTCTCTCTCTCTCTCTCTGCCTCACAAAATAAAAAATAAATAGAAACAAACTAAAGAAAATCAGTAAGACAATAAATACTAAAACAAAACAGTACAAGAATTCTGTTTCGTGTTGGCCAATTAACAACACAAAATTACCAACACACAGTAAGCCCTGAGTGGAGCTGATATTCCCAGTGACACTTTATTGGAGAAAACTGATTTTCCTTTTCCCAGCAGGCACCAATCACACATAGCTCTGGGTTAGGGGTGAGATTTTGTGTCCACTCCCCCTTTTCAGTGCTGGGATTCTGTCTGGCTTGAGCTGCAGGTCTTCTGCATGCTGCCACAGTCTCTGTGAGTTCCTGTGTGTGTTAGTCCTATAGTTTCTGAAAGATCCTGTTTCCTTGGAGGCCTCCACCACCTCTGGATCTTAAAACCTTTTTACCTCTCCTTTTGCATGGACCTCTGAATGTCAATGGGAGGTTTGATGAAGACATCCCAGGTAAGACTATGTGCTACAAAGTTTCCCAGTCTCTATACATTACCCAGCTGTGGACCTCTTTGTAAATTACCATCTACTGTAAGAAGAAGCTTCTCTGATGGGGGTTGAGCAATGTTCTGGTCTATAGGTAGAGCATTATGTCATCAAAAATCACCGTATGCTTGTTTGGCTCAAACTGTTTGGGGGAGCACCCAGGCAGGGGGATCGGGATCTGTCCCTGGTCTATGGACAGGCATCTAGAACCCAGTGCCTGTGGTGTGACACCTTGCAGAGCCTTGGTGCAGTGGGAAGGGGCTTGGACCTGCCTAGGCTCAGTGTGCTGGGCTCTGCTGACTTCCCATGGGAGACCTCGATTTGGGGGGTGTAGGGATACAGGGTGGCTTGGGAGTGAGGGCTGGAGGGGTGGGAGGAGGGAGGAGGGGGGGATCTGTGGATAGTATGTGGAGTGAGTAGAAAATTTCTTAATAAAGAAAAATGAAAAAAAGAATTTAAAAAAAGAAAAAAGAAAAAGACTAAATCACACAAGTGAAAATGTTCAAAAAAATGTCACCAAGAACAACAACAAAAAATTACCGTATGTACTGTTTCTTTGGACAAATAACAGTAGTAGGTTTTCCCCTAAGTGCAGGACCTATCTAGTCTCAGGTTCTTGTCCACTTCACAGTCTCATGTAGTGACCTTCAACCCGTTTTTAAGGTGGTTGGTTACAACCATCACATCTGTACCATTATTGTACTGTCTATCTTGCAGGCATGTTTCTGCTAGAGGACACAGAGTTTGTAGCTGGTGACACTGGTTACTCTTCTCCTCTAGAGCATGCAGAGTGCCTTCAGGTGCCATGAATGTTAGCAGTGGGGGTGTGGATTCTAACTAGGTACCTGCTTGATTTCTCTGTGTTCAATAACATACGTAAGTGGGGTCTTCAGCAATAGGATCCTACTATCGGGTTAAGGATAGCAACCAATAATAGCCTTTGAAATAATCTGTGATGTTTGAGGAGATCTATAGGAACTCCTTTGACCAATGACTCACCATGACATCATCCATTCCTGGCACTCAAGGTGACATGTTACTTGGTGACATAAAATGTCTTGTTGGGACATTTTTTCTCCATTATATTGTGACTCCATCTAAATTCCTCTCATGTGTATATATTTTAGGGTGCTTCCATGGTAGTAAGTTTGCATATAGCTTTTCAAAAGGCCCTTAGTGTTAGATGTCCCTCCCCCTTATTCCCTCCCTTACCTTGTCCTCCCATCCCCCTCCACATTAAATTCTCCCACTCTAGTTTTCCATTTACCTATTTAGAACACTATACTCTTATTTCTCCTTCCTTAAAAGGTCCTCTCATCACCTCTGGTCCCTTACTAACTGCCTAATGTCTGTTGTTATTCAGATTGAGTACTCATGACTAAAGCTTAAAGCCAACATCCCCATGTAGAAGAAAGCATGCACCATCTTTTGTTGTTTGGGTTAACTCAGTCAGAATAATTGCTTCTACATGCATTCATTTACCTGAAAATTTATTTTTTTCTTAACAGTTGAATAATGTTCCATTGTAAATGTAACAAAGTTCCAGTATCTCTTTATCAGATGATGGACATAGAGGCTGCCTTCAATTTCAGGTGTTATGAACAGAGAAGCAGTGAACGTGGGTCACCAAGTGTCTCTGTAGTAATATGTAGAGCTCTTTGGGTGTATAACCAAGAGCATTCTAGCTGGATCTTATAGTAGATCAATTTTCAGAGTTTTGTTACAGTGCCAGATTCTGGCGGAGGCAGATGTCTTGGTTGGCTGTGTTTGTATTTTCTGCACTGGGATAAGGCACATGGACCAATGATTATCTGAAAAGTTTCCTGGTGTAAATATGTGGTCTTGTCTTCATTGGTGGGTGTTCTGTTTTGTTGTTGTTGTTGATGATGTTGTTGTTGTTGTTGTCATTGTTGTTGTTGTTTTGGGCTGAAGTTGCCAACTCTGGTCCTAGCCACTTGTGGCCAGTGTGTGGGCCCTGAGTTCCAGCCTACTGTGAGAGCTGTTCTGAAGGTCAGCAGATACTCACACAGGAACAGAGGTTGGCTAGAAGGAAATACAATGTGGGTGGAAAGTTCTGAGTTCTCTAGGTCATTATCAAAAATCGGAGTCCCTATGGGGTGGAGATAGGCTTGGTGAGTGGGGTGGCACATGTGACAGGCTGCAGCAGGACTAAGGGTAAGTCTAGAGAGACCGGAATGGAGGACAGGAAGGAGGATGAAGGTCCCCTACCTGAGTACTAGCCTAGTGTGTCAACTGTGGGTCCCTGCTAGAGAGAGTGTGTGGGTCAGCAGAGTCACAAGGGAATGTAGATGGGTTAGAAGGAGCCACAGAAAGGGCCAACAGGAAGAACTAGGGCACACTGAGTCTGTACCAAGAACCAAACTGGACTTTTTGTTACATTAGGCATTACTTTGTAAGATGTTTAAAAACACCCATATTGCTGATGAGTACTATCCTGTTATGAAATAAGACTAAATGAAGAACTTATGAATATAAATTATGGAAACACAAGGGAAACACAGACCTGTGACAGTGCAGATACAGCAACTACTAAACACAGCCTGTAATCTCTAGGGCTGCAAAGGATCTTGGAACCTAGCAGATCTAGAAGTAGGTAAGTATTCCAAGAGGCAGTTTCTATAGATACTGATGCACAAGGCTGGGCCCCAACATCTGTGTCTCAGCCGTGTTCCTAAGGAGAGTCTCTTGCCAAATACTATGACACTGAGTTACCCCAGAGTTTAAGTGACTTTACAGATCATAGTCCCCATGAAGAGTCACAAGGGCCATTTCATATCAAAAGAATCCTGTCTTTTTACTGCATCTATAGCCAAAGCCCCCCCCCCCAGTCAAGACTCCTGAGCCATTACATCACCACAGAGAGGTATCCATCTGTCCTGCCTGGTTTTATGACAAGTTGGCACAAGCTAGAGTCATCAGAGAAGGAGCCTCAGTTGAGGAAATGCCTTCATAAGATTCAGTTGTAAGTCATTCTCTTAGTAAGTGATCAATGGGGGAGGGCCCAGGAACTGTGAGTGGGGCTACTCCTGGGCTGATGATCCTGGCTTCTGTAAGAACAAGGCTGAGTAAGCTGTGATGAGCAACCCAATAAGCAGCACCCCTCCATGGCCTATGCATCAGCTCCTGCCTCCAGGTTCCTGCCCTGTTTGAGTTCTTGTCCTGACTTCCTTCAGTGATGAACAGTGATGTAGAAGTGTAAGCCAATTAAACCCTTTCCTCCCCAATTTGCTTGTTGGTCATGGTGTTTCTTCACAGCAATAGAAACTCTAAGACACCATCCATAAATTTTATTTAATGAGCTCATCAAAGATATTTCTATGGTCATTCATTATGTGTAGTTTTTTGCTCATTTGCTTTTGATTTGTTTGAGGTAGAGTCTTTTATAGCCCAGGATAGCCTCAAACATACTATCAACCTGAAGACGACCTTGAATTCCTGATGTTTCCACCTCTCAAGAGATGACACTGTAAGCATGCACCACCACACCAAGTTCATTGATTTTTTTTTAACCTTAGAAGTAACATAGGTTTTTATAACGTTTTTTAGAAACATACTTTTAAATTAGAATCAGTACTTATCTTATATACCAGATAATGGCTGATGATGGATTCATTTGGTGGATGATAGGTTATGTTCTCACTGTGATGATGAAGATGTAAAAACATAAAGAATATAAGGTTTTCTAAGACAAATTTTCCTTTTTAGGTAAAAGAAATTTGATTAATTGCCTCTCATAATTATCATCGATGAGATGAACTAATATGCAGTGCTTAATAACATTACCTTGGAGCTTAGACCCTTTTCTTAAAATTTGGTTTGTTACTATGTTGTGGACTTTAAAAGAAAATTAACCATTGCTTATTTACAGCAACACAGAAACCAAATAGAAAAAAGTCTTCATTAAATACTGTATACAAGAAGTTCCTTTCTTATATTTGTAATTTTATTTTTAAATGTGACAATTCTATATATGTATACAATGCATTTCAGCCATTCTTACTCCCTCCCACCTTTCTGTTTAATCTTCCAACTCCTTCAAATGCCCCTCTTTACAAGTCCCTTTCACATATCCATATCTTTGCATTTTGTCTTGTGACCCAAAGAGTTTAACCACAGCTGTCTGTGTGACTCTGGGTTTTAGAAATGCACTGGAGCCTAGCTGGCTCTCCTGTGAGTATACATGTGAATTTAGTGACTGCCTCTCTCCTATAATCTACCAGTAGCAATAGTTCAGCAGAGTGGAATATGGTCTTGTTGAGTCCCTCTCTGAACCTTGCTGTGCTGATGAGGGACCCGGTCTTGTGCAGGTAGCTGTAGATGTTGTGAGGCAGACCATAGTTGCAATGGCTTTCCAGTCCTTCTTCTCATCTTGTAGCTTCTGTACTCTTTCCACTAATCTTCCACACTGTCCTAAGCTTTAGAGGAGATGGTATACATGTCCTGTTTAGGGTTAATCACTCAAGTGTCACTTACTCTATACCTGGAGCAGCCATGAGCCTCTACATTTACCACATTTCATTACAGAGGGAATCTTTTCTGGGTAATGCTGATTTAGCATTTGTCCATGAGTATAAATATAAATACTTAGAAGACAGTTTGCAATCACATCTCTTTAAACAACTGTAGAAAGAACCTGAGACCTCTGTAGCTTGAAGTTTTTCTATGTTCCATCCAGTCCTGCAGCCGCTCAGACCCAAATAAACACACAGAGGCTTATATTATTTATAACTGTATGGTCTATGGCAGGCCTCTAGCTAGCTAGCTCTTACATCTTAAATTAACCCATTTCTATAAATCTATACCTTGCTACATGGCTTGTGGCTTACTGGTACTTTACATCTTGCTTCTCCTGGTGGTGGCTAACAGTGTCTCCTCTCCACCTTCTTCCTGTCTCTCTATTGGCCAATCAATGTTTTATTTATCAACCAATCAGAGCAACATATATCTACAGCACACAGAATGACATTCCACAGCACTTCCCCTTTTCTATCTAATCAAAAGGGAAGGTTTTAACTTTAACACAGTAATATTACATATAATAGAACAGTTATCAAGCAAGAATTACAGTTCCAATATCTAGTCTATTTGTGTTTGGCAAAATTAAAGAAAAACCTTATAGAAACTGCCAAATGTTCATGTATAAGCTATCTGAACTCCAGTGGAAATGTTAGATTAAGGAGATTTAAAGAAGCTACAGTATCATATGGTATGCATTCTCCATTTGTAAAGCAGATGTTAAACTTGTGGTCAACTTGTAATAGAATTATCCCTCAGGACTGGAATAGCCTGTGAGGCTGCATTCTCTGATCCAGTTGCTTTGAAGCTGATTTTGGGTGTTGGATGATATGGGCCATGGTGTCACTGGAGAGCTTTCAGGGGGTCTTAACTCATCAAACCATATGAGCCTGGAAGCAATCCACAGGTTCTCATCTTCTGTGGAAACAAAAGCAGAACCTCTTTTCCAAAGCAACATATCCTTAGACAAAAATTTTGAAGTCAAGATACATTTAAAATATATATATTGGTTTAACTCAGCAGCCTTTACAATCAAATGTCTTTCTGCAGTTAAAAATCCCAAAGACAATATAATCCAGACTCTGTGTGTGATTTCCACCTTTACATGGCTTATTTTTATATTACTTTTACTCTCTTTAAAGACTTTATTTTTTTAAAACTTTCTATTTCTTTATATAACTGTCTATATACCTTTACCTCATTCTTTTAAGCCTACATACATTTTTACATACATGTAAACTGTTTAGGGTTTATCCCATCTGAATCTGTCTTATTGTGAATCTATTGCTTTAAACTGAAGAGTGGTCAGGACAGAGAAGCAGCAGCCTTGGCTGCTGACTCCACCCACCTCAGCTTTTCAACATGACAGTGGTACATTTACTGCCAACTCTGGGGGAATCATGTTCATGGATGACTCTGTGAAGCAGTGGTTTGTGGTGGTATTGTGTTCCCCAAAATATTGTGCACTCTAATGAATTTATCTGGGGTCAGAGAACAGAACAGACACAATATTAAACATAGATGTTAGGCAGTGGTAGCACATGCCTTTAATCCTAGCATTCCAAAGGCAGAGATCCTGTGGATCTCTGTGAGTTCACGGTCATGCTGGAAACAGCCAGGCATGGTGACTCACACCTTTAATCCTAGGAAGGATGGCTGGAAGCAGAAAGGTATTTAAAGCATGAGGACCAGGAACTAGGCTGGTTAAGCTTTTAGGCTTTTGAGCAGCAGTTCAACTGAGATCTATTTGGATGAGGACTCAGAGGCTTCCAGTGTGAGGAAACAGGATCAGCTGAGGAATTGGCAAGGTGAGGTGGCTGTGGCTTGTTCTGCTTCTCTGATCTTCCAGCGTTCACCCCAATACCTGGCTTCAGGTTTGATTTTATTAGTAAGACCACTTAAGATTCATGCTACAGTGGTTCTACATTTTCATCCAATAGCGTGTAGCCCAAAACCCTTTTCTTTCTTTCCTTTTTCTTTGTGTGTGTGGGTGTGTGTGTGGACTAGCAAAAGCTATATCCACCATGCACCATGTTGCATGGCTTCGAGACACCTCTGTGTACCGCAGCAGGATTCCGTCATGCTTGCACTCAAGTCCCCACATGCCTCGAACCCATCATAGTGTAGTTCAAGCTCACAGGCCACAGCTGGCCTGAGAGACACACTAGGAAGCTGGTTTTGCTCAGTTTTAGAATTTTTGTTTTTTTTGGTTTTTTTGTTGGTGGGGTTTTTTGTTTTGTTTTGGTTTGGTTTTTGGTTTTTTGAGACAGGGTTTCTTTGTGTAGCTTTGAGCCTTTCCTGGATCTCACTCTGTAGACTAGGCTGGCCTCGAACTCACAGAGATCCACCGAGTGCTGGGATTAAAGGCGTGAGCCACCACCACCCGGCTAGAATCTGTTTTTAAAATTTTCTCAAGTTTTCGGTAGAAATTCTTGATTCACATTGGGCAGCCAAATGTAGCTTGAAGTTTTCCTGTGTCCCACCTGGTCCTGCAGCTGGTAAGACCCAAATAAATACACAGACACTTATATTATCAATAACTGTATGGTCTATGGCAGGCCTCTTACTAGCTAGCTCTTACATCTTAAATTAACCCATTTCTATAAATCTATACCTTGCCACATGGCTTGTGGCTTACCGTACTTTACATCTTGTTTCTCCTGGCAGCAGCTAGCAGCATCTCCTCTCCACCTTCTTCCTGTCTCTCTACTGGCCAATCAGTGTTTTATTTATCAACCAATCAGAGCAACACAGCAGACCCCAGTTGCTTTTTTGTTTTGTTTTGTTTTTTGGGTTTTTTTTGTTTGTTTGTTTGTTTTTTGTTTTGGCTAGATTTACAGGGGAAAAAAATTGCTGCTATAGAAACCAGCCTTCAGCATGCCAGGAATTGAAGGGAAGCCACCCCAGGAAATGAAGGACTAATCATTCCATTGACTTTTCTATCTGAGAGTGTAACCTTAATTCTCTCGGCCCAGCCAAAAGGGAATCACACACACACACACACACACACACACACACTCACACTCATACACACACACACACACACACACACACACACACACACACACACACATCTCCAACATGTGAGGATCTCACCTAGGGTGCTGATGGGTGGCAAGCCTTCAGTAGGTCAGAGAAACTGAAGAGGAGATGCAGAGCAGGTGAATACTGGACAGACAAACAGACACACTAGGACTTTTCTGAGGGTCAAAGCTTAGTTCTTCATTTTATTATTGTTTCCATTGCTATTGGTGAAGTTATTAAGGCTACTCCATGTAGTTAAAAGGGAGGTTTATTTTGTGGGGTAACTTACAAGTGAATGGATAGTTTACAGAGTCTGAGAAAGGCGTGGCACAGTCCAGCAGTGTTCTCTGGAGAACTCTGCTCGGTCTACCTCCAGCGTCCAGGGTCCAGGAACTAAGAGAGCCGGCATCTGGATCCCAGGTCTTCAGCATCCTCTCTCAGCCCCGCCTTGTAGGCGGACCATTACCAAAGCCTCAATGGGGGTTAGAGCTTCCAGGTCAAAGCTGGAATGACTACCCACTATACACTGCTTATTCTATTATATCCTTTTTCTGTTCTGTTCTTCTACCCTGACGTTTCCCTTCTTTCTCTTTCCTGATGACTTCCTTCTCACTGCTTCCTGATGACTTCCTTCTCACTCCTTCCTGATGACTTCCTCCTCCCTACTTCCTGATGACTTCCTCCTCACTACTTCCTGATGTCCTCATTCTCACTACTTCCTGATGGCTTCCTTCTAAATTCTGTATTTTTTCCCTTACAGCTTATATACCCCAGCAGACTCTTTCAAGAAAAATAAAAAATACAATGTATTTACAATCTATTTTTAAGCGAATGATTACAATGAATACAAGTAAAAAAAAAGCATGTTTCCCATTTTCCTTACATGATTAAACATTTTATGTATTACAAGTGAAAAGTAAATTGTCCCCAAGCACCCACATATTTAAACATTTATCTTTTAAAATTCTCATAGATCAGGAGCCTTTCAGCCATAACTGCTAACACAGACAGTAGTTTTTACAATTGCCGTAAAAACAGATACTAGTTTCACTTTTCATATTTTAGAGTTTGCCCAATTATTTTAACTAACCATCCAATTCTTTGTTTTCTAGTTACATGAAGTATTATTTAAAGCTTTGTTTTAGCTATGATGCACTCCAAACTCCATGAACACATTTTCCAATATGGAAAAGATCTTGAGCTAATTCCTCCGACTCGATTGTTTTCCTTAATCATTCACCTAAACCACAGTCAATAGGCTCCTCAAAAGAAACTCATAAGTCCCAGCTGATGACACCTCCTTGGTCCTATTTTCTATGCTCTGCAGCCCCAATTCATCAAGGGTGAGGACAACACTATATCTTATGTTTACCTTTAATAATTTTCCTACTAAAATAACCTCTATCATAATCCCTTACTACATGTGTTAAAAACCCTTAATCATCAAAATTCTATTTAAACTACCACTATTATTGTATAAAATCATTACTTCAGTTAAACAATACAGGTCAGGAGGAAATCATCTTCATAATAATCCAGTTAAAAGGCCCAGTAGAACAGGAAATTTCCATGAGATAATCACATTACATTCAAGGCAGTGGAGATCCCCCACCCCCATTCACACCATGCCAGATACCAGAGAAATACAGCCGCAGCAAACATGTAAAGGCACAGCAGAAGCAAGAGACATTCTGAAGCCAAAGCCCTCAGGGACTTGCCTATCCAAGATTCACCCATCAGTGCCTTACATTCTAGTGGGCCAAACTCCTGAATTCAAGTGCTCCCTGATGTTCCCCTGACATGGCCACCAGCAAAGTTTTTATTTTTTTAAATGTCAGATTAATTCAAAGAAAGTGGAAGAGTGATTTTAAAATGTCTCTTTTTCTTAAAAGCTAATAACTGCACATAGGTAATTGATAAGAAGATAATCATTATACAAGCTAAGGCCACGTGATTCTTCCAGAAACTACATGTTGAGAGGAAGATATCATGGGGATAGAGAGAAACCAGGTGCTAGCGAACTTCCCAGGAATCCCCAGGGAAGATCCTAACTTAGACTACTAGAAATAGTGGAGAGGGTGCCTGAACTGAACTGGCTTGCCCCAGAGATCAGATTGGTGAATACCCTAACTGTCATCACAGAACTTTTCTCCAATGACTGATGGAGGCAGATGCAGAGATCCACAGCCAGGCACCAGGAAGAGCTCCAGCAGTCCAGTCAGGGAGAGAGAAGAGGGATTCTATGAGCAAGTGCATCAGGATCATGATGGGGAAACCTGCAGAGACGACCAAACCAAACTAGTGGGAACTCATGAAAGTTGGATCAAAGGCTGTGGAGGTGGGATCAGAATCCATCTCTGGTGCATGAGTGGGCTTTTTGGAGCCCACTACCTATGATGGGACAACTCTCACAACCTTGAGTGGGAGGGGCTTGGACTTGCCTCTACTGGATGTGCCCCTTCATGGGAGGCCTTGCCTTCTTGTGGGGAGGACTTGGGTGTGGATTGGGAGGGAGAGGTGGGGGGGAGGAGGAAAGAGGGAGATCTTTGATTGGTGTGTAAAATGAGTGGAAAAATTTTCTTAATAAAAAAATTAAATAATAAATAAATAATACCAAAAAATAATGTCAAATTAATTCAAGGAAAGTGGAAGAGTGATTTAAAAATGTTTGTTTTTCTAAAGAGCTTATAACCGCACATAGGTAATTGATAAGAAGATAATCGTTATACAAGCTAAGGCCACATGATTCTTCCAGAAGCCCCATGATGAGCGATCAATGCCCTGGATCATCAAAAATTCTTCACCAGTACATCTGTAATTCAACACACACACAAATAATGTCAAAGATTATTCAGTACATTCACTGATGCTTCTTTTTAAAAACTCATAGTTTCAACACATCATTACAAATTCCTCTTTATATTCAATTGATGGTAGTAATGAAGTACTTACAATTTTGTTATTATTATGTCAATCTAACCTACTTGTATCAGGTCACTTTGTTAATTTAAAAAAACGTCCAAAGAGGTGTAGCTATCACATATATTTAAAAGCATAGAGGAAGTAGTAAACTGAACTGAGTTTAGAGAGTCATACTAGAATCTAACTTTGTAGTCTTCAAGGTGTCATCCACTTCTAAAACTATAATGCTACCCTCTCCTCAAAGGGCAAAGGCATGGATGAAGTACTTGTTTCTCCTGAAGTGGAAAACCTCAGCTTCCTACAGACACTCTAAGAGATCAATCTTTGTGCAGTTCTGCTGACTCAGTAGACAGTCATGCAATAAACACAGCATCAAATTCTAGACCGAGGACCAGAGAGACTAAGGGTTCCTGACAGGAGTTAGTCCATTCCTGTCAGCTCTTCAATTAAGGGAGCAGGACAACCACAGATGTTCAGCTATGGAACATCCCCAGCAGCCCATGGCTACAGACAGAGCCTGGGTAGCAGTTGGAGCACAGCAGGATGCAGGGGCCCTGACACAGATTAGAAAAGCTGCTATTGCTAAAAATTCTGGATATATTACAATTACCACCTGTGTGTCTCCATCCCTGTGTGTCTCCATCCCTGTGTGTCTCCATCCCTGTGTGTCTCCATCCCTGTGTGTCTCCATCCCTTTGTGTCTCCATCCCTGTGTGTCTCCATCCCTGTGTCTCCATCCCTGTGTGTCCATCTCTGTGTGTCTCCATCCCTGTGTGTCTCCATCTCTGTGTGTCTCCATCCCTGTGTGTCTCCATCTCTGTGTGTCTCCATCCCTGTGTGTCTCCATCTCTGTGTGTCTCCATCTCTGTGTGTCTCCATCCCTGTGTGTCTCCATCCCTGTGTGTCTCCATCCCTGTGTGTCTCCATCCCTGTGTCTCCATCTCTGTGTGTCTCCATCCCTGTGTGTCTCCACCCCTGTGTGTCTCCATCCCTGTGTGTCTCCATCCCTGTGTGTCTCCATCCCTGTGTGTCTCCATCTCTGTGTGTCCCCATCCCTGTGTGTCTCCATCCCTGTGTGTCTCCATCCCTGTGTGTCTCCATCCCTGTGTGTCTCCATCCCTGTGTCTCCATCTCTGTGTGTCTCCATCCCTGTGTGTCTCCACCCCTGTGTGTCTCCATCCCTGTGTATCTCCATCCCTGTGTGTCTCCATCCCTGTGTGTCTCCATCCCTGTGTGTCTCCACCCCTGTGTGTCTCCATCCCTGTGTGTCTCCATCTCTGTGTATCTCCATCCCTGTGTGTCTCCATCTCTGTGTGTCTCCATCCCTGTGTGTCTCCATCTCTGTGTGTCTCCATCTCTGTGTATATCCATTTCCTTGCGTCTCTTAGAATTTAACAGTCTTCAAATCTGCTGAAAGGGCAAATTTCTTATTCCTCTTGTAAGAACAATCCTTTTGTGAGTATGAGGTCTGTGGAGGGCCCACCTCTGGTTTCACTTTGCCCATCCCCATCCTTCTGACAAGAAACTGGTAAGGAATTTGTATTAGAAGGATGGCAGACCACACCAGGAGAGAGGAGATATCAGAAATAAGATATCCCCCCATATTTGTTTTCTTATCAGTAATTCAAACATAATTTGGGTTACTATTATTCATTATTATTTTGAACATCCAAGAGAGATTTAACACATCAGCATATTCCTCTCTCACTTATATATCAAAATTAAATCAATGAGAGCAATCATAGAAAGAGAAGGTACTGTAACTTTAGAATAATACACTTTAATTTTATTAAATTTCTTTTGTTTCTATTTTAACGGTATTAAACATAAATGATATTTCCTTATTAAGATAGTGAAATATGTGTTTCTTTCATTGCAAGACATGTCCTCTGGTAGGACATTTACACACACACACACACACACACACACACATACACACACACATACACACATACACACACACACACACACACACACACACACACACACACACACACACACACATGGCAGCCATTGATTTCTTGAAGTCCTCTAGAGTGTGAGGCAGAGGGAAGACCCTGAATGCTTACAGGCAAAGTTCAGTCCTTTTGGTCCTTGCTGCCCTGATGTTCTTGGGCTCTGCTCACAGGTACCATAGTCTATACATGTAGAAACTATATGCCCTTGTTAACTATCAGAGCAGCCTAGGTCAAACTAAAATGTTCTGAAACAAGGAACTCAAATCCACAATCAAGACACCAAAATCATTTTTAAAAGCCCCAAAGAACCCTTTCTGCACATTCTACACCATAGAGCAGTAAGATCAAAACACATCCATGTGTGCATTGGTTACAGTGATTCTCTCTGGGAAACTGGGAGAGGACAGAGTGCTAATCCTGAAAGTATGGGTTTTCCTTCTAAGTGTAGGAGCGTTCTATGACCCCATTATGACACTGAACTCCAGCTTACATTACATAGTTCTGACATTTACTGATTTCTGCTGTGTTATGTTCTGTACAGAAGTTTTGTCCCAGGAATTCATTCTGTTGCAAAGCCTGTAACACAAACAGGAACAGGGAAAGGCGAATAGTTTAATATTTGCATAAGTCTCCAAAGAATAAATACAACTATAAATTCAAATTCAATCTTGACTGTAATTTGCAAAAAAAAATTAAACAAACAAAGCCCCACCAAGTTCAGTCTGCCCAGCAAAGCAGTGCCCCTCCCTCACACTCAGGAGGTTTAGGATTGAAATGATGCCTCCCAACTACTAAGAGGTGGACTCTCTAACTAGATTACTTCAGGCACCTCCTTCTCTGTGCAGTCCATAACCATGTAAACACTGTAATTAAAACAATACTGTTGATTTATAGTAATAGTAGTTCTTGCTTCTTTTCATCAAAACCAGTTGTGATCATGGGAGTGAGAAAGTCTATTAAGACACACTTTACTGAAGAGAAAATTTGGCAAAGCCAATATGGCTATGGGTATCACATGGTTTCTGTTTCTTTTAATTTCCTGATATAAACTATATATCTTAGTCCCTGATCCTTTCATAATTACCGTATTGTATACTTTTCATCATGCTATCTATCTTTCCTGTTTACCCTGGGGTTTTTCTCACCCTTTATGAATCTCAAATAACACATGACTGGGGAAAACCCCAGATGACTCATTGACCTTTAGCTAGAATTAGCAGGAAAGTTCTCATCTTTTGCTCCTGGAAGGAAAATCCTGGGCAGCTGCTGCCTAGAGATTATAGGTGGGGGAAGTACTTGGTTGGGATTCATTTCAGTTGCTACGGCTGGAGACCCCAAGGACAGTGACAGACAGGACAACTTACTGTAAATCCGTAATGAGGAATGTTGATGTACTGAATCCATGAGAGCCCAGGTACTAAGCTTTCTGAATATATTGACAGACCCGAGAAAAACTATGAAGAGCAAAACCATGAATTAGAACCAGTCAAGTGACGAAGAACTCTAACCAAGATCCTCACTCTTCAAGATCCCTGTATCCTTCTGACCATTTCTGCTCAGACCAGCTCTTTAAAACATTCTTTCAGTAACTCTAAACAAAATTCTTCACTCTGCAAAGCCAAGGCTCTTTGTGGTTTTTAGAAGAAGGACCTGCCACCCCATTCTGTAGGAGCCAAAGCTTACAGATACTATGTTATTTTTAAAATGGCATGCAGCCTATGAACATTCTTTAAATTTTAAATACTCCCATCCTACATATTTAAAATCCTCTTCAGATTCCTTATAATATCTATTTGGGTAGCTATATAGTTTATACTGTATAGTTCAAGGGATGACGATATTCAGAGCAGAAGTGTCATTTGTTTCATAATTTTCAATATACAATTGGTTGAATCCTTGACAATATGACAGGCCAACTGCAGTGACTATACTAATAAAACTGCTGCCATCTAGAAACATATGCTAGAAGAACACAGTCTTGTCTCATTTTATATCAACTTGATACAAATTAAATTCACTGGAGAGGGGGAACCTCAAGACACTAGAAATGTCTCCAGGGAGGAGCTTGGTCCTACCTCAACTTGATGTACCATGCTTTGTTCAAAGAGGCCTGCCCCTTTCTCAATGGAGGAGGAGGAGTAAATGTGGAGGGAGGTAGAAGGGAGTTGGGGCGGGGGTGAACAGGAGAAATGGAGGGAGGAGAAACTGTGGTTGGTTAAAAAAATAATTAAATAAAATTAAATAAAAAAAGAAAATGTCTCTATAAGATCATCTGTAGGCAAGCCAGTGGGTCGTTTTCTTAATTCGCCACTGAGGTGACAATGCCCAGCCCAGTTGTGGGTGTGACCATCCCTGCTCTGGCCATTTGAGTTTCTAGAAGAAAGCAGACTGAGTGAGCCATTAGAACAACCAGTAGACAGCACCCTCCATGGTCTCTGCATCAGCTCCTGCCTCCAGGTTCCTGCCCATTTGAGTTCCTATTCTGACTTCCTTCAATGATGAGCAGTCATATGGAAGTGTAAGCCAAATAAACCCTTTCCTCTCCAACTTGCTTTTTAGTCATGGTGTTTCATCACAGCAATAGGAACCCTAAGTAGGACATGTGCTGGTCATCATATACCCACTTCTACTTCCAAGGATCAATAAGTCTTGTTATTTGTAAGAGTTTTGGCTCTCTATTCATGACTTTAGGAATAATTTTTAGATTCAGTTAAAATACCACCTTAAGACAACTTCAAGCTTAGAACAGATAAACCACACAATGTGGTGAAGAGCAGCAGAAAACGTGCCCAATCCCCATTTAAAAACAGTGCAAAAGTCAGAACCACAATGGAGATGACAGAAATCACTGATGGGGAGGAACAAGAGGCAGTTATGAGGGTCACGTAAAACTTGTCCTGTCTTAAGTACAGTAGAATTTGCAAAGCAATGACTGTGTGTGCATGCATTCAGACTGTACCTGACAAAATGCTTAAAAAAATATAACATTTGGCATCATAACTAGCTTTTAAGGTCTCATTTAGAAACTTTGTACAATAACCAGTCGTCTTAGTTCCTTCCCTGTAGTTGTGATAAAACACCACGACAAACATAGAAAAGTCGGGAGCTTTTCTAAGTACAAATTACAAACATATGGAAAAGAAATTAAGGAAACAATCTCATTCACAGAAATCTCAAAATGGGGGGTGAGTGGGGGATCTTGGAATAAATCTAACCAAATGTAATACATGTTCAATAAAAAATTTAAGACACTGGGGAAAAAAGATATTGAAGATACTGGACAATTGACAGACCTCCCATCCTTATAGATTGGTAGGATAAAAATTATGAAAATACACATCCTACCAAAAGCAACAAGCAGGTTTATTGCAATCTTCATCAAAATTTCAATACAATTCCAAGAAATTGAAAAACAATACTAAATTTCACATGGAAATACAAAAGACCCAAGTTAGGGGAACAATCCTTAACAACAACAATAAAACTGTGAAATAATCCATCCCCCTGTTGTAGGAGGAATAATTCATCTTCTCTATGGATAAGAGGCTTTCAGTGGGCCTGCCTGCACATCTGGGAACAAGAGCAACAGACTCTGGCAAACTTTACCATCCCATGTGTCCTTCTCTCATAAAGAGGGTAACATGCCATTTGCTCTGGTAGGACCAGGGTCCCATTCAAACGAAAAGGATACTTGAGCTTAGGGATATGCTGTGGGATGTCCTTCTGTATGTTGTGAATGTGTGTTGCTCTCATTGTTAATAATAAAGCTAATTGGCTAGTAGGTAGGCAGGAAGTATGGACAGGATAACCAAACTAAAGAAAGAAGAGGGTGGTGGGGTCAGGCAGATGCCAGCCAGCCAGTGAGGAAGCAAGACATGTAAAAAATGAGGTAACAAGCCATCAACCATGTGGATAAACATAGATAAGAATTATGGGTTAATTTAAGTGTACTAGCTAGTTAGAAATAAGCCTGAGGGAACAGCCAGGCATTTATAATTAATGTAAGCCTCTGGGTGGTTATTCTAGAATTGGTGAGCAGGAGAGAACTATCCATTTACAGAAATGTTCTGCCATACAAATGTAGCAGTCACTCCTTGGGCACATCTGCTGTACATTTAACACAGTTTACCCAAGTATTCAATTCTCTACATCAGTTTTATAAGCATATTATCAAAAGTAAAAACAAAGTGAACTCTAACAATCTATATCCTTTAGATAATGAGGTATTGTTAGGTTCCTTTTGAGAATTAATTTTAAAGATTGCCTGGATGATCCAAAGGGGACAAATTGGGACATATGTACCTGTCCATCAGAGAAAGCTTTCTGGTTTTATTTTGTTTGTTTGTTTGTTTGTTTTCTTAGGTTTTTGTTTTATTTGCTGAGAGTTGGTGGTAGAAATGGCTTTACCAGAGGCAATCAGAGTATACAGCAGGTAACAACTAGTATTCAACAGGTCGACCTAGCAGTTGAATAACTCTTTGATGGGGGCCCCACTTGGCAAAGCTATGGAGTTACTGACTGTAAATGACTGGTTGCTTCTGTCTGTAATTTTTCTCATGTTCCACTGCATTTCTTACCTAAAAACAAAACAACAACAACAAAAACACAGCTGTGGGGTTCCTTCCATAGCCCATTGGTAGTGTGTTTTACATTTTTGGGCCACATATAGCTGTGAATGGTCAGGAAGATGATTTCTGCTTAAGCTGTATAATTCTGATGAACAAAAATAATACTAGGATCTTTTTCATAACTGATATAGGAGGGTAACAGTATTCTCAGCTACAAAGACAGCTAATTTTAGACTTTAGTACAAATTCAAAACAGACTAGCTGATCCTGCAAATAATAATACTCAAGGACAAATTCCCAAGTGTCTGTTAAACCGAAGTCAGGCTGACATCATTAAGACATAAACCCCTGCTGCAGTATTTGACTTTCTGCACCTAATCCCAGCCTCAGTTTATGTTACAGGCTGAAGGTTCAGTCAACTGACCAGTTACTTTCTCACTGGCCACTCAATGTGACCTCGCTAGCCTGAGGAAAACTGTGTGACTTATCACATGTTATGAGCATGAGTTGGACCCAGAAAATGTAACATATTGTCCAGAGTTGGCTGTTGGTCCGTGTGTGTATGTGTGTGTGTGTGTGTGTGTGTGTGTGTGTGTGTGTGTGTGTATGTGAGAGAGAGAGAGAGAGAGAGAGAGAGAGAGAGAGAGAGAGAGAGAGAGAGATGTGTGAAAGAGCTGTTGCTATGTAGAGGAGCTGTGTGAAGGAACTATGTAAAGAGCTGTGTGAGAGAGTGTGAGGAATTGTGTAAAGTGCTGTATGATGAGAGAGCTATGTAAATGACATGTTGTAACTGTGTATAGAGATGTATGGCCATGTAGGAGAGAGATGTATGTATGTAAAGAGAGATATATAGCTGTATGTAAAGGATGTAACTGTGTAGAGACAAAGAGATTTTTAGAGGGAATTAGAACTTAGAAAGAATTAGAACTTAGAAGGAATTAGAAACTAGTAGGAATTAGAAATTAGATAGAATTAGAGCTAAAGAAGAATAAAGAGCATGACCTGAACAGGTTGTGTGTGAAGTTATTAAAGAAATCCTTCTATCCTCACTCTTGAGAAGTCTTCTCTGACTTGCCCTGGATAGTGGCTTGGGAGCTGGACTCACAGGCTGCTAAATTTCTTACTTATCAAACTGAACTGTTAGTAGAAAAGCTGATTTAGTTATATTAACAAGTTTTAAATGTCATCTTTAAAATAATAAGCAAGACTTTTAGATCTTAATTTTAAAGGTTTTCCTTGTGCTGAGCTTGTCCATTTTCCCTGGGCAATGATGTCAGCAGTCTTCTCTTGGGTGTGATGTGTCCCCCCTCTTTAAATCTGAACTGTGCACATGGTTAATATCACAGGAAAGGGGCCTCCCAGGTCTGTTTCAATTTGTTTCTGTTTTGTTTTGTTTTTTGACTTTTTAGCAGTATTTGGTCCCCAAGCAGGAAAGCACAGGCTGGAAATTTTAGCAGAGGAGTTTGGGTGAAAACTTTGTAACCTAAGAGAAAGCAAAATGGAGAAGAGAGCCATAACACAATTGAGAAACTGATTTTAGTTTCCCTGGTGGGAAGGGCTGTGGACTCCCTAAAATAGGAGACATGTAACATTCAAGTGGAGAGAGGCCCTAGCCCTTCTGAGAGCAACTTTAATCTTAAACAAATCTATTTTGTTCTGAGTTACTCTAAGATAGTCTTCATTATTCTAGCAGCAGCATGGGGAAGGAAGAAGGCCTGTATACATCTGAGAAAATGTGCATTCCTACCAGTGTATATTAAAGTTTTCTTTCATCATTACATTATAAAGTTACAGAGAAACAGTCTAAGGTTTTAAAACAGCCATCCTTAATTTCCCCAGTAACCTTACAGGAACTGCCAAATGATACATATCCCCCAGACTGTGTAAGAGCTGAACGGACTCCTATGCAAATATTAGATCTGAAGAGATTCAAAGAAGCAATAGTCCCATATGTCATCCACTCACTGTTTGTAAAGCAGATGCTAAATTCGTGGTCAGCTTATAAGAGAATTATCCCTCAAGACTGGAGAGATTTGGTTACAGCAGTCTTAGAGGCTGGTCTCCAATTACAATGGAGGACCTGGTAGAAGAATGAGGATAAGACCATTGAACAACAAAGCAGAGCTAGAGGTCTTAAAATCTCCTAAGATCAAATTCTTGGGGAGAGTGATTATGCTGATATTCAAAGACAATCTTTATATGATGACCACACACTGGCTTTGTGCTGCACAGCAGCCTTGAATGCTTGGGACAGAATTGAAGAAGTATGAAAGAAAAATGAGTCATTTGCTAAAGTTATACAAGGCCCAAAAGACACCTTCACTGATTTCTTACAAAGATAGACTTCAGCAGTAAATTGAATGATACCAAATTCAGAAGCTAAACAAATAATAATTGAATCTCTGGCTTCTAAAAATGCTAATGCACAATGCAAAATTATAATTAGGCTGTTAAAGGCAAGATTGGCACCCTAGGAGGAATGGATTTGAGATACAATCAATATTGAATCTCATGATCATGATGATGCTTGGATAGGAGAGGTGACTTCCAGAGGTTTGAAAAAAAATCGTAATATCAAATGTTTCAATTGTGATTAACAAGGTCACCTAAAAAGGAACTGTAAACAGTAGGCATCCCTAGAAACAATGTTTTTTCAAGGATAATTCCAACAGAATGCCCCTCCCTTCTGGATTATGCAGAAGGTGTGGTAAAGGCAGACAATGGAGTAATAAATGTAGCCCGACAATGGGCAGACAAGGCAATCCCTTGCCTTTGCTATCTTGAAACAGCCTGAGGGGCCTCTTGCAGGCCCCCAGGTCAAATTCCATTTAGTCATTTCCTGTCATCATGGAAGAAACTCCCTCCCAGACCAATTAAAGAACATAATGCCTATTGTAAAAAAAAAAATCATACTGCTCTGAATGATAGAACAGCTATAGAAAAGAGAACAAAAAAATCAAGAGAAACTATAAATCAAAATTGATAAAGATTAGATTAGGAACTTGCCCAAAATTAAGGTTGGGGAAGGATTTTGTTTTTGTCTTTTCAGGAAAATAAAACCAACCATCTTGAGGAATTTAAAGACCTTTGTACAAATAAGCATCCAAAGAAGAAGGGAGAACTACCTGGAAAAAATTACCAAGAAAAGGAATAATCTGACCTAATGAGATCTCTGAATGATAGAATCCCATAACAATGACTCCACATGGACAATGATAACGCCATTAAGATGACAAACACCACCTAAAGATCAGCTTTGGACTACAAACTTCTCCGGACAATTGTGAGGTGGATATCTGAGATGATCCAACCTCACAGACTGCTCCAGTGTGGACTTGAGACAAGCACTGCACTTTCCCATTATGCAGAGACTGGAAAACAAATGATACAGCTATCTCTCCCTGGACTTGACAATTAACCCAAATTTTTTCTTTTTAGGATCCCCTAAAGATGCCTTCTCCCCCAGACAGCAGGAAGTAAATTTAAGAACATGATGCCCACATTCCAAAGAGGTGGGGTGGGTAATTTTTGGTCATTCAGTGGGTTTATGGATAATTGTCATTGTTTAGGATGGTTGGTTATAAGATATTAATTGTTAATGGTCAGGAGAAAAGCTAAACAAAGGAGATTAGAATCAAGGTTCTTATTTAAAAAAAAGAAAAGAAAAATAGAGGATATAGATATGAAAAGATAAAAGGTAGACTATTGAGTCTACTCTGAAAAGAAAAAAGGGAGAATATGTATATGATAAGATAAAAATGCAAATTATTGAATCTACTCTGAAAAGAAAAAAAGGGAATATAGATATAAGAAAAAAAAGGTAAATTATTGAATCTACTTTTTCAAAGCAACTACTTGTTTTAA
Organism: Peromyscus californicus insignis; assembly: GCF_007827085.1. Lineage (NCBI taxonomy): Eukaryota > Metazoa > Chordata > Mammalia > Rodentia > Cricetidae > Peromyscus > Peromyscus californicus. The sequence continues at coordinate 95,608,709 of NW_026294424.1, forward strand.
ATATTTTACATTGGATTGGATTTTTGTACATTATATACAAATTTTGTATACTGATACAAATTTGAGATTATTTTTGTTAGAACATACTGTATATGCATTTCTAATCTTGTTCAAGGTATTGCACCTATACAACTCACTTAACAATGTAATGCAATTTTCTAGTCCTTGAAAGTTATTATTACCAACTATTTAGGATAATAAAGAAATGAAAGTTAGTAGTTAGTTATTACAATGGAACCTGTAGTCATGTTAGGTATGTTTTCAAGGTCAAACAGAGATATATTTTATATGGTCTTCAAGCACTTCAGAGACCTGCAAAATACGGCATTTAAGATGTTTTAATAACATAGAGTCTTTTTTTTATGACAATGAGACATGTCTGCTCCAGGCAGCACCAATCTGCTTCAGAGAAGATGATGGGCATTGAAAAATTCCATATGGAGTTTACTTTCTTTGTGACAAAAGTTAGCCTCTGGGCAAGAAAATGCCCTTGCTTCAACTGCTGACAGTATGCTGTCCAAATGGGACAAGCAGAACACAAAAGAAAGGACTGCTGAACTTTGCCAAGACAAAGTAGGAAGTCCCTTTAGAAAATCCTGTTTCACAGATGAGTCTGTCAGACATGCTAGGCCTGTAGGCTGAATATGGATGTCCCAACATTACAGAAGAACCTAGGGTGACTGTCCAGGCAGCCAGCTGTTTCTGTCATTTCTCACATTTTTTGGAAGCTGCTTGCCTGCACTTCCTGTTTACTTAGGTTTCTGAGGGAGTTAATGATTAGATAGTTATAGTTATCCTTATTAACAAATTCAGAAAAGAAACTCACTAAAGAGGTATAAAGTGTGTAAATTTGAAAGACATCAGTAGTTTTTGGTTGATAATACAAGTTACAATAGATCGTGAATTAGGTACAACATTTTGGACTCACCAAAATAGAATAAACAATGGAATATTTTCTCTGAAACTGTCAAATGGTAATAGACTGGACATTATAGATGTAATTCTTGGCTTTATATATTGTATATAGTTATTGTACTTATTGTATATAATTTTTCTTATATTAGTTATAACCTTCTTTTATTATTTTAGACAAAAAAAGGGGAAATGTGGTGATACTTTGTTGTACTCTAATAAAAGTTGCCTGAAGATCAGAGGACAGAGCCAGCCACTAGATTAAATATAGCAGTCAGGAAGTGGTGGCGCACACCTTTAATCCTAGCACTCCAGAGGCAGAGGCCTGTCTGGATCTCTGTAAGTTCAAAGCCACCCTGGACTACAGGAGATTAATCCAGTCTAAAAGAAACAGAGCGAGGAAGTGGTGGTACATAATCCTAGTACTTGAGATCTCATGCCTTTGTTACCAGTATTTGGGAAGCACATACACCATTAATTCTAGCACTAGGAAGGTTGAGACAGGAAGTGATTTGGCTGGGTGGAGAAAGAAATACAAGGCAGGAGAAAGGAACTGAGACCCTTTTGGCTGAGGACTCAGAGGCACTCAGTCTGAGGATTCACAGAAAATGGATTGGCTGAGAAGTTGGCAAGGTAAGAAGTGGCTGTGGCTTGTTTCCTCTGATCTTTCAACATTTGCCCCAATATCTGGCTTTAGGTTTTTATTATAAGACCATTTAGGATTCATGCAACAGGTGACTTATGTCTTGATTGGGTGATTGGGTGCTGTCACTATGTTCAATGAGCTAGAAATGCTGAAATATGGAGGAAGGGATTCAAGGAGACTTGGAGTGAAGTTACAAGTATGCTCAAATACAGTGACCACCCTACCTGGATGTTTTCTGCTTTTCTTTTTCTTGGGGTGAAGGTAATACATGGGGGACACTGGACAGACTACTATGATGACAGTGACCAATGACTCATTTTCTGATTGTATTTATGAACTGCTCTATGAGATGGAAATCATGTCTGATGCTGTGGCTAATGAGGTCCTCGGTTCCAGAGGAGAATCTACTATTATTCTTCTAAATTGATATGGTATTAAACTGACTTCTAATGAGTTGTTGTGACACCTATAGATTAGTACATCATCAGAGAAGCTTCCTTTTGCAGTAGATGGTGATTAACACAGACCCACCACAGGTCAACATACAGAGAAGAAAGACTACAGAGGATCCAGTTCTGAATGGGACATCTGTATATCACATCCCTCCTCCCAAGGACAAGGGATCAGATCCTGATGAAAGAGAGGCTAGAGAGATTGTAAGATTCCTGAGAAATGTCTGGTAAGAGCTCACTGGAAAGGGCATGTTAACTATATCACAGTACTAACATCAGAGCAGTATCCACAAAGCCTAGGAGGAAAGGCGGCTCCCTCTCTCCTACAGACCATAATAAGCTTTAGCATAAGGACTCATGTCCCAAGTACTGATGTGTCAAGCACGTACATGTTCAAGAAGGAACACAAGGAAAGTTTTCCTCTCAGAAAAACACAATTCACACTCACCAACATGAACAGAAAGTAGATGGTCACCGACAGTGTTGGCACAGCCACTGCATTCTGCCTTGCCCTTAAAGACAGTGACAGGGAACTGGCAGAATAAGCCAACATCATGATGTTAAAATACATAGTGAAGAGACTCTTCACATCTGTGTTTACTCCTTAGAAAGAGAGAAAGAAAGTGGGGTCAGTTCATCTACCTAACTCAAGAGAACTGTACATAATTCAAATAATACTTTAATAATCAAAATGACTAGTTACAGCTTCACAGCCATCCAGCTTCCCTGGGTTTCCAACTGCTACCCGATCATGTGGATGCTGGGAAACAAATTTGGGGACTTTGGAGGAGGAGCAGCAAGTGCTCTTAACCAATGAGCCTTTCTCCAGCCCCATCATATGGCTCTATTTTTATACTTGTCACAAAAATACCTTTCCATATAATACCTGTTCTCCTCTATACTTAATTGAGCAAATGAGCAATTTATGGATCCTGACATGGAGAGCTACAGGCAACACAACTGGCCAAAAAATGACCACATTCTCTCACAGAAGAATCAGCAATAGACCATGTTCATGTCCTCATTTCCCTGTGTTTATTACAATTGCATTAGTAAAGAAATTGGGATCAGGACTATGCTGGTTAGTTTTTGTCAATTTAACACAAGCTAGGGTCATAAGGGAAAGAGGAACCTCATTTTAAAAAAATGCTTCCATTAGATTGGCCTGTAGGCAAGCCTGTGGGGGCATTTTCTTGATGAATTATTTATGTGGGAGGTCTTAGACAACTGTGAATGATACCATCCCTGGACAGGTGGTCCTGGGTTCTATGAGAAAGCAGGCTGAGGAAGCCATTAAGAGCAAGCCAGTAAACATGACTCCTCCATGGCCTCTGCTTCACTCCCTGCCTGCAGGTTCCTGCCCTGAGTTCCTGACCTGACTTCCAAGATGAAATAAACTCTTTCCTTCCCAAGTTAGTTCTAGTCATGGTGTTTATTACTAGAAACTAGCACTAGAAACCTAAGGCAAGGGTTAAACAAACTTCCAGTGGTTTAAATATCTAGAGGAGAGGAGGTGCCTCCAAGTTTAGTTTTCTGCTGAGAGTACTGGCAGCAATGGCTTTACCAGAGGCCACAGGGATATACAGCAGATGACAATGGATAGTTCAGGTGTAAGCCTACCGGATGCACAACTCTCTGATAGAGGGATCTCATAAGCAAGGCTTACAGGACCACAGACTCTGAAAACTGAGCGCTTCTGTCTGTAGTTTTTCTCTTGTTCCGCTACATTTCTTCCGCAAAACAGCTGTGGGGTTCTTTCCACAGCTGTGGGGTTCTTTCCACAGCTGTGGGGTTCTTTCCACAGCCCATTGTTGGTGTGGTTTGTACTTTGGGGGCACAAAAAGTGGATGGTCAGAAAGATGACTTCTTCTTAAGCTGTATCATTTTGATGAATAGAAATATACTAGGCTATGCTTCATAATTAGATCTATTATTCCATGAGGACTGTAAGATATTTAGGCCCTGTTTTTTAATCACTAGCTCAGACCGACATAAAGAAAACAGCAATTTCTTCTCAGTTCTAGACAAGATACATACAATAAGCTGATTCTAGTCCTCAAAACAAATTCAAGCTAGACTAAAAGCCTCACAAGTTAAACCTTCACAGATAGTATACAAGGACAATTTCCCAGATGTCTAATTGTGGAACCAAGGTCAGACACAAAGCAACTTTGATGCCAGTTACCAGCTTGCTAAGTCTGGCTTTTAAGGACCTACTCCATACAAAAATTCCTCAGCAGCTTGTTGTCATGGTTACTCACTTCCTCAGATGTAACTTTTTTACTTCCCATGGGGTGGATACAAGAGGATACAGAAAAAAAAAAAAAAGGAGAAGAACTTGAAAGAAAAGAAAGTGAATGGTCTAGTCAATACATACACGAATCTTATTCCCTCAGATAAATAAGAATTATTCCTAAGTCCCACTACTCTGAAGGAATTCTTTTTATTACCCTGGGTGCAGTTTTGGGAGCTGGTCTCTCAGGCTGTAGTTGTTTTCTCTAGGAAATCACCATGTAACTGCTATGCAGGAAGGCGATGGGTTCCACCAGCTAATTTGTAATCTTTATGGACCTATTGCTATGAGTTATGCACAGTCCTGTGTTTTTATAATAGTCACAAGGACACAGTTAGATTCTGAGGGAGCTACGTTCCATGTCTAATGGTTTTAAAAGTTATTGTTATGATTATCATGGTGTATATAGTACATGTGTCATTATGAGCGTGCATTTATCATGGTGTGCATGAATCATGATGTGCATGTATCATGGTGTGCATGTACCATGGTGTATATGTGCCATGGTGTACAAGTGCCATGGTATGCATGTGGAGTTGAAGGACAATTTTCTTGAGTGATTCTCTCTTCCACTGTAAATTCTGAGGATCAAATTCATGTTGTCAGGCTTGCAGGACAAGCACATTTCCCACAGCCATCCCATGGCCTAAATGACTGGTTCTGAATAATAAATCTCTTATAAAACAAAGTCTAAGCTTTATCATTGCTTACCTTAGTATGTGTGAGTGTATATGTGTGTGCATGTGTGTTAAATGTATGGAAATTCTGAACAATAAGTCTAGGGTGAAGCTTAACCTTAATGCACAAATGAATCTGTGCATATATTTCATATAACTATTTGTATTATATAATTTCAACAAACCTCAAACTCACTATCCTCTCTCTTTGTAAGATTAGGTAGCATAAGACACTGTATACATTTAAGTTCTTTTAAGCACATACATATTTGTAAGATATTATCCACTTTTCCATATTTTATTTACATATAGACACTTACACAGAAACAGTGAAAAATATACAGCTGGGCTGGAAAGATGGCTCACTAATTAAAAGTATGTACTGTTATCTCAGAAGCCATATATTCCATTCCCAGCACCCACATGGTGGCTCACATCCTGTAACTCCAGTTCAAGGAGATCTGATGTTCTCTTCTGACCTCACCAGGCACTGCATGCACTTAGTGCACACACACACACACACACACACACACACACACACACACACACACACACACAAATAAAGTAAAAATAAATCTTTTACAACAAATATGGACAGATATCTAATAATTGATCTTGCTCCTTTGTCACTGTCTCAAATATGTACGCTATATCTACATTCATTATAATACACAGAATCTCTAGGAAAAACAGTTTCATAAAAAGCTTTTGTAGTATTTTGTGAACAAGTCTTGGAGACTTTCCTCACACTGAACACCTGTTTTAGATGGCACACAGTGGAGACGTGCTTTTCTACTCATGCTTTCCTACTTCAGACTTGCCACAGTTGTACAAAGCCAAACATGCTCCCCCAAGAGTAAAGACACATTCTCTTGCTTTGTCACTTACCTGCTATGCTGAATACTATAACAGTAAATATAGTACTTGGCAATAGCCTCCTGGGTACCAGCTCAGCCAGCAATTTCCCAAGGAAATATGGTGGCACTCTGTAGTATCCACTGGTATGCTCATGTCTACAGAGACAAAGATCATGTTAAACATCCTTAGATTAGTCCAGAAGGCACAGGTGAGATGCTGGCTAAGCTGACTTCTGCCTTGACAGGGAGCCTAACAGGACAGTGTCCCCTATGCTCCAGGCTGACTCCCATACACGTCCCCATCTTAGGGACCAGCATCCCTAGGCCAGCATCCTGATGACATTCTCACTAGGATTCTCCCCATCAGAAAACTCTCCCCACTTTGTCCACTCTGGTCACACAACAGCCCCTCCAGGGACAGACTGATGTGCCCACTCTCCTCAGAGTCTCTGCCCCTCTGAAGCTGGTTCCCTGAGGAGCAGCTCATTCCTACCTCACCTCAGACAGTGGTCATGGAGACTTCTCTCCTTCCAGTTCTCATGAAGAAGGTGACACTGTCACTCTGAGGTCACAGTGCAGCCTCAGGACACTACATCCTTCTCACTTTAGGACAGATGTATTCCTTCAATAATCTCTCTTCACAACCACGAATCTTTACCAGATACCAAACTTGATCCTTTCCCTTCCAGCCCTTCCAGATCCCAAGCTCTTCCCCTCCCAGTGTCTTCTTTTCATCTCTGGTGTTTTGTTTTTTGAGACAGACTCACCAGTGCCGGCTGAACTTAAATTCCATATACAGCCAAGAATGACCATCCTCCTGCCTCTACTTTGGCCCCAAGTGCTGGGATTACAGGCATACAGCCATGATCAGGGTTTTGTGACACTGTGAATCTAACACAGGGTTTCAGGCACACAAAGCAAGCACTCTAACTACTGAACGAGGCCCTCAGCTCCTCTCTGAGGACTCCTCTCCTGGGCATGTACTTGGAGGCAAATCTTGGCCATCTCTGAGAGAAGTGAATTCTAAGCATAGGCCACCAGGGAAAGGTTCTTCCATGTTTGAAAAGCACAGAAGATAAACAGCCCTTTTCTACACAGCTGCTGTCTGGCTCTTTCCAGCCCTCCATCAAGAGGAGACTCTCATTCTTGTGCAGCTGTACCTCTCCAACTCCAATGTGCTGCCGAACCCACCACACTTTAGCTCTGTGAAACCCCTGACATCTTTATTTTGGGGAGGAGTCATAAATTTCCTGTGATTTTTTCAGCCCCTACTATTGCATTGTCTGCAGCACTGAGATAGGGTAGTATCACCCACATTTTGAAACTTTCTCTGAGCAGCAGACACCTCTGCTCTTGGCTTCCTATCCATTTTTCAGTTAATATTATTACTCTCTTTACATACTTCAAAAATCATGATACCACATGATAAACACAAATTTCACAATTTGTTTATTTTCAACTAAATAAGTAAGAAAAAGGGGGAATTACTGGTAATTCATGAGATAACATTCCAGGCCAAATGATGAATGAAATTAATTGACCACCTGCTCCTGGTGCCTACTTCTGGAGCAGGGGTTACTCACAGAAAGCGATCCTCGTCAATCACAAAGAGCTCCCCAGCAGACACACTTGTGATGGTCTGGAAGATGGTGACCACGAAGAGCAGGCCAGCTCTGCAAGGACAGAATGGAGACAAAAACAATAGTAAATTCAACACTGGGATGGCTTATTTCCAATACACCTTGTTCTGCAGATTAAATAACATTACACAGATTTTTATTTGAAAAAAAAATCAGTACTGGAGATTTGGCTCAGCAGTAAAGAGTGCTTGTTGCTCTTGCAAAGGACCAGGTTGGTTGGCAGCACCCACATGGTAGATCACAACCATCTGTCACTGGAGTTGAAGGGGAGCCTGTGCTACCTAGTTTATGTCAACTTGACACAAGCTAAGGTTATCTGAAAGGAGGGAACCTCATTTAAGAACGATAAGATCCAGTTGTAAGGCATTTTCTTAATTACTGATGGATGGGGAAGGGCTCAGCCCATTGTGGGTGGTGCCATCCCTGACCTGGTGGTCCTGAGTTCTCTAAGAAAGGAGGCTGACCAAGCCATGGGGAGCAAGCCTGTAAGCAGCACCCATGCATGGCATCTGCAGATTCCTGCCTGGTTTGAGTTCCGGTCCTGACTTCTCTTCAGTAATGAAATACAATGTGGAAAGGTAAGCTGAATAAACCCTTTCCTCCCCAACTTGACCTATGGTCATGAGCTTAATCAGAGCAATAGTAACCCAAACTAAGACAGAAAACAATGTCTCTTTGTGATAGTCAGAGGTCTCAGGGAAAACACATGGTACACAGACATACATGTAGGCAAACACTCATACACATACAAATAAAATACGTATTTAAAAAAGGGAAGATGGAAAATGTAGAACTGTTCTGGTTATAAAGGTCAGGAAGTGTGAGTCCCATAAGTTATTTTCCTCTCTGTCTCCACAGCGGCATCGATTAATTGAAGTGTGTCTTCTAAAATTTAACAATTGGATAATGTAATGTAATGATTCTAGAGTATGTAATATAGAAGTTAATTTAGATGAAATGATGAGAGTGGAGCCCTATAATGTCATCTGTGTCCTCATCATGGGAAGAAACAGCAATGTAGTGTCTGCCAGGAGAGGGCTGAGAGAAGGTGGCCAGACAGGAAGAGCCTGGGAGAGAATCCTCACCTCACACTCTCCCACTGCATTGTGGAGACTCATTTAGTTTTAAAGCCACTGAGTCTGTGGTATTCAGTCAAGCCAGCCCAATCCATCACTCCAATTTAACTAACAAAGTTGGTAAGCATCATTCCTAATGTATAAGGAGAGAAACAAAGATTAATAAAACTCCAAGGAGTTTTCCTATTCAGTTGGCTGTGTTGATTTACAGAAAAGTAAGAATGAAAACGTGAAACAGTGGGTGGAATCTCAACTCAACAACTCACTACAGACATGGACTGTACACACATCTTTAAAGCCTTGATGATTATCCATAAAATAGGCCAACAACTTCCTGCATGGTTTCCAAAGTGCTCAAAAAATAAATTCAGTCATGCCTATTTATGAAGAAATAATTTGTGTCGATGTGATAGGGGATGGCAAGCAGGAAGAGGGAATAAAAGGCCCTCTGCAGTTATCTGTTTCCTGGACACACATGTCAGGTTCCTCTAGACAGATGCATGATTGGGTCCTAACAGCCAGCTACATAACACCTTCTCATCTGACAGTCAGAGGTCAGTGACTCTCTTTATCTAGGTACACAGTGGTGGTTAGATATCCAGATCAGATGAGGGAGACCTTGTTGGAGACTAGTTCCTCCTAAATTAAAGAAAAAATTCCATTTTATAATCTACCAAAGGCCAGATTAAGGAAGGAAGGAAAAGAAAAAGACAGTCTAAGAATGGGTAAGACTCTGAGAAGGGCAGGAAGAAAGACCTCCAAACTCCTGGACTTGGGAGACAGAGGCATGAGGACTGCTGCAGACTGAGGCCAGCCTGGGTTACATGACAAGTTCTGGGCCTGTCAGGTCACAACTGTGGCCCTGCCTCAAAGGAACAAATAAGAGCAGGGGACGTGACCTGAGCACCCCATAAACAGCCATAGAGCATAGGACCTGAGCACTTCATGACCAAACACTGAGTGGAGGAGCTGGGTTCCTCCTCTCCTAATGAGTCAGTTTTGCTTTCTTTACTTTACTCTCCTGAATGCACAACTCTCCCCTCTTCCATTCCCCCACACATCTGTTCCCTGGTGCTCAGGGCATTTTCCCTCTCTGTGTTCCCAATAAATTGTCCTCAAGTTCCATCTGTGTTTACTTTCATACGTTTTATCAACAAATCCAAGAACTTAGAAAGGGGACCTTATGGGCCTGGTTACACTTAACCTTATATACTACATCTACTTTCTGATCTGAGTGTTTGGATATTATCATTTAGATTGAAAACATTTAAGGTATAAAACTTATATGATTCATGAACAATTCTGTAAAGTAATTATATCAAATTAAATTAGTTTATAACCATCACTGCAAATATACATCATTTTAAAGGTAATGCATTAGAAATGTAGTCTCAGGAACTTTGAAATGTGTATTAATATTTGATGGATTGAATGTACTGTACAATCTGTCTCAAAGGAGAAAAATCTTACTTCTCCTGTTTATCAGATTTTACACTCTCAGCCCATATGTGTCTCCTCACTCCCCACTGCCCTGGCAAAGTGTACACTATGCTGCCTGGAGGTCAATTGCTTTATAATCCACATGTAAGTGAAACATGATTGTCTTTCTGGGTTTGCATTACCTATTTGGCATGATATTCCTCAAATCTTCAATTCTATCCATATTGCTATACATTCCCATTTTTAAAGATAAGCAGCATTTGAGTGATATTTTCTTCATCATTTATGTGTTGATAGACAGTTAAATTCCTTAACTTGGTTACTGTGCATAGTCCTCCAATGAACATCAGACTTCACATGCATTTTTGGTAAATGTTTTTAAATAGGCATGTAAATATGCACAGGATAAATGTCTATGTCCAATTATTTCTTTCAGTGCCTTCTCCTTAATGTTTGGCTGCCATCTCAACCCTATAATGCTGTTGAGCCAAAGGAGCTCATGTGCCAACAAAATTCAAATCCAGCTCTTAGTTATATAGTTGGACAAAATACAAAGGCTTTGCTGGATCCAAACATGAGAAGGCATCTCATGGCCTCCTGAACATTACAGATGAAGAGAATCTTGATATTGACCCTGAAAATAATTTAATAGCTTTATTCCATAGATGATCTTTTTATTTTATAATTTAATTTAATTTTACATATCAGCCACGGATTCCCTTGTTCTCCCTCCTTCCCCCAGCCTCTCCCCCATTCCCATCTCCTCCAGGGCAAAGACTCCCCTGGGGATTGAGTTCAACCTGGTAGACTCAGTCCAGGCAGGTCCAGTCCCCTCCTCCCAGGCTGAGTGAAGTATCCCTGCATAAGCCCCAGGTTCCAAACAGCCAGCTCATGCAATGAGCACAGGTCCCAGTCCCAGTGCCTGGAGGCCTCCCAAACAGATCAAGCCAATCAACTGTCTCACTTATCCAGAGGGCCTGATCCAGTTGGGGGCTCCTCAGCTATTGGTCCATAGTTCATGTGTTTCCCTTTGTTTGGCTATTTGTCCCTGTGCTTTATCCAATCTTGGTCTCAACAATTCTCGCTCATATAAACCCTCCTCTTTCTCGCCAATTGAACTCCTGGAGCTCCACCTGGGGCTTGGCCATGGATCTCTGTATCTGGTTCCCTCAGTCATTGGATGAGATTTCTAGCATGACAATTAGGGTGTTTGGCCATGTGATCACCAGAGTAGGTCAGTTAGGGCTGTCTCTCGACCATTGCCAGTATTGTGGGGGTATCTTTGTGGATTTCTGTGGACCTCTCTAGTACTTTGCTTCTTCCTATTCTCATGTGGTCTTCATTTATCATGGTCTCTTATTTCTTGTTCTCTCTCTCTGTTCTTGATCCAGCTGGGATCTCCCACTCCCCTAAGCTCTCTTTCCCTTGAACCTTGCCCTTCATTACCCACTCACATCCTGAAGAATGGATAAATAATATGTGGTACATATACACAATGGAATACTACTCAGCAGAGAAAAACAATGACATCATGAGGTTTGCAGGCAAATGGATGGATCTAGAAAAAATCATCCTGGGTGAGGTAACCCAGACTCAGAAAGACAAACATGGTATATACTCACTCACAGGAGGATACTAGATGTAAAACAAAGATGACTAGACTGCTACTCACAACTCCAAGGAGGCTACCTAGAAAACAGGACCCTAAGAAAGACACAGGGATTGCCCAATGACAGAGAAATGGATGAGATCTCCATAGATGATCTTGAGGAAGTGTTTTGAACTGTCCTACTTAGATTTCTGCTGCTACAATGAACACCATGACAAATAGCAACTTAGGGAGAATGGGATTTATCTGGCTTACATATCCCAAGCCACAGTCCATCCCCGAGGAAAGTCAGACAGGAATTCAAGGCAGGATCTTGGAGGCAGGGATAGAAGCTGGGGCCACTGAGGCATGTTCCTTACTGGCTTGTGCCTCATGATTTGCCAGCCTGCTTCTTTATACAACCCAGAACCACCTGCCCAGAGGTGACACTGTCCCCAGTGGGCTGGCCCCTCCCACATCCATCATTCATCAAGAAAACGTCCCACAGACTTGCCTACAAGCCAACCTGGTAGATGAATTTCCTTAATTGAGGTTCTTTCTTCCCATAGGCTTATGCCAAGTTGACAAAGTCTAGCTAGCACACTAACCAAAAGAATCAACCACTAATCAGGATGACTGAAATAAACTACACACAAAGGCCATTGTCACACAGTACAACTTCTTATACAATACTGGTAGCAGAGGAAGTGAAAAATACAAATTAAGAGCATTTTGCAATTTCTAAAAAGAATATGAAGAAACAGCTAATAAAGCTCTTCTTTATGTCTGCATTTTCCAAGATCATTTCTGAGAGAGCAAGACAAACTCCATTTTAAAGAAAACTTCATTTCTAGCAATACTAAGATAAAAGCTGAACCAAGTTCCAGAGACATAAACACCCAGTTAAGACTCCAGTCAAGGTGACCCCCCCACCCTCAGGGTGGGTAGGCTGCTGGCCAAGAAATAGTTATGAAGCTACCAAAGGCTTAATCCATCAGAGTCTCCAACAGTACTGGGAGAGACTCCAAATGTATTTTGTCTTCTGTAGTTCTTCTCTTGGCTAAATGTTCCTGTTAACTGAAGTATGACCCTGAAACACAAAGGCTTGTACCTCATAGCTTGCGGCTTTTCCCTTTAAAAAATCCTTCACTCTGAGAGCTCAGGGCCATCCTCCTTCACCTGGGTAGCCAGTGTGTTAGACACAGACCACACCCAGGCTTGCATGTTATTAATAAGCCCCTTTGTACTTGCATCGGATATTGGCTCTGTGGTGGTCTTGCTTGGGGGTCTAGCAACATGGGCACAACAATTTCCACATTAGGTTTTTTGGAGTTTGTGTCTGAATGCTTCCTGTGACAGTGTCTACACCATCTGTATTGTTGTCTGGGTTCTGCTGGGTTAAGACATGCTGTCTACACAGGGCGTAAACCAAGTACTAGCAGATTTGGAAAGCATTCAGACCTTGGCCTTCAGGAAGGTGAAAAGAAGACAGATGGAAATAGATGTAACAGTCATCTCACTGCAGACTAACTCCTGATCCACACAGAAGGCAATTCATAGAAAAACTGATTTTTATGTTTGTTCTTATCTTCAAAATTAAATCAGCGTTTTCCACACATCAAATCAGATTTGTGGGGCTGTGGAGATGGCGCATTCAGCAACAAGTCTGCCATGCAGCCATGAGGACCTGAGTTCAAATGCCTACAACACATGTAAAAATATCCAGGCATAGTACTTCTCATCTGTAACTCCAGTGATGAAGGGTACAGAAGTGGACACTTGGAGCTCATTAGCCAGCCAGTCTGGCCAAGTCAATGAGCTCTAGATCCAGTGAGGGACCTGCCTGGAAAAAGAAAGTGGAGGGTCATCAAGGAAAGCCTGGCATCAACCTCTGACCTCCATATGCAGATTTATGCATGCTCACCAACATGCACATGCACACACACACATACACATGAGTGCACCCCACACAAACCTGTACATATAACACCTCTCTCTATGTCTCTCTGTCTGCCTCTCTTTATCTCTCTCATCTCTCTGTCTTTCTGTCTCTCTCTCTCTCTCATATATATATATATATGATATATATATATGTCTCTGTTTCTCTCTGTGTGTCTGTCTGTCTCAAGAGAAGCTTCCTGAAGTTCTTAATCATCTTTCCGTAATTGTCAAACCTCTTTGGCTATTGGGAGGTACCCAGAGGCTATGGGTGTCAAGCAGGACGCCCAGTTGAGGAAATAATTTTATGCCATACATAAATTACAGTGAAAATTCTGAAAATTGTGATTCTGATGAGACACTATGTTTGGAACATGCTATAGTCATTTTAAAAAGTTTAACATGAAAGGATATCTTTAAAGCTACGTTATAGTTCAAATTAGACAAGGACCACAAAGGTGACATCTATAAGACAAGTCAGGAAAAACTGAGTCCCATCCTATTACCCCATGGTCACATTCAAACATAGCAAATATGTGCAAGAAAATTGGCACCAAAGAAACAAAAGAAGAATAAATAGGTAAACTAAAACATTTATGTACCAAGGGCATTATAAACAGAATAAAAAGGCAATACACAGAAGAGAAGAAATGTCTATGCATCATGTATCTGGTTTGGGATTCTCATCTCAAAAACAAAAATCATTGTAACTCAATAGCAAGGAAAAGTTAAGGGCCAATGAGATGATTCAGGTGACATGACTGCTGCCGTTCTTGATGACCTTGAGTACAATCCTGAAACCCATGTGGTGGAGGGCTTGCTCTTGTAAATTGTCCTCTGGCCTTCTCATGTATGCTGTAGTACATGCATGCCCACACACATACACACACTAAAGAAATAAATAATTTTGGAATGAAAAGAAAACTTTCGTATTTAAAATGGGAAATTGCAGTCACTTCATAAAACATCCAGTGAAATATCATTTATTTTTTCTTAAATATCTTATTCCAAACAAGAAAGAACATAAGTTTGGTTGAGGATGTGGACATTCTGGAGTCCTTGGGTTGGGCTGGTGAGGATATAAAATAGTACAGTGGAGTTGGAGACAGGACAGCAGTTCCTCAAACAATTAACCCAATGGCCTATGATTTGGCAACTCAAGCTTTCTGCCTTAAAGAACAAAAGTCCGCCGGGCGGTGGTGGCACACGCCTTTAATCCCAGCACTCGGGAGGCAGAGCCAGGTGGATCTCTGTGAGTTCGAGGCCAGCCTGGGCTACCAAGTGAGTTCCAGGAAAGGCGCAAAGCTACACAGAGAAACCCTGTCTCGAAAAACCAAAAAAAAAAAAAAGAGCAAAAGTCCAGAGCTCAAAGTGATGTACTTGCACACTCAACAGCACGGTTCACAGCAGCCAAAGGTGAGAGCAAACCACATTTCCAGACACAGATGAATGGGAAACAATACAGCACACACACACAATGGACTATTATTCTGCCTTACAGAGCCCAAGAAATCCACACACATGCCACACTTTGATGAGCCTGAGGACATTAGACCAATGGAAACAAGCCAGCCAAAACAAACAAAAACAAAACCCGAAAACACAGATACTTGTGTGACTCCAATTCATGGTTCCCACATTAGTCATATTCAATGACAGAAAGTAGGATGGCTGATACCAGGAATCGGGAGTGGGTAGTATGTGGAGTCTTCTTTCAGAGCTATGGGATTCCATTTGGGAAGAAGAAAAAATGCCCTACATTTAGAGTGTGATGATAGTCACATAACATGAAACTAAACACTAAAACTGCTAAAATGTGAAATGTGTGGTGTGTATACTTTCATTTTATCTACACACAAACGTGAAAAAGTGAGTTCGTCCCCTCAGGCTTCAATGAACCAACACACTCTATCACACCATAAAATGATTACGCAGTTCTTGCCATGAATTCCAATTCTTAATGGATTTACAAAAGCATGAACAAAGTGACAGCAGTTTCTCAAAATCAGGATCCAAGTTTGCGCACCTGGTCTGGACTTCCGTACAATCATTTCGTAGGAGACGGAAAGCGACGCCCACCAACACGGCCAGAATGATTGTGATAATTGCCTTTCAAAAAGATAACGGGGAAAAGAAAAACTTTCCATTAGGAATAGAAAGTGTTCTATACATTGTGCATTATTTAATATATATGGTTTCCTAATCAGATCTCTCCAATGAGAGAAACACTGTATTTTGGGCAGAGTCCCTGGAAGAATATAAAACACACATGTTAATAGACTGCTTGTATGTTAAACTGAAGGTCTCTGCAATCTGAGGCTCTGACAGCACAGATCCTGGAAAAGCTAAGACTTCTCCCGGTGCTCCACCAGGATCTCCCAGTGCTCCACCAGGATCTCCCAGTGCTCCATCAGGAACGGCCAGTGAAGGGCTCAGTTCAGGTTCTGAAACATGGATGACACAGGTGGAGAGAATGCAGGTGCCTGGGGAGGTTGGGGACGAACCAAAGTAAGTGACAAAGTGTTCACTAAACTGAGACCTCAGCTCTGGTGCAGCGAACATGTGCAGTTTCTACTTCAAGTGGTTTAAAGAACTCGGGCTTTCTTTACTCTAGTTAGAAACAAGTTCACCCCAGGCCAGGGGACAGCTCAGTGGCAGAGCCCTGCACAGCATACACTAGACCTAGCCCTGATCCCCTCAACTGCAAACCAAATAACAAAACTGAAAATGACTCACAACCCAGTTCCTAGTAGTGGGATCTTGTGTGCTAAGAAGTGGGGAGCTGGTCCTCACCTGTGTCACCTCTGGGAAGTCTGTGCCTGTGTGGGAACGAGCACTATTGCAGTCACCACAGTGTTCAGACAGCGTCCTCTGGGTCACCTGATGCCCCATTGCCCCTCATCTCTGTCACTGCTGCTCCATCAACGTCAGCCAGAGCGGCCTGTGCTCAAGTCTCATTAAGCTGCCAACTCCTCCAGACCCTCATCTACCTCCATCCACTCGGTCTGTGCAGACAGTCACAAGGACCTGCACTGCTTTGGTTTTGAGTTAAAATGGCTTTAAAAGGTGCTTCACTTAACAAAGGAGTAAGGCTACATGATGCTGTAACTTATTTAAAAGATTCTCCATTTACTGGTCCTGTGCTCATTGCATGAGTTGGCTGTTTGAAACCTGGGGCCTATGCAGGATCGCTTGGCTTGGCCTTGGGGGAGGGGACTGGACCTACCTGGACTGAGTCTACCAGGCTGATCTCAGTCCACAGGGAAGGCTTTGCCCTGGAGGAGGTGGGAATGGGGGGTGGGCTGGGGGGAAGGTGAGGGGGGCGGGAGGGGGGAGAACAAGGGAATCCGTGGCTGATATGTAGAACTGAATTGTATTGCAAAATTAAAATTAAAAAATTAAATAAAAAAAAAAAGATTCCGTTATTCCTCTGATGATGTTTTAAAAGTAGAATATTATGATCTAAGGGAAAGCCGCTTACCATGTAACTTGACAAATTAGAACTCAAAACACTAGAATTTGGAGATAAGGCTCAGCAGTTAAGATCACTAGCTGCTCTTGCAGAGGGCCTGAGATTCAGTTCCCAGCACACAAATGGCCCCTACAACCTTCTATAACTCCAGTTTCAGAGGATCTGATGTTTTCTTCTGGCCTTCATGGACATGCCTATGATGCATAAATATAGATGCACTCAAAACAGCCATACATAATAAATAAATAAATAAATGATTTAGAGATTTAGTCCTCAGTTCCTAACATTGCTAACACACACACACACACACACACACACACACACACACACACACACACACTTCTTACCTCCTGATACTGTGCCTCACTGTTGAACAATGAGTAACACAATTTGATGAATGTAACTCACTTTTTTCCAGTCATATTGAATCTTTTTTCCAAAAAGAATGGATATAAAAATGCCTCTTTTATGACAAAAATAGATGGTAACTGAATAAACAGATAAAATTATAGAAAAGACCAAAGTGTCTGGAGCAACTGACAGTACAACTCAAATGGTAAGAATATTCACATACATGCAGGGAAGGAAGCAGCATTGAAATATGAAAAGGGCAGCACACGTGTTAAGAAGTAAGTGGTGTTTCATTACAGCCAACAACACACGACCTTTCAGTGTTCAACAGAAACTAAATTCCTGAGAGTAAATAACAACACACTAACAACAGAACTGACTATAAGTTCTGGTTGGACAGGGACAGGGATGTAGGTCCATGGTAGAGTGATTGTCCTCTCATGGCTGAGGCCCCAGGATCAAACACTAACACAGCAGAATCCTCAACATCATGAAAAAAAGATAAATGAAAAAGTGATGGAACAATGAACTGGAAGAACCACATTTCTGTGTGACATTCATGTTAAAATAACAGAAAATCTTAAGGCATGATGATCCTTGTTACAGAGCTGGTTTAAAGAAAAGTGGAACCTCACTTCCTTCCAGTTCCCAGTCAGCTGACAGGGAAGAGCACTGTTCAGTCCAGTCACTATCTGTGTGTGAACTGCACTCTGAGTGGCTTCTGCTCTCACCCTGGACTCCAATAAGGAACAGCACTCTGCACTGGGCTCATCTCTCAGGCAGTGCATGCACAGGCTCCCTCAGAGGGGATCAATGGCCCTGTTTCCTCATCCCATGATTTCAACTACAGATCAACCCCCTTTCCCTCCCCAGTCACCTCCACCCTTCCTACTTAAACTTTCTCCAAAGTCCATTCTGTCATCTGACATGCTACAGTTTTATCTGTTTATTCAGCTACCATCCATCCACCAACATGAAAACTTGCATCAGGAGAAAGCCTTTGACTCCCTTCCTCATTCCTGGACTTTGAACTTGTAGGATGCACTGGTGAATTAAAGTAGACAGGTGTGAGGAACTTCCAGGTGCGCTGAATTTCTTGTTGACTTCCCTGAATTAAATTTCCTACTGGGATTAGTCATTATAGTTCCTCTAAATAAAAAAACAACCACAAAAATGTTTTCTGTAACTAAAAAGTTAATCATGTTCTACTTGTTTTATTGAACATATGCCGAGTGGAGATGACGAATATATGGAACAGAGTAGAAGATAAATGTGACTTGAAGTACACCGACTCAGAAACAAATTGCTCCCACTTGATTTTTTTCACAATACAGTTAAAATAATTCATCAGATTACCTGAATCACAGTGACCTGTGGAAAACCATAGTAATTTTTGAATGAACGACAGATAATCCACCAAAGCTGATTCCAGAAAGGGGTGACACACGTGATCTCCTCCAAGGCCGAGATCCTCCCTGCCCTCTGTTCCCCCAAGAGTGGATCCAGTTCAGTTCTCGTTTCTCTGTATAAGGAGGACTGTACATACATGTTGGCTAATTTTTCTGTGACTTGGTGCCGTCTCTCAGAAAGTTCTGTATATATGTCAGCTTTGGGATAAAAGTGGATAAAGACAAGAAGCAGTTAGACAATAATTTAACTGATTTTTCTGAGACACTTTTCATGAATAACACATAAATTATGTACTAGTTTTTCTCTGAGACAGTCTCATGTACCCTAGGATGTAGCATGAATCTTAAAGAGTCTTATTAACAAAAACAAACCCAGAGCCAGGTATTGGGGTGAATGCTGGAAGATCAGAGAAGCAGAACAAGCCACAGCTACCTCACCTGGCCAACTTCTCAGCTGACCCTGTTTCCTCAGACTGGAAGCCTCTGAGTCCTTATCCAAATGAATCTCAGCTGAACTGCTTCTAGAAAGACTGAAAGCTTAACCAGTCAAAAGCTTCTAGTTTCTGGTCTTCACACCTTATATACCTTTCTGCTTTCTGCCATCACTCCCTGGGATTAAAGGCTCACTTTCTGGGATTAAAGGCATGAGTCACCATGCTTGGCTATTTCCAGTGTGGCCTTGAACTCACAGAGATCCATGCCTCCAGAAGGCTAGGATTAAAGGTGTGAGTGCCACCATTTTCTAGCCTCTGTATCTAGTGGCTGTTCTGTTTTCTGACCCCAGATAAGTTTATTAGGGTGCACAATATTTTGGGGAACAAAATACCACCACACTAGACTTGGCTCAAAGTTTGCTAAGAAGCCAAGGGTGACCTTAAAACTTCTCCAGGTCCTCCTGTGTCTGTCTCAAAGGCTGAGATGACAGGCATGCACTTCACACACACATATGTGGTGCTAGGTACCAAACTGAAGGCTTGGTGCATGCAAGGCAAGGACACTACCAGCTGACTTACATCTTCAACTCACCAAATTTTGAGCATAATGAAATTACCTCTGTGTAATTCCTTAACAGATTAGAAGTGTCCCTAACTGACCTGACTACTGTCATTATCCCATGGATGCAGCAAACTGAATGACCTCTTCCCATCTGGACCCCAAGTCTTAACAAAGTCTTCCTACCCTTCTTAACATAAAAGTCTGGTGCCTGGTTTTTGCCACATGTGAATGTATGTGCAAGTGTAAAAACTGCCAAGTATCATGTTGTTTAAATGGTATAAACAAAGCCAGGCACTGTGACATAACCCTGTAATACCTATATTTGGAGGTGAGGTAGAAAGAGCACACATTTAAGGCCAGCCTGGCTACATAAGCAAACAACATCTAAAACATTAACAAGGATAATATGACAAACAATAGGTACATTTACCTTCTAACAGAACTTTCCTTGACAACTGACAGTATCATATAAATGGTCTATTATAATTTAAATATAAAACACCAAAAACAACAGACAGAAAACACTATTAGCTAATTTTAGGACACTGAATTAACATATAAAGCTACTATCTAAAGAACCACACTACTGTGTTATAATGAAATCAGTTAGGCAAAAAATCTGACTCTAGAAGATTCACATACCATTATGGCCTTCTTCCTCTGTGTCTAATATAGCAGAGAAACCTCCATTAATGATGTCCAGGAAGAAGTCTGCAGGGTTGTTGTGGGGATCATATTCATAACCTACAAAGAAGTTGGCCAAGAACACAAACTTGAGGACCCTCTTTCAGAGAGTGGGATGGGGAGGGGAGACAGAATCTAAGAGCTTCTTCTTCTTCTTGCCCCTCCCCCACTAACTTATCCTTTCCTCTTGCACATACCCTCATAATATTTCAAAAATATCTGCTCCCCAGTATAATATAAACATATATGTATATACACATTTATGAATATATATGTATGCTGATGTGTATGTTCTACAAACATATGTGAACTCTTTCTATGAAACAATCTTTTGAATTTGGCCTAAATTTTTATTGGACTCCAAAGACTCACAAACGTTTACACTTTTAAATGACAAAGATTAATCAAAAACAAAGAGTGATACGGAGAGCTGCTGGTCAATGGCTTTTACAGCGGCCACAAGAACATACAGCAGACGGCAATTAATAACTCCGGTGTCAACCCTCCAGAGGAATAACTCTCTGATGGAGGAATCTCACTAAGCAAGGCTTATGGGCCCCAAAATTCTGACAGCCAGGTCTGTCTGTCATTTCTCTCATGTGCCACTATGTTTCTTCCCTAAAAACAGCTGTGGTGTCTCCCCAGTGCCTATGACACTGTTGCTTCTGTCTGTAATTCCACCTGTGCAAAAAGAGCTGTGGTGTCTCCCCAAAACCTGCACAGTGATGTGTGATCTCATACAATATGTACATGTGATATCATGATCACATCTCAATGTTATGGTCACTTATATCTGTGGACTGCCTGAAGATGACCCATCATTAAGCTGTATAATTTTGATATGTAGAAAATATACTAGGATATGCTTTAAAATTAGATCTATTATTCCATGAGGACTGTAAGACACTTAGGCCCTGGTTTTTATCACTAGCACAGACTTACATAAAGAAAACAACAATTTCTTCTCTGTTGTAAGACATGCTACATATAATTGGCTGATTTTGAGCCTCAGAGCAAATTCAAACTAGACTCAATGCTTCCTAAGATAAACCTCCAGAGAAAATATGCAAGGTATTCCCAGGTGTCTATTGTAGAACCAAGGCCAGACACAAAACAACATTGGTGCCAGTTCCCTGCTTGATAAGTCTGGCTGGTAAAGACCTACACCCTAAAAAATCCCTCAGCAGCTTATCTCACTGGGCACTGTGCCCCCAGCCTCAGGTCACAGCCTGAACCTTGCATGTGGGCATTGCCATGGTTACTCATGCCCTCAGATGTAACTTTTGTTACTTTCCATGGGATGGATATAAGAGGAGATAGAACAAAAAAAGAGGAAGAAGCTAGAGAAAAATAAAGAAAATTCCTCAGTATGTGTGTGAATCTGATTCCCTCAAACAAATAAGAGTTGTCCCTAAGTCCTACTACTCTGAAAGCATTCTTTTTGCAACCCTGGATGCAGTTCAGGGAGCTGGTCTCTCAGGCTGCTAGAGAGTGATCAAAAGCAAACATTTGAACCTATATTTGGAGGTACAATTATCCATAACTATATTTGTATTTCGCTAAAATGAAACTGACAGCATGAATCATTAAAAAATATTTCATCATCCAATCTGACTATGAAAAAAAACAGGCAGATACAAAAACATGAGTCCACAGAAGCCAGACTTAAGCCACTCTAGCCCCCAAGCATTGCCTAAACCTGAAACGCAAAGTTACTACTGACTTAAGTAACATCTCCACAGCTCCTCAGAGTCAGATCACACTAGGGGAAAACTGAAAACCACCATGTGTTAAATGAGCACGAACAGGATGATGCTGGGCTTTCCAAAGCTGTTCCAATGACAGATAACTGGGCCTGAGGCCAGCATGTTAATTAAGAGGGTCACCACAACTGGGATGCAGAACAAGAAGCTCAGTAAAAATACTGTAACACAGGCATGACACAGGACAGCAGAAAGAAAAGAGACCTGAACAACAAGCCTCTGCTGCACAACTAACAGAATCCTGTCACCAAATTAACCAAAGGTATTTAAAATGGAGAAACCCACACACAGTAAGTCTGCAGGAAGGTCAAGCAGTACTCCTGGGAAGCCCTGTTCTCTTCCTAGATCCTGAGAATGAAGGAGCTCTCACAGCAAAAGCCAGCCATACCTGCGGATGTGAAGTACTCCAACGCCTCTTGTGCAGGCCCGTGATACATGACTTTTCCTGAGGCCACTAAGGTGAGGCTATCAAAAAATCTGAAGATGGAGTACTGAGCCTGATTAATGGAGAAGATGATTGTCCGTCCCCTGATAGACATCCTAAGTTTAAAGAGGGAAAAGTCATAAGCCACTGGAACATCAAAAACTTGAAATTCTCAACAAAGTATTTTATTCCTGAAGTTATACTCCCTGTTCCCATTTCAGCTTGAATTTTCCTTAAAAACACTTCCTCTCACTTATATTATGCACCTGATAGATGTAGATGAATTTCTAAACAGTCTTATTAAATAAGAAACACAGAGCCAAATACAGGGGTAATAGCCGAAGAGATCAGAGCAAATAACCACGACTAGCCTTAGCTTACCACCACACAGTAGCTTCCACAGAGAGAGCTTCTTCCTGTCTGACCTGTGCTTTTATTGCCTTCCTGTTCTGCCTTCTCATTGGCTCTAACCCCAGCCACAAGACTTCCTCATCACTGCCTGTCTGTACAGACCTCCTGGTCTCTATGTTTGGTGCTGGGATTAAAGCCGCGTGTCACTACGCTTGGCTGTGTCCTTGACCACACAGGGACTCTGTCTGCCATTTGATCAGATTAAGGGTGTGTGCTACCACCATCTGATCATTGGTTTAATTCCTGAACTACCATTTTAAGAAGTCATATCTTCTGTTAGGAGAAACAATAACCCCAAATGCTGTTTAAAACTGATTTGAAAATATGTTTATAAAAGCTGGATATGGTGGCATATGTGTCCTGGACTGACCAGCTCAGCTACCACCCAGGCACACATCCAGGGCTTTGAGTTTGCCCAACCCAACATCTACCCCATCTGTGACCTGCTGTAGCACATGTAGGGACTGATCCTGCAGAACCATAGCTGCAGGATCTCCATGACTCAGGGTAGCAGCAGGACATCCCAGAGGAGTTTCACTGAGGGTCCTGCATTGATGGTGTACCAGAAGCCAGAGGCCTTGAACCTCACCAACAACTGGTTATACATGTAAAGCTGTTTGGACAGAAGGGTCTACTCCATGACATGCTACAGCTCCCAGTGCCACTAATACAAATGAAGAGGAGATGGGGAGGGGGAGAGACAGAGGAGTGAAGTGTTTGTTTTTGTTTCTTTTTTTCTCAGCAGGACAACTGGTTGGTAGCAACAAGATAAGGAGCAGAATAATGACATAACAGCTGAATGTTTTCCCTGTCCGACTGTTAATAAATCACAAAAGGAAAATTGTAATTTCATGTGACATAACCCAGATCCACCAGCATGGTTAGATGATCAAGATTAAAGCCAGGGAAGTGAGATGGATCATTGGGTAGAGACACTTGATGCCAAGTCTAGAGACCTAAGTTCAGTTCCCAGAACCCTGATGGTGGAAGGAGAAAGTCAGCTCCTTGAGTTGTCCTCTAACCTCTACAGATATGCTACACATGTACACACGCATACATGTACACACACATGTACACACACATAAAACACACACACATAAAACACACACACATAAAACACACACACATGTACACACACACATAAAACACACACACATGTACACACACACATAAAACACACACATGTACACACATACATGTACACACACACATGTACACACACACATGTACACACACACATAAAACACACACACATAAAACACACACACATGTACACACACATAAAACACACACACATGTACACACACATAAAACACACACACATAAAACACACACACATAAAACACACACACATGTACACACACATAAAACACACACACATAAAACACACACACATAAAACACACACATAAAACACACACAATAAAAAAAAAAGTTTTAAAAAAAAGTATTCTACCACGAGGATGCACTTCCAGGAGTGTTGGAGACCAAGGAGAACACAGCATATCAGGACCTGAGTCTGCTCCAAGAACCCTGGGAGAAACCACACTTAGGATGACCCATGCAATGCACTAAGACTAGCCATGGCATGAGACACAGGACAGAGAGAAGCGTTCCATACTGAAAATGACAAGAACTTGATCTTAGAGTGTCCTGAAGCAGACAGGAGAGGGGACAGACAGGGAAGGTGTGACACCTGAGGAGTCTACAGACTAGAAGGTGACAAGGCCCCAGGTGTTGACTTCCTCACCGGGAAGGTGCAATGGTGGATGATGTGGTTCTTGGAGGGACAGGCAGGAGTGGTTAGGGTGATGGACCATGATGTCAGAACAAAACAAAGAACAAGGGGAAGGAAGGACTGACAGAGAGTGCAGTAAAGTTCAACAGCCAGGAGCCTAGGTCGTGGGAATGGGACAGTCCTTATATGGTTCTTGGAGTTATTCACTCAGTTTGAAATTCTTACTAATTTTTAAAATGAAAAAATTGAACTGTTACATTTTTATTTTGAATGTTTCAGCTGCAGACTTCTTTCTTGAGAGAAGGAAATATCACTTCTTTTATTTCATTCTTCCCCAGGTTCAGGACCCAGAGCTTAGGAATCATTCCCTCAGCCACCACATCCAGGGCTAATCCCAGAGACAATGCTATTTATTCCATCTTCAAAGCACTCCAGAACCAACCATTTTCTAGCTAAGGAATCCCCACCTCTCAGCTTCTTGCTGACACTTTACATCCCCATGATGAAACTGCACAACCTTCTCCATGATGCATGCTCTGCTCTAAACTCAGAAGCCTTCCCACATCCCCTGCCATGGACACCTTAGTCCTTACAGTGGCCCAGGTGGTCCAGGCAATCTACATCCAACCCAAACAATCCCCTCACTTCAACCGTCAATGTGGAGGGCTGAATTGTGTCCTTCCAAAGACTCATTGGTTGAAGTCCTCACATCTAAGAATTTAGAATGTGGTTACAATGTCGTTTAAAGACAAGAGTCTTTAAAATGGTAATTAAGTTTAAATGAACTTCCTAGTGTGTACTAATGTAACTGCTGTCCATTTAAGGGATCAGGGCATAAACACATGAAGAGGAAGGAGACACCATCCACAACTCAGTGACCGACGCCTCAGGAGACACAACCTGTGGATACTTTAATATCTGGCTTCTGGGATCCAGAACTATAATAAATTTAACTTCTATCAAGTCACCCAGTTTGGGGGGTCTTTAGTAGTACACTAGCAACTTTTCATCCCCTCAGGCCACCGGGTCTAGTCAACTTGGGCTATTTAATGTTCCAGACACCTCGAACATGCTTTGCCTCAGAACAAATGCATTTCCCCTCTGTACAGCACTCTGTTCAGATCTCACACACTCACATCCAGCTCACTTGTCACATGCTTGCGGGTTATGAGGACATTTATTTAAAGCAGTGCTCCACCTTCCCCACAGCCATCTTTCCCTATGCTCTTGTCTCATTGTTCTTGATGTGTGTTCCTTGTTAATTGAAGTTTCCCTCTAATAAAAAAGGAAGAAATTCTGATGCTTACTTCTGAATCTCCTGCACCAAAAATACACACAAGTGACCAGGTATTAAGTGAATAAAACTTAATGTTCCTTCAGCACTTACCTTCTCAGGACCGAGATGACATCAGTCGTAGTGTTCAAGTCTAAGCCAGTGGTGGGCTCATCCAAGAACAGAATGGGATGCTCTGCGACCAGCTCCATTGCTATACTGGTCCTTTTCCTGAGCTCCTTAGATCTAGGCTAGAGCACCAACAACCATCATTATCAAGAAGAACAACCACAGTCATTGTCATTTGGTGAACTACACTGTTCCAGCAATAAAAGGTTTTGTTATGTCTTTATCCTGAGGAGCAGAGTATGGGCACCTGGGAGAAGAAGAACTTTTCTCTTTTCCAAGTGAGTAGAAAGAGGCTCAGGCCAGACTTGACATGAAATGTAGATGTAACCAACCGTCTTATTAAATAAGAAACACAGAGCCAATACAGAGATGAAAGCCAAGAGGTCCGAGCAATAGCTAAGAGCTAAAAACCTTACCCTTCACTGTCGCTGTACCTCTCCGAAAGAGACCTACTTCCTGTCTTTTTATAGTGTTTCTGTTCTGCCTTCTCATTGGTTGTAAACCCAAACACATGACTGCCTCATCACTGCCTCTCTGCACAGACCTCCAGGTCTTCTATGGTTAGTATTGTGATTAAAGGCGTGTGTCTCCAATACTAGCTGTATCTTTGAAGACACAGAGATCTACCTAGCTCTGCCTACCAAGTTCTGGGATTAAAGGCGTGCACCACCACCGCCCAGCTTTTGCTATGGCTCTATAGCTCTGATCTGATCCCCAGACAACTTTATTTATTAACATACAAATCACATTTTAATACAAATAAAATATCACTATAATGAAGCCCATGCTAATGACAGTTACTATTTGTTGTTTACCAAGTCACATGTTCTAGGATAATGAGTTATCACACTCCAAGACTGGCACAGTGAGATCTCTGTCGAAGGAACGAGGAAGACGGGACAGGAGAAGATGAAGTATCTCTAGTAATTTAGTAGTCATTTAACACCCTCCCAACACACACAGGACACACACAAGAAAGGCACTCTACACAACACACAGGCACATACACACACAGGCATGTGAACACACAAGTGAACACACACACACTATCATTTTGATATTTAAGAATAGAGTTTATAGGTAAGCAGATGTCCTTATTTTTATGGATGAAGAGTAATTAAGTACTCAGGAGGAAGATACTCCTAATGTTCTTTTATAATGCCGCCGTGAGAAACAGCTTTAGTGAGCATGATGTTGTAAACACTCATGGGCCCAGGAGGCTGGTATTAGCACTGTACTATAGTGCGGGCTATATAACAGTCAAACTTTTGGAGTAATGACCTATTGCCTCTACATTTATTAAATCAAAATCTTATGAAAGGCTGAAGAGAAGTCTTAGCAGGGAAAAGTCACTTGCCACACATGCCTGAAGCCTAGGTTCATTCCCTGGAACTCATATATAAAGCTATATGCAGTGGAATGCATCCATAATTCCATCAGGATGTAACTACAGTGAAATGGGAGGCGGGTCAGGAGCATCAGGCATGTGTGTAGAGCATCAGTAGAACAAGACAGACCCTGATTTACAAACAAGGTGGAGGAGAGAAAGGACCTTTGACAGTGGTGTCCTACGACCTACACATGTGTGCTATGGCATTCAAGTGGCCACACGCGTGAGCTCGCACACACGCACACACGAACACAGGCATACACACATACACATTTTTTAAAGTAATCATAAAAATTATATTAAAGTTCTTGCAATATATTACATTTCATAACTTCAAGAAGTTATATAAACATCTTCATATGTTGTCCCTAAAAAAACAAGTAAACAACTTAGGGCAATGACTAATTATTGTTAAAAACAGAACAAAAGGAAGAAGTTTATTGTAGACATAAAACTATGTAAATAAACAGAGCCAAAGCAAACAAAATTCCATCAGTTAGGAAAAAGAAAGCATGGTGAATGTGAGCTTTTCTATTAAACTTCCCAACAAGATGAACATCTCATAAACGACTGTGGAGAAGTATTGTGGGAATCAACAGCCAGTACCTTCCTGTTCCTCACTGCCTCTAAGGAGGGGTCACCACAGGAGTTAATCCATGAGAATCATATTCTGGGGAGCCCATTTCCATCCATACCACCAAATGTCTGCTCAGCAGACATCTATGTATAATCTTCTCAATGAGTTCATGTCACTGTGAGAGACAGGATGGTTTGGAGGACACAAGAAGAGGGAAATAACCCTGATGTTGAAAAACTCTAGGCATATAATAAATTAAATGCCTGATCAAGTTCTGTAAACAATGTAATCATAAACATTTGGGGACTGCAAATGGTTATAGACCTGACAGGCTGAGGATATCAACATTTTAGTTAAGAATGGAATTGTTAAATCAGCAGATATCACTAATTTTTAAAGATTAAGAATAGTTAAGTATTTAGGAATAAAGCATTACATAATGGTCTTTTAAAATATGTTACTAGAAACTAGTTAGTTATGACACAGTTAGCGGTGAAGTTCACCACTTATCTATTACCCCTCCTGATCCTACACAAATCCTCACAGGAGTCACCAGGTCCACTCTGTTGCTCTTGCTCAAGTTTCTATCATTAAAGCCTAACACAGGAGCTGGGAAAAAATATTGACAGAAGATAAGGAAGGAGGGAGCAGGGGCAAAAGGAAATCCTAGATTTCCATCCAGTTACTATAAAATGATCTTGATAAAAGTAAAGAAGGAGTGAATGGTTTATTTCAGCATAAAATTTAAAAGTACAGTCAACCATTGCAGGGAAGTCCAGGCAGGAAGCTGATGCAGCTGGTTACAGCCAGTCAAGAGCACAGAGAGGATGAATACATGCAAGCCTGTCAGTGTTCAACCCACTTTCCCCATTCTCATGACACCCAGGATCCAAACACAAAGAATGGTGCTGCCTGAGTGGGCTGGGTCTTTCCACATCGCTTAACTCAATCAAGACAGTCACCTCAGAAATGCCCACAAGCCAACTGACTACAATTCCTCATTGAGACTCTCTTCTAGATGATTCCAGGTGACTCCAGACTGTGTCAAGGTGACAGTTGACACTAGCCACCACAGACAGGATGGGATAAAAACACAGAAAGGCTACAGAAAATAACAAGCACTGAACAAGTCAAAAGGAAATGCTAAAGAGACCAGGTACAACCCTGGAGGAAATAAATACAGAGTGAAACACAGAGCCAGAGTCCTCAATCCCAGGTCATATGTCAGTCCAGAAAACATTCTGAAACAGCAAAGGGACAAGTCCTCAGGGAAGAGACAATAAACAGAAGAATACACTTGTCAGATTCTCCATGAGTCAAGAGTTTAAGGCTGAGGAAGAGGAGGCTCATGTGAGGAAACTTGGAAATGGCCATGTGAGGAACACTTCCCTTCTGGATCATACTCCATTCCCAGGTTTAACCATTGCTAAGAAGGCTTCCCAGCTCAATCTCCACTTTACATCATGTAACCAGTCACTTACTCATTAATACAGAGAGCAGCCGCCTGGACCACACACATTAGAGGAAACTGATAATGGAGGGTCATATTATCAACACCGGTATTTTTATATATTTTTTTTGGCTCTGAGTTTTTCAAGATTTTTCTTCACATTACCTTGACATTTTCCACTTTATCCAGATGCAGAAGTTCAAGGATCTCATCAATTCGCCTTCTTCTTTCATCTCTTGTTACAGTCATTGGGAGTCGAAGAGCTGCTGAGAACTCTATGTTGTCTCTCACAGTCACAGTTTGCATCACCTCATCATTCTTAAGGTTAAATAGTATTTCAATTAAATATGGTTATCACTAAGACAAACATTTTAACAAATATAACCTAATCCTCATATAAACTACACACAATGTAATACTCTACTGAAAAATAAGCTTTCAGTGTTACTAATCTCAAGTCCAGAGCCTGAAGAAATCATTTCACGCCCCCCTTCCCATTTGCCTCCCAAGAGATTTAGGTGACTGCTACCTGCAATTATTGGCAGAAAACATCTTCTAAGCAGTGGAGAAAGATGAAGGAACGGCAAAGTCAGACAACAGCAGTCTTTGTAGAATTAAATCCCAGCTGCAGTTACTAATGCTGTACCACAGCTGTCAGACTCCAATCCCTCCCCATCCTCCTATTTAATAATGCCAGCCTCAGGCTAATGAGTCACTAGGAAAAGCTGGTGGAGAGAAAGTTGGGCCTGTATTCTGTCATATATTTTATTGGAAACACACAAATCTATAAGCTGAGCATCTACCCATACAGAAGAAGGGGAAATCTAAAATTCCAAACCCACCAACACTTACTTGTGGTACATAACCAGAAGTACATTTGAAAGTAGCAGGTTGAGGTTTCCCATTTATCAAAATATCTCCTGATAATCCACGTGGATCTTTCCTTGCAGCTAAGACATCCAATAACCTACAAAGGGTTATATATGTTGTATAGTTTACTTTCTCCCTTCAGTAAAAGCTATTACCTTTTAGCTACTCAAAAAACAAAAATTCTGCATATCATAAGTTTAACTGAAATCACACACACACACACACACACACACACACACACACACACACACACACACACACACACATACTGCATTCTGCTCATTATGTGCTCTAATACAGCCCAGAATTATAAATGCAAGACATGATCCACGTGACCATCCCTCCCTGCAATCTGACCTTGGGACTCAAACTTGTAATGGGCTGCTTTTTTTTGAGAATTGGGCCTAGTGATGATTTCTTGTTCCCAGAAAACTTTGCTTCATCTTTCTAATTTTAATACTATCTCCTCCACATGAAATAATCCTATGACCCAACACCACATACAATCACTGTATCATTTCCTATCAGTAGAGTGGACCTAGTAAGACTTTCTGTTCTTGGCAGAAAATTGAATGCATCATCCTGCACGGTATCCACAGCATGTGGGACTTACAGACTCACACATATGCACTCACAGATATACTCACACAATACTTACAGACTCACACATACATACTCACAGATATATTTACACAATACTTAGAGACTCACACATATATACTCACAGGTACACTCACAATACTTACAGACTCACACATATACAATCACACAATACATAAATAACCCCTGTGGAAGTGATTTTACAGCACAGAAACTGGATACAAAGGGCTCGCATGTGCTTTCCGTTATACTCACCAAGATCGGCTCCCATCTTCCGGTCCCATGATGGCATTGAGGCCAGGTCTCATGATCCCACTGTAAGCACAAAGTCATACTTGGGTGATTTTCTATTTAAAAGAAGTTATATTAGCTTAGTGTCTACAGTGAATAGTCTATTGAAATTGGATGGAATTGTACACACATAATAAGTACAAACTCATAGGAAATTTTTAAATATTAATAGAGGTCTATTATTTATGAAAGATGTTGAATGCTAGAGGGGACTCCTCAGAAATATGCCTCAAATATCACAAAATCCTTTTTGTTTATTATTTAAATGACTTCTCTTTTTAAAACATGGTGCATCTAAGTTCAGTGTTCCTTGAAGCAAGCAGCAGGTTCTCATGAAGACTCTGTTACACATATGGGCTTTATGTGTCAAGTACACAACAGCTTTTTGTTCATGTTTGATGATCAGTATCTTCATATAGCCCTGCTTGCTGCCTCGTAAACCTCATCACAACAAACCAATTATTCATGGGATATCAGTAGCAGTGTCACTACTATTAAAATAGGATCAAACAAAAATCAATGCATCTTAAATAGAAATCCAAAAACTAGAAAGAAGCTCTCCAAAGGACAGGAGAGAATTGCCAAGTTTAACATTCAAAACAAAACAAATCACACCTTAATCAAAATAGGAAAGTTAAATACAAAACCAAAGAATGATGACTTCCTTTCCTAATAATGTGATTAGAATACTCTCAGTTTAGAATTGGGAGATATCCCTCAAATAGAGGACATTCTTCATTGATGTATAGGTACAGCACAAACACAAGGTATGTCAGAAAACTGACTGAATCACAGTAGTTAATATTCAGATTAAAAAGGCATATTCTTATGGAAAACTTAGCTACATTCCTATTTCTTATTTCATATCCAGACAATGTGTCAATCCTTTGCCCTGCCCATTGCCCTCTTAGTAAGAAAATGATGGAAGTTCTGGTGGAGGAGCAGAAATGACCAGTGCCCAAGAACAGAGGCCATGGTTGGGGTTGGGAGGAAGAGTCTATACAGACAGAGCGGGGAAATCTTGGTGTGTGTGCTCTGTCCTCAGAATTTGGTCAGAAGCAAGCCTTCTCTGTGTTATGGAACAATGTGTGGAATGTTGGTTTTAGCTCTTCTTAGCTCTTAATGAATTTTGAGCAAATACACGAGGACCTGGACTTTCTGCTGTTGGGACTTCCTCATTGCTTCCATCTCATCACTTGTAACTGACCCAGACAGCCTGTTAGAAACCCTCAGTTCAGTTATGAGAGTGCATGTGCGTACAGACACATATACAGTTCTTTTATATATTCAAATTTCTAGGTATTATATTTTCAATATTTCCTCATCATACTTTGATTTTAATAGTGTGTCTTTGATATTGTGTTTTAATCCCTAATTGAATTTTATTGAATTAAAATTATTTCTCAGAGTGTTTCTGGTGTGTAATATGTCTAAGGGATTGTCAAGCTTGCTTGTGTTTTCAAAAAACCAACTTTTGTGTCATTAATCCAATACATTGTTCTTTTAGTCTCCATCTCATTAATTTCACTGTCATTGTGAACCTATCTGCATATGAAAAGGTGAGGCTGGAGGATGGTTCAATGGGTGAGTCACTTGCTGTGCAAGGAGGGGGACCTAAGTTAAACACCCAGAATTCACATGACCTTGGGTGCAGTAGTGGGCACCTGTAACTCCGTGCTCTATGGAGAGATGGAGACAGAGACAGGAGAATCCCAGGACTCTTGCAGGCTGCTAGCCTGGCATACCCAGCAGTGAACAGTGAGAGACTCTGTCTGCAACATGGTAGAAGGTGAAGACCAGTGCTCAAGGTTGTCTTGTGATGGCCTTGTGCCATGGGTGTGTCATAGCGTCCTCACATCTGCACATGTGAACACATACTCACACATACACTTATACACACATGTGAACAGATATATACATGAACACACATACACTTAAACACACACTAAACAGAGATATACATTGAGTATACACACATACACTTATACACACATGTGAACAGATATAAGCACATACACTTAAACACACACTAAACAGATATATACACTGAACACACACAAACACATACACATGCACACACATAGCTTATGATAATAGACAACTTGTTGAAAAAGTTATAAAATATGCTGATCTCTTTAGTTCATGCACATACTTGATATTAGATAGTCTTCTTATCACCTCTGTTTTTTTACGAAATGGAAAGCCACTCTGCACAGTTTCTCCATAGCTGATGTTATGAAAACTCAACACAGCCTCTCCAGTCAATGTGTCCGGGTCACTGGTGTCCATTCCAGGAAGGTCACTGGGATTTCTTTCTATCATCGGGATTGTAACAGGGTTATTATTGGAAGACATCTCCAGAGGTTCTTCCTTCCTGTAGAAGGAACAGCAGTAGTGAATTGATGGTCCACACAAGCAACATTATTGCACAGCACAGGACACTTCAGGATTGTTTTAAACTGCGCAGTCCTAGGCAGATTCCTTCTTGATGTACAGTTCATGTGACTGTGATTACCTAAGGACCCAATGAGAAGCAGACAGAACTGAGTACATAGACTCTGCTTAGACACCAAATTCCTAAGAAACAAATGAGCCCTAATGAGCAGAGTATAAACGTGATTCATAATTCATAAAGGAAGAAGGGGACAGATGAGGGGGCAGATTTGTCTTACTTGAAAAGCATATTATGATACAATGTAAGTTCAGATGTAGACTACATGACCACATTACCACATGTGTGTGCATGTGTTTGTGTGTGTGTGTGTGTGCATGTGTGTGTGTGTATGTGTGTGCATGGGTTTGTATGTGTGTGTGCATGTGCATGGGTTTGTGTGTGTGTGTGTGCGTGTGCATGTGTGTGTCTGATTATGGGGTATAACATAATAATAAGTTGCCCTTGCACAGCGATCAGGAGAAATTTCTGGTATTTCCGACTCAGACTGTACCTCTGGTCATCAGGCATCTTCAGACCCCAAGAAGATGAACTGCTGACAATGACATCATCATTGCGGGAAGGTAAATGTCGAAATTCCAGCAAGACTTAGATTTTAAGATGACAATGATTGGACACCAAATCAGTAGCTAAGCAGCTTAAGACTTTCAAAGAAAAACAATACAAATGAAATTTAAATGTCTCATTTCACAAGTTATTAATGTCTGCTTTAAAGTAAGACCTTTAGTGAACAGAGCTTGTCAAACAGTTTAAAATACCATCTTCAACACAGCTAGTTTTCCTTTCTAAGAGTTGACATCTTGGTGGGGAGCTCCTGCCTGTGAGGGACCAGCCGCTCAGGCAAGCTTCCTCCAGGAGCAACCTTAAAGCAGACAGGGTGGGAGGCAGCTGTGTGAAGAGCTCTGATGACATCAACCAGAGCAGCCAGGGCTGAGGGACAGCAGCACTGGAGCCAGCCCAGCCCCCTCCTGCCTTCCCTCCTGCCATGGGCACATAAATCCTCAAAAGTACAGGGCTAGTCCAGGAAAGGCAGGAAAACAAAACCTGCTAAACACATCTGCCAGATACCCTGTTATTCCTGGGGAAACCATTAGCAATCTGTCACCAGGCAAACCTGAATCCTCAGAACAATGGCATGCTCTAAACCCTGTGCCTTGAGGTCCAGAGGGATGAGGCTTTGGAAATTCAGACAAACCAAATTATGGGGCCAAGCCTCTGTCTGCCACATGAGTGTGCTGTACTCACACATTGCTGAAAGAATGTTAAATCTTTCCTGTTCAAAAATGTTGTCCAAAATTTCAATTACAAATTTCTAGGCATGTCAATAAAGAAGATTAAATATTCCTGAAGTGAGATCATTGAAAAAGGTTCTCAAGTAATCTAGACTGCGATTAGCAATCATAAATTATATGACAATTGATTGCTACACTCAAAGATAGAAAGGAATTACAGATTTCTTATCACAGGACACAAAATCTGCTTTAAAAACCATCATAATTAAGATTTCAGAAATGCATTTAGCAACCACTTAAACACTGATAGATTAAGAAGGAGAACTAGAGAAATACATGACTGATATTGAAATGAAATCCATTCTGAATGAGAATTACCACATGAAAAAAGAAGCTCCAAGTTGAAAAGACAGAGAGCTACATGAGAGCGTAAGAAGTCTGCAGGACTTGACAACAGGGTCTGAAGTACCTGAACAAGATCGCCTGTGAGGGGGAACCTGCAGAAGACCACTAGCACATAGAGAAACACTGGCCTGGGCCTGAGAGGACAGGTCAGTGCATGTTCAGCATGTGTGAGGCCAGGGTAGCAACTCCAAGGTCAAACAGGCTGCCCTGGTGACAACAGACTGTCAGGAGGAACCCATCACTCTCTGGAGCCTTAAATCCAGCTCGGGTATTCCACCTGACACTGTCTCCTCCTGCATGGCATGGGATAAACACATGGAATCAATCACTGTCATGGGGATGCCATGGGAAAAACACGCATGGATACACTCATGTCATCCACATGTCAGATTATCGAAGAACAATGCTTTCACAAGCTGCATCAACTTTCTTGCCTTTCATTTCCCGGGCACTTGTGCTTTTTTGTTTGTTTGGTTGGTTTTGTTTGCTTTGTTTTGTTTTGTTTTTGAGACTTGTGCTTTTGGCAAGTGTAAACTGCTTCCTTCCAATACTATTGACCAATATTTTCTCTCAGATCACAGACTGCATTGAACACAGTATCAAGAAAGGTTAAAGCGGTGCAAGGTTTAAAGCAGAGTTGTGGAAGGAAAGGTAGAGTTGATACACATGCAGCAGAGAGAGCTATTCTGGAACAGGGTGGCCAATAAATACTCAGTTGGTTCAAGACACAGTGTCAGTTCAAGTTACAGAGATGGTTCAGGGACAGATTGCTCCAAAGCACAGAGCTGACTCCAGGCACAAGGGGTCTGAACCACTTAGGGCTGGTCATGGTGAGCAGAAGTCCTGGGGTCAGAGTTGAGAGTCTGTTGCCTTGTGTCTAGTGATGCACACATCAGGTGGCCTGATGATAGCTCAGTGGGTGTGATCCAAGTGAGGACAGGACAGCGCTCATTGTTCTGGGGTTCTGGACAAGCACACAAGCTTGGTTTCCTAGGCAAGGTCTTCGAACATCCATGGGTCTAGATGTTCCTAGCTTGATATGCTTATAGGTAAGATAATTTATTTGTATTAATAAGTTATTTATCAATCTATGTTTTACTTTGCTGGACACTTGCACACACAAGGTACAGAGTCATTTTATATCAGCATTTGCTTTCAAAATGAAGCAAACCATTGCGGTACAAAATGGAGTCACTCAGGGCAAGGCACACTCTGAAAACTACTGTCCTATATAATACAAAGGAACACAGATGGGCACAGCCCAAGCTTTACATACTCGGTCTCTCTCAGTGCTAGACCCAGGAGCTTCTATTCTCTGAGTTTGAGCTGTGGTGTGGATCCAAAATCATCAAGCACATGTCGTGGTGCCCTGGGATGCGCTGGGTGGTGGGCAGCCATGAGGGACAGTAGTGCAGGTGGGAGTGACTGACAGACACACTCCTGGATCAGGCTGTGGAGGCCTGAGGACAGGCAGCCCTGACTCCTGTACTGGGAATGACATGGCTCCTGTGGATGACTGCTGAGCCTGAGAGTTCTGAGCAGGTGTCTGGCAGATCTTTTGGTTTGTGAAACTGCCTCATGCTGCAATTTGTGTGCAGCAGACAGGGGCTGAGAACTCACAACCCAAGTTTTCACAATTACTCAGTTTCCACAGCTTCTTCCTTATTGCATGGTGGTTTGCTGTAACATGAATCTTAAAAAGTCTTATTAATAAAACAAACCCAGAGCCAGATATTGGGGTGAATGCTGAAAGATCAGAGAAACAGAACCAGCCACAGCTAATCTCACCTCAACAACCCCTCAGATATCAAAGTGAAAGTCTCTGTATCCTCATCCAAATGGATCTCAGCTGAACTGCTGCTCAAACGCCTAAAAGCTCTAGTTCCTGGTCCTCAGGCCTTATATACATTTCTGCTTCTTACATCAATTCCTGGGATTAAAGGCGTGAGTCACCATGCCTGGGTGTTTCCAGTGTGGCTTCGAACTCACAGAGATCCAAACGGATCTCTGCCTCCAGAATGCTAGGATTAAAGGTGTGTGTGTCACCTCTTTCTGGCCTCTATGTCTGTTCAGCGGCTGCTCTGTTCTCTGACCCCAGATAAGTTTATTAAGGTGCACAATATATTGGGGAACACAATATCACACAGTTTACTGCCAGATAGGATCTGAAAATGCTCCGGCACACAGCTCAGCTCCCAGGACTTCTCTCCATTGCAGAACTCCATGCTCTGTTTGGGATCCCTACTTCCCTCAAAGCATCTGGAAGACAAGGCTTTGTTTAGACAAACCCACAAACAGAAGTGCCTACCTGAATGACAGGCCACATGACCTCTAGGGCTAGCAGTGGCAAAGAATATACAAAGAAGTTCTGTAGTGTGAATGATGCTCTAGCACTATATTGTTTTAAATCTCTAGCTCTTTTCTCTTATTCTACTTTTCTTTTTTCTAATCTTACTTTCTACACCTTTTTGTTGTTGTGTATTTGAGACAGAGTTTCTCTGGGAAACCCTGGCTGTCGGGAACTCACTCTATATATTAGGCTGGCCTTATACTGCCTCTGCCTCCTGAGTGCTGGGATTAAAAGTATGCATCACCACCTCCTATCCATTATTTCATTATTCCCACTATCATTACTGTAGGAAGTTTGTGCTGGCATTGTTACTGTGGTTTATTTTCTGCACTATGACCAGTGCTGGGGATTAAGTCCTCTCTAG
Organism: Peromyscus californicus insignis; assembly: GCF_007827085.1. Lineage (NCBI taxonomy): Eukaryota > Metazoa > Chordata > Mammalia > Rodentia > Cricetidae > Peromyscus > Peromyscus californicus. The sequence continues at coordinate 95,646,858 of NW_026294424.1, forward strand.
AAGGCAGCTTAACACATAAATCCTCACATTGATGTGTAAAATAGATTCCCTCCCACAGGTGAACAAACTACAACAAGAAAACACAAGAATGTGAGGAAACAACACTCCCCAAAGATCATAACAGGACAGCAACTGAATGTTTACATATTTAAATTAGGTAAGTGCTGAAGAATTCATTGAAGAGTTAACATTAAAAGGATTGCAACTTCAAAAAGACAGACAGCTGAAGGAAATAATCAAAACAATATAGGATGTGAGTGATAATAGAGAATTTTAAAAGATGAAAATTTTGGAAAACTGCAAATAAATTTTTTAAAATTCAGGAGAAAGCATCACCAACAGACTAAATTAACTGAAAGATAAAATGTCAGGGCCTCAAAGGTTAATGAGTTATTGATTTCAGAAAGGAATAAAGAAAAATTATGATGACCTCCAGGACATAATAGACAGACCAAATAGAAACATTATTTTGAACAGAATACTAAAGCAGAGACTAAAGATATGGAAAACCTATTCATTTAAGCAATATCATAAAATGTTCTGTATCTATTGAAAGATTAGGATGTCCAGATACAGAGGTAATTTAGACCACCACATAAATATAATCAGAAAATAATCTTAAGATTACTATATAAACCCTGTGTACCAAGTATTGCTTTCATGGGGGGAGCACTGAGTTGAGGGAGGACACTGTGGTGAGAAAAGAAATCAGTCAAAGGACTATAAAAGCTGGAACAACTATTCAAACAGCAGAACACAAAACAGTAACCGGAATCAGCATTTTCTTACAAGGACTCAACTTGTGGAAGAAAAACTTTAATTGCCATTGATTAAAACACCTGTATGAGTAAAAACTGGTCTTGAATAACATTAGTAGAGAATATGCTCTAGAAAGTGGAGGTAACTGGATGTAAAAACTCTGGCAGCAATTGAATAGACCAGTCGCAGATGGTCAGCTGAGGCCAGCATCTAATGAGGACGAAAGCCTTGTCTGTGGAGGATTTTGGACGATGCCTGCAGAAATATTACACTGTGCATAAACCAAATTGAATCATTTTCACAAGTGTCGTAAGGATTCACACGGTCAAAGTTCTTTTCTACATGCACTTCAATTCCACAGCAAGAGTGGCATAGAACACCTAAACACAGAGGAGAGCATTCATGCAAGATATCTAACTCCTTGATATAATAATGCATACACTTCAAAATGATTACACTATCAATACACCTAGGGCTTTCCGCAACTACAAGGTGGTGGTCATGGAGAACACAGCCCCCAGCGTTAACATCTAGAAAGCAGCCACCACCTCCTGTGTGTCTTCTCTTTTTGCGTATTTTCTTCTTCATTTTTCTTAATCAACTCTGCTGCTGTTGCTGCTTCTTAGCAAAACTGGTAAAAACAAAATTGTAATCATTGAACATTGCACTCTGGCAATCAAGACGTTTATTATACCCCAGGTGGGATTTTTTTTGTTGTTGTTGTTTGGTTTTTCGAGACAGGGTTTCTCTGTGTAGCTTTGCACCTTTTCCTGGAACTCACTTGTTAGCCCAGGCTGGCCTCGAACTCACAGAGATCCGCCTGGCTCTGCCTCCCGAGTGCTGGGATTAAAGGCATGCGCCACCACCGCCTGGCTCCCAGGTGGGATTTTTGAGATGGTCCCTGGCTTAATTTTTTTAGACATAAGAATGTGGCCTCCTTATTGGCATGAACTGTGGAAGATAAATGACAAAACTGAATGTATTACATGAAAAGAATTCAGTCTCCAGGGGTGGTTAGCAGAGAGAACCCATAAAATAAAACCTTGATGGAACTGGTTGGCTGTGCGGTGCACTTTAATTAGCTTTAATGGAGGACCTGCCATGCCTTCACTGACTTATTAAGTAAGTAATGACCGGAGGAAGTCCACTGAGTTGAAGCAGATATTTAATCCTAGACATTCTGACCTCGGTACGTGCAGTCACCTTTTAACCTACTGCCACCAATTTTCTACTAAAAGAAAATTTGATTCAAAGGAGAATCTGTGGCATTTCCATCTGTGACTTAGAACTTGTATATTTTTTATGATGCATGTGAGCGGTTCTGACTTCACCTGTTCCTGTATGGTCTTCGTTCACCATGGTGTTCACATGATCCAATGAACGACTGCCCAGAGTGAGGACTATCCAGGTACTCAGCCAGGTAGTAAATGTATGAACACAAAACAACACAATAGTCTGAAATGTTTAATGGGACTAGAAATACAGGCTTTCAAGAGTTGGCATGTCAGTGGCATTTGCAGCTATTGTGGGATTTAAACAGCTGGGAGAGGAGCAAAATGGACTTAATTTCCTCTTTATTGCCTTCGTACTGTTTTCTTGGTAGTTTCTGGACTGATGCAGTGATGTTCTGTTCCTTCTGTATTTATAACGAAACACTTTTTTAGCGTTTCTAAACATAGAATCTACTTGGTTTGAAATCAAGTGGTTGGAACACTGTCTGGATTGTTACTTTAATCATGCTGTTGATTGAATGTTCGTTGGGGAAGCCTCCAATCAGCTTTATCAGTCTGACTCTGTAATAAGTGCAGCACCTAATATTTGAACTGCTATTTGGAGGACCAGTGCTTATTTAAGTCAGATTTTGTAACCCAGTAGATTTTATTAGTTTGAGGTCTGATTCCCTCATCTTACAGAACTACAAATTCTAATGTTGAAATTTGCATAGGTTCTTGCTGGAAAAGCCTAGAAAACCAACAGTGGATCGAATGGTGATCTAGCATGACTGCAGGAGGGGAAGTTTGGCTGCCATAATTTCTTTTCATTGGTGTTCCTTTCATTTGAATCAGTTGAAATGTATTTCTGTACCACAATGTAAACTTCAACAAAAGTTTGCTTAATTGTCTAGTAACATTCAAAAAAAAAAAGAAAAGAATCTTGTCATATTACACTCTTGGCAAAATTCAGAGAGTGCAGAACAAGAAAAGAATGCTGGAGCTACTGAGAGAAGAGCCAAGTTACTAACAACGTACCTGATTGGCAAACCAGTCAGAACAACAGCACAGTCCTTGACAGAAATGCTAAAGGCCAGCCAGTGGCACTATGTATTTTGAACACTCAAAGAAATCAGCTGACAATCAATGTGGCTACAGCAAATCTGTCCTTTGTAAAGACCTTCAGGATGAACATAACTAAAGCAATGCTAACCACTGAGGCTGCCGTGAGGAAGACACTCACAGAAAAATAAAATCACAAAGGAAGAAGACAGAAAGCTACAATCCCAAGAGCTCAGGAGAAAATAACTCCCGTAGTTCTCAAGGATCAACAGTGCTGACTCAGTAAGTGTGCTGGTTAGCTTTTTGTCAACTTGACCCAAGCTGAAGTCATCTGGGAGGAAGAATCCTCAGCTGAGGAATTGCCTCCATCGGATTGGCAAGTATGTGGGGCATTTTCTTGATTGATGATTGATATGGAATGGCCAAGCCCACTTTCAGGTCCTGGAATGTTTAAGAAAGCAGGCTGAGCAAGCCATGAGGAGCAACTAGTAGCTGTATTCTGTGGTGATATTGTGTTCCCCAAAATATTGTGCACCCTAATAAACTTATCTAGGGTCAGAGAACAGAACAGCCACTAGATAGAGGGCAGAAAATGGTGGCACACATGCCCTTAATCCTAGCATTCCAGAGGCAGAGATCCACCTGGATCTCTGTGAGTTTAAAGCCATACTGGAAACATCCAGGCATGGTGACTCACACCTTTAATCCCATGAAGTGAGCCTTTAATCCCAGGAAGTAAGGGCAGAAAGCAGAAAGGTATATAAGGCATGAGGACCAAGAACTAGAGATTGGTTAAGCTTTTAGGTTTTTAGGAGCAGTTCAGCTGAGATCCATTCAGATGAGGACTCAGAAGCTTCCAGTCTGAGGAAACAAGATCAGCTGAGGAATTGGCAAGGTGAGGTAGCTGTGGCCTGTTCTGCTTCTCTGATCTTCCAGCATTCACACCAATACTTGGCTTCAGGTTTGATTGTATTAATAAGACCATTTAAGATTTGTGCTACAGTATTCCTCCATGGTTTCTGATTCACTTCCTGCCTGAGTTCCCACCTGGCTTCTTTCAGTGGTGGATTGTGATGGAAGTTTAAGTCAAATAAACTTTTTCCTCCCCAAGTAGCTTTTAGTTATGATGTTTTATCACATCAGTAGAAAGCAAACTGTGAGTCAGCAAACTTCTAAGATGAGAGAAAAAGAAAAGAACACATAGCAATTGAAGCCAAAATGGAAAATCAAAAGATGAACAGAAACCTGCTAAATTATAGGATTTCATTCAGTACAAACATTTCAACACTAACCTAAATATAAATGGTCTAAATTCTGGATGCACCTAGCAGGCTGCATAGAAAAGCAGAAAACAATAACCAATTGTTTATTGCAGCAGGAAACTCAACCAGCTGGCAATTCATATGAAGACTGAAAGTGTAAGGATGGAAAACGGCATTTTAAGCAAACAGACTCCAAAAGCTATGCTCCTACCTGACAAATCAGATATCCAGCCAAAGTTAGAAAAAATAAAGATAACTACATATTAATAATTGGAGCAATCCACCACAAATGACTATAAATGTATATGTAATGAAAATCAGTAGAGCAGATTCCATAAATCAAACTGTACTAAAAAAATGCAGCTGGATAAAATAATGGTGGGTGACTTTGGTTTTTTATTGGTACTTTAATATTCTTTAATAGTATACATTTAATGAGGGAAGTCATGTCTGTGGATGAATATTTGCTGTTCTGTGCTGTTAGCATTGATGCCTTCTCTTCAGTGTGTGTAGAGAACTCAGTGGTCTGTCTCTGATCCAGGGAACGTGGTCTAGACTTTCCATCAAAGAGGAAGTGCATTTGGGTCTTTGTGTGTCTGTGTATGAGTGTGTGTGTGTGTGTGTGTGAGTGTGTGTGTGTGTGTGTGTGTGTGTGTATTTGGGTCTCTGTGTGTTTATGTCAGTGTCTATGTGTGTGTCTTTATATGAGAGTGTGTGTGTGTTATTATTTGCTTTGCTTTTTCATTCTCTCTCCTTTTCACTCTTATCTAGTTATGATAAGAGCTGTTTTCTCTAGTGTAGTTATTTCAATGATGGGTGCTATTTTATGTATATAAGTGTTTGACATATATATCTGCAAACACAGAAAAAATTACCTTCTTCTCAGCACCTCATGGAACCTTCTCTAAAACTGACCACATGCTCAGTCACAAAACAGATCTCAACAGATTCAAAAAAAATTGGAATAACCCCCTGTATCTTATTGGATCACCATGGCTTAAAGTTAGAATCCAACAACAACACAAATTACAGAGAGTCAATAAACTCATGGAAACTGAATAATGTTCAACTGAATCACCACTGGGTCAAGAAAGAAATTAAAGACTTCCTAGAATTCAATGAAAATGAAGACACAACATACGCAAACTTATGGGACACTATGAAAGCAGTGCTAAGAGGAAAATTCATAGCACTAAATGCCCACATAAAGAAGTTGGGGAAATCTCACAGTAGCAACTTAGGGCACACCTGAAAGCTCTGGAACAAAGAGAAGCAAACTCACACAGGAGGAGTAGATGACAGGAAATAATCAAACTGAGGGCTAAAATCAATAAAATACAAATATAGTACAATAAATCAATGTACAAACAAAAATAAAGTACAAAGAATCAATGAAACCAAGAGTTGGTTCTTTGAGAAAATCAACAAGATAGACAAACCCTTATCCAAACTAACCAAAAGACAGAGAGAGAGAATACCCAAATTAACAAAATCACAAACAAAAAGGGAGACATAACAACAGACACCAAGGAAATCCAGAGAATCATTAGGTCATGTTTCAAAAACCTGTACTCCACAAAATTGGAAAATCTAAAAGAAATGGATGATTTTCTGGACAGGTAACACATACCCAAATTAAATCAACACCAGATGAACAATTTAAGTAGATCTATTACCCCTAAGGAAATAGAAGCAGTCATTGAAAGTCTTCCAACCAAAAAAAGCCCAGGGCCAGATGGTTTCAGTGCAGAATTCTATCCAGAATTCCAAGGAAGATCTAATAACAATACTCCTCAAATTGTTCCACACAATAGAAACAGAAGGAACATTGCCAAATGCTTTTTATGAGGCTACAGTTACCCTGATACCCAAACCACACAAAGAAGCAACAAAGAAAGAGAATTGCAGACCAATTTCCTTCATGAACATTGATGCAAAAATACTCGATAAAATACTAGCAAACCTAATACAAGAACACATCAAAAATATCATCCACCATGATCAGGTAGGCTTCTTCCCAGCGATGCAGGAATAGTTCAACATATGAAAATCTGTCAATGTAATCCACCATATAAACAAACTGAAAGAAAAAAAACACATGATCATCTCATTACATGCTGAAAAAGTCTTTGACAAAATCCAAAACCCCTTCATGATAAAGGTCTTTGAGAGATCAGGGATACAAGGAACATATCTAAACATAATAAAGGCAAGCCAAGAGCCAACATCAAATGGATAGAAACTCAAAACAATTCCACTAAAATCAGGAACAAGACAAGGCTGTCCACTCTTTCCATATCTATTCAATATAGTACTCAAAGGTCTATCTAGAGCAATAAGACCACAATATAGGATCAAAAGGATACAAATTGGAAAGGAAGAAATCAAACTTATATGAGCAACGAGGGTCAAGATGATGGTGGGGAAACCCACAGAGACAGTTGACCCAAGGTACCGTGAGCTCATGGACTCTATACTGACAGCTAGGGAGCCTGCATGGGACCAACCTAGGCCCTCTGCACGAAGGTGACAGTTGTGTACCTTGGTCTATTTGTGGGGCCCTAGCAGTGGGGCCAGGATCTGTCCCTGGGTCAAGAGCTGGCTTTTTAGAACCCATTCCCTATGATGGGATGCCTTGTTCAGCCTTGAGGCAGGAGGAGGAGCTTGGTCCTGCATCCACTTGGTATGCCAGACTTTGTTGACTCCCCATGGGAGGCCTTACCCTTTCTGAGGAGTGAATGGGGGTGCTGGTAGAGAGGAGGTGGAGGGAAGGGAATGAGAGGAGATGAGGGAGGGGAAACTGTGGTTGGTATGTAAAATAAATTTTAAAAAGAAGACTTGATGCCTCTACTTTTTATTAAGAAATGTGCTCTTTTTGCTTTTCTTCTGTTTCTTTGAAATAGGTAATAGAAAGAAAGGTTGTAAAAGTCGCAAGCTTTGGTAATTGAACCACATGGCACTCTATGGCCAATAAACCTTGGCTTCTGCATGTAGGGACTTATGGTACTGGTACCTCAGTAGACTGGTACCTCAGTCCTCAGGTGGCAGCTAAGAGCACACAGGCTGGAGAGGACAGGAGCTCTCCTGCAGGCGTTTCTAATCAGCCTTTGCCTTAGTGTGCTGCTTTGTTTAATCATTGTCAGAGGTCAGAGTTGAAAAGCTAAAACCCTAGATACCTGTGGAATGTGTGCCTGGGTGCAGTTACTCATTCTTGGTGTGTCCTTTCCTCCCCTGGCACGGCACTCCAGTGTGCCTGTGGACCTTCTGCTGTCGATAGCCTCCTATCCAAAGGAAAACACTGCAAGCATCTTCAAGTGCACTTCCCCTGTGTGCACATCAGCCTTAGGTTAGAAGTGAATACTAAGTCAGCAGCCTGTACCAAAAGGGTTCTGTGGCTGTCCTGCCCAAGAAGTGGGCTGGAGAAAAACTGCTTTTTTAATATTAAATCTGAAGTTGTTAAGTGTAGAGAAGCCCTTGGTACTCTTAGGGTACTTAGTTATAGCTTTACACTTTGAAATAAAACAAAAAGAAAGGTCAAGATCCTCGAGATGCAGACAGTTCAAAGAGAGTTATTATTCTGTACCTAGTTCATGAGACAATAGGTTGAGAGAAATAAGACATAAAGGGAAAAATACACAAGCCCCTAATGTAGCTAGAGTTTTCCTGCCTTGCCCACAGTCAGGACAAATCTTTCTCACCTGCCAGTCCCACAGCCGCTCAAACTCAACCAAGTAAACACAGAGACTTATATTGGTTACAAACTGTATGGCCATGGCAGGCTTCTTGCTAACTGTTCTTACAGCTTAAATTAATCCATTTGTATAAATCTATACCTTGCCACATGGCTCGTGGCTTACCGGCATCTTTACATGCTGTTTGTCATCATGGCGGCTGGCAGTGTCTCTCTGACTCAGCCTTCCACTTCCCAGCTTTATTCTCCTCCTTGTCCCGCCTATACTTCCTGCCTAGCCACTGGCCAATCAGTGATTTTTTTATTGACCAATCAGAGCAACACATTTGCCATACAGAACATCCCACAGCACCCTAACATAGCCATTGAACTATCTTCTATTTTAAAAATTAATTATCTTTCTTTTCAGTTCCAAAAGAAACATAAGGTAGTTTTGTTTGCATAGAATTTAATGTTTTGTTGATGTGTGCCTGTGATGTCATCATTGGTGTTTACCTGCAAAAAATGAAGCCAGCGCTCCCCTGGGCACTTGACTTCCACCCTCAGAAACAGCGACAGTTTCTGGAGAGCCTTTGCTGAGGAGCCAGGGTTCCAGAGAGAGCTGTGAATGGGGGAAGTGTTGTGATGACTGTTCTTCTAGAATTCTTAGTAATGTCTCAGTTTTCAAAGCCAGGGAAGCAGCCTGTGTGACTTCCAATGCTTTGGAGTAAAGCTTCCTAGTTGTACCCTGGCTGACGGTATAGTTTTCGATCCTCTGGAGGAGTGTGTGGGGATCCTGTGCAGACACTGTGACAGTCATTCCTTCAGGCTTGCTGTGTAATCACGATTGACATCTGTCTGTCACTCCTTTAAGGTACGGTTCATAGACGTGTCATGTTAGAGACTCTTTCCCATCTTGTGTGGATAAATTCTGCAATTTCATTTGTGAGACTAGAGGTAGTCTCTGCCATGGTGACCTCATGGCTAAAAAATACAAGTTTAGATTCTATTATTTCTAGACATGATTTAGTTCTGAAAGAATTCACATGCTGTGCATCTTTAAGTGTTCAGTGTAGAAGGATTAATATATTTTTATGCAACTGTGTATTTTACATTCATTTGTAGACCAAACTCTTCAGTGGATTTTTAAAGTACAATGTTAGGTGGAATGAGTACTTGGTGACCTTCATTAACTCAAAAGAAGTGTGATTCCTGGGGTCCTGGGAATCGAGGGTGTTCTACTATACATGGAAACCTAAATCCCTTTTCCAAAGCTTTGTACTTTTTTTCATGAAATAGTTTATTTTCTCTCTAAAAAAAAATAGAAAGAAACATGCTCTTAGAGAACATTAGTCTTTAAACTCGACTGTTACTGAAGTTTCTTGGTCCCACCAGGTCCTGCTAGGGCAGCAGATATTTTTATAAAATAATCACTCAGAGGCTTACTATTAATTACAAACTGTCTGGTCTATGGCTCAGGCTTATTGGTAGCTAGCTAGCTATTGCCTCTTATATTAACCCACTTCTATTCATCTATATTTTGCCATGTGGCAGTGGCATTGCCGGTCTGCTGGCAACGTGTTCCTTGGGTAGCTGGATGGTATCTCTCCCGACTCCACCTTTCTCTTTCCTGTCTCTCTCCTCAGATTTCCCACCTGCCTCTAAGCTGCCCTGCCATAGGCCAAAACAGCGTATTTATTTATTAACCAATGGGACAACATATTCACAGCATCCAGAAAGATATCCCCCAGCACTTTACCAACTATCACTTTGCTGACTTATTTTGTTGTTGTTGTTTATTTTTGAAATTGTATTTTAATTACAACATCTCTCCTTCCCTTTCCTCCCTCCAAACTCTCTCATACACCCCTCCCTGCTCTCCTTCAAATGCGTGAGCTCCTTCCAAATATAACCTGTTAAGTACATATAATGTTAACTGTCATGGTTTCAGGGCTGACATTTTACTCTGGACAACCAACTGGTGTGCTCTTCCCTGGGAAGACCACTCTCCCGCTCCCAGCTTTCCTCAGCTGCCTGTAGTTCTCTGTGTAGAGCTGAGGCCTCCTGGACTTTTCTCCATGCAGCTGGAATGTTCACAGCTGTCCTCCTCTTCAGCCCATGTTTGGGCAGTTGTGTTGATGAGACTTTATGGGTGTAGTTAGTAGGACTTTCTTGTCAGACTTTCTTGGAACAACAGCCACCAAATAATTACACAGACTTACTATTAATTATGAAAGCTTGGCCTTTAGCTTAGGTTTGTTCCCAATTAGCTCTGATAACTTAAATTAACCTGTTTCTCTTCATCTATGATCTGCCACATGGCTTTTTACGTCTCTTCCATTCTGTATGTCTGACTTGCTCAGTGTCTCTCTAGTGTCTCTTGCACACCAAGATTCATAACTCTGAGTTCCTCTCTCTACCCAGAAGTCCATCCTACTCTCTTCTGCCTAGCTGTTGGTCACTCAACCTTCATCAAACCAATCAGAAGGCACCTTTAACACAGTCTGATCAAACATCCTGCAATATTACAACACACTCCCTGATCCTCTTCCTCTTACACTCGTTCTAATCACTTGGTCTTCCACAGTGTTCCCTGAGCCTTGGAAGAGAAAGAATTTTGTAGATGCTTCCATTGGAACTGTGTCCCCAAACTGCATTCTAATTGGTTGTGGTTTTCTGCAATGGTCTCTATCCATTGCAAAGAGACGTTTCCTTGATGAGAGGTGGACTACACTTATGGGTGTAAGTGGGACTACACTTATGGGTGTAAGTGGGACTACACTTATGGGACTTACACTATGGGACTTACACTACAGTGTAAGGACAAGTGTTTACCGGGTGTTGTTAAGGATTATGCTGCTTTAGTAAATTAGAGTTATAGGTTCCCCTCCAATAACCGTGGCTTCAATAGCAGTGGTTAGTTATCTAGATTTCCAGTACCAAGCTCAACTAGAGACTGCCTTAGTTAGGATTTCTATTGCTGTGAAGAGACACCATGACCATGGCAACTCTTATAATTGAAAAGCATTTAATTGGGTGGCTCACAGTTCAGAGGTTTGGTCCATTATCATCATAGTGGGACACGGCAGCATGCAGTCAGACATTTTCTAGAGAAGTAGCTGAGAGTTCTGCATCTTGTATAGGCAACAGGAAGTGGTCTGTCTCTTGGGTGTGCCTTGAGCATACATGAGGCCTCAAAGGCCACCTGCACAGTGACACACTTCCTCCAACAAGACCACACCTACCCCAACAAGTCCACACCACCTAATAATGTCAATTCCTTTGAGGGCCATTTTCTCTCAAACCACCACAGTTACTGCCAGGGCTTGTGTGCCACTACTTCACCCACAGGGCTACTGGACAGGTCATCACCGATGTGGTTCATGATGTCATTGCTAAGGAGGACTGTTGTGTCTCTCTCCTTTGGAAGCTTTCATGTGTCTTCTAGTACCAGGAAAGATAGTCCTCAGGGCAGGAGGAGGGGGCATCCAAGTCAGTGACAGCTCAGGGGCCTCTGGGCCCTGTGTCTGAAGTGTGTGGTGTCTTCAGCAAAGGGGAATTACCTTCCACCTCCAGGGGATAACTAAGGGCAATAGAAATAGGCTGTATGTTTTAGGAGTCTCTTAGACAGCCCTGGCAACAACTCACAAGAGGGCTTCTCATATCTGGTATTTGTTTTTGTTTTTTTGGTAGGTGGTCTTTGGGAGTTCCATCAGCCCAGATGAGAAATGTTCATTAAACTACATATGTATACGTATACACTGAATTGTGGGCATTAGAGGTTTTATTGTTTTAAGCAATAGTTGAGGGTGTGACTCCTTCAGGCTTTTTCATCCATCTATATTGTTATTTTATGTGCTTCTCTCCGTCTCCTGTATTTACCTCCCTCCCCTTTCCTAAGGAAAACCCCTTTCCTCCTATCAAATCAATTTAATCCTAAAACTATGGAATACTTCACCAATTCGTATGTCATCCTTGCACAGGGGCCATGCTAATCTTCTCTGTATCACTCCAGGTTTAGTATATGTGCTGCCAAAGCGAGTTAACTTTAATACTCCATTCCCATCAATAGACAAGTCAACAGACTTCAGAGTCAAACTGTGCCATTGATCAAATGGACTCACAAGACTTCAACAGAATATTCTATACAATCACTGAAGTCACATCCTCCTCAGCAGCTCATGGGTCTTTTGCCAAGACAGAAATCATTTTAAGCTGTAAAAATCATTTTAACCTGTAAAGCAAGGTTTAACAAATAAAAAGGTAATTTTTTATCCTACCAGATCATAATATTAATAGATGGAGAAGTCTTTGATAAACTAAACTCATTCTTAATTACAGCCCTGAACAAACCAGGAAGACAATGCTCACACCTGCACACAATAAAGGCCACTGTGATTCAGCATTATACTAAATAGGGAATGACAAGATAGTTCCTCTAAATGTATGTTAGAGCCAAGGGCAACCATTCCCTCCCTCAACTATTATTTAATACAGAGCTTGAATCCTCAAAGAATTAAGATGAGGGAGAGAGAGAGAGAGAGAGAGAGAGAGAGAGAGAGAGAGAGAGAGAGAGAGAGAGATACAATCAGGAAAGGAAGATGTCAAATTACCCCATTTGTGGATAAATGTTTCTATGTTTAAAATCCCACCAGGCTGACAGAGCACTTTCCTAGCATATGGAAGGCTCTGGATTTGATCCTCTGAACTACATACCAAGAAAAAGGCTCTGAAAACCATCTAGGGTCCAGCAAGATGTCGTTGCAGGTAAACGTGCTGGTTGCACAGACTGGAGATCTGAATTTAATCCAAGAATACCATGGAAAGGGGAACACAGTGGCATGCCTTTGGAATCCCAACACAGGGGAATCACCTGGAAGCTGAAGGGCGAGATAACCTGGAGGACCCAGCATGGAAGGAAGTACAGGGGAGATCTCATCACAAGTTGGAAGAAAAGAACTGACTCTCAAAAGTTATGCTGTGATCTCCACACACAGTGTAACACACACACACACACACACACACACACACACACACACACACACACTGAAAAGACCAAGAGAAGCTGTGGTAAAGCATCTCTGGATTTAAATAAGCAAGTTATGTTATGGAAATATGCTTGTACACCTCTGAATATACCCATAGACACAGAAGTGTGTACTGTAAATTGGTGAGGAGTATGATGTTAATTGTTCTACAATAAAGCCATTCCTCAAGAGAAAAAGTGTGAAGCCAAAGTCATCTAGACTATTAATTTTTATTTCACATCCTGAAGTGAGCTGGGCAATAATCTTTGTGGAGAAGAAATTTTAATTTTCTACGTACGAATGTAGCTTGTGTGTGTGTGTTTGTGTGTGCATGCGTGTGTGTGTGTGTGTGTGTGTGTGTGTGTTTGTGCATGCGTGTAGAAAGTAGGCTTTACAGTTCTTTGATTTTCATAATCCATCTTAATCCTAATGAATTTCCTCAAGCAGATGATTCTGAGCCTTCCTATTTTACAAGGTTTTCAAATATAACCAAACTTAAAAAAAAAAGAGTCAACAGAATGTCTGGAGTGTCAGGAAAACTGCCCTGAGCTGATCATACACTGTGTTCAAATGCACTGAAACGTCACATGGTGCTCCCAAATATATACAATGTGGCTATAAGGTAAGTATTTACCAAATACTTGAAGAACATGAAATTCACATAACCCATATAAAATCTTGGTTTGTCTTTAAGTAAGACCTGTTTGTTCATCAAGGATTTCTGTGACAGGGTAAGGAACATGACATCTACAGTTTCCCTTAACATGGGCTCTGCTGCTGGCATTATGGGATGGTTCTAGGCACAGCCTTCCTTTGAGTCTCCTCAACATCCCAGATTAACACACACAAGAGATAGTCCCTCAAAGGCAAAGGCAGGAGAAGCTTCTCTGAAAAGTCACTATGTTTCCCCTTCTTGTTCCTGAGCTGTGAGACTGACGGGCCCCCTCTTGTTATGGTCCCAAGAATTCAACTTAGGTCCTGCTCCTGCAGAGGAGCTGGATTCCATTCCCAGCTTCCACATGGGGACTTCCAACTGTCTGCCACTCCAGTTCCAGGGGATCCAGTGCCCTCTCTGGCCTCCAGGGGCACCAGGTATGCAAGCAGTGCACTTACGTACATGCAAGCAAAACACTCATACACAGTAAATAAAAATGTACTCAATTCAGCTTTGAGGGCCCCTAAATGTATTTGTCGATTCCGATGTTCTTTCTCACAACAATTCTCCATTCTAGTTTGTATTTTATTTCCTCTCATCCTTCCAAATGCTCCACAGATCCTTAGACACAGTTATGTGCAGAAAAGATTCTGCATGTGTGCGCATTTTAACACAGGTTTATTAAAGAGAATGCGCTGTTGGAGAGGCCTGTGTTAATACCATAGGAAGGGCTCTTCTGTGCAAATGCCCAGGCCTGGACACATGGTGCTCAATAAATATGTGTCACCATTAAACTTTCTGTGTTTCTAAAACTAGACTAGCGATTACATCTCTAGTATTACACAAGAAAAAAAAAGAAGACAGCATTATAGATAGAAACACAGTCACTGAAAGGTTTACAATCTGGTTATTTTGGTCTTTAAATTTTCTGTCTGTTCAAACTTTTTCCAAACTATCTGAGTAAGAGTTGTAGGAAGCTGGTGACTATCTGTATAGCAAACTAGAGATTTTTGGACAAATTTTAAATTGTGAGATAAAGAAAAAGAATAAATTGTTCCGGTTCCTTAAGTACCAGTGTTAACAAATTCCTTTTACATTTGTGGTAAATTCACTGCTTGACAAAACTTTACCCACCTAACATCAACTTTATTTACCTTCACACATTTGGAGATCAAAGGTTGTACATCCTCAACCCACCGCTGTGAACACCATACCCTCTACAGACAGATGACATGGCCAGTAGTCTGTATTTCACACTTGCAAATGAAGCTGCAAAGGATTTCCCAGCCCTGCCTGCCCACACTCACCAGGGTCAGATGCAGGGGCCCAGTCTCCTTGTGCACAGGACGGGAGGACAGCTGCAACTTCTCCCCGGGGCTCTGGTTTCTGCCCCTCAGCGTCCTGGAGCCTCTGCCTCCGGGCCACCTTTGCTGTCCTCCTTCAGGGGCCGCGACCTGGGCAGCTCCCAAAGAGAGGACAGGAAGTAGCCTGCCGGGACAGCATGGGGTGGGAGCAGGGTGCGTGGAAAGGTATGCCGTGGGGGAGGGGCCCTATGGGGCCCTGGGATTGGTGCACCCCAGCTCAGGGCGAGCTTCCAGAGAGCTGGGCAGTCTGCACAGCACCGAGGGTCGGGGCCACACCAGTGCAGGAGGATGAGAAATCAGCATCCAGAATCCAGAAGAGACAAAACGAAAGTAACGGTTGCGGGCGGGGGCGGGGGAGGGGGGGATGGGGCGTGTTTAGCAGACGGGGTGGGGTGGGGGTGGGGAAGCAGGAGGAGAATATCTGCTTACCACAGAAAGGGACAAACACGGGGTCTGGACAGCCCAGGATACGGCTTGTTAAGTGCCCAGGCTGTTAATATAAATTGATTCATAGATTCATTTTATATCTCAAGAGACCAGTTGAGAAATAATTCACTGTTCACGATTGTAATCCCTATAACCGAGAGGTTGGCAGGAGGATTGGGGTTTTGGTGACTGAGCTAAATCTCAAACTCTATCCCTAAAGAACAAGAAGAGGAGGGGGGACTCAGTGTAGACTGTGAACCTGCAGTCAGATGGTGCAGTGTGTGCAGTACAGGACACTTCACAGACCACAAAGGTCAATGTTGAAAACAAGTCAGTTTCCTCCTCTAATAGTCTCTGTAACATTCCAGCGTGAATGGGGGAGGGTCACAGGAGCCCTCCCCTCCAGCTGAGGAGCTATGGACAGTTGATGACTGCCAGGAGAGGGAAAGTCGGTTTTCTTCAGTAGTGTGGTCCTTGGTGTGTTGACTATCCAGGGGATGATTCTACTCCATGTGTACATGGGCAGCACTGACTGGACTCGGTGGTCATTGAAGAAGGGGAGGGAGAGGGAGGGGGAGGGAAGGAGAGGAAGGGGAAAGGAGGGAGGATGGAGGGAGGGGGACTTCAGGGTGAATTCTGTTGTAAGGTAGCAGTGGAGGGTGAGTGAGGCCCAGTATGATTAAAAACATCCTTTGTATGAAGTTCTCAAAATTCTCAAGGAATAAAAATTATGAAAGTTTTTTATAGAGTTAATTTTATTAAACTATAAAATACACACAGAGAAAGTACAGGCTGGGCAGTGGCCCGACTCTTTAAGCATGAGGACCTGAGTTCAGATCCCCAGCACCAGGTGAAAAGCCTGATAGTAGGAGGGGGAGCCAGGGGAATCCCTGGGGCTTGCTGACCAGCCATTCTGGATGAATCCCTGGTTCATTCCTCAGGCTCAGGGCGAGAGTGAGGATAACATTATTGTTGACCTCCACAGGGATGCACACACACATACAGCCACACATACACATACATACAACATTATAGAAAATCTGACTAGACAGCTTGATGTACATTTACAATGTGACATATTTGTATTCGTGAAACTCGGATTTTTTTTAATAGTACTTCAGAAGGAGGAACAGGAGCATACACCTATAATCTCAGAACTCAGCCTGAGGTCCAAGGTTTGCAAATTGAAGGACAGCCTGTGCTACATAGAGGATGCTGGCCAGCCTGGGCTACAAAGTGAAACTGCTTCTGCCCTCTACCTTGCAAACAAAAGAGCAGAAAGAAAAGAGAAGAGGGAGGAATGGAGGACAGAGGTGGGGGGAGAGGAGGGAGAGGGGAGAGAGCAGCAGTGAGACACACAGGAAAGACAGAGGACCACAGGGCTTCCCTCAAGCTCCATCATGGCCACTCTTTCCAAAGGTCAGCGTGTTCTTCCTTCTGTGTGTTTGTTGTCTACTTCTAGTTAGTTTTTACTTCAGTTGTGTAGTAGTACTGGTACCTAACCCAGGTCTCCAGGGCTCCAGGCCTGCCCCGGGTATGCCAGAGTTACATCACCAACAGATGGTTGTGAGTGTCCATGTGAGTACTGGGAATAGAACCCAGGTCCTCAGGAAGAGCGTACTCTTAACCATGAAGCCATCTCTCCAGCCATGGCTGAGAGCTTTTAAAATCAATTCCAAGCATACACTTTCTTGTTTGGCAGGAAAACAGTACCATGAAAAGAATCCTTTCACTTTCTCAGAAAATAAAACCCATGCAATTGCTTCAGAATATTGACATTCATTTGTTTTCTTTGTAAATCATCATCATCATCATCATCATCACTATTAGAATGTGCGTGTGTGTGCGCGCGCGCGCGTGTGTGTGTGTGTGTGTGTGTGTGTGTGTGTGTGTGTGTGTGTGTGTAGAGAGGGGGAGGAGGCAAACACCACATACAGATACCCTTGGTTTCAGACTGCACCGTGGAGCCCAGAGGGAACTCTGAGGGAAGAGGTGAGGAGCCAGGGTTGGTATGTGAACATCCTGCACAAATAGGCTCCTATGCTAAAATGTCAGTGCCTGGAAGGCTCGTGTGCTAAAACATCAGTGCCCAGAGGCCTCGTATTAAAATGTCAGCACCCCAGGTTGTGTGCTGAAATGTAAGTGCCCAACAGCCAGCACCATTTTTAGGGTTTCTGGAGTTTTTAGGAGTTGAAGCTTCAATGGAGGATAAGGTAGGCAGAGGAGTGATATTGGAAGTTGTGACTCCATCCCCAATCCCTTCCTCAGCTTCTGCTACCTGTCTCCCACACAGCTGGCTCTCTGATCTCACTATGGTCCCTGGATCGATGAACCCAATGACTGGAGTGAAATCTCAGAAACTGTTGACAGAAACGCGTCCCCATTAAGTCCTTCTCCCAGGTGTTTGGACACAGCCATGAAAAGGCAAAGAAGAGGACAGTGCCCATGAGAAGCAGATGTGAACAGCAGAACTGGCAGTGCTGTGAATCTCAGCACTCAAAACGGAGCTTCATCTTTCCTCAAAAGTGCCTTAGTTTATAGCCCTCTATTTCAAACTAGAGGGGACATTTAACATGAGAAGGAGGTCACCCAGGGCTCCAAATGCAAAGAGGCATCCAGGAATCAGAAAACATGGAGCTCCCTGGGAGCTGCAGTGAGAGTGTTTTGAGCCAGCCACTGTTGTACACACCTGTAATCCCTGTAGGCAGGAGACAGAGGCAGGAGAATTGCCATTAGTCTGAGACCAGCTGGGACTACATAGCTAGAACTAGGCCAACCAACAAGACTGTCTCAAAAAAAAAAGTATTTTTTACAAATTGTGGGAACTGGTATGGTTTCCAAGTCAGAGACATGCAAGAAGAAAAAAGAAAAACTAGAAAAAGAAATTTATTACAATAGTTTTTGTGTTCAAAGTTATTAAAGAAACAAAAACGCAGCTATAAAAGGATTTAAAGTCCTATTTTAAAGCTTTTTCAAGATTTATTTATTTCTTAATAAATAATTTTTAAGATTTATTTATCTCATTTTATGAATATCAGATTTTGCGTGCACGTATGTACATGCACCTTGTGCATGCCTGGTGCCCATAAGAGCCAAATAAAAGCATCAGATCCTCTAGAACTGGAGTTAGAGAGAATTTTGAGTCACCACATGGCTTCTGGGAACCAAATCCTGTCTAAGAGCAGCAAGCGCTCTTAACCACTAGACCATCTATCCAGCCCTACCCATGATTTTTAAAGTCGTAAGTAGTCAAAGTCCTTTCTATCCTGATGGAAATATTTTATTGAGAAAGTAAACCTGCTGTATGAGACCAGAGACTGACACACAGGATCCCAATCCTTAGGGCATCAGAGAGGCCCTGTCTCCAGGCCTCCTAGGACAGATTTCCCTTAGTGGGATGGAAGGAAAGAATGCAGGAACTGGTTATTGTGGAGCAGTAATTAGTCATGTGCATTAGCATGAGAGGATGGCTTTGCTGACAGGAGTTTGGTTTTCCTTTGTTCTAACTGGGAATAAGAATTAAGATCATGTGACAAAGACAGTCAAACCTTTGACTGGTACCCAGCATGCCTCTCACCGTGATTCTGTCCTGCCAGACAGTTCATCAGGTAGGACTTCCCTGTTTGATACAATCCAACAATAGCCACGACTACCACTGGCTGCAAAATCGTGTCCAAGATCTTGATGGCTTTCTGGTTCACAGACAGCTGCTCCTTGAAGTTTTCCACCAGACAAATGGGAGCCATCATTTCTGGTCTGGCCATAGCCACTTGCCAAGCTAGAAGAATCTGCAAGAAGAATACAAAGTTAGTCTCCACCTCAGTGTTACTCCAGCCATAGTTGGCTTAGGACTGATGACATTTATACATTTCTATTGGCTGTGAATAGACACAGAGGACGTTCTCCTCTTTCTCCATCATTCTTCCAAAGTTCTCAAGAAGATTTTGGTAAGACATGGGCTGCCATCATCTATAAAGTTTTACTTCAGTGTGATAAAACCCAAACAGCGGTTACCTTCATTAAGGTCTTACAATATGCTAAGCATTGTAATGAATGCCTTTAGCATGTGACCTCCCACAATCTGTAAGTACCTACTAGTTATGGATTGCTGTACACTGTCAATGACATAAGTCAGTTTCCAAAACCTTAAGGACCCAGCAAAATGGCAGGCCCGTGGGTTCTAAGCCCTTGTTTCCTCTGTGAATAGATTTTAAAATGGCTGAAAATGCATAGGAGCTTTGAAAGACACCCGTGAATTACACAAAAACTAAGATGTCCAAGTGAATAAACAGTGTGAATCACATGTGTGTTTACGTGACTTTTCACTGCCTAGCCCTACCCCCAACCAGACACAGATCCTGTCTGCAGGAAGCAAAGCAGACCTTAATTGCAACAGGCTAACTGGGGGCTAACCTGGTGTCTGTTTTACCTAATTTGGACTTCAAGTAGGGATTATTTCTTGAATATGATACCAAAATCTCAACATGAGTGAATAAATAGATAAAATCCACTTTGTAAAATTAAGGACTTTTGTGCACAAAAGGATTTATAAAAAGAGTATAGAAAGGCAACCCGAGTGGGTGAAGAGTACTGTAAATTACATATGTGATATAAGATTAAACAAATTTAAAAAGGTTATCTTAAACAAAGAACATCTGCAATTCACCATAGACAACTCAATTTCAAAATGGGCAAAACACTGGATTAGGCATTTCTCCAAAGAATGTTTACAAATGGCCATAAACACACAAGATAATATTCAATATTGTTAATTACTCTGTAAAAGAAAACGCTAAAATTTTAAAGAATTTATTTGAAAAAGATGCAATATACAAACTGGGAAGTATCAGACTGAAAGATAAAGTGTCTACATTCTAACAATGACTCGTCAGTCAGCTCTATTAGGAAAACGTGGGAGCAAAATGAAGAGACTTCAGTTACTCAAGTTCTGTCTTAGAAGACTGGGACCTGGTGTAAAAGTCTACAGTCACGTGATCTCCTGTGGTCTGGCTTCTTATACTTCACTGAGGTTGAGTCTTGCTTCTGGCTGACACACATATTTACCTGAAATCGCTTGTTTGGTTTTGCTCCTGTTTGCAGTTTAAGCAAGAGTGAGGTTACTTTAAGACCTACTTGGTTTTGTTGCTCATAACCTTTCAAACGCAGTCTGCATTATAAGAGGCTTTAGGAAACACTGAGGAAATAACACTCAAAACCACAAGATGTCACTTCATACCCACCAGGACAATGACTACACAAAACAAAAACAAATAAATGTGAACCACATTTTAAAAAACATATATATATATATATATATATATGTGCACTGCAGCTAAGAACAGAGAATTATAACACCTCATGGAGAATAGACTTGGTGTCTTATTAATGAATAATAACATTTGATCTGAGAACTCTGCTGTGATTACATGCAACACACAGATAAGGGCTTGAACAGACCTTTGAGCAGCAATGATCATGGCAGCCATATTCACAACACCAAAATATGGAAATGACCCAATCTCTCACCAACAGGTCATCTACAGATGTGTAGATTAACACAGTGAGATAGCCCACACGATAGAATATTATTCAGCCAGAGAAAGGAATAAAATTCTACTTTGAACTGCAACATGGATGAGCCTGAGGACATTATGCCAAGGAAAGAGAATGTGCAGAATCCTGAGATTTTAGGTAACAGGAGACATCACAGGTTCTCTGCAACTTAGTCCCATATACGAGAATAAGATCATAGCATGAAAATGCATAGAATCTTATATGGTTTATAAATCTCATACACCCTAAACATCAACGAAGAGGATTCTGACTATCTACTTATGCTTAAGAAAAGTTAGTGAGATAGAAACTAAATTTATTTTAAATTGGTATTGGCCAAGCCCTTGTGCTGGAATTTTCTCATTTGATTCCTACACAGACAAGATGCTCTTCTGACTGCAGTTGCCTGTGAGCCTGGCCAGGGACACTGTGTCTGTGGTCCCAGCTAAGGCAGGCAGGCTCCCTCCCAGGGCTGTTCCCACAGCACTTGCCTGTGGTCTGAATTGAAGCTGCCAGAGCAGGGGTGCCTGGACTGTCAGGCTGCCACTTTGCATCTGTCACTTATCAAAGGAAAGAAACTGAGCTTCACAGACCTAAAGCCAGCCACAGACCCCTGCAGACCAGACAACACAAACCAGCCTCTCTGACCTTCCCTCAGCCGCCACTTTGAAAACCAAGTCCAGGTTCCAGACTAAGTTGCTCCTGAAAGGAAGAAAAAGTAAATATCCCTGCTTCCCATACCACAGCTGCAAGCACTTTCCTACCTCTGGCTTCCTATGCTCCTCTTTTTATAAGCCGACCCACTTCCACCACACACACACACAGACACACACACACACACACACACACACACACACACACACACACACACACAGGAAAAAAATCACATGCTGCAGAAAAAATAAAACTGAAAGTAAAGTACTCCCAAGCCCTGTTGACTTAACCAAGATGCTGGAGGGCGGGAGAGCCAGTGAATTACTCTGATGGCTGAGGGACCCACTGTGGAGAGCTTTTACATTCTCTTTCCCTGAAACCCCTCTCCAGTGTCCTTGATACAGAAAAAACTACAGTAAACCTGAGGCACCACCTAAGGGAAGTTCCACAATCCAGGACTGATGCAAGCATGTTTCTCTCACTGGAAATTCCCATGCTTCCTTAGCGAAGAGCTGTAATGTTTTTAACACGTCTTCTGAAACAGAAACCATTCATCTCAACACGGTTTTTAAAAGAAGCAACTAGAAAATACTAAGAAGGGTCAGCGAGATAGCTCATGGGGAAGCGCTCTGCAGGCTGCAGCTGGACGAGCTGGTGACACTGCTCCATCTGTGGACCCATGCCAAGGTGGAGGAGAGAACTGACTCCACAGAGCTGTCCTCTCACCTCCACATGGGTGTCCCGGCACGTGGACACACAGCAATAGACACATTTGAGAAAAGAAAAGAAGTAGAGATAAAATGAATAGCCTTAACTGTAATAGAGAGAAATACTCACTGTTGCCCTTTTGTCTAAATTCTTATGTTTCCCCACTACACAGACTCTGCCCTTTCTGCAGAAATGTGGCTAGTTGGCCCAGTTTCAAAGGCATTTAGCCAGAGGAGAAAGCTGTTGAGTGTGTGTGTCTGTGGAGTACAGACATGAACTAAGTGTACAGTAGGAAGACGGTGGGTGGGGTTGGGAAAGCCCAGGGACGTCACACTGTGGAAGGAGAGCATTCATGTCCCTCTGCTTCTCCGTGAGTCCTCCCCTCCTCCTGCAAACGGTGAAGCAGCATCTTAAGGCTGCCTTGCAGATCCATGGCTAGAGTGTCCATGTGTCACTGCGAATGAATGGGGGTAACTGCTGCCTACAAGATTTTATTTTTGAAACAGACTCACTTTCCTTTTGACCTTTGATTTCTGTTTATATGATGCTATAATGTGTAGAAAGTTGTCACTATTCCAGGTATTATTATCTTACAGGTTACC
The DNA here is from genome assembly GCF_007827085.1 of Peromyscus californicus insignis. Classification (NCBI taxonomy): domain Eukaryota; kingdom Metazoa; phylum Chordata; class Mammalia; order Rodentia; family Cricetidae; genus Peromyscus; species Peromyscus californicus. The sequence goes on from NW_026294424.1 coordinate 95,669,811, forward strand.
CAGTAATTCAAATCCAGAGCTCTATTTCAATAGAATAATGTACAAAATATTTTTTTTCTTAAAGAAGAATTAGAGAGAGAGAGAGAGAGAGAGAGAGAGAGAGAGAGAGAGAGAGAGAGAGAGACTATTTCTTCTTCCTATTTGGTTTTCATCCATGTGAGTTCTTACTGGATACCTGAGCTATCCACCCCCATGTCTACACAACTCATAATCTATCTCTGAATAACATACAGCTGTTCAGAACTCTAAGATAAGCGAAAGATAGATATGCTGATGAAACATGGTCAGCTGTAACACAAAAGAGGCTGACTTGGACACAGGGCACCTGCCCCGGTCTGCAGGACCCTTTGAAACAGCGAGGAAGCCTAACATCTGTGTGTAGCATGTGACCTTCAGCTAGCTTGGGTGGGGTAGATGAAGGTGAACTTTGTAAACACAGACTTTGAGCAGATATCTGCCAGCATTTTCTAGATGCAGCCTGCCCACTCTAAGCAGGGATTAAGGAACAGCAGTTTCCTCCTGTGTGTCAGAGGAAAGCGCTTGCACACACTGCCATCATGTGGCAACTCAAAATGACTGTCTTGAAGAATTTATTAAGATCAAGATGGAATTTATAGGAATCCATGTTATCATGAACAATTTATAACATCATAAATATGAATTATATAACAAAGTAGAGGTTATAATCAATTGGAAAAAGCTACTTATACAAACAAATCACCTGTACATAGTGGTAACGTTACCTCTATATTTCCTAATAGATATGTCGGGCACAATATTCTTTAAAGGGAAATGATGGAGCAGGGATAAGGCCTTCAACTCCAATGGCATGATATGTCTTCAATTGGATTTTCCGTCTAAGAAAGAGACGTGAATGTATGTACTATTTGGGAAGCTATGGCAGGAAGCGAGTGTGTGATATAAGAGGGAAATGGAAACTGAGGGGCATTGGAAAGCCAGGGGGGTGAATCACTGATCTGTAACCATCAGGGGCCTCTACATCAGTCCCAACATGGACAGACTGAAGATTTACTCAGAAAGTCTTCTGAGATTCCCTCCCGGTTGGTTGGTTGGTTGGTTGGTTGGTTGTTTTTGGTGGAGACAGAGCCTCACTCTGTAGCCCAAAAACTGTCCTGGTACTCACTATGTAAACCATGTTGGCCTCAAACTCCTCTTGCCTCAACATCCCAAGTGCTGGGATTACAAGTTTGAGGACCCATGCCAGACTCAAGATTGCCTCTTTTTAAGACAAAGTAGAGTTCTGATCCAATATCCTACAGTTACCGTGAGCTGGGAAATTCCCTAGGTCTTTAAATGCCAGCCATGTGATGGCTAGACTTGTGTAAATGGTCAAACACACAGAACTTGGAGAAAAGCTTGGGCAGGAAAAGGAGAGAGACACTCTAAGCAGGTACTGCAACATTTTGGAACCTTCTCCTGAGGTAGAATTGTATGATGGGCTTGAAACAGCAGAAGGAACTGACAGTGGGCCTGTGTAATAAACTAAGCTATGAACTAGTAAACAACAATGGCCTCAGCTGAATCATTATGCAGACAAAACTTTCTGCTGAAATAATTTTGAATTCTGAATTTAAAAACAACAACACATTTTCATCTTTTTAAGGCAATTTTGAGTGGCCAGGGAGATGACTCAGTTGGTAAAGTATTTGCTGCACAAAGCATGGCTATCTGCATTAGATCCCCAGAAGCCATGTAAAAGCCAAGGATGGTGGCATGTTCTATACCCCAGTTACCCAGTCTACCTGTTTCAGGTAGACTGGGTTTAGAAAGAAACTCAAAGCTAAGCTAGAGGATGGCCAACATTGACCTCCACACATGCACAGAGGAACAAGCACCTGCACATGTGGGGAGACCTGCTCCCACACTTTCCCCAGGGTACTCTTGAGGAGAGAGGGATAAGAGATATTAGGTAGAAAGATAGAGGAGAGAGAGAGAGAGACAGAGAGAGAGAGAGAGAGAGAGAGAGATGGGATAGCCTTGGGAAGGCCTGTATCAATATCTGCCAGCCCCTTCTGTCTCTTCTAAAGGGCCTTTAGGAATTCTATAGGAATGCCAAGGGGTGGAACAAAAGACCTCCCCCTAGCACAGTCGAGTGCAGACCCTTTCCAATCACCTGGTAACTATGAACGTGGTCAAACAATCCTCTAAAGCAGCCCTGCTGAGTAAAGCAAGCTCAGGTCTCACTAGCAAACCTTTGTGGGCCTCCACATGCACCAAAATCAGACATCCAACAAGGAGGCCTACTCTCTCCACTCTTGCTCAAAATAGTGATTGAAGTCTTAGCCAGAGTACTAAGATACAAGATGTTGAGATCTTTTTCTATACTGTATGAAGATGTGTTTCCATCTAAGGTACAATTTGATTGGTTTAATAAAGAGCTTAATGGCCAATAGCTAGGCAGGACAGGATAGGTGGGACTTCTGGACAGAGATAGGAACTCTAAAAAGAATCTGAGGTGCAGGAGATCCACCAGCCAGATGCAGAGAAAGTTCGATATACGGTACTGAGAAGAGGTAACAAGCCACGTGGCAAAACATAGATTAATATAAACTGGTTAATTTAAGTTTTAAGAGCTAGTTGGGAACAAGCCTAAGCTAAGGCCAAGCTTTCATAATTAATAAAAAGTCTTTTTGTCATTACTCAGGAGCTTGTGCTCCAAAGAAAGACCCATTATAACAAGAAATAAGTAAAATACAAGTGTAGTGATATATTGTGTGCCCTAATACAATTTACCTGAAGATCAGAGAACAGAAAAAGCCACTAGATTAAACATAGAGGCCAGGCAGTGGTAGCACACACCTTTAATCCTAGCATTCAGGAGGTAGAGATCTGTCTGGGTTACTGTGAGTTCAAAGCCACCCTGAGCTACATGAGATTGACTCAGTCTAGGAGAGAAACAACCAGGCAGTGGTGGCACACACTTTTAATCCCAGTACTTGGGAATCTCATGTCTTTAATCTCAGCACTTGAGATCTCATGCCTTTGCTTAGGAAGCACACATGTCTTTAATCCCAGGAAGTGATGGCTGAATGTAGAAAGGTATATAAGGTGTGAGGAGACAGGAACTAAAGCCTTTTTGGCTGAGGAAGCTCATTCAACTAGAAGCCTATCAGCTGAGGCTTTTTAGGCTGAGGAGTCCTAGAGGTAAGAGGTGGCAGTGGTTTGTTCCTTTGTCTGATCTTTCAGCATTTACCCCTATATCAGGCTCTGGGTTTTTCATTATAACATCATTTAGAATTCAATCAACAGGGAAGGGAAAAAGTCAAAATGTCACTATTTGCAAACCATATGAGTCTATACACAAGACACTAAGGACTACTCCTGAAAACCCTTAGACACGATGAGTACTTTGAGCAAGCAGTAGGATACAATATCAGCACTCAAACAGGAGAAGCCTGCCTATAAAACAATAGCAAGCACACTGAGAAAACACCAGGAAAAATGTCCATTCATACGTACTATCTCCAAAAGTACCTAGGAATAAACCTAATCACCAAAGTAAAAGACCTCTACGGTGAACACTAAACATTGATGAAAGGAGGCACTAGAAGATTTGACGGAGTTTCCATGTTCATGGAACAGCCAAATCAAACTCGTGAAAATGATTCTACTTGACTGAAAGGTGGATACAGACGAATTGCAGTTCCCACCAATGACGTTCTTCACAGAAAGAGAAAAGATGACATAGGAGCGTGTACTAGTCATACCAGATTTCAAATTACTCTGTAGAGTCATCTTAACAAAACAGAGTGGTCCTGGCACAAAAGTGCTCATGCCCACCACGGGAATCAAATAGGACAGAAGTAAATACACACCGCCGTGGACACCTGATTTTTTAATGCAGGTACCAAAAGAACATACACTGGGAAAATGTGTCTTATTCAAATGATGCTGGGGAAACTTGATGTCCACACACAGAAGAATGAAATCCAGATCCCTACCACTCATTCCAAGCAAAAGTCACTTCAAAATGAATTGAGGACATTAGTGTGAGACCTGACACCATGAAACTGCTAAAGGGAGACACAGGTGAACACTTCACCATACAGTGATAGGCAAGACAAACTAAGAAAGAACTCCAACAGGCAAAAAATGGTAAGATTGATGGATGGGACTGCATAAAATTAAAACACATGAATACTTAGTAAAGAGAAAACCCACCTACAGAATAGCAGAAAAATATCTGTCACATATACCACTATCATGGATTAATATCTAGAATACATAAAGACCTCAATATATTAAACATCTGAAATAATCAACAAATGGTCAAATTAGTTGAACATAACAGTACTCAAAATAAAAACTACAAAGTGATAAACATGAAAAAAACACCAACATTCTTAGCCGTTGAGGAAATGTAAATCAAAATATTTAGATTCCAGTCAGAATGGCTGTCATTAAGAACAAATGAACAGCTAATATTGACCAATGGGCAGCAAGAGAGAGAGAGAGAGAGAGAGAGAGAGAGAGAGAGAGAGAAAGAGAGAGAGAGACAGAGACAGAGAGACAGAGAGACAGAGACAGAGACAGAGACAGAGAAATACTTGTAGACTGTTAGTAAACCAATAGTTACCATGGGAATCAGATTGGAAGTTCCTGGAAAATTAAAAGCAGGACTATCATGTGACAAGGTTAGAATTACAGTTAGCTGAGATGAGAAGACCAAGTCTGAATGTAGATGACACCACTTCATTTGCTGAGGCCCTGGACAGGCTAGACCCTGGAGGAGGAGGAGGAGGAGGAGGAGGAGGAGGAGGAGGAGGAGGAGGAGGAAGAGCAGGAGGAGGAGGAGGAGGAGGAGGAGGATGAAGAGGAGGAGGAGGAGGAGGATGACGAAGAGGAGAAGGAGGAGGAGGAGGACGAAGAGGAGGAGGAGGAGGAGGAGGAGGAGGAGGAGGAGGAGGAGGAGGAGGAAGAGGCGGCAAGTCTGGCTGGGTGGAGAGGTGGAAGGGCCTTTTATCTTTTGAAGGATATATAGGCTGGTTCTACAAACTGGCTTCTGATGTAAGGTGTCTCTGTGGGGTCATGATTCTTTGGGTTTGTACTAAAGAGTGGAATAGCTAGAGACATGATAGTCCTATTTTTTCATTTGTCAGGAACTTCCACTCCAATCCCTGTAACTAATTAACTGTGTTCTTTACGATCAGTCTGCAAGTACTCCCCTCGTGGGCATCCCTTAGCCAGCAGTAGCTGTTGTCTGTTTTTGTAATTGTCACCTCAACAGCATCCTCACTGCTGTCATCACCTATGTTGATGCAACATTCTGAAACTCTCTCTTACATTCTCAGAGACTGGAACTTTGGCAGGACCTCACAGCCAGAGTGAACAACACACCTGGAGGTCACTTGAGACTGCCATCCTTCTGTGGACTCAGCCTGTTTGACCTCCCTGTCTTCATCGGGGTTACTATTCGCTGTGATAAAACACCATTGTTGTTAGAGTTTTCCTGCCTGGCCCACAGTCAGGACAAATCTCTCTCACCTGCCAGTCCCAAGCCGCTTAAACCCGATCAAATAAACACAGAGACTTATATTGGTTTTAAACTGTATGGCCGTGGCAGGCTTCTTGCTAACTGTTCTTACAGCTTAAATTAATCCATTTCTATTAATCTATACCTTGCCACGTGGCTTGTGGCTTACCGGTACTTTACATCTTCCTTGTCCTGATGGCGGCTGGCAGTGTCTCTCTCTCTCAGCTTTCCATTTTCCAGCTCTATTCTCCTCCTTGTCCCGCCTATACTTCCTGCCTGGCCACGGGCCAATCAGTGATTTATTCATTGACCAATCAGCAACACATTTGACATACAGACCATCCCACAGCACTTCCCCTTTTCTTTTCTTAAAAAGGAAGGTTTTAACCTTTACACATCTCTAAAGTCAGCTTGGTATATTTGGGAATTTGGGCGTAGCTTCTCTTACTACTTCCTGCTGGAGGGGGGCGCTGTATCTTTTGGGGAAACAAAGAAAATTTTAGGATCATGGAGTAGTCCGTGAGGCTGTATCATCTGAGCCAGTTGCCTTGAAACGGTTCTGGATGTTGGATCATCTGGGCCATGGTGTCATCGGAGACCTTTCAGGTGGTCTTGGCTGGTCAAACCTGATGTGTCTTAATCTGGAACAAATCCATAGCCTCTTGTTTTCTGTGGAAACAAAAGAGACTCTTTTTCAAAGCAACATATCCTTACATCCAAATTTTGAAGTCAAAGTATCTTTAAAATATACGTACTGGTTTAACTCAGCTTCCTTTACAATCAAACATCTCTCTGTAGTTAAGAATCCCAAAGACAACACAATCCAGACTCTCTGTGTAATAGTCATCTCTACGTGGCTTATTTTTTATATTAATTTTACTGTCTCTTTAAAGACTTTATTTTTTAAAACCATGTATTTGTTTCTATACTGTATATATCACCTTTTTTTGTCTCTTTTAAGCCTACGTATATTTTACACACATTTTAAACTATTATATCTGAATCTGTCTTATTGTGAATCTATTGCTTTAAGCTGCAGCAGCTGTGGCTGCTGGCTCCGCCCACCGCAGCTTCCCAACATGGCGTGGTACTTTACCACCAGCTCTGGGAGCTATCGTGGGTCTCTATGCTTTTATCCAAGCAGCGTGTAGCCCTGAAACCTCTTTTTTTTGTTTTGTACTAGCAAAGGCTAAATCCACAATGTAGCTTAATGTGCCACTTGCAGAGGCCTCATTCCCGCCATACTGCAGGTCGAGCGCGCACGCCAGCAACCCGCCAGTAGCTCAAACCGGCAGCTGCCGCTCATTTGAGAGAAACAATTTGGAACTGTTTTTAGCTCCGTTTTAGAATCTTTTTTCTCAGTTTAAAGGTGGAAACTCTTGCCCCACGTTGGGCGCCATTTGTTGCTAGAGTTTTCCTGCCTGGCCCACAGTCAGGACAAATCTCTCTCACCTGCCAGTCCCAAGCCGCTTAAACCCGATCAAATAAACACAGAGACTTATATTGGTTTTAAACTGTATGGCCGTGGCAGGCTTCTTGCTAACTGTTCTTACAGCTTAAATTAATCCATTTCTATTAATCTATACCTTGCCACGTGGCTTGTGGCTTACCGGTACTTTACATCTTCCTTGTCCTGATGGCGGCTGGCAGTGTCTCTCTCTCTCAGCTTTCCATTTTCCAGCTCTATTCTCCTCCTTGTCCCGCCTATACTTCCTGCCTGGCCACGGGCCAATCAGTGATTTATTCATTGACCAATCAGCAACACATTTGACATACAGACCATCCCACAGCACACCATGACCAAGGTAACATGTGGAGGAAAGGGTTTGTTTGACTTACACTTCCACATCATTGTTTATCACTGAAGGAAGTCAGAACAGGAACTCCAACAGGACAGGATCCTGGAGGCAGAAGCTGATGCAGAGGTTGTGGAGGGGTGCTGTTTATGGCTTGTTTCCCATGGCTTACTCAGCCCACTTTCTTATAGAACCCAGGACCACCAGCCCAGGAATGGCACCACAAACAGTAGGCTGGTCCTCCCCCATCAATCACCAGTTAAGAAAATGCCTTACAGATTTGCCTACAGCCCAATCTTCTGGAGACATTTTCTCAGCTGAGGCTCCCTCCTTCACTGACTCTAGCTTGTGTCAGGTTGACATAAAACTACCCGGTACACTGCCTTTAAGAGAACAGTATACAACCAACCTTAGTATCCTTGGATTTTCCATGTAATCAACTTGTACAACCTAAGTCAATGCATAGCTGCAATCTTAACTCACTCTTCCACGCCCCTGATCCAGAGCAATGCTTATGAATCATTTGCTGAAAGCAGCAAATACAGAAGTGGAAAGCAGCTTCCTAAAATCTACCCTAAAGGCTGAAAACACCTATGGATATTGGTTGATGAATAGTGACGTTTGTTATCTGGGTCATTTGCATGCAGTGACTTAATCCCTTGTAAAACTGTTAAAGATTTCTGCGAAGTATCCCATTCCTTCCTCCATGTGATGCTTTCTATTCTGTTCAATAAAGACAGAGCAAACCCTTTGTTAGGGACAGACTCACACAACACACAGAGCTTGTACAACAGACTCAGAGACAGACAGGTACACACAGGGACAGACACAGATACAAACAGATTCACAAGGCCGGCACAACTTCAGACTCATAAAACAGACATCCAGAGGACAGATGACACAGCCAGAAAACTCCTTGAGACATTTCTAATCCATTCTTCGTACAGTTAGATTTACAGACTAATCTAAACCATTTTCCTACACAAAAGCTGTTTCCTATTGTGGTTAGGAGAAAATCCTTATCATGTCTGCAAGATCCTGCTCAGCCTGGCTCCTGCAAGCCCATCCTGTCATCTCCTTTATCTCCGCTTCAACACTTGAACTTTCAACAGCAAAAACACCAAACTCTCCTCCAAACAAAAGTGACACATAGGGGCTGGTGGAATGTCTCGGTGGGTAAAGGTGAGTGCCACCAAGCCCAACAACCTAAGTTCTATCCCCAGAACCCACATGTTTTTCTCAGTCCTCCATGTGTGGAGGACAATAAACAAATAAATGTAAAAGAAAAAATGTAAATGCTACATACTGTGGGGAGAGGGTGAAGTCCTGACTGGGTGGATGCTGTTGGCATGAGCCAGCCATGTCAAGGACCGAAGTTTCGCCCACGAGAAAAGCTTTCCTCTGATCTGAGAGCTAATATTGATTGTGTGTGCCCAAAATGTCCGCCATGACTTTGTCCACAGCCTCCCTGGATGTTTACCATTAGAGACCACTCTGCTGCTCCCCTGCAGAGAGTGCGCCTAGCTAGATTACCTAACCCTCCCTCCTTGTTCAGCTGTATGTAATAACCCCGATCTGGGTTCAGCTGTATGTAATAACCCTGCCTCCTTGTATATCTGTATGTAATAACCCCACCTTCGCGTTCAGCTGTATGTAATAACCCCGCCTCCTTGTTCAGCTGTATGTAATAACCATGCTTCCTTCTTCTACTATATGTAATAAGCACACAGATCCTCTTGGGTGCTACAGCTTCTCCATCATGGAGCCCAGCCCACCTGATCCCAGCTTTACTGTGTGTCTGTTTGTCCTTTCTTCATTCCCTCATTGCCCAGGTTAGTCCAATCCGTAGACCTGTGCAGGACAGGGCAACTACATTCTCTTTTCTCACATGGAGCTTGCTTCCTGCATTTCCTGAATAGCTATGCATTTAGTAAAAATGTGTCTGGATCATTACTTCCCCAGGGAAGGCCCACTGACTAAACCACTTGTAGCTCTCTTTCTACACTGTTGGTGGACCCTGTATTCTTTCACGGTGCTCTCAAGGAATTTCATGTATACATTTGCTACTGTGATCTGTTTTACGGCTCTGGGCACAGGAACTATAGCCATGGTGTAGCCATGTGATCCTCCGCACCTTCCCAGTGTCCTGCACAGCAGCACATGATCAAAGGAAGGACATATTTATTAAATGACTGAATTCAAATCTCCTTTAAAGTGCACTTTTGTAAGTTTAATATGATTGTGTGTCTGCATGTGATGGAGGTGGCAACAAATTGGTTCATGGATACTCAGAAAATATACCAAAGAGGTGACAGAGTGGTTTCCATGGTGACTTCATTGGACATCGTCCCCTGCAGGGAGGGAAGAGCGATATTTCAGACTCTGCCATTGCTTCCTTCTCTATGCATGGGTTCCACATTAGAAGAAACTAGTTATCCTGTGGTCTTCGATCTTCTGGGCGCTTTCTGTCACAAGAGGTTGACACAGAGAAAAGACTAATCACCTTGTAGCCTGTAGCTCTGGCACAGTCTGCCAGTCCCTCATTCATGCTCAGGACTGTCACCATCAGAGCCCAGGCATCATTTACTGTACACAGACACTCACTCATGATTTTCTTCATCTTGGATGCCTGCAGCTGTCCCCAGGCTCCTACCCAGCCTTGCTACCTTTACAAACAAATGCTTTTCGGCACCTTGAGAAAACCTTGTCTATCATTAGCAGACTTCTCTCCATCCACTCTTTTCTATGGATGCTCCAGACTGGGCTACAGTTGGAACCTCTGGTCCACTGATAGTTTTCTGTGGCAAGATATTTGATTGCACTGTGTAAAAATATGTCACTGTGGTTGGTTTAATAAAAAGCTAAACGGATAATAACTAGGCAGGAGATGCCAAAGAGACATGGAGGGGTTGGATATACAGAATGAAAGAAAGGTAAAAAGCCACATGGTAAAATGTAGATTAATAGAAGTAGGTGAATTTAAGTTATAAGAGCTAGTTGGGAACAAGCCTAAGCTATAAGCTGAGCTTTCATAATAATAATAAGTCTCTGTGTCATTATTTGTGAACTGGTGACCCAAAAGAAGTTCGACTACAGTTTTCCTTGACAACCATCTATAAATTCTGAGTTCTTTCACATCTTGGAACCTAAACATGAGGTAGGAGTGTTGTGGGAATCCTCCTGGAATAAGTTCTCCAACACTAGTGAGAGCACTTTCACCAGTCCTGCCAAGAATGGCCCTGACAGCGTCCATGACCACTGGTGCCCACGCAGCAGGCATCCAACAAGTTCAACATAGCTCTCCACACAGATCAAGAAACACTTAACTGCTGTTCAGGAAAGCATAATCACTCTTCAGCATGAAATAGAGTAATTGGCAGCGATGGCCCTCTAAAGCCGGAGAGGATGAGACTTGAGTACTTCAGAGAAGAAAGGTGTGTGCCTGGTTGGAAATGAGGAATGCTGTCTTATACCACACAGGCAGGAATAGTATGAGAAAAAGCCAGAAATGTATTTAAAGGATTAAGGCTAAAGACACAAATGAAAGCCATGGGAGAACAATGCAGATGATACGTCAGGAGAGCCAACTCATTTGTTCAAGACAGATTCATGAGGAGTTGGGTTGATGAAGAGAAGGAAATTCCATACAATAAGGTAGAAAAGACCAACTATTAGATACTGACTTAGTGGCATGTTTAGTAATGCTGCTTGTACTGCCTGTTTGCCAAGCATGACCTCACTGGCAACCTGGAGAAACAGCTGAAACAAATGAGTCATTGCCCTTAGCAACCTTCTGGCTTCTATGCACGCTTCTGCGAAATCTTCTTTGCTTGCCCACCCTAATTTCTGGTTTAGAGTATAAAATCAGGCTGTAAACTGGACCTGGAATCAAAGCCTTTCAGAAGTATCCTGGCTTTGTTCCACAAGCAACATCTCTCTTCCACTCTCACTGGTGTCTGAGTATTTATTCCAGAAAGATTCCTGAAACATGAGCTCTTTTTTGCTTTCTCACACCCCAAACACTTCTCCTCATTCCTCTGTGAAATATCTCTGTTTATGTCTACCCTGCGTTGCTGACACTATCCTAGCACAGCCACTGTACTTGCTCCCCGCTCACTGGTGACTGACCTTAGACCTTGCCCCGCCTGCCTTCCCATCACTGTCACTGTAGTTTGCAGACTTCGTCGTCCATGTGAATGGCCAACCCAGCAAGCTGACCCCTCAGCTCTTACAGCTCCACTCTTCCAGAGACACTTCAGCCACACTGAAATCCCCAATGTTCACAAGGCCTACTATAGAATCTTACATGGTAAATTGCCAAGGTCACAGCAGCCAACGTATTTGGTCGAGCACTTTTCTTAGTGTTCCTATGACTGCCATCTTGTTCCCCATCAAAGTGTCTAGTTCTGAAAAGGCATGATTCCCTCTCTCTTGGACACCACAGAGAAATTGCCACCTAAATTACAGCAACCTCAGGAACCTTTACACAGTTCACATCCTGGACCTGTGGTCATTGTGCTTGTAATGACTTCATAGGGAATTTAGAGACAGAAAGTAGAGGTTCCCCTCACTCAGATGTCAAAACTCACCACAAAGTTGAGTCCTCAGTTTATAGGGATTTGTTTTTAAAGGCAGTTAGGATATAAAACATCATTAGGGTGTAAATTCCATGCTTTCTAGTATTCAAAACTTAGAATAAATTGCCACATGTAGCAGGTTCCTGCCATTTTTAGAAACAGTGAGAAATTTCAACATGCCATCACAAACATGACCATCATTATCAATATCAAGCTACAATAGCATTTATTTCAAGCATTGTTTATAAAATTTGAATGGTTGGATTGAGGATTTAATGGATACATTTGTCACAGTAACTCCTGTGGTCTCATGGTCTCTACAGATGAAGCCAGAGTCCAGGTTCTCATGAATCTTTCAGAAACCATTGCATTAATGCATCTGTGTGTTTGCATGGAATAGTTGCGTGGTGTTTTGAAATATTTTGTTTGATAAAGTATCTTTGAGCTCAATTTAATATTAGAACAAAAGAAGCCCCACCGAGATGGTGTTTCCTGACTAAGTAGTTGGCACATATTAAAGTTTATGTTGCCAATATTAATCAATGACATTCAAGTAATTTTAAATTTGTCACTGTAACAAGTGACAACTCAGAGGATCTCTTCCATATGATATTGCAAACATCATCTATCAAAACATACATGAATATGTCTAGGTGAATATGAGCCAGACACTAATGTTCTAGACTGAGTAAGTAGTTTCATGTTTAAAACTTTGTTGAATGAAAATGAATGTGCATCTTAAGAACAGGACAAAACACATCTTCACAGTCTCATTTTCTCAGAGAAGTGAATCTCAAAACAGCGCAGCAATGCCTTTTACAACCTCCACAGCCAATACAATAGGAGCACAGAGAACTGTAGCAAAGGCATTGAGGGTTTGCTCCAAAAACGAAGTGCTCTCTTTTTTTATACTCTCAAGCTTATTTTTCAAATTATTTATTTCTGCATTCATTTCCTCAGATTTCTTCTTATATCCTTCAGCAAGCAATGCCTTTTGGGCCTAAGAAAGTCAAAGTGGAGACAGAAATGAAGATTTTTTTCAATCCCAAAGGTATAATTTGTTTAAGATCTTTGTCAAACTGTCTTTAGTTTACTCTGAGAAATGATTTCTCAGTTACCAAAATAATATAGTGCAAACAACATCGTCTGAGTTGGAACCGTGTATTGGAGGTAGCACAGTTTGAACGACTAACACTGCCCCACCATTACTGTTTTGCTACCATGCTCGCATAGATCATTCTCAGTCTGCTGGGCTAGCAAGGCAGACAAGGTGGTAGCTTACCAGCTGATTAAGGACTGCATCCCATAACTTGCAGATGGACAGTAAGAGAGTCATTTGAATTCCCTGTGCCAACTCAAAGAGGCTATCTACCCTAGAGATAGCAGTGGCCAAGTTCAGAAGCTTTCGTTTGCTACACAATTCCTTGGAGATTTCAGACATTTTATGTCATAGAATATCCTGAGAGTCTGTGGGCCCCGGATAACCTTGGCCTCAAGGCAAACTGACTGCCACTCTTACTGCCTGTGCCTGCTTAAAGTGTGTTTAGTGAATCCTCATGAGATCATCTTAAAATCTCTCACACCAAAAGCTCAAATGCTATCAACATCCTGCAGTGTCCAGCTGCAGCCATGTATACCTGCATTGCCCAGAATCTAAATATAGAGCAAAAATCAAAGACATCACGGAAAAAGGGACATTGGGGTCTTTCTATGAGTCCCAAACAATAACTCATAGCAATGATGTTTCCTCTCATGACCCAGCTGTAACCTTCTCCCCTCCTTCCTGGGGACCCAAGAGCACGGGCACCAGGGCGATGAGGAGACCCACCTGCAGCTGCTTCTCCAGCATCGTCTTGTGGTCTTTGATGAGCTGCTCTCTCTCCTGCACCAGCTTCGTTCTCAGTTGCTCTAGGTTTTCCTTGTGACTTCTCTCCTGAGCCTCCATCAGTTGCTGCTGCTCCTTCTGCTTCTGTCTTAGCAGCTCCTGTTCCTTCTCAGCTGCCTCCTTCTGGGCCCGCTCCTCTGTCCCAGGAAGATTCAGGGAGGGAAGAAAGGGATGGAGATTCAGGATGGATGGGGGAAGAAAGTGATGGAGATTCAGGATGGATGGGGGAAGAAAGTGATGGAGATTCAGGATGGGTGGGGGAAGAAAGTGATGGAGATTCAGGATGGATGGGGAAGAAAGTGATGGGGATTCAGGATGGATGGGGGAAGAAAGTGATGGAGATTCAGGATGGGTGGGGGAAGAAAGTGATGGAGATTCAGGATGGATGGGGAAGAAAGTGATGGGGATTCAGGATGGATGGAGGAAGAAAGTGATGGAGATTCAGGATGGTTGGGGGAAGAAAGTGATGGGTCAAGCAGAACATCTACATTCCAGAGTCCAGAGAGCAAATCAAATCTGAAAGGAAGCCACAGACTCCACACTGGTCCATGCCATGGAGAGAGTATGCCTAGGGTGATGGAGGAGCCCCTGCCCATCTGGCTGAAACACAGACCAGACTTTCTGTTCTTCTCAGAGTGAGCATCCACAGAAGGATAGAAAGCTGCTAATCTGGGGATGGGTTTACTAGGGCTTCTGTCAGGAAGCCTTGGGGAATCTGATCCCTCCCAAAAGCCAAGACACATGCTCCTCTACCTGCAATAGCCTTCTCCCCAGCAGTGAGGGCTGTATCTGCCTGCAGGATGGACCTTTCAATGGTGGCCTGTGACTGCAGAAAGCTCTGGAAGACTTCACTTGCCTGCACAACCAAGAAGGAGCACAGAACCTCGATAAGTCCTGGGGGAGTACCTATGCAGGTGAACACAATCTCCACTGTGCCTCACTGTTAAAATGTTGTGGCGAAGCCTGCAGACTGCCCATGCTCTTCAGTGGAACTAGATACTTCCTGATCCACGGCTCTCCCAGTCATCCTCACTAGTGCCACCTGCCTCCACCTGCTCCCAGATCCAGCCTGTCCACATCATGTGCAGATGTGCTCACTGCCACCTATGACGCTTTCAAATAGTGTATCCCAATGTACAATGCTACATAATTGTGTGGGCTTCACTTCCTTCTGCTCTTGCTGGATGTATTCATGGGCAAGTCACTTCACCTGCCTGGGCCTCTTTGGTTCAGATGTGAAAACTGTCCTCAATAATGGTGGGCATCATCCAAAGCATTTTAGATAACTAAAGAAAGGTCTAAGGAAAGAACTCACCATTGTGTCACTGGCAATAACCAAGTAGTATGTTAGTTGTGTTCTTACATTTATTACTACCTCATTGGTGTGGTTTGAAAGAAAATGGCCCCCAAAGAGAATGTCACTATTAGGAGGTGTGGCCTTGATGGAGGAAGTGTGTCACTGTGGAGGTGGGCTCTGAGGTCTTATATATGTTCAAGATACCACCCAGTGTTTAGTTCACTTCCTATTGCCTGCAAGATGTAGAATTTTCCAACACCATGTCTGCCTGCACACCACCATATACCCAGCCACCACATTTCCTGCCATGATGATAATGGACCGAATCTCTGAAACTGTAATGTCTAAATGTTTTCCTTTCTAAGAATTGCTATGGTCATGGTGTCTCTTCACAGCAATAGAATCCCCTAACTAAGACACTCATAGGTAGACCATTCTGACAGAACCATGAAGTTATCACTCAGAATGAAATCACTTATTTAGTTGACTTTCACATGGATCCATCTTGAGAACTAAGACCTGTGTACCTTGTAAATTGCCAGCACTTAGCACCTCAACACCCAAGTGTTATTAATTTGCTATTCTGCCTCTCCTGGAGTTCTTTCTTTAGAAGTGAGCGTCTTCAGGCATAAGCAGTAAATAGCAGCCATTAAGAGCTCTGTGTGCTTACAGGGATGGGCTAAGGGGAGAGCACACTGCAAAGCCCTGGTTTTGGTCCCAGCACCAACATAAAGCTAAAGGTACCATGCTATCCTCAGGTTTTCTTCTTCCTCTCAGGCTGTGCTGTGTGCTCAGGCTTCACGACACCCCCTTCCCTCTGCTCTGAGCTCCTGTGCTCCCTGCTCCTCACCTTCACCCCTTTCCTGGACACCTGCCAATAGTCCTTCTCAATCTTCTCCCTGGTGTCCATGTAGAGCCTGTGTCCTCCGGCGATGGAGAATGTCCCTGCTGAAATACTTTCTGTGAGTGCTTTCGCAAGATGACTCAGTTCTTCCTGGCAGAATTTCTCCGATGCCTCTTCATTCTTCAATAGGAAATCTGCCCTCTTGAGCACTATTAATTCCTGTAAGGAAAATGAACAGAGGCGAAATGAGATGGAAGGAACAGAGAAGATACGATTCCAACGACTCATCAAAGGGCCGGTCATTTCTCATGAGAAAGCATTCTAGTTTAATGAGACTCAGAATCAATCTGAGACATAATCTCAATCTGACTTAATTCAGAATCTTAAAACTGCACAAAGCAATGGGTAACACGACTGTCCTGATCACTAAGACTCTCTGTTAAAGGATGGCTGCATCCTTCAATCTCTTGATTCCTGCAGCCTTCACATCCTGTGGTTCTATTGTAACGATGAATGATACAACAATGAATACTAGGAGATACCAGCAATGAAACTTTTGTACAAGGAACTTTGTTTCCTAAGAATGAGAGGGTTTGTTCAGAAGATGTCACTGGCTCGGAGATGAGCTGTGAGTGTTTTGGGGTGGGATTGCAATCCACAGACATATTGACTGAACCCACCAAAAGTATTAAGAAGTCTGTATTGTTTTTCCAACCCTTAAAGAGATTTCTGGGTTAAAAGTATCTGAGGTTTGGGAAGGGTTTATGTACTTTTGCAACTACATTCACTCTGAGCACACAGCATGCGTCTCATTGAATAGGACACACCTGTGGTCAATGAAGGTAGCGCTACAGCCTTGAAGGGGTACAGTCATGATAGTTAATGATGAAAACATTACCAGCAGCTTCTTCTGGAATTGCTGGTTTTCGTCCTTGAAGGAGTGCTCCATGAAGACAGCAATGGCTTCCTTCTCACAGGCTGTGTGCACACCCAGCAGCTCCTGGAGCGTGTCTGTGGGGAGCCTCAGTCGCTGGGCCATCTGCTCACTGTAGTGGTCAGCTGCCTTCTGCACAGCTGCTGAGTTCTCACGCTGGGCCAGAGTTGTCACCGCATCATCCAGACAAGGCACAGCTCCACTGCTGATGGCATCCACGTAGGTCGTCACCAGGGTTCCCAGTCCTTCACGAGCCAGGAGTTTTAGGAGAAGTAAATTAATGGGATCTAAGATTCTGAGACTGTGTTTTGAAAATCACACACACACACACACACACACACACACACACACACACACGCACGCACGCACGCGCGCACACTACATATCTCTCAGCTAGAAAGATAACTCAGCAAGTTAAGAGCATATACTGCTCTTGCGGAGGACCCAAGTTCAATTCCCAGCACTCACATTGAGTGGCTCACCATAACCTGTAACTCCAACTTCAGAGGATCCAATGGCCTCTTCTGGCCTCAATGGAGACCTGCATTTATTTGTACATAACTCACACAGAGACACATGCATACATATAATTGAAAATAATACATATATACATATCCTTAAGCCATCAATTTCTTTTTTATTTGCCCTTCATTTTTATGGTTTTTCCAGTCCACAGTGAATTTTTTAAAAATTTATTTTAAAAAATTCACCTTTGTCTAATAAATTCAGGTGCCTTTGGGAAATGTAACTTACCAATTAATATTTTAATAGAAAATAAATTAGACAAGTAGACTAATGAAACAACCTACAGCAGATCATGTTTACTGCTAACTCTAAAGTGTGGGTTTGCAGGGACTTAAACACTGGTACTTATATTGGAGATACTTTAAACTTCAAAAAAATGTTTCACATTCTCATTTCAAAGAATAATTAATATAGAAGACCTCCCCTATAAAAACAGTATATATCTACTTTAGTGTTCTTAATAATAATATCAGTTGAGAGTTTCTTCAGATGTGTGGAAGCCATAGATCCCAGATAAAAAGATCGCAGTTTTGAAGGTATTGAATCCTCAGTGAATAATTATAAAATATATACATTTCTTCATATGTATGCATACCATCATTGTGTACAGAATCAATAAAAATAACATACATATTTTAATATATTCAATATACATTACTCTATACAAAAGTGTGATAAAAACACTCACGGTTCCCAGTGACCTTAATTCCCTCTCTGAGGGTCTTGATCTTTGCATAGGTGAAGACGTAAGAAACAAAAGCCCTCGTTTGTTCCTGGAACTTAGGCTCCAGTTGGTCTTCTGAGATAGTCTCAATTTTTTGTAAGAGTTCTTTGTCATTCGTTGGCCGGTCAAAGACAAAACATTTCCGTTTAGGAAAGAAATGTCGGATGCACTCCCTGGGCAAATTGGATGCTTGGACTCTGGGATTGTTGCCTAGTGTCGGGGGAAAGAGTAAGCAACGGGAATAGTCTTAGAGCAGAGAGCAAATGATGGAGGCTCTTGTCTATGTGAAGGGTTCTGCACTCACAGGTCTCTTTACCATAAACATGCAACACTTCTTTGCATGTCAAAAGTATACCAAGTTTGTACTTGGTAGAAGTCTGGTGAAATATTTCAGGAGACATTTGATTCCACTGGAAGAGCATATGGCTGAAATCCACAACCTGAACATGGCATCAAGCCTACTGTAGTTGTGTGTCCTGTTGACTGAAAGGCAAAAGGCTGAATGTGATTTCTGGCCCAATCATTCCTTTGTAGTAAAGGAGCAGTGGGACTCAAAAGAAAAGTCACACAAATGAATGGAACTAGAAAAAAACCATCCCGAGTAAGGTAACCTAGACCCAGAAAGACAAACACGGTATGTATTCACTCATAAGGGGATTCTAGATATAAAGCAAAGGATAACCAGGCTACAATCCACAAGCCCAGAGAAGCTAGGTAACAGGGAGGGCCCTAAGAGAGACATGCATGGATCCCCCCCAGGAAGGGGAAATAGATAAGATCTCCTGAGTAAATTGGGAGGTAAGGGGAGGTGGGAAGAGAACATGAGGGAATGGGATGGTGGAATTGGGACAGGGACAGAGAGGGAGAGCAAGGAGAGAGGTATTTTGATAGAGGGAACCATTATGGGGTTAGGGAGAAACCTGGTGCTAGGGAAATTCCCAGGAATCCACAAAGATGACCCCAGTTAAAACTCCAAGCAATAGTGGGGAGGGTTCCTGAACTGGCCTTCCCCTGTAATCAGATTGATGACTGATGTACTAGGTGAGGTAACAGGTAAATGTTATACCTGTCTATGACCTTGAGGTACATGCTCCTGGGGCATGGCCACTGGGATCTTTAAGACCTAGGATGTACATGCACAGCTCCCTCTTCGCTCCTCATGGTTTTGGATGCTGGGACAGACCAGGGCTGACCTCTCCAGAGAACAGCGTTGGACCGTGCCTCACCCTTCCAGGATCCTGTGACAAATTCCTTTATTTTGTCTTGTGAGTTCCCTTTCCTAATAAATTCCTTTGCCTCTAAAGTAGACTCCATGGATTTCTCCCATTATCAGGAACCCACGACACTGAGATTAAGAGTCTCATGCTCTACTGACTGAGCTCACAACTGCCTGATGCCCTCTTCTTGTGTTCAGATGTACATGCCATGGTACCCATGAACATTACTCAATGATCAGCTTTGTACTGGAAACTCTTCATGACAGTTCCAGGATGAGATGGTCCATCACACTACATCTCTAGCCAGAATCTTAGACAACCTTACCCATTACTCTGAGACTGGCTGCTGAATCTATGGCTAGTCCTACTGAAACCTAACTATCTGAGCTTTCTTACAGGACCCCACAGAGATATCATTGCCCCCTAAATATCAGGAAGCAATTCCTATTTAAGATAATTTTATACTGATATAAATACAGAATTATATTTGTTGTATTATACATACATTTCTACTCCTATTTGAAATATCTTGTATATTGACACAATTGTAAAATTATAGTTGTCATACTGTATGCATGTTCTACCTCTGTTTAGGATATTTTGTATATTGATATATATTTAGGATTGTTGTCATATTGCATATTGTACTATACATTTCTACCTCTGTTTAAGATATTTTGTGTATTGTCACAATTTTGAGGTCATTGTCCTCTTACTGGACATTTGTTTACAGGCTGTTTACCTTGTTTGTATGAAGCCTTAGTCCTTAGGTTATTTAGGTAGATAAGACTTACAGATTTATAGTCAAATGCTTGTCATCTCTATAGTTACATTAGTTAGGTTGTCCAGATTTACAGTTACATAGGTCAGATGGATAGGTTATCTTCAAACACTTCATGGACCTAGAGAATATGGCATTTAAATAACTTAGAATTCTACTGATGTGAGACACAATTGCTCCTGGCAGCACCGACCTGATCCAGAGAGAATGCTGGGCTTCTAAGACACTCCAATTGGAAGTTTTTCTTCTTCCTGGTGCATAATGGCCTACTGGGCAAAGAGCTGCCCTTGCTTCGACTGCTGACAGTATGAATGCTGTCCTTTCTGGATGAGCAGGACACAAGGAAAAGCGACTAATGAACTCTGATGAGACAGGGTAAGATGGTCTTTCAAAATACCTGCTTCTGAAAATGGTCTGTCAGATATTCTAGGCCTGAGCCAAATTGGATGCCCCAACAGTGCTGAGAAACTAGGTGATTGTCTAGGCTGCCAGCTGTCTCTGTCTATTCTTGCAAGATTTCCAAAAGTTGCTTGTGTGCATTTCCCATTTTCTCAGGTATTATTATATTCGTTCTCAAGTCTTTGGTGGGGTTGAAGACTAATAGTTACAGTTACAATCTTCTTGTACCTTAACTAGAATATACTAAGTACTAGATTCAGATTCTTCAGGATAGGACAGCTTTTGAAATAATCTTTGTAACATGCCATTTACCTATGTTTTAGACATCTCTGGATTTTAGTATGTATGTGTCTCTTGTTTGATGTTGTTCTTGTTGGTTGTGGTCCCATTTGTTTGGGTCATTACCCCTTATTCTCCTGTACAATACTTAATAATCACTCCTATTGTATATAGTTTCATGTTAGGTTAGAACTTTCTTATTTAGATAAAAGGGGGAGTTGTAGTGGGTAGCTGTTCTCACCATGCCCTGAAGCACTGCCCCTAGGGAGGTAGCAGGTAACTGTTATACCTACCTATGACCCTGAGGTACATGCCCCTGGGGCATGACCATGGGACCCTTAAGACCTAGGATGCACATATGCGGCTTTTTCTTTGATACCTCATGGTTTTGGATGCCGGGACAGGCCAGGGTAGAGCTCTCCAGAGAACAGCATTGGACCATGGCCTCACCCTTCCAGGATCCTGCAACAAATTCCTTTATTTTGTCTTGTGAGTTCTCTTTCTTAATAAATTTCTTTGCCCCTAAAGTGCACTCTGTGGATTTCTCCCATTAGACAACCCCAGTTGTCATCATAGAACCTTCATCCAGTAGCTGATGGAAGCAGATGTAGAGACCCACAGCCAAGCACTTGGCCAAGTTTCTGGAGTTCAGTTGAAGGGAGGGGATAGGGACTATATGAGTAAAGGGGTCAAGATCATGATGGGGAAACCCAGAGACAGCTGACCTGAGCTAGTTTGAGCTCACTGAATCTGGACTGACAGCTGGGGAACCTGAATGGGTCTGAACTAGGCTCTCTAAATGTGGGTGACAGTTGTGTGGCTTGGGCAGTTTGTGGGGCCACTGGCAGTGGGACCAGGATTTATCCCTAGTGCATGAACTGGCTTTTTGGAGCCCATTTCCTATGGAGGGATACCATGCTCAGTCTTGATACATGAGGGGAGGGACTTGGTCCTGCCTCAATTGATATGCCAGACTTTGTAGACTCCCCATGGGAGACCTTACCCTCTCTGAGGAGTGGATGGGAGGCAGGGTGGGGAAAAGGTGGAGGGTGAATGAGAGGAGCGGAGGGAGGGGAAACTGGGCTTGATTGTGTAAAAAAAAAACAAAACTTTTAAATTAAAAAAATAAAACACACACACAAAAAAGAAGAGCCACAAATAAAGGGTAATAGAGTATTAGATAGCAACATTAGTGATTTTAAGAACAATGCCATGGTTATCAAAGGAAAAATACTTTGATTCTAAACAGAATTCATTTTTAAGGCAAATATACAAACAGAATAAAACAGTGGTCACTAGAGCTGGGAAGGAGGAGGCCACGCTGGACAGGCGGCACTAAGTGACTCGTATGCAGGATGCAGAGGACTGGAGAGCCAATGTGCAACACCAAGTCAGGACTCAGTAAAACTGTCGACTTTAGCTGTTTATCATAAACCTCACCCGTGTGTGATGACAGGTGTGTTACCTACATCACTTACAGTGTCTACCTTAGTACTCACCTGTGTTCTAGAACATCAATTTATGAATTTCAAGTGCATCCAATAAAACTCATTTTTAAAATTTTACACAGTGCTATTTTTATCAAAAGCCTCAATGACCCACTGTAGCCAGACTGTGAATTTCAGGTTTTCACTGATGCTTCAGAAACTCTGTGAGATGTGGACTGCAGTGCCTAACAGATGGGTGCTCTGCCTACCACCGTTTCAAGACAGCAACGACAGGAAAAGGAGACAGAGGAGAGCTGGCATTCCTCATAAGGCTTCATCAGCTCCTCTCTCAGGTTAATGACGTCCATGCAAATGGTTGATAGGCCATTTAAATACCATTAATATAACAGATCCTGACACTGTAGCATGAATAAAAATGGGTGGCTATGACTGTCAAATAGACTGTTGTGATGAATTATGATGGATACTGAGAAGACATAGACTGAAAAGACATGTCTGTTGGTTTATTTAGCACACAGCTGTTTTGCAGACAACATAACCAACCCATCATTTAAAAAGCTATGTTCCTCCATGAAAAGAAAAATGTAGAACAATGTGGAATATATTTTCAGATGGGCTATGTATGATAAATTTATGAGTAAGAATTATGTAGCCAACTATTTCTTAAAGGAAGGCAGACACAAAAACAGGCAATACAAATGTCTGGACATGGAGAAGTTTAGAAGCTTTTTACTCCAGATGCTAAAGTACAAACTGTAAAGAACTTGACTTTGAGTAATTTTGCTGTGCTCTAGGCTCTACTTTTCTCAACAGAAATTAAACACCAGTTCCCAGGCATTATCAGCCAATGACCTATCAGAGTTCCTGCAGATCTCCATCCCACTGTAAATACAAAAGGACCCCACAGAGGATGGGAGCAGCTCAGCAGATCCCAGCCCTTCCCAGCCTCCCACCCCAGCGTTCCCTGTACCTGGGATCAGTTTCAGTGCGTTCTCCAGGTACTGGTCCTCTGTGATGTCTTCTCCATTTAACTTCAGCTGCAGCATGAAATCCCGAACAGTCCAGATGAAGTCTGGAAAGAAACTCACAAACTCTGTGGAATTCTTTATTCCATCAGGATTTGGGGAAGACTTTGCCCTGATCAGCTCGGTGAGTTCTGTGACATAACTGGCATTCGGTTAAGGAAAAGTGAATTCATACACACATTCTCATGATTCTCTTATTAAAAATAAACCACAACAAACACTTTTCTGCCCCACCAACAGCCACACAGTGACAGGGCAGGTCAGTGCCTCCATATGCATTCCAGAGCACTCAATGAAACATGGCGGCTCAGGTCCTGCAAGGATACTGCAGCTGCTCCAGGGCCTGGTGGTTGATGGTGTTCATGCTGTTGTAGACGAAGGTGCTGCTCAGAAGCACGGCCAGGGCGAAGATCCACAAGTCATTCTTAGGGTCACCCTGGAAGACACAGGAGGGCAGAGGGCTGAGGAGAGCACGCCTCAGGGAGAGCAATATGCAGTATAGGACCCACGTGTATTATATATTTACATGAAAAGGCTTTATGGGTTTAAGTAAATTCACACACACACTCACATATGCACATGAAGATCTGGGGACATAAATCAATGGTAGAGCAGGTGCCTAGCATATGCAAGGCCCTCATTCAATTCCTAGTAATGAGGAAGACAGAAGGAGAGGGAGAGCCAGAGAAAGTCTATAGGTCTCTCATGTACCATTTCAGATAAGGTGTTTGTGGTGGAATATTATTTTAAGATGTGTTACATTTGTTTATGCTGTGGAACATTTGTTTAATGATGCAAAGATGTGTTGCGTTTTTTATGTTGCATCTGTATAACTCTGTGAAGCTGTGTTACCTTGCCGTATAAAACACCTGATTGGTCTAATAAAGAGCTGAATGGCCAACAGTAAGGCAGGAGAAAGGACAGGTGGGGCTGGCAGGCAGAGGGAACAAATAGGAGAGATCTGGAGGGGAGGGGAGAGGATCAAGGAAAGAGAAAAGGAGGAGGACTCCAGGGGCCGATCACCCAGCTACACAGCCAGCAACAGAGTAAGAAGGAAAGAAAGATTGCAGAAATAGGAAAATGCAAAAGGTAGACGGGACAATTTAAGAAAAGCTGGCTAGAAACAAGCCAAGCTAAGGCCAGGCATTCATAGTAAGAATAGAACTTCTTGTGTGTGATTTATTTGGGAGCTGGGTGCCGGGCCCCCAAAGAGCCAAAGAGTAAAGTGTGAAATAAAAACAACCAACAATCGGTATTTCCTATTCAAAGATAACAGGCATAAATGACAATTAACAACTTTGGCAGTTATGAGGAGAATTTCTTTGTTTATGAGAGGATTCAAATATTTACAATGTTTTCATTTCCTCAATTATATGAAATAAGATAACATACAAAAAACTAGCACTGTATTGGGTTCTCAGTAGGGTGCTCAGTGAAGGATGTTGGAATTTCTTACTCTATAAATATGTGCTATAGTATAACATATCACAATAAGTGCAACTCATGAGTCTAATTATTTCTAATTAAATTTAACAAAGATGTTTTTCAGAGGACTATTGTTTTTCCTGCTGTTCTTATGTTTATAAAAGCTATTCTTTTGTGCACAAGTCTGGTGTGTGTACGTGCGTGCGTGCGTGCGTGCGTGCGTGCGTGTTCATGTTCCCATGGGGGGAACGATGTGTATGTAAATTATGTGTGCATATGTGTGTGCATGCTTGTGAAGGCTTGAAGTTAGTTCCTTGATAACCTCTACTCTATTCCATGAGACAAGGTCCCTCACTGAACCTCAGACTCACTGGTTTGACTAATCTGGCTGGCCAGTTTTCCCCAAAGGGCCCCCTGTCTCCAGCCTCACCCCACACCATGTACAGGATCACAGGAGACTGTGCTGAAAGCAAGATTCACTGCTGGGGGCGCTGTGAACGCCGCTCTGATGGACTGATAAATAAAACGCTGATTGGCCAGTGGCCAGGCAGGAAGTGTAGTGTAGGGGGACAAGGAGAGAGGAGAGTGCTGGGAAGTGGAAGGCTGAGTCAGGAGGCGCTGCCAGCCACCGCCACCACGAGAAGCAAGTTGTAAGGTACCAGTAAGCCACAAGCCATGCGGCAACTTATAGATTAATAGGAATGGGTTAATTTAAGATGTAAGAACTAGATAGCAAGAAGCCTGAGCCATTAGGGCCAAACGGTTTAAATTATATATGTGTCTGTGTGTTTATTTGGGTCTGAGGGGCTGCGGGTCTGAGCGGGACTGGAGATAACTCCAGCTACAATTTACCTGCTCAATTAACCTGTAATATATTGGATCAAATCACTCACTCCAAGGTCCAGGAACAAAAGTGTATTTTGGCTGATAGCATGAGGTCTGATCTCTCCTAGAAGTGAAATCCAACAGACCAGGGTCCTCTCAGCCACCACAATTAAGGCTGCAGACTTCACAGACAGATGACAACAGATTACAAACGGCAAAGAGACAGGGAAAAAAATAACCTAAAAGGGACCAACCTGACCACTAGCCTTACCTTTTCCACATCCCCCAGGCCCTCGGTGTCCAGGAGGACCAGGGTGTGCTTTGGCTTGGTGGGATGTGGCACACACCACATCCAGATGCCCTTGGTTTCTGACTGCACAGTGGAGCCCAGAGGGAAGCCTGAGGGAAGAGGTGAAGTGTTCTGTTTTGTATGTGGTGGAATGTCTCCCACAGCCTCATGTGCTGAATACTTGATGGCACTATTCGGAGAGGTTCGAGAGCCTTTGGAGTTGGGGCCTAGCTGGAGGAAGGTCACTGGGTCACTGACTTTGAAGGTTATAATTGGCTCCCAGGGTTTTCCTTCTCCCTGCTTCTTGTCCACCATGAACCACCTCTACGAATGCTTTACAGCCATCATCTTCTCCCTCAGCATGAGTCCAGAGTGAATGGACCAAAGGACAATGGAGTGAGTCTCTGAAACTGTGAGCCAAGATAAGTGCTGCCTCCTTCTGCTGTTCTTTCTGGAAATACAGTCACAACTACATGAAATGGACACTAACAGCAGATCCTCCAAGCAGGAGTGTTATAAAGTCACACATTTGGACTGTGAATTTCTATCATGTAAGATGGTGCTTTCTCTATTTTCTCAAGATTCTCTTATTATTAGCCATCTATTTCAAACTATAGGGGACATTTAATATGAGAATGGTGTGACACAAAGGTTCCAAATGGAACAAACAGGCATCCAAGAATCAGCCAACAGAGGGCTCTGATAACTATAATACAGTATTCTGAAGCCAATAAGGTGTCACTTACCATAAGCCCAGCACTTAGGCTGAGAAAGGATGATTGCCACTGGTCCAACACTAGCCTGAGCACTATGGTTATCACTAGGCCAACCAGGGATGCATAGCAAAATCTTAGCTCTTAAACATAAAAGTCTTTGGAAGAATGATGTGTTAGTGGGAGTTGCTTGTAAGAGGAGAGTCAAAAGGAGAATGGCTTAATATTTTTACATTCAAAATATTTAACAAGACAAAGTAACACATGCCTTTAGTTCCGTAACTCAGGAGGTAGAGGCAATTGGACCTATGTGAGTCCAGAGATAGCCTGATCTATATAATAAATTCCAGGTTAGCTAGGACTACAAGGGGAGACCCTGGCAGAAGAAAAACAAAAAGAAAGAAAGAATGACTAAAACTAAAACAACCCAATGTGATTAATAAATAAATAAAAGTTTGTGAAGTCCAATAAATATTTTAAGACCATATCTTGCCAAATATTCTTATATTCTTAAGGAAATGATCAAGGAAAACCTGTTGTATGAGGCAGGGGGCTGACACAAAGGATCCTGGAGCTCGGAGCATTAGAGAAGACACCCTCTTGAACACTTTCAAGAGAATGTTTTCTTAATGTGAGGAAAGGATTAGGGATAGATAGTGTGGGGTGGTAATTTCGTGATGAAGCCAGCATGAAAGGCTGGCTGTGCTGAAAGGAGCTGAGCTTCCTCTGTTAGGCCTGGGAACGAGATGCAGACCAGACAGAGGTGGAGTCGAGCGTTAGCAGCACTCACCGTGATTCCGGCCAGCCAGGCGATTCATCAAGTAGGACTTCCCTGTACGGTACGATCCAACAATGGCCACGACTACTGCTGGCTGAGAAATTGTGTCTAGGATCTCTACTGCTTCCTGGTTCACCGACAGCTGCTCATTGTGGTTTTCCACCAGACAAATGGGGGCCATCATGTTCGGTCCACTGGCCATAGCAACTTGCCCACCTAGGAGAATCTCTGGACACAAATAAAATTACAGCTCCTCTGTCTCAGCTTACCCAAGCACCCAACAACTTAAGACTGGGGAGACTTCTACACTGTCTGCATGTAACCTTACATCTGCGGGCTACAGGGGACTCCCCATCATTCTTCAAATTTTCTGAGGACACTTTGCTGAAACACTCACTGCTGTAGTCTGCAGAGTAACAATGTAAGAATAAAGCCAAAATGACTGTTAACTGCCCTGGAGCCCTACGAGAGGCTGAGCCATACAAAGGATACCTTAAGTGTGTGACTCCACTGAAGTGGAAAAGTATCTGCAAGGTATATTCTTAGACCTACAGTGCACATGAGACTGCTGAGTTTTTAAAATCCCAAGTAAGCAACTCATAGAGAGTGCTAAAATCCTGACAAACAAGCAAAATGACAGCCTCCTTGGTTCTAAGCCCTGGTCTCTCCATGAACAGACTTTTAAAATGAGGAAATGATACTAAGGGAACTTCGAAAACCAACTGGCATACCGTAGCAGCTGTGTAGATAGCCAACTGAAACGATGGCACAACCATAACAGCAGGAAATTGCAGGCTATCTTTGCTTCCCTTCCCTGCCTCTCTCCAACCCGGCACATGCTTGGTCTGCGGGGAGCACAGACGACTTTAACTGCATGCATATAATAGGCTAACCCAGGGCTAACGTTTCTGCTCTGCTTTGCCTCACTTGGACTCAGGAGATCACATTCTTGAATGTGATACTGACAGCTCAAGATACAAATGAATAAACAGATAAAATCTTCTTTGTAAAATTAAAAATGTTTGTGCATTGAAAGACTCTATCCAGAGTGAAAAGGCAACCCAAGAATGGGTGAGGAATATTAAATATGACCTATATTTTAATGGATTAATATCTCAACAAAGAGCTCCTTAAATCTATCATAAACTACTCAACTGAAGAATGGGCAAAGCATGGCACTAGACATTTCTCCAAGGGAGGTTTGCAAATGGCAATAAACACAAGATATAATGTTCATTGTTTGCCACTAATCACCATGGAAAGTCTGAGGCACATTACAATTTTTAAAATTTTATTTTTAAATGATTTCAATTTGTGAATTGGAGAACACTAGATCAAAAGATAAAATGTTTGTTTTCCATTAAGAAAATGTCAAAGACATTGGGAAAATGAGGATTCCAAATGAAGAAGCCATTCAGGTATAAAATTCCTCTTTTGGGGAGGCAGGGGAGCTTGTTTCAGAGTCTGTCCTCACAGAGTCTCATATGCATTGACTACTCAGGGTTAACTGGACTTAAGTCTTGTTTCAAATCTAAGCATTTGCTTGAAATCAAATTTAGTCTTGCTTGTTTGTATTTTAAGGGAAAAAGGGTTATTTCAAGGCTCAGTTCGTTTTGTTGCTCAATAGTCTGTCAAGCCCAGCTTTCAGGAAGTGCCACTGGAAACCACAGGCATCGTTTTGTACCCACTAGGATGGCTACCACATAGGACAAAACCAAGAATAAATGAATGTGAACCAGGATGTGAAAAGGTAGACTTTTGCAGTGTTATTAATAGGAACATGAAGTGATAATATCACTGTGGAAAACAGTATCATTATCTTTATAACATTAGCCATAATAACATGGGATCCAATTCCACTTTTGTTTATACACAGTACAGGAAAAATTGCAAACAAGGACTTGGACAGACATTAAACACCAATGATCATGGCAGCTATATTCACAATACCCAAAATGTGGAGACAACTCAATCTCCCACCAATAGATAGATGACTTATCATTATGTGATAGCCCACACAATTGAACATAATCCAGTCAGAGAAGGGAATGAAATTCTACTCCATGCTACAACGTGGATGACCTTTATGAGGACATTATGCCAAGGCAGGAGAATGTGCAGAATCCTGAGAATTCAAATACAGGCAAAGTTGCTTGAGAAGAATGATCAGCTTCTCTGCAGCTTACTCCCATATATGAGAATAAGATAAAGAGATTGAAAAATGCATACACCATTGTATGCGTGAGTGTATGTGTGTAATCACATTCTATACATCATCAAAGACAATTTTGACTATGTACTTTGCTTAGTGAAACTCAGTGGTATATGAACTAAATTTATTTCTAAATAGATTATTTTTACAACCCTACTCTGAGTAGGGTATAATTTAGAGACAGACAAAACTGTTCTCTTTAGATTACAATTGCCTGTTAGCTCCTTGGCAAGGATGGTGTTTTTCTGTAGGCCAGAGCTAAAGCAGGGCCTGGCAAAGTGGGCAGTCTCCCACCCAGGGCTCTCCCCACTGCACTTGCTGCTGCGCTGAGTTGAGGATGCCAGGACCTCAGAGTGTCTGGCTGCCACTTTGCATCTGTCACTGGCCAAAGGGGACAAACTGAACTACCCCAGAATTAAAGCCAGCTACAGATTCCTGAAGACCAGACCACAGGCAACGTGCCCTTGCTGCCTCTGTTGCCACTGTGAGTGAGATTAAGTCAAGGTCAACACTCAGTTGCTTGTAAAGTAAACTCACCGGATCTTTTCCCTGAAAGTCCCAGCACAGTTCTCACCTGCCTGGAGCTCGCCCCTTGTTCTTCTCTTTCTTCTGCTTTTCATTCCTCCTTTATATAAGATCACAAGATCACAGACTGCAGCAGGACTGAAATTGAAAGTAAAGTTACCCAAGAGATTGCGAACGATGAGCAGTGGCGATTCTACACCCTTCAGGACAGGGATGAAACAAGGAAGGCATGAACAACAATGACTCTAGGTCTCAACTCCAGAAACGCGGTCCCACCAACACCTTTTTTTCCCATCATGCAAGAGTTCTGAGGACTCTTCCACATACATCCCCCAATCTGGCTAGAGTTTCCTAGACACACAAGACAACAGAAATCCATGCACAAACACAAGCAGAATTATGTGGCTCAACACTGTAATGAGACTTCTTTTCCTTAGTGGAAATGCCTGAATGTCTTATTTATGAAGAGCTTTGAGTATTTTGAATACGTATTTTCTAATACAGAGGGAGTTTATCAAGAAACCATTTTTAAATCAAATAATTAGAGCTGGGAGTGTCGGCACACACCACTAATCCCAACACTCTGGAGACAGAGGCAAGAAGACAGCCAGAGCTACAGAATAACCCCTGTCTCGATAAATAAACAAACGAGAGTGTTTCTCCAGAACCCTACAGTCCTCTGGGCTGAGAACTGCCTCTGTAGTCTTTAATGTCTCTTGCTTACTGGCTGCACTAGTGAAGATGGTCATGCTGCACAGCTTGGAGAGAAGCCTGATCAAGAAGAGGAGAGATACTGGGCAGGCGTGGCAAGTCCTGGAAGCCACCATCAACTCTGACTGTTTCTACACAACACATGGAGGACAGGGGCAAGAAGCGGGGGTGAGTGATGTGGTATGAGCAATAGCGGGGGCCTGGGAAACGGATCTGGATATCTCCTGATAAGGACGGATGCTCAGTCATTCTGAGTGTAGGACTCTAGGTGACCGGTATGCCCCAAAGCCACACTGGGAGTGAGTCCTACTTCCTACAAAATTTATTACTCACCATAACTTCCCCAGTATGCAAAGAGCCTGTGCCTGTTTAGGAGGACACATTTATTCTGAGGTGATATGGGTTGAAGTGTTTAAGAGTGAGGCATCATGACATCTTAAATTTCTTTTTAAACAGTTCATCAAAGAAAGAATACAGAAAGTGTCAGGTCCGAAAGATACAAATGGCTATGGTGTCTGCTAGCATACCAACGTGTCTGCTGGCCTCCAGGCTCACTTAGGATCTGTGGATCTTCTCAGCTCTTCTCACCCTGCCCCTACCTAAACTTCTCCAGCTCATGGGCTTCCCTTCCCCCAGCTTCTCATTCCTACCTACCATTTTGGCAACCTCCCCACTTTGTCTTCCTCTCTCCTCTCATGGCCTGTTTCACTCGGCTGGCCATGTTCAATATGCTACTTCTTTCCTTGCTCCACGCTTCCAGTTGTCACTGGCTGTACTCTACCTCCTATCTATAATAAAAAACCTTTCCCTCAACCATACCTTGGAGCAGTCATGTCCTCACTTTACACAGGAAGTAAGCATTCAACACACACACATACATACATACATACATACATATATATATATATATATATATATAATGTGTATAAATATATACATATGTATTAAAGGCAAATGAGTGATTTTTTTATTTGCAAGAGCTTATATTTAAGATGTTGAGAGCAGTATCAGAACTCCTCAAGTGCACAAAGACCTTTCATATAATAATAAAAATAGAAATTTCCTAAATTTAGGAATTTCCTAAAATTCAGAAAATGGTTAGGTCTGGTGGTACTTTTCTTTAATCCCACTCATTGCCTTTAATGCCTTAAAATATTTGGGATGCAGATGCAGGCTGATTTTGTGAGTTCAAGGTCAGCCTGGTCTACATGTGAGATCCAGACCAGACACAGTTATATGGTGAAACTCTGTCTAAAAAAAGAAAGAAAGAAAGAATAAAGAAAGGAAAAGAAAAAAGGGAAATGGTATTGGCTGCTGGTGCAGGGAGAGTCAGTTTTCTTCAGTGGTTTCATGGTAGTTGGATGGCTGCCTACACCCATGCGTTGTGTGATATTTTGATTGTGTTCTGATAAATAAAGCTTGCTTGGAGTCAGAAGGCGGAGTCAGCCACTAGTTGACCAAAATTAACCATAGAGGTTTGGAGGACTGTAGGCAGAGAGGAGACAGGAAGGAGTAAGGCAGGGTAGGGAGAGGATGTTGGCCCTTTTGGACATGGGAACAGAAGAGGTAGGAGGTGACTGGTGGCTGCTCCCTGCTTCTCGGGTCTTTTAGGTTCTTATCCTGTTATTTGACTCCCAATTTTTTATTGATAAAGATTAATTAGATTAATTATTCATCTGGCTGGGCTAGAGAGATGGCTTAGTGGTTAAAAGCACTGGCTGCTCTTCCTGAGGTCCTGAGTTCAATTCTCAGCAACCACATGGTAGCTCACAGCCATCCTTAATGAGGTCTGGTGCCCTCTTCTGGCAGAACACTGTATATATAATAAATAAATAAATCTTTTAAAAAAATTATTCATCTGGCATCCAACTTTTGGGGCATGAATTCATGATATAGACATTTGCCCATGGCTTTGCAGCCAAGGGCACCCACTGGAGCTGCACGCAGGAGCTGCATGCAGGAGTAATTGTACCACCAGTTGGCTTTTCCATTCCTTCTCCAAGCCCTCTGAGTGAGTCTGGTATTTTCCTTTTGTAACCTCTCTACAACAGTCTCCAGCTTCCACCCAAACTCCACATGTGCCTGGGCTCCAAATGCTGCCAGACTTACCTGCCCACAACCAACCAACTGGCTCTGCCTTCATGCAGCTCCCACTACATGTGCTTCTTCCACAGGATCCCCTGTGCCTGTTTTTCAGACAACTGGCTTCCTTGCCCCTGTAGGTTATAGGCTTCCTCTGGACTCCCTCTTCAGGCTGCTGCCACACTAGGTAGCTGCCTTGACACCCACTTGGACTTCTACTATTATTGCAGTCACCATACACTCTCAGCTCACAGCTACACATGAGCAGCTGAAGCTGCCCTCAGCCAGGCTGTGCATCATCTGTGTTCTCTGCCTGCGGCCAGTCTCACACTTCACTGTCATTGTCAGCAGATTTGATAAGACAACTAGAAATTCTTAAAGGGGGGAATTAGTTAGAGAAAAGAGGGTTTTCCCCCACAATTAATATGGGAAACAAAATTACAATGGAGGGAGTTAGGTCTCTGCATGATTCTAAGTTACAGCAGTATTGGAACCTGGTCCTCAATTACAGTGGAGTGTAGTGGGTAGCTGTTCCAGCTTTGGCCTTGATACACTGCCCCTGGTGTGGCAGCAAGTAACTGCCACACCTGCCTATGACCTGCCCCTGGGACGTGACCAAGACAAGACCCCTTAAGACCCAAGATGCATACGTGCTTCCTCTCTTGGCTTTTCATTGACCTGTAGGCTGGATTGCAGACCAAGTCAGAGTTCTCCAGAGAACTACGCTGGACTGCACCTCATCTCTCCCAGACCCCGTAGCTGACCCCTTAGTGGCTATAAGCTACACTGGAAATAAACCTCTTTTAATTACCATATAAACTATGTGTAATTGCCTTGCTAATTTCTATTATAGTGGAGGATGGTTTGAAGGAAGCATAATTAATAAGGGGATAATTAACTTAGCTGGGATTTTTGTAATGTCAATCACAATTATTGTCAGGTTGGTAATTCTTATTTTATCCCTAAAAAGTTGGTTGATATCAGTGCCAAGATACAGGCCTTAGAAAAAGTTACTAAAGAAAATAATGCAATATTGACTGATAAACTGCAAGCCTTGGAAAAAACTCATTAAAACAGATTATAGAGATATTCAGACAAAGACAAAGGAATGTAAGGAGAACTAACCTCACCATTACATTATAAAATTAGAGAGGAACAGCCCAAGGTTATCAAAAAAAAGAAACCAACCTTAATTTATCCAGTCACCATACAAGAACAATTGCCAAGTGGCAGGTATCCCCAAGGCAATGGAAGTGCTAACTGGAATTCAGTGAAAATGTTAGATTTGAGAAGACTTAAGGAAGCAATAGTTTGATATGGTATGCATTCACCTTTTGTGAGGCAGACGTTAAATTCTTAGTCAACTAGTAACAGAATTATCCCACAAGACTTGGAAGACTTGGTTACAGCAGTATTGCAACCTGGTCCTCAATTACAGTGGAGGACCTAGTGGAAAGATGAGGCTAGGACCATGAAGTAGGACTAGAGGTATTGAAATTTCCCAAGACCAACTTCTTGGAGAGGGCAATTATTTGGATGTACAAAGACTGTCTATATATGATGACCACACTCTGGCTCTATGCTGTGCAGCAGCCTTGAATGCTTGGGACAGAATTAAAGAAGTTGGAAAGAAAACTGGGTCATTTACTAAAGTTATACAGGACCCAAAAGAAACCTTCACTGATTTTTTACAAAGATTGACTTCAGCTATAAACAGAATGATATCAAACCCAGAAGCTAGACAAATACTAACTGAATCTTTAACTTTTGAAATGCTAATTTACAATGCAAAAGGATAATTATACC
This sequence comes from Peromyscus californicus insignis, assembly GCF_007827085.1. Taxonomy (NCBI): domain Eukaryota; kingdom Metazoa; phylum Chordata; class Mammalia; order Rodentia; family Cricetidae; genus Peromyscus; species Peromyscus californicus. The sequence continues at coordinate 95,704,402 of NW_026294424.1, forward strand.
TTTAAAGGCAAGATCAGCACCCATAGAGGAATGAATCTGACATATAGACAATATTGAATCTCATAAGAAAAGAAAGCATCTTAAACATATGTGCTGGCATAACTGGATGTCAACATGTAGAAGATTACAAATAGATCCATATCTGTTGCCATGCACAAAACTCAAGTCCAAGTGGATCAAAGATCTCAACATAAATCCAGTTATACTGAACTTGAAAGAAGAGAAAGTATGAAGTAGTCTTGAACATATTGGCACAGGAGACTACTTCCTAAATATAACACCAGTAGCACAGACACTGAGAGCAACAATTAATAAATGGGACCTCCTGAAACTGAGAAGCTTCTATAAGGCAAAGGACATGGTAAATAAGACAAAATGACAACCTACAGAATGGGAAAAGATCTTCACCAACCCCACATCTGACAGAGGGCTGATCTCCAAAATATATAAAGAATTCAAGAAACTAGACATCAAAATACCAAACAATCCAATTTAAAAAATGGGCTATAGAGCTAAACGGAGAATTCTCAAAAGAAGAATCTCAAATGGCTGAAAGACATTTAAGGAATTGCTCAACACCGTTAGTCATCAGGGAAATGCAAATCAAAACAACTCTGAGATACCATCTTATACCTGTCAGAATGGTTATGATCAAAAACACTGACAACAGCTTATATTGGAGAGGATGTGGAGCAAAGGGAACGCTCCTCCACTGTTGATGAGAGTGCAAACTTGTACAGCCACTTTGGAAATTAGTATGGCAGTTTCTCAGAAAATTGGCAATCAATCTAACTTAAGACCCAGCTCTACCACTCTCCCAAGCAATAATCAATCATACCACAAGAACACATGCTCAACTATGTTCATAGCAGCATTATTCGTAATAGCTAGTACCTGGAAACAACCTAGATGCCCCTCAACTGAAGAAAGCATAAAGAAAATGTGCCACATATACACAATAAAGTACTACTCAGCAATAAAAAAAATGATATCATGAAATTTGCAGGCAAATGGATGGAACTAGAAAATATCATTCTGAGTGAGGTAACCCAGATTCAGAAGGACAAACATGGTATGTACTCACTTATAAATGGATACTAGATGAAAAGCAAAGGATAACCAGACTATAACCCACAGCTCCAGAGAAGCTAGCTAACAAGGAGGATCCTAGGAGGGAGACATGGATCACCCAGTGAAGGAGAAATAGATACATGAGCAAACTGGGGATGGGGGGAGGGTAATGAAGGGCAAGGGATAGGGGATGAGAACATAAGGGAATGGGAGGTTCAAGCTGGAACAGGGACAGAGTGGGAGAGCAAGGAAAGAGATACCATGATAAATGAAGATATCATGGGAATAGGAAGAAACAAGGTACTAGGGAAGTTCCTAGGAATCCACAGGATAGTCCCACCTCAGACTACCAGCAATAGTCAAGAGGGTGCCTGAACTGACCTATTCCAGTAATCAGATTAATGAATACCCTAACTGTTATCATAGAGCCTTCATCCTCTAACTGATGGAAGCAGATGCAGAGATCCACAGCCTGGCACCAGGCTGAGCTCCAGCAGTCCAATCAATGAGAGAGAGGAGGGATTCCATGAGCAAGGGACATCGAGATCATGATGGGGAAATATATAGAGATGGCCAGCCAAACTAGTGGAAACTCATGAACTGTGGACAAAATTTCAAGAGAAATTGTAAAGCAAATATTTTGGCAAAGTTCTTCAAATGATCAAAGACCAAAGTTAAAAATACAAATGAATGACATTGTAATTGAGGGTCTAGCAGGCATAGGGGCAGATGTAACAATAATTGCACTAGAATATTGGCATTCAAATTGGCCCCTTCAGGAGGTAAATGTTCAACTTTTAGGGATTGGAACTTTATAAGGCCAGAAGGACAGAGAGGAAAATTAAAGCCATATGTGGCTAATATAGCAATGAATTTATGGGGATGTGATTTTGTTACCACAATGGAATACCTAGATTAACATTCCTCCAATCTCAGAAACAAACCGTAAGCTAACATATGTTTCTGGGAAAAATATTAAAAGGTATTATAAAGAACAGTCACTGACCATTCAGGTTGCATATAAACAGGGCACAGCAGCTGCTAATCTTTCAAAGGTAGCAACAGCCCTACCTTTAAAATGATTAAATGTTAAACCTGTCTGGATGGAACAATGGCCTTTGACATCTGAGGAATTACAGGACTTAGAACAGCAGGTACAGGAGTAGCTAAATGTTGAACACTTTGAAGAATTGACTAGTCCTTGGAATTCTCCTATATTTGTCATTAAAAAGAAATCTGGAAAATGGAGAGTGTTAACAGATTTGAGAGCCATAAATAAAGTGATTCAGTTGATGGGCTCTCTACAGCCTGGAATTCTCCTGCCTTTTATATGACCTAAAGAATGATCTATTACAGTGATTTATTTAAAAGACTGTTTCTTCACTATACCTTTACAAGAACAGGATAGAGAAAAAATTGCCTTCATGGTGCCTACTTATAATAATTCTCAGCCCGTTAAAAGATATCAGTAGGAAGTTCTCCCACAAGGAATCTTAAACAGTTCCACAATATGCCAATATTTTATACAACTATTGTTGGAAATAATTCATAAATTTCCTCAATCTATAATTTACCATTATATGGATGATATCTTACTAGCTGATTCAAATGTAGATACCTTAAGAGAAAATGTTTGAAGAAGTAAAGAAAATTTTGCCTTGTTGGGGATTGCAAATTGCTCCTGAAAAAATACAAAGAGGAGATTCTATTAATTACCTAGGATATAAAATAGGTTTACAAAAAATTTTACCCCAAAAGGTACAAATCAGGAGCAATTGATTGTGAACTCTTAATGACTTTCAAAAATTGCTGGGAGACATTAACTGGCTATGGGCCACAATTGGATTAACATGTCAAGAATTAAGTAATTTATTTCAAACCTTACAAGTTGACAAGGACTTAAATAGTCCAAGAAAATTATTAGCTGAGGCTGAGAGAAAATTGGCTTTGGTAGATAAGAAATTACAGGATGCACATGTGTATAATTTGGATCAAGAACTTGATTGTATTCTGGTTATTTTACCTTCTACATATTCCCCTACAGGAATTCTAATGTAGAGAGAAGATAATATCTTAGAATGGATATTTTTACCACACAAAAAGAGTAAAAAATTAAAGGCCTATGTAGAAAAGGTTTCTGAATTGATTCTGAAAAGAAAATTAAGACTTCATCAGTTAGCAGGAGTAGACCCAGCAGAAATTGAGGTACCTTTTACTAATGCTGAAATTTCCTCCTTATGGACATAAAATGAATATTGGCAAAGAGCTTGCAGTAATTCTTGGGAGAGATTAGCAACAAATATCCCAAAAGCAAGAGAATTCATTTTATAAAGAGAACTAACTGGATCCTTCCTCATATTGTGTGGGGAACACCAGTTTCTGGAGGCTCTACATTATATACTGATGCAAACAAATTATATAGGCAGGTTCTAAGTCAGGAAATTTAAGTAAAGTGGCTCAAAGCCCTTATGGTTCTTCTCAAAAGTCAGAATTATATGCTATTCTCACGGTATTATTAGATTTGCCAGAATCTCTTAATATAGTTACTGACTCTAAATATGCAGAAAGAGTTGTTTTACACATTGAAACTGCTGAATTTATTCGAGATGATTCAGAATTGACTTTGTTATTTATTCAGTTACAAGAAATGATCAGAAATAGATGTCATTCCTTATATATAACACATATCAGATCCCATACAGGTCTATCAGGTCCTCTAGCACAGGTAATGATGAAATTGATAAACTATTGGTAGAGAATGTGCTAGAAACCTCAGAATTTCATAAGAAACACCATGTTAATAGCAAGGGTCTGAAAAAAAGAGTTTTTCATCACTTGGAAACAAGCCAAGGAAATTATAATTAAATATTCTACTTGTTCTTTGTATAACCAAACTCCACTACCTACAGGAAGTAACCAAAAGGGTACTCAAAGAAATGAAATTTGGCAAATGGATGTGTTTCATTTTGCAGAGCTTGGAAAATTATACACCATACCATAGATACATATTCAGGATTTCAATAGGCAACTGCTTTGAGTTCTGAAAAGGCTGATTCTGTAATTACATATCTATTAGAAGTTATAGTTACTATGGGGATACTTGTACAAATTAAGACTGACAATGCTCCAGCATATATCTCTTAGTAAAATGAAGCAGTTTTTTTGCATATTACAGCATAAAGCATATTACAGGTATACCACACAATCCTACAGGGCAAGCAGTTACAGAAAGATCTAATTGAACTCTAAAAGATATGCTAAATAAACAGAAAGGGGTAACAAAGGCCCTCAGAGACAGATTGCACAATGCTTTATTAACTTTAAATTCTCTAAATGCTAATGAGAAAGGAACAACAGCTGCGGAGAGAAATTGGATAACAGAAAAAAATACAGAATTAAATCAGCCTGTATACTTTAAAGATGTGTTGACCTCACAATGGAAACCAGGATATGTATTATGTTGAGGAAGAGGTTTTGCTTTTGTTTCCACAGGAGAAGAAATGCTATGAATATCATCAAAATTGTCAAAGATTAGATTTAAACAAGAGAGACCTCTTGGTTAGGAGAGGCGGTAGTTCATCAACCAGCATGGCCATTCAATATAAACTAACTTATAAGACTAATAAATGCTTTTCATTTGATCAGATATAACCTGTCAAAAAGGAAACTTCACAAAGTTAGGGTTGGGGCAGGGTTTTGTTTTTGTCTTTCCAGGAGAATGAAGGCTAAGGAATCTGAAGACCATTGAACAAATGAGACATGTGAAGAAAAAGGACAAATCATCCAGAAAATAATGTCCCAAGAAAAAGAGTAAATTGGTCTATTAGTATATCACATTTCCAACAGGATAAAATTTCATAAATCTCCCCAAATGTTTGTTTCTGCTGTTCTCTACAGACACATAATGCAAATGGTATTTTTGTAGTCACAGTTCAACTAAAAATTAAAGCTGGATTTGGAGTTGGAAAGTGGCTCTCTCCTTCTCTAAACCCAAGCATGCTTGCTAAAGGAAAATCCAAAATCTCTGTCTCATGTCAAAAGAGCCACCTGGCCAGGCAGTGGTGGTGCATGCCTTTAATCCCAGCACTCGGGAGGCAGAGGCAGGTGGATCTCTGTGAGTTTGAGGCCAACCTGGGCTACAGAGTGAGTTCCAGGAAAGGCTCCAAAGCTACACAGAGAAACCCTGTCTCGACGAAAAAAACAAAAAAAGGCCCCTGATATGGAACAGAAAAAAAAAATTAAGGGACTATTCTATTCCCACTAATCTCATAATTCTTTGGTTTTATTTTGGCTCTTTAAAACTTAAGGTATAAATATTATCTCAAAATTTATAAAAGTAACATATTTTTTAAACTTTTTGTCATATTATTAATGGTCATATAGAGTACTAATTTTAGAAAAAGGCTTCATCTAGCTCCATGTACACGATTTCAGGTTTGAGTCTCTCTCAGATAACTAGGAATTAAGTTTTTATACTCTGGATGTATATAACAAATTATGGTCCTTTAACCTCTTCAAGATCTGCTGCATATGACATTTAAAATGTTTAAGTTGGGGCTGGAGAGATGGCTCAGAGGTTAAGAGCACTGGCTGCTCTTCCAGATGTCGTGAGTTCAATTCCCAGTACCCACATGGTGGCTCACAACCATCTATAATGAGATCTGGTGCCCTCTTCTGGCCTGCAGGTATATATGCAGGCAGAACATTGCATGCATAATAAATAAATCTTTTTAAAAAATAAAAATAATAAAATGAAAAGTTTTCTGCAGTGAACCATGACCATGCCTAACAGTGACCTTTGAAGTTTCCAAAAGGAGGATGGGGCCCCACAATGACAATTACATCTGGATTGTGGTAATGTCACTAAGATGGCAAACACCATCCAAAGATTGGCTTTGGACTACAAACTGCTCAGGATAATTTCAAGATGGCTGGCTCAGATGACCCAGCCTCACAGAGTACTCCAGCCAAGACTTGACATAAGCCCTGCACTTTCCCATCACACAGAGACTGGACAACAAATGGTACAGCTAGCTCTCCCAGGACCCGACAATTAACCCATTTTTTTCATGGTCCCTTAAAGATGCCATCGCCCCCAGACAACAGGAAGTATTTTTAAGAACACAATGCCCACATCCCCAAGAGGTGGGATGGGTGTTTTTGGTCATTCAGTGAGTTATGGATATTTGTCATCATTTAGGTGGGTTGGTTAAAAATTGTTATTGGTAATGGTCAGGAAAAAAACTGAACAAAGGAGATTAGATTCAGGGATCTTGTTCTGAAAAGAAAAATGGGGGATATAGAAATGATAGGATAAAAGGGTAGATTGTTGAATTGAATTGAATCTACTTTTAAGCCAAAAAAAGCAACTACTAGTCTTAGATATGTTACATTGGTATGGATTTTTGTATATTGATAAAATTTGAGGCTATGTTTGTTATACTGTATGTTTCTACTCTTGTTTAAGATATTTTTGTATATTGATACAAATTTAAGGTTATTTTTGCTAGAACCTACTGTACATATGTATTTACTCTTGTTTAAGGTATTGTACCTGTGCAGCTCATTTAACAATGTAAAGTAAATTTCTAGTCCTTGAAAGTTATTATTGCAAACTAGGTTAATAAAGGAATGCAGGTTAACAGTCACCTGTTATAGTCAAATTTGTAGTCATGTTAGGTATGTTTTCAAGGTCAAACATATATTTTAGATAGACAAGTGGTCTTCAAATACTTCAGAGATCTATAGAATATGGCATTTAAGATATTTTAATAATATAAGATTCTTTTTATGACAGTGAGACATATCTGCTCCTGGCAATACCAATCTACAAAGAAACTCCATATGGAGTTTACTTTCTTTTTGGCAAAATTAGCCACTGGGCAAGAAAGTGCCCTTGCCTCAACTACTGACAGTGTCCTGTCCAAATTGGACAAGCAGAACACAAAAGAAGGTGACTGGCAAACTTTGCCAAGACAGGGCGGAACAGTCCTTCAAAAATCCTGCTTCCCAAAAAAAGTCTGTCAGATATTCTAGGCCTGCAGGCCAAAGATGGATGCCCCAACATTACAGAAGAACCTTGGGTGACTGTCCAGGCAGGCAGCTGTTTCTGTTATGTCTTAATTTTGGAAGTTGTTTGCTCTGCAGTTCCTGTTTACTCAGGTAATTTTATATCCTTCTCAGATCTTTGATGAAGTTGAAGACTAGATAGTTATAGTTATAGTTTTCCTTGTAACAAAATTCAGAAAAGAAACTCACAAAAGAGGTATAAAGGTGTAAGGATGAGAGACATAAAAAGATAGTTTTTGGTTGGTAGTACAAGTTAGGTTAGAAAGTAAATTGGGTACAACACTTTGGACTCACCAAGATAGGATAGATAATGGAGTATTTTCTTTGAATTTGTCAAATGCAAATGGACTGGACATTGTTAATGTAATTCTTGTCGGTATATATTTGTACTTATTGTACTTATTGCAAATAGTTTTTACTCTGTTAGTTAAAACCTTCCCTTTTTATTTAGACAATAAGGGAGAAATGTTGAGTGATATTTTGATTGTGTTCTGACAAATAAAGCTTGTTTGAAGTCAAAAGGCAGAGCCAGCCGCTAGCTGACAAAAATTAACCATAGAGGTTTGGAGGACTGTAGACAGAGGAGACAGGATGTAGTAAGATGGGGCTGAGAGAGGATCTCAGCCCATTTGGATGGAGGAATGGAAGAGGTAGGAGGCCACTGGTGGCTGCTCCCTGCTTTTCTGATCTTTCAGGTTCTTACCCCGATATTTTGACTCCTGATTTTTTATTGATAAAGATAATTAGATTAACACTTCACCCATGTGCATATTGGTTAATTTTGGTGACACTAAATGGACTCAATGGGTTATAAAAAAGAAGAAAGGGCTAGAGAGATGGCTCAGTGGTTAAGACCCAGCACCCACAGGGTGGTACACAGTTATCCATAACTCCAGTTCCAGGGAATCCATTGTCCTCTTCTGATCTCTGTAGGAACCAGACATGCAAGTGGTGCACATACATACATGCAGAAAAACACTCAGACATATATTTTTGGCACAAATGAGAGACTAATACAGAATCATTTTAACACAAGTAGTACATGGGCCAAGCCATGAATGGATTCACTCAACAACTAAATAATCAATTGTCTGTATCAAATTCTATTCCAAACTTCTGAGGGTAGAGTGGTAAAGAGAGTGAAAGCCCCAATCATTTCAGAGGAGAACGAAAAGCAAGCAAACAAAAAAATTAATTAAGATTAATTTGAGAAAGTCACTTGAGGCATGAAAGAAATGATAACCGGCAGTGTCCTTTGGATTGAGGCGTGGTGTGAGGAGAGACATGAATGGCAGCAGGAGTCATGGGGGAAGGACTCTTGAATCTCTCTGTCCTCGGACAGAGTCCCTGGAGTACGGAAGTGCTAACAGGAGCTACACAGTACAGAGAGGTGACAAGTTAAACATCGCAGACAGAGGAAGCGTTGGCGTGGGCTGTTGTGCGAAGGATGATACGGAACTTCTGCAATAGGAAGCCCTTCCAGGGATGCAGACCCAGAGGGACTGATGCCATGGGAACCATTAATGGTGTGACTGCGTGCTGAGATGCTCACATGGCTTCCACTGTCCTTCACTACTTGCTTCTCCTGCAGGATTGTAAATAAGCTTTTTATAATTAACAACAACAAAAAAAGTTTATGCAGACCTTGAGTGGAAGGGCAGAAGCAGCCTGCTGCAGCTGCCAGGTGATCTGTATGGCAAAGGAGGGCCTCTCGGACCCGACTTGACACCGAGCACACACAGCAAGCTGTCTGTCCACAGCGCAAGCCAGCGCTCCCTGGGAGCAGCTTCATGCTGGAGAGTGAAGAGAACACTCTTGCTGTCTGCTTCAAACCTGGAGACTAAGATAAGAAAACTCAGGAAATTTCAGGGAGAAAGCCAGCATTCCTTCTAATTCAATCAGGAGTGTCCTGGCTGCCAAGAGACTGAGACAATCTCCCAGAAGCTCAGGGGTGGGAATCAAGTGATAACCTCACTAACGTGAAATTCATTACCGTTTTGTTCAATCCCTTCATTTGAATGAGCATCTCCCGTTCATGAGCAGAGATACGAGAGGGGTACAGGGTTTTCTTAGACAGTTCCAAGGCTCAACAGAACTGAGACAGAGACACTGTGAAGGACCTGTTGGAACATCAACAATAAAGCCAATTATATTTAGATTCTTCAGCTCTTTTGTGAGACAAAATTGGATTTCCAATAATCAGTGTGCCAAGCTTCCAGAAGCAAAAGTTGTGAAAGCCCTTGCACGGAGAATAAACTAACATAAAGACACAGGTTCAAAGGAAGGGATTCAGGGACAGTAAGCCAAAGCTGCAGAAGAAGCGTTAGCATGTGTGAGTCCGCTGAGCTCTGTCTACCGCTCAGGGAACAGAGCCGATCTGAGAAAATGACGCACTGTGTGAATCCAGCTTTGTGGCATTCTGGAGATGGTAAAACTCTGGCAGCAGGAAGAACATAATGGTTCAGATGATGGGAAATTGAGGGGATTTTTAGGGCTGTGAAGACATTTTGTACGATTCTGCTGTGTAAATGTCAACCAAGAGTGACTCCTAATGTAAACCATGGGCCATGAGTAATCATGATGTGTCCATGAAGTTTATCAAGTGAGTCATGTGACCACTCTAGTGACAGGATGCACAGTGAGGAGGTTATATTTATGTGGGACACTGTATTTGGGGTAGCTCGGTACTTTGTGCTCATTTGTGTGTGTGTGCGTGCGTGTGTGTGTGTGTGTGTGTGTGTGTGTGTGTGTGTGTGTGTGTGTTATAAGAAATAAAAAGTACCGCACAAACCTAGATCATCTGCTTATTGTTTGTGGAATGCCAAAGCAAAGGAGATGTTCTCTCCTAGTCTAGCAGGCTCTGGAGCCTTGATATCCAAAGGCAGACTCTCTTCCATGTTCTCTTTAATGTGACCATCCCATTCACCTTCAAAGTACTGCCTCCTTTCCTCTGTCCTTCAGCCTGGGCAGATCTCTCCTCCAAATTCCACTCCTCTTTATTTTTATTTATTTGTTTGGTTGGTTAGTTGGTTTGGTTTTTTTCAAGACAGGGTTTCTCTGTGTAGTTTTGGTACCTGTCCTGGATCTCACTCTGTAGACCAGGCTGGCCTCGAACTCACAGTCCACTCCCCTTTATAATGTGATTCTGTGGAATCATTCCTGGTAACAACTACTTTGTCCAATAAACTGATCTAAGGCTTTTATGTTTGTGTGTGGGGTGTATGTGTGTGTGTGTGTGTGTGTGTATGTTGTACTCTCCTCTGATTTTTAATCTTAATAATAACTACTTGTTAAAACTCTTTTTTTCTCAATGAATTTCATAGGCCCAATCTTTCGGCCTGAGGGGCCTCACAGCAAAGCAGATGACAAAGCTGTTCCTGTCATTAGCTTGTTGTAGAATATTGTTTTAAGGTGTGTTACATTTGTTTGTGCTGTGGAACATTTGTTTAATGAAGCAAAGATGTGTTACATTCTTTTACATTGCACTTGTCTAACTCTGTGAAGCTGTGTTACTGTGCCTGTCTAAAACACCTGATGGTCTAATAAAGAGCGGAACAGTCAATAGCTAGTCAGGAGAGGGATAGGCAGGCCTGCCAGGCAGAGAGAATAATTAGGAAAAAATCTAGTGAAGGAGAGGAGGGAGCAGGAGAAGGAGAAGGAGAGGCGGACACCAGGGGCCAGCCACCCAGCCAGCCACAGAGTAAGGAAAGAAAGATATATAGAATAGAGAAAGGTAAAAGCCCAGAGGCAAAAGGTAGACAAGATAATTTAAGTTAAGAAAAGTTGCATAGAAACAAGCCAAGCCAAGCTAAGGTCAGGCATTCATAAGTAAGAATAAGTCTCTGTATGTGTTTATTTGGGAGGTGGGTGGCGGGCCTCCAAAATTTAAGAAGAAAACCACGTACATTAGCCTGCTGATAGTATCCCATCATTGGACATATTATGCGTTTGCTATGGGTTGTGCAATGTGATTAACAATAAAGAACAAAGAGACAGGACCTTATCTCCACCTTTCCAGAAGTTCAAGGGGAGACTGGAGAGGCTCTCGCTCTGTAAAGTGTTTGCCACACAAGCAGGAGGGACTGAGTTCAGATCTTCTGCACCTTCAGAATAGCCAGATGTGTCTTCCTCCATTCCTCTCCAACTTACTTTTGAGAGTGGTTCTTCCATTGACCCTGGAGCTCACAGTTGGCTAGATCACCTGACCAGAAAGCTCCCTGGATCTGTTCATCTTGGCTTCCCCCTCATTGGCATTACAGAAGCATACTGCCACACCTGGCTTGGTTTTTTTTTTTTTTTTTTTTTTTAGATTTAGTTATTTATTATGTATACAGTGTTCTGCCTGCATGTATGCCTGCCTGCCAGAAGAGGGCGCCAGATCTCATTACAGATGGTTGTGAGCCACCATGTGGATGGGGGGAATTGAACTCAGGACCTCTAGAAGAGCAGCCAGTGCTCTTAACCTCTGAACCATCTCTCCAGCCCCACACCTGGCTTTTTATGTGTCTGCTGGGGACCCAAAAACAGTCCTCACACTTATACAACAAATATTTGCCCACTGAGCCATTTCCCCAGACATTTTTAAAATATGTATGGGTTTTGTTTTGTGTGTATGTGTAGGGGGGTTGTTGTTTCTTTGTTTTGGGGGTTCTGTTTTTGGGTTGGTCTTGAGACAGGGTCTCACTATGTAGCTCTGACTGGTCTGGAACTTACTATGTAGACCAGAATGGCCTTGAACTCACAGAGATCTATCTATCTCTGCCTCCCAAGTGCTAGGATTAAAAGTGTGTGCTGCCTTAATCTTTTTGTTTTGTTTAATTTAACAAGGGCTAGGCTCAAATTCTAACAGTATAAAATATATTGTCTTTCCCACCTCCAGTGCTATGTCTCAAGAAGGAACTGCAGTTAACAGTTTGTTACACAGTCTTCTAGTTATATCGGATTCATTTATGATCATGGACAAAGAGCGCATGCCTAGGGCTTAAGAGACGTGGAGATTCTCTGGGGCTGGAGAGATGGTTCAGTGGTTAAGAGCATATTCTGCTCTTGCAGAGGACCCAAGTTCAATTCCCAACACCCATATCAGGCTGCAAGACAAGAAACTGCAAGTCTGGCCGCTCAGGCAGACAGGAGACGTGAGCAGCAAAGATATCCCAGATTATTTTAAATACTCCAGTCTCGCTCATTTTTGAATAGCTGTCAGACAGGGTCATCTTGCCCACCCAGCAGAATTATGTTTTTCCTGAAAAGAGCACAAGGGACTTAATGCCTGACTAGGACTTTATAATGTTTGTGACCCTGCACTGCCCCCTTGAACTGCCAGTTAGAGGTAAGTCTCAGGTATGGGAATCAGGGTCTAATGACTGGTCTTGAATTAATCCTGTCTCCTTTGTTATGGGAATGCTGGCTAATGGCTGGCCAATGCTGATGAATAAACAATTACATTCTAGCATCCTCCATCACTTATCTCAAACAGACCTCGTTAGCACACTTCTTACCTTTGGGGTATGTTGGGGGCAGTGCTCCTGAGCTGAATTCCGCTTGTGTGACTTCATGTCTCCTAAGCAAATCTATTAGTAAATGCTTTATAACATCAATGTTATTCTTTGAGTTGCTTCTACATCAATAGGATGAGGCAAGACACACAAGTATGAAAATAAGGGGTCAACAAGATGGCTAAGTGGCTAAGCTGCCAAGCCTGGGGACCTGAGTTCAACCCCTAGGACCCACACATGGACGGAGGGAGCTAATCCCTGCAAATTGTCTTCTATCTCCATGTGTCATGGAATGTGTACACACTCACACATGTGCATACACACGTGCACATACAAAGCAAGTGAACTACACTAATACAAAAGAAAAGGAGATATAACAGAGCTGTCAAATACATACTTTAAATATCTTTTAATAGTATTATTGAGGAATTGTTTAAAGATTAAGAAGATAGGCAAAGCCAGGCAGTGGTGGTGCATGCCTTTTACCCCAGCACTCAGGAGTCAGAGACCACTAGTGATTCCACTCATATGCGATAACACAACTGGAGTAGTCAAAAATCATAAAAAGGAGGAATAGGAATCATAGGCTAATGGGTGTGAAGTTTCTGTTTGGGTAGAGACAAATTCTTGAGAGTGCACCAACATGTGAATAGACCAAGTGTCCCTGAATTATTAATTTTAAATGTTTAACATGGTAAATCCCATGCCATATGTTTTTTATTACAATAAAAATCATTATAAAGAGAAAAAGAGTCACATTGAAGTTCTGTGATCTCAGAACAAAGCCATTGGAGTTTAGACCTCAGTAGGTAGGTAGATTGAAAGCTGATTTGGACTCCATTAGTGTCTGAAGAAGGAAGACTGTATTCTGGCCACAAGAGGGTGACATGAGCCATGAGCAGGCTTGTCCAAGGCTCCCTGAGGGAAGTCCCTGGGCTGCTTCATCTGGAACTGCATCCATTCAGAATTCTCAACAGTTTTCTGGGATCACAGGGCACAAATTGGGAATATTTCCCATTAGCTATGTTTTTCCTGTTTGTTGACTCAATAAATAGATCACTTTTTATGTGTTAAGAGTACTGATAAAATATTCTTTTGATTGATGCTGAGTGATCAATTCTAATCAGTCAATGTGGATATATTAGGGAAAGCTAGAATACATGTCTTTCTCCTCTCCCAGTTATTCAGATGAACCCTAGTTCCTAATAGAACAATGTATGAAAACAGAATTTTTCTACAACTATTCCAATGTTTGTAACCATTGACTACTACCTACACTTATTAGACAATACCACATTATGATACACCCATTATACATGAAAAAAATTAATTTAAATCTTTAAACTTTTGAAGTGAAAATTGTGCTTGGCAGGTGTCTTAGTTTGGGTTATTATCATGATGAAACACCAAGTCCAAAAGCAAGCTGAAGAGGAAAGAGCTTATTTGACTTATACTTCCACATCCATAGTCCATCAAAGGAAAACAGGACAGGAACTCACACAGGGCAGGAACCTGGAGGCAGGAGCTGATGCAGAAGTCATGGAAGGGTGCTGCTTACATGACATGCTCCCCATGGCTTGCTCAGCCTACTTTCTTGTAGAACCCGGGACCACCAGCCCAGGCATGGCCCCACCCACAGTGGGCTGGGCCCTCCCCATCAAACACTAATTAAGAAAATGCTCTACAGACTTGCCCACAGCCTGATATTATGGAGGCATTTTATCAGTTGAGGTTCCCTCCTCTCAGATGACTCTGGCTTGTGTCAAGTTGACATAAAATTAGCCAAAACAGCAAGGTTCTATAATAATTATGTATACTGTGTCTATATGCCATATAGGTAATTGTTTCTAATTGTGGGCTTTATATCATTATATATCTTACCTTTAGAATTCATAAATTTTCTCTAGAAAAGAGTTAGTTTGGAATACCTTGTACTACTCAAAATTAACAGAAGTCAACAAAGAGGAAGTATGTGTAGTTAACAAGGTAAATGACGAAAACCTTGTGACCACATATTATTTGGCCACAAATCTGAAGAAGCCACAAGGTGAGCCATCTACGGAGATGTCTGTCTTCACCGGTAGTGCCTAGGCAAGCTCACTGCTATCGACTATTTGTAATGTAGCTGCAGAAGCAATATTCCCCCTTCCCTGCCTGTTCACCTGAGCCACATTGTGAAATGTAGTTAATGCTGCCTAAGCCTTCCCTTGTTGGGGAGCAGAGCTACTTTATCTATATGCTGAGCATACAGGTCTACAACTTGTCTATAATAATACTTCAAGTTCTTAAAGTCACACAGCTGGAAAGTGAACTGTCTTCTGCAGGTGGCATGTTGTTGCCTGTGGTCGGTAGGAAAAGCTTAGTTCCTCTCCTAGTGAGTATAAGTTTTTAATAACCTGTTTTAATGATTTAAATACAATAGGTGCAAGAGAATTCACTTCTGATGAAAAACTACATCAATCCTTTGCCCTGAGAACATGCTGCCTCTGTCCTGGATCCCTGCCTCTGGGGAAAGCCGAAAGTCAAGCACTGAGCAGCCTGAAGTGGTGCCCTAAAGAGGAAGTGGAACCTCCTGTCCGCAGCCACCCTGGTAACTCCAGCCCCTGTCAGACACCTCAGCTGAAGCCACAAGAGCAACCTTGAGCCACAGCCGTCCCGCTAAGCATCTCCTGGATTCCTGACCCTCGGAGGATTTGAAACAATGAAAGCCTGTAAGTCATGAGATGTGTACACACCAGCCACAGATGAGCAGTACACTGGTGTGTGCTGAAGTAAATGAGCGTGTTTACAGATGCATGAAGGAACAACAGATGGGGCCACTCTCAGTTCTTCTGGGGTTTAACAAAAAACTGTCACCAAAACAGACCAGACTACACGCTCTTCCCAACACTGTTTCTGTTACACTATGACCTTTTAAGCTGACAAAACAAAAGGCATTATTCTGAAGTTCTCTTAGCGGAGGGCTAGAGATGTGGCTCAGTGGTTTAGGGCACTGGCTGGTTTTCCAGAGGACCCTGGTTCAATTCTCAGCACCCACCCAGTGGTTCACAACCATCTGTAATTCCAGAGCCAGGGAATCCAAAACTGATTTCTGGCTTCCATGGGCACCAGACACACATGTGGTATACAAATATACATGTAGCCAAAACACCTATACATGTAAGAAAATAATGTTTAAAATTTTTTTTTCATTCCATTAGCCTGATGTTTTACTTTGTTATTTTTGGATCACGCTCCCACTATGTAGCGCAGGCTGACTGTGAGCTGGTAATCCTCCTGCCTCCACCTCCAAATCCTGGGATTAAGGACATGCACATAAACCATGTCTGGCAATGTTTACTTTGTATATACATATATTAAATGAAGACTATTTAAGAGCTATAATGTGGGTAAATCCTACAGAGGGGCACAGATGTCACCCCTGAGCACTATGGGGACAAATATGATTCTAGGTCATTCCAAAATTATCAGACAATATTTCCAGAAGCTGGTATGATAGGATAAGTGACTTGAGTATAAGCAACTTTGTTTCCAGAATCGTTCTTAAATCATGTTCACTAGTTTTTGGCTTTTTAAAAATAGTTACAGTGAAGTTTTTTTAATCATTTTAGTGATAACAAGCTAGGAAACAGAAAGGCCATATTCCTAAGCCCTTCCTGTCAGAGTCTAAGAACTCTATTTATCTTTAATTTAGTTTGACAAACATTTGTTCCACTGCCAGAGAATTCAACACACTATGCTAGACACAAAAAATACAAAGAAAATTATGTGTGTGTCCTTATTCTCCAAAATAAAGATCCGGTAAGTATTTTACTCTTTTATTTTCGTCTGTGTGCACACCAGAGTGTACATGGAATCAGAGAACAATATGGCAAAGTCGGTTCTCTCCGTCACTGTGTAGCTTATTCTCTCCCTCCACGTGGGTCCCATGGAGTCAGCTCAGGATGTCAGCCTTCCCAGCAAGGCCTCCCCCACTGAACTCTCTCACCGCCCAAACCCAGAAACGTTGAATGTAAAGTTGTTGCTAAGCATAGTGGCGCACACTAGTGATCTCAGCACTGAGGAACATGAGTCAGGAGGACTGCTGTGGGATGGTCTGTATGTCAAATGTGTTGCTCTGATTGGTCAATAAATAAAACACTGATTGGCCAGTGGACAGGCAGGAAGTATAGGCGGGACTAAGAGAGAGGAGAATTGAGAGAATAGGAAGGCGGAGGGAGACACTGCCAGCCACCGCCATGACAAGCAGCATGTGAAGATGCCGGTAAGCCATGAGCCACGTGGCAAGGTATAGATTTATAGAAATGGGTTAATTTAAGATATAAGAACAGTTAGCAAGAAGCCTGCCACAGCCATACAGTTTGTAAGCAATATAAGTCTCTGTGTTTACTTGGTTGGGTCTGAGCGGCTGTGGGACTGGCGGGTGACAGAGATTTGTCCTGACTGTGGGCCAGGCAGGAAAACTCTAGCTACAGAGGATCACAAGCCTAAGGCTAGCCTGAGCTACATCAAGACACCTTGCCAACAGATAGATGATGGATAGATAGATAGATAGATAGATAGATAGATAGATAGATAGACAGACAGACAGATAGTTGCTGTGGATATCGCTCTGTATAAATAAACACTGATTGGCCAGTGGCCAGGCAGGAAGTATAGGCAGGACTAACAGAGAGGAGAATTGAGGGAACAGGAAGAAGGAGGGGGAGACACTGCCAGCCGCCACCAGGACAAGCAGCATGTGAAGATGCCGGTAAGCCACAAACCACGTGGCAAGGTATAGATTTATAGAAATGGGTTAATTTAAGATATAAGAATAGTTAGCAAGAAGCCTGCCACGGCCATACAGTTTATAAGTAATATAAGCGTCTGAGTGATTATTTTATATGTGGGTTGTGGGACTGCGGGACTTGGTGGGACCTGGTGAGAAGCTCTCCAGCAACAGATAGTGGTACAAAATATGATAGTAATGAGGTATTAAGGACAACAGAAGCAAAAGGGAAATGATCTGATTCTCTTATGATTAGTGTCATGCATGATACTCAGGCTTTAATTTATTTTCTTTGGAGGAGGGGAGGACAGGGTCTCTCCATATATCCCTGGATGTCCTGGAACTCACTATGTAGATGAGGTCGGGCTTGAACTCACAGAGATGTACTTGCCTCTGCCTCCCAAGTATTGGGATTAAAGGTGTGCACCACCACACCCAGCTTGAATTTCTAATAATCAATAAAAATATTTATTTCCTTATTGATTCTATATCTCACTGAACTCTAAATTACATACCTACTAATTCTCATTTATGAATGCCTACTTTATTGATGCATTGTGTTATGTGGTGAGATATTAAACAATAGACCTCAACAGATATGTAACTCCAAACTATCAGAACATCTATAAATCATGGGGACCTTTAAAACGCCTCACCCAATTGAATGGAGTAAACCATTGAGTGCATTTCGTAGACAGGATTATAAGAAAACTCTCAGGTATGAAAGCTTTGGCTTCAAGTGTGCTGAGGCCATCTCCTGGCAGGGCTTGGAGACTCTAGGTGCCCCAGCATTCACCAAGCACACTGGGGGCTGCTGTGAGGCATAGGTTAAAGATGATGCTGGGGACACTGTGACAGTTGGCAAAGGATCCGACCAGAATCTCCTCAGACTCGGCGCTGTGAAGACTCTTCAGTGGGGTCTTGTAGCTAGAGTTTTCCTGCCCAGCCCACAGTCAGGGCAAATCTCTCTCACCTGCCATTCCCACAGCTGCTCAGACCCGACCAAGTAAACACAGAGACTTATATTGCTTACAAACTATATGGCCGTGGCAGGCTTCTTGCTAACTGTTCTTACAGCTTAAATTAATCCATTTCTATAAATCTATACCTTGCCACATGGCTCGTGGCTTACCGGCATCTTCACATGCTGTTTCTCATCATGGCGGCTGGCAGTGTCTCTCTGACTCAGCCTTCCACTTCCCAGCTTTATTCTCCTCCTTGTCCTTCCTATACTTCCTGCCTGGCCAATGGCCAATCAGTGTTTTATTTATTGACCAATCATCAACACATTTGACATACAGAACAAACCACAGCAGGGTCTAAGGAGTGTGAGAATCTGCATCTGGATGATGTGTACAGAGATTTTTCCAGATCTGCGCCTGGGATGATGTGTACAGAGATCTTTCCAGATCTGTGCCTGGGATGATGTATACAGAGATCCTTCCAGATCAGCTGGGCTTTTGGTGAGAGGGCAAGAAGATACCAACAGAGTCCAGGAATCCAGAGACCGAAGGGCATAGCAACAGTAAAGAGTGAGGAGCATGCCCCAGCCGCAGGAGAAGGGGTAAGAAGGCCAGCCAGCGAGCATCCAGAGTCTAGCACGGCCCGACACCACTCAGCCTTGAACATCAGCCACGCCCAGCAAAACTTGACGTGCCAGTCACTTACAAGTTCTGGGGAGAGATGAATTGTTGGTAGAAGTAGCCCACAGCCCTCCCTGCCCAGCGGACTAAGGGGCAGGCTAGGAAAGGAAAGAGGAGGAGAGAGAGAGGAAGTCCTATCTTAGGAAAAATTAAAATTTAGTTGAGACACTAGTTCCTAAATCAACACTACTTTGCAACTTGAAACAACCATGGGGTCTTCTATGGCAAAGTTCCCTCAGGGTTTAATCTCACAGAGCAACATTCATCCTGCTAAATGCAATTTAAAGCAACAGAAAGATGCAAAACTTAAATTGCTTTTTCTTTCTTATCACATTTCTCAAACCATACTTATTTAACATACCCTGCATAATTATGTCATTGGAAATATTATTCAGGTTATTCATGTGAAGAAAACAAGATTGTAAATGAAACATTCTGTTGCTCTCATGAAAGAATATGACAATAACTTATAGCCACATGGCCTTTCATCTATCATCACCCCCAGATCTAGCTCTCATTATCTGCACCACACTCATAGCATTTGCAGAGTGCAATATGCATTAAGCACTCCCCACCCCTCCCCCAAAAGATCTGCTTACACACAGCCAAGTCTTCATTGTTTATAAATCTAACACAGACGTAAGATTCAACTTCTAAAGGGCCTTGCAGATTACCTGGTTCCCCATAGCTGCGCTGCCCAGGGTCACTGCATCTGCCCCCAGGGCCTCAGTGACACAGCACAGCCCCACATCCCAGGGCCCAGCATTCTTTGCTCTCAGTCTGATCTCCCATCCCAATGCTGACATCTGGACCTTCACCACATGACCTGATTATGGCATCTGTTTCCTGTGGCTTCTCCTCATCCTTTAGTTCTTGGTGAAGTTCCTTCTCAGGACAGTTTGTAGGTCACTCCTGAAGGGTGGGAGGACACCTCCACACATCAACCTAGGACAAGGAGCCTTCTTATCCCTTGACAAATCTTTCTCAGTTCTTCTGGGTTTTATTTTAACAAAATGCCAGAACTCAACAACAGTTTTGTTTCCAAAACTTCCAGTTTGGGCCTGACTGGAGCCCTCAGATATAAGCTCATCTGCCAGCCTGAACCTGTATCCTCCAACCCCCTCCAGCTCTCCCCTGGGGTCATGCCGAGTCCTACCGCCTCTTACAAACACATTCTGATGGACGTCACTAACATTCTCCACCAAATCCCAGGAATAGTAAGCCAACCTTTATTAACGTTTATCATGTCCCAGTCCCTGTGTGAAGTGTTGTATTATTTTGTGGGGTTCTCACAGCATCCCTGTAAGCTAGATTCGGAAATTGAGATACACACAACTGATACAACTTTCCCAGTATTAATTGCCTATAAGTGATAGAGAACATAGAGAAGCTTGACAAAGCCATGTAGCAGCTTGGGGACAACTGCTGATCTAATGCATGCACATTCACTAAGGGGAAAGCATCAGACTTATCCAGAAATGACACTGAGAAACTTAAAACCATAAGGGTGAGAGGGGAAGACAGAAGAGATCGGCGGAGATCTCGCATCTGCTGGAACACCAGCTTGAAGAGCGACCGTGAGAACAAGAGTCAAGGGCTGTGATGACCTGGCAAGCAGAAGTAGGCAACAGACATAGAGGCAAAGACCTCTGACTGCCAAAACGCGGGGGTGGGGGTGGGGGTGCTGGACCTGTGTCCTAGACGGGCAAGAGCTAGAACTGCTCCAGAGAGTCCAGATCTGCCTGGGGAGTAGCTTAACTCCCTGCAGGAGGGTTTTCCATTAGCTGCTGAGAAACCAGAGTATAGCATGCTGAGTCCAAACAAACAAAGGTCCCCAGAAGCTAGGCTCTATATTCACTTTGAGAAATGCAACTATTTTATCAGAGGAACCAGGCTAAGCCTCACCAAGGCAAGGCCCTTTGGAAATTTAAAATCTTATTCAGCTGTATTAGATTTGTAAACAATGAGAGTTAGCCAGCTATATGTATGTGGATTTCTTAATGGGGTACTTACATATCGGTGCCTTTATCTGTAAGTAGGATAATGAGAAATACATAGTCAAATAACTATTAGTATCTCTGTGCCTAGCACTATGTGAAGGCTTGGCAAGTATTCCACAGTAGTACCATCATGATGGAGACATGCGGGGGCCATCATGTGACCCCAAGGAAAAGAAATGTGTGCTCTATAGGTAGCTTAAACTTAACTGTCCTGCTCCTAGCTCCTGGCAAACCCTTACATGTGGCAGGCAGTCAACAGACATCTGTTGGATAAATAAAGGAAAGGAAGAAATGGGGCTAGGAAAAAATGGCTCAGTGGATAAGAGCATTCGCTATTCTTGCAGAGGACCTAGGTCCAGTTCCCAGCATTCACACGGTAGATCACAACCACCTCTGACGCCCTCTCTTGGCATCTTCTGGCACTGCACACGCATGGTGTGCATAAATGGATGCAAGCAAAACACTCTCGGGTATGGTGATATTTTATTTGTATTAAAATATTATTTGTATGTTAATAAATAAAGTTGCCCGGGGGTCAGAGCTATTAGCAAGCCATAGGAAAGCAGGGCAGTGGTAGCGTACGCTTGTAATTCCAGCACTTGGTAGGCAGAGCTGGGTAAGTCTCTGTGTGTTCAGGGATACAGCCATTATTGGATACACATGCTTTTAATCTTAATACCAATCATGGAAAACCTGGAGGCCTATACAGACAGGCTGTGAGGAGGCGGTCATGTGGTGGGTTTACAACCAATGAGAAGGCAGGACAGGAACTCTATATAAAGACTTTAACACAGGGGTAGCTCTGGTTCGGAGAGGTAGGACCACCGCAGGAGGAAGGGTAAGGTTTTAGCTCTTAGCTCTGACCTCTTGGCTTTCTTCTTTGCATTGGTTCCGTGTTTATTATTTAATAAGAAGGTTGGATACATCTACATTTGGCGCCCAACGTGACAAGAATTCATTAAAAACCGCTTGGCTTGGCTTGGGGAAACTCAAGCGGCTACACTCTCTCTCTCTCTCTCTCTCTCTCTCTCTCTCTCTCTCTCTCTCTCTCGCGCGCGCGCGCGCGCGCGCGCTGGATTCACACCTCGAACACCAGGTGGCTGTGAAATTCCCTGGGATTCTACTGTTCTACCCAGACTTGGTAAGCCAATTAACATATCTATTTAAAAGAGAATTTTTTTCTACATTAAAAAAAAAAATGGGCTTTATGTGTACATTGGAAGAAAATTGGGCTTTGTTTGAAATTTTAGGCACTCTGACAATGGAACAACTATATGAAAAGATTAATATTGATCGAATTATTCAGTTTATTACTTTTCTTATCCTCATTTTACTATTTAAAAAGATCATCAACTTCAGTGCCAGGATAACAGTCTTAGAAAAACTTGTTAAACCGGTAAAAATGAATTATAGAGAAATTCAAATTCAGACAGAAGAAATAAATAGTGAAGTTGTTTCAAAATTGGATCGTAAGGTTACAGAAAGAAAGCCAGTTTTCACACAATCACCCTTAATTTATCCAGTAGCCGTACAGCAGCTACCTGATGAAGAGAATGAACAAAATACTTGGGTTCCAGTTGAAATGTTAGACTTACGAAGATTTTAAGGAGGCAATAGCATCTTATGGCATGCACTCCCCATATGTAAAGCAAATGTTAAACACCTGGTCAACTTGTAATAGGATTCTACCAAAGGACTGGCGGGAATTGGCACAGGCTGTTCTTGAACCCGGACAAAATCTTCAGTGGAAAATGTGGTTCAGTAATGAGGCTAAAAATATAGAAAGACAATGGAGGGATAGCGGAATACAAGTCTGCCAGGATCAGCTTATTGGCGAAGGCCAATATGCTTCAGTACAAACACAATGTTCATATGATGTCCAAATCCTAGTTCTATGTAAAACGGCAGCTTTGAATGCATGGGACAGAGTTGAAGAACCAGGAAAAAAAACTGAGTCATTTACAAAGGTTATACAGGGCCCCAAAGAATCTTTCACAGATTTCTTACAAAGATTGACTTCAGCAGTACAAAAAATGGTCCCGAATTCAGAGGCTAGTCAGATAATAATTGAATCTTTAGCCTTTGAGAATGCAAATGCAGCGTGCAAAAGAATAATCAGGCCGTTAAAGGCAAGATCTGCACCTTTGGAAGATTGGATTAGAGATACAGTTAATATAGAGGCTTATGACCATGATGATATGTGGGTAGGAAAAGCAATTTCAAAAGGTTTGAGCAATGTTAGATGTTTTGGATGTGGAAAGCAAGGACATTTGAAAAGGGATTGTAAACAGGTCATTCCTAGAAATAATGTTTCTTCAAGGAACACTGGCAACAGAATGCCCCTTCCTTCTGGAGTATGCAGAAGGTGTGGTAAGGGAAAACACTGGACCAACGAATGTAGATCAACAAGGGACAGACAGGGTAACCCTCTGCCTCGAGCTTTGGGAAACTCCCAGAGGGGCCTCAGGCAGGCCCCCACAGTAAATCCAGTTCAAACCTTTCCTGCAGTTGT
Organism: Peromyscus californicus insignis; assembly: GCF_007827085.1. Lineage (NCBI taxonomy): Eukaryota > Metazoa > Chordata > Mammalia > Rodentia > Cricetidae > Peromyscus > Peromyscus californicus. The sequence goes on from NW_026294424.1 coordinate 95,727,963, forward strand.
AGAGGAAACCCCTACTCAAAGCAACTAAATAACCAAATGTCTATTGGAATAAATCATGTTAGTCGAGATGATGAAACAGAGAAAATAGGAAATACAGGAAAAAACATAAAGAAAATTTTTTGGCAAACTTCTATTAATGAACAAAGACCAAAACTAGCAATAAAAATAAATGGTGTTTTGTTGTCTGGTTTGGTAGACGCAGGTGCTGACATTACCATAATTGCACCAGAATTTTGGCATCCAACTTGGCCTCTTCAGGAGGTAAACATTCAACTCTTAGGAATTGGGACATTATCTAGAGTGAAACAAAGTATAAGATGGCTTGAATGTATAGGTCCAGAAGGACAGAAAGGAAAATTAAAACCATATATGGCTAACATAGCTATGAACCTGTGGGGTCGAGACTTGTTACAACAATGGAATACTCAGATTAATATCCCTCCAATCTCAGAAACAAATCATAAATTAGTACATGTTTCTGAGAGAAATATTAAAAGATATTATTCTAATGAGTGCTCACCAGCCATCCATGTCATACAAGAACAGGGCACAACAACTGATAATCTTCCAAAAACATTAACAGCTCTACCTTTAAAATGGTCAACAGACAAGCCTGTATGGGTTCAGCAATGGCCTTTAACAACAGAGAAACTCCAGGCTTTACAAGAGCTGGTGGAAGAACAGTTAAATGCTCATCATATTGAAGAATCAACCAGCCCTTGGAATTCTCCTGTATTTGTTATAAAAAAAAAAAATCTGGTAAATGGAGAATGGTAACAGACCTTAGAGCAATTAACAAAGTAATTCAGCCAATGGGCTCTTTACAATCTGGAATTCCTTTACCTACTCTGTTACCAAAAGGCTGGCCTCTCATAGTTATTGATTTAAAAGACTGTTTCTTTTCAATACCCTTACAAGAAAAAGACAGAGAAAGATTTGCTTTCACAGTGCCTACTTATAATAATTCTCAACCGGTTAAAAGATTTCAATGGAGGGTTCTCCCACAGGGAATGTTGAATAGCCCAACTTTGTGCCAATATTTTGTAAAACAGCCATTAGAAGTGGTACGTAAAAAATTTCCTAAATCTATAATTTATCATTATATGGATGACATTTTATTAGCTGATTCAAATGCAGATACTTTAGAAAGAATGTTTGAAAAAGTAAAGAAAATTTTGCCTTGCTGGGGGTTACAAATTGCTTTAGAAAAGGTACAAAGAGGAGATTCTATTAATTATTTAGGATATAAAATAGAACTTCAAAAAATTAGACCTCAAAAAGTGCAAATTAGGAGAGATCGACTACAGACTCTTAATGACTTTCAAAGATTATTTGGAGACATTTCTCATCTAAGAACTATTGTTGGGGTAAAAAATGATGAACTGAATAATTTGTTTAAAACCTTAGAAGGTGATAAGGACTTAAATAGTCCAAGAGAATTATCACCTGAAGCTGAGAAAGAATTGGCCTTGGTAGAAAAGAAAGTACATGAAGGGCACGTAGATCGTATTGATCCAAAGCTGGATTGCATTTTGGTTATTTTACCTTCTAGGCATTCCCCAACAGGAATATTAATGCAAAGGGAAGATATTATATTGGAATGGATATTTTTACCAAATAAACCAAATAAAAAATTAAAAACTTATGTGGAAAAAATCTCTGACTTGATTTGGAAAGGAAAATTGAGACTTCGTCAATTAGCAGGAATAGACCCAGCAGAAATTGTCGTACCTTTAACTAAGGAGGACATTGAAAAATTATGGATAGAAAATGAAGCTTGGCAAAAAGCTTGTAGTAATTTTTTGGGTGAAATTAACAGCAAATATCCTAAAAGCAATAGAATTGATCTTATAAAGAGAGCTGATTGGATCTTGCCTCGAATTGTGAGGAAAAAACCCATATCTGGAGTTCGTACATTTTATACAGATGCCAACAAACAAGGAAAGGCAGGTTACAAATCAGAAAATTTAAGTAAAGTGGTTCAAAGTCCTTATAATTCAGTTCAAAAATCAGAATTGTATGCTATTCTGTTGGTATTAATGGATTTTTCAGAACCTCTCAACATAGTAACTGACTCTCAGTATGCTGAAAGAGTAGTATTACATATTGAGACTGCAGATTTATCCACGATGCTTCAGAATTAACTTCATTATTTATTCAATTACAAGATACAATCAGAAAATGGAGTCATCCTTTATATATAACTCACATCCGATCCCATACTGGTCTGCCAGGCCCTCTAGCACAAGGCAATGATGAGATTGATAAATTATTGATAGGAAATGTGCTGGAGGCCTCAGAATTTCATAAAAAACATCATGTAAATAGTAAAGGTTTAAAAAAGGATTTTTCCATAACCTGGCAACAAGCCAAAGAAATAGTAAAGAAATGTCCTACTTGTTCCTTCTACAATCAAACACCATTACCAGCAGGATGTAACCCAAAGGGTACTCAGAGGAATGAAATCTGGCAGATGGACGTGTTTCACTTTGCAGAATTTGGAAAACTGAAATATGTACACCACACTATCGATACTTATTCAGGATTTCAATGGGCAACTGCTTTGAGTTCTGAAAAAGCTGATTCTGTAATCACTCATTTGCTAGAAGTTATGGCCATTATGGGTATACCTGCACAAATCAAAACTGATAATGCTCCATCATATGTCTCTGTTAAAATGAAACAGTTTTTTGCTTATTATAATATAAACCATGTTACAGGTATACCACATAATCCTACAGGTCAAGCAGTTATAGAAAGATCAAACAGAACTCTAAAGGATATGCTAAATAAACAAAACGGAGTAACAAAAACCCCCAGAAATAGACTACATAATGCTCTATTAACTTTGAATTTTCTCAATGCCAATGAGAAAGGAACAACAGCTGCAGAGAGACATTGGATAATAGAAAAAACTACAGAATTAAATCAACCTATATACTTTAAGGATGTGCTGACCTCAGAATGGAAACCAGGGTATGTGTTACGTTGGGGACGAGGTTTTGCTTTTATTTCTACAGGAGAAGATAAGCTGTGGGTACCATCAAAATTGATAAAGGTGCGATTTGAACAAGAGAGACCTCTTAATTAGAGGAGGTGATAGTTCATCAACTATCGTAAACATCCAATTTAAACTAACTTACACCAGTAACACATGCCTTTTCATTTAATCAGATAACTTGTCAAAAAGGAACATCCCCAAAAAACCTTGGGGAAAGGTTTTTGTTTTTGTCTTTTAGGAGAATAAAGGTTAACGAATTTGAAGAACACTGGACAAATGAGACAACTGAGGAAAAGGAACAAATCATCTATCCTAAGAAACAGAGTGAAATGGCGTATGGGTATGTTATCTAAAAAAATTTTATGTCTTCCTAAATGTTTTTTCTGCTTTTCTTTAAAGATTTAACACTATTTAACTTCTAATAGTCCCAGTTCAATTAAAATTTAAAGCTGACTTTGGAGTTGGAGAATGGCTCTCTCCTTCTTTAAACTCAAGCATGTTGTTAAAAGGAAAATGCAAACTCTCTGTATCATGCCAGAGGAAAAGAGCCATCTTCTGCTATGGGACAGGAGAAAAGCCAAATTAATTAAGGGACTATTCTATTACGAATCTCAACTCTTTGATTCTATTCTGATTCTTTAAACTTTTCTTAAAGTATGAATTTTATATCAAAATTTACAAGATCAATATATATAGTATATATACATTTTAAACTTTGTTAAGATATAAATGGTCATATAGAGTACTAACTAATTCTAAAAAGTCGCATATATAGTCTTTGTGTTCGAGTCTCATCAGTTTTTTGCAGGAAATCACGGTTAGGCCTAACATCAACTGAAGTCTCCAGGAAGAAGATGGGGCCCCACAACAACAATTCCACGTGGACAATAATAACATCACTAAGCTGACAAACATCATCTACAGATCAGCTTTGAACTACAAAGTGCTCAGAGCAATTTTGAGAAGAGCTAGCTGAGATGATCCAGTCTCAAAGACTACTTGAATAAGGATTTGAGATAAACCCTGAATTTTGGCATTATACACAGACTGGATAACGAAGGATATATTTACCTTTCCTAGAATTTGACAATTAACCTAAAATTTTTCTTTCAGGATAAAGATACCTTCGCCCATACCCAGCAGGAAGCAATTTCAAGAATACGACGCCCACATTCCCAAAGAGGTGGTGTGGGGCGTTTGGTTTTTTTGGTCTTTTAATGGGTTTTGGGTCTGGGATAATTTTCATTGATTAGGGGGGTTGGTTACAAGTTGTTGTCAAGGGTTAGGAAAAAGGCTAAGCAAAGGAGATTAGATTTAAGGTTCTTATTATAAAAAAAAAAAGAAAGAAAGAAAAGAAAAATGTAAATACATTACATTGGATTGGATTGTTTTATATTGTATACAAATTATATATATTGAAATTGATATTGTTAGAAAATGTTATATATATTTTTCTAATTGTACCGTTCATCTAACAATGTAATGCAATTTTCTGATCCTTGAATGTTATTACCAATTATTAGGATATAAAGAAATGAAAGTTAGTAGTTAGATATTATAATAGAACTTGTAGTTATATTAGGTATGTTTTCAAGATTGAGTAGATATATTTTAGATAGACAGGTTATCTTCAAACCCTTCAGAGATCTACATAATATGGCATTTAAAATGTTTTAATAACTTAGAAAATTTTTCTTTTTTGTTATGACTATGAGACATGTCGGCTCCTGGCAGTACCAATCTACTTCAGAGAAAAAATGGGCATTGAAGAAACTGCATATGGAGTTAACTTTCATTGTGGCAAAAGTTAGCCACTGGACAACAAAGTATCCTCGAATCAACAGGACAAAATGGACAGACAGGACATAAAACAAAGGATTACTGATTCTTGCCAAAACAAGTGTGGTTATGGCTTTATCAAAAGGCATCTTCAGAGGCCAGAACAATATGGCACCATCCCTGAAGTGGCCTTCGCAATTCGAAAAAGGTACAGTGCCCTTTTCTTCTAAGGCAGCTGAACAGGCAGTGGGCCGATGGCCTCTGATGTGCAATGGAACAGCAGCTGAAACAGTTATTCTTGAAGAGTAACTAAGCTCACGCCTCTCAATAGTAGACTGGCATTTGATGGAGGGATATGGAGAAGAATGGGATGCTGAGATGAAGCCATATATACACAGCCAAGAAGAATGGACAGCTGAATTAAAAAACCATCAACAATTTCCAGAATTTAAAATCCTGAATCATGACATGACACTAGTGGAATTCAGGTGTTTCTGGTACTGGTACATGGACTACTCTCACTCAATGTGAGGTTGAACTGTTGACCTTGTGTACATCCTACTTCACAAATGAGTCTGTCAGATATGCTAAGCCTATAGGCTGAAGATGATGCCCCAGCACTTCGGAGAAACCTCAGGTGACTGTCCAGACAGCTGTCTGTTTCTGTCAACTCACAAATTTTTTGGAAGTTGCTTATGTGCACTTCCTGTTTTTATTTTTGTTAGCTAATATTATTTCCTTCTTGGGTCTCTGAGGGAGTTGAAGATTAGTTAGTTATAGTTGAAGTTTAGTTAGTTATAGTTGAAGATTAATTAGGATACATTTTGGACTTACCAAAATAGGATAGATAATGAAATTATTTTCTCTGAATTTGTCAAATACAAATGGACTAGACATTGTTTAGGTATTTATTACTTGTATATATTGTATATAGTTATTGTACTTTTGTATATAGTTTTCCTTATATTAGTTATAAGCTTTTTCTTTTTTTTCCTTTTTATTAAAATAGAAAAGGGGAAATATGGTGATATTTTATTTGTATTAAAATATTATTTGTATGTTAATAAATAAAGTTGCCCAGGGATCAGAGCTATTAGCAAGCCATAGGAAAGCAGGGCAGTGGTAGCGTACGCTTGTAATTCCAGCACTTGGTAGGCAGAGCTGGGTAAGTCTCTGTGTGTTCAGGGATACAGCCATTATTGGATACACATGCTTTTAATCTTAATACCAATCATGGAAAACCTGGAGGCCTATACAGACAGGCTGTGAGGAGGCGGTCATGTGGTTGGGTTTACAACCAATGAGAAGGCAGGACAGGAACTCTATATAAAGACTTTAACACAGGGGTAGCTCTGGTTCGGAGAGGTAGGACCACCGCAGGAGGAAGGGTAAGGTTTTAGCTCTTAGCTCTGACCTCTTGGCTTTCTTCTTTGCATTAGTTCTGTGTTTATTATTTAATAAGAAGGTTGGATACATCTACACTCGGGCATAAATTAAAAATAAGTAATTTTTTTAAAAGGAGAACAAAGAACAAATCAATCTTAGTGATACTGTCTCGAGGCCCAGTATAAAGTTGCTTACCACCACCAACTAGAGACCAAGTAATCAAACCTACCAGCCTGGGGTGACGATGGGGCGTGGTTCTCATTCAAACCACCACAAGAGGGCGCTTTATAAAAACAACTGAAGCAAGAGAAGTTCAGTTCTTAGACCAAGAGAAAAGCTCATGTAGAACGAAATCATTTCAGAGAAATGTTTCCAAACATTCCTCCTTCCCATCCTGAGAGAATGGCTACATTCATCCCATATCAGAAAATGACACAAACTCTGCGTCATAATGGACCTCTGATTTTGAACTCTGTGATCCATTGCTAAATAAGAGACAAAAGATGGTTTATACCGATGACATTTGGGGAGCTTTTGAAAGCAGTGAACCATGAGAGCTCACAATGCAGTTAATAAGACGCCCCTGGCCATGATGGGAAGCCTTGTGCTCTCAGCCCTGTGTGCGGGCTGATGCTTGGAGCAGAAGTGTGTGTGGATGAGCACTATGGAGGATCACACAGATGCCCACATCCATCACAGGCTAGTTGGTTCAGATCCAACTCAAACATCTAACCAGTCTTTCTACAGGCTGGAACAGAGCGACAAATCACCCATCTGTACAGCCTGGGGCGGCACCAACGAGAACAGACATCTATTACCATAAAGATCGACTTCAGTGACTGAATGACCAGACATTTGGCAGCGTTTGCTCATAAAAACCGAGCATTTCATATGCCAAGTAGGCTATAATTGATACAATAAATTATTTTCTTTGTGCCCGGTAAATTTTTAGTTTTCCAAAAGACTAAATCCATAATTTTAATGGGTCTGGATTGTTTTTATCTTAAAGCCGGGTAAGTGGAGATAGAACTTCACCACAAACAGCTGCAGTGTAACAAGCCGGCCCATTGTTCTCAGAACAATAGTCACTCTTTCTTTCCAAAATGATGTGCTTTTCTTGGTTTCATTTTTATTTATTTATGTATTTTTTTAGTTGGTTTCATTTTTAAAGTCGCCAAAAGTCAGTTTTTATTATAAGCGATGTGGAGAGGGCGGGCTGTGGAGCTGGCTCAGTGGATGAGGTGCTTGCCACAGGAGCTTGACAACCTGTCCTGGAGCTTCGAAGTGAGGTGGAGGCAGGAGAATGGCCTGGAAGATCAGCCTTGAAGTGAGGTGGAGGCCAGCTGGCCTGGAATACACTACACAGTGCAAAACAATAAAAACGACTACACTGGTCAGTTCCTGTTGATACAAGCTGGAAGTCACCTGGGAAAGGCGAACCTCAGCTGAGGAATCACCTCCATCTGACTGACCTGTGGGCAAGTCTGTGAGGCATTTTCTTGACTAACTTTGATGTGGGAGGGCCCAGCCCACTCTGCTACCCCTGGGAAGGTGGTCCTGGGTTCTATAAGAAAGCAGGCTGAGCAAGCCATGACGAGCAAGCCAGTAAGCAGCACTCCTCTGTGATTTCTGCTTCAGTTCCTGACTCCGGGCTCCTGACTTCCCTAGATGATGAACTGTGACCTGTGAGCAGAAATCAGCTCTCTCCCCAGTTTGCTTTTGATCTTGCTGTTTGGGATGACAGCAGAGACAGAACCTGGGACAGGGACCGTGCCTCTGCAATGCCCACAAAGACCCGGGAAAACACCCCTTAATGAAGGTTAGATTAAGAGTCCTTTGTTTGCCATTGGCAAGAGCAGGCTCACGACACAAAGGACTCTCAGAGGCAGGTCAGGGCTTACAAAGCCAAAAACCACAACCACAGCGCCCCAGACACAGGCCAGAGGGCAGAAGTTTCAAGGTTTCAGTTCAGCTGATTAAAACAATTTAGTTCTGTGTGGTAAAACAATGGACCTCCGGAGGCTGCAGGTGTGCCTACATGAGGATGGCCTGCCATCAGGATGTGGTTACAGGAGCTGAAGAGCAGCTGGGTGAAACATGTTAGCTAACACTAGAACAAAATGGTGTCACTCTAGGCAGCTCGCATCAACAAGATGGAAAGAGAAACAACTCCTGGAAGTCCTCTGACCTCCACGCAGGCTCCATGGCATGTGTGCATCGGCATACACACACACAAACACACACACACACACACACACACACACACACACACACACACACACACAAGCACACATTTTCTTGAAAAAAGAAACTAAAATGTCAAGAAGATGTGGACTTGACCCTTTCACTGGTCTCCTGTGAGCCACTATTCCTGACTTGAAAGCCAATCAAAACTAACCACAAGTTGTGCTGAGGCCAAATGGGACACTGAGAAAGGACACTTAGCAAAGTATCTAGACAATCAAATATTAAATAAATGTTAGTACCTGTGCCACCTTGCCTCTCACCTTCAACACCCCCTAGGGAATCAAACGCAGTGCTCTCAAGCTTTTTAAAGGGGGATTTTGACGGGTGGGGGATGCAGCGGAGCAATAGAGCGCGGGCTGGGTACGAGCACAGTCCTGAGTTCAGCACTCGGAGGAGTTACTTTCCTCAATGCAGTGGAGAAGCAGCTTAAAGCAGGAGGGGATGCTCCGACCCACAGGTGAGGAGAGACAGCCTGGCATGGCAGGACAGGCATGGAGCAGGAGGATGAGCAGAGGTCGATTGCCTCTACAGTCCAGGAGGAGAGGACAGACAGGAAGTGGGACTCGTCTATCCACTGAAGAACAGAGCCTTACCTGCTTCAGGGAGGTGCCGTTTCCCGAGGGTTCTGTAACCACCAGACGGGGAACAAGTGTTCAAACACAGGAGCCCACGGGGAAGCATTTCACATTCGAACCATAACAATACCAAAAAGCAAAAATAAAAGGAAAGTTGACCCAAATTTAGCACTCAATCAAAATGTTCTTACAAATTCTGGATATGACTCCTCATTAGAGGACCTGCAGTGTTTTCTGCCATTTTATTTTTAGCCTTGTCTTTCTCAGTCTTGACACTGACATCTCAGTGCTGTCGCCCTGTATTTACTTACAAAGAATAATAGAGGAAACCACCGCCGTACAGCTATGTAGAAGCAACCATTTTGAACGAAGGACAGAAATACGAGACACGGCAGTGACCCCTGGCATACGAGCCACTTTATGTCATATGAAATGACGGGGAGCCGCGTCCACACTGGCAATGTAGAACAATGTGTCTATTCGTTGTGCCTCTCTCCTGAAATACAGAATTTCTGAACACAAGTCAAACTCGACCATCTGAAAAGCAAACACAGAACTGCTGCGGCGTGACTGTCTCCACCAGAGGGCGCTAATGCCCTTCACATGGGTTGTGTCGCGTGGGTCAAAGCTGGAAAAGGTTAAGAAGGCCGTGGAGGCCCCTCCACGCAGCTGCTTCAGTTAACAGTTCCACACAGCACACGCGGGGAGAGGAAGTACTCAGGACTTTACAGTTACCTCGTCCCCTGATAGCCCTCCTCTTTATCCATAGAAGCACCCAGGAGCGAAGGTCTCCCTGTCTCCAGCTCAGAGATAACCTCGCCGCTCTCTCTAATTGTACAAGCCCAGGACGACCCAGGATGACTGAGTGACTTATTCAGGAAGGCAGTCACGATCGATGCTAACACAGGACTTATACCCAGTATTGCCCTTACAAGGCCCCTCATTGAGTCCTCCCCGAAACCCATTCTTCAAGAAGTAACGCAGGACAGGTAAGTAACTTGACAAAGACCACACAGCTCTTTGGGCAAAAGCCCAGACTTTGGTGACCTCGCTCTGGAATCCAAGTTACCTTTACACACGGTCTCTAAAGGGAAGTGATGCCGTGACTCGCGTCTTAGCGTGGCTTACCTCAGGTTAATCGCTTAAGCTTCCAGATTGGTGTTCCAAATCCAATTCCCTCAACAATCAAAGAAAGCTGGAGCTCAAGGTCACGTGACAGCCAGGTTGCCAAGAGATGACGTCACAGAGTCATTGCACACATTGAAGTCACGTTTTTAGCTCGCTCTCAGCAACGTCACTGCTTGTCATCATCACTCGTCAGCCTCCCCCTGCAACTCTTCCCCCTTCAAAACCTCAGTCTTTGTTTCTAAGATCTGTTTTTTATTTGTATGTATGTGTCTGTGTCAGGTCCTGGGAAGCTAATGTTGTATCTAGGTGGCTGTGAACCACCCAACGTGGATGCTGGGAGCTGACCTTGGGTCCTCTGGAAGAAGTGCTCTAACCACAGGGCCATCTCTCCAGCCTGCAAACCCTGATCAGTGTGCTCATTCTTTATCAGCTCTCACAAGTTAAACTACGACCACTCTCGGGGACAGAAGATGACAGAAGATGGAGGTGTGAGTCCCCAGTCTCCAGTCTGGTTTCATTCATTCACCCATTCATTCATTCATTGCCTCCTGGGAACAAAACATGAATCTCGAGACATACATGTCCATTTGACAGCTGTGGCTTTTGGCCTCCTGAAGCACAGTTACCCAGCATTCCTCTGGAGGATGTCAGTGATCTGCAGCTGAGAAGCTCACGTCCTCACAGGCCTCTGAACGATCCTTGAGCTGCAGAGAGTGTGACTCAGCAAGGCTGGAGGCGGCTAATGGATCCTACCACTCTCAGATACACAAACCGGACTAGGGCCGCCGTGTGGTACTCAGGCGGCTTGGGTGAGCTCTGCTGTATTCTAGAACAGAGATTGTTTACCTGTGGCTGTATTTTGTCAGAGTGTGTCTTGTTTGTCCTCCAGCCACTCAAAGAACAAACTCTTATGTCTGCTGACCACCGATGAGCACATTAAATTTTGCAAGACTTTTACATCTCAGTCAAGTTCACCCAACAATAAACATAAAATCGTGAAATTTCCACCACCCACGTGTCTGTTTCCGTCTCTCTCTATGCCTGTCCCTCACCTTGCTTTGTAATCAAGCTACCTGTAATTTCTGCACCTACACCAGACCTCTGACTCCTGAACACCTGTCTTCTCTCTAAAGAAACAGGATCGGCTGAAGCTCCGAATTCAAGTTTCAATTTCTCAGAATCTCTCTCTCTCTCGATCTCTCTCTCTCTCTCTCTCTCTCTCTCTCTCTCTCTCTCTCTCTCCCTCCCCCCCTCTCTCCCTCTCCCTCCCCCCCTCTCTCCGTCCCTCCCCCCTCCCTCTCTCAAAAGTATGGTTTATCTCAGGCTTACAGTAACTTTCAGAGCACTGCCGTGGTCTGTCCGTTTGTCCACGGCTCCAGACTCCTAAGGGGCCACTCTCTTGCCGAACTTTGCAGCTTGCGTCTCAGAAGGCTGGTTCCCAGATCGAGTCACGGATTAAACAAGAAGGTGTTATGTCATTAAAGGTCTTGACTCACCCCTGCACTTAAAAAAACAGCCCAACTTCCCTAACTTCACCATTTAGTCAGGGCCTTCAAACTCTTGAGGGTGCTCAGGATGGGAGCACGCCCAGGAGGCGGCAGGTGTTGGGTCGGTGGTACTCTGTGGGAGGCGGGGCGGGGACACTGGGGGTACCGCAGTTGTCTCCGCTTCCATCACCTCCCTCTTCCACCTACATGTTTACCTCACTATTCCTCAACCGGCCCCGCCCCACCCTCCCCAGTGTGGAGTTCCTTTCCACACACGTACCTGCCTACCGTGCGGCAGTCTGGCTTCTACTCCCCCCAGAGCTGGAGTCCTCCCCATCTCCATATCCACCGCATCTAGGACGCACTGTGCTGGGGAACCTGGTCTCACTGCTCACGCGGCTCCTTCAGGTTCAAAGGCCTATGACAGAATAGGTCCATCAGCCCCAGGACCTAAGGCTTTTTTCCTTCCCCTGGAGAGAAGGACAGGGAACATGGTGACCAGGACAGAGGTCTATAGCCCTCCAAAACAGCTCCTCTGTCTCAGGACTCCTAACAAACAAGGGCCTAAACCATTTCCTGTCCCACCCATGTCTTTCTGCAGAGAAGGGTCCAACTGTTCTATTATACCCTCTTCCTTAACAGTCTGGGACTCTGGGTCAGAGGGTTCAGGCCAGGGTAGATTCCATCCGCAGTGGTCCCATCTTTTGTAGCTGTCACCTCGATTTTCCCCACACTGACCCCATCACCTTCGTCCACATTGGTTTTCTCTGGCTGTCCTTGGTGTGGTGGCTGACACTTTGTTGTTGTTTTTTGTTTGTTTTGTTTTGTGTTTTAATGTGAGAGGCCGTCCTCCTCAGGGCAGCCCCATCAGCCTTCTGGGAGTGGTGGGTCAGGGTCGGCAGCTGGCTTCCCCGGGCACACTCCCACCTTCCACAACTGAGTCAGACTCAGTGGTCATCAGCTTCCCAAGGAAGTCTGCCGACTGTCCCAGCTCCCACTGGGCTGCAGGCCAGTCAAGCCTCTATATGGAGCGCTTCCGGGATGCTAGCCCTGAAGAGCACCTGCTCATCTTCCACTGTGCCGGCCCTCACCGGCCCTCTTTTTAAAATGTGTTTAACACTTGTTACACGGGTCAGACTGGCCTCCAGCTTGCACCAGTCCTCCAGCTTCTGCCTCCTGCATGCCGTAAGTAGACATGGCCGCCAAACCCGGCCATTTTCCTCTGTTTAACCTAATGACACGGGTCCAAAAACCCTCACTCCTTAATTTTATAATGAGGTAAAGAATGTCTTTATTATTCCACCTTTCTCAAAACACAGCCAGGCCACACTGAGCGCTCCTGAAGCATGCTTTTGTTGAATGACCCAATACTTGTAAATGTCCTGTTAGAGGATTGTGCGGCATCTTACATTCACTTCACACATTCACTGTGGTTTCAAGTTCTGAAAATTTCAAGCTTTCCTAAAAGTTGGTGTTTGTTTGTTACACAGGGTCTCACTCTGTAGACCAGGCCTGCCCCAGACTCATAGAGATCTGCCTGCCTCTGCCTCCAGAGTGAGATTAAGGGTGTGTACTACCATGCTCTGAAACTTGAAGCTTCTTAAAGATCAAGACCCTATTCTCATATTCTCCAGAAATAAAAAGTCAGTCAGTGGGCATAGTGAGTAGACAAAAAAAGCATATAGAAATAAATTAATGGAAAGATAGCAGATAATTAGAAGTACGTTCGGAATTAAACATTCGGAATCCAGAAGCCAAGGCCCGAGAGAACAGCGCTGTGGAACGGTCTAGAAGCTTAGTTAATTGCAGGCTTACTGTTTAACAAGTCCATCTAGTACCATCTGGAACAATGCCAAGAAACTGAGCTTCTGGAGGGCAAAGGGCATCCTCACCATGTGGACTAGAATACCCAAGACAATCTTAAGATTTTTGAAGGCACTAGGCTCATAATAGCTGTTTGTTGTTGATAAACAAGTGAGTCAAATGAAATGATGTCTGATAATTCTAAAATTTGGAGTATGCCTGGAAAAAAGAAACACCCACTTATAATGTCAGTGACTTGTCCCGAGTCTGAGGACCCATAGAGCCACCGGGGGTGGGGGCGGGGGGGATAAGTATGATGCTTTCTGGAAGCACACAACACTTTCTCCTCTGGCTCCACAATGTTCTGACTCTGGTTCTTCTACAACTTTCCTGGAACTCTTTCCCAAGCTCTGAATAAACATCAGGATGTAGTCTCCATGCTCGCAAAGACTCGCGTCAGTTGAGAATGAAGGCAAGTGTTCAGCATGTATTTAAATTAGCAGATAGGCCGGGCGGTGGTGATGCATGTCTTTGATCCTAGCACTTAGGAAGCAGAGGCAGAGTCTCTGATTTTGAGACCGGCCTGGGCTACAAAAGTGAGTTCCAGGACAGCCAGGGCTATACAGAGAAACCCTGTCTCCAAAACAAACAAATAAATAATAGCAGATGGTCTTTTATTGGGGCATAAAACCAAAACACAGCTATTGAGGCAGGGGTGGGGGGGGGGGTGATACCAAAGTCCAGCTGAGGCAAAGAGTCTAATGTGAGGCCACTTTCCCAGCACCAGGAAACCTCTTGCCCAGATTTCAGCAACATTAGTGGAGCGGGGAATGAATCCTCACAGGGCTCCCAGCAAGAACCACGGTCTCCACATAAAGAGGACCGTTAAGGTGCTCTGCAGCACACTCACGGGGGCAGAGGAGTGTCACTTCTTCGTCTCTGGGCTTTCTGCCTGGCTCCACTCACCCTCATTTCCTTAGGCACACCTCCTCTTGATGGACGAGAGTCAGCGAGGGCCTGGCTGCTCTGGTGGACTCAATATGTGACCCAGATGACAGCATCTTTTCTTTAAATGGAAGGCATGGGAAACTTTCAAAGGAATATTTGGACAAATTCCCAGGAGACAGATCAACGGAGGATGCCGGGCTTCTTCCTTCAGGAAATGTGTTTTCTCCTGGGGAAAGGCCTCGGAGGAGAGCCACCACCCCAGCACTGTTCTGATGAGCACAGTGTTCGGCTAAGGCAGACGGGGTGCACAGCACTGCAGGGGGTGAGGACGCAGAATGGCTGGGACTATTTGAGGCTGGGACTACACGAGGCAGCAGCGGGACACACACAGAAGCGCCCAGCCGGGCCTCGCACAATGGTAGTCCAGCTTTCTAGGTCAAGCTACCTTATTGCAAGCACATGTACAGTAACCCATTCTTCCTGCCCGGCTGGGGGTCCTCCCTACTGAGCTCACTCTCAAGGCCATTCCCATAACATGTCCCAGGCTCGGGGAAAGTTCATCTCTACACCACGGTCACCAAGAGCCTGAAGAGGTCACAGTGACCCTTTGACGGTGGCAATATGCTCAGTCCCATGCAGTTAACCTGGGGGACACAGCCAACTTCAGCCACGACACAGTGACACAGCTACCAACCGTGAGATCCGAGATGCTGCCCTGTAGAGGGACTCTAAGTCTGTGACTTTGGCTGGTCCCGTTTCCCACCCACCTTGGAGGTGCTGCAGGCTACGAGTTTAGCAGCTTCAGGAGGTACTAGATAGAATGTAGGTGCAGCTGATCCACCCCCCCCACACACACACACACCCACACACACACCTCCAGGGCCAGCATCTGTGACCTGAAAGCAAACTATAGGGTGTCACATCAGAGCACTGTTCTACATGGGGACCCGTGAGCTCGATGGACGTTTTCAGGGCTGTGTTCAGTGGGTCCCCTGCTATGATAGGCTCCACAGTTAACTTGATTAGATAAGAACACTGAAAGCATTTGAATGGGACATGCCTTTGGGTTTGTCTGGGGGGCAGGCTTTTCCAGAGAAGATTAACTAGGGAGAAAGAGACCAGTCCAGAAGGACTGTGCTGGGGTCTGACCTGAATAAAATGAGGAAAGGAAAAAGCCGCTTAATAACTGAGTATTTCTCTTTCTCCTTCTTCATCCGCCTGGGTATAAGTACCTGCACACTCCGCCGCACAGCCTTTTAAGCTGGCCTACCCATGCTCTCAAGCCGCCGTGAGACAAAGTAAATCTTCTTCTGTTCAGTCACTTACTGTGTGGTGAGAAAGGCAAGGAATAGACCCGTTGAGCCCCACAGTGCCAATTGTGGTGGACAGACAACGAGGATTGTGACAGACAGGGGGCTCCACTGGCATGTATGTTCACAGATGGCCTTGCACAGTTTGCACAGCCAAATACGTGTGTGTGTGTGTGTGTGTGTGTGTGTGTGTGCAATGCAGCTCCTGTCTATTTTAGGAGGAACTAGGCTAGCTGGGCATGGTGGTGTATGCTTTTAATCCCAGCACTCAGGAGGCAGAAGCAGGTGCAGCTCTGTGAGTTCAAGGCCAGCCTAGTATGTATACTGAGTTGTAGGCCACCCAGGGCTGCACAGTGAGAGCCTGTCTGGAAGAGGAGTGGCAGGGTGGGGAGGGGGGGAGAGGAGGAAGACAGAGAGAAATGGTGAAATAGTGTGCTTTCTGAATATGCCTTCTCTACAGGAGAGGGTCTACAGCCCTAAGAAAATTAATTATTATAGTTGTCTTGGTGTTCTACCCTCACGCCACCAGATCTACATTTAATTAGAAAAAGATTTCTTAGTATCATAAAGAATTTGAAGGATTACTGAAATGAAAAAGAACTGTTTTCTTAAGATTTATTTATTTATTTTAAATTATGTGTCTGTACGGGGGGTGCACAAGAGTGCAGGTGGTAGAGAAGGCATCAGAGCAGTGCATGCTCTTGACCACTGAGTCATCTCTCCAGCCTCTTGAAAGAGAACTATTACTATTGGATGTTATTCTGTCTCCTATAGATCACAGGAAGTTCCTCCAAGAGCAGAGAAAACTAGCCTCACCAAGGCAGCCACATGCATTGGAGCTTAATTTGGCACTCAGAGAGCCTTCTGTTTCATTTCAGGAAATTAACACGAGAGAGACCCATCAATCCCACAAGTTAGGAAATTCCTTCATGGGGTCACAGAGTTCACCTATGAGGTGACAAACTTACAGTGATGACTTGTGTTCTAACATGTGTGACTTTGCTTGTGGCATTTGTATAGAGGAACTGACCACACTCCCAGGACACCTTCCCTTTGTGAGATGAACGTAAAGACCCGAACACCAGTAGGACTTGAGGTGTGGTAGAAAGCTAGATAATTTATTTTGGCTTCCCTAATCTACAGCTTGCCAGAGAGAGCCGTGAAGATGAACCACCACTTTAAGACAATGTTTGGAGCAGATAAGACAAAAGGAAGAGAGCCTGGGGTCCTCCATCCCACTGCTCAGAACCTGGTTTCAGCTTCTCTTCAGCTGAACATACACAGGGTGTTTTCTGTGCTTCATCTAAGCTGTGGCCTGCTATGGTCACAGACCACATTTTAGCTCCTTTGATATCTCCCTTGATATCTACCATACTGCTAGGCACATAGCAAGGGCTTCGTATCCATAAAACAATTTTTATGTGGAAATCATGGCTGGGTGTTTTTTCTCCTACTGAAATAAAATGAACAAAGAATCCCTGAGAGAATCACAAATACTTTAAATATATTCCAAGCTCCATAGGTTCTGTTTTCAGGGATCGCTGAGTTATCATCAAAAGCACAAAAACCAACTACTATTTATACTTATCATGTCAAACCTACCCTAGGACATCAAAAATCTGCAGACACCAAATGTGCTCTTTTTGTGGGCCCAGAGGATGTGGCTGTGCACGGTGCTTAAATTTTCTCTGAGAACAGCAGTTGAGGGCATTCATCTTTCTCTTCACCACGATGCACACGGGGCATAAAGTGGAGAAAGAAGACCCAAGTGACCCCTGTGCGTAAGAGGCTTCTGAAGCGTGGTGTGACGTCACTAATGGTGTTCCTCCACTGTAAGCAATAAGGACTGCCCTCACAGGGGGTGACTTTGCTGATGAAAATGAGGGTGTAATAATAGTAATCATATGAACAGCGACATCTGTGGACTTGCCAGCATTTGTAATGAACTTGGCCACTGTTGCTTCCCGCTAATAAGTTGGGCTACCAGATAAGCAAGTTGACTTTAATATGTGTGTCACTGTTGGGCTGGGATTCGAACTGACCATCAAGCCTATACTTTCTGGCTGTAGCTATGAGGACACTAAGGGGTTAAGGCACTGCCCCAAGTCACACAAGCCACCATGTTGCTGTGACAGAAAGACATTATGTGTTCAGAGTCAGGGAAGAGGAAACATCACTTCTCAAACATTCAGACAAGGTTGTGAAACCAGAAACTTCCAACTTAAAATGTTCAGATCTCACAGCCTGATTCTCTTACAGTACTTAATTTTTTTTTCAAAATTATACTTAAAAAAAAATCTTTGTCCAAGTAGTAAGCAGTTTGAGGGCCATACTTCAGTCTAGAATGACAGATGTGCACACAAGGGCCTCACACACACAATTTAGTAACAGTATGTTGAGTGTTCAAATGAAGGAATTTTAAAAAAGACTTGTGTGTGTTCCTCATGTGTATGTGCCACATTGTGTATCACGTGTGTGGGTGCCATGTGTGAGGGACCACATGTGTGGGTGGTGACCCATGTGTGTGGGTGCCTTCAGGGGCCAGAAGAGGGTGTCCGATCTCTTGGAGCTGGAGTAGCAGGCAGATGTGAGCCACAACAGAACTCTGGTCCTCTGCAAGAGCAGCCTGTGCTCTTAACAGCTGAGCCATCGGCCCTCACAAGATTTCCAACTTTTTCTTCCAGACTCAACACGACTGCCACCCAGAACAGATTGGACAAGGAAGGACAGGGCAGGCCTGCAGTTCTGATCTGACCGGTCTCTACCGGACACAGCGCGGTCTTACGTAACTCAGCGGTGTGCATGGGTATCTGGTGCCCAACTGATCAGGTGACTCAAACGCTGTCTTCATTTTATTCCTCGGGGAGTGTTTTGTTACCCCGTTTTGTTAAAACAGGGATGTGAATACCATAGCAACTCAGAGATACAAATCTCGCTGAAGTGAATCGTTGTGCTAGAAATGACCTGGACAAAGACTGAGTTTAAAAAAAAAAAAGGAACAGGGAGGGCGTGGGAGTTAAGGACTCGAGGATGATAAAAGTATTAATCACCCAAACTTCTGAATTTGGACTACAGTTTTGCTTAACTTGTAAGTCACTCTGTTACTCTTCAACAGGAGAAGGAGGCGGGTGGGGCAGGTGGCCATCGACAATGAAATACTATTACTAGTGAAGTCTCTCTACCATATTGTCACCTTAACCCGAAGACGAGGACACTGGGAAGAAAAGGACGGCATTGGAGGCCTAGAAGCCAGCTCAAGTGGCTGCTTAGTTTGGCACTAGGGGGAACCTCCGTCCCAGGAGCCCGGCAACCTTTCCAGTCACTCGAGGTAAAGAACGGTAAAGGACTTCACTAAGGCAGGCCCTGCACCGCACACCCCACCCTTCCTGGCCGCCCAAGTTAGGCCAGAAACAAGTTTCTCAGGGGTGCACACGCGGGAAGGCCGGGGCCCTTTGCTGGGTCGGCGGGCCAGGGGGACAGCCAGCCCTAAGCCCGGGTTCCTGGGTTTCTGGAATGCAGCCCCGGCTCCAGGCAACGCGTGTGGCTGCCATGCACCGCGGATGCCAGGCTGGGCGAGGGCACGCGGGCGGCCGCATGGCGCTTGCTCGGGGAGGCGCTTTGTCTGCAGCAGAAGGGTGAGTCACCGGGCCCCACGGTCCGTCCCAAGGCCGGGCGGACGCTCGGGCCCGGCGGCGGCGGCGGCGTAGCGATCCGGGCAGGGGCGGCTGGGAGGCGGCGCTGCGCGTCCCCGGCTCCCGCCCGCTCGTCCGTCCGCCCGCCCGCCCGCGCCGCCGCCCGCGCGCTCCGCTCCTCCTCCGCCCGGGAACGTAGTCAGCGGTTCGCGCCGCCGCTCGCCCATTGGCCGGCTGCGCGCGCCGCGTCACAATGGAGCGGCTCCGGGGCGGCGAGCCGGGCAGCGCCGGGGCTTCCCGCTGAGACGCAGTCGCCGGCGGAGTGCGAGCGCCGGCGGCTCGGCGCGCCCCGGCCGGGCAGCGCGGGCCCCGGAGGGGGGCTCCAGGCGCCAAGGTAGGTGGGGACGGCGGGGCCAGGCGGGGGAAGGGGACGCGGCCGCAGCCGCAGCCGCAGCCGCAGCAGCAGCAGCAGGTGGGGGCGCAGGGCAGGTGCGGTTACCTGGCCGCGCCTCACCTGGGAGTCCCGCTGCGGGCAGGCGGCACAGTCACCAGCTGAGCGGCGGCCGCGCGGCTCCCACGCCCCCGGGAGAGGGAGGGCGCGGTTCCCCACGCTCCACCGTCTCCTGGATGCTGGGGTCATTCGGGGCGAGAGGAGGGGGCGGCCGCGCCCAGGCGGTCCCTTCGCTGTCCCCGCGGCTGAGCGCGCGGTGAGCGTGTGTGTCCCCGGGACTGCAGGGAGAGGACTCTCCTTCTCCACCTGGGGTCTCGCCGCAGGTGAGTGCGGCTCGCTCGAGGGGGTCCGCATGGGGTCGCCGGCGTTTGCCCCCTGCCCTGGCGCCTCCTGTCGACAGACATTTTATTGCTCGTGGGTATTTACCGGCCTACAACTGTGATTTTAGTGTTTGAGCTAGGAGGGGTCAACTCACTTCCATTTAAAGACTGGAGGTTCCTCCTCCTCCTGGGCTGCAGGTGCTGACCGGTCAGAAGGGAAGAGGCTCGTTAATCCGTGTCCTCGACTGACTTCCCAAAGTCCATAGGTTGTCTGTAGTCATATGACGTTTGTGAAAGACTTTGGTGTGTGGTCATGAAAACCACCACCACGGAGACCCCTTGCTCCCCCCACCTCAGAGAACAAACCTAAATTTAAAAGTCAATACCAATGTGTGGATTTCCTTGAATACATTCTACCTTGCCTGAAAACTTAACAGAAAAAAAAATATCTGCTATATAAAGGTAAGAGTGAAAGTTTTAAAAATGGTAAATGTAAGACCAATTTAGGTCGTTTGTTCGGTGTATATCAAGAAGAAATTAGAGACTGGGAGTGTGGCTCCGAGGGGCTTAGCAGGGTCAGGTCTGAGGGTTCATCACCCCCCAAAGTACTTCTACGGTTGCATATAGTAATGATAATAACAATAACAGTGCGCGATTTTACTGGACAGCTATGTTCTAAGCCTAAATCTAGGGCTGGAGTATCTATGGAAAAGTGCAATATAACAGCTCCAGTACGTCACATGCACAAATCCTGCCTCCTCAGAACCCAAAATCTTGAGTCTTGGATGCCAAGTCACTTTCTTTTGCCCCGAGCTTTCCTAAGTGAGCAGGTCCACTCTTGAATAAGAAATGACAGTTAATCCCCCAGGTAATCGGGCCTGTGAGATTTAAAACCTTAAGCCCTAACATGTCTGATGCTGCTGTGAGCTAAAACTTGGGCGTTGGGGA
Source organism: Peromyscus californicus insignis (assembly GCF_007827085.1). Classification (NCBI taxonomy): domain Eukaryota; kingdom Metazoa; phylum Chordata; class Mammalia; order Rodentia; family Cricetidae; genus Peromyscus; species Peromyscus californicus. Next base: position 95,748,978 of record NW_026294424.1, read on the forward strand.
AGCAGAGCTGTCAATGAGCACACCTTGAGTCATGCCGATTTTCTTATGCCGAGTTTCCAAAGCGGGAGGAACGTAATCTTCGTGTTAGAATTAGGCTGAGTGTTCTTTGAAACTTTTTTTTTTCCTTTTCTGAAGGTTGTTCCAACATGAACCTCAAATACACATGTTCACACTGCAAGCGATTGCATTTGACATGTTGAGATGTGTTTTTAAGCCCTCCGGCCATCCCCACCACTATTCCCCACTGCTGCTTTAATTTCCAAAATCCTCAGAATGAAAACATCAACATGAATTAAAATAAACAAAGCTCTAAGCAATAAAATTTGGAAAGGACACCGGGTGACCTAACGTGTTTTAGGTGACCACATGGGTACTTGCCCTCAGTGACCTGGCACTTTTCTTTTTAGCGTGTTTTCTGAATTTGAAATGGGAAAGGTCTTTAAAACCTTACGATTCATTCTTTAGAAAATTTTAACTTGTAAACTTTCCTTGAAATTTTCATGTAGGAGTATTTTGTGTCACTTTTAACCACCCATGCAAAATCCGATGCCTGATTTTTGTTTAGAGTCTCTCAAGTTGAATTTCCAATTTCTTCTGCCTCCCAGCATCCCTCTGTTGCCCTTGGATGTGTTCTGATTCTGTTGTGTTTCTCCACACTGGTGGATAGTTGCTTGGCTTGTTATAGAGCACTGATGTCCTAGCAAGCAGCTTGGTTCTGTGGTCACCTAGAGGAACCAAGGAAACCCCAGTGCGGTGTATAATTTCCTAAAGCAGTTGTAAATTGTCTCCCGATCCATGTCCTGACTGTTTTCATGTTTACAACCCTCTTTGGACCTATGTTACAACTGTATTTTCTTTTTTAAAAAGTTATGTATTGTTACTGTACGTGTGTGATATGTGTGTGTGCAGGCTCCTGCCTGCTGCAACACACATATGGAGGTCAGAGGACATCTTTGGGGAGTAAGTTCCAGGGATTGAACTCCAGTGTCAGGCTGGTACTGCAGCTGCGTTTACCTGCTGGGCTTTATGTCTCCCGGCCCTCAACTGCATTGTCTAAGCGCCCTTCACACCTGCATTGATTTAGTTTTCTCTGCAAAACAATACCTTTGCCAGACATAATTACCTGTTTTTCTTTTTCTGGATCATTAAGATTGATCTTAAATAAGTTTGGACTTACTCCACTGACATCTCCATGCTCAAATCTTTGCTATTCATTTGGAAATTGCACAACAAGGTAACAGTGAACTCCCTCTTCTGAGATTTCCCTTTCTTTAGACTTCTACTCACTTGCAACACATTTTAAGTTTACGCCTTCAGTGCTGTTGTGAAAGAAAAGGAAAAAGGGAATAAAAATGGGTGTCCAGCTTCAACCTTGACCTTTTCTTTTCACTTTTGACCTTCATACTGTCTTTGATGTGGGTCACATGACTCTTTGTCCCTTTCCAGACTGCCTATTTGAACTGCATCTATTGCTTCTTTGAATTCAGACTACTTTACAGTTCTTTCCTGTCTGATCCACCTCTCCAGGGCGCCTCTCCATGGAGCTGCTCATGCATAGTTATTTTTTCATTTCCAGCTCCACACAGGTTAACTGAGCTCTGCTTTGCAGATCTCTGGTGGAGACTGAGTTCTTTACTGTTACGTGTCATCGTCCTTAATTCTGAGTGTGCAAGCTTAAGAGCACATCCGAACCTTCCTTACTTTCTCTCTTCGAATGTTTTCTCAGCCTTTTGCAACATTCCCTCACTCTTAGGCGTGAACCTTGTGTGCCAGTGGACTTGATCTGACCTTTGCCATCATCACTTTGGATGAGTTGCTGCCTTAGTTAAAATTGTCTCCCAGGAGAGATCACAAAACAATGACCTATCAAAGTGATGTTTGTTTCCCTTTCACATCCAAGAAAAAGAGTTAATAGACAGCTAGGCACGATGACAATGCTTGTAATCCCAGTATTTGGGACACCAGCACAGGAGGATTGCTACAAATCCAAGGCAGCCTGGGCTACTTAGTGAATGGTGATCCAGCCTGGGCTACATACATAGAAAGACCTTGTCTTATCCCTGACCTGCCAGCACCACCCCCCCCAAAAAAAGTTATGGATGGACAAGCAAGAGGAATATGATGGCTCTGTTGTCTTCTGGGAAGACTGGTTCCATTTATTGGCTCTATCATACACAGTGTGAGGCTTCACCCTTATGGTCCAAGGTGAAGCTTTCTTTGCCACAACCTATTTCCAAGTGGCAGAAGGAAGGGTTGGAAGAGGAGGGGGCAAGGCATCAGCTTGCAGTCTCATGAGAAAACGTGTTGGGATCTTCCAAATACAACATCTCATTGCCTGGAACGTAGTGCCCATCATCGCCACTTCTGGCCAGAGTTAGTCCCAGGCACAGAGTGCAGGATGTTTCACTCACTTAGGAAAAATGGGAATGGCAAGTATCTGAGTATTTGAACACTGTAATCACTGTGCACCTCATGTTTCTTTACTTTTTCTTTTTCATTTTTATTTGTGTGAGGGAGGGGGGGTCTAATATGAGAAATCCACAGGAGTCTGCTTAAGGGGTAAAAGGAATTTATTAGGGAAGAAAACTCACTACAGAACAGGAGATTATGGTAGGGTCCTGGAAGGCCGATACACAGTCCCACGCTGTTGTTCTGCCTGAGTCCACCTTAGCATCCAAGCCCATGAGGGTGTGAAGGGGCCTGAGTACATGCACCTCAGGTCTTAAGAGTTGCCTGAGCCACGCCCCAGGGGCAAGTAAGTACTTCAAGGTCATAGGTAGGTAGGACAGTTACCTGCTACATCTCCAGGGGGTGGTGCCTCAAGGTCATAGAACAGCTATCCACTACAAGGGTCAGAGGACAGCTTCCAAGAGCCATGTCTTCTTCCATGGTTTTTGAGATAGTCTCTCGTTATTTCTGCTGCTGTGCAGGCCTGTACTCTTATCTTACCTCCCGCTGCAGCAGGATGTCTGGGGTGGGGAACACAGAGGCAGGGCAGCTGCATCTGCAAGGGGTCTGACCACCATTTCAGTCCGTCTTGTTTCTTAATAAGAGATTCTCTGGTGATACATTGTGTCCCTCAATACATTGCGCACCCTAATAAACTTACCTGGGGTCAGAGGACAGAACAGCCGCTAGATTAGACGTAGAGGCAAAATGGTGGCACACTCCTTTAATCCTATCACTGGGGAGGCAGAGATCTATCTGGATCTCTGTGAGTTCAAGGCCACATTGGGGAGCAGAGCCAGGCTGGTGGCACAGGCCTTTAATCCCAGCACTTGAGATATCATGTCTTTGCTTGGGAAGGACACACGCCTTTAATCCCAGGAAGTGATGACAGGAAGCAGAAAGGTATGTAAGGTGTGAGGACCAGGAACTAGAGGCTTTTAAGCTTTTAGACTTTTAGCAGCAATTCAACTAAGACCCTCAGGGGTAAGGATTCAGGCTTTTTCAGTCTGAGGATTCATGGAAACAGGATGGGCAGATGTAGCTAGAGTTTTCCTGGCTGGCCCACAGTCAGGACAAATCTCTGACACCCGCCAGTCCCACAGCCACTCAGACCCAACCAAGTAAACACAGAGACTTATATTGCTTACAAACTGTATGGCCATGGCAGACTTCTTGCTCACTGTTCTTACAGCTTAAATTAATCCATTTCTATAAATCTATACCTTGCCACCGTGGCTTTTGGCTTACCGGCATCTTCACATGCTGCTAGTCATGGTGGCGGCTGGCAGTGTCTCTGACTCAGCCTTCCACTTCCCAGAATTATTCTCCTCCTTGTCCCGCCTATACTTCCTCCTGCCTGACTACTGGCCAATCAGTGTTTTATTTACTAACCAATCAGAGCAACACATTTGCCATACAAAACATCCCACAGCAGGCAGAGGATTTGTTGAGGTGAGGTTGGCTGTGGCTTGTCCTATCTCTGATCACTCAGCTATCACCACAATATTTGGCTCCGAGTTTTTTTTTTTTTTTAATAATAAGATCATCTAGCAATTCATCTTACAAGATTCTTAAGGATCATAGATTGTTTTTTAAAGATACTGTCTTACTGTGTAACCCTGATTAATCTAGAACTTAGGCCTTACTACGTAGCCCAGGCTGGCCTTGAATTCACAGAGATTGGTTTGCCTCTGCCTCCCAAGTGCTGGGATAAAAGGCATGTGCTATCATACCTGGCCTAACATGTTTAATGTATACTTTCAATCTTAAAAATTCTATAAAAATTTAAAATCTGCTGGGTGTGGTGGCATATGCCTTTAATCCCAGCACTCAGCACTATGCAGATCTCTATTCAGGTCAGTCAGAGATAGATAGATACATAGTCTCAAAACAAACAAACATGTTAACATAGTATGTATGTGTCAACGTGTCTTCAATTAATGTCTTTATAGTCCTACGTATTTCTTCTCTATGAACTAGTCCCAAGATGGCACATCATTGGTTTCAAATCTTATTTTAAATATTTGAGCATTTGCCCCAGTTGGTGGTTATCATAGTGTTGGATAATACCTTCTCATAGAAGGGAGATGGGTGTTTGCGTGGCAGAAGCAATGTTTGCTGTTATTTGTTGAGACAGGGTCTCTGTATGTAGCCCTGGTGTAGCTGGAGAATTTTTCTCCAGCTCCCACCACCAAGTCCCGCCAGTCCCAGAGCCCACTTATAAAACAAACACACAGACTCTTACATTATTTAAACTGCTTGGCCATTAGCTCAGGCCCATCATTGTCTAGCTCTCACTCTTATATTCAGCCCATTTCTATTAATCTTTACTTTGCCACGTGGCTCGTGGCTTACCGGTACTTTACATCTTCCTTGTCTTGGCGGTGGCTCCAGCTGGTCTCCCTTTCCTTCCTCCTTCCTCAATTCTCCTCTCTCCTTGTCCTGCCTATACTTCCTGCCTGATCACTGGCCAATCAGTGCTTTATTTATATCGAGCGATATCCACAGCACCTGGCTGTCTTAGAACTCTCTGTAGACAAGGCTGGCCTTGAACTCGCAGAGATCTGCCTGCCTCTGTCTTCTGAATACTCAGATTAAAGGCATGTACCACTGCACCAAGGTTAGCAATGTATTATTTCCTCAATGTCAGCATATGTTTCTTAGATTAAAAACACAGCATAGATTAAACGATGGCTCATGAAATCAGATGGACCTACACAGGAATTCTGAATCTGCCACTCCCTGGGTATACAGCCTCTCACTCACTGTGTGTACAGCCTCTCACTCACTGTGTGTACAGCCTCTCACTCACTGTGTGTACAGCCTCTCACTCACTGTGTGTACAGCCTCTCACTGTGTGTACAGCCTCTCACTGTGTGTACAGCCTCTCACTGTGTGTACGGCCTCTCACTCACTGTGTGTACGGCCTCTCACTGTGTGTACAGCCTCTCACTGTGTGTACAGCCTCTCACTGTGTGTACAGCCTCTCACTGTGTGTACAGCCTCTCACTGTGTGTACAGCCTCTCACTGTGTGTACAGCCTCTCACTCACTGTGTGTACAGCCTCTCACTCACTGTGTGTACAGCCTCTCACTCACTGTGTGTACAGCCTCTCACTGTATATACAGCCTCTCACTCACTGTGTGTACAGCCTCTCACTGTGTGTACAGCCTCTCACTCACTGTGTGTACAGCCTCTCACTGTGTGTACAGCCTCTCACTCACTGTGTGTACAGCCTCTCACTCGTAGCTTCCTTACCTGTCAACTGGGGTAGTAAGGACACATGGAGAATAAGGGGACAGATTTTTGTATAAAATGTGTACTACAGTGTCTGGCAAAGGAAGTGGTACCTTTCCCATTTTAATTTGGTCTAGCTTTTTCCACACACCCTACAATGAACTGTTACTATATTTTAAAAGTTACTTTTGGTTTTGTTTTGTTTTGATTTCTCAAGACAAGGTTTCTCTGTGTAATCTTGGCAGTCCTGGAACTCACGCTGTAGACCAGACTGGCCTTGAACTCAAGAGATCTGCCGGCTTCTGCCTCCCAGAGTGCTGGGATCAAAGGCATTTGCCACCACCGGCTAAATAAAAGTATTTTTTATACTGATCATTGTTGTAGGTATCCAAGTGAATGCCCTTAACTTCTAAGTCAAACTTAATGAAATTGTCTCCAAAGTCAATTTATAACCCAAAGAACAACAGAATTTTTCCTGTATCATTTGATCATTTGATCAAAAAAAAAAAAAAAAAAAGCCAAGCCTTTCTATTCCTCAGCCTTGAGGTGAATAATTTTTTTTAGATGATCCACTAATGAACCAGTGATGTTGCCAAATCTTGCCACTCTCGATAAAACTTCATGGTATTTTAAAGCAACTATTAATCACCTACTGCATGCCAGGTGCTGTGCCAGGTCCTGGGGAAGGAACGGTAAGCAAAACCTGTCTGGTCTCTGTTCATGGAGGTTGTAGGTTATTGAAGAAGTCAGTCAAGCAGCTGCTGAAGTCAGGGGACACTCTCCATGGTGGTCATTGTTGGGAAGGACACAGAGAAGGCTGTGAGCGCATTACAGATGTGTAATACAGATGTGCTGTGGTCAGAGACTGAATGGTGACTTGAGAGGCAAAAGCTGACCCACAAGCTGCAGTAACTAAAGAGGGTCGGGTGGTGGCTTGAAATTAGCTCAGGCGTGAGCAGTTTAGGCACGGACCTGCGGATTCCTGGCTCTATCCCAAGGCGGTATTGTGTTCTGTTTGGAGCTGTCATTCAAATAAGTGTCTGTAGAGATGGAGAAGTAGCTGAGTGATAACAGGGTACTTGACTCTCCCGTACCCACTCCTCATCCGCTCTCGCACACACAGAGTGTAAAGTGAATATAAAGTACAGCTTCACTGTGTGATTCTGAAAGGGGACCACAAAGTTCGGGAATAGTTTAAAATCTTTCCCTGTTCACACGTGCTGCTCTAGCACATTCTCAACACAGGCGAGTTTCTGACACATCAAGCAGATGCATTCGAAAATTCACCTTTAACCATCCATTCCTAAAACGCCTACAGTCCAGTGGCCAGCAGGTCCCTGCAAGGCCCAGTCATGCTCCCACCATAGTGGGGGACACACAGAAAGAGGGCTTCCTCCAAGCCGGTTGCAGAGGTTGGAGAGAAAGTATTTCCCCAGTTGTCTGTTCCTTTTTTGGCTCTGCTGGACCGAACAAGGATAATAAAGTAAGATCTTCTCAGAGAGTCGGGAGCTGGTCAGCATCATCCTTAGCAAATAGAATTTAAAGGACGTGGACCATTCGGAGACCATTGGTAAAGAGTCAGCTCCCAGAGAGTGGCAAGCATGGGTAGTGTTCCCCAGGGCTGGCTAGGATGGCCTACCTCAGGGCCAGTGGGCTGGTCCTGTGTCCAGTCCCTCTGTGGCTTTGGGGTTTGTGTAGGCAGGAAGCAAGCTTGGCAGGGGATGAGATTGGCAGGTACCTTGGCAGGGAATGCCATTTGTCCTTGTCCTGTCTAGCAGAGCCAAGAACGGACGAATGAGGAAATGTTTCCTCTTTTAATCTCTGCAAGGGGCTTGAAGGCAGGCCTCTTTCCCTGTGTCTCCCACCGTGGTCGGAGCGTGGCTGAGCCTTTGCGGGGAACTGTCAGCCAGTGGACTGCAGGTTATTTTTTTTTCCTACTACTGGATGCATTTAAGGTGCATTCTATTAATCTGAAGATTTCTAAAGTTTATCTCTCTAGGCAAAATTAGATGAGTGTGTTGCTGGCCCAGTTTCAGGGCTGAGACGGTATCCTCGGGCGAGCTATGACTTGTGTCCCAGCTGAGTCTGTGAGTCATGATGCAGTTTCTGAAGGCACCACATTTTGGGGTGTGTGTGTGTGTTGCTCGGGTTCCCAGGATACCTCCCAGGCAATTGATGCTGTGCCCTTTCTGTCCCCAGGTGCCAGAACTTTCTCTCCTAAGTACCCTTGTGGCTGGGGCTTCTTGCTTTGCATTTCTCCGGGTACCTGGAATTCCTCTCAGCGGCACTCTGAGGTCTTTGTTCTGTGGGAACCTGTCAGATGAGGTTGTCGGCCTTTCTGGACAAATGTAACCAATGACGATGACGTCTCCTCAGTGAAGGGTCATCTCAGTTGTGACCTCAGTGGACCCTTCTCTGATCACCTCAAGTGAAGCATCCGCACCCCACTCTCCCGGTCCCTGTCCGTCTTTCATACTTTGGTTTATGGTAGGTTTGCTTGCGTTCTCTTCCCCATACTGACAGCAGGATGTAAATTCTGTGAAAGCAGACTTTGCCTCTGTTCTTGATTGGCTCTTTAGCATGCCAAGTAGCAAGCTTCCCAGAACTGGCACATGTACTAGTGGACAAAATAATTTGATCCTTTTGGTCACTGAATTGATGTGTGGTACCTGCTTCACAGAATAAGCAGGCCTGGAGTTAGTGCACTAATGATTTGTCTTTTTCCCTCACAAAATGTGTTTACTTTTCGATCCCGCCCCCTTTTCTTCAAAATAGCCAAACATTTACTGGAATCCACCCTTCGTTTCTCCTGCTGTTTTCTCCTGTAGACTTCTGCGTGTGTCGTTGGCAGCTGGTGTAGTTTGTGCAGAGGCCATTTCCTTCACTTCCTCCCTCCACACCCTTCCTCTTCGGCTTCTTCGCTGTGTGAGTCTGTGCCAGTGATTATCTCTGACTGATACTTAATTTGTCATCCCGTCCGTCTCCCCATCTTCCTGGAGGTGCCTTATCATTTTGCCCACTGCAGGGGTCTTTCTTAAAGGCAAATCTCACCGTATCAGGGTGGCTCCTTTGGCTGCAGTGAGCAGGTGCAGGTGCCCAGGTGTGCAGAATCGAAGTCTCCCTTTGTCTGCCCCTTGCAACTGTTCAGCAGTTTCTGTGTCCCCGGTGGTTGCTCTGTGGACATGGTATGCGCACTCACGCCCATCTTAAGCTGTTTGTAATCCATATGTGGAGGTTGTCGAGACAAGATGGCCGCACTCTGGCGATGTTTCTCCCGTTACCTGAGTGCTCTCGATAAACCAATGCTCAGCTTTCAAGCCTGGTCCTTCCGAAGAGCTTGGCTGGCATTTTTCTTCCATCACCCCTTCCCCTCCCTGTCCTCATGCTGCCCCTGGTCCTAGTACAGGACTGATACCTCCCGTCTGGTGTTCCTTCGAGGTGACCACTATGTTTTACTCATCTGGGCTTCTTGGACCAGGACTCAGCATGACACACTGTAAACGTTCAATAAACATACATATTCGGGGGCGAGCCAGGGAAGGAGCGCATCTTGCACACTCCCCATTCCTGAGATTGAGTTCACGGACAGGCTTTCGACTAGTGTTTTGGAAGAAATCCCTTTAAAGGTTAGAAGTTACAAGACACACTGTAAATGCTGTTCATAGGTGTCCTCATTAGGTTTCTGTGGATGTGATAAAATATTGATCAAAAGCAACTCAGAGGAGAAAAGCATTTGTTTGGGTTACAGCTACAGTTCATCTTGAGAGAAGACGGTGCAGGAACCCGGAGGCAGGAGCTGATGCAGAGCCCAGGGAGGGGTGCTGCTTACTGGCTGACTTGCTCATCATGGCTTGTTCAGCCTGCTTTCTTATAGAACCTAGGACCACCAGCCCAGGGGTGGAACCACCCACAGTGGACTTGGCCCTCCCCCATCAATCTTTAATCAAGAAAATGCTCACAGTCCAGTCTGATGGAGGCAGTTCTTCAATTGAGAGCCCCTCCTCCCAGGTGACTTTAATCTGTGTCAAGTTGCCGAAATGGCAACCTGGTACGGGTTGGAGTGTCCATGAGCTTGTGGTTACTGACCATGAACCTAATTCGGAGTTCCAGATTTGGTGACAGGGATACCAGAGATGGCTTTTGTACTTTTCTGCCATAATCCTTTTCTTTCTATTAGAAGTCAGTTTTTTCAGTGGCCTGCACAGACCTGAGGCTACCGTGTTTAGAGTGGAGCCTGTGAGTACCTGCCGTTGTCACATGTGTGAAGATAGAAGCTAACAATTTTCTTTCTTTTTTGGTTTTTCAAGACAGGGTTTCTCTGTGTAGCTTTGCGCCTTTCCTGGAACTCACTTGGTAGCCCAGGCTGGCCTCGAACTCACAGAGATCCGCCTGGCTCTGCCTCCCGAGTGCTGGGATTAAAGGCGTGCGCCACCACCGCCCAGAGGAACATTTTTCATCATTACTTTATAAGTAAAAATAGGACATTTCTGATGATACATTGACTTTAAAAAAAGAATAACTTAAATATTCCCAATAGAAGCTAAATTAAATACCAAAATGGCGTGGTGTCCATCGCTGCTTATTTAAAAAGTATTTTAAACATTTACTACAAAAATAGTTGTTTTGATCATGAAACTCATTTTCTCTGAAGCTGGATCTGGGTGTAACACGCATGTGTTTAGAAGTGTTACCTTGGTTAGCCCATCATATTCTTTTGACACCTTTTTACCAACACAGTATATCTAATGTATTTCACAACTTATCATAACTAAACTTTAAATACTATAGAACATTTAAAAGTTGAGTTATTTTACTTGTATACAACTAACAACATCAAGCCTATTAAAACTTTGATGATTGAGCTGGCAGGATGGCTCAGTGGATAAACGTATCTACCACCAAGCCCGAAGACCTGAGTTTGATCCCCAGAACCAACATGGTGGAAGGAGAGACTCCCAAATTATCCTCTGACTTCCACATATGTGTCCTGGTGCATGGTCACAAACACACTCGCACACTCACACTAACACACACACTCATACACTCACACTCACTCTCACACACAACACAGATGAAATTTTTGTTAGAAAACCGTCCCTTCATAAGATATGTGGACTTAGAAGCTTATTTGCATGTGGGTAAATACTACTTACTGCCCAAATCAGAATATCTAATCAAATGCTTAAGAAATCTTCCCTGAGAGAAGGGACCAGAGCAATACAATCCACTCTCTCTTAAACTGCTGAGTGCTTGTCACAGGTCATTTAGTGATTGATGGGGGTAGGGGGCCCAGCCCTGTCTTCCTGAGCTAATAGAGTAGGTCCTCCTCCACGCCTGCTCCAGGCCGAGAAATGGCAACGCTCCCAGAGTCAGAGCACTTGCTCCTTGGTCACCTTTCATTTCCTCAGCACCTGTAACCCTAGGGGATTTCAAAATGACACTTTGCTCGGTGACCTGAAAACTGTGTCCCCAGGCAAGGCACCACGAGCTGACTGCTGAGAGCGAGGCTTGTCCTTCTTTTGTAATGTGGGAAAAGGGTGGATCTGAAAAGAGAAATAAAATAGTTTAGGGTTGGGGGGCACCCCACACCAGGCTACCAGTGACAAAGATCATTTCAGGCAAAGGTTAACTCTCTGGAGATGGATCCTGTCAGAATACCTCTCCCTACAAAAGTGACTCCCCAGCCTTATACCCACTTTGAAGAGCAGTGGTTTGGATACTTAAAAACAAAAACCTTCTTGATCAAATCAGCTCTCAGCTCTCAGGGTCAGCTGAAGGAATGGCTTAATAGTTTGCACTTTCAATAGGGGCGAGTATAGTTGGGACTGCCATTCTTTGGAATATCCCCACTGGAGCTAAAAATTGGATACCAAAGTATTACTACATCCATTTAAAACATAGGAACAAACTCCCAGAACAGAACTTTAGCTAAAAATCACTAGATACTTAGCTAGCAGTCAGCTGGGTCAACAGTTGGTTGGTTTCTATAATAGTTGGCCCTGGAACTCACTATGTAGACCAGGCTTGCCTTGAACTTAAGAGATGTGTCTACCTCTGTCTCCTGAGTGCTAGGACTGAAGGCCTGCATCACCAGGCCAGGTCTCTAAGAGTATAGATCTTAATCCTATTTAAAGGGGGAAAGATTAACATTTTATCAAGAGTGTTAAATTTGTTCTCAGAAAGAGGTTATTAGCCACAACCTGTGAAAGTGTATGGGTCCTGCAGAGACCCAGGCATTTTCCTTATGGAGTAATGCAAGCATAGAGAACTGTCTTAGTCAGGGTTGCTATTGCTGTGAAGAGACATATGACCACAGCAACTCTTATAAAGAAAACGTTTCACTGGGGCTGGCTTACAGTTCAGGTGGCGTGCAGGGAGATGTGGTGCTGGAGTAGTAGCTGAGAGTCCTACATCTTGGAGGCAACAGGAAGTCGACAGAGACACTGAGTGATATCCTGAGCATAGGAAACCTCAAAGCCCACCCCCACGGTGACACATTTTCTCCAACAAAGCCACACCTCCTAATAGTGCCACTCCCTATGAGATTATGGGGACAATTACATTCAAACTACCACAAAGACTGAGTGTAATTTGTGAGTGGGGCCTTTCTTGGGCTTGTCTGGGCTCCTGGATGCTCTAGCCTCTGGGAGAAGACACTTGGCACCTGATCCCAGCTCCTCCTCTCAACAACTTCGAGCAAATCTGTCCTGGATTTCAGGAGCATCACTGATTATATTTCTGTCATTTGTATTAAAGCATTTACAACTTGGGCATGGTAGTGCAAGTCTTTAATCCCAGCACTCAGGAGGCAGAGGCAGGTAGATCACTGTGAGTTCAAGGCCAGCCTCATTTGCAGAACAAGTTCCAGGATAGCCAGATCACAGAGAAAGCCTGTCTCAAAAAAAAAAAAAAAAATTTTTTTTTTTAAAGCATTTACATTCACATTGCTCGTGGTGATCTTGTAGTGGCTTGTTTTTTGAGTGTCACCTTGATTGGATTAGAAATATCTAAGATCTTTGGCTACCAGAATTCACAAGTGAGACCCTAACCCCAAAGGTTAGGTGTCTGGGAGGAGATTGGTTCACGAGGGGTGGAGTCATCATGAAGGGGGTGAGATGAATATCCACACAGAAGAGCGAGTCTGAGCTTCCCACTGTGTAAGGTTACAGTGAAACACCAATCTCGGGGGACAGGCCCTCGGCAGACCTTCAACCTGCCAGTGCTTTCTTGGAGAAATATAAATAAATCACAAGTATTCACATGTCCCAGAAAAGGATGAACAAGAACTCAAAATGATGATCAGAAAGGAAAAAAACTAAACAAAAAACACCTCAGGGAGATGGAAATCTTGAGGAGAGTGTTGTAGTTGTTTTGTTTCAGTTTTTCAAGACAGTTTTTCTGTGTAGTCTTGGCCGTCCTGGAACTCACTCTGTAGACCAGGCTGGCCTCAAACTCAAAGAGACCCACCTGCCTCTGCGTCCTGAGTGCTGGGATCCATGGTGTGCACCACCACCGCCCTGCTAAGAGTGTTTCTTAAGGACAAGGGACTTCTTTAGATTTTAAAGGAACAGAGCAGTAGGGTTAGAAGATCTGAGCGGGTAGACAGGAGAGGAGCAGCAGTAGGGAAAGCCGCCTCCCTCTTTTAGCAGACACAGTGGCTTCCTTCCGCCCAGTGACACAAATGCCACCCCCACCCAGGAATTTCCTCTGGGCACATTTTATAGAGGAGCCTGGAAGATAAGCTTGTCTAGAAAGTACTCATCATGTGGCTTATCGCCTCAGCCACACTTCCTTAGCAGATGTCTCTGCTCTTTCAGATCTACAAAGTAACCAAAAGTTAAAGGTTGTCATTGTCCACACCCTTGGATCACTGTGGGATTTCCAAAAGTAGGTAGCAGTTAAACGTTTTCATTTACATATTCAAATTTTTTAGTAAAACTCAGTTAGCTTTATAATCCAAGATGTTTACCATTCTACCTCCTATAAACTGTGGCATTTGCTGAACTTCTCCCTTTCTCTGTCTCTCTCTTTCTCTGTCTCTCTCTCTGTCTCTCTCTGTCTCTGTCTCTCTCTCTCTTTCTCTGTCTCTCTCTGTCTCTGTCTCTCTCTTTCAGACAGGGTCTCTACATAGCCCTGGCTGTCTTGGAATCACTATGTAGACCAGGCTGGCTTCAGAGATCCACCTGCCTCTGCCTCCAGAGTGCTAAAGGCATGTGCCACTACACCTGGCCTGCATTTACTAAATTTTATGATTTTCTGTTGTTGATTTAATGGCGACAAAGCCTACTTTTCCCCATTAGACTAACCCTTTAACACATAGACCATTCTGATAGAAGAAGCTCTAGCCTTTTCTCTTGTAATGAACCAGAGGCCCCTTTCCCATCCTCACTTCTACCCCGAGAGTTTGGAATCTCTAGCCTACTTTTTCATCTGTGTGCCTTGTTGCCATGGTGATGAGCACGGTCAGAATGGAGATCATGGCATATGTAATAGGCGTCGTCACGGGGGGCAGATTGGAGCCACCCACTGGAAGAGACACTGGGCTGTGGACTGATGCCCTTTGTCCTTTCCCTCCCCAGGATTAACGAGGGTGGAGAATGACCCACGGAAGTCTGTGAAGAGTCTACAGTACAGACGTTTGTATTTGGGGAGTTTTTAATGCGTACCAGTCATAAACTTTACATTTTCCTCAACCTAATCTTTGAATGGAGAGCTGCCTGCTTAGGATGTCCCCTGTTCAAGGTACTTGGCTTTCATCAAATTTTCCTCTAACTTCATAAAAAGTAGCCCCAAAGATTAATAGTTTATGGTATTTTGCTCCTTACCCCTGATGTTTTTAAATGCAGTCAATTAATTCATGCTAAATTTATGCTTGTTTTAAAATTATGATGAAATAGTCTCTAGATTTTGTGGAAATGTGTGATTTCTGTAAGACTCAGTAGCTGTCCACACTTCACTTTTAACCTACATTCATATTCGTTCTTTATACATTGCATCTTTAAGGATGGTATTCCCAGGGTGCTCATAAACTACCCAAATATTAAGCAAAATGACGTAGTTGCTCAACTCTGAACAACTGTTTTTGAATTTATCTTATTGTCTTAAATTTTGTATTGCTTATATTTTTGTTTGTTTAGGTGGTACGTACAACATGAAATAATTCAATGCCGTGTTTTAGATTATAGAGTCATGGCTCATCCATTGCAAACCAAACCACAGATACATTTTACCAGCTTGGTTGCGAATGAAAATGAAAGTGCAATGGCAATATAAATGCTTCTATGTAACAAAAATTAATTACCAGGAACACTGCTAAAGCAAGAGTATTAGGAATGCTAAGCCTAGAATGACACAGTAACACTATTACTCTTGAGCCACACTTAACACTCTGGCCCAGAAATTGCTCTACGGGCCTGCTGCTCTGTGACAAGGGGACTCGAACTCCCTTCCATTCTTACTTCCTTGCCTGTCGGGCTTTTCTCTTCACCCAGTGACCTTGTATTCGCCGATTTCACTAGCCTCTGTGATGGTTCTAACAATGATCTGAAGGCGTGTCTGGAGTCAGTGGCACACTACATTTCTAACACACCTTACAGTGCATCCACTTGCCCAAGCCAGCTTTCCCCCTTTGTAGCTTGAAGGGGAGGAGAGAGGGCATAGGAGCGGGATCTGGGTGTCCATGCTGACTCTGGCCCAGGCTCGGCCTGAGCTGGGCTTAGAAACTCCTTTTTTGTTTGTTTGTTTGTTTGTTTTGTTTTTGGTTTGGTTTGGTTTGGTTTGGTTTGGTTTGGTTTTGGTTTTTTTGAGACACAGTTTTCTCTGTGTAGCCCTGGCTGTCCTGGAACTCTCTCTGTAGACCAGGCTGGCCTCGAACTCACAGAGATCCACCTGCCTCTCGAGTGCTGGGATTAAAGGCATGAGCTACCACCTCCCTACTGGAAACTCCTTTTTAACTCTGTGCCCAGCACATGACTTTCCAAAGAATGGTCCAAGGACAAAAAAGAAGCAGGTGACACCAGGTTTGTTTAGGCAAGCAACACTGGCAGCCGTGTGGCCGTACTGGAGGTAAGGGAAATCATCTTGAGAGACCCAGATGAGATGGAGCAGAAGAGACTGATATCAAAGAAATCTGAGGGGAGAAAAACTAAGATTGACTGTTTGCTGTAATCGGAAGGACCCTGTTGTGATTACTGGTGAGCTGTGCTTGCTGACATTTACCATTGTTAGTATAACTCCCACATTTTGTCACCTTTCAGAGGTGGAATGGATTAAGTTCTCCACCAAGTCCTCAAATGTTACGCTATTCTCCAAGTGAATGTCTTCTCACCACCAATGGGAGAGGTCTGAAGGAAGTGAGTGGAGTTAGTTCTATGGGGAAAATAGACTCCTGCATGGGTGAGGTTTGCTGCAATGAAGAAGCTCTGCAGTCCCCATGGCTCATTGTCTTCCAGGAGCGAGGACATTGTAGGCAAGAGTGGTAGGTTTTATGGTTATATTTGTGAGGAGTCTCCTCTGTCATAGGCCACCATTCCCTGATACTTTGTGGGTGGAGGGAGATGTCATGGCTTTGATGTTATCATCAGTGTGGAAGTAGAAACTAGGGCAGCAGGAATTATTTCTGTTTTGATTAATGATGAAGCTGGCATCCTGAGAGGCTGCCTACCTTGGCTAATGTTAAGGTCGACGGTGGTAGGATAGATGAGAGTTCATTTTCAGCCTCCTTGTGGGCATCGACTGTATTGTGTGTCTAAAGTCGCTGATTTGGATACTGACTTGGATAAAAAGGGTTGGCAGTACCAAAACTCTTTCACTGGTACTTTGAAGTTGGTATAGTAGTCCATGCCTGTAATTCCAACACATGAGAAGTAGAGGCAGAAGGACTGTGGGTTCAAGGTGTTATCTTCAGCCACATACGGAATTCCAGGCATATCTGGGGTACTTGAGGCCCGAGGCCCCGTCTCAAACAAAAACAGGTTGAGAATATAGGTCAGTTTTACAGAGCCCTGGGTCTCTCTCACTTGGTGTGGCACATGCCCACTACTCTTGGAAGTGGATATAGGAAGCAAAATTCAGTGTTGTCTTCAGCTACTTGGGGACTTGGAAGGCAGCCAGAGATCGGTACCTAAATGATAGCGAGGGGACCACAGACAGTTTCAGTAACTACTTTTCTGATATTGATAATCATCTAAATTTGTGGAATGCAGTCTAACAGTAACCCTTATTGTTATAATAACATTTCAGGGACATTTGAAACTTGGGTGTAAAGCCAGACACTGTTGTATACCAGAGAGACGGACTGAACAAAGACAATTGGCTTTGAACATGCCTTGCTTTCGTGGCTTCCAGGTTGAGTCTCGTCCTTGAACCCATGCCCACCTTTAGGCCAGGTTCCGGAGAGAAGAGTCCTCTGCTTGGGCAAGCTTGTGAACTCTTGGGCATGGTCCTCACAGTGGCTCAGCTCTCTCCTCCTCTGTAGCTCCTGTGACTCTCAGGGTCACAGAGCAGTCCCTCTGCCATCATCCTCTGTCTGGAACTTGAGGTGCTGATTCTGGTCTTTTCAGTAGTCACATGGATGTTAGTTATACTCTGTCACGTTTACCAGTTGTGGAGGCTTAAGTAAGTCACAGTGTTAGGTTTTGTCTGATCTGTAAGAAACCCCTATGGGACTGTTGTCAACATTACATCAGCCGGTAGGAAAACACTGGGATTCCCACATTTTATCGTCTTCTCATGAAATGTTCTGATGCTTTGACTGCACCAAGTTTACCCATGATTTCTGCCTCTCCTCAGCGGCTTCCTAGGGCTGGATCCTCACACAGGACATCTGTCATCTGTCTTCCTGGGAACATATAGTAGGGAAATCTCTGTCTTTTGATGGACATGTGTCAGTTCAGTAACTAGGCTTTAATTGACTTTTTATGTGTTGTTGTGAAAGTAGAACCAAGTTCCTGCTGTGAAATTAGACTTGCGTAGTTGTTGACTGAAGAGGAAGAATACAGATGCATTGGATTTATAGGTTCTTTTTAAAGATTTTCAGATTTATTGATTTTATTTCATGTGTTTTGCCTGCATGTAAATGTACTGCATACATGCCTGGTGTCTGCAGAAATCAGAATCAGGTGTTAGATCCTCTGGAACTAGAGTTGTGGATGGTTGTGAGCCACCATGTGGATTCTAGGAAGCAAACCCGGGTAATTTGCAAGAGTAACAAGTGTTCTTAACTGCTGAGCCATCTCTCCAATCATAGAAAAAATTATTAATAGGTCCCAGGATCAGAGCATAATAGCCCATGAATTTCAACATTGTCCCATAGATGAAAAAATAGAACATTTTCTATTTATTGGCCATTTATTATCAGTGCATACATTGAGATATGGAGATTTATAAATAGCCTTGAGAAGTGTTTAGGGCTAATTAGTCTCCATGGGTGTCAGTACTCAAGATATTCAAAGAAACATACATTTGGAAAGTAAAAAAAATAAATTTTTTTCATTTTACTTGTTAGATGTCTTAAACTTTGGCCTTTTTACAGTATACTTGAGAGGTGGCAAAGTTCATAACTTTGCCAGTCTTGTTACTTAACAGTCTGTGCAAAGAAAGTTGATTCTATGATGACCTTACTTTTGAGAAAGCAAGCAAGTTGTTTAAAATCTCTGTGTGCGTGTGGAGAATAAGATGTTAGGTTATGCAGGGACAGTGTGCTGTAGAGTTCCTCTGGAAACGTGAAGAAGGGAAGTTAAATTCTCAGTACATCTTTTCTGTCTTTCCTCTCCAGTAAATTCTCAGGGTTGTTACATACTATGGTCAAATCTTTAAAAAAAAAAAAAATCTTTTTAAACAGCATGCTTCCTTCCCTGGTGAGATTTTTATTTTGGTGTTGCATTGCCCCTGTTGCTGGGGTCTGAAATGTTCTGTTTGTTTCTGTGATTTTGACCTGATAATCTCATTTGGATTTACCAGGCTCAACAGCTGTTGTTTTCATCGACTATTGCAAAGTCGTATTAAGGTCTCAAATTGATAAAAATCCTTCCCAGGGTTGCCCTAGATTATTCAGAGATTTTTAAAAATACAAACTTGTCCACTGTAATTGTCGTGTTCTTTTAATAAAACTTACAGTAATGTTGATAATATCCCAGAACACGTGCTACATAGGCTAAGACTCTTTGCTGCTCTTCCATAGAACAGTGGTGTGGTTTGTAGATAGAGTGGTATTTTCTGGGTAAATCTGGCTCTCCTCCTTTCTCCTGGTGCAGGGAGAGACCTCAGTTCCTTTGTGATGTCGGTGGTATCTGGTGTGATGTGATAGATGTTTGTCGTTTGATCTTAAGTGATCCTTTGGCTTTGGTAAAGCAGAATCAACATTGAGAAGGTGGAGTCTTCGAGAGTGTCTCGGGGGAGTGTAAACTCGGAATAGTAACCGTTTCATTAAATTGTTCTGCAGCCTTATTGGAAGAGGATATCACGTGTCGAGTCTTGCCTTTTAATTTCATTATTTAATACAGCAGGAATGTTTCAGAGCTCCTTTGCCATGATAGCAACCCTGCCAGCCGTCCTTTGGTCTGTCCAGTCTAACATGATGGGAAGCATGGCATTACCCTTACATTCCCCCGGTCTGTCTGTTAGCTATGACTGCCATCCACTGTCTGCACCATTTCTCTCTCTCCCCTTTTTTCCTCTTGAGAGTTTTAATTTATTCTCTTCCTGAATCCAGGGCCAAAGCAATAGATTTCTTTGTTGCATAGTGATACAGCCAATCATTTCTGCATTTACAGGGAGTGGTATGCCTCCATTTCAAAGCCACCCTTAGAGGCACAATCACAGTGGATTATGACAGCTTCAGGAAGGAGAATGGCAGCTGCTGTCCTGTTTTTATGGGTAGGCTCAGAGGACCCACCCAGTATACCCTGCACA
The DNA here is from genome assembly GCF_007827085.1 of Peromyscus californicus insignis. Classification (NCBI taxonomy): domain Eukaryota; kingdom Metazoa; phylum Chordata; class Mammalia; order Rodentia; family Cricetidae; genus Peromyscus; species Peromyscus californicus. The sequence continues at coordinate 95,768,574 of NW_026294424.1, forward strand.
GTACATACCCAGAAGAGAAAGACGTAAACACAGGCCCCTGAGCTCGCGAGTCCCTTTTCCTCTCCATCATACTGTCTGCCTACCCAAATGGTGTGTGGTTTCCCAATGCCGTGTTCACACAAGGAATTCAGTCAGTATGTTATGTAAAAATATGCCAAATGTCAGCAAACTTTGTAAAAACTAATTGTCCATTGATCTCTTCCCTAACTAATAATTACATCTTGCAGTACATGTATAATCAGGGAGGTTTCCTGCCTTTTAAATCAGTGACATTGTGAATGGCCAACTTAAGAACAGCAGGCCAGCAATCAAGTGGATGTCCCAAAGAGCCCTCACTACAAGATCAGTGGAAATACTGAGGAAGGAGCACCGTAGAATTTTGAAAGATGGAGACAAGGTGTGCGGAGTTAGAGTGATCGTGGATGAAGTCATCTCATCTGCTCGGCATTTGTTGGAAAGCGAAGTGGGCATGGGCATTGGCAGGAGCTGATCACTACATGAAAAGCTCATGGGGGATCCTTCTAGTTTCTTCGTATTTTATTGTTATAAACCTTCCTAGTATAGTTTTTAAATGAAAAAAATATAAAAATGTTGGTTGGTTGGACCTTGGAGCTTTGCTTGAATGTAGTAAACTCAAGGTGGGGTCATGTGGCATCCTCATCCTGCTGGAGGTCATTTCAGCTTTACCCCCTGCATTTGCCCCACCACACCTGATGCACTGTGGCGGGTTCTGAAAGGCAGACACAGTGACTGATTTTTAATGGCTTGTGCTCATGGGCTCAGAATGGATGTATTTTTCCCTCTTCCAAGGCCCTCCTCCCCCTGCTTTGCAAATGCTTTTTCTTGGAGACTGGAGAATGGACAACAAAAGATAAAGGCATGGCTGTAATTCCCTGGTGATATGAAGTTAAGCATTCAGGAGGGCATCTCATTTCGCCCCCCAGAAGTGTGGAAGAGCAGGCTGTTATAACAGGAAGCGCCACCCAGCCAGGTAGAACGCCTCCACCTTGGTGCAGCTTCCAAAAGCAGATTTCCCTTTCCTGCTTAAATCCTCCACCGCAGAGGGGGAGAGGATGGAGACAGCAGAGGAATCCAGACAAGAATTACTAGTTATTTCACTGTGAGTCGGGCATGTTCATGCTAACATGCACCGGCTTATAACAATAATTTCCTAAGTTGTTGGGAATTTTGCAAGCCACTTGTTAATCATTAAAACACTAAGTTATAGGGATGGAGAGATGGCTCAGTGGTTAAGAACCTAGCTGATCTTCCAGAGGACCCAGGTTCGATTCCCAGCACCCACATGGCAGTTCACAACCATCTGTAACTCCAGTTCCAGGGGATCCACTGCCTTCTTCTGACCTTGGGCACATGGTGCACAGACATATATGCCGGCAAAACACCCATACACATAAAATTTTTTAAAAATTAGGAAAACTGGGTTATATGAAGTATTAAAAGTAGTACACATTCATCACTTCCCAGTTTTACTATAATTTGCAAACTACCTGTGCTCTGGAGAATCTCTGTGTCTGAGGCTGAGGACGTAACTGCGTCAAGTTTTAGCACAAAGACCTGAGTCATGTCCCAGCACGGTATAAACACGGTGCACTGTGCATGCCTGTGATCCCAGCACTAGGGAGGTGGAGACAGGATCCGCGGGCCTTGCTGGCCAGCTGTTACAGATGAGTGAGCAAGCTCCAGGTTTAGTGGGAGAGCTTGTCTGAGGTGGAAAGCGATAAGACACACTTGACATGGACCTCTGGCCTCCATGAGATGCATGTACATACATAGGCAGGTATACATGGACAGATAAACGTGCATATCATGCACACGCACACACACACACACGATCTTATGCCCAGTGTTTCTGCAGAGTTGTAGCATTATATAAGGTTGACACATTTGTATGTACATCTCAACTGCACTTTCATTAGTGGTTTGAAACTAGCCTTACTGGGAATATTTTACACCGTGTAATATAGTAAGGATTCCAAAGTCAGGCCTTTTGTTTGTTTCAGATTAGTTATCTGTAGCAAACCACTGGGTGTGTTTATGATATCTGAGTTATATTTTTAAGAGTCTACTTAAGGTACATGGAAATAAGATATGAACCGTGTCTAGACTGTCATTTGGGTGACCCAGAGAGGGTGGGTGTTGTGATTATTACATCACTGTTGGGCACATGGGCTCTGGTGTGGGCTCACTCTGCTTTGGTGTGTGGTTAGAATTTCCCATAATAAAAAGTTAAAGCATTAATTAAGGTGTGTTACCCTGAGAGCAAAGCAAGCTTCCTGAACTCAGTGGTCAGGCACCCAATTCTGGCCCTGCACTTGTCTGGCCCTTATGTCTTGCCAGTGAAGTTCCTTTAGTAAACTTTTCTCAAATTTTGGAGCCCTTATTTTGTAAGTGGTTCATGCAGATCATTGACTTTAAAGATGGGTTTCTCATTAAGTAAAATCAAGAAGTCACTTTGCAGCTTATGGTACCCATGAAGGCAAAGGAACCCAGTGGAGGTGCCCTAGGACGTTAAAAGCCTCCCATTGCAGAGCAGAGATGCTCTCACTGGCTGTGCAATCCTGCTTGCACAGCCATTCACACAAACAGGGGAAGGAGTCACGTTATTGCTCAGGAGGATGCTGACAGCTATGTGCCAGCTGTGTGCCCTTCCGATTTATTTTCAGGCTAGCAGATTTGAGTCATCACTCATGAAAGGAGAGCTGTCAACTGCCGAGTCTCCGGCACCTCCCTCCGTGCTACCTCACTCATATGCTAGATGGGCTTGGAATTAAAATAACCGTAATTTAATGGCTTAAAAAGTTGCAGCCCACATTCTGTGCTGTCTGCATGTCATAAAGCAAGCGTCACAATACTTTTTCTAATGTGTGTTGCAGTATCAAATGGAAAAGTTGTAACATCGGTTACTTAAGTACAATGCATCTCTTTGTAAGTCTGGAGTTTTCGTATCATTCTCAATATGAGTTTGGAGTCTAATACTTTCTTCCTGGATTTGATTATGCAATAGTTCATACAAGCTTAATCTCTAGTTGACCAGAAAAAGATTACACTGAGTTGGTCATTGATTATCGCATCAACCAGGGCACTAGTTGGGCCTCATAGTGGGAACAAAGAATAACAATGGCCTTGTCAGGAAAGGGCGGCTAGAATGTCTACTTTTAATGTCATGTACTGGCTGCTCTGTGGAGAAAGACAGGCTTAGATCGTTCACCAGGTTTAATCATCAAAAGTTCAAAACAATGAAAACAACAGATGTTAAACTCAGGTACTTGGGGTCAAAATACCAAAAGGAAGTGTGAACTGGAGCACACGCTGCCAACAGGATGTGAGAGGGGAAACCCAGAAACCAGAACAGGGCAGCAGGTGAGGAGCCTCTGCAACACCTCGCTCAGACAGGTGGGCAGCGAAGTCACCTGGAGACCCTGGCCACCTTGGTCTGTTCCCAGAGGAGTTTCCTTAGGATAGATAGCAGTCATAGTTCAAAATTAAGTTGGAGATTGTGACATGATTGCTCAAGAAAACACATGATCAGTTCTTAAAGTGAAACATGCACAGGGCTGTGATTTATCCCACCAAATATTTATTGTCTGGGCTTGGTGGTGAGAAACTCTCAGTGATTTCCACAGAGAGAATCCATGCTCCTGAGGCACACCCTCTAGCAGATGGAGACAGCACAGAATAAATAAGCGTCAAGTGTACAAATCACAGATAAAGTCTGTGCAGCAGAAGGAAACAAGCACTTCAAAACTACATTGTCCAAGGATATGGTCTCCAACTCAGAGCTGTCACAGGATGTTGATACTTATAAAAACAGAAAACACCACTTCTAAAATTCTTGTTATTCTTGATGTCAATGAACTAAATATGTTCACTATTTTTATGACCAGTAATTTAGAACACGCTAGTGAGTGTGGTTTGAGAGAAGCCATTTTTTTTATACTGAAGTAAAATGAAAAGTGTATCCTTGCAGGTTTTTATGGCAGTTCACAATCAGGGAGGTAGTGAGCATCTGCAGCGGGGATGCTGGGACTCACTCAGAAGAAGTCTTGATTAGTTCAGTCTCCTGCTTGCCTCCAGCCGGGCAGCCGGGCCGAAGATTTTTCTGAGAGGTGCTTTGTAAAACTAACTCTCTGTCTCTCTGTCTCTCTGTCTCTGTCTCTGTCTCTCTCCTCTCTCTCTCTCTCTCTCTCTCTCTGTGTGTGTGTGTGTGTGTGTGTGTGTGTGTGTGTGTGTGTGTGTGTGTGTGTGTGTGCATTCTATAACATATGTTTGGAGTTGAGGGAGTTGTTTTTTATTCAGACAGGGTCTTACTATGTAGCCCAGGCTAACCTGGAGCCTATGATTTCCCGGTATCTGTTTCCCACCTGCTAGAATTACATGTGTACCACTATATAAGCAATAAGCCAACTTTATGTCTTATGCTACTAAGTTGTCATAAATAAAATTAAGTTAACTGTCTTTAAATGGGATTCTGTAGAGAGCACTCTTGTAAATGGGTTGTTTTATGGAGGAGGCTACATTTGGTTTTTTTAATGTACTTTTTACACATTACCAAGTTCAGGATTTTATATCTCAACATCCCAGAGCCTTTAGTAGAAGTGAACAGCCTAACAAATGCATATTCTCTCTCTCTCTCTCTCTCTCTCTCTCTCTCTCTCTCTCACACACACACACACACACACACACACACACACACACACACACACACACACCCCTGCCCTGGGCTCTGTTTGCCTTTTCTATTGTCTGTTAATCCTCTGTATCAACTCATGCAGGCACGGCCTCAGTCTCCTCCACTGCTGGCCCTGTGGCCCAGATCAGGCTTGTCATCTGTCCTTGCAGCCTGGCTCTCTTTAACAGCTAGAATGACACCAAGACCTTATGTTGAATCCTGAAAAACTGCAGAGCCCACTCCCATCAGGGAAAATCTGATGGAAAATGTGTAAATGTGTGGATAGTAGGTTTGCTGTGATCCCCTCTTCTCAGCCTTCCTTAGTTGTCCCAAGGACCACTGACCTATCAGCTGCCTCTGTGATCCCCTCTTCTCAGCCTTCCTTAGTTATCCCGTGAACCACTGGCCTATCAGCTGCCTCTGTGATCCCCTCTTCTCAGCCTTCCTTAGTTATCCCGTGAGCCACTGGCCTATCAGCTGCCTCTGTGATCCCCTCTTCTCAGCCTTCCTTAGTTGTCCTGTGGACCACTGACCGGGCTACTGCATTTCCTGTGTGTACTTCCCTCTTGCCAGCAATATTCTGTTAGCACTTTTCAGTTAAAAGCTAGGTAGCCAAACCCTAAGGCAGAACCCCTCAGTTAAGTTAATTACTCTTGATCTGACATGAAACAGCAGTGACTTCCACTTTAGATAGCCATTCCTCGTCCCTCCTCGTCCCTCCTCAGTCCATCATTTCTGTTCTTTCTCATCACACTCCCTGTCTAGACCCTCACACCTTTTCATTTAAATTGTCTCTGTGGGTCCCTGACCCCCTTGCTCTCTTCACTTCACCTCTGACCAAAGCACTTCTTGTACTTTCAGTATCTTTTAAAATATTGCTTCATTCTTCCAGATTCTGTGATTATCTTTTTAAAGCCAAGTCAGTCGTGTGCTTTATTCTGGAATCTGAAACCCCGAATGTCCTCACTGCTGTATTTATTCACAGGGATATCACCCCGGGACACATTTCTTTGCTCAGGACCACGCCGCCTCATTCTTCCCTCCCAGAGCATCTTCTCCTCCAGATCCTTTCCTCCCCTAAAGACTAGGGGTGCATCGTCCACCAGGACTCTGCTCCGGATGGTTGGGAAAACACTGTGCTTAAGAATTGGCATGGTGGCTTAAATCTGTAATCCCAGCTCTTGAGATGGAGGCAGGAGGGTCAGAAATTCAGGGTCAGCTTTGGCTACCAAGTGAGTGTCAGTCCAGGCTGGGCCACTTGAGACCCTGTATGAGAACAGAAACAAAACGCAGGACAAATCTGTATTCCGTACTCAGTGTCTGGAGTGGACTCACATTCTTCCCTAGCCATCTTCTTGTACTTTCAGTATCTTTTAAAATATTGCTTTCCTTCCATCTTCTTCCTTCATGGCTGGGAATCAAACTTAGGACCTTATGCATGCACACCCTACCCCCAAGTTCCAGATGAAATTGCGTTTTCTCTCCGAGCTGACATTCTTAAAGTCAAGGGCATGGTTTACATAACTGCTCAAGAAAAGAGTACTCCGTGTACTTAGGAGTATTCTGGGTTCAAAATTAATCATCTGCGCCTCATCTATTTCCCTTTTCCTTTCTCACTTGCGTTTCCCATCTGCCCTGACCTTTTGGGGTCTTGTAAGGAGAGACATAAGATCAATTTGCTTCCTTGTCACCTTTAGCCCGTAATTCAGCAAATGCTCAACAAATTCTTACAACTCTAGAATATGAGGCTCTAAAATGAAAGTATAATGTTTGATAGAGGGAGTAACAGAGACAGGAGGGAGAGGGTATCTAGAGGAAAGGTCGTCTAAGGGGCTGGTCTGCGTCTCTTTAAAAAAAAAGGTATGTGCGTGTGCATGCACGTGTGTGGGTGTGGGTATGTGTGTGTGTATGCAGGTGTGTGGGTGTGGGTATGTGTGTGTGTGGTGTATGCACGTGTGTGGGTGTGGGTATGTGTGTGTGTATGCACGTGTGTGGGTGTGGGTATGTGTGTGTGTATGCACGTGTATGGGTGTTTGGTGTGTGCCATGGTACACATGTGGGGGCAGAGGACAACTTTCAGGAGTTATTTTTCTCCTCCTACCATGTGGGACCCAGGGCTTGAACTCAGGTCCTCAGGCTTGGCAGCAAGCCCCTTTGCACACTAAGCCATGTCACATGCCACTGGCCTGCTTCAGCACTCATTCTTCCCATGTGTCTACAGATAAAACATGTCAATCAAAGCTTGGCTCAGGCTCTTCAATCTCTTTTAACACAACGGCAGTAGACCAGGCTCAGCTTCTTAGGAGTGGCTGTGCCCTGGCAGAGTAGGCTACCAGGTGTTTACTGAACACATACTAGCCATGTGATTTGCATATTTCACATGCATGTGCTCATAGACATGCACACTCAGACTGATTTGTTAGTCACTGCTTGCTCTATTCAGGTGTCCCTCTCTTTTAGATTTTATTCCTATTTGTAGCAGTGATGGGCTTGCTTTGTGTGGGGGGAGGGGGGGTACTCATTTTCTTTGTTTTTTTGCAGTGACTGACAGGGGCTACAGTTGTGGGTCACTGAGGATCTAACTTACTTAGGTTGCTAAGGAATGTTCAAAAAATGTTGCACTTCATGTATTTAAACTTACTCAACCCTGCTTGAAGCCAGAAGAAAGTAAATCAGTGAGTGAGAATTTCTCTGGTTTTCCTAGGCCCTCTTTCATGCATGCCATCTCCCAGAATAAGTATCGTGATTGCAGAGACCAAGAAATGATGGTGCTTTTTCATATTCCTGTCAGAAGGAGAACCTATGGAATAGAGTTTTGTTCAACAATACCTTGCACAATGGAATCGCTGTACTTTCTTACTGTGCCTAGGTGATTGCATAGAAGTTTAGACTTTACAGTAGAATAAAAGATCCAATAGGATCCCAGCAGAGCAGCTCGGGGAAATAGGACCTGTTAGCTAAGGGGCAAAGCCGGTCATTACGGATTGCCATGGTTTTATGAGCACATTTACCAGCATGGAAGCATAGCTTCCCCCTGCTCTCCACTCAGCAGGGCTGGGTGAGTCACTTGTGTTTCATGTTGGCCAGTCCCACCACAGGAAAATACATTTGCATAAAAGATTATATCAGTCGATGGACAACAAATTGAAGACTTACCTCTTGAAATCCCTCTTAGTGTTGCTCTGATTACATTGATGTTGCCAAGGGAATGGACTTTTAAATGAAATTTTAATAGCACTCCGACTAATTCCAACGTGTCTTTCATTGCCCTCAGCTCTTACAGTGTGATCATATCTGTTTTCACTTCCTGGTTTGCCCACGCAGCCTTTCCTGGGAAATATTTAAATAACGTGGTTAGGAGAGAAAACTGTCGCTGCCAAGTGGAGGCACGGATTTAGTTCATGGTGTTATTCTTCTTTATTTAAAATAGTTTTCAAGTGTTGCATATAAAGTAGAGGGTTTATTACAGCACTGTCATGCATGTATGCTATTACAGTTGTTCTGGTTCATTCCCCTCCCATGGTGCTTTACTCTCTGTGACACCTCCTCTTGATGGTCCTTCCTCCCCATTCGGTGATTTTTATAAAATGAAATTTCCTAATGCTTAAACTGGTAAGCCAATTGTTTAAAATCCGTGTGCATGTATGTGTGTGTGTGTGTGTGTGTGTGTGTGTGTGTGTGTGTGTGTGTGACAGAGAGAGAGAGAGAGAGAGAGAGAGAGAGAGAATGTGTATGTGTGTGTGTGAGAGAGAGAGAGAGTGAGAGTGTGTGTGTGTGTGTGTGTGTGTGTGTATGTATGTATGTGAGAGTGTGGGGGGAGACTGTGTGTGTGTGAGTGTGTGTGAGAGAGAATGTGTGTGTAAGAGTGTGGGGGGGGAGAGAGTGTGTGTGAGTGTGTGTGTGAGAGAGAGAGAGTATATGTGTATGTAAGAGTGGGGAGAGAGGGCCGGGCGGTAGTGGTGCACGCCTTTAATCCCAGCACTCGGGAGGCAGAGGCCGGCGGATCTCTGTGAGTTCGAGGCCAGCCTGGGCTACCAAGTGAGTTCCAGGAAAGGCGCAAAGCTACACAGAGAAACCCTGTCTCGGAAAACCAAAAAAAAAAAAAAAAGAGTGGGGGGAGAGACTGTGTGTGAGTGTGTGTGTGAGAGTGTGTGTGGGAAAGAGTGTGAGTGTGTGTGTGTGTGAGAGAGTGTGTGTGAGAGTGTGTGGGGGAAAGAGAGAGTGTGTATGAGTGTGTGTGTGAGAGAGTATGTGTGTATGTAAGAGTGGCGGGGGGAAGAGACAGTGTGTGTGTGTGTGTGTGTGTGTGTGAGAGAGAGAGAGAGAGTGTGTGTGTGTGTGTTTGTGTGTGTGTGTGTGTGTGTGAGTATGTGTATGTAAGAGTGTGTGTATGTAAGAGTATGTGTGTGGGAAAGAGAGTGCATGTGAGTGTATATGTGTGTGAGTATGAGTGTGTGTGTATGCAGTTCCACAGAGGTTAATGTCTGGTGTTTTCTTCATTTGCTCCCCACCTTATTTTTTGAGATAGGCTCCCTTACTGAACCTAGAACCACACTGACTGACCAAAAAACCCAAGGGCCTCCTGTGCCCACCCTCCTGTGTCCACCCTCCTGTGCCCACCCTCCTGTGCCCACCCTCCTGTGCCCACCCTCCCAGCACTGGGATGTCAGGCCACTCACAGAGGAGCCAAACTCCGATCTTTGTGCTTCCCTGGTGGGTTCTTTACTGACAGAGTCAGGCCCCAACCAGCGTTGTTTAAACAAAAAAGAAAGAAAAACTTAGTTGGCAATGAAATGAATTAGGTTACCTTGTGATAAAGTCATCCCTTCTACGGGACTGTTTGATTATTGATTAGGCACTAGTTGTGAAACAAATGAAATGTTGGCCCATAATTAGAGCAATTGTGATTTGATTTTCAGCAGATTTGATTGTGGGGTGAGGGACATAATGCCTAATTTCCAATGACTAACAGCCTGTATATTAAGGTGATGACTTGTTTATCATCCAGTTAACAGGCCGTGCTAGATCTGGCGCCCTTTTGTGTGTGTGTTTAAATGACCGTTCATGCATGTTAAAGCATTGGGTGAAATATTTGGCTATTTGTTCTAAAGTGATATTTGTACGGTAAAATATTTAATCTAAAGTATTCAGACATCTTCTAGTCTAAAGTACCACTTACCAAACTCATTTCTCTTTGAAAAAAGCCAGTTAAGACTTTCAGGAAAATCCTGCTTCCTCGTCTAGTGGTGTCATATGCCAGGCTAATCTGGATATTTGATTTTTTTTTTTTAGCATGATTTTCTCTACTTGGAATTTTAATTGTGAAGCCTGTTTATGTTTTTGCTTTTTGAGGTTATCAGATATATGTTCTAATGTGAAATTAGACTTCCTGCTCTCACTGTCAGGCTCTTACCAGTGGATGTTTCCAGATTAATATCCCTGAAATGTAATACGTTCCCTGAGATAGTTTCCCATGATTCCATTGCTCAGTGACATTTTACTGCATGTAGGATCAAGTCTAAATTCTTTTCTTCTTGTGAAAATCTTTGTTAATTCCCAAAGTTATCTCTGTTCCCCTAAACAATAATTACTCAGATATCTGTTAGGCTTGGGGCCTGGATTTCATTCTGAAAATTTATTATCTTGACATTTGAGACTTTATTTAATATTTGACCTTAATCTCTTTTCCATTATCTTTATCACGTCTGTCTGAAGAATTCCAGTGCACCCTACCTGTTAACCCCTGAGCTCCCCTTGAGTTTCTATTCTGACTTTGTTTGGGTGGTTCATGGTGCACCCCCAGCCCTTCATGGTGTGCCCCCAAGTCCTTCATGGTGTGCCCCAGTCCTTCATGGTGTGCCCCAGTCCTTCATGGTGTTCCCCAGTCCTTCATGGTGTGCCCCAGTCCTTCATGGTGTGCCCCCAGGCCTTTGTGGAGTACCCCCAGTCCTTCATGGTATACCCCAGTCCTTCATGGTGTATCCCAGTCCTTCATGGTGTGCCCCCAGTCCTTCATGGTGTACCCAGTCCTTCATGGTGTGCCCCCAGTCCTTCATGGTGTACCCAGTCCTTCATGGTGTACCCCAGTCCTTCATGGTATACCCCCAGTCTTTCCTGGTGTGCCCTGATTATGAGTCCCCCCCTTCTCCGTTCCTTATCCCTTCATCCCCAACTGTACAGCTCTGTGGACCTTACAGTGATCGTTACCCCCTTACTTGAGGGACTGAAGACATTTGTGTGCCAATTTCTTCACTTTCTTATATTTATGTCTTCTTTCACCAAAGCACAAACTCCTGAGGGCCAAGTCTGAGCTTAGGCTCCCCCATCCCCTTCATCACCTGGAACAAGACTCTCACACAGTGCCAGAGTCCATGCAAGATGTGACATTCTTTCAGTTTCTCTTGGTGGCCATTTTTGGGACATGACGCAAGTTGGTGGCCGATGTGACTCTCATTTCTACCTGCCTGTCTCTCAGCCAGCAGTGACTGTGGTGGCATTTCCTGAATGGCTAATGCTCCACAATAAAAGCAGATGGTGCTATCAAATATAAATAGGAAAGTATTTCTTGCGGGGGATGCGGGGGAGAAAACATTCACTTTCTCAGCACAGCCTTTCCACCTTTTGACTTTGGCTGCTAAGAAAGTGCCATCTTAGCAGAGATTCAGCTGCTATATACAGAGGAGAAACTCCAGCAGAAGACCCTGGGAGTGTAGCTAGAGTTTTCCTGCCTGGCCCACAGTCGGGACAAAACTCTCTCACCTGCCAGTCCCACAGCTGCTCAGACCCAACCAAGTAAACACAGAGACTTATATTGCTTACAAACTGTATGGCCGTGGCAGGCTTCTTGCTCACTGTTCTTACAGCTTAAATTAATCCATTTCCATTAATCTATACCTTGCCACATGGCTCGTGGCTTACCGGCATCTTCACATGCTGTTTGTCATCATGGCAGCTGGCAGTGTCTCTCTGACTCAGCCTTCCACTTCCCAGCTTTATTCTCCTCCTTGTCCTGCCTACACTTCCTGCCTAGCCAATGGCCAATCAGTGTTTTATTTATTGACTAATTAGCAACACATTTGCCATACAGAACATCCCACAGCATGGGAGTCTAGCTGAATGTGCCACTCTGCCATGAGAAAGCCCCACCCTCATTTAAAAGTCATGTGTTAAACTTCCAAATGCAGAATGTGACATCTGCCTCATGGAAAACCTTCAAAGCTAAAATCCCTAGAGAGAGCATGGCTTCTTCCCTGGTGAAGCCTGAGGGTCCTGAGGAGCTCTGGAGCAGAAAGCAGGCCTGTGCAGAAGGATGACTGTCTCCGGCTTTGCAGCTGGACCGTCTGATTCCAAGTCTTGCGTGGATTTAGGAGAAGCTTCCATGTGCTCCCACATGCCCCATAGTCTTTCTGATGGCACTGAGCACCTGCCTACCCACCCCTCTCCCCTGTTGATGGGAGGTTCAGCGTGTCTTCAGTCTCCACAGGAAGGGACCTTTGCATGTCACGTGGAATTTGGTAAATTGAAGGTGAGATGATGGACAGATAAGTTGTGGTTTCTGTTCAGGTCAGGAGGTCTAATTTTAACCCTTTTATCTGTGCATTAATATGCAATAGCTGCTTCTGCATGATAAGCCTGGGATACATTAATCAGCATAATATATACTGACCAGACCTCAGAGCTTATCCATAGTGGGAGGAAAAATCCCTTAATGGAGTGACTACTTATAGGATAATAGAGACTATGAAAGGAAGGGACCGAGAGCTACAAGAGCCTGTGATGATGGAACTGGTCAAGGTGTCAAAGAGGAAGAAGTCCTGGGGAATACCTTTGTAAGTCATTGACTCGGAGCGCGCGGACTTAATTGACAGCTTTGTTTGATCCCTGAAGGTGACTTTGACCTTCCAAGAGAACTTTTTGGCACTGCTTTGAGAGGCAGCCATTTTGAACAATAATAACCCTCCTGGGAGGCTTCCTATGCAGCCTGTGCTATGTGTGATACAGTAAACAATATGCGTTTGGTCTTGGACCCAGTTTCTCTCTCTCTCTCTCTCTCTCTCTCTCTCTCACACACACACACACACACACACACACACACACACACACACACACACACGCAGCCCCAGTACTTTGCCTGCTCCTGGGCTGTATTCTCTTTAATGAAGTGATACTAGTAATTGAATTGTCCTGAGTTCTGGGAACCACATTACAGAATTACTGAACTTGAGAAGGGGTCAGACAAGGCAGCCATGCACCTGAGTAGCGGGGACAGTGGCAGAAGCATGGACAGAAGCAGAGCCCTATATCTGTGGAAGGAGATGTTGACCGGGAGGGCCGTGTAGACTAGGGCTGGATTGTTGCAGCTGATAGAGAAAGGGTGTGTCATGTTTACCCGGAATGTCCTCCAGACATTTTCAGTGTGCCAGCAGAGGAGTTAAGGGCAACAGGTTTGGGCCCCTAGATGCCCCACTCACCGGATAGGAAACATGAGGCACTGATTCAACCCCAAGAGGAAAGTGGACATTGAATCGGAAGCATGGGTTACCTAACAGCCTGCCCTTTCCGAAGGGACTTACCTGTTTCTCTCTTGCGGCTCTTGCCCAATGCTTCACTTCCCACATTCTTCCCGGGAGAAGACGAGCTGATGAAATCAGTGTGTGTCGTGAAAGGTCTTGTCTGGATTCAGGAGGTGGCAAGCTGAACCGCCAGCTGGGTGTTGTTCATTCTCGCCTCTGCAGCCTACCCACTTCGCCATCTATTGATACTGTCCACCCACCATTACAAGGTAGATCTAACAAAGAACGTTCTGTTTGGGCTCCTATTTTACCACACGGCATTTTTTTCTCCTCTGCCTGGAATCTTGACCCGCCCCTGCCCCAGGGTCTTTTTCAAAGGCTCCCGTAGGCTTTGTAGGAGGGCTTAAGTGATACAGAGCGACAGTAGCAACATTTGTTGTTTTGTTTCCTGGGAACCAAACCGTGTAAACAAAGCTGAGGACTGCCTTGTGTTGCTTCCATCCATTGTTCCAGGCCATCTTCTCCTTACAGTCACCAGCCAGAGCTGGCTTGTCACCGGGAGATCCTTTTACATCTGCCGCTGGAGTGATTTCAGAGATATCTTACCTGTGGTATCAGCTCTGAGGCCAGTGAGACAGTAGTGAAAGCTGAGAAGACAGAGGCCCAGAGTGGGGCCTGTGCAGATGGCGGTGGAGGCGGGCCTGGGGTGTGCTCCAGTGCACATGTTCCACACTGCGGAATGGGAAGCTAGCCTCTAGTGGGGAAGCGAGCGTGCAGAGGAAGACCAACAGAGTCAATACTTGGCCCCTAGGACTTGGAGATTAAAAATATGGAAATTTATAAATAAAAACTGAGCAGTCTGCTTTTGCCTTTAGCGGCTCCAAAATGTGGACCAGGCAGGAGTGTGTGACCTTCCTGTGTTACCCAGAAATGGCTGTATAGCAGTGACCCCGTGAGGGGGGGGGGGGGGGGACTTGTGAAGGGAGCCCTGTTCTTGTAGACTCTGGAAACAGGCAGGCTTTAAATATTCTGGTTCTACCCCTCACACCTTTGGTCCAAAGTGTATCACAGTGTATATCCAGGCCATGATGAAGCATGAGACAGCCATAACCTAACTGATGACAAGGTCTGAGTGGCCCAGAGGACCTATTCGGGCTCTTCTTGAATGATCCAAAGTCACTGTGATCAGAGAGTACATAATGCCTAGGAAGTCGATCCCACCAGCTTGTAAAGTGTGAGCTGCAAAGTTAAAGGGGTGTCTGGTTGCCTTGTTGCAGTCCCCTGACGCTGACTCTCAGTGTGGCACATTAGAAGTCCTGTATTGACATGGGCGTGGCCATTCAGGACCCCAAGCGGGGCTGGAGAGACGGCTCAGCGGTTAAGAGCACCGGCTGCTCTTTCAGAGGACCCAGGTTCAATTCCAAGCTCCCACCTGGTGGCTCACAACCGTCTGTAACTCCACTTCTGGGGGATCTGACGCTCTCATTAGACCTCCACAGGCACTAGCCACCCACGTGGTGCACAGGCATACATGTAAGCAAAATACCCACATACTAAAAAAAAGGAAGAAGTCTTAAATGTCTTCTAGATAAATTGTAGAATCACCCATCTTGCTTATGCAAATTCATCTCACTAAAGGTTATGAATAAAGTGATGATTGAAAATTCAGGGTTTATTATAGAATGGTGTGTATAAAGCAAGTTTGGTGGACTTAACGTCATATTTCCATGTGTTGTTGTGATGTTTTTTGGAACATTGAGGCTGACTGTATTTGATTTATGTAATCCTTTTGGGTTTGCTGCAATAAGAATGGTTTTCTTATTCCGCATGACTCTTTCTGGTTAAAAACATACAAAAGGTAAGACTTCCTTTAGCCATTTGCAAGTGTAAAATTCAGTGACACTAAGCATGCCACCTTTGTGTGGAGATGTGTACATTTATATGTGCATGTTGGAGGTCAGAGGCCAATGCTGGGTGTCTTCTTCCATCAGATTCTTATTTTTTGAGATAAGGGGTTATAATTGAACTTAGAGCTTAGCAATCAGCTAGCCTGGCTGGCCATCAAGTCCTGGGCAGCCCCCTGTCTCTGCTGCCTGGCACTGGATTATAGGTGTGTGCTAGGAATCTGAACTTGGGGTGCTCATCCATGCATTTTACCAACTGAGCCATCCCCCCAGACCCTGGTGATAGTGCTGTTGGTTTGGGTTTTTTTTCCTTGATGATTTTTAATACACCCCTTTACCTGGGTGACCCTGGCTGAGTCTGGCTTTGTCAGCGTCAAGAATTTTGGCTGTTAAGATGGACATGAAATGACTTGGACCAGTTAAGTCTTTAAACGTTACAGCACTTTTCATTGTTTTTGTTTTTGTTTCATAACATCTCGTCTCCCCTGGTCCATGTAATAAAATAGTTGAGAAAAGGTATATTTATAGTTCACACGCTTTTGGATGACTAGGGTCAATATTGCAAGTCTGTCTTTGGAGTCTCTAACTTAGCTGGAAAAGCTGACTCCCCAGTGCCAAGGCAGATCTGTTTGCAGGACAGTACACAAAGCCAACCTTTTAAAAGACTGGTTTGTTATAAAGCTACTATTGTGTTTTAATAAACTACTACGCTGCGTGTTGCTCTGTGTCTGTTCCCGTGCTAAGCATTTGAGTGATGGTTGCCTTGCTTAACTGTTCATACAGTTCCATTAGGTAAAGGGCCGTCTCTCTGTCTTATAAACAGGATCAGACACTTAGCTTACTAGAGACCCAGCCAATGGAAATGGATGTGAGAACGCCACCTCCACCTTTCCGCCACCTCCCATCCAGCTGCCCCAGATGCCCTGCAGCAGGCATTGCTCCTTCATCAAGCCATTCAGGAAGAAAGTCTGTATCTAAACGCATGGTATGACGTTATCTTAACTGCATCTTAATAGACATACCAGGAAGCAAAGCCATGTGTATATTGCCATTTAAATGACAGTGAAAGGAGGGTTTCTCCTGCCTTGTCGTTATTAGAGTAGCGAGTAGGTGTTTCTCCGTATGAGGTTGTGTAAGCAGGATGGGTCCTTGCTCTGGCAATCTGTCGTGTCAGTCTTCATTACTTAATAGACAGGCAGGATGGACGAAGAAGCTACTGCCTGTTTTGTTTCACTGGAGGAAATACTGAGCCATGGGCCAGGAAGAACCATGTATGTTTCATTTGTGAAGCCTATCTCTTTTTTTTGTTGTTGTTGTTAACAATAAAAAACATGATGTCACTTTGCTTCCTTCTGGGGCATTTCCTCTGGGGTGTGGACACCAGAAAATGCTTCCCCAACATATGAAGGATTGTTGAGCTAAAAACAAAGGCAATTCAGTTCCCTGGCTTCCCTCTCTTTGGTTAAAGCAAGACAGACTTACAGAGGTGAGAGGTGCCCTGCTCACCTTCCCACCGCGTTAACAAAGGTTAACCACTGAAGACAGTGCTGGACCTTCTCATCCTGGAGTGGGAACGGGGGAAATTATATGAGCAAGCAGTACTAACACAGGGGTAGACAGGTGGGACACTGATCCTTACTCAACATAAGGGTGATTGTTAACTGGTCCATGTAATCAGAGTTTTACATATGTGAGAACTTTCAGAATGAGACCAGAGACCCAATAAAAACTGTCAGAACAGACAGCTGGGTAGAATTATGACTAAATAAAATCAACATGTGAACCTCTGAACTTTACTGAGTGAGGGCAGCTCAGTAAAACCTGTGATTTTCAATCTCAATGTAGCATTCCTTCCTCCCAGCCATGGCACAGAAGCCCTGCAGAGAAGGTGATCATCAGGGGGATTTGAGTTTCTATCATCCACCTTGGTGAGGGAGGGGAGGAAGAACCCTGGTCTCTATGATCCACCTTGGTGGGAAGGGGAGGGGAGGAAGAACCCTGGTCTCTATGATCCACCTTGGTGGGGAGGGCAGGAAGAACTCTGGTCTCTCTGAATCTCTTTGGAAGGGAAAAAGGAGACAAGAAACAGAAGGAGGGAGAGGGTCAGCAGTGCCTTGCCTCTCCATCCACAGGGACATTGCCTTTTTCTCAGTTTGATGCTGTGTTGGTAAATGTAAGGCCAGTTGCATGTCTCTAATCATGCCATCTAATTATTGAATGCAATATCTGTGACATTTCATCAATTTAAAAATAGTGGAAGTCTATACCTTTTCTTCCATATGTGCTGTGCCTTAAACTCAGGGTTTTACTAAGCATGTGGTGTGTCAAGCTACATCATTGTCCATGTCTGTGCACATTTTAAATTAAAAAAAAAACATTTCTTAAAGTTTTATCTCTGCTGGAAACTAGTTTATTGAATTTTCATGTGAGGTAGTTATTATATATTTAATAATTATGTTATGAATGATATTATACACCATACAATGATTATTTTGTCATCACATAAAACTACTTAATTTCATCCTTATCACTACTTTGTGTGCATGTATATATACATATTTATTTTGTGTGCATTTGTGTGCAGGTGCTTGTGCTTGTAAGTGTGCATGCATGTGAAGGCCAGAAGTCAGTGCTAGGTATCTCCTTAATCACTCTGTAATATATATGGACAAGCATTTATATGCTCTTTACTCATTATAAGGGTGATGATAGATAGATTAGATAAATAGATAAGTAGATAGATGATAGGTAGGTAGGTAGATAGATAGATAGATAGATAGATAGATAGATAGATAGATAGGGTCTCACTGTATAACCTTGGCTGGCCTTAAACTCATGGAGATCTACCTGTCTTTGCTTTCCTAATGCTGGAATTAGAGGCATGTGATACCATGCCCATCTCCATCTTATTTTGTATTCTTCTATTTATTTTACATCTTGGCCATAGCCTTTCTTCCTATCCTCCTCTCCCAGTCCCTCTCCTCCGTTCGCCCAACCCCCCCACTTCTGTCTCAAAGGCAGCTGCTAGTTTTAAACATTTTACATTGGATTTTTTTTTGTATATTGTATACAGTTTTGTATTGGACTCACCAAAATGGGATAAATAATGAAATTTTTTTGTCTGAATTTGTCAAATGTTAATGAACTGGACATTGTTACTCTAATTCTTGACTGTATATATTGTATATACTTATTGTACTTATTGTATATAGTTTTTTCTTACATTAGTTATAACCTTTTATTATTTTAGACAAAAAAGGAAAAATGTGGTGATATATTGTGTCCCCCAATATATTGTGCATCCCAATAAACTTATCTGGGGGCCAGAGAACAGAACAGCCACTTTATTAAACAAAGAGGTTAAGCAGTGGTAGCACACACCTTTAATTCTAGCATTCGGGAGGCAGAGATCCATTGGGATCTCTTTCGAGTTCAAGGCCACACGGGGAAACAGAGCCAGGCGGTGACACACACCTTTAATCCCAGCATTTGAGATCTCATGTTCTTGCTTGGTAAAGATACACGCCTTTAATCCCAGGAAGTGATGGCAGGAAGCAGAAAGGCGTGAGGACCAGGAACTAGAGGCTTTTAAGCTTTTAGGCTTTTAGCAGCAGTATAGCTGAGATCCATTCAGGTGAGGACTCGGAAGCTTTCAGTCTGAGGATTCGTGGAAACAGGATCAGCTGAGGAGTTGTTGAGGTGAGGTTGGCTGTGGCTCGTTCTGTTTCTCTGATCTTTCAGCATTCACCCCAATATCTGGCTCCAAGTTTTTATTAATAAGACCATTTAGCAATTCGTGTTACATGTGTAAGGCGACCCAGTATGAGAAGTAGGGTCCCAAAAGCCAATAATAGAGTCAGAGACAGCCCCTGTTTTCACTGTTAGGAGTCTCACAAGAGGACCACGCTACACAACTGTAACATATATGCAGAGTGCCTAGGTCAGTCCCATGCAGGCTCCCTGATTGTCAGTTCAGTCTCTGTGAGCCCCTGTGGGTAACACGAATCTTAAATGGCCTTATTAATAAAAAAAAACTCGGTGTCAGCTATTGGGGTAAATTCTGAAAGATCAGAGAAGCAAAACAAGCCACAGCTAACCTCACCTCGCCAATTCCTCAGCTGCTCTTGTTTCCTCAAACTGGAAGCCTCTGAGTCCTCATCCAAATGGATCTCAGCTGAACTGCTGCTAAAAGCCTAAAATCTTAAAAGCCTCTAGTTCCTGGTCCTCATGCCTTTCAGCTTCCTGCCATCACTTCCTGGGATTAAAGGCATGTGTCTTTCCTAAGCAAGAACATGAGATCTCAAATGCTGGGGTTAAAAGTGTGTGCTACCGCTGCCTAACCTCTCTGTTTAATATAGTGGCTGTTCTGTTCTCTGACCCCCAAATAAGTTTATTGGGGTGCACAATATATCAGCTACACCTGTGAGCCCAGGTTAGTGGATTGTGTGAGCCTTCCTGTGGTGTCCTTGACCCCTCTGGCTCCTACACTCCTTGTTCCTCCTCTGTAAGATTCCCAATCTCCATGTCTAAGTTTGCCTGTGGGTCTCTGCATCCATCTCCATCAGTTGCGAGATGATACTTCTTTGATGACAATTGGGCCAGGCACCAATCTGGAGACATCCAGTTCAGGTTACTTATCCACTGTTGCTTGGAGTCTAAGCTAGGGCCCTACTTAAAGATTCATGGGTGTTTGTTTCCCTTGCACCAGGTTTCTGCCCAAACCGAAATGCTGCCCCCCTCCCCAGCAGTCCTCCTCAGCACTCTCTCCCTCCGTGCCCCCCCAACCTGATTGCTCATGTTTCCATCCCTACCTGTCCTCAGTTCACTCACGAAATCTCCTCTATCTCCCCTCACCAGGGAAATCTGGGTAGTAAAGGATCTCTTGTTTTTCTCAAAAAGGCTTGTAGATTTCAGAGAAAGAGAGAAGAGAGGCGAGACAGAGAGGCCACCTTCTATGTGGAACTCTCACACAGCGCTTTTGGAGAGGCTGTGCAGTAGATGTCCTCAGAGCCAATGTGAATTCCCGGTTTGCTTTTGAACTTGACTGAACAAGTTTCTGAGTTTCTCTCATCTTTACTCTGGTTGTTTGAATGAGAAATGTCCTCTCTGGTCTCAAGCATTTGGACACTTGGCCCCCAGTAGGTGGTGCTGTCAGAGGAAGTTCAGGAGGTGCAGCCTTGCTAGAGAGTTTGTCACTGGGGTTGGCTTTCAGAGCTTAAGGCCTCAACTACATGGAGTTTACTCTGCTTCCTGCTTGCCTTAAGGCATGTGAGCTTTTGGAGTCGGACTCTGACTTATCTGATGCTTCTGTGCTTCCCTGCTGCCGTGGAGTCTTAACCATACCATCTAGAACCGTAAGCCCAAATAAACTCATTCTTCCTTAAGTTGCCTCTGTCGTGGAATTTTATCATAGGAATGGAAAAGTGACTAACTTATTCAGCGTTATTACCCGTGGAGTCAAGACGTCATTCTTGACCAAGTATACACTAAATGGTTACCTTGCTAACCCTGGCAGCCCTCTCCACTCCGTGGGTAATTGTTGAGACTGTTGTATGTTAGACCTTGTCCTGCACCCTGAACTCTTAGTTCTAACAGCTCAAAGGCTGAGGCAATTAAGCACATCACCAGGTATCTGTGATGTAGTTTAACAGTAATGCAATATCAGATTCCTAAAGGTAAGAAGCATGAAGTGTGGTATGACTACTGATTTGGGGAAGTTGGGTATTGGTGCTCATTATAAATATCTTGTGGGCTGGAAATAATAGCCCAGTTGGCAGCATCCATGACACCCTGAGTCCTTAGCACCACCACCTCAGCATCAGGTAAGATGATATACACCTTTAATCCTAACCCTCAGAGGTGGAGACAGGGAGATCAGGTGTCCAAGGTCAGCCTTGGCTATGTATTGAGGTTGAGGCCATTGTGGACTATATGAGACCCTGTCTCAAAACCAAAAAGAAGTATGTGACTTTTATGTTTTGTAGTCATTTATCCATAGGTGAACATTGAACCTTTGCCTTATTACCTTAAACTCCATGCTAAGGCTTATTGCAATTTATGACGTCTGATGATTGGTATTGTTTCCAGAGTATATTGTAGCAGAGACAGCCTTCCTCGCAGTAATCACTCGGGAAGTGATTTGCTCTAAGAGACTAAAATTATCCTGAGGACATGCAGTGTTGTCAGCTTTGTCTTAGCTCATAGAGTTGTGAAATTACACTGTTTAGGAGCAAATAGTGTTTGGCAGGCCCTGAAATAGCAAGCGAAGTTCCTGGCCCCCCAGAATGTATGGTCTTGGAGGAAGAAGACAGGCTAAGAATTAAGCACAGCTTAGCGTGACAGACAATATTCTGACTTGGATAATAACATGCTCTCATTTCATCTCAGCGTTTTCCTTCTTGTATCATAAGGCCAACTCATGCAAAAGAATAATTATGAAATCCCAATTTGTAAGATGTTAAGGTCGTTTAGGAATGCCGTGGCACTCATCCTGTGGCCCGTCATTGATTCAGAATGACATGCAGTCAGTAAAACGCAGCGGTTACGCTGAGTTTGACAGCAGCTCTGCTCTCAGATTTGTGAGTTGTCACGTTTAGCGGGTAGTTGGCCAGTATGCTTCCTGGAGGGTCGACTCTGCCTCTGTTGACTGCGCCTGCTGTGGGTGATGCAAATGCCCTCGGCTCTGTCAAGGCCTACCCTTTCCTTTCTCCCCTGACATACTGTATGTGTGGCCTGCCTCTGCTCACGTGTCCTTCTGAGAGCCAAGCCGTCTACATACCCTGGGAATCTAACTGGGTAATGAAATCCATTGTGGTCTGGTGTCATGCAGTCACAGATGACGCTCTACATACTCTCATGCAGTCAGACCAGACATGGGGCCCCACGAGGTTGTCTAAGCACTTATCACTAGGGTAGACTAACTTCAGACCATTCTCCATTTCTTCACATTTAAAAAAAAGTATTTTATCATCTTGTATGTCTGAGTGTTTTGCCTGCATTTTTGTCTGTACACCACATGTGAGCAGAGGCCAAAAGAGGGCATCGGATCTCCTTGGAACTGGAACTACAGTTAGGAATCTTGTTGTGTGCTGGGAATTGAAACCAGGTCCTCTGGAAAAGCCATTGGTACTTTTAACCACTGAATCTTCACTCCAACCCATCACAACATTTTAAGAGGAGTAGCCAAGAGCTGGATGGGAACAATCCAGAAAGAAAGCCCCTTTAACTCCCCATTTTGTCAGGGCTCAGAATCTCAACTGACCAGAAGGAAGTCACAGCCATATTCCACATCTTCTTGCAGGTTCTATTAACACCCTCTCATCTAGCCATGGAAAATAATCTGGGATGGATTCCTGGGATCCAGATAAACTAGAGAGTGCATTAGTCCTCAAGGGACTTGAGACTTTAGTTTAGCATGTACCCTAAAGCAGTGTGAGAGAAACAGAGCCAGGAACTTAGCCAGTGAGGGCAGTGCAGCTCACAGAGATGGTGTCACGGGACCTCGAGGCAGGTTAGGCAATGGAATGTAGACCAGGCTGGCCTCAATCTTGGAGATTTGCCTGCCTCTGCTTCCTGAGTGCTCGGAAGGCTGCATCACCAGCTGGAGTGTCCCTTTTTAAGTCTTTGCTTTGGAACTTTTCCCATCAGTGTTGTGTGAGAGCCTGATTTTACATAATCAGAGCCTAAAATAGATTGCACAAGACAGTATAGCGCTGGAGTTCCTGCCATTTCAGGAATGCAGTGTGCATAGTGATGTCATAGGATTGTGTTTTAGATCCATGGAGAGTGTGAGCTTGGGGCTGGGAATGTATCTCAGTGGTAGAGCACTTGCCTAGCCTGGTCAAAGCCTTGAGTTCAACCCCCACCATTACAAAAAAGGCAAAAGAAAGGTTCTTGATTTTCCCTCCATCCTTCGTCTTACGGTTTTCTTTTGCACCCGTCACGACAGGTTCACACATGTGAAGGCTGTGTTTAGATTCCCGGTCTGTGTGGCTGCCCTTGCTCTACTGCGCAGGAGTGTCCTGTCAGTCTCTGCCATCCCCACTGACCAGAAGAGAGCAAGAGCACCTGGACTCCTCCCCTCGGCAGGATAGCCTTGGGGCCTTTCCTTTCTCTACCAGAAAACTGATCCTTAATCATTAGTCATTTGGGAGGATGAGGATTTTCTTCTACATCCCTTAGAAGGAATTTCTGAACGGGGCTTTTAGAAGGCAGGAGGGAAGAGTCCCAGCCGCCTGGCCTCTCCAACTGCCAGCGTCCA
Organism: Peromyscus californicus insignis; assembly: GCF_007827085.1. Taxonomy (NCBI): domain Eukaryota; kingdom Metazoa; phylum Chordata; class Mammalia; order Rodentia; family Cricetidae; genus Peromyscus; species Peromyscus californicus. The sequence continues at coordinate 95,791,941 of NW_026294424.1, forward strand.
TGCTGAGGCTGTGGCAGGGCTGAGTTTTCAAGTAAAGGACATACATGTGTGCTGCCTCTGCCCCGAGGGGCAGACATGAAGCTCGTTTGGTAACTCATTAGCATAGTGAGCTGGGGAGCAGAGCTGCCAGTGTCTGCAGCTGGCCTGTCAGGATTGCTGTGACGGTCTTTGTCCCATTTTATCCTGCCTAAAGTGCACGATTTATTCTATTCTGAGCAGCTTTGCCATTTAGGATTTTCACATTTCATTCTCCCAGCTCAGTACTTTTGTGTTCTGCTGAGGAGGAAGAAAAAGGATAACTCTGGCTACAGTTTCTAAAATTAGTCGGAATGATGCGCTTAGCCTGGGTAAAGAAACTGAGCCACGCTGCATTGTTGCTTTTAGTTGACATCGATGGCTTCATCCCGAGATGACAAGTAGTCATTATGAGAGCCTCCACCGAGTTCTACATCTGTCTTCGACAAGAGACAAAGAGACATTTCTGGTTTGGGTGAATCTGAATAGAGAAGAGGAATGGGACTCATTAGTTACTAAACATGACGGGTTGTACAACCTACCTTTGAAAGTAGGCAAAGTAAAGCAATAGCAAGATTCTTTTTCATGTGTTGAATTAGTTAAGATGTTTGTTTGTTTGTTGTCTTTTTGTTTTTTTTTAATCCAGTTTCATTGATAACTCCTAATCTTTTCAGAAATCAACTGATGATATACTGCCTACCAGAAAAAATTTTGGTGTAACATGGTGGGGAGGCGAGGCACATCGATTGACATTACATATAAGAGACTAAATGTTTGGTTTGGGGCCAGTGTTCTCATTCTAGAATTCTGTACAGAAGACTCACACGAACAGGGCTGAAGAAGAGGCTGTAGCTCCATGGTAGAGCGCTTGCTTACCAGGCACAAGGTTCTAGGTCATGAGCCTAGTTCAGGGATGTTTGTGGCATTATTAGTAATAAAGAGGGAATGGCTTTTAAAACCGTGACACGTTTATAAGGGCTTTTTATCAGACATGATTCCTGGAAACTTTACATGAAAAGGCCCATAAGTGTCTAAAAGGAAACCTGGAAATTAGGCCATGGAGCTTTCCAGTGGCATCTCTGTACACTGCAGACTAGGAGCAACAAAATAGCAAACTCAATGGAGAAAACTGTCTCAAAGATACTTTTACTTGTAAAAGACAAATATAATAAGGAGATATGCCTTGGATGTAATGTTCCATTCTCTGGGAAAAAGAACTGTGTCCACATTTTGTGCTTTGTGAATTCTGCCGTAAGGAGGCCGTGATTTGACGGTCTCCCCGAGGGTCGCTAACCTTTTGCTGGAAGGTCAGAGGTTGCCTCTGACTCATGCTTTTTTTTTTTTTTTTTTTTGGTTTTACGAGACAGGGTTTCTCTGTGTAGCTTTGCGCCTTTCCTGGAGCTCACTTGGTAGCCCAGGCTGGCCTCGAACTCACAGAGATCCGCCTGGCTCTGCCTCCCGAGTGCTGGGATTAAAGGCGTGCGCCACCATCGCCCGGCTCTGACTCATGCTTTTTAAAAGTTGGTTTTTTGTGTGTTTCACAAAATTTGAGAACCATGTATGTGGAAAATGGTCTTGTAGTCCTAGGATGCATAAAATATAACAATATGCTTATGGTTTCTCTTCAGGAATTCCTCAGATCAAAACTAATTGCAGAGTTTCCGGTTGACCAGCATTCATAGGGTAAGATGAACATTTCCAGTTGTAAACACATGGCAAAGATTATTATAATTTAGTCGGTAGCTTGGGGCAAAAAAGAATACAGGAAAAGTTTGCCATACTTACAGATGTTTTCAGTAAAGTCACTTTGATATTTTTAAACTGGTTAAGCAGAAATTTAAATCTGTGTTATTTTAATTAAAATGTCATCTGCCTACCCTTTGTGGGTTTTGTAAGCAGAAATGTGTATGTTTAATTGTTAACTTCTTTTTAACCACTGAAGATCGAAGGAATATAATAACCTGTGAGAGATTTAGACTCCGTGCATACGTGTTTTATTTGGGCATGATATCCTTTTTGTTGTTTTATTGGGTAATTGATTGAGACAGCCTCTTGTCAGGCAGGCTGATCCCAAACTCACTGTGTAGCCAAGAAAGGCCTTGAACTTCTGACTCTCCTGGCTCCACCTTCCAAGTGCTGGGATTTCAGCCGTGTACCACCATGCCTCTGTGCCCTGTTGGAAATTGAACCTAGCCCTGTGCATTCTGGGTAGACACTGTACCAAGTGAGCTCCATACTCGGCTCCCAAGTTTAAATTCAGTCAGCCCATTTGCCATGTTTCTATAAGATAAGTATACCTGTCTTGAGTGAGCGAGTTAGGAGTGCAAGACATGTTTGCTTCCAGCAGACATTGTGCCTCTTTCATAATTCTGGAAGATTTGCCTTAAGTTAGCTCTGTGGTAGAGCTTTTGACATTAATGATGGGAGGTGAAGTCACTCACTGACTTCAGCAGCAGGACTCCAGAGTCACGAATACAACACTTTGCCACCCATCTCTGAACACAGGCAGGGTTCAAGAGACTCGGTGGTAAGGCAGTGAGATTGTCATCATTCCACTCTGGAAACTCCTTTTTTTACACAAAGATAAAAATCCATGGTGTGGGCATGTGTTTCCACGCCCATCTGTTGAGCTGCCTGGGTCGTTAAAAACTTAGAACAGGTTTCGATGCTCTGCTGCTCCTGGCCGTTTGGGGGCCTCTCTCCCTCATTTCTCGGTTGTTTCATATCCAGACTTCTTGCCTTGGCTGCAGACTTGCTGTCACTCCCCTCTCGTCCCGGGCTCCTGGCTTTAAGTGCGCTCCTGTCTGACTCATGCCTCCCAGACTTAACGGCTCTCTCTGCCTGGGATGATCTTCCTCGGTGGGGCTGAGTGACGAGCGCTGACTTTCATCTCCCTTCTAACGCTCGTCCTCCAAGCAAGCCATCCTTCTTGAGGTTCATAGTCTTTGCAGTGCTTTTGATCTCGCCGTGTCCATATGCTTGGTTATTAGTCCTTCTCTCCCTACTCAGTAAAATGCCTAAGAGCAGAGACGTCATCAACTGAGGATTGCACCCAGGGCCACGTGCACATGCTGGGCAAACAACATTCTTCCAGTGAGATTCTCTCATAGCTCGTCATCTGTCTTGCATGCCTGTATTTCCCTACGACGTGGATCCGTCGGTACATAACAGGCATTGTCAGTATTTGGAGTATTTGAGCTTTCTTTGACTGGTGCTGCTGTTCAGGAGTTGTTCCACGCATCCCCTTTGTGCACGTTGTTTACGTAAGAGCCACTCACAGAGCCTTCTCGGTTTATCCCATCGCCCCACTCTTTCGGTCACTACGAAGTCTGGAGAAGATGGTACCCACCGTCCACTCTCCATGTCCTCTCTGCAGCAGGGTTGCGGTCCCAGGAGAGCGGAGGTAAGACTGCTCTTGCTCTGCCCCATTCTGGCATGCCTGCTCTCTGTAGTTGAATAAACAAATGTAAACCCAGAGAAAGGATTTAAAGGAGTGGTGACATCAGGCTTTTAAGTATTTTTCAAGTGTATTAGTTTGTCTATCCTGGATCTAAAAATCTCTCATTTTTTTACACTTTAAAAAGGGATTATTATAACAAATGTTTTCTTGAGTATGTTTGCAGCTTTGTGTTTCTAACGAAGACTATTATCAGTGTTTTCCAACTCAACCCTAGGCCATAACCCAGATTCTGTTACCTGTGTCTGTGGAGAAGCTACCTAACTGCTCTGAACTTTCTTATTTATCCAGTAAAGAGTGGACTCTGGTTTCTGTAGGCCACGTGACTGCTCTGTGAAGGGTGTAGACGGGTGAGAAGTTCCTGACTGATGGCCTCTCTTCTCTGCACGGTAACCTGGAAGGAGAATGTGACTCATAAGAGACTGTGGAGAGCCTGGGTGTGGCCCCACTTTATTATGACTTTCCTTACTCTAGGGTTTTGGGGAGTCGGCCAGTAAAATATTTTTAAAAATAATGAGAAATAATGAAGGATTCAAGATTGCCTTCTTATACGATCTCTGTGAGAATTATCCACCCACCAGTAAATTACACTTCCAATACTATAGCTCCAGCTTCTATGATTTAAAATGTGTTTTAGAATCCATGTAATCACACGTGACTATCATCACAGCATTCAGGAAACTGAGGCAGGAGGATCATGAGACCCAGGTTAACCTGGGCTACGTAACAAGCCCCTGTCTCAATAAAAACTCCAAAGCCAAAAACCAATGTTTGTTTTAGACTCAAAGTAGATAATATAGTTGCCTACTAAAAGCATTACCAATTTATGATATTTCCAAGACAGACCATCATCTAAAGTTAATATATGATGTATTCTGTAGCTTGTAGAAACAGAGTAAAGCAGCATTCCTTAACCTTCAAAACAACTTAGAGCTGGATGTAGTGGAACACTTTAATCTCAACTCTCAGGAGGCAGAGGCAGGTGGATCTCTGAGATCAAGGCCAGCCACACAGTGATACACAGTGAGACCTTGTTGCCAAAGAAACAAAAAACAAACCAAGTCAGGTTCTTTGGGATTTCAGGATTGTATTCATTCAGTAATTTTAGCTTATGTCTTTCATATTCAATTTAATTTTATTTGTCCAGTACTTTTCTGCTGGGGCTTCCAGTGAATAAAGTAATTTTTATCTAGATTATTTATTCTTATTTATGATTGCTTAACAAACTCATCAGGGAATTACCTGATGACCAGTACCTGTCTCCATATGCTTTTTCTGACCCCTGTGCCCACCGAATATTTACTTCCCTGCCTTTCCTGATCTGAACATCCTTCCACACCTCTGCAGCAATTCTGTTCTGCACTCACCAGAGTAAAATGATTCCTCTCAAAGAATTCTTTTCTGAGGCCCTGTTCCTTCCCTGAGTGGCCACAGCATTCCACAGTGGATTAAGACTCTGTTACTGGTTTTTGTGCTAACATGATCTCTGAGGTAGAGCCTCAAGTGACATAGACCTTCTGAATCTGTGACCTGAGATTTCCTCCCGAAATCAACTCCATTGATGGTCAGCTTAAAGAACCTCTTGGACATTGGGAGGGCCTCAGCCAAAAGCCCAGGCTGGGCTCTGGGTCACAACAATGGCCCAAGTGCAGCCCTGTGGCTGGGGCATGCTGGACTTGCCCAGCATCCCAGCAGACACCATGTGGAATAGAATTAGTCATCATTGGACAAAATCATGGGAAATAATGACATGCTTATTTTAGATACTGAGATTTGGTGTGTTTTTTGACAGACCAAGTAACAATGGCAGTAAGTAGTATCTTGAAGCTGGGCAGCGGTGGCACAGGCCTTTAATCCCAGCACTCGGGATGCAGAGGCAGGTGGATCTCTGTGAGTTCAAGGCCAGCCTGGGCTACAGAGTGAGTTCTAGGAAAGGCTCCAAAGCTACACAGAGAAACCCTGTCTTAAAAAACCAAAGAAAAAGAAAGTGGTCTCTTGAAGTGCGGCGCTACCATAATGAAATGTGTGGGCCGGCACAGGGCACAGCTGGAAGAGAAGCTCGTGAAAATAGTATTCATGGCGGTCGAGGGCCAGAAAGGAAGCTGTTACTCAGTAGAACTGTGTCCTTGTTTTGTATGGACAGAAGTTCAACAAACTATCACCTACACGGAAAACTCAGAGGAACACTGGAGACTCCTTTTCTAGTCACAGTGATCCAAGTGTTGCGGGAGAAGAGGATTAAGGAATGTGCAGGTTTTAAGCAGGATTTAGAGGAAATATTTCCTGTCTAAAATTGTCTAGGATCCTAAATAAAGTGTTTGTTTGTTTGTTTTTTATTCCTTGATTCTACACCTCACAAAAGGGCTTAAAAAAGAAAGGACCTCAGGTGCAAACACTGGGTTCAGGGCAGCACTGTCCGAAGCACTTGATTTCACAGTAAAAAATAAAAGTAAGGGCACATGTGTAAGACCCTCAATAGAAACTGGCAAGTAAGTTAAGGCAGTCCCCCCTCCATCCACTCACCCAGATGTGATGTCCCATAGCATCTTGGTCTCAAGTCTGAACTCGATTTCATGGTGGGGTAAAACGTTTGCAGGAGGGTTAGTGTGCTTTACATGTAGAAAACATGTAAGTCATTTATGACCAGGAGACTGTTTGGGCACAGAAAAGTACAGCCTGTTGTCTTTCCCTTCTCCTGGACTAGCCTGAGACTTCCCTGATAAGTAGTTTGTTTGAACAGAGACCTGTGTAGGTTCAAGTGTTAGTACCAGCTACCTTACTAGTATGAGGACCTTTGGGGCTGGCCAACACTGTGACAGAAAAGACCCATAAAATCTCAGTAAATAAACCTTTGTGGGATGTGGGCCATCAAGATACAGAATAGAAAACAGTTAGCCAGAACCCTTCCTCCCAAATGCTCCTGGGTTCTTGCCCTGCTACCTGCTCAGCCCATCTCACAGGTTCTGTCACTGTGAATGTGCCCTACACAAATATCTGAATGTTTTTGCTGAATTTTGCATCTCTGCATGTTCAGTTTGTCATTTAAATGTGTGTCATATCTTAATGTGTTAAAACTGTAAGATCCTATAATGTCAGAAAATTGAAATCTAAGTTCATTTGACCCATTTCTTTCTGAACGTCTGTCTGATCTTCCTGGGTGGTAATTAATTTTACCTCAATTGATGTGTTCATTAACTTTCTGCTACTATGACAAAATACTTAGGATAATCATCAACAAAATGTGGGGTCATGTTCCTGTTCGGTGGCCCCACTGCTTTGGGCCTGTGATGACCCAGCATGCTATGGTAAGAGAATTCTATGGAGGAAACCCTTGCTTTAGTTGTGTGTCTGAGATCAGAAGCCCAGATCTTTGAAGCAGAATCAAGTTCTCAGTGCATAATGGCTGAATACCATCTGATCATTGCTTGTTTATTTTCACTAGTTATTTTGGAAATGATTTCAAAGTAAAAGAAGGACCGCTGGGAAATCTAGATGCCTAACTTGTTCCAGTCTTGGAGACATTGGGATGAGGTTGTTGGATGAATTCATATGCTTTGAAGAGCTTTGATGACTTTTTAATGAGATTTAAAAGCTGAAGGAATGGGATTGGGACCATAAAATCCATTACTCTTCACATTATTTCTTTGAAGTGATTTAGTGCATTTGTGTGTTAGAACTGGAGATCTCATTTGGACTGAATCCTCCTCATTGTTTGCTAATATGTGGTCTGGAGAAGGTTTAGGGCACAGTGTTCACTGGCATAATGGCTCTAACTCTAAAGCGCGTCAATTAGAACAATCGGTGTTAGATCAGGAAGGCTTCAGACTTCTTATGCATCTGTAAACCCTGGTGCAGGATTTAAAGATGGAGTCAGTTCAGTAGAAAACATTTAGTGGGAAATCTTTAGCTATGAATGGGTATTACATGGTATGTGACTGTGTAACTAGAAAAGTCACAGAAAACAACACTTGAACCCTTGTTTCTGGGACTACAATAGAACTCAGTTCTGATGCAGATGCCGGGCAAAGATCTCAAAAGCCTTTTCTCTAGCTTTTGAGAAAACTGAGACATGGCATAATTAATTAGATTTACTGAGCTCATGTGATCTGTGGACAAGGCTTATAGTTTGAGTTCCAGTTGTAATTCTTTTTTCCTGACAGTTTTGTTACATTGAGCAAGGGGAGTTCTTTGGGCCAGTTTTCTTTCCCATAACACATGAAGACGTAGTGTTTATGTCACTGGATTGTTTAAGTATGAAACAGTTTCAGATAAATAAAATGTTCTTTGAATGCAGATAGCCAATTAAGATATTAATTGTAACATTTTTATTTGATCTTATTAATAAGAACTTCATCAAAGGAATCTGATGATATGGTAGATTAGGTGACTTGAGGAAAGTCTTGCTAGCAGTTGTCCAAACTTCAGACATTGAGACATGGCATCACCTACAAGTGTGCTGGGCCACATTCATATATCATATATTCCCATATCCTGGCATGCATGAGCAGCAGCTTAGTTGTCCCTGGTAGTGTTTTAAAAGGCAAATGGAAAAAGTTTACAGTTAATTTCTAATGGAATAAGTAGGGCAAAACCTTTGCCCTTGGAGTCCCCTGGACAGTTAGTTCTTCATAGTTTCTCCTTCAGGTTATTTTACACAGTTACCTTCAGGTGTGGGTTTATACCTTTCTGTGATGTAGAAAATGTATTTGTAATAGTTAAGAGAATCTGTCGTCTAAGAAATACCATGATGTTGGTAACATGCTGAACATGACAGTTACCTAGGATAGTAGAACTTCCCAAGAAATTCTTTTCTGCAATGTAATGGAAGACTATGAAGATACATTTCATGCATCAGATCACGTTGTTTGTTTTTGCTTATTGTTTTGAGATAGACTCTCTTTCCCTCCCCACCCCCCCCCCTCTCTGTATGTGTGTGTCTGGCTGTCATGGAACTTGCTGTGTAGACAGGTTGGCCTCCATCTCACAGAGATCCACCTGCTTCTGCCACAATGCCCAGCTTCAGATATCTTTTTAAATTTCCAGTGCTAGGGGTTGAACCAGGGCCTCACACATGCTAAGCATCCATGATCTACCATTGAGCTACTCCTCACTCCCCTGGCACCTTTTTCCTGCTCACTGCATGTATATGCAGTTATGTAGTGATACATTCAAGTGGTCGGATTTCTGTGGCAACTTTAACTAACCTGACTTTGTGCTTAGCAGGTGCCCTATGTGGCTTCATAAGCCCAAAGGAAATTCTAGACATACCCAGTAATACCAGCACAAGATTACTACCAAAAGAAACTATGACTGTAGTTTGAGGTTTGTATCTTTTGCTGGTTCTTAAGTGCGTAATCATTTGTTAAAGGATGCTATCTTCAGAGCAAATATAAATCTTCCCAACCTTCTCAAAAAGAATCCCCGAACACTAAAAATCATTTCTATATTAAATTATTAAAATTATTTAAAAAGTTGTGGACGTAGCTCCGTGGTAGACTGTGTGCTTAGCTTGTCCAAAGACCCTGTACTCGATCCCTAGCACTGTAAAAACAATGTTAGCATTTCGAAATCTTCTTACAGTTCAAGGTCATCAGTGTATATGCAGTTTAACTCCCATATGTGGTTAAAGTAGATCCTGAGAATGGCTCTTATCAACTGCAAGGTAAAATAGATTAACACAAAGGCTGACTCTGTCTAGTGATCTCACCACTTCAGGGAGAGCGCTGCATTTCTAAGCCTTGTGTAAACATGATGTTTTATCTCATGGCTGATGAACTTAGCAGGCTAAAGTTTTTGGGCACTGAGTTGTTATTTGAGCAGATAGGTGGTTTGAAGTTGGAGTAGAAATTTCATGGGTCAGTAAGCCACCTGACAAATGTAAGTAAGACCGATTGCAACGAGGCGGGACAAGAGAGATGGACATATGTAAGATGCTTGGGGAAAGGCTCAGTGTTATAGAGGATTTTTGTATATAGCACACTGAAATTTCTCCATAATAAAAAGGAAGTCCAGGGATGGGTGTTGTCTGAGGCATGTGGGTGGGGTCCTGCCTACAGAGCTTTGCCAAGATGCGCCTTAGGTGGCAGTGAACGGACCTGTGAAAATATATCTTGATAACATTTGATGGAGAGGGTCTCTGAAAACAGTATCTCCAAGATATTTTTGCTTCCTCATAGGATGAAAACAAACTCCGAGATGGTGTGTCTAAGAAACTTCAAAAGGTGTAGACCTCCTGATTGAAACGTGGTGGCTTTGATTCATTTCTTCATGATAGTAAGTATAAATACATACAGTGTTGCTGAGGTCAGTGTTGGCCGGTAGTCTTTGTTGAGCAATCTCTACTCCCTGTCAAATACTTTCTTCATTATTTGAGCCGTTATTTCTTTCCAATATCAGTTTGAGATATTAAATGACTATAACTCTCAAGAACTGTTGGGAATGAGTAAGTTCATAAGCTCAGGCTGGAAAAACCTCTGGAGATGATATGATTCACTCTTATTTTCCATTACAAGAAATATTTTCCATTATAAGAAATTTGTAGTGTTCCTGGTGGACAGTCCATCAAGACCCAGCTAGGACAGAGAGCTGAACTGTTGAAAGAACATCCACTTAAATGATGTTCCACCAACACACAAAATCAGATGATTGGCATCACATGGTAGCACATACCTATAATTCTACCAGAAATTCAGGGCCAGCCTTGGCTACATATCATGTTTAAGCCAGCCTGGGCTATATGAGACCTTTCTCCCTAAAATATGTCTTTATCAACCTTCTACTCAGCTAGTTCTGCCTCTGAAACAAATCCACATATTCTTTCATTTATGAAGAACACTTTGCCACTTTTTAAAGGAGACAGAAAATATCTATTCACCACAGATGAAGTACCAGCAGAACAAAGAAACTAATTCCATCCAGTCTTGCTTGATAAACCAGTGAGTTCATTGGGGTTACTGCCAGGAAGAGGGGCAACAGATCACAAAAGCTGCAATACTGTAAAAAAAAATAAAATAAAATAAATAAAAACACTCCTCTAGCCCCCTAATTCTCCATTCTCCCCCAATTCCAACTCCCCCATCATCCTTCCATTCCTTGTGCCAGCACCCCCAAACACTGGGTGCAGCTCCAGTGGGGATGGGAGATACACTCTCAGCTGGGGGTCTGGTGACATTTCTTACCCTCCCAGGAGGCAATGTTAACACCTTATCACAGGCCTAGCCATCACCGCACCGTGTTGTGTATTTCCTTGCCGTGACCGCACAGCCAGTGTGTGCTGTTGGTCACCAGAGCAGTCTGATCCGTGGTGGCCACGGAGTCATATCAGGTTCCAGTGTGCACACAAGTGTTCCTTTCTATCCCTGCTGTCTGTGGTCCCCGCCTTGCGTTCCTCTGTAGTGGATGGTTTGAGGTCGTCACTCCTGATCATGCCATTGCCTGTTTTGTCTTTAACTGAGTGTTAGGTTCCAAGCATGATCTCACTGAATAGGAACAAAACTGCTGCCCCATTATCGGGGATCACTATTAATATGGCCAAAGGTTGGGTCACTATTGAGCATAAAAGTTATCACACAGTTGACTGAAAGTATGCACACTTGGTTAAAATCCATGAAGTTTTCTTTTTTTTTTTTTTATGTTATTTCATCCAGTGATGTTTTCTACGAACCCTTTTCTATTGTGTTTTTGGTTTTGTTTTGTTTTTTTTTTTTTAACCAGAACAATTCTATGAATCTCGTGTAATTCTTGAGATTGGGATGGAGGGCAAGATTATTTTGCTTTGACACAAAATTGCGGTTAACTGCAGTGAGAGTAAATCAGAATGAGAAGAATTAAGGATCAGATCTACTAACAGTAAAGGAGGAAAGACCTGGTGAATTTTATAGTCTAGCCCTGGATCTGTGCAGGAAACTGAATACATTTAAGATTCTATTCCAAGAGAGAATATAAATAAAAAAAAAAAGTGAGCCTGCATCCCAGGAGGTAAAATAAGGGATCAAGGGGTGTCTTAACAGGTGGAAGAGCAGGTAAGGATGTGTGGTCAGATGAGCAGGACATGCGGAGGATGCCAGCACAAGAGATTGCTAACTTGTAGCACTTAGATTGTAGCACTCCTAGAACTCAAGGTTGAGTACCTGTTCCTCTAGAAGGACCAGTGAGAACCAAGGAGACTTTGGAGGAGATGTCACTGGTGTAATGGTCCCTAGAGAGTAACCGAGGCCCAGGAAAGGTGATGACTTAATACTCAAGAAGGCAAGAAGAAGCCCTTGGACATGGGGTAGGTCTGCCCTGCCAGCTACCGTGATTTTTTGTTGCTGTCTTAGTCAGGGGAGACACCATGACCACAGCAACTCTTATAAAGAAAACATTTCACTGGGGCTGGCTTACAGTTCAGGTGGCGTGCAGGCAGACACGGTGCTGGAGCAAGAGCTGAGAGTCCTACATCTTGGAGGCAACAGGAAGTCGACTGAGACACTGGGCAGTGTCCTGAGCATAGGAAACCTCAAAGCCCACCCCCACGGTGACACACTTCCTCCAACAAGGCCATACCCACTCCAACAAAGCTGCACCCAGTAGTGCCCCTCCCTGTGAGATTATGGGGGCCAATTACATTCAAACTGCCACAGTCGTTGTCCTGCAAACACTTTGCAAGATTCACCCGTCTCCCTGCATGTGACGCTTTGCCATCGTACAGGCAGTCTGGGTTTTGCTGATTAGATTTGGTTTTGAGAATTTGACCCTTTAGGGATCAGACCCTTACTCTTCCTCCTGCCTTATAACCTCACTGCAGCCCCCATAATTTGTGTCAAGGTGAGCTAACCGTGCCCGTCCTCCTAATCCCAAAAGGATTATGTGAGCCAAACAGAAAATTCTCGTTTTAAGCCCCAAAATATCATGAACACACTAGAAGGGGGTTCTTAGAAAACATTACTGATAATTTATTTTAAAGGGTCTGAGTTTTTTACACCTTGGTTTCGAAGGTAAGAGTAGCCAGCAAACGGACACCATGATCGGGTGTCCCCATAGCTCTGTGCTGTCACTTTAAACATGAAGGTTCCCCTGTCCTCCTCCGGGCTCCTCTCCACCACTCCTTTTTAAACCATTACTGCTGTTTCTCCACATTTAAATGCTCTAAGTATTCACACAGCCATGTACTTAAGCTACGTAGTGGAGGCCTGGAGAGAACGGGGAGATTCGTGTTGCCATTTGCTTTGTGAGGACTGGGTGGAGTCCTCCAAGACTGGGGGATACTTCTGTGAGGCAGAGCTTACTCAGAAAGGCTCTTGGTGGTGGTTAAGATAACTCTGAGGTGGTAAACAACACTCCAGACCGGGGTTCTGTCTGGGAAGGAGCTTATTTGGGTTTTAGAGGGTAGGACATGTGGTGTGAGAACAATTAACACGGCCTTGGAGTTAAAATCCAGGAGGCAACTGAAGAGCTGCCTCAATGCTGTCCCCAAGGCCCTTTACAGGTGTGTCACCAAATGGTCCCCAGACTTTATAGTTTAGTGTAGTTTAGGTTGGAGATGAAACTAGAAAAGCCTTACCTGCCCATTGATCAGTCCTCCGTCCTGAGTTTTACCTCTCTGCTAAAATCCTGCCGGGTAGGTAGAACGAGTGTGTACCGGCATGAGCATGAAATGCACCCCAGGTGCTGGTGCATACGTGTCGCCCCAGCAATTGGAAGGGAGACACAGGAAGACTGGGAGCTTAAGGCAAAGCCTCAGCTACATAGGGAGTTTGAAGCCAGCCTGGGCTACCTGAGACCCTGTCTCAGAACACAAACCAACAAAAAGGTACGTTGGAATGGTTTCAGCGGGGTTTCTTTTCTTTCCTCCTCCAGTTTCTGTTCTCTACAAGGGAGTCATGATTACACTAACAGAGTTAAAATACTTAGCAGACGCCCAGTCGTCCTATCAAATCCTGAAGCCATGGTGGGACGTCTTCTGGTACTACATCACCCTCATCATGCTGTTGGTGGCTGTGCTGGCCGGAGCTCTGCAGCTTACCCAGAGCAGGGTTCTGTGCTGTCTTCCATGCAAGGTGGAGTTTGGCAATCACTGTGCTGTGCCTTGGGACCTTCTGAAAGCCGGCGAGAACATGTCCTCAAACTCGGGCCTGCTACTTCCGCCGCCGCTCCGGATCCAGAATGACCTCCACCGGCAGCAGTACTCCTACATCGACGCTGTCTGTTACGAGAAACAGCTCCACTGGTTTGCCAAGTTTTTCCCCTACTTGGTGCTTCTGCACACACTCATCTTTGCAGCCTGCAGCAACTTCTGGCTTCACTACCCCAGCACCAGCTCCAGGCTGGAGCACTTTGTGGCCATCCTTCACAAGTGCTTCGATTCTCCGTGGACCACACGTGCCCTGTCAGAAACAGTGGCCGAACAGTCAGTGAGGCCCCTGAAACGCTGCAAACCCAAAACCTTGCTCGTAAACCCTGGGGGTCCTTCCGACAATGATGCCAGCAAGCAGTCGTCGCCCTACCCACAGCCAGGCTTGGAGTCGCCCGGCATAGAAAGTCCCAGTTCTAGTGTCCTGGACAAGAAGGAAGGTGAACAGGCCAAAGCCATCTTTGAAAAAGTGAAAAGGTTCCGCCTGCATGTGGAACAAAGGGACATCATTTATCGGGTGTACCTGAAGCAGATAATAGTCAAAGTCATCCTGTTCGTCCTCATTGTGTCGTACGTCCCATATTTTTTGAGCTGCATCACTCTTGAAATTGACTGTTTGATTGATGTGCAGGCATTCACAGGCTATAAGCGCTACCAGTGTGTCTATTCCTTGGCAGAAATCTTTAAGGTCCTGGCTTCATTTTATGTCATTTTGGTGATACTTTATGGCCTCACCTCCTCCTATAGCTTGTGGTGGATGTTGAGGAGTTCCTTGAAGCAGTACTCCTTTGAGGCCCTCAGAGAGAAAAGCAACTACAGTGATATCCCTGACGTCAGGAATGATTTTGCCTTTATCCTCCACCTGGCCGACCAGTACGATCCCCTGTACTCCAAACGCTTCTCCATCTTCCTGTCAGAGGTCAGTGAGAACAAACTGAAGCAGATCAACCTCAACAATGAGTGGACGGTGGAGAAACTGAAAAGCAAGCTTGTGAAAAATTCCCAGGACAAGGTCGAGCTGCATCTCTTCATGCTCAGCGGTCTTCCGGATAACGTCTTTGAGTTAACGGAGATGGAAGTGCTGAGCCTGGAGCTCATCCCTGAGGTCAAGCTGCCCGCCGCTGTCTCTCAACTTGTTAACCTCAGGGAGCTTCACGTATACCATTCCTCTCTGGTAGTCGACCATCCTGCCCTGACCTTCCTAGAGGAGAACTTAAAAATCCTCCGCCTGAAATTTACTGAAATGGGAAAGATCCCACGCTGGGTGTTCCACCTGAAGAACCTCAAGGAACTGTACCTGTCAGGCTGTGTTCTCCCCGAGCAGCTGAGCACCATGCAGCTGGAGGGCTTTCAGGACTTGAAGAACCTGAGGACCCTCTACTTGAGGAGCAACCTGTCCCGGATCCCCCAGGTGGTGACGGACCTGCTGCCCTCCTTACAGAAGCTGTCCCTCGACAACGAGGGTAGCAAACTGGTTGTGCTGAACAACTTGAAAAAGATGGTCAACCTGAAAAGCCTGGAGCTCCTCAGCTGTGACCTGGAGCGCATTCCCCACTCCATTTTCAGTCTGAACAACCTTCAGGAGCTGGACCTCAAGGAGAATAACCTGAAGACCGTGGAGGAGATCATCAGCTTCCAGCACCTTCCACGCCTTTCCTGCCTGAAGCTCTGGCACAACAACATCGCGTACATCCCCGCCCAGATCGGAGCGCTGTCCAACCTGGAACAGCTCTTCCTGGGTCACAATAACATCGAGAGCCTGCCCTTACAGCTCTTTCTATGCACCAAACTACACTACTTGGATCTGAGCTATAACCATCTGACCTTCATTCCAGAGGAAATCCAGTACCTGACCAACCTGCAGTCCTTCGATGTGACCAACAACAACGTGAGTAAATCTGTGCTTGCTTACGCTGAGCTTGCGGGGTGGAACGTGGGGGACGTCGATGGGGGCGGGGCATGCTAAGCCTCATCCCCTGTGATCCTGATCAATTACCAAAGCCCTGACTATCAGATTCTTGTCTCACACATTATCATGGAGGCATCAGCACAGTTTCTAACCCATAATAGTTGTTCAACAAATGTTCTCGTAATTCTCTTTCCCCATTTTCTGCACAAATATCACAGTTAAAGCATTTAAACTCATTAATTAGTGATGGTAGAGCTGACTTTTGTTTGGGAAGGTCTTGAGTACTTAGAAAGCTTGGTAAAATTTACCAAGAATAACTTTTTAAACTGATGGAATTATGAATTATTCATAAATTCCTTTTGTTATACAGTAAGGAAAAAACCTTGCAATCTGCATTGACCTCTAAAGAGACAATTCAGAATGAAAGGCCCGGCTCCATAATGCAACACTAGGGGCCCCTTGGAGCCTCTTCCCAGCATCCATACTTTAAAATGAACCATAATTGCATCAGTTAAGGAAAATGTAACTTCACAGAAACAAGGGGGAAAAATGAGTCATTTCCTAGGTTAAAATGTGAAGTAGGAGGACAAAGGGGAAAAAACCTTGCTGGTCTGACGGGCCAAAGAATGAGGGTGATGTGTGTGTGAGAGGGGAGTACTGAAATCCAGGCGAGAACGTACTGGCCTCTCCACGTGAGGAGTGGGTACTGCTGCTTTCTTCCAACGCATCCCAAAATATGTATCTTCTGCACTTAGATTTGACAGCATGGGTATTAAAAAGATGCCAGAAAACTGAGATGAGAAAGAAGCTCACATTGCTTTTTTAGAATGCTGAGACTCATGCATAAAAGAAGTGTGCCCCAGCCCATGGTAAATGAGAAATCCCTCAGCCTGAGATTTTAAATTTACAATAAAATTACAATAGACCAATTTGGACTAGCAGTATACATGAGAATTACCTGAAGAGCCTGTTAAAATACACGTTTCAGGACAGCCCTCTGCCAATAAATACACACACAGATGCACACACAGATACACACATACCCACACACAGACACACGCATAGGCACACACAGACACATGCATATACACACACAGGCGCACACACAAACACACACACACACACACACAGACGCATGCACACACAGGCGCACACACAAAACACACACACACACACACACACACACACACACACACACACACACACACACATACACATAAAGCTTCTGATTAAGTAGGTCCGGTGGAAGACACCCTAGTTTGCATCTCTGAAGTCTCTGGATGCTGATGCTGACCTGCTGATCAATAGAAAATGGCAGTGAAGTTGAGTTGGTAAATTAGTTTAGGTCTCATTGTTCCATTGTTACAGCTGGAGTAAAAAGTGTGAACAATTGTTTGGGAAAGCACTGATTCTATTTGTGATCCAGTGAAGTCACCACACAAATAGTTAGCTGGCCATGCCTTACTTGTATGAACACGTCAAACTCTTTGGCAGGTAAACTTAAAGAAGCCTTAAGACCATTGGTGCTTTTTTTAGGGGTAGAATTTATAGCAGGCTTTCTTGGACCACCAGCCCCCAAATCATGACACCGAGACTTATTAGTTATGAATGCTCGGCCTTAGTTTAGGTTTGTCCCACTAGCTCTTATAACTTATTTTAACCTGTTTCTCTTTGTCTACATTTTGCCTCGGGGCTTTTTACCTTTCTTCTGCATGTCCTACTCCATGGCTGTCTGGCTGGCCCCTGGTGTCTCCCTCTCTTTCCCCTTCCTTCTCTCCCAAGCCCAGATTCTTTCTCCTACCTATTCTCTCTGCTCGCCAGCCGCATCTGTCCCTCTCCTGCCTAGCTATTGGCCGTTCAGCTTTTTATTAGACCAATCAGATCCCTTAGGCAGGCAAAGGAAAACAAATGTAACACATCTTTGCCTAGTTAAACAAATATTCTACAACAAGAATTAATATGGTATTGTCATTTATAATCAGATGGCATATAAGTTGGGTATAGACTCTCCACACTTCAATTTTTTTTTTTCAAATTAAAATAGTTACAGGTTTTAAACAGCTGGTGTCTGGTTATGCTTTTCAGGACATGATTAGGCAAATTAAGACCAGTGATGCCAGGTTTCTTGACTGGTTGGCCATGTCTGAAAGAGATGGAGAACATCAGACTCTGGATGTTGGACAAGTGCTGCCATGAGTAAAGGAAGTTACTTTACAGCATAGGAAAGTCTTAGGCCAAATGCACGCCATGGCCAGAGTAGAATGGTGGATCCTTGTGTGCCTTGTCTCTGAAACCTGAGCAGGGGTCTATTGCTGCACATCTCAGGGTGAACATGACACCTGTCAATGGTTCGGGAACACTCTCCCCAGAGTGCAGAGTCAGAGAACAGAGACAGAGGTAGCCAGTGAGAAGGAAAGTCCCGGGAAGGTGGCTCCCCTTTGCCTCCACCACACTGCTGTGTCATGTGTGTGCATGCAGGCAGCCCTAATTAAAGGCCGCAGGTCACAAAAGATGGTTCAGCTGGTAAAGGTGCTTGCCGCCATGCCTGGACTGAGGGGGGGGAGGTAAAAGAGGATAATGGGGGGGACTTTCATCAAAGAGCAAAGTGTGTGCTAGAAATCATGAAAGAATAAGTCCTTTAAAAAATACGTGTCTTAAAAAAGAAATTACCCACTGATGGAACTGTGTGGCCTGACAATGGGAAGTTGGGGGAAGGCAGAGAGAATATTCTTCAGTATGAGTGTTCAAGTATTTAAACAGATCTTGTTGGTGACAGCCGCAAGTGTGAGAATAGAACAGCCAGGATAAGATTTCTCGTCTGGCCACACAGTCCCTGGGAGACTGGGTGTGCATTTGACATGAAAAGGGAGCTGATATATGGCCGAAACTGCCCAGACTTACATCAGCCACCCGGTGGGGTCGTTGTTAAAGAAAGGTGGGGATTCATGTTTCATGTGGAGATGCAGACACCTAGGTACCATCTAATCTTGAAGATCTCATGGTTCTAAGGCAGAAACTAAACTATTTATGAAAATTACAAGCATTCATAATGGCTACATAAATATGTATTGTAATATAAATAAGATACCATGTACTAAGAAGATGCCAAGCATGTCATAGTAGCACTGGAAAGTTAGTCTGCAAAACCAGTCAGGAAGGAAGGAAGGCAGACTCCAGGGAAGAGACCAGAGCCGAGATCAAGCGCAGGGGGACACAGCTCACGCACTGTGACGTGCATGCTGGGCCAGACACCGTTCTGCATCTGGACCCTGGTGCAGAGGCTCCCTGTCATTGTCCTTTCCCTGTGGCAGGCTCAATTCCAAGCTCACATGTGAGCATCTGGTTCTCTCTTCCTGAATGCCCCAGTCTCTAGATACAGGGGACCTAGGGACACAGAATCTGGTAGTGGTGAGTTCTGCTTCCCACAAAGCCATGAACAGAGAGTCTCCAAGTCAGGGCAGTCCTCGGGGGACAGGTGTCCATGGCAGAGTCCCCAGAGCCCCTAGCATGGGAGGGTAATAGGGTTCTCGTAGAAAACATCCATTGTTTCTCTTTGAATCATATTTTCACCCCAGGTGCCTTTAACGTGTGAATACACACTTGTTTCTCCAAGAGGAGGGTGGATTTGCCATGTGTTTGAGCAAGGTATCTTTTTCTTAGGAACTTATGGGAAGATGAAACACACCTTAATAACTAATGTAAAAATATAGAAATCGTGTACGATTCTGTCTAAAGGGACATGTTCAAAGAATGACACATAATTTTATGGACCTGTTTTTGAAAATAGGATCTCATGTGCTCTAGATTTACACCACCAAGGATGACCTTGAACGCTTCCTGCCTCTACAATGCTAGGATTACAGGCACACACCGACACACCCAGTTTATGCCCAGCTAGAGATCATACCCAGGGCTTCAGACATGTCAGACAAGCACCCCAAAACCCGAGTTACATCCCCAGCCCCAGAATCATTTTTATAGTGAGTACTGTTCCAAGCCAAGTGTGTTTGGTGTTATGAACTTGAAGGTAAGCTATTTTTAAATGTAAATAATTTAGTTCAGGATACAATAAGTTAACTGAAGGAAAAGCTCCCCTTCCTAATTTAGGAAATTTAGATTAAGTAGTTAAGTTAGGACCCTACACCTCAGCTGAGCACTGGTCTGGACAGAGAGCCCCTTAGATGAACCCTCAGCTCACAGGACTGGATACCACCACCTCTAGTCAAAGTGGCACATAGTCAGAGGACCTGGTAGCCCCTGGCATTGGCCCAGCCCCAGAGACTCTGTCCAGCTCCCCATGCAGTCCCTGTCTCCATCGAGGGCCTTCAGAAGTCACCAACACCACAAACTCAGAACTGTGGGAGAAGATGGGAATCCGGTGGCATGGACGGGAGAGTGGTAAGGGCATTGCTTCAGGATGAGCACCTGGCGGGTTGGTGGCCATGTGGAGCTGGAGGAAGGGGACTGTGGAATTCCCGGGTGTGGTAGGGGCTGGGGTGTTCTCCTGACTGCCTGGGACACGTGCATCCTTCGTGCAATCGTACCAGTCAGTGCGATTCTCCGGACAGGGTTACTCCACCGGAGGTCATTAGGCCCCCTCAAGAGACGCTGGCTGAAGATAATTTGAGGCTGTTACAACCGGGAATGAGAATGTTACTGGAAGCTAGGGGTAGAGGGGAGGAAGGCTACTAAACATTACAAGGTACAGTACAGCCCCGCAGCCAGAATTGTCCCACCTAAATGTCCACAGCTTGGAGGCTGGGTTTTCATGCAGCCTGCTCCAGACAAAAACCTTAAAGGCTTGTGTGGTGCTCAGAGTTTTATCCCCAGCACCTGGAAGCCATTCAGCACGTTTACTGAATGCCAGGAAGCCATGCCTTCCCTCTTTTCAGATTGTCTCCCAAGTCCCAGCTGAGCCGTCTATGTAGGACCCAACTCCTGAGCTAGAGGGAGTGGCTTTCAAAGCAGCTCCCTGTGTGCCTTTCTGCTCTGCCTGCCTTTTTCAATATTGAATCCACGTAGGTAATGGCTTACATCTGTGCCTGAGAAGAAGTGCCATAAGCATGCAAATTTTCCTTTGCTTATGTCTTATTTTAGTGTAGGAGTGATCAGTGTTGAGCATTTCTAATGCAATTTTGCGATTTTGAATTTATATGAAAAGAATCCTTTTGAGAAGAGAACTCTGTGCCCCTCAGAGCTGGCTCAGTGGGGTTTGCGTTAGGCCATCAGAGGATGCCATTACAGCCCTTTAGTGCCCTTCATCCTGTAGCTAGAGTTTTCCTGCCTGGCCCACAGTCAGGATAAATCTCTGCCACCCGCCAGTCCCACAACCGCTCAGACCCGACCAAGTAAACACAGAGAGTTATATTGGTTTCAAACTGTATGGCCGTGGCAGGCTTCTTGCTAACTGTTCTTACAGCTTAAATTAATCCATTTCCATTAATCTATACCTTGCCACGTGGCTTGTGGCTTACCGGTACTTTACATCTTCCTTGTCCTGATGGCAGCTGGCAGTGTCTCCTCACCCAGCTTCCTGTTCTCTCAAGTCTCCTCTCTCTTAGTCCCGCCTATACTTCCTGCCTGGCCACTGACCAATCAGTGATTTATTCATTGACCAATCAGCAACACATTTGACATACAGACCATCCCACAGCATCATCCAGGCACAGCAAAGCCACTTCCTGAACTAGGGAGCTAACAGTTTCATGGTGTCACAAACCAATACAGGTGAGCTTTCTAGTCCACAGATGCCCCTCCCTCCCCAGGCCCCCAATGGAGCCATGAGTTAAAGGGATGGTACGCGCTCAGCTTCTTCCTTGGAGGTTTCATGGTGAATCCATTTCATGGCACACTCAAACATCCTGTTCGTCATGGAGGGGAGCATTCAGCTGGGGCTGCTCTGAGGTTGACCCAGATGCAGGTTATTTACCATATTTAAAATTACCCCACAGTGTCATGTGAATCTTTTGTTGTTGTTTGGTTTTTTTGGTTTTTTTTCGAGACAGGGTTTCTCTGTAGTTTTTGCGCCTTTCCTGGAACTCACTTTGTAGACCAGGCTGGCCTCGAACTCACAGAGATCCGCCTGCCTCTGCCTCCCGAGTGCTGGGATTAAAGGCGTGCGCCACCACCACCCGGCCCGTCATGTGAATCTTTTAATGGATGTGAGGGCGTAGGAAGAAGGACAGATACTCAGAAGTGTGTGTCTGTGGAGATGTGAAGTATGTGTATAGATAAGCCCTTTTTTTCCATCTCTGTTTCTGTAGACTACTGAACATAAAAATCTAAGGTTCATTCTCTTAAGAAAAGCAGTTTAGGAAATAGCCTTGCCTGCTCTCAGGAGGCTCTGGGGCATTGCTCACTGATTAGCGTGGTAAGATCTTTATGAGGGCTCCAGAGAGTAATTTATTTCTGATCCATAGGACTGAGTAACTGTGATTCTCCTGGGTTTGCTGGCTCGTTTTCTTTAATCTTAGAAACACCGACTGTGTAAGTACTTTCTCTTTAAGAATCCCGTTGGCTGTGCACCCACACCCGAGAGAGTGCAGCAGCTCAGTGGCCACGGCGCCGCTGCTGGCTACTCCTTTTTCTTTTGCCTGCACCTCAGATTGACCACCAGTGTGAGGATGTCTTTCCCTGTGGACCTGCAGGCATGTTTTTGCAGAAAGGTAACTGGAAGGGGAAGTACATGCATGTGCTGTCGGAGCCAGTCAAAACCAGTTTCACCCGCTGCTTTTCTCCTTGTAGATTGAGATGCTACCAGATGGGCTCTTCCAGTGTAAGAAGCTGCAGTGTCTGCTCCTGGGGAAGAACAGCCTGACAGAGCTGTCCCCGCTGGTGGGTGAGCTGTCAAACCTCACCTACCTGGAGCTGGCTGGGAATTACCTGGAGACACTGCCGCCCGAGCTGGAAGGCTGTCAGTCCCTGAAGCGGAGCTGCCTGATCGTGGAGGACAGCCTGCTCAACACTCTCCCGCCTCCCGTCACAGAGCGCTTGCAGACGTGCTTAGACAAGTGTTGACCTGAGAACCAGACTCACGGCCAGAGCAGTTGTAGAGTGAGGCCCCGGGGCTGAAAGGAGCATGAACTTTCCTGAGTTATGGAGATGAAAAATGGCTGGTGGTTATGACATGCCCTAACCAAAAACCTTCCCAAATAACCCAGTGTGAAAGCAAGTAAGAGGAAATTGTCAGCGTTGCCATTTTGTGAATAAATAACTGATCTTTAAGTTATTGAGATGTTGTAAAAGTAATAAATAAAAGTAATACATTGAGGTGGCCTGAGAGGCATGCAGTTATGGAAACTTTACCTTCCAAGTCTTATCTTCAGGACTGTGTATTTTTCTTCTCCTTTTAGCCCATTACTTATTTGCGCTCTTGTTTTCCTGACTTTCTTGTCACCAAACCCATAAAGACTCATCAGCCCAAATGTCCTTGATGTGTGCTCACCATTGGTTTGATTTCTGTTCTTCCATTTTTTTTTTAAAGCAGGCCGTGTTGTGCTCGGTGCCCTCCCCACTTCCTCTCTCGTTTTGCTGGAATCCTCATCTGGTTTTCTCTGCACAACAGTGAACATCCCTGGGAGAATTGCTAACACTTGGCATTCGCCTAGAACAGGAGCCAGGGTTCCTAGGACATGTGGTCCTCTGAGCATCCTAAAAATTAATGTTTTCTCAGATTTGTCTTCTTGTCTGTCATCAAAGCCTTTTTAAAATACGTTAAGAGTTTTTATACGAGACATAAAATATTTTCTACAGTATGATCTTAGATTCTACATCTATGAGAACACTTTGTAAGGTACAGTGAACATGTGCATCTCTATAAGAATTTACTGATTCTCAGTTTGGGCTGATTATGATTCTCATGTTTGTATGCATTCTGCTCCAAAAAGTTTTTGTACTCTGCAACTAATTACTTTTGGATGACAAAAGCCTTGTCTTTTTTTTTTTCCCCCTGAAGTCTTTGAGGGGCTTCTGTGTGAGAGGACAGCTGCACCATCTACCTCTCCTTGTGCAACCGTACGGGTACAACCCTCAATTACTTACAAACTGGTGGAGGGGAGAGGGCAAGATCTAGACTGGAAAATACTTTGTAGAAACTAGGTAAGCATTAGATAAAAATGTAGGGCGTCCCTCCATCTACACACTCTCTCAGGATGGTTATGATGGAAGCTGTCTGTTCACCACCTGAATGAGCTCACTTAGCTGACGTCCATCTCATGCCTTTCAACTCCTGGGATATGTCTTGCTTCTTTTGACAGAGAGCTTTGTGTTTGGTTCTTTATTATCATGCATATCATTGAATAAATAAAATGGACTGGCTCACTCTGGGGAAATGAACATTGTGGTGTATTTTTTCTCTATTGGGTCTAGGCATTATGAACTCATAATTTTTGGACATTAACTGCATCTACACAAAACTGGAAAACACTATGGGTCAAGAATCTTCTAAACACCGAACTGTGGTGTGTAGTTTTTCTCTTGATTTGTTCTAGAAAGATGAAAGTGAGTCAAGCATAAGCAATGTCTCTTTTCTTAGCTGCCACATATGCCTGATGTTCAGAGAAAAGAATTATGCAGAAGAAACTGGAATGGGGTTAGTTACAAAGAATATATAGAGAAGGCCCAAAAAGCTGCCTAACGCACTGTGAATGGCAAGAAACAGACTGAAAATAGACATATTAACAAAGCTTGCCTTCATCAGAACGTCCAAGTTCTCAGGGAACCAGGGATGACCAGGGCAGCTCTCTCTGGGACCTCACAGACAGGTCCTGGTATAGCTAGGTTTTTCTTATTTTTACTTTTTTAAAAATGTGAGTTGATGATAAATGTTTTCCAGTAGAATCATTATGTGGACCAATTCCAAAGTTGGCTGGAATTTTCTGAAGTTTTGAATAAATGTTTTATGTGAGGGAGGTTTCAATATTATCAACCATACTTCTTATGAAAAAAAAAATCCCACCCTTTTTATAGGAAAGAAATTCAGAACACAGTTCGGATTTTCTAACCCTCACCTAACAAAAGAGAACTTCCCCATACCTTCTTCTCCAGTGCAAGCATCGTTGGCTAACTCTCCTACCTCCTCAAAGCAATTCTCTGGAAGGATCAACTGTGAGGGGTAAGCCGCTTTCCCCACACTAGGCTGTTTTTGCTGCTGGAAACCATATAGCTCTTGATACCACAGTTCTGAGATGTCTTTTGAATTTAATGCTTATGCAACAATGTTGAGGTAGCTTTTCAAGCTAACCAACACTAAGGCAATGAACAAACAATACACTACTGCCCAACTGATGGAGATCTGTGTTAGCATTGCCTTCACTGGCCTGTGTCAATAGTCACCTAGTACCTAACAGGATCTTAAATGAAGAAAATGAAATCATCCTAATTATCATGAGACTTTCCAAAAACCAAACATAAAGGATCGAAAGCAAAATTTTGGCTTATGCTACAATGGTATAGGTTCATTTTATTTGCATCCACACACAAATACAGAGAGAGACACATGTCTCATATTTGCAAATTTTGTTTAGGTTAGTCTAAGAATAGCAACTTCTTTTAAATTCATTACTTTTAATCATGAAGTATTTGATTTCCTTCATCATGATATTTAAAATCAAACACTAGTTTGAGAAGGTGCCATGTGTTCCCACAAAAGTGGAATTTTTTTTCCTTGTCTATATTAGGGTGGGTCTCTGTAGCATATTGATGATACATTTTCATTTTGATCTCCTATGTATCACCATATTTCTCTGTTACAAATAAACAGGTTGATTCAGGGTACATGGAATGCTTGGGGTCTCAGTGATGCGGCAAGCTCTAATTTATTTGCTGTAGTATGCTAACCCGGCTTATGTATATAACATTACTCTTGATAGTGAAATGGTTCTGCTCGTATTTTATCATTCAGATATGTTTAATTAAAATATTACATTAATATTGATGGGTTCATTAAAACAGCCAAACACTTATTCTATAGACTTGACATTATTTCCTTATATTTTCAGTAAAATTACCTTTCCATCTTTATGTTCGTGTCGCGCTGGTCCATCCACATCGGGTGTCTTTGTCCTCACCCACCTCACTGAGTCTGACCCACACCGTGTGGAAGCGGTGTCCTTGTACCATAGCATTTGCAGGGACACCCACATGTGCTCAGCCTTCATGCCTGCTCTAGCAATCCAGCTTCTACTCACTTTGTTTCCATTGACTATGTATTGCATTCGAATCTGTATTACTTTCTGGGAGATAAAAGACAATAATTGGAGAAAGGAAGACATTTTGCACCTTGGAAGAAATGCATATGTTTAGACAGTGTAAAGAAGCAGGACTGTAGAGTGTCCTGGGTGTAATGGTTTCTCATCTGTACCTGTGGGGCGTGCTGAATCAGGGGAAGCAGCAGAATGACTCCCTTCCGGTCTCTTGCCCGCAGCGTCTACATCCAGTGACAGCTGTCTGCTGTGAACCTTTTGCAATGGACTTCGTGAACTATATTCTCTTCAGCTTTTTAAAAAATATATATATGCACAGTCTCATCAACATGGAAGTCTTCACACAGATTATATGAGCCAAAGTACTGAGTTGAGATGGCCTCCAGTTGAACTTAATTATATACTTAAGTTTTAAATTTAACACGAAATACACCATAGCTGAAAAAAACAATTACGAATGCCTTCTGCATGTTCATTATTTCTAACAGACATGGTGCAACTTTAAAAATACAAAAGGGTATATATAGCGTTAGAATGGTGTGTCTGTGCTCATATCTGCTGCGCATCAGCCTTTACATCAACATTGTACAGTAAGACAAAATTCTAAGTTTCATTCTAAGTAAAATAATGGGCCACTCGTGAGTGGAGACACTCTCTTCTGTTGGCTTCCAGTGAAGGCTAGCATTTGTTACTTTATCTTAAAATACCATATTTTGGAAATGTGTATCTGGGTTTTGCTTCTGGAATGAATTACTAGCAAATGTAAAATTGTGTTCAATGTTTTTTGGCCCCTGGATTTAAATCCCTACATTCTGTAGCTTTGGGTAAAATTTGCTGTTTTTAAAGTATCTTTTGTGTAAAAAGTTTAGATTTTTATAATAAATGGTGAATAAGATGGATCAGTGGAAACTAGCCGGTCTTGTTTTGGTTTGTTTTGGTTTTGCCTTGTTCTTCCTGTTGGTGCTCAGCGTCCAGCAGCAACTGTCATCTCTCACACTTCTCATGTCATTTAATAACATGATGGATTTTCACATTGACAGGTAATCTCGGTCTTTGGGTTTTCCCGTGTGCAGCAATGGCCAAAGGTAGCCAGCCTCAGAGTGAGGTGTGGATTCGCACTGGCATATGCAGGAGATGGGAGTCAGAAAGGTCTGTGCCCATCTAGGATGACTATTCAAACCATGCTGCTCCCCACTTTCCTCAGAAAGTTTCAGGGTTAGATGCTCAAAACCCAGCTCTGCCCCCCGACCCTTCTTGTTGGCGCTGGTTCCCTCGTGTGCTGGTAACACCAGCACCGAACAACAGTGTACCAGATAAATGAAATCTAAGTAACTGTAGAACACCTCTCAGCAGGCTTAGTGAAGGGAGAGAAAACTGAGTCACTAGACGAAATACGCATGTGATAATTTTGATGTTTGAATCAACTACTTTTCTATGGGGCTGGGAAAAGGCTGATCAGGTAAACACTTGCCATCCAAGCACGAGGACCTGAGTGTTGGTTCCGGCATCCAAGTAAAGCCACATCTGTAATCTTAAAGCTTAATGGGAGGTGGCGGCAGGAGAATGGCCAGAAGCTCAGGGGACACTGATACCTGAGGTCCTCTGACCTTCACACTCAAGCTGTCGTGTGAGTGCACATGCACACATGCTCACACACGAACGCTACACACACACACACACACACACACACACACACACACACACACACACACACGAAACCTTTTCTTTCTCTGTTCCCTGAGGGCACTGACACAGGAAGCTGCTAATGGAACTCACCTCTGAGGTAATATGTGAATCCTGAACCAGGAAGGGAAGGAGCCGGGGTTGCATGCTGCCTCTGGCTGTGGGCTGCCCTGAGTGTGTAGGAATGAGAAACACATTTTACAGCTGCAGCCACGGTTGCCACAGGCTTCGCCAGCCTTCTGGGAAGTGCTTCGATGAATCAGGGACCACAGCCCGGAGGAGCCTGGCTGTCCCTGGGGCTGCTTCATGCCGAGATGGGGCCTCAAGAACGTGGTGAGGGGCTCGACTGGGGAAGGGAGGCCGTGTGGGCTACTCTGGGGCTGGATTTGCAAATCTGGAGCTATAACCTCTGTTCAGCTTTTGCTTCCTTCCCTGGACTCTGTTCCCACTCGGGGGGCCCTGCTCCTACAAATAGCCACAAGCAAAAAAAAGGGGGGGAGGGGGGCCAGAAGAACAGCCATTTTGATGTGTAGTCTTTAAAAGTTCAATCCCAACCCCTATGTGTTGCCTCCTCCTTGACACTTGATACATAAGCTTTTCTGTCTCTTGGCACAAATTCTGTAAAGCCTACACTGAAATTTTCTAGGTATTTAATGCTCAAATTATGCATGCATTTTTTACTCTCTACCTCCCCCTGCTGCTGAGAGGATTGTAACCCACAAGCTCTTCACAGTCAAGGTGGCTCCAGGTTCTTTATTGGGGGAATATGTTATTCATGCTGTCCTTAACTAAGAGAGAAAAAAGACTCTGCTTTCTGTGAACCCCAAACCTCCCGAGACAGCCCCAGTTCCTCACTAACTTTTCAAAACCCTCTTCTGTCCAGCTTGTCCCATGTTCTAAACCCTCCTGGTAATTTCTCTTCTAGAAGTTGCCAACTAAAGTGACATCTCAGACTTAGCCTCTCTAAGCCTTCCTGTGATTTTTCAATCTGCACAGTTATTTCAGCCAGTCTTCTCACCCTTGGAGTGTGGGCCTCCACGCCACATGGGTAAAACACCTATAAGGTTATGAAGCAGCCCAAGCTAGAGAGCAGCTGTTTTGGAATCTAATTTCCTGGTGTGGTCTTTTAACCAGTTTCTGGCTCAGACTTAGTTTCCCCTTGCCTTGGCCTCACTCAGTGACTCCATCTCAAATGAAATGCACCAAGAAGGCTCCTTGCAGTGCCTCCAGGCACCAGGACCACACTGAATTTGATGTCCAATTTAAAAAAAAGACAAACACGGTTTGACTAGCCAACAAACATAGATTTGGTAAAGATGGATAAATGGATTTTCTGTTCATAAATCACGGGCTTTGATGTCAACTGTCCTTTCAAATACGATTCTGCAAGAGAAACCAAAAGACTGGTGGGGATTTGGAGGTCTAAGGAGAAAGAAACCTGTCATCTGTTCTCAACTGTTGAGTAAACGTCTCCCAGGCCTCGTGGGTAGGCCACCAGTGGCCAGGCCTTTCCTCCAAGTGATTCACCTTCTTGACCCACTCATGTCCCTTCCCAGACCCCATTCCCTCCAGTAACACCTCTCCCCTCCTGCTCACCACCCGCTGCTGGTCAGCCTCATCCTGCCCAGGTTCCAAGCTTACATGTCCTTACCCATCGCTGAATCTCATCGCCAAGAATATTAAGTAGATATTGCTCCCAAGAGGACACTTTGGCTTATGCTCAGCAAAATTAATATTTTCAGCATTCTCTCTTCCTAGAAGGTAGTTTCTTGCCATATTTGCAAAATTGAGGGAATAGGATTTACTCAGTATGTTGAATGGGATCAGAGACATTTTTTCCATTTTTTTTTTCAATCAGGCAAAAGATGGAGTTAACTAGCCCCATATTCCCAATTATTCAAATGACATTTAGCCCTCTTGCAGATTAGCAACCCCAGGCTCCTGTCCAAATGCACTAATGTCTATTTCAGCTTGGCCTGGCACACGGTACCTGGTTCCTGGCCACAGCTACTTCCTTCTCAACAGGAATTAGCAAGCAACAAATTAAAAGGCATTTTTGCTCTTGAAATGCCTCGCGGGTGTTAAGAAGTGAAGTAGAAAGGCTTTACTCAGTTGCACCACTAGGGGGGATCAAACACCGCCTGTATGAAATGAGTTCTTACTCACCTTTCCCCTCCCCCACCCCCCCAAAAAATGAGTTGGCTTCACGCCCCTGCCTTGCTATGGCCATAGTAGTGCAGAGTGCTCAGACCCTTTGAAAGACAGCAGTTGCCCATCAATTTTATAAGTCAATCAAGCTAGCCTGTTCACAACCTTTCCTGGGCAGCTGCATCGTGCGAAGGAAAAGCTCAGAGGTCTCTTCCATTTCATGCCCTCCTTCCTTATCCTCTAATCTAGCCCTGCAGATAGAACTTGCCGGTGAGAAAGCACCATGGAGGGATTCCTGAGAAAAGGTCACAGCCCTGGATGGAGATCACAGCGCTCCTGCTGATGGAGGGAGGAACGTCACGCCTCCCCCTCTGCCGATAGCTTCCTGCTCTGCTCCACTGGCTCTGGGAAGCACAGAGCCTCCTGTTTGGAAGAGCCCTCATTAGCAGTCAGTTTGCTGCCTAGCTGGTCCAGCATATTCCCTAACAAGCTGTAGCTTTCCTGTTGGGAACCCACCTTGATGAGAACCTCTTCCTGTGCACAGGGCATTGCTGACTGTAGGTTCTTGTTGATGAGAACCTCTTCCTGTGCACAGGGCATTGCTGACTGTAGGTTCTTGTTGATGAGAACCTCTTCCTGCGCACAGGGCATTGCTGACTGTAGGTTCTTGTTGATGAGAACCTCTTCCTGCGCACAGGGCATTGCTGACTGTAGGTTCTTGTTGATGAGAACCTCTTCCTGCGCACAGGGCATTGCTGACTGTAGGTTCTTGTTCCCATTTCATACAAGCAACTCAGTGTGATGGGAACCATTACTGAAAATGTCCAGAGTGCGTCCTGTGGGCTTCATAAATGTCATTGATGCTTAAAGCATAAGTAGGCAGGAACTCTATTTTATGGTTGAAAAATAGGTTCGGGCAACTTGACTGCCATACTGGATTGCAAGATTATACAGAAAGTCGATAACACAGCTGGGTTTTGAACTAGAGACCAAAACTTGCACCAGATCTCTGCCTGTTACACTAACACTGCCAAGGTCACATGTCTAAGGAGTATTGGGGTTTTGAGTACTAATATGTCCTTTCTAATATGAGAGCTCTAAATGAATATTCTGGGACATGGTATGCAAGTGCATGCCAGTATACACACACAGTTTTAAACACGTTTTAGTATAAATACGTCATCCAAGTGACTATTTTTAAATTGCATATATTTAAGCATGCATAGCTTTTATTTCAGTGGTTTAACCCAAAGCTTTGTACATACCCACTCTCATTAGAAGGACAGTGAGTCCCACTAGGCAGTTTAGCCTAGGGCCCCTGTCTATTGAACAGATACCGCTGTGATCTTGCTTCCAGTTGCTGAGGGAGCTCCGAGTTTGGGTTTTATTGGAGACAAAGTTACAGATTTAGTCCCTGCAAGCTCTGATTTATTATAGGAAAATGCTGGCAGGCATCTCAGACTTGCAAAATGAATTCCTCACACTGTTCTGCTACACTACCCCTCTGCTGTGGACTTAGCTCCTTGGAGCAAGAGGAGGAGGGACGAGCTACAGCGTCCTTATTGAATCCATTCCTTGTTCCAGATAAGAAGCTGTGTTCCGAGCAAGCAGAGCTGCTGATGTGACCCCAGCTCTGCCCCTGGTCCTGACTGCACTGCTGAGCACAGAGAAAGGCAGGGCCCAAGCTCTCACACCCACTGCTTCGCATGCCTGGCTCTCTTGATTCTCCTCGGGTTCTTCAAATTGCTCGCCCTCTGAGACATGAGGCACAGGGTGCTCCCATCAAGTAGCTCAGCTGCCTCGGAGGCTCGCTCACAGGGATGGTGGACTGCAGTTCTTGGGCCCCAACCCACCTGCACTAAGATCTGCTAATGAAAAGCTGACTTCTCTGTGGCTCAATCCTACAAACTGTCTTCCTCCAAGAGATAAAGAAACCAGCCCTTTCTTTTTGTTCCCTCTTTGGTTACACTCAGTGTCTGAGAGGAGCTTAGGCTTTTTGCAAAGCTGGCAATGAGCTGAATGGCTGCTTGGGTATTGGTGTCAGGGACTCAGGGTAGGCTCCGGTGAGCCGGTGACTAGACGACTAGATGGGCCTGGAGGGCAGCAACATTCTTCTTGGAGGGAGCCCTGACTGGGGGAATCTGACCGTGTGAGGACCGTGGAGGAAGATAAAGGGGTGGTTGTGCGTTCTGGGCATCAGCACTCATGATCCAATCGTTTCCAGGGTGGCATGTCCCTGTAGGCATGCCCAGGGTTCTGCCTGACCTCTGTGACCTAGGAAGCAGGCGGGGCCGCTGTTGCTTAAGCTATCTTCTGACCCATCTTTTGATCGTCACGAAATGAGTGGGGACGTGTTGATGAGGGATAGAACTGAGTAATTTTTTTTCTTTTTTAATTTATTTTTAAAGTTTTTTTTTTTCATTTTATGTACCAATCCCGGTTCCCCCTCCCTCCCCTTCTCCTACCCCCCCCACTTCTCCCCATCCCACCTCCCTTGGGGAGTCAACAAAGTCTGGCATACTCAGTTGAGGCAGAACCAAGCCCCTCCCCCCTGTGTCAAGGCTGAGCAAGGTATCCCACCCTAGAGAATGTGCTCCTAAAAGCCATTTCATGCACCCAGGATAAGTCCTGTTCCCACTGCCAGGGGCTCCCCAAACAGATCTGGCCACATAACTGCCACCCACATTCACTGGGCCTAGTTTGGTCCCATGCATGTTCCCCAGCTGACAGGCCAGTGTCCATGAGCGCCCACCAGCTTAGGTCATCTGTCTCTGAGGTTTTCCCCATCATGACCTTGACCTCACTTGCTCCTGTAATCTCTCCTCCCTCTCTTCCACTGAAGTCTAGGAGCTCAGCCTAGTGCTTCATTGTGGATCACTGCACCTGCTTCCATCAGTTACTGGATGTAGGTTCTATGAAGACAATTAAGGTAGTCACTAATCTGATTATAATGAAAGGTAAGTTCAGGCACCCTCTCCATTATTGCTCAGAGTCTTATTTGGTGTCATCCTTGTGGATTCCTGGGGATTTCCCTAGCACCAGGTTTCTCCTTAACCCCAGTGGTTCCCTCTACCAAGACATCTCTTTGATTGCTCCCCGACTCCGTCCCTCCCTCCACTCAGCCATCTCAGTCCCTCTTGTTCCCATTCCCTATCTCTTTTCTTCTACCCCGCCCCCCAGTTTACCCAGGAGATCTTAACTATTTTGTCTTCCTGGGGCCCTCCATACGTGTCCCTCTTAGGGTCCTCCTTTTTACCTAGTTTCTCGGGTTGTGGATTGTAGCCTGGTTATCATTTGCTTTATGTCTAATATTTACTTATGAGTGAGTCCATACTGTGTTTGTCTTTTTGGGTCTGGGTTGCCTCATTCAGGACGATTCTTTCTAGTTCCAGCCATTTGCCTACAAATTTCATGATGACATTATTTTTTTTTTTACCGCTGAGTAATACTCCATTATGTAAACGTACCACGTTTTCTTTATCCATTCTCCAGTTGAAGGGTATCTAGGTTGTTTCCAGGTTCTGGCTTTTACAAATAATGCTGCTATGAACATAGTTGAGCAAGTGTTCTTGTGGTATGATTGAGCATCTTTTGGGTATATGCCCAATAGTGGTATTGCTGGGTCTTGAGGTAGGTTAATTCCCGATTTTCTGATAAACCACCATACTGATTTCCAGAGTGGCTGTACAAGTTTGCACTCCCACCAGCAGTGGAGGAGTGTTCCCCTTCTGAGTAATTTTCTTAAGAACTTGCATGTCACTCGTTTCTTTTTTCGGCCTTTGAAATGATTCACTTTCATGACACATGAACAAAACTTTTCACTGAAGAACCCAAACCGTCACAAGTGAGGGAGTGTAGAATCATCTTACAAGGCTGTTCTATGGGGTAGCCCTGTCAGAGAGCTGGGCACATGGTAAGAGAAGCTATTTAAAATGGATAGGAGCAGGGCCAGCCGCCATGATACTCAAGTGTCCGGTCTCAGGAAGCCCTGAGCTTGTGCGGGTACAGGAAGGAGACCTTAGAGCTGCTTTGCCTCCTCTGGCTTTAACATGAAAGGTGGGAAGTGTCTGACATCCAGCCCAGAGTCCTCCCAGAAGCAGATCCTGGCAGCTTGAAGTTCTTGGGGTTTTGTTCTAAAGCTCTGGGCGTAAGTATCAAGTTGGTGGTGTGGCAAGGCAACTGTGGGCTGGGAGCACCGCAAAGGATTGGCTTCTGCCTGGGTGGAGTGCACACCCTCCCCTGACTGGCTGCTAGGGTAAGCTGGCACCACCAGGCTTTCTGCCTTGCAGAGGGCTTCCTGTGGTGGGCACTGTGCATGTCCTCTGTGCTCTGGTGCCCACGCCAGGACTGCTTGAGTCCTAGACCTAAACCTCACTGCACCTAGAGAAAGCTAAGACCTCTGTCTTCAGTAGGGCTGGGCTGTCCTGTGGTCCAGCGATGGTTAAAATCATTGTCAGCTTAATGAGCTCTAGAACCTCCTGGGAGATGGGCCTCTGGGCATTCCCGTGAGGAATACTCTTCGTTAGTGTAATAGGTGTGGGAAGGCGCGCCCACTGTGGGTGACGCTACTCCATGGGCTGAGATCCTTGGCTGTATAAAGAGAGAAAATGTGCTGAACACAAGTGTCAGTTGCTTTCTTCTGCATGATTGTGGACCAGCTGCTTCAAGCTTCTGTTGCCATGGTGACTAGCTCCTCACACTGTGAGCCAAGGTAAGCCCCTGCTTCCTTGAGTTGCTTCTATCAGGGCAACTCTATCACAGAGACCTGGACAGAAACTCGGATAGGCAGCCTGGAGGACACCTGTCTCCACGCTGAGTTAGAGTCCTGTTCCTACCAATTATTCTTGTTACTTTGTATCTCCACCTCGGTTCCTCTCTTGGAGATGTAAACGCCCCTTCTACAAAGATTGAGTCCCAGAACTGCTTTAGGTGGTGAGTGTACAGCCAGGGATAATGAGGACCCTAGACCCTGTCCTCACGGAACTGCACAGCACAGCTCTGAGGAAACGTGGTGCATAAGTACAAGAATCTGGTGTAAAACACAGATAGGGCCCAGATTTCTGTCCATAAATCCTGTACGAAACCCCCAACAGAATCTACAAGCGGTGCTTTAAACAAGGCCCTTTACATATTCAGGACATGTTCATCCATCTGTGTGAAGTTTGACTACAGCAAGTCACCAACCCTCCCTAGGCCTCAGTTTCCACTTCTATGAAATCAGGCACCTTGAACCACATAGCATAGCCCCGAGTCTGCGCGTTGCCCCTGCAATGCTGTGATCATCTCTAGCATACAAATGGATTTCCTGACTTGGGAATCGGCTGAACTGAGGAGATAGGTCAGAGGGTAAGGCACTTGCCCCCCGAGGATTGCAAGCCTGATAAGTGTGATCCCTGAAACCCATGTAAAGGTGGAAGGAGAGAGTCAACTCCACAAGCAAGCTGTGGCAAGCACGCTCACATATATAGATCGTATAACACACGTGAATGCACACACATAACAATGAATTTGTGCATTTTCCCTGAAGAACCTTTTCATTGGTTATCATCCTGCTTCCAAAAGCTTTGAGATAGTCTTACAGGCCTGATTATTCTTCCCTAGTGAGTGTTTCAAATATGCCCACACAGTCCAGTGTAATTCTTCTGAGCTCACTGTGAGTTTCTATTCATCTGAATAGTCTACTTGAGTGGCGGCCATGTTCCCACTTGCTCCCCATGATCCATGCAGTTCTGAGTGTCACCAAATACCAGCCTTGCATGACAAGCCTGCACCATCGCTTCCCACCCCTGCCTCACCTACACAGCTGTCAATCAGAAACATGTGTGATGCTCTCTGATTTCAAGTTAGAACTCAGGATAGAAAACACCTGGAAATGTCTAGGTCTGGGATGAACTCTGAAATGCGGAGTTCCCAGCCATGCCACTGAATAACATCCTGTAGTCTTGGGGTTTTTTAAAAATTCAATCTGCATGATAACTCCTTTGATTTGGCTTTTGTTTGGAATGATCTGTCTGATGCCATTTCTCTGCAACATTCAGAACAGGATAGGATCTCTTCCGAGTCAGCTACATAGAGTGGACCTTTCCAAGCATAAAGAAACATCTGTCCTCCATCTGCGGGGCCTGAAAAATAGGACTTTCAGTCCAGTGTTGTGTAGGACACAAATGCTTGCAAAGAGCAAGAACCTTTTTTTTTTAAAACTAAAATCCTGATAAATGTCAAACAGGATCTTTTCATCTTGCATATCATTTTCCAGAGAGCATCACCAAAGGCCACTTTAACTGAATGGTTTAATGAGAACATAAGCTGCATATTCAGCCAAACACTAGTCAAACGTTTAGTATATTATGTACCATCTGTGCAATCTTATAGTTATTTAACCCTGATAATTCTTGGATTTGCAAAATAGAGAAAATACTGGTATCTTCCCTAAGAGAGTATTCTCTAGAAGACCAACACTGAGTTCTCACTGTTCCTCTTTTGATGTTTCTGCTGTCAATATGAGGGACAGGAGGCCGGGTCCCTGGTGTAGGTATAAGAACACAAGGTTGGTGATCAGAAGCCTGGGGTGTGCATCCACTGCTGCCGCTTAGTGCAGGATGCTGGGAGAGTCACATGCTTCTCGGTTTGTCTGGAAAACAAGGAAATAAGTATCTCTCCGGTAACATCATGAGGCTCAAGGATGATGGTTTCTGGGAATCTCCTTGGCCAATGCTAAACTCTACAGATGTATTATCAGCTACCCTCTGTGTTATGAACCAGGTGTTCGTGTCCCTGGAAATTCCTATGTTGAAATTCTAACTCACGTGTGAAGGTACTAGAAGGCAGGGCTTTGGAGTGGGGGCTTAGTTAAGCTTAGAGAAGTCATAAGGAGGAGTCCATGGCTGGAAATCAGTACCCTGATAAACAGTGACTAGCAGCCCTCTCTTTCTACCCAGTGAAGAGACAAAGAGGAGCCAGCTGTCCACCAGACGGGAGGAACTGAGTCTGCTGGCACCTCAAGCTTGCGCTTCCCAGCCTCTGGAGTGGTCGGAAGCAAATGTCTGTCCTTTAAGACACCTGGTCACAGCTCTTGTTAGGAAACCATAACTGAGAATATGGAGTCACAACTGTCACTGAAAAACACATCTTTTTTCTATTCAAGAATTTCCATTTACGGTAATTTATTGGTGAAAATTTTAAGGCCACTCCACGTAGTTAAAAGGAAGATTTATTTAGTGGCGTAACTTACAAATGAAGGGGTCGGTAGATTGCGGGTTCTGGGAAAGACACAGCGCAGTCCGGTGGTGTTCTCTGGAGAACTCTACTCGGTCTACCTCTAGTGTCCAGGGTCCAGGAAAACAAGAGAGCGTGGCAGATCCAGATCTTGGATCTTCGGGACCCTCTCTTGGCCCCGCCTTGTAGTTACCGAAGCCTCAATAGGGGTTGGAACTTCCAGACCTAAGCTGGAATGGTTAACCACTACAGTAATTGTTGTGTTGAGCTCAACTACTTATGACTGATTTCCACCCAGTCAGAGAAGACAGCACACCGATGGACTGAGGACCCACTGAGCAACACCCTTCCCAGAAGAACTCTGTCATCACTGTGTGCTTGTCTCCCATGCAGCTTCTGTGGACATCTAAAATGCATGCTAGTCAAAATCCAGTGTGTCTGCAGAGTGTGGGTGTCCTGGAGCTGGGCTTGAGGCTGCAAACGCTGGTTTTCCTCATTCATCTCCCTTCCAAGAGCATTCAACCTGGACTCCACTCTCTCTGCCTACGTGGTCACTTCTCCCTTTCCTTATGGTGGGAGTCACTATCTTGAGATCTTGTCACCAGTCAGGCTTTAAGTCCAATCCTCCCTCCTCAGTTGTCCAGCTGTGTCACCCTGAGCAAGCCACAGAAGCATGTGGCAGGTCAGCTTTCTCAGAGGAAGACCATGGAAGAGCCCCCAATGAGTTACCCAACACCAAGGGGCCAGCCTTGAAAACATGTGCACACAAGTAACATAAAGACTGAGCAGGTTGCACACACACACACACACACACACACACACACACACACACACACACATTGCAACAGTTAAAACACCACCACAAGTGTGAGAGAGAACAAGAGACAGGCACATGGAAGAAGTACAAGGGAAGAAAGGGAAAAGTACTACATTTTAACTTCAGAAGATAAAGTTTTCCAAATGGGTGAGAATGAGAATTACCTTCCTAGGCAGCTCAGGAATTAAGAGAGCATACTTAAAATTCTTCCTCACACCTGAGACCCCATGTTCTTACCAGCTTCGCTTTCCTTTCCTTGACATTCTACACACAGAGAATCAGAAGGAAGGTCCAGGGACAGATGCACCCCTCACAGGCATCGTCCAGTGGTCTGCTTCCTCTGGTGAGAGCTCACCTTGTAACAGTCCACTCAGCCGTGACTGAATTGATGAGGCAACCCTGGATATTTTTATTTATTTATTTATTTATTTTACATCCTGACCAGTTTCCTCTCCCTCCTCTCTTGCCAAATCCCTCCCTCACCACCTCCCCTCTGTCCCCCCAATCCACTCCTCCTCAATTTCTGTACTTTTACTTCATTGGGCTACATCTCATATTGGTAAACTTAATTTCATTCATTTATTTTTACCCATTAGAATGCAGACACTAGAAAACTTGGAGTCAACCCGGCTCCCGCTACAGTTCTCTCGGGCAGTGCTGCTGGGAACTGTCCCTCACCTAAACCAACTACTTAAATCTTCAGGACCTTAGAAACACACATAATGTCACTCCATTCCAGGCACATTACATTGCTCATGTAGCTACTGAGAATATAAAGGCTATCAATACAAGAAAGTAAGGTAAGCTCACCAGGTCTGTGTGTGAGCCGGGGCCTGGGCAGCCCTGTACACTGTAACAGTTTAGTAAGCTCACCAGGTCTGTGTATGAGCCAGGGCCTGGACAGCCCTTGTACCACTGAGAGTTTCTACTAAGTAACTCATCTCCAGCCTTCACAGCCTCTGTCTCTGGAGTTCCAAAAGATCTTCCAAACTAATATAAGTACATGGTCTTCTCTATGCCATTAGTCAAGAGTACCCATTTTCTATCTGTAATAATAATAATAATAATAATAATAATAATAATAATATAGCATTTGGATATATACATAATATAATTTTTTGAGACAAGGCCTCACTATGTAGCCCTGGCTGGCTTTGAACTCACTCTGTAGACCAGGCTGGCCTCAGACTCACAGAGATCCACCTGTCTCTGCCTCCCGAGTGCTGGGATTCACCACACATAGCTTGCTTTTTATATTGTATGTCCAGTGACATAACTTTCCTTGATCTTTACATGTGTAGCACTTGAGACGGCCTTTAAATAACACACCTCTCGGCAGGCACAGCTGTGCGTTAAAGAAGTCAAAAACCGAGCTGCCTTCCACTGTTCCCTTCCCTCCTGCATCAGCTCTGACTGTTCTTCTTTTCTTGAAGACAAAGGCAACAGTTTTGTAAGTAAGGGCTGTATTTGATGAGTTCTGTTGTTTGATGGGCAGTGCTGTGACTCTGAAAATGATTTGCTAAAGTGAAGGGCTCAGACAAACTTCTGTGGCCTTCTCCTGGTGGGCCTTCTTCCTTCCTCATCCTCCCCAATGCCAGCTACAAACTCTAGACATTTTCCTCCCCAGTGCAAGCCATAGCAATTATTCTTCCTTTTTTTCAAAAAGTAACTGTGAAATCTAAAACTATTACCCTAATTTCAACTTCTTCCCTTTTCCTTTAAGGGATGGGCATTTTTAAGTGTCTGGTCCACCTGGATTCATTATAGGACACGTAACGTGGTTCCAGAGAGGATCCTGCCGCACACCTAGAGGAAATGAAAGCTATCCAGATAGCCTGTACGAGCAGGCTGGCTTCGCTGGAAGACAGGCCTCCCCCACTGAGTCTGTCTGTTAGACAACACCCCTCCCTCGTGGGCAACCACGTTGTTACTGACTCCATTAGGGTCAAAACCAGGAGCCCGGCAGTCCTAACAAACTGGGCTTAGCCACCCATCCTCAGTAGAACTAGAGAGACAAATACTAGAGACAATCAGAAGAAAGAGATGTATTCGTTGCGGTGACACTGGGAAGAGGGACAAGGGGTTTGGTGACATCACAGCTCCTTCTCTGAGGTCCTGGTAATCGGCTGAAATGGAGGGCAGGTAGTGTGCACAGCTTCACAGTCCTACTCTAGATGTGGTCCCACGCATCCGTGACTGCGGATGGTCTCATCCCCAGGCCCTCTTGCACTGTGGTCTGACAAGTGGACAGAACTGTATAAAATTCCTTCCCACAATTCCCTCCTGGCTGACACCAGGGCCCAGGCTTCTTTCTCCTTGCCCAGCATGAAATTTCAAGGGAAATTCCAGTTTCTTGGGTCCACTGTTGCAATGGTCTGATAGGTGGAGGCAGGGCACAAGTGCCTCCATAGAATGACTTTATTCCAGGACAGTTACATCTCTTCAGTTGTCTATGTATCACATCGACACACTACACAGGCGGTCGGTCACCCCTGGTCTTAGGGTAACCGGGAGGGGACTGCCTCCTCTACTTCACATGTGAAAACATTTCATTTCATCCACTTGGATTTATCTTTGATTTTATGTGTGTGGGCTTTTCCTGCCTGTGTGTCTGTGCACCATGTACATGCCAGAGGCCCATGGTTTAGAACATAGGCCTGGGGGCTGGAGAGATGGCTCAGAGGTTAAGAGCACTGACTGCTCTTCCAGAGGTCCTGAGTTCAACTCCCAGCAACCACATGGTGGCTCACAACCATCTGTAACGTGATCTGGTGCCCTCTTCTGGCCAGCAGTCATACATGCTGTATACTAAATAAATAAATCTTTAAAAAAAAAAAAAAAAGAACATGGGCCTGATGATTCCTTTATCCTGGTCACTCCACTCTCCAGCTGGTGCAGGAAGGCACAGTTGCGATCTGACAAGAGGTGGCAGGCTGATGTGCTGCAGGGAGGCCCCTACCAAGATCCAGATGAAAGTCCTTCCAGAGAGGTTCTAAGCTGGGATGTAAACAGCAAGCCCAGTAATACT
This sequence comes from Peromyscus californicus insignis, assembly GCF_007827085.1. Taxonomy (NCBI): domain Eukaryota; kingdom Metazoa; phylum Chordata; class Mammalia; order Rodentia; family Cricetidae; genus Peromyscus; species Peromyscus californicus. The sequence goes on from NW_026294424.1 coordinate 95,832,526, forward strand.
GCTGAGAGCTCCTGAGATCAGGGACCCGGGGACCGTGATCTGAAGGCTTCTACCCGAGCGAGCGAGCGTGCGTGCTAATGCTGGCTTCCACGTTTGTTTACAGCTGTAATTTTTTTGGGATAATGAAAGTACCATATGTCTATCTCTCTAGGTTCCCATACAAATTGGGAAACTAAAAACGCCAGATGATTGCAACAGATTCCTGCTTGCTTTCATGGGAAAACAACTGCCACGAACCCTCGGGAAATGAAGGGAAAACGTGTTCTCTGGTTAATGCCTTCACTCTGTCTGCAAGCAGGTCCCAGTCCACGGTTGCTCAACATTTCAACTCGAGTGAGATGTCATCCTGCTGGAGGCCAGGTGAGATGTCAGAGGTCAGCGAACTCCCCTGACCAGGACACTGAGTACTGTATTCCAGGCCCCCCACTTCAGTCCCTGGCCAGCTGCGCTAAGCGTTCAGGGCTCCTGCCTAAAAACTAGAAGACACACATACTAAGGCAGAACACCGCCTCATCAGGTTCTTCAATAGACCTGACACCAGTCAGCCAGAGGGTCAGAGGGGACATGCTCCTGAGGACTCTTTCTGTGTCTTGTTTGGCTGCCTACAACTAGACAGACCTAATTTGGGGGTGGAGAGACCATTTAATAAAACCCAGGGAAGTATGGCCTGGGTCACTGTACCCATGATGCTTCCAGGAGGCTGCTGAGGCTGCTAACACCTCCCCCAGGACTAGCACCAACTGGCCTAAAGAGATAGTGGGGGGGGGGGGGGGGAGGGTGCTAGAGATGTCAGTGTTGTGGTGACAGTGGAAATCTGTGGTACTGGAGGACGGTTTCAAGACTGGTTTTAGGTGACTGTATGATTAGTTTTCTTGTTGCTGTGACCAAATGCCTGAGAGAAGCAACTTAAGGGGAGAGGGTCTATGTGGGCTCAGGTTCTTCAATAGACCTGACACCAGTCAGCCAGAGGGTCAGAGGGGACATGCTCCTGAGGACTTCAAGAGAGCGCCGCCTGTCCTCCTGGGAAAAGAGTTCATCATGGGGAGTTCATCACAGTGGGGAGTTCATCATGGGGGAGTTCATCATGGGGGGTTCATGATGGGGAGTTCATCATGGGGGAGTTCATGATGGGGAGTTCATGATGGGGAGTTCATCATGGGGGAGTTCATCATGGGGAGTTCATCACGGTGGGGAGTTCATCATGGGGGGTTCATGATGGGGAGTTCATCATGGGGGAGTTCATCATGGGGAGTTCATCACGGTGGGGAGTTCATCATGGGGGAGTTCATCATGGGGGAATTCATCATGGAGAGTTCATCATGGAGAGTTCATCATGGGGGAGTTCATCATGGGGAGTTCATCACGGTGGGGAGTTCATCATGGGGGAGTTCATCATGGGGAGTTTATCATGGGAGATCATCATGGGGGAGTTCATCATGGGGAGTTCATCATGGGGGAGTTCATCATGGGCAGTTCATCATGGGTAGTTCATCACGGTGGGAGAGTTCATCATGGGGAGTTCATCATGGGGAGTTCATCATGGGGGAGTTCATCAGGGGGAGTTCATCACGGTGGGGAGTTCATCACGGTGGGGGAGTTCATCATGGGCAGTTCATCATGGGGAGTTCATCACAGTGGGAGAGTTCATCATGGGGAGTTCATCATGGGGAGTTCATCACGGTGGGAGAGTTCATCATGGGGAGTTCATCATGGGGAGTTCATCATGGGGAGTTCATCATGGGGAGTTCATCAGGGAGAGTTCATCACGGTGGGGAGTTCATCATGGGGGAGTTCATCATGGGGGGTTCATGATGGGGAGTGCATCAGGGGGAGTTCATCACGGTGGGAGAGTTCATCATGGGGGAGTTCATCATGGGGGGTTCACGGTGGAGGAGTTCATCATGGGGGAGATCATCACGGTGGGAGAGTTCATCATGGGGAGTTCATCATGGGGAGTTCATCATGGAGAGTTCATCATGGGGGAGTTCATCATGGGGGAGTTCATCATGGGGGATTCATCATGGGGAGCTCATCGTGGGGGAGTTCATCATGGGGGATTCATCATGGAGGAGTTCATCATGGAGGAGTTCATCATGGGGGAGTTCATCATGGGGAGTTCATCATGGGGGAGTTCATCATGGGGAGTTCATCATGGAGAGTTCATCATGGAGAGTTCATCATGGGGGAGTTCATCATGGGGGAGTTCATCATGGGGGATTCATCATGGGGAGTTCATCGTGGGGAGTTCATCATGGGGCAGTTCATCATGGGGAGTTCATCATGGGGGAGTTCATCATGGGGGATTCATCATGGGGAGTTCATCGTGGGGAGTTCATCATGGGGCAGTTCATCATGGGGAGTTCATCATGAGGAGTTCATCATGGGGAGTTCATCATGGGGGAGTTCATCATGGGGAGTTCGTCATGGGGAGTTCATCATGGGGGAGTTCATCATGGGGAGTTCATCATGGGGGGTTCATCATGGGGGGTTCATCATGGGGGAGATCATCATGGGGAGTTCATCATGGGGGAGTTCATCATGGGGGAGTTCATCATGGAGAGTTCATCGTGGGGGGTTCATCGTGGGGGGTTCATCATGGGGGAGATCATCATGGGGGAGATCATCATGGGGAGTTCATTATGGGAGTTCATCATGGGGGGTTCATCATGGGGGAGATCATCATGGGGGAGTTCATCATGGAGAGTTCATCGTGGGGGGTTCATCGTGGGGGGTTCATCATGGGGGAGATCATCATGGGGGAGATCATCATGGGAGATCATCATGGGGGAGTTCGTCATGGGGGGTTCATCATGGGGAGTTCATCATGGGGGAGTTCATCATGGGGGAGATCATCATGGGGGAGATCATCATGGGAGATCATCATGGGGGAGTTCGTCATGGGGGGTTCATCATGGGGAGATCATCATGGGGGAGATCATCATGGGGAGTTCATCATGGGGGGTTCATCATGGGGAGTTCATCATGGGGGAGATCATCATGGGGGAGATCATCATGGGGGTTCACAGTGGGGGAGTTCATCATTTGGAGGATAGGATTGGATTTCATTTCTACACAATTTAGGAAGCAGAGAAAGAGTAATGACAATACAATTAAGTGACTCTGGCTCTCTCTCTCTCTCTCTCTCTCTCTCTCTCTCTCTCTCTCTCGTGTGTGAGTGGTGTGTATGTAGGTGTGTGTGTGTGGTTGTGCATGTATGTGTCTATGTGGAGGTTTGTGTATGTGTGGTGTGTATATGTGTGTGTGTGTGTGTGTGTGTATGAGTGTGTTGCTACCCAATGAGAAGCAGTCCAGTGAGTAAGAAATGAACACCAAACACACACACACACACATACACACAGACACATACATGCACAACCACACACACACCCCTACATACACACCACTCACATACACACATGCACACCACATACACACACATGCACACCACATACACACACATGCACACCACACATACACACAGACTCTTACATGCGCACCACACACACACATCATACATAAATGCACACCACACCCATATGCACATACACCCCTACATACACACCTTACACACACACCTCCACACAGACACATACATGCACACCACACACACACACACACACACACACACACACACACACACACACACCCCTTATGGTCACCAACGCTGGCAACATAATTTTTTCTCACAATAGCTTTCAAGGATGCAAACAGAGCCTGCAATTCCAAATCTCCACAGTGTGCCTGTTTACATGGATGCCACCAGCTGCCTTTCTTGCCTGGCCTAGAGAGAATACTCAGAGAAACAGAGTGGCAGAGGACATCCCTGTGGCCTTTTGCCAAAATAAACCATGGAAGTGACTCTATGGAAATAAGAACATAGATTACAGTGCATCTGAAATGCTGTGCTCTGGCCTAGTCAAAACATTTTGATTCCTCTTGTCTGCAAATGACTCACGGACAGGATTTCTTCACAGGAGGCCACACTAATAGAGGCCATGGAAGTCGTGTTAGGGGAAACAGCAGCATCATTTTGTGGTCCTAGGGAGGCCTTCGGTAGTCAGGTGTTATTGTGTTAGCACAGCTGTGCTGCACAGCATCATGGTCCAGGACACTCTCTTTCTTCGGATTTCAGTAATTGCGGCTTAGGGTTGATTGCCTCTGTTCTGTTTCCAGCTTGCCTCAGACACTTAGCTGCCCAGAGTTGGCACAAACACCTATGGGGATGAAGAGAAAACATCTCCATTAGACTGCCCTCTCCTCTCAGGCAAACCACAGGAAGTCTCATGAGGTCTCTAGGCCACCCACACTTTGGCCCACTGGGGTGATTCACTGAATCCACAGCTTTACTAAAGGACACACTTCAAGAAGAGCCAAACAGATGTATAAGGCAGGAAGACAGCACCCCAGTGGTCTCAGGGAGCAAACCCCCCTAGTGATGAGAAGATACACACAGAACCTAACCAAGAGTGGGTGTAGTAGAATATTGTAAGGTGTGTTACTTTTCTTTATGTTGCGATTGTTTAACTCTGTGAAGCCGTGTTACTGTGCCTGTCTAAAACACCTGATGGTCTAATAAAGAACTGAACAGCCAATAGTGAGGCAGGAGAAAGGATAGGTGGGGCTGACAGGCAGAGAGAATATATAGAGGGAGAAATCTGAGGAAGAAGTAGTCAGAGAAGGAGGAGGACATCAGGGGCCAGCCACCCAGCTGTTGGGTTATTGCGGCGCTCTTACCCTGCAAGGAAACGTCACGAAACATTAACAAAATCCAATAACAAGAGTTATATTAAGATAAGGTAAAGAGACAGAGGTAAACAGGCCTGTGGAAAGACACGTGAGTGAAGATGGGGCCGGGAATCCTGGCGCCGGCTTATAAAGGCTGGGCTGCGCCTGCGTACACAGGCCCATGTGGCTATTCCACGCATGCATGTAGACCACATGTTTACGCTGCGTGCTTTACGCAACCACGCAAAACCATGGGGTCCTGGTCACGCGAGATGTTTTGACCCGGAAATGACTAGACAGAAGTGACTAGGTCCCGCCGGGCATGCGTGACCATGCCCAACCGTGGGGGCGTGTTGTGAATCCATATCACCAGTGACACAGCAAGCCACGGAGTAATAGTAAGATTTACAGAAGTTAGAGAACAGGAAAAGCCCAGGGGCAAAAGGTAACCTGGATAAGTTAAAGTTAAGGAAAGCTGGAAAGAAACAAGCCAAGCTAAGGCCAGGCAATCATAATTAAGAATAAGCCTCCATGTGTGATTTATTTGGGAGCTGGTTTGCGGGTCCCCCGCCCACCCAAAAAACACCAACAACCAACAAGTGGGTGCCAACTCTGGGTAGTTGGTGTCAGAATAGAGTTGGGGTGGAAACAAGACACAGAGAATACTAGTTATCAGTAATGTTAGCTGGTAGTTATTTGCAGAACCTGTCAATCAAGTCTCTGTAGGCAGAGCAGCAGGGGAGCTGATTCATTAAAGCCCCCCTGTCACCAGCTGTCTGGCTGGAGTCCTTCTGTTCTATTCAGATAGGAGAGGCTCCCCGACTGTTGTCCTTGGAGGCTTTTGTAATCTTTCCCTCAGCGTCTGACCCAGTGAGCAGCTGTGATGGACAGAGGCAAACAGCAGCAGGCAGGAAGTTCCCGCTGGCGCGTTAGTGCGCCTGTGCTGGCCTGAGCTTCCAGGACCCTCAGCCCCACAGGCGCGGGAAGTGAGGCTTCTCCAGCTCAGTCGGTGCCTGGTGCTAGGATTCGGCTCAGGCGAGGCTCCGGGGACCCGAGGGCCTTGGCCCGATGAGCTGGCAGCTCTCCGGAACTTTTCTAGTGACCAGGGCTTGCTTGCAGTTTTCCCACTCTGCCTCTTTGCGGCCTTCTATTTTTCTTTATCCCTGGCTCTATTTCCACGCTCTTCTGCTTTCTTTCTACGTCTGCCATTACTCTTGATTCCCCTTTTTGCAACTTTTTTTTTTTTAAGTTTTTCGAGACAGGGTTTCTCTGTGTAGCTTTGCGCCTTTCCTGGAACTCACTTGGTAGCCCAGGCTGGCCTCGAACTCACAGAGATCCGCCTGGCTCTGCCTCCCGAGTGCTGGGATTAAAGGCGTGCGCCACCACCGCCCGGCCTCTTTTTGCAACTTTTCAAACACCTCTGCTTCCTGCACATGCTGTCACGGCTGCCAGCATTCACCGCCGCCGCCCCTCCGGCTGTTATCGTCCGCTATTTTCAGAGCCACTGCTGCCTCTGCCTCGTGGCTGTGGCTCCCAGGATTACCACGTCACCACCACCAGGCTGGTGTTGCCGCCGATCCTCATTTGTCATAGCTTCGACCGCCACCACGGTCACTGCTACTTCCTTCTTCTTGTGACCAGTCCACCGCACTCTACGAGCAATAGAGACAGACAAGGAAAGACCGCTCAGAAGAAGCCTTCCTGTCGCGGATGCTACGACAACACTGTTTCCTGGCAACCTGCTTGTCTACCATCCAATCACAGCAGACCTACATGCAAGGGAAGGATGGTCACGGCATTGTCTCTTTCCCACTAGTTACAACAGTTCCTCTGCTATACGAGCAGTGAGGTGTTCCCCTTCTGGACTAGGTAAATTGATGCCAGGGTAAGTCTGGAACGTGCTGGGGCTGCGCTTTAGGAACGGTAGCTGTGCTACAGCAGCAGGCAGCTGCAGTTGCCGTGCAACTTCCTCAAAACATCTGCGGACTGTTTGAAGCAGCTAGAGCAGGAGTCAAGCTGACTGCTGAACTGACAGTCCTTTCCTCAAGGCATCCTGGGCAATGAAGAGGAGTCTAATGGGGACGAATTAGTGAGTCCCAGCTCCCATCCCCAACGTCTTAGCAAATTTACCGAGGAAAATGAACATAAGAGAGATCGTATAAAATAATGAGTAGTCACTAATTAAATAGCGTTGATCGGTGCTCTAACTTACTATGGCGCCTGTACCCCAGGAAAGGTGGATCGCTCGTTCCACTTTGTCTCGTCCCTAGCACCGCAAAACCTGTGTTCATCAGCCGGAGATCTTCACTGACCCTCAATGAAGAGTTTTTATTGGGATTTTTCTTAAAGGTCATGGATTAAATCATTGGCCACATTAAAAATCTCAGCCTGCTCCCTTGCCCAGTTAGTGAGTTTATACCTCAGGTCAGTTTGGTCCAGAGTTCTAACACTTCAATCCCTTGTCTTCATTTTGATCATGTGCTTTCCTGAAGTATCTGAGAGTTAACTTATCAGCATAAGTAGCAAGAATACCCTTATCGGAAAAGCCCAAATGTCTTAGCAACTAAAGAAAATACTGAATATTATCTTTATAATACCATACTTCACTATGAAAATGTAAAAAACACTGGGAATTTCAACTTATTATTATTAATTTTTTTGAGCAGCTACTACAGACCAACCCTTTGGATTATACATGCTGAAGCAGTATTTTGGAATATAAGCAGGCCATTACGTGGAGGGTAGGCTGAAGGAGGCAGAGAGGGGTACATGGATAAGGAGAAGGCATTCAAGGGATGAAATCCAGACAAGGGGAGCAGGTGTGGAAATGGAAGAGGCAGGCTTGAGAAACACAAAAGAAAGTTTCAATGATTCAGCTTTTTGTTGTTGTTGCTGTGGTAGTGGTTTGAATATGAAATGTCCCCCAGAGGCTCATGTGTTTGAACACTTTGTCACCAGCTGATGGCGCTGTTTGGGAAAACTGTGGAACCTTTGCCTGGTAGTGCCTTGATGGAAGAAGTAAGTCCCTGGGGACAGACATACAAGTTTTATAGTCCCACTTTACTTCATGTTCACTCTCTACTTGTGCGTGTGAAGATAATGTAACAAGCCAGCTCCCTTCCCTGCCACCAATGCCCTCCCTGTCCTCTGTCATGTCTTCCCTACCATGACGGACAATATCCCCCAGAACCCTGGTCAAAATAAATCACTTCTCTTTTAAATGGCTTTTGTTGGAGTGTTTCATTGCATTAGTCGTGGTTTGAACTGATAGAATGTCATCACAGTTCCCCATGAGATGATGGACTTAAATCCCCTCAGACCAGGAGCAAAATAAGTGTCCTTCATTAAATGGCTTTTTTGGGTATTCTGCCACAATGATGAGAACAGCTAACACAGCTGGGAAGTTGATTTGCCAAACCTCATGGAGTCTGGGAATTCACTTACCATCTATAAGTTGTAAAACACACCATACCAGTTAAAATGGAGGTGAATCCAAATGCTTATGAGTAGGGAATGTCAATACTTTTCAAATGCTCAGTGCTGAACAAAGGTCAACAGACACATTCACAACAACTCATGCCCTCCAGGCCCTTCCCAGATGACAGAGAGGATGTTCTGGTTCTCTTTGGGAGGACTTAAGTATTCACCAGACTCTACCAAAGCTGTGCAGCAGAGACCAGACACCCTCAGGGTTTGCTGTGACAGTGGTAGGGCATTTGGCTGTCATATGTGACATTTGCATGTGCTATTTCTCTTCTGCAGCCAGGATACTGGACTAACAACATTGCAGAGAGCTTTGCAAACCTTTTCATAAGGTTTTAATAATCACTTTGGGGTCTTATGAGTTAAGGAGCAATCCATAGATGCTGAATATTGAACAATTCCCTTGTCATCCTGAGCAATGGTCATCCAAGTTTTTTAAAGCCCTTTCATTTTGAAACACTCAAAAGTCCCCTCCCATTACCCACTGTCATAGTTTCTGTTGCTGTAAAGAAGACACTATGACCAGGGCAACTCTTATAAAGGAAAGCATTTAATTGGGGCTGGCTTACAGTTGTAGAGGTTTAGTCCATTATCAACATGGCAGGACATGGCAGCATGCAGGCAGACATGGTGCTGGAGAGGTAGCTGAGCATTCTACATCTTGATCTGCAGGCAGCAAGAGGGGACACTGTCCCACACTGAGTGTAGCTTGAGCATAGGAGACCGCAAAGTCTGCCCCCACAATGACACACTCCCTCTAATAATTCCACGCTAGTTTGTTTTCCCTCACCCCCCTTTTGTCCCCCAGCTCACCCCTCAGTAATCATGGTCTGATTCATAGCTTTAATATTAGAAGCATAAGCGGTATAGCAAGCAACAAAGGAAGTATTCTAACTAGGCACATTTACAGGTAGAACAGCATCATGCAAAGTCAAAGAGTTTTGCCTCTAGTGGTTAATGTTTACCTCGAGTCAAATCTAAGTTTTCATACATAACGCATCAGCCAAAGCTGAATCAATTCATTCTTCGTTCTGTACTACTCTATCTCCTATGGGAATATACCAGGTTTTTTTTTCTATCGTCTTGTAAACTACATAACTACAAAGCTTACTCTTGATAGTTGGCACAGCTTCTCTCTTGCTCTCATGTCTCCCTCCTCTCAACTTCCTACAGTATTGGCACAGCTGTTAGAAAGGAGGGCACTGTGGATTCCTATGATTCTGCTTCATTCCCTGTTCCTAGACTGTTCCCATTAACTCCTGATATCATTTATTTATTTGCATTTTTCCTAGACTCTTGTGGTTAGAATCATTCTTTCCAGGACAGTTATGCAAATTGGTCATGTCGTAAGCTACTGTGACTCTTTCAGACTAGTCACAAGGTGCGTTGGAAAGGCACCATTTTGTTCTTGAGAATCCTGAATTCATGGTCACACTTGAAATATCAAAGCCTTTTGAAGCTGAATCAGGTCTATTGTATATTTTTAACAACATCCCTTCTGGTTCACCCAGAGGAGTGTCATGGGGGAAGTTTTCCTAATGCAATAGCCATTCCATCTGTAGCTCTAAGAAAGTGAGACCAGAGGCAGCCAGAAGTGTAATTTACAGAAGGAAAGCAAGGAGAGCAGGTAGAGCTTATGGTCCTGTGGTCGTGCCCAGAATTATGTAGCAAACTATCCATTGGCTTTGCCAAAAATGAGTTAAATTCTCCCAGGCCTTGCACATGGAGAACTTGGTCATACTAGTCTCAGGCCTTGTCCCCTGTAGAGTTCCCGGCTCCCAGCACTACACCACCAGGCCAGACCTAGTGGTTTTTCCTTCAAATCTTGTGATCGTAATGCTTCGTTTCCAATAGCTGTCTACTAAATCTTCCTCAGAGACAAGGATGGGAGACTATAAATGCAGCGGCTGGCCTAGAAAAGCATTTGTGGGAGAGGATATTCATGGACAGGAATGGCTAAGGAGGGGAAAGATGGGAATGCCAAGTTACTGGGCCAATGTCCAGCCACTCAGGAGGACCAATATAAGTACTGTCAAGAATGTGAGGAGGCTGAGCTTTCACTGGCTTTGCAAGGGAAGAACTCAGTCTGCCATACTTTCTTGGATGCTGTTGAAAACAGGAGACTCATGAGTCAAAGAGAAAAGAAATTTCTCTATTTACAGCAACTGCAGTATCCTGGCGACTGACTTTTTTTCTCTTGGCTCCTGAGGCTCCAGAGAAATGAAAAGGGGGCCATAAAGCACCTCAGGCACCAGCCAGTGTATTACAAAAGCAGAACTCTGTAGATGTAACCAACGGTCTTATTAAATAAGAAACAGAGCCGATTCAGAGAAGAAAGCCAAGAGGTCAGAGCTAAGAGCCTCACCCTTCCTGATTCAGGGATCCTCTTCAGCCAAGAGAGCTCTCCGAAAGGGACCTACTTCCTGTGTGTATGTCTTTATATACTCTAGCTGTTCTGCCTTCTCATTGGTTGTAAACCCAAACACGTGACTGCCTCGTCACTGCCTGTATGTACCACCCTCCAAGTCCTTAAAGGCGTGCGCCACCGCCGCCATGCACTTGCTATGGCTCTAATAGCTCTGACCCCCAGGCAACTTTATTTATTAACATACAATTAAAATCACATTTCAGTACAAGTAAAATACCACCACAGAACCCTTAGGGGTGGAGAGATGGCTCAGCAGTTACGGGCACTGGCTGCTTTTGCAGAGAGTGCAGGTCTGTTTCCATCAACCACATGATGACTCAGAACCATCTGCAACTCCGTTTCCTGTGAGACCTGACACCTTCTGGCCTCCACAGACGCTGCACACATGTGGTACACAAACTTGCAGAGAAAACACCCACCAGCACACACAAAATAAACAAATCTTAAGAAGGAAGAGAAAGAGGAACCTGGAATGTAGGGAATGTGAACCTTACAGACTTTCACTTGGTACTGTCTGAATTATACTAGAGAGTGAACGTGGACCTTTTAAATGAGAGAAAGAATTAGTTCTTTCAAGGCCATTGTCTTAGTTAGGGTTTTCTATTGGTGCAAAGAGACACCATGACCACGGCAGTTCTTAATAAGGAAAACATTTAATTGGGGCTAGTTTATAGTTTCAGAGGTTTAGTCCATTGTCATCATGGTGGGAAGCACGGCAGCACACAGGCAGACATGGTAGTGAGAGTTCTACATCTGGATCTGGAGGCAGCAGGAAGAGAGAGCGACACTGGGCCTGGCTGGAGCATTTGAAACCTCAAAGCCCACCTCCAGCAACCCCTCCTTCAAGAAGGCCACACCTCACAGTGCCACTCCCTATGAACCTATGGGGGCATTTTGATTTAAACTACCCACAGCCACAAACCATCACATTGTACTTGAACATTTAGTCTGCAAGAAAGGGCAGCTGCCTGGCTCAGCAAATACACAAAAAATGCTCTTAATCCCAGGGTCGTGGGTTCGAGTCCCATGTTGGGCGCCATTTGTAGCTGGAGTTTTCTCTTCAAGTCCCGCCAAACCCTGGCAGTCCAACAGCCCACTTATAAAATAAACACACAGATGATTATATTGCTTACAAACTGTATGGCCGTAGCAGGCTTTTTGTTAACTGTTTTAAATGAGCTATACAAACATAATACCTTAAACAAGAGTAGAAATATACACACAGTATAACAAAATTAACTTTAAATTTGTTTCAATAAACTAAATCTATACCAATGTTAATCACTTTAAACAAGTTGTTGTTCTTTAAAATTAACCCATTTCTATTAATCTGTAAGTTGTCACGTGGCTGTGGCTTACCGGTATCTTAACATGTTGCTTCTCCTCCCGGCAGCTGGAAGTGTCCCCCTGCCTCAGCCTCCACTTCCCAGAATTCTCCTCTCTGTTTGTCCCGCCTATACTTCCTGCCTGGCTACTGGCCAATCAGCATTTTATTTATACAGTGCGATATCCACAGCAAGTCTACTTCAGGTTCTAGCCAGGAATGGGTGAAGGGTAAAGAGACAGAGGTTTTTCCTCGAACAATTCAGTTCTTCAGCAAATATAAACAGAGCGTTCTAAATTTAATTAAGTTCCGACACTGTCTGTCTAGAAATAGCATCATACCCCAAAGGTTAAGCCTTTGCCTAGCTTCGGATGTTGTGGTGGTTTGAAAGAAAAGACATACCTATGGGGGTAGGTATGCCCTTGTTGGAGGAAGTGTGTCATGGTGGAGGTGGGCTTTGAGGTCTCATATATGCTCAAGCTTCCCTCAGTGTGATACTCAGACCACTTCCTGTCACCTGCAAGATGTGGAACTCTCAGCGCCTTCTCCAGCACCATGTCTGTCCGCACACCTCCATGTCCCGCCATGGTGATAATGAACTGAACCTCTGAACTGTAAGTGAGCCACCCCAATTAAATGTTTTCCTCTATAAGAGTTACTGTGGTCATGATGTCTCTTCACACCAGTGGAAATCCCAAGACAGAAGTCAATCACAAATGGGTTCCCAGATTATCCCCTGATTCTACCCAACATGGCTACAGATTGGAAGTTTCCCATGACCCTGTTCTCAGGTTCTGTCATTTGCCAGAACAGCCTGTAAATTGAAATGGCTTTCTTTCTGGATGATGGGTTTATTACAAAGGGTAAATTAAGGGACAATTGACCAACCAGATGAAGAGACTGATTGCAAGGCAGGATCTAGAAGATTCAGAGAACAGGAGCTTCAGTCCTGTGAAGTTCTGTAAGGTTCTGCCCGTCAGAGCTGTGCTCTGCATCCTGTCTCTGATGTCCAAATTATGATGCCTTGCCACCAGGTGCCACTCCTTCTCTGCTATAGCTGAAGGCCACCCTCACCACCACACCTTCCCTTCCATGATAGATTTGGTATTCTCTAAGCCAAAACAGAGCCTTTCCATCCTTAAGTAGGTTTTTATCAGGTATTCAGTGACAACAATAAGAAAAATAACCAATACATCCTTTCCAGACCTGTGGAGGCTTCCTTATGGAGGCTTGATTGACAAACTTCCTGGAGCTGCTGACGGGTGGAACTGAAAGTCCCACCTAGTAAATCATAGGCCTGGCCCCACCTGGAAGCCAGTCTCCATGGGTGTGGCCTTCTGAAACCCACCTCTCCAACAGAAGGCCATGTTCAGTTGAAAGTGGTTTGTTATAAATCACAGAAGACACCCCCTTTATGATATTTAATAAACTGAGGACAAAACCCAAAATATAAACCCATAGCTCTGATCACGTAGAATGAAAGGTTTGAAAGTTACAAGCCAGGAAACATGAATTAAAGCTGAAACATGGATATCTTAGACCATGATGTAATGACTGTATCATGTGAGGGCTGCTTGTCTGTCACTGCCCCACCTGAACAATAATCCCAAGAGTAAGACGCTCTCCCGGTCTATGTGGCATTGCTGAAACTCTCAGATCCACCCTTCATGATCACTCATTAAGAAGTTTGGTTCTTTTTTTGCCTCATGCTTGTGGTTAGAGATGTGAGTTCTTAGCTTCCTGCTCCAGCTGCACACTTGTGGCTTGCTGCCCAGTCATGGTTTCTTCTTATCCCCAGGAACTGTAAACCAGAATACATTCTTCTGTTTAAAAAAAAAAAAAGGCCAGGAGATGATGGCACATACTTTTGATCCCAGCACTCGAGGCAGAGGCAGGTGGATCTCTGTGAGTTCAAGGCCAGCCAGGTCTACAGAGCAAGTTCCAGGACAGCCAGGGATACACAGAGAAACCCTGTTTCAAAAAATAAAAACAAAACAACAAGTCTTAAAAAAAATTTTTTTTTTTTTTGGGGCCGGGCGGTGGTGGCGCACGCCTTTAATCCCAGCACTCGGGAGGCAGAGCCAGGCGGATCTCTGTGAGTTCGAGGCCAGCCTGGGCTACCAAGTGAGTTCCAGGAAAGGCGCAAAGCTACACAGAGAAACCCTGTCTCGAAAAACCAAAAAAAAAAAAAAAAAAAAATTTTTTTTGAAGTTTCCTTATCAGTGTTTTGCATTTACAGAGTAAGCAGTAAGACCACCACATGAATGTGCCTCTGGGATGAGCATTACTGGGAGAGTACAGATGAAGGAAATTTCAGAAACTACTGAACGAGCCCAGATGACTTAGTGGGTAGAGGTGCTTCCACACAGGCCTCATGACCTTCGTTAACTCTCTGGGTCCCACAAGGATTAGGAAAGAGGTAACCACTGTGTGAGTTTGAATGTAATTGGCCTCCACAATCCCACGGGGAGTGGCACTATTAGGAGGTGTGGCTTTGTTGGAGTAGGTGTGACCTTGTTGGAGGAAGTGTGTCACTGTGGGGGTGGGCTTTGAGGCTTCCTACGCTCAGGGTCAGTGTGACACTCAGTTGACTTCCTGTTGCCTGCAAGATGTAGGACTCTCACCTACGTCTCCAGCACCATGTCTGCCTGCATGCTGCCGTGCTCTCGTCCTAATGATCATGGACTAAACTTCTGAACCGTAAGCTGCCACCTCAATGAAATGTTTTCCTTTATAAGAGTTGCCTTGGTCATGGTGTCTTTCCCCAGCAATAGAAACCCTAACTAAGACACTATATGAAATAACTACACAAAGTTCTCCTCTGATCTCTACATGTGTGTGGTGGCCTATGTGCACCTGCACTCACATACACATGCACACATACACTACGTTTTAAAAAGAAAATAAGACTTTTAAAAGAACTACTGAAAAGCCATACCACTAATAGTTGACTCATCTAAAACACCGTTTCTTTCTCGCAGGATTGAGGAGTTATGTGTAACTCTGAAGTCAAGCTTGTCTAGGGTCACATCTAACTCTTTCTGTCAAGGCTACTCGACCTTTGGTTAGCTAGAAGAGTTTAATGGGATTCGGCTCATCCTCTGTCAATAGGCGACACTAACACTGCCTATTTCACGGGGAGCTATGGCGGTTTTTATACAAGTCAATGCATATGAGGCTTCTATTGAGTCTGTAGCATGTAGCCCACACATACTAGTTCAAGATTATTTCCAAAGAGAATTTCACAGCACAGACTGAACCAAACTCTTTCCTTTTGTAAGAGGTTGTGTCTCTGTGTGTCGTGACACGGGTGTGTGGGTTCACGTGGGCCCATTGGAAAAAAGACTCAGAGGCATCTTAAGAATGAATCTAGCCTTTCATGACTGCGGGGGGGGGGGGGGGGGGGGGGGGGGGGGGGGTCCAGCCTCAAAGGACAGAAGCACTTTCCCTTCGCCTCGGGCATTTTTATTTCTCTCCATTACAGTTTAGCCAGTCAATTTCCACATGCTCAAAACAACCTGATAGGAGCTCCCAAAGATACAATGCCAAGTGCAAATTCCTCCATTTCTCAGGTACCACGGTTTTCTGGGTTTCCCGAACCAAGTTTTGTTGTTGTTATTTTTTGTTTTTGTTTTTGTTGGTTTTTTTTTTTAATTTTTTTTTTGGGGGGATTGTTTTCCCAAACAGGGTTACTCTGTGTAGGTTGTGCCTTTCCTGGAACTCACTGTGTAGCCCAGGCTGGCCTCTAACTCACAGAGATCTGACTGCCTCTGCTTCCCGAGTGCTGGGATTAAAGGTGTGCACCTGAACCAAGTTTTGCATAGACCTTTGTATCCTTGGTAGACTCCGAGACAAGATTCACACAGAGGGCAACAAGGGAAACAAAAGTGTCTGCTAAACAAAAGATGGATTAGGGCTAGGTGCTACTCCCTGGAGCCAGGCCAGGTGCAGCTCAGCAGGAATGTGGCCACAAGGTTGATTTTAGGAGAATTTGATCTAGAAGCATTTTCCTTCATTGTTACTCCCTCCCAGTGAGTGAGTGAGTGAGTGTGTGTGTGTGTGTGTGTGTGTGTGTGTGTGTGTGTGTGTGCTCATGTTGGGGTGGTTCTACTTCCACTGTGGACTCTAGGGAGCCAACTCAGGTTGCCAGGCTTAGCAGCACTTTTACCAGTTCAGCGCTCACCTGCCCTGGAAATGTAAAGTCTCTTATTTTAGGTCATTAATATTAGGTCATTTGTCTGGTGCATGTTCAGCTGCTGTCACCACATTGCCCAGGGAACTGCCTGAGCAGAGGCCATTTCCAGGGGAAGGTTTTCTTCCCGATATTTTAGTGGTTTTGATGGTGTAAATTCATGGATTTCAAATCCTTGTAGCTCAAGTTTTCTCATGCAGCCAGGAGTTCACTAAGTGCTAATTGTTGCAACAATGTTAACAGCTGAAACTTAAAACAGGGTGTTTTCTGTTAGTTCAGTTCCTTCCCACAACTCACCAAAAAAGGTCTGGGTAGCAGATGCATTGAGCGGTAGAGGATTCAGAGTAAAACCCTCCCTCCTGGTGGTTTTGACTGAGAACTTCAACTTTACTTTCATTATTACCAGGCGGGATCAACAGGCATTAAAAGCAAGACAAAACAAAAATAGCAGATTTGCCCTTAAGAGTAATTCCAGCATTGAAAAAAGCAGGTGTTATGGCCGAACCTGTACATAATGCACAATTTTAGTGTAACTTTTAAAGTGAGATTAAGAGTTTTGAAATGTATTATTTAAGTTAGCATACAAAGTATTGGGTTTCATTGTGGCACTTTTATACACATTCATTATTAAGTATAAATTATTTACTAGCTATACTATTCATATTTCAGAGCCTGTAGTATGAGTTATACTGAAGGAATCAATATAAATTGAAATTTGAAATATTAGTATTTAATAGAAGGTCCTAGGCTAGGTGTTGATAACAGATATGAAGATGAATAATTACAGTCCCTCCACCAGGGAAGCTCCTAGACTTGCTAGTGAAGCAGACATGTAAATTAAACACCGAGGGAACACAAAGAAGAAATACATTTTCCAGGAAGGCATGGGCACCTGACAAAGTGACTCTTTAATTATGCCTTCGGAGAAGGAGATGACAGTTCTGGGATTTTTTTTTTTCCTGGAGCCAATAATAAAACAAGGCAACCACATTACCATTTCCACCATCTACAAGACATCTCAAATCCCACCACAACCCTAAAGAGGCTCTAGGAAGGCGATGAGGGAGCTGAAGTTCAAGGGAAGACGCTAAGGACCACAGAGCTGGTGGCGCAGAGTCTGAGCCCAGATGTGTACACTTCTTCCCCCAGACTGGCCTTGCCCTATCCAGAAATTTCCACTTGTGCTCGCTATCACATACTGTCTGTAGCTAACAGGTAACTGTGTAGAGTTTGGATGTGGAACTTGAATTTGGAAGCGTAAATAGAATGTCAAATTGCTCTAGGGTAGAGGGCTTGCCTAAAATGAGGCCATGAGTTCTGTCCCTAACTTCGAGTGGGAGGCAGGAACTGGAGAAATACATATAAAATAAAGTCAAGATAGATTCCCAGTTTAACCAGAAAACAGCAGCCTCTTCTCCCACTGAACTCGAATCACAGTTTGAAGACACAGACTTCCGATTTCATGTATTTACCAGATACTACCAAACTCTCCATAACACCATGAAGTCAACGAATGAGCCCTTGCACTTTCCTGGGACCTTCAGGACGGAGCATTCACACACGCTGAGTAGTTGCTGATTCACCCAGTGTTTTTACAGAGAGCTTATTTGGACGATGAGAGAGGGGTACTCTCCCACCCTCTGATCTGAACCGTGGGTTTCTCCTCCCGTCCCGTGGTTTGAGTGAAGCTAACCAAAGTGAAAAGATTGGACTTGATGTTTATAAGCGAGCAGATAAGAAAAGATGACCAAAACAGTGTAGTGCCATGGCTTTTAGACTAGCAGCTCTCCATATTTAATGTGTGTCATCAACCACCTGTCTACAGATGCAGAACTGTCCTGTTTGCCCTGTGAACCCTGTTAGGTCATCACAGACAAGGCCTGGCTACAGTTAGAAAGCCACTCTAGAGAAGTCTTGACAAGGGGGTGCATATATCATTTCCATACTTGAGCATTGTACCTATTCTTTTGTTTTTCCAGGGAGCGGGGAGTAGTGGTTTCCATAACTGCTCTCATGTGAAGTGCTTGCTTCATTTTCTTGGTGCTTTATGTCTATTATGGAATTCTCCCAAAACCCTCTTGTACTATACCTGGATTACTGATGGGTATGTGGGGGAAAAAAAAAAGCAGTCCTTTCCAGAGTTTAAAGAGGAAGAGCAGAGATAGAAGCCTGTTTCACCTTCACCAACTGCTGTGGGATGTTCTGTATGGCAAATGTGTTGCTCTGATTGGTCAATAAATAAAACACTGATTGGCCATTGGCTAGGCAGGAAGTATAGGCGGGACAAGGAGGAGAATAAAGCTGGGAAGTGGAAGGCTGAGTCAGGGAGACACTGTCAGCTGCCATGATGACAAACAGCATGTGAAGATGCCGGTAAGCCACGAGCTACATGGCAAGGTATAGATTAATAGAAATGGATTAATTTAAGCTGTAAGAACAGTTAGCAAGAAGCCTGCCACGGCCATACAGTTTGTAACCAATATAAGTCTCTGTGTTTACTTGGTCGGGTCTGAGCGGCTGTGGGACTGGCGGGTGACAGAGATTTGTCCTGACTGTGGGTTAGGCAGGAAAACTCTAGCTACAACCAACAGTCTAGGGCAGTGGTCCTCAACCTGTGGGTCGCGACCCCTTCACAGGATGACAGGCCTTTTCATAGGGGTTGCATATTAGATATCTTGCATATCAGATATTTACATTGTAATTCATAACAGTAGCAAAAATTACAGTCATGAAGTAGCAATGAAAATAATTTTATGGTTGAGGGGGTCACCACAACACGAAAAACTGTGTTAGAGGGTTGCGGTGTCGGGAAGGTGGAGAACCACCGGGCTAGGGTTGGTAGTTCCTTGGCAGTGGGTTAGCATTGCCTCAGCTTAGTTGAAATGCTAAAGATGACAGAGGGCTCACGTGTCCTGGGGAAGCGTGTGGAGAATAAGACACTGCACGGGAGGTTTTCAACTTTAGGAGTTGCTTTTCTGAGATTCACGTTTGGTTTTAGTGATCCAAACTCGAGGCCGGGAGACATTAGCACCGAGCTGCATCCCATTCCAGTGCCCGAGGTAAAATATTTGAATTGGGAGCTACCTCGTGGAATATTTTTGCATCTACCTGCTGGGTTAGGGGTACTTAGGTTTCTTTCCCTCCCTCCCTCCCTCCGTCCCTTCCTCCCTCCGTCCCTTTCTCCCTCCCTCCCTCCTTCCTCCCTCCCTCCCTTCCTTCCAACTGCCCAAACCAGTCTCTTTTCCCCAGAGACACCGGAACCTCCCTTGCATGTCCACCGGAACACCCCACCCTAGGCTGTTGGTCTGTCCTAGGTTAATGAGGTTGATGCAAGAGCGATTCCCCTAAGGCCTGAAGGGGTTTACGGTTGTCTTTGGAGCCAACAGCAGCTCTGGGATAAGAGACAGTGTAGTGTTTTATTTCGAGAGCGGGAAGAACAGTGAAGAGCCCAAGAGAGGTGAGGGGAGAGGCTTTTTTTTTTTTAAAATCACGGCTTGGGAAATGATTGCCTTCTAAAGACTTACAGTGCAAGAGCACACACACCAGTTAATGGCTGCTGGCCATTTCTTTCCTCTCCTCGGTCTCTCCCAGACTGCCAGGACAGAGTCATCGTTTATCATCGGTGCACTGAGGACAGCCAGCTGGTACTGACGAAGCCCTCACTCCCAGGAGACTCTGCTACAGTTATCTTGTCTGCACTTTCCCCCCACCAATCAGGAAATTTTTCTGTGTAGGGAGCTGCCAGCTTCCAGGATGTCAGTTTGCGTTTTTCGACCTATAATTGGGCAGAGAGACGGGAGGAGAAACCCACGGTTCAGATCAATGGGTGGGAGAGCATCCCTCCCTCCCTCACGCCGTCCAAACAACAGGTGGCTTGGTGTACACTGTTAACTCTTTTACACACACACACACACACACACACACACACACACACACACACACCAAATCGTAGGCGGAGCTTTCATACTGAGTGGCACCTGCTGGTCAGAGCCCAGAAGCCCATCGGGCAGGGTCAGGCAGACAGGGACTCCGGCCAGCGGGACACCAGGCTTGAGATTGTCCAGGAGCTTGGGGCTTCGTGAGCTAGGGACATTGGGTTTTTTCTTTCTCCTCTGTCCCCTTCAGTGTATCCCACCATCCTTTCCACCCGCTTCCTTTTAACCTTTAGTTCTCTGGGGAGGGGTTATCTCCCTCCTGACCCTCCAGGAGTTTCCAAGAGGGCTATTTTTAGCAGGAGCCACTCGCTCCAACTAAGCCCCAGGAGGAGCTGCGGTGTGGGAGCGGACGCCGCCCGCACAGCAGCCACCCTCTTTCTGGCATTGTTAGGGATGCGCACGGGAGGCAGCGGACGCAGCTGGTCTCCTCTGCAGTGCCCGCCAGGTGGGTGGTTCCGAGCCGCGCAATCATCCAGCGGTTAAGAGGATTGCTTTCCCGGTGCGGAACACAGTGCTCAGCAGCCAGCCGCAGCAGCGCAGGCCCGCCTGCCCGCCCTGCCCGGGCGCCGGGTGGTCTCTGCAGAGGAGGAAGTTCCCGGGCACCGCTGCCTGCGTCACAGCGGGGCTGGCACAGCGGCGGCGGCGGCGGCGGCGGCGGCTCGGCAGGCGGCGGCGACCCCGGGGCCGGGCGCTGGGCGGCGCTGGCTGCCGCGGGCCAGGCGGCGCGCGGGGCGGCGCTGGAGGCGGCTCCGCTCGCGGCCGGGGAGGCACCGGGGAGGAGGAACAGGGCTGCGGAGCTGGGGCGTTAGCTGCGTCCCGGCTTGGAGCCCGCGCGAAGAGGACGAGGACCGAGGCGCCGCCGTGGCCGCGGCTGCAGCACTCTGGGCGCGACAAACCATGAGCAACGACCTGGAGGTCGCTGGCCGCCGCTGAGACCCAACCCGGACACAGCTCGCCGCGCCCCGGCACCACCTCCAGCGGACACCCTCGCCCTCAGAGGTAAGGGCTGGGGACTCACGGTGGGATGGAGAGGGACGGCCGACACCCGGCCACTCGACTCAGTCCTCTGGTCGCGCCCCAGCCCGGATGCGCCCACCCCGCCTCGTTCGTGTCCCTGCCTCCTCTGGGCTCTGGGACAGGCATAATGTGGTCGCCTGCCCAGCGTGCGGTCCCGGGAGCCCGCCAATCCCAACCCCACCCAACCCACGCGAGTCCTGGCATCCGTGCCAGGGACCCCCAGCCTGGCGCCTAGCGCGGCGCGGCGGCACCAGGTTCTGGGGACTGGGGGAGGGGCGCACGAAGAGAAAACGCGGTCGCGGCAGGGATGGCCTGGGCGATTCTCCTTCCATACCTTCAAAACCCTGGAGATGCTGGGGCCTGGTTTTTCTGTTCTTTTTCCCCCAACCCCCTCGCCTCCCTGAATGCCTGAAGTTACACTTTTTTGAGGAAGGAGGGGGAAACCCATGGTCTCCGTAGGGATCGAGTGAGCGCCAGTCCGCTCACCTGCAGGACCAGGGGGGCGGGAGGGGGCTGCTTCGCATCCCACGGCCCGGAGGTTAGGTGTCTAGGCCAGCAGTTGCAGCCAGGACCTCTGCCTTCGACCCAGAGACTCGCTGATCCTTCGTTTTCTGTGGTTCCCAGCATAGAGGTAGGTGTGCGAGATGGAGTTAGCCCCTCAGGAGCCTTAGGGTGTGCTCTGTAAATGCCAAAGCTTTTCTCTTGTCCAGCAGCCAATTCTTCCCTCCCCCTACGCTTGGCTGTGTTCCTCAGATTTCAGTTATTTTCAAACCCTTCGAGTTTACCTGGCTTTGCGATGGCTTAGACCACCCCTAGTCCCCGTGCTTATGCGGAGGTTTTATTCCAGGGTGAGAGGCAGAACTTCACTGGGTTTCCAGTTCCTTAAGCATTTTAAACTCAGAGCAAATCATTTAAACATTTTCGGGTTCCTAGCTTCCTGAAAGTGAAAAAAATGAGACTAATTGCTCGTTGTGAGAGTGCCCGAGTTTGGCTCAGAGGCTTAAATTACCAGTTAGAGGTGCTGCTGTTCTCACTCCTGCAGACTGCAGTAGTGTAAAAGTGTGGCCTTCACTAACGGTGGTCATATTTCTGCCAAGTATGCAGTGGCTTTCTGAAGCTCCGACAAGGCTTTAGAGTGGCCTCGGCACTGAGGTCCCTTAACCTAGGTGTCAGGAATACAAGGGATTTTAAACCCTGGCTCACACAACTCGGGAAACTGCCAGCGGCGCAGCTTTATGCATGCGCTCTCTTTATTTTCTAATGATTTGTCCAAAGCCACTAAACCTGGTTGTAATCTGAACCTCATAGATGTTTCCTCAGATCTGCAGTCGATGCTGGACGGGTGGACAAAGCTATCGGATTAGATCTACACAACTCTGTAGTAGTAGTATGATAGCAGAATTTCTTATGATTTAAGACCAACTGGGGGTGGGGGGCAGTTTTGCAAGCACAAACTCTTCCCTCGTATTCTAGACTGACAGCAGGTAGAGGCCATCACCTCAATGTGTGTGAAAGGTGGTGAGCATGATTAACCATTCTTAGCAGTAAAATTGCCTAAAGCCTTTGCTAATGACATTATTGTTTCTCAGATTGACCGTGTACTTTATTTAACTGAGTGTTGTTGTCTTTGGTTTGTTTTATTGGTCTCATGTAGCCCAGGCTGGCCTCAGATTTACTGTTTACCAGAGGATGGCCTTGAACTCTGATCTCGAAAGTGCTGCGATTACCAGAGTATGCTGCCATGCCCAGTTTTTTCTATACTGTCGATTGAATCCGGGGCTATCAATTGATTTACATCCCCAAGAAGTGTAATTATTTTAAGGGAGGCTTTTAGTGAAGAAAGAAAGCTTTAAGAACTGTAAGAGAATTGAACAATTTCCTGCTTGTATAAAGTTGTTTTGTTTGTTTTTTCAAGACAGAGTTTCTCTGTGTAGCCCTGACTGTCCTGGAACTCACTTTGTAGACCAGGCTGGCCTCAAACTCACAGAGATCTGCCTGCCTCTACCTCCCAAGCAGGGAGATTAAAGGTGTGCACCACCATGCCAGTTGTAAAGTTTATCTTTTCAAAACAACACAGAGCCAGAAATATTCTTAACTCCAAATGCCCAGTTTTTTTTTTATCAAATTCTCATGACTGATTGATTGATTGATTTATTGATTGAGACAGGACTTCTTTGTTTAGCTTGGCTGTCCTGGAACTTGCTCTGTAGACCAGGGTAGCCTCAAACTCAGAGATCTGCCTGCCTCTGCCTCCCAAGAGCTGGGATTAAAGGCGTCAGACCCACCGGTGACCGCCGATGATTTTTAAACCTTCTGTAGTATTTTAATCTATAGTCATTGGCACCATTATAATAAAGCCTAAGTTTACAGAGAAATGAGGTGAAGTTTATACTTAATTCAGCAAGACTTATCTGAATGATTTAATGTGCTACATCTCCGTTATGCAAACTGGCTGTCCTGGTATCTCTCCATCCTGTGAGAGATGGTGCTATCCCTATTGTATAGAAGGGAGCTCAGAGCTGGTGACTTGCAAAAGGCCATGCAGCTGGAATATGCTAAGTAAATGCAGACAGTGTTTGTTTTTAGGCACTGCCTCATGCTGTAACCCAGGCTTACTTCACAGTCCTGGTAATCCTCCTGCCTCATCCTCCTGAGTGATAGGATTACAGATGTGAATCATCACGCCTGGTTCTCTTTAATTTTTAATGTTACACTTTCTCCCCATTATCTATAGACTTCCTCTTTTCCCTCTAACCTAAATATGCTTTTAGCTGACCATAACGCCTGCATAAGAAAACAGAAATTAATAATGTAAAGTAACCTCCCAGGGTTTGCCACACCTCTGCTATGCAAGAATTTGAATTTTGAATAAGGACAATCTATTTCCAAAGCCTGTGTTCTTTTTACTGATTGCAACTAAATGAATGATTTGAAACACCCTAATGGACCATTCTATTCTGCCCATCAGCTGCTCTTGTCTACTCGGCAACAGTGTCTCTTGAACTGTAACACATTCCCAGGATTTTCTGCTTCATCCTTGGAATGCTGGTTGTGTCTCTAGTCTTGGTTCATCTGTGAACATATATTACAACCCATGAGGATGACATTACTATGGAGGTGTCTTTGACTCCATTTCTTTTCAAATATAAATGGTAGCCATGCGTTGTGAGACTATCTGTAATCCCAGCACTCAGGAAGCAGAGGTATGGGGATTGCTACAAGTTTAAGGTGAGTTTGTTCTTGGCATTGTGAGTTCCACGCTGGTCTGGGCTACAGAGTGAAGTCCTTTCTCAAGAATAAATAAATAAATAAATAAAATCTGAACATATACCATAGTAAAATATATGCATCATTTTAAATTGGAACAGTATACATACAGAGTGTAGCCCCAGATAGGGGTAGATGCTGTCAAGTTCTGAGAGCACTGCAAAATGGGTATTCAAAGGACCTCACATGACTGAACCTCGATGAGCCCCAGTTTCCCTGTGTAATGGAGTTTTAGAGCCTACCTCGGGTGTGAATTAGATGAAGCAGCGCCTGTGAAGACAGCTCCCTTCTCTAGCAGATGAGCAGTAAGGACTCCATCTTTGTCTCTGACTAGGATCTCTGTTTTCACTTTCTATGTATTTTACCTGCAGGTGGTGATTAGTCAATCTGCCACAGACTCACTCTTCCTCCAGTTAACCTTGGGTCTAAATCTGTTTTTAGCATATCTAACTTTTGAATCACATCCTTTCTTGAAGTCTTGAGTTCGAAGCACACTCACCTTTTTTAGTCTTTCCTTTGTTCTGGGCCGCACATTTTAAAGAACTTACTAGAGCTGCTTCAGTGGATTGGAATGTGTATGCTTTGGCAAACAAACGTTCCTGTTTCTGCCACTCCGGGTCGGGTCGCTCAGCCTTGCTTATCTCTCAAGGCACCATGAGGATACTGGTATCTCCCCACCACACACCTCACCCTTGACCACCACACCACTCCCTGCTGCAACACTCCACAGCTTAATGCTCCCTTCTTTCCAGCCCCTAACCTCCCTCTGCATCTTCTGTCTGTCCAGTCAGACTTCCAACAAGCACTCTAATGCATTCATCTTTTTCTATGTAATTTCCCCAGGTAATTACTACAAAAAGCAGTAAGTTGTTGGAGGTTATAGACCTTTTTCTATGCTTAGGAGAATATCTTGTTACTTATGTCCTACATGAAAGACAAGCCATGTGTTTGTAAACGGTTCTTCCACAGCATCTAGGAAAGATGCCCACATTGCCTGCTTACCTTCTTATTTTGAGACTCATTCATCTCAACCTTCTCATTTGTTTTTAATATGTATGTGTGTAGGGTGTGTGCTGTGTGTATGTGTGTTCACGTGTTGTGGGCTTTATGTGTATGAAGCTGCACGTCCACATGTGTGGAGTCCCTGTGGAGGCTAATGGTGATATTCGGAATCTTTCCGGAGCACCATGTCTCCTTTATTGAAGCAGAGTCTTTTACTTCAGTCAGGAGCTCACCACTGTAGCTAGTCTAGTTAGAGCCGGTTTGCTTGTGAGATCCCGTTCTCTACTTCCGAGCCCTGATTGTACCTGACATTCACGTAACTTCCGAGTTGTCCTCACACTTGCAAGGCAAACTCACACCTACGCAGCCCCTTTCTTCACTTGTTACATGGCACTAGGATTACATTTACGGGAAGGTCACGTTTCTTAAAGGAAGCCTGTCCCTTCAGATGCCATGTAAGAAAGCCGTGCTTCATTAATAAATTACCCCTAGAGTGATGTAATAAACACCATTGGATTATAAGTCTGTTGAGCACATTAGAATCAGATAGTCTGGGGCGGGGCCGGGGCAGGGGGCTGTCTTTAATTAAGAAAGCCTTTACTGGAGAGCAAGGCAAGCCAATCTCAGAAGAAGTTTGAGATAGTGAGCAAGAAAGATTTGAAACCTTTGTTATGGGAAATAGAACTGACCAGGGCACAGCTCGAGGCTGCAACCTGAAGTCTTTTCAGGAGAGAATTAGCCCAGACGAAAAGCCCAGACCATCTTATCACTGATACAAGGAATGGGGGCAGAGGAGGCTTGGCTGTAATGCTGTGTGTTAGAGGCCTGCTGCCTACTGGTCATTCCTGGGCTATAAAAATGAGAAAAAGACTGTGGGGTTAAGTAGAGCAGGAGTGCAGAGAAGCTAACCTGGCCTTGAACAGCTAACATGTAAGTGGAAATCCACGCCCCGTTACCACCACGCAGTGGCTTGCATGGAAATGCAGGAGGGTTTCTTTAGATAGTTGGGTGGGAGTCTGTGGAAAGCGCCCCACGTGTTGAGAGGTGGAGGATGACTGTCAGACATAGAAAATGCTGGACTATTCACTTAGAAGAGTGGTTTCCCATCACAAGCTTTAAAAGGAAATTTAGGAACATGTTCTGATGTAGGAGCATTGTGTGTGTGTGTGTGTGCACATGCAAATGTGAACACAGGATTAAATTCTGGTCTTTCACAAGCTGCATGTGTCACACACTCCTGCTGAGCCACATCTCTGTACCCTTTACCTGTACCAGCTCTTGGGTTTGTTTTTTGTTTTTAATATTGTTCTGTAGCCTGTGATGTGTCTTACCAAAGAGCTGTTGATTAAAAAAAAAATTGTAAGGTGGGCTCAGAAAAGTTTAGCAAAAACCATAAATCAGCTGTCAGAAAGGTATTTTGGGGGTGGGGTTGGAGACAGGGTTTCTTGTTTTGTTTTTGTTTTTGTTTTTTTGTAAGATAGGGTATCTCTGTATAGCCCTGACTGTCCTGGAACTCCCTCTGTAGACCAAAGATCTTTCTGTCTGTGCCTCCAAAGTGCCGGAATTAAAGACATGCCTCACCAATGCTGACAAGATGGTTTTTCTTGATAGTCCTGGCTAGCCTTAAACTCGGCCACCATGCCCAGCTCAGAATGATACTTTATAACTTAAGAGTCACTGAAGATGTTTCAGATTAAGGGAGTGTTTAAGTTAGAACGATCCAGGATTGGTATGTGTTCCTTAAAAACACTTTCCAAAGACCCAGAAAAATAAAAGCGATTCCCATGCCAGAGAAAGCAGCCAGGCGGGACATGGGGAGAGGTAGGCTTGCTAAGCCAAAAACTTCCAGAGGCTCTAGAACACAGGGGTGCTGACCGCGAGAAGGCTTAATACCAGAGGTCCGTGGTACTTCTGTGGACTGTGGCCCTTGGGTGGACCACAGTCTTTAAGAGTTGTTTGTGCCACCCCACCTTCTACCCAACCAGTGTGTGCCAGGGCCAGACGACGCCTGTTGAACACATGGTTACAGGGCTCCTCAGCTCTGTGTTACAGTCAGAAGTTACAAAGGAGCCATGAACAACTCAAGGCATACGGAATGGCCAGTATATCAATATATTTTTATGAACATATATGATGTCTTAATTTTAAAATCCTCTACAATTATCTTGTTATTTTGTATTTATAAGAAGCATCCTTAGCTGGATGTGGTGGCACAGGCCTTTAATCCCAGCACTTAGGAAGCAGAGGCAGGTGGATCTCTACGAGTTGAAAGTCGGCCTGGTCTACATAGTGAGTTCTAGGATACAGAGATCCTGTCTGGACAAAGAAACAAAATGCAAAACAGAAAAGAAGCATACTTTATCTACTCTGTGTGTGGTGGGGCAGTATGTGTGTGCACACCTGTATTTAGGTGCATGTGCTGGGTCTGTGTGGAGACCACGGGTCAGTCATGGGTGTCATTCTCCATGAGCCAGCCACCTTGTTTTTGTGATAAGATGTCTTACTAGGACCTGGTTCTCTGATAAAGCTAGGCTGGCTCACCAGCATGCCCCGGGCATCTGCCTGTTTCTGCCTCTGCGGCGCTAGGCGGACAAGCAGGCAGCACAATGACTGGGTTCAAAACAAAACAAAACAAACAAACAAACAAACAAACAAACAAAAAACCTTGGGTGCTGGGGATGTAATTCAGGTCCTGCTCGAGGCCCACAGCTATTTCTCCAGGCCCTGTTATCTTAAGCCGAAATTCATTTGAAAAGAATTAAACTGATTACCTAAATTTTACATTGGCAGACTTATTAAACCATTAAATTCATTTCCCAAAGCCTCCTCGACTGGGCGTCCCTTTGTCTCCTGATGGGCAGCCCCCGTCATTTCTCACAGCCATCACCCCTCATCGGTTCCTGGGGATGATCTGATACTAGCCAGTCCTCCTTGGGACTGCTCAGTTATTTATCGAGTATAAGTTAGTTTGTCTGTATCAAAGTATTTATACTTCTTCATAATTACAACGCTTCCTTACTAAAAAGGTTTTAGCATGCAGATATTTGGGGAGGGTGGGGCTCCTGGGTCTGTTCCTGGCTTCCTCGTTTCTTGTACAAGTTCTCTGGGCAACAAAAGCCTGGGCTTCTGTTGTGTGCTCTGGAGCTGTGAAGAGGCTGTTTCCCCAGCAGTTCCCCCACCTCTGGAGGTTGGCATGCTCTGGTATGCCCCATCTCCACAAGCAACGCATCCCTCCTCTCCCCCAACTTTTAACTATATTGTCCTTTTTAATTTAACCTCAAACCTCTAAAAATGTGTTTGGTGACAGGAAATATTCAAGATGGCAAGGCCCTTCTCTGTTCTTTCCAGCCACTCTATCCTCATTGATCAAGGAGTCTCTGGAACACAGATGCTCAAGAGCTACCAATGTTATAGATGTTAATGGTGACACTTCTTACCTCCTAGCTGGGAGCGTATCCACTTCCTTCTGATTTTTTGTTTTGTTTTGAGACAAGGTCTCACCATGTAGCCCTGGCTTACCTAGATCTTGTTATATAGATCAAGCTGGTCTTGAACTTGCAGAGTTCTGCCTGCCTCCAGTATGCTATGGCATGTACCACCACACCCACTCACTGCCTTCTGTGTGAAATTCTGGTAATGAAATTTGGTAGTGTCATTAGAAATCCTGTGTGTGGAAATATTTCTAAATGTAATTGAAAATTAGGAAGAAAACATTGAAATAGCTATAAACTAGCAGTAAGCATATAAACATAAAGACATCAGAGCAAATCCTAGATGGAAGTCACTGAAGATAAATCTGGAAGTTTGTGAGCCCCATGAGAACTTTCTGTGCATGTTCATGTGTTCACTAACATGTAATTATTACAATAATGTGTTGCATTATGACATTTTCATTCATCCATATTGGTAATATTCACCCCATCGTCCTCTTTGGTTCTCCCCCCACCCCCACAACCCCTCCTCTTCCCGGCTGGTCCTGCTCCCCTTCTGCTTCCTTTTTTTTTTTTTAACCTGTGTGTTTTAAGCACTTGTCAAAAATCAGTAAGAAGCCTGGCGGTGGTGTTGCATGCCTTTGATCCCAGCACTTGGGAAGCAGAGCCAGGTGGATCTCTGTGAGTTTGAGGCCAGCCTGGTCTACATAGTGAGTTCCAGGACAGCCAGGACTGTTACACAGAGAAACCCTGTCTCGAAGAAAAAAAAAAAAGTGAAAGAAAAAAGAAAAAAAAATCAATAAGAATTACTTAGTCACTTTTCAATACCTTAGAGTTTATGACAGTTAGAAACACCTTGACTATCTCCATGCTTTTTGGTAAATGGGAAAGATGTAACTTGTACCTAACTTCTGGAACAATAGGTATTGCTTAGTCAATCATTTCAGTTTTGAAGCCTTAAAAAATGACTTCATTGGGAAAACATTGTAAAGATAAATTACTCTGCCTCCCTGGACATTAGCAAGGCCTAATACAGTGTGGGTATCAGTGATGTTGGAAAATACTGTCCACATTACACTCAACTTCCTGGCTAATGTACAGCTATGCGGAGCATTCCTCCAGCCATTGGAGGAAGTGGCGGCTGTAGCTGTGGGTGGAGTTTGGCCCCGAGTTAAGAATGTCGGCATTTTCTGAAGGCTCTGGACAGCATGCTGGAAAACATGATGTTCAGAGAGTCCATGATGACGGTGTGCCTTGGTGCTAAAGTGAGAATTTAAAACGAGCTTGTTGGAATGCAGTAAGTAACACTGCGGTAAGGAAAGAGTCAAAAGCAGCAACACGGTAAATGATTGGAGGGAGGTGCAAGGTTCCGCAAAGAAAATAAGCCGTGTGAGTGCACACGGTGCTTGTTTGGTGGTTTGTTGTTAGGGCAGATGTACAAAAAGAATAAATACCATGAATGAATAAATGAATGAAAAGCAAGACAGGGTACAGTTCTATGCCATTAGCAGAAAAGTAGGCATTCCTAAGTAGATGGTACTGACCAGCTAGCAAGCTGCTAGAAAAACTCGCTGGATAAATCATTTATGAGAAGTGGGTTTTGTTTTGTTTTGTTTTTTTTTTTTTTTGGTGGCGTGGGGGGAAGTTCCATCTAAAAGTGAATTCTCAGGGACACTTGATAGGAAAAGTGGATGGGGGACTTGGTTTTAAAATGTGGATTCCAGGTTATCACTAAACTTTAGTTTTGAGACAAGGTCTCACTGTGTAGCTAGCCCTGACTTGCCTAGACTTGCTGTGCAGACCAAGATATCCTCGAACTTCTGGAGATCCACCTACCTCTACCCCAAGAGTGCTAACACTAAAGGCATGCTCCATCATGGCCTACATTACTTACTAGACCCTTGACTGGCAGCTAGTAATTAATTAGGTGGCCAGGAAACAGATTTCCAAGAACACATCTGCTCTCCATTAAGGTTCACTTAAACTTCTTATGTGTTTTTATAAGAAGTCTTAATTTCTTCACGGAGAGAGACTGTTGGCAATACCTCGCACATGGATGCTGTCCCAGATCAAGTCTGAAACTGTCTTGATCATGTTTGTTTTGTTTTGAATTAATTTTCAAGTTGGAACACAAAGTCATGGGTTGCATCCTCTTGCGCGCGCGTGTGTGTGCGTGTGTGTGTGTGTGTGTGTGTGTGTGTGTGTGTGTGTGTGTGTAAGGGGGGGAGGGAGGAGGGAGAGAGAGAGAGAATGTATTTATTCAAAAACAGTATAATGAAACATATTACTCCTGACAGTCTTTACAGATTGTCTTGACCAAGGAGATTTCATCCATCGCATCCTATGTGTGTGTTAAGATGTTTGAATTTGTTACCTGCTCATTCACTTTTTGGATTTCTTCATTTATATTGTACCTTTAGAATTATGATGGCCAACACTGATAACACACTGTTTGCTTTGTTTTTAATATTTTCAAAGCATAATGTAAATGAACAATGTTTCACTGTTACTGTTTAATATGGCGTGTGCATCTGGCCTCTGTGTTTTGTGTATACTTTCCTATTTAGCATGTTTTCTTTTAAAAGGTATAGCAAGAAGTACTTATGACCCCAATAGTGCTACTTTCAAGCTATAAATGATTTTGCCTATAGTATTGGTATCCCTATTTTTTAAGGGGCCCCAAGACTCTTATTCTGATAAGAATTTATGTTCTTTAAAAAAAACATATTTGAGTCTTTTGAAACAACTTAAGTCTTTTCTGAGGCAGGATAGCCCTGGCTTCCTGGAACTCCATTTGTAGATCCGGCTGGTCCTGAACATGCAGAGATCCACCTGCCTCTGCCTCCCAGTGCGGGGGTTAAAGACAGGCACCACCGCGCCCAGCAGAAATTATATTCTTTCCTAAAGGGTTGAGATTCTGGGGCTGGGGAAAGGGATTAGTTGATAAGTTCCTGCCATGTGTACATGAGACCCAGGATTCAGATCCCCACCCAAAGCCAGGCTCAGCAGTGTACTTCTGTAATCCCAGTGCTTGGAGCAGATACAGGCAGATCCCTGGGGCTCTCTGGCCAGCCTAGCCAAGCTGATGAACTCTAGGTTCAGCAAGAGACCCTGTCTCAAAAAATAATGCGGAGAGAGACTGAGGAAGACAATGTTGATCTTTGGCCTCCAAATACCTGCACACCCACCTAAACACATGCGTGTGCGCACACAGTTGGCATTCTGAAGATCATACAGTAGTGTGCAGGAGGGCTATTGTAGGCCTTGTCCCACTTATAAAGTATAGCCCCTAGAGCCTTCATAGTAGGATTGTCATGCTAAAGAAACTCCTCTCCGAATGTGACATTTTCAGCACAGCATGTCACAATGTAGCTTTGCTCAGTTACTGTTAGGAAGAGCAGATGTGTTACAAACGTTTGCATAATGACTCATTACCAGGAGCAGTCAAGAGTCTCAGTGCACACGGTAATGAATGTACAACTTTATGAATGGCATAAACTTAACGTCTTATTTTCCGGGGGGACATAGGATCCATGATAGTGGATTTTTCCACAAACAAGCTTTTGTTTTATTGCTTTTAGGTGTCCTTCTTAGAATAAAGTTTGTGCAAATGGTCCTTTACAAAACCTAGTTGTGCTTTTCTGAGTTTACTTTCAAACATTCAAGTTATTCAAAGGATTTTCGCTATGCTCTCCTCAGCATTCACTAGGTGATGCTCGCAGCTTCCCTGTTATCATTCCTTACAGGATGTTTTCTTTCGTGGTGTTGGAATGCTAGAAATTGAATGCGTTCCAGAATTCTACAGAGTGTGCTTATGTTGGGGAGTAGTCCGAGGAAGGAAACCTTTCAACCCCTAAAGCTGGGCTTTTGGCTCTTCTGGCATTCTCTGGCAGTGTACCAGTGAAATAGAGATTTAAGTTTTGATGTAAGCACCAGGCATAACCAGTTATCGTAGATGCTTACGGAGAACTCTTCTGGGTTTAGTTTAGCTTTATTGTTGTTTTGTTTTTTAAAGATACTCTACACTGAAATAACCTGGTAAATTAAGGGTTAGAAATAGCTTTTTAAAAGAGGGGGTAGCTTTAGCAAGTATCTTTCAGAAGTTAGACATGGAAGGCCATGAGAGAGCAATCAAAACAAGAGGGGATGGAGGGCTCCTTCCTAAGAGAGGGATCTACACTGGGTGAGGTCGAACTAGGCTTTTCTCCTGGAACCTCTGGGTGCCTCCTGCCACGGGGAGCTGCTGAATCCTAAACGCTGCAGTCCTGCTGACTTGGAAAAGCAGAGGGTCAAGTTGGAGACTTCAGTGGCTGCAAAGTAAAGCAGAAGTCCCCTAATCTACATATAAACTCCTTCCAAGTATTTGCCTGATCTCAAAATATTAAGAGACATCGATAGCTGGGCAGATAGCTGGCCTGAGTCCACACTTGAGCCATGGCTACTGTGCGTCACACAGAGTTCCAAATTTGAGTATGGCCATACCATTGACATGCTGCAACTAAAACCAATTCTTTCCAGAAGCACAAAAGAACAATAATTATCATTAGCATTGCCAGTTTAAAAATCAGTAATTAGGCATGAAAAACACACAGGGGAATATAGCCCTTAATAAGACAAAGAATAATCATCAGAAATTAACTTCAAGATTGTGGGAGGCCAGCTCCCACCTTTTAAAAGGTTCCTATGAGGAGGAGAGAGGAATAGGAAATTTTTAGATAGAAAGACAGCAGAGAGGAGACAGACAGAAAGAGAGGATAGTTTCGGGAGGACCTGGATCAAAATCCACCGACCCCTGTCTCTTCAAAAGAGCTTTTTATAACAATGCCAAGGGGTGGGGCAAAAGACCTCCCCCTTGCTAGATCAAAGCATACAGCATAGCCAAGTGTAGATAGACCCTTCCAAACACCTGGTAACCACACCCATGGTCCAATCATTCCCCTATACAGCCCTGAGTTTCTCAGATTCTCAGACCCTGAGTAAGTTCAAACTAGGAAACCTCTGTGGGTCTCTACACAAGATGAGCCAGAAGATGAAATCAGGCAATGACAAGTTACAATTGCTGTTGTTAGCAATATGGAAGGGACCGTGATCCTAACAACTCCACAGGCAGGAACTCAGTAAAGAAATAGAAACTAACTGGGCAACCAAATGCAAAGTCTAAAATGAAGAAGCCACTAGGCAGGCTTTAGAACTCATGGGAGGGAACACACACACACACACACACACACACACACACACACACACACACACACAACGTGAACCAAAAGGGTCTATGTATGAGAATATATATCAATTTATTAACAGGTGCTATGAGAATACAGACTCACGGGGACAGGATAAGGTAGATCAGTTGCAGAGTCTGTCCGCTTTGTTTGGGAAAGATGGGGACTGACACACGCCGCTTCACACTGCCTGACTTGGTCTCCACAACCCAAGAAAGCATGAGTCCCCTCTCTCCTCCCTTATAAGAGGTCATAGAGGCAGACAGGGAGCACCGCCTCTATCGGGCTAGGTTATTGGCTGAGCAATTGCCCACTACACACACACATACAACTTTGTAGTATAAAGAGTAGAGTGAAAGGTCTGAAGAGAGCGACACACCATGACACGTGGGGCAATATCAATACTACAAGCTGTCTCTCCCCGTGTGCAGCCTGGGGTGACTTGTAAAAGCGGTTTGGTGCTCTTAACCCAGAAAACCACACAAAATCTTGCCAATCAAGTGGTCCAAATCTTTGTATTTACTTTAATAGCATTTGTGAAACTGCCTGGGCTATCAAGGCCTGGACATACCCGGAGCCCAAGATCTGAAAAGTGTTGGTTGAAAGAGCAGCCTGTGCCATTCTGGCATTATGATGGTGGAATGGGTAGGACTGGCCCAGGGTCTGTGAGCTTAAAGTGGAGCTGACCTGTTGCTGCGTGCATTTCAAAGTGTCGAGAGCGTCGAGAGCCTAGTGGTTTCAGTGCAGCTTTTCTGGCCACTGGACACAACCAGGTGGGCAAAGCTCCCAAGATGCACCACGGCACATGGTGAGCTCGTGGTCAGATTAGCCATGCCTGAGCTCCCAAGATGCACCACGGCACGTGGCGAGCTCGTGGTTAGATTAGCCATGCCTGAGCTCCCTTGACACACTGAGGTGACCCTCACAGAAAAGGAACACAGAAGAGGGATATTCCAGAAGCAATGGACAAACAAAAACTACGGTGTGGGAATGAATTTAGCCCAAAGAAAAAGTAATGAAAAGACAAAATGTTCAGGGAGAAAAAAATAGAGAAAAATGAAGAAAGAGAAAACCTTTTCAGATAATGGCTAAGAGTTGCCCACATTTGATAAAATAAAACATAAACTTACTGATCCAAAGAGCACCTCACACTATGAGTAGGTTAAGTGCAGTAAAACCACCCCTAGATTGTCATCACAGTCTGGTGTCTGGAAAGCTAGACCAGAGAGAATTATAAAAGTGTGCAGAGAAAGCGGAACATATCACCTTCAGGATGACAACAGTCAGGATAGAGAATAAGTCTTCCTCCAAAAAAAGAAAAATAGGGGCTGGCAAGATGGCCCGGAGCACAAGCTGCTTGCTGTGCGAGCCTGATGGCCTGAATTTGATATCTAGAACCCGCTACGCTCCTGCCACTGTGGTACATGGGAGCCCAACTCACAGACACAATGCATAATTTTTAAAGATTGATTTATTTGTGTGTATGTGTGTGTATGAATGTTTTATCTGCCTATGTGTCTGTGCACATTGTGCATGCAGTGCTCACAGACACCAGAAGAGGGCGTTTGATCCCCTGGCACTGGAGTTATGGTTGTTAGCCACTTTGTGGGTATGCGGACCAAATCTGGGTGAGTCCTGTGGAAGAACAGTCAGTGCTCTTAACTGTTGGGCCATCTTTCCTGTCCTAATGAACAATTTAAAAAAGGAAAAAAAAAAATGAAGACACAGTAACCTTATTTGTATTTTTTGACCACAGTAGAATTTAGCTTAAAATTTGTAAAAATAAGATACTTAGAGGAGGGGCTGGAGAAATGGGCAGTGGTTAAGAGCACTTGATGCTCTCCCAGAGAACTCAAATTTATTTCTCAGCACCCACATCAGGGAGCTCACAGCAATCATAACTCCAGAATGCCCCTTCTGGCCTCTGTGTGTGACACCCACATGAATACACACACACACACACACACACACACACACACACACACACACACTTAAATTTTTGTAAAGACATTTAGAAGATCAATGTTTGAAAGTCAAATGAGTAACTTTTATATACCTTTTGTGTCAAAAACAAATTCAAGGAAATGTTAAAACACCTCCAGCT
The DNA here is from genome assembly GCF_007827085.1 of Peromyscus californicus insignis. Lineage (NCBI taxonomy): Eukaryota > Metazoa > Chordata > Mammalia > Rodentia > Cricetidae > Peromyscus > Peromyscus californicus. Next base: position 95,868,656 of record NW_026294424.1, read on the forward strand.
GAATGATTAAAAACACAGCATCAAAATTAATAGGAAAAAGTGATGAAACGTAGCTGAGGTGGGGCATAGGTAGGTTGGTAGATGAGCACATGAGATGGATGGGAAAAGAAGCTTTGTAGAACTTGATGTGTTTATATTAGGAAACACTTATAGGCTGGGGATATGCTGTGGGATGGTCTGTATGTCAAATGTGTTGCTGATTGGTCAATAAATAAATCACTGATTGGCCCGTGGCCAGGCAGGAATTATAGGCAGGACAAGGAGGAAAATAGAGCTGGGAAGTGGAAGGCTGAGTGAGAGAGACACTGCCAGCCGCCATGATGAGAAACAGCATGTAAAGATGCCAGTAAGCCATGAGCCACGTGGCAAGGTGTAGATTAATGGAAATGGGTTAATTTAAGCTGTAAGAACAGTTAGCAAGAAGCCTGCCACGGCCATACAGTTTGTAAGCAATATAAGTCTCTGTGTTTACTTGGTTGGGTCTGAGTGGCTGTGGGACTGGCAGGCAGAGAGTTTGTCCTGACTGTGGGCCAGACAGGAAAACTTTAGCAACAGGGATAGATCTCAGGGCTTGCCTGATATGCATGAGCCCTGGGTTTATTCTGTCACTACTAAAAAGCAACAACCAAAACAACAACAATAAAGAACAATACACAAAGTTTAATTTATATATGAGAAAGTAAATTAACCCCACAAAATATCAAAGGAAATAATAGAAATAATAACAGAATCAGGGACTTGAAAAACAGATTTGAAATTAAGTTTAAATTTGTTTAAAAAATTATTTTAAGAAATAGCTTAAAATTAAGTAGGTCAAATGTTTGTTCTTTGAATCAGTGCTAAAATACTTATTGTCATTTTGATGGAATTAACAAAAATAATGAATTCTGATCAGTTATTTCTTATCAGAAATATTAATTCAATGTCAAAATTTTATTAATGAATTTTGTTCTTTGGCAAGCTCATACATGATCCAGTCTTTTCCCAGATTCGTGACTCCTAGTTTTGTTTTTATGGCCTTTTAGTTTATCAAGGGCCATCTGTGTGGCCATTGGATTGAAACTGTCCATTGGAGTCACCAATGGTCACCTGGCTGGAGCCAATATTCCCTCCCTGTCTCTGAATCTATCAGTAGCATATAGTTCAGCTATGAGGTATATGTACCAAGTCTTTCTCTGTCCTGCTAGCCAGCTCCCAAATAACCACACAGAGACTTCTTATTAATTATGAAAGCTTGGCCTTAGCTGAGGCTTGTTTCTAACTAGCTCTTATAACTTAAATTAACCCATTTCTGTTAATCTGCCTGCTGCCACGTGGCTCATGGATTTTTACCTCTCCTCCTGTATGTCCTGCTTCCTCTCTATCTCCTCTGGTGTCTCTCTCTACCTAGGTTTGTCTTCTCTTCTTTTTCTCTGCCCAGAAGTCTTCCTGCCTAGCTACTGGCCATTCAACTCTTTATTGAACCAATCACAGTGACACATCTTCACACAAGTAAAGGAATATTAATATTCTGAAACAGGGATTGGCCCCTGCACCCTTTCTTTACCCAAGCCTGATAGTTAATGGCCCTGCTCCTGTGCAGATACAATGGACGAGCAGCACTCTGCTGAGCTTCTGGTTACAAATGACTGTGTCTTGCCCAAAAGATGGCATTTTGCAGCTATCTTCTGACTCTTGCAACCTTAGATGGACTTTTCTTTTCTATCACCAGCCCCAAATAACAACATGGAGACTTTGTATTAATTATGAAAGCTCTGCCTTAGCTTAGGCTTGTCCCACTAGCTCTTTTAACTTAAATTAACCTGCTTCCATTAATCTACATTTTATGACGTGGCTTTTTACTTTTTTATTCTATATGTTCTACTTCCTCCTTGGCATTGGCATCTCCATCTTTCTTCTTCCCAGAGGGAAATCCCACCTAACCTCTTCCTGCCTAGCTATTGGCCATTCAGCTCTTTATTAAACCAACAGGAAGCACCTTGGCAAAGACACAACTTCACAGTGTAAACAAATATCCTGCAACATCCATCCCCTCTTCCTTTGTGTGCCCTGAGCATTAGAAGGATGGTATGAACATCCTGTTTGTCTCTGGGCATTCATTGTCAGCACTCCGTGTAGCCCCCAGTCTCTGCATTCACCATGGTTCACTGGGACCAGAGGCCTCCTCAACGGAAAGTAGCATTTATGGATGAAGACAAATATGCATTAAAAGGTATTTTGATGCTGTGTCAGCTTAGCTGGACACCGGTACTCAGTTACCTCCAGGGCTTCAGCTCACACCAGGCATGGGCTTTTGGCCAGGATTTTATAGTGGCAGGTACGGCTCTTCCCTGTGGAGCAGGCCTCAAACCCTGTCCTAACAGTAGTGCTTTTGCACAAGTGGGGGCATCTTGCCTGGAATGTCGGTCTTGTAATTCACAGAATTTGAAGCTGGGTAAACCTCTTATGCCCCCAGCAGACACAGAGCACCTCTGGGACTGTGAAAGTACCAGCAGGATGGAAGTTACAGCTCAGGAATCTAAAAGCTTTCTTATTTCACTCACAGTTGTTTGCAAAGCTTTGCTGAAGCACCATGGGAGCTACATTTTGGGTGCAAGTTCTGATTTTAAAATGGAAAAGACAGGAGGATTGTGATTTGGAGGCCAACCTCAGTTGTACAGTGAGACCCTGTTTCACAAACCTGAGGCCAGGAGGCAGAGGGCTCCGGTCTCACATGCATCCAGGGTTCAATCTCCAGCACCATAGAAAGAGAGGGGTGCTCTGAAAGATCACCGGGTGGATCTGTGCAGATTTCTTGTCCCTCATCATTAACAATCTGCACACTGTCCACCAGTTCCTGCTCCACTTAAGTGTGGCATGTTGAGAAAGGGGAAGTTTTCAAATCTATGCTCCAGATGTATAACGTGCTTGTTGGTTAGGAGAGGTGACCTCGGGTTTAAGTTTCTCTCTGGCAGGAGGAAACGGAGCCTCTTCTAAGCTTGCTGTGTGTCTGGCCCCCCATGCTTTCTGCACTGGAATTGACTTTAGGGAGGGCAGATTCTGTTTGGGTCTTTGGGGAGTTACTGTTTCATTTCCCTTCGAGCTGCAGAAGTTTCTCTTCACCCTTTGTCTTCTCTCCCAGTGAAAGCAGCTATTCCAGTTTCCCTGGCTTTGAAAATTTCAAAGTAACTAGTGTGTCCAGCAAAGCAACTAGTGTGTCCATCAAAGTAACTAGTGTGTCCATCAAAGTAACTAGTGTGTCCATCAAAGCAACTAGTGTGTCCATCAAAGTAACTAGTGTGTCCAGCAAAGTAACTAGTGTGTCCAGCAAAGTAACTAGTGTGTCCAGCAAAGTAACTAGTGTGTCCATCAAAGCAACTAGTGTGTCCATCAAAGTAACTAGTGTGTCCAGCAAAGTAACTAGTGTGTCCATCAAAGCAACTAGTGTGTCCATCAAAGTAACTAGTGTGTCCATCAAAGCAACTAGTGTGTCCAGCAAAGCAACTAGTGTGTCCATCAAAGCAACTAGTGTGTCCAGCAAAGTAACTAGTGTGTCCAGCAAAGTAACTAGTGTGTCCAGCAAAGTAACTAGTGTGTCCAGCAAAGTAACTAGTGTGTCCAGCAAAGTAACTAGTGTGTCCAGCAAAGCAACTAGTGTGTCCAGCAAGTGTTCTCCTCAAACAAACTCCTATGGCCACAGAGCCTTCCTTCTTAGTGTTCTAGGCAAATCAGAAGCTGTAGACCTGTTGATCAAATAGACAGGATGCCGAATATAGCCTCTGATTGACAGGTGGATGGACAGGCCGCCTCTAAGCAAGGTCCTGGCTACAGCTTTAACTGTTCGGTAGATGCAAACCCATATGAAAAAGCACCATTAATGAACACAGCAAGCAAAACACAAAGCTTTTCTGAATGTTGTCAAAGGATAATTTTTCAAAAGCTGGAATGTGACTTTTCTACAGAGGTGAACATGCCAAAAATCTGCTAACCTCACGAGTGTGAGGGAGCCAGCAAGACGGCCAAGCTGCTTCCGAGAGTACTCCAGAGTGACTTCGGAAAGAACGGAGAGTTGAGCACTTGCTGCTCTCACAGGGAACTGGAGTCTGATTCTCGACACCCATATTAGTTGGCTTACAGCCCTGTAACTCCAGCTCCAGGGGATCTGACACACTCCTGTCTCCCCTCTAAGGGCAGTGTACACATGTGACACACATAGAATACAAGCAACTCTCTCTCTCTCTCTCTCTCTCTCTCTCTCTCTCTCTATCTCATGTTAAAATAACATTACCCAGTTAGATCTATGACTAGGAAATGTGCTTCAGGGAAACTAATGTCACTATGTGTTTTTCTTCTGGACACAAGTACCACAATGGAGTTTAACTACAACTAATCAGAAAATCAAAACAAACTGCACCCCCTTAAGTCCACCCTGAGTAGGCCAGCTGAATCACCCTTTGGTAGCTCATTAAAAGGATCTATACTGTTAGCCCTTTGCTTCATTCTGAATTTCAGTATTTTCAACAGCACATGTTTGCTCATCTTAAGCTTTATTTAAAGGGCTTTAGTTGTCTCTGTAATACAAAAGACATTTATTGTTGGTCAAAATGAGACACTGGCCATGGGAGTCCTCAAACTTAAAACATGGGAGAGAAATTTAAGGTTCATCATTTCATTTCTACACTTACATTCCTTGTGCGGCACAGTCCTACACTAATCTCACTCTGAGGAAGAACTTCCACCCAGTCCCTGGCTCAGCCAGTTCCTACGCCTGCTCCCAGTTTAGACAGTAAGTCATCTTAAGCCCCATAGACAAGAAGGAGTCTTTTCAAGTGGCCTTTAGACTTTCACACTGCAGTGTTCAAACTGCAGCATCTCAGCCTTGAAGCCAATAACCGCAGCTCCATTTATCTCAAGGTGAGTGTGCCTGGGACTTCTCACAACCCCGGAACAGGCAGTGACAAAGTACAGCTCACATGGTCTGGATCTGCAGCCTGCTTTTGCACAATCCACTTCTGACACTGGTTTTACATTTTCAAAAGCAGTATTTACAAATAGAACATATGGTTTGCCAGACCTAGCCGGAGTATTTGCTGTCCATCTCTGCCTTTATAGAAAAAGTTCCCATTCCCTGAGTTTAAGAAGGTAAATGGACAACTTATTGGCCAATATTTTTCAAAATGTTATGGCGTATTATGTATTTACCTATTGCTTTGGAGAATTGAACCACTGACTGAGCAACATTTCAACTCCGAAGACTTGCTTCAGGTAAGAATATTTTATAACAAAAGACAGTAGTGGAAGACCACTAGATCTGACAATAAAAGAGAATGAAAGATCACTAACTTGGTTGTCAACTGGTCAACTCTGGGTGAGAACTGCCTGGGCAGAATACATCTTTGTGTGGTTGATGTTCATAAGCATTAAACACAAGCATTTTGCTAGGGATACTGATTTCTTCTGGGAGGAGGCTATAAGTAGCATCATGAACACAAGTTTGGGCAGTTTTTCTTTTTATGATGCAATGTAGTAGTATGTTTATTTATTGTTTTGAGGCAGGGTTCTATGCTGTAGCTTAATCACACTGGCCTTAAACTTACATTGATCTTTGATCAACATACTTCTCCATTGCTGTGATAAAACACTGACCAAAACCAACTTTGGGAGGAAAGAACTTAATGACAATTTATAGGTGATAATCAATTATTGAGAGAAGGCAGGGTGACGTTCAAGGCAGGAACCTGGAGTCAGAAACTGAAGCAGAACTGTGAGGAATGCTGCATGTTGGCTCACTACCCCGGCTTGATCAGCTGCCTTCTTCTAGAACCCAGGACCACCTCCCCAGGCCTGGTACCACTCATAGTGATTGGGGCCCTCCAATTATTAATCAAGAAATCCCCCAAAGACATGCACACAGTTCAGTCTGATAGAGACAATTCCTCAACTGAGGCATCCTCTTCCCAGGAGACTCTAGCTTGTGTCAAGTTGACAAAAACCAACACAGTCCTCCTACCTCTGCCTCTCAGGTGCTAGGATTACAGGCCCGCGCCTCCACGCCTAGGTTATGCAGTGCTGGGGACTGAGTCCGGTGCTTTGTGAATACTAAACAAACACGCTACCAACTAAGCTATAGCTCCACCCCATCTCTGCTTTTGTATGTTCCCCCAACATTTCATTTTTCTATGTATTTGTTACTGTGATATTGGTATTTTTTTCTAGTCATGCCTGAATGTGTCTCATTTCATTTTGTGCAATTATAAGAAAATACCAGAATCTGGGGAATTATTTATAATGAGCAGAAATTGCTTGGCTCACAGTATAGAGTGTGAAGTCCAATATCAGGACACTGGTGTCTGTCAGGGACCTCTTTGCTGTGACATGCTCGAACAGGGGGGTTGTGAGAGAAGAGCAAACAGAAAGGGAGAGGAATGAGAGCTCATACAAATGACGATGGACTCACTTCAGACTCCGTGGTGTCAGTTCATCTATGAGAGGGAACCCTGTGACAGGAACCCTCTTAAAATGTGACTTAACAGCAATTGAATTTCAACACAAGCTCAGAGACAAACCTTCAAGCCACGAGAAAGCTGTTGGGAAGGTCCGTGTAACTGGTGGGACCAGTCCACAGGAGGCCTTCACAGTACATGCTCGGGTCACAAGCAGCCTTCTCTTATATGACCTCCAGTTTGATGTCATTGCTAGAGGGGTGTGACTCCTAGCAATGCATTGCCTTCCAAAATTGCACCCGAGTCATCTTTATCCTTACACAGCTCCAAAGTGTGAGTCGGGGAAGATAAAGAGAACATTGATGAGATATTTTCATTTATGGCTCTATTTTATCAATAAGATGGGTGTAAGCCTTGGGCTTCTCGTCAAGTATTCTTCAACTAATATTCTCAGGCTTCCATCCATTGGTGCCCCCCTCATTATGGAAAAGATAGTCTGCATGTTTTGCAAGTCTGAGAGCAGAGTTAAAAGCATTTGACTTGAAGGACCAAATTCAGACACTATCTTATATTTTAACTCTTAGGAGCATGTAGAGCTGATCAGATGGCTCAGTGGGTAAAGGCACTTGCTACCAAGCTTCATGACTTAAGCTCAGTCAATGGAACCCACATGGTGGAAAGAGAAAATGGATTTTGAAAGTTGTCCTCTGACCCCCCACATGTGCAGTGACATACATATACCCCATCCCATGTACATAAATAGGTAGATAGGTAGATAAATATATACATAGATACACATATGAAAGATAGATAGATAGATAGATACATACATACATACATAGATACACACATACATGCATACATATATACGTAGATAGATACATACATACATACATATATACGTAGATAGATAGATAGATTTTAGTAAAAGCATGTGAAGTTCACAATCGAGTCTACATCCTTGATGGTTTCAATAGATTATTTCTTTTAAAGCCAAAAATCATTGAAAAAAGTTTGCCATGAGTCTGCCCTGTGGGTCCCCTTTCCCCCTTAAAACTAAATGCACCCCATTCTTCTTTGTGAGAAACATTTTCCGTGTCACTTAGGTTAAGTTCAAATGATCTCAAATGGATTCTCCACCTCACCCCACCCCACGTAGTTGTGATATAAACAAAAGGACATTACTTTTTCCTTCCTTATAATACTCTAGACATGATCATGTGACATATAAGGCTTCTCTTGCTTGTGTCTTAATGTACCACTTTGCTAACATGTATCCCTAGCTTGTCAAATGGAAGGCAGCTACTGTTGAGTCTATATTCTATGTAAGAAACAGGGAGGGGGGTTTGTGAGTTCCTTTGTTTTGGCAGTTGAACCCATCATTTCCATTATGTTAACACTGAGTCACATGCCCACACCCACCTGCATGAGGACTGGAACACCAGGCTCCCTGTGATGAGAAAGGAGAGCTGGACACTGGGAACTGATAAATGTGGTGAAAGGTAGCAGCTTCGGCTACTCCTGGGGAGCACAGACTTAGCTTCCAGGAAATCTGTCTTCACGGGTCCTATCAACCCTGTAAACCGTAGCTGAACCCTTCAGGCTGAGCTGATGACACCTCATAGACGCCAGAGGTGCAGTTATGTCTTGAGCTGTTTTCTCAGAGTATTTGAATTCACACCAGCAGGTCTAACCACAGGTAAAATACAGAGTAGGGGTTGGCCATTGTGCGCCTGACAGTTACAGACATGTGTGCAGTGTGTTATGATTATGCTCATGCCACTATCTGCTGGTGTCCCCCTTCCTTTGCCTGTGAACCCCTTCTCTACCTATTCCCCTATTGGCCTCACCATTAGAGAAAATGATATTCCCGCCTTCAGCAACCAATACCAGTCATTAGCTCCTTGGAAAGGGATGGAGCACGGAGACCTCCTCCATCCATGATGACAAATTAAAGGGCGTAGTCTAGTGCAGGTGTCCATAGCTGGTGTGTGTGTGTGTGTGTGTGTGTGTGTGTGTGTGTGTGTGTGTGTGTTTGCAATGGCAATGTCATATCCAGATGGGAGCATTTCATGACACTGGCTCGTCCTCCACCTTTTAAATCCCTTCTGTCCCATCATTTGTCATGTCCCTTGGGCCCTGAGGGGCAGTGATGCAGATGTCCCATTAGGAGCATTCATCAGTCACTAAGTCATAGCACTTTGACCAGCTAGTCTGCCTTCACTGTCACCCTCTGTAAAAAGGAGCACACAAGTGACCTAAGTCCACAGGTATAAATGTAAATATTTAGGAGGCAGTTTAACATCATGTCCTTTTAGGGAAACAGCGGTAATGTGTTCTCCACTCATGGACCCTCATTCCTAAGGGACTGTAGCTAGAGTTTTCCTGACTGGCCCACAGTCAGGACAAATCTCTGTCACCCGCCAGTCCCGCAGCCTCTCAGACCCAACCAAGTAAACACAGAGACTTATATTGCTTACAAACTGTATGGCCGTGGCAGGCTTCTTACTAACTGTTCTTACAGCTTAAATTAATCCATTTCCATTAATCTATACCTTGCCACGTGGCTCGTGGCTTACCAGCATCTTCACATGCTGTTTGTCATCATGGCGGCTGGCAGTGTCTCTCTAACTCAGTCTTCCACTTCCTAGCTTTATTCTCCTCCTTGTCCCGCCTACACTTCCTGCCTAGCCAATGGCCAATCAGTGTTTTATTTATTGACTAATTAGCAACACATTTGCCATACAGAACATTCCACAGCACTTCCCCCTTTTTTTTTCAAAAAGGAAGGTTTTAACCTTAACAAAGTAAAATTACATATAATTTGGGAATTTGGGCGTAGCTTCTCTTACTACTTCCTGCTGGAGGGGGGCGCTGTATCTTATGGGGAAACAAAGAAAATTTTAGAATTATGGAATAGTCCATGAGGCTGTATCGTCTGAGCCAGTTGCCTTCAAACCATTCTGGATGTTGGATCATCTGGGCGATGGTGTCATCGGAGATCTTTCAGGCGGTCTTGGCTGGTCAAACCAGATGTGTCTTAATCTGGAACAAATCCATAGCCTATGGCTTTCTGTGGAAACAAAAGCAGAGTCTCCTTTCCAAAGTAACATATCCTTATATCCAAATTTTGAAGTCAAGGTACCTTTAAAATATACATTTTGGCATAACTCAACAGCTTTTACAATCAAATGTTTGTCTGCAGTTAAAAGTGCCAAAGACAACACAATGCAGATTCTCTGTGTAATATCCATTTTTACGTGGCTTATTTTTTATACTACCTTTACTGTCTCTTTAAAGACTTTATTTTTTAAAATTATATATTTGTTTATATAACTGTATATATCACCCTATATCACCTTTTTTGTCTCTTTCAAGCCTACGTATATTTTACACACATTGTAAACTATTACATCTGTCTTATTGTGAATCTATTGCTTTAAGCTGCAGCAGCTGTGGCTGCTGGCTCCGCCCACCTCAGCTTCCCAACATGGCTACGTTTACCGCCAGCTCTGGGAGCTCTCGTGGGTCTATGCTTTTAGCCAAGCAGCATGTAGTCCAGAAACCTCTTTTTTGTTTTGTACTAGCAAAGGCTAAATCCACCACACAGCTTAATGTGCCACTTGCAGAGGCCTCTTTCCCGCCATACTGCAGGTCGAGCACACACACCAGAAACCCACAAGTAGCTCAAACCAGCAGCTGCCGCACATTTGAAAGAGACAATTAGGAAGCTGTTTTTAGCTCCGTTTTACAATCTTTTTTCTCAGTTTTTAGGTGGAAACTCTTGCCACCACGTTGGACGCCATTTGTAGCTAGAGTTTTCCTGACTGGCCCACAGTCAGGACAAATCTCTGTCACCCGCCAGTCCCGCAGCCTCTCAGACCCAACCAAGTAAACACAGAGACTTATATTGCTTACAAACTGTATGGCCGTGGCAGGCTTCTTACTAACTGTTCTTACAGCTTAAATTAATCCATTTCCATTAATCTATACCTTGCCACATGGCTCGTGGCTTACCAGCATCTTCACATGCTGTTTCTCATCGTGGCGGCTGGCAGTGTCTCTCTGACTCAGTCTTCCACTTCCTAGCTTTATTCTCCTCCTTGTCCCGCCTACACTTCCTGCCTAGCCAATGGCCAATCAGTGTTTTATTTATTGACTAATTAGCAACACATTTGCCATACAGAACATCCCACAGCAAGGGACTCTTCAGTTGATATTATTGTTGGGCTTTGGAAGCTTCTTGGAAGCTTTGGGTAATGCTTCAGAGGTATCCAGTGCTGAGTAAGCACCAAGAGACACAGAGACCAGAGAACCCAGACTGCTCATTTGGAGCCTCTGGGGTGGGACAGACTGATGTTCCTGGGGTTTTGACTGGTGCATATGGATTAGAGGTGGATGATTTGAAGACACTTGGCTCATCCTGAGACGAGGGGAAATTACCCAATGTGAATGTTTTAAAGAAGACACCACAGTTTGAGGGTTCTTACAGGTACTTTTCATGAGCAGCAGGTAAAGGGTCACATACAGTCAGTGTACCAGAAGATTCTAAGATAGAGGCTTAGCTTTTCTTAAGTAAATAATGATAACTCTTACATTTATTGCCAACACTTTTTTCTAATTGTGCATAATTTAAAGAGGTTGAAAATTACCCAATAGAGCCCTACTGCAAGCCTAGCTCTTCCTAGATATAAGGCTTACATTGCAACCATTATACAAAACAGAACATATTATGCAAAATGGAGTAGAGATGACTTAGTTTATCTTTATTTTTTGGATTAATGTGACTGCTTATGACTAAACTTAGAATTCTTGGACTTCAGATGTTCAGTGAAGTAATATATAATATAAGGTAATAACAGGATTATTTTTATTAATTTCACTGTTGACATAGATTGTTCTATATGAAGGGTTTTTGTTGTTGTTACCAGTCTTCATGTACAAAGCAACTGCATTTAGTTCATAGAGAGCAGAATTTGCACAAATTGCCTTTGAGTTCTGGGTTCAGTGCTGTTAATGCAGTGGTTGGTACCCTAAGCATGTCATGTCTTTTAAGGTGTGTCTTCAGTAATCAAGGGCCATTGTGGTTTGGAAGGTACTTATTATGATCATAGTTTGCTTCTTCAAAATTTGCTGATGGGTTGCTTTTTAATATCAGAGAAGAAAATTAGACCCAAATGGAACAATGCTTAATGATCTATGCTGTAATATTGTAAGTCATTATTAGGTTTTTGGTTTTTTGGTGCTGGTGGGTTTTTTGTTTTGGTTTTGTTTTTGGGGAAGTTTTTTTTTGTTTTTGTTTTTGTTTTTGTTTTTTTTTTTTTTTGTTTTTTTTTTTTTTTGAGTCTTATGTATCCCCTGCTGGCCTTGAACATGCTGTGTAGCTAAGGATGACAGTGAATTTATGGTCTTCCTACCTCCACCTTTCCAGTGCTGGGATTATAGGCTTGGGCAAACCACACCCAGGTTAGGAAGTTCTGGAATGGAGCCCAGAGCTTCTTGTATGCTAGGCAAGTACTCTACCAGCTGAGATATACCCTGGAGACTGTTTTATAAGTCAAAACAAAAACATTCTGGGAGCAGCAATAAGGCATGTCACTGGTGCCAAGGAGCACATACATCCCTAGAGCCCCTCAGGAATGTAGTGCACACCCATGGATGCCTTTACATTCCCTCAGCTAGATTTTTTTTTTAATTGAAATATACCATGCTTCCAAAAAGCCCCCTTGGCCGCATCCAGACAGGACTATAATAGATGTCTTACATGAGGAGAGCATTGAGCCTGAGAACAGAGGTTTTCCTTGATGGCCTTGGCCTCTCTGTTGTTTGGTTTAACCAGCGTTTCTGGTAAGGGACTTGTTTGAGTCTCGGGGTTCATTTGCTCTGAGGTTTTATGTTTCCGCCAGACCTCTTCCTGTTGACATCCTCACTGAATCAGAATCGTTTGTGTGACATCGTAAGGAAGGTGAAGTGTAGCATCTGAGGATACGCTAAGGCTGTGATGTATTAACTAATCTATTTGGGTGTGTTTGCTTGGAAACCTGGAGGGAAGCCTGTTTTAAAATACGTTTTGTTTTTAGAATGTAATCTGGAAAGGACGAGAGGATTCTTCACTCGTGAAGGTTTTCAGTAGTCTCTCTGCCCACCTCAGCATTTCAATCTCTGGGGCCTTTTATTTAGAAGTGGTAAGGGTGGAAGATTCACCATGACTTAAAAATATGCATCCATGTCCTTAGTCTAAGGAAGATTCTTCCAAGTGCCATCTCTATTTTAATATTAGTCTCCTCCATAGGCCACACTGAGGAAATCCTCATTTTTCTCCCTGAAATGAAGCAGTTGATTTAAAAACTGAACCTGTGTGCCGTTACTTCTTGTATTAAGTGTGATGACAAATATTAATATAAATATGCATATGGGCCGTCTGCGGACAGGAGAACGGACTTGCTGAGTGAAACGGAGTCTAACTTTACCTTCTGTGATGTTATTAGCACCTGAGAGGCTGGAGGACGAAAAGATTAGAAACCAGTGGGAAAGGAAACAAAGTATCTCTGACATCGACAGTTTCTTGGAAATGAGAGGTAGAGAGAGCGCCCGCTTAGTGGACAACACCCAGGGGAGCTAATAGAGGACAATGAGGCGTGAATAGGATCTAATTGTGTTCTGTGCTTATATGAAAATGTCACAGTGAAACTCATTTGGTACAATTAATAAATGTTCATTTAACATCCCTTTTAAGGTGGGGTGGAATTAACAAGGGGGAGGAGAGAACAGCCTCTCTTGATGATGAGTTGCTGCCAGACCCCAGGAAGAAGTTCCCTGTTGTCTATGGAGCATGACTTTCACGGTACTGTAAACAGGCTTCCTGGGTGACATGCAGGCCCCTTTTAGTCAAATGAGTATTTCTTGTATGCATGTTTCATGGAGATTTATTTATTTTATTTTATGTGTGAGTGCCTGGTGTCCATAGAGGCAAGAAGAGGGCATCCGATCCTCTGGACCTGGAGTTACATATATGTGGTTGTGAGACTCTGTGTGGGTACTGGGAACCAAACTGGGCTCCTCTACAAGAGGAGCAAGGTGCTGTCAATGACGGAGCATTCTCCGCAGCTCTTCTGCTATGCATTTCTGACAACTGAGAGAACTTCCAATCGTGTATACACTAATTTTCACTCATTCATTAAGTAGTTAGCTATGAAGAGAGCATGACAACAAAAGTGTTTGGAATGTTGGAATCATGTGCTGCTGTGCAAGAGTCAGCACTAATATTTGTGTGTGTGTACATGCATGTGCACACATATGTATGTGTTCTTATGGTTTGTACATGTGTATGTAGAAGTATGCATGTGTGTGCATGTGAAAACCACCAGCTGATGCCAGGTGTCTGTTGCTTGAAATCCTAAAAGGTCTTATAATGAAAACCCGGAGCCAGATATTGGGGTAAATGCTGAAAGATCAGAGAGTCAAAGGAACAAGCCACCACCACATCTCACCTCGCCAACTCCACGAATCCTCTGACTGTTTGCTTCTGAGTCCTCAGCCCAAAGGTCACAGCCGAAATGGCCTAAGCCAAAATGCTTCACTCAAAAGAGGGCCTGACTGCTTCTGCGTCCCCAGCCAAAAGACTCTCACAAAAAGCCTTAGCTTCTGTCTCCTTAGGCCTTATATACCTTTTTTCCGCCCAGCCATATTAGTGCTGAGATTAAAGGTGTGTGACTTCCCAGGTACTGGGATTAAAGGTGTGTGCCACCACTGCCTGGCTCTGTTTCTCTCCTAGACTGAATCAATCTCATGTAGTCCAGGGTGGCTTTGAACTCACAGAGATCCAGATGGGTTTCTGCCTCCCAAGTGCTGGGATTAAAGGTGTGTGCCACCAATGTCTGGCTTCTATGTTTAATCTAGTGGCTTGTTCTGTCCTCTGATCTTCAGTTAAATTTAATAAGGGTACACAACACATCACCACAGGTGTCTTTCTCGATTGTTCTTTTTTCTTTGAGAAAGGGTCTCTCACTGAACATGGAGCTCACTGGCTAGCCAATGAGCCTGAGAGAGCCCATCTTTGGGGTTACAACTCCCCAGTGCTGGGGTTACAAACTATACATCGATGCCCGGCTTTCACATGGTCGCTAAGGAGTGAAACTTAGGTCCTCACGTACCTACTGAGCCATCCCCACCCCAAATATTCCTATTTTCAACAGGGCCATCCAAGAAAACATCTCCAAAAGCAGCATTCATGCGAAGACTAGAAGGAAGATAGAGAAAATATTCGTGTCCATATCTGGAGCAAAATGTTCTTTGTTTCAGGAAGTCCTTAGACAGCCTTCCTGTCTGTATGTGCCCTGAGTGGTTTTATCCTGTTCCCTGGTGACACTTCTTATGTCCCGATCTGTCCTGAGTTTGTTCCCCTAGCCGAGACTTTCCGACTCTAGTCTGGCATGTCCAACTATTTATGGAACCCCTCCACTTGGACACCTAACATTTCTGTAACCAAGTCCCCGTGTGCTCCTCTGCCAACATGCTCTTCCTATAGTCTAAGGCTTCTCTATCCCTTTCAGTTTTACAAAAATGAGTACAAATCTTGGACTTGTCTTGACTTCTCCAAACATGATGGCAAACTCTGTAACTAGAGCAGGAGTTCTCTATATTGGGAAAAATGTTAAGTGGGAAACAGAGTACCTAGACATTTAAAAAATGAGGCCAGATAGAAATCTGAGATGATTAGAGGTGTCTGCAGGGAAATATTTAATGAATAATGAAAGCCAAGGGTGAGGGTGTGTGAGCTTGGAACTCCGAGTGATGTGACGTCACCTAAAGAGCTGTCCCTTCAGAGAGGTCCACTCTGGGTATTTCCACCAGCACTCATTGGCAGGATGAAGGCCATGCCTCAGGAAGATACTGTCAGTGCTCATGGAATAGTATACATAAAACATACCTAAAGCGTTTCCTGCCTTTGGGAACATTTTGGGAAGAGCTGAGGAGCCAGAAATTGTCATCACATTTTGTTTTAAAATTGGACCTTCAATTGTTATCACAGAACCTTCATCCAGTGACTGATGGAAGAGATACAGAGACCCACACCTGAGCACTGGGCCACGCTCCTGGAGTTCAGTTGAAGAGAGGGAGAGGGGATTACAGAAGCAAGGGTGGGTCAGGATCATGATGGGAAAACCCACAGACACAGCTGACCCGAACTCGTGGGAGCTCATGGACTCTGGACTCACAGCTGGGGAACCTGCATGGGACTGGACTGAACTAGGCCACCCTCTGAATATGGGTGACAGTTGTGTGGCTTGAGCTGTTTGTGGGGTCCCCGGCAGTGGGACCAGGATTTATTCCTGGTGCATGAACTGGCTTTTTTGGAGCCCATTCCCTATGGTGGGATACCTTGTTCAGCCTTGATGCGGTGGGGAGGGGCTTGGTGCTGTCTCAACTTGATTTGCCAGACTTTGTTGACTCCCCATTGGAGGCCTTACCCTCTCTGAGGAGTGGATGGGGGGGGTGGGTGAAGGGAGGAGTAGGAAGTGGGGAGGGAGGGGGAACTGTGGTTGATATGTAAAATGAAAGAAAAACTAAAATTAAAAAAATTGGACCTTCAAACTAGTCATAGCAAACCAACCCTTTTTGTGAACATAACTGCAATAAAGCAGAACACTTGGCTGAAACATGAGGGAAGAGAGATGCTGGTCATTTCCTTGGGACAAGAGATGGTTAATAAGTAGCCAAACCCAATTAATTTGAACTAGAACAATGAAAGGGAAGTAAGTGGACAGTGTCCTCCCGCTTTAATTTGGTGTAAGTTTCCCAGCATTCAGTTCTCGGTACAGAAGGTTCTTGCTGTTTTGCCACACCGAGTTCCTGGAAATCACATCCAGATCCCCCTGAATTAGGAGACTGGAACAGAACAGTGTGTGGGAACTGCATTCTCCACCCAAGGGTTTAGTTTCAAACAGAAGCGGGTATAAACCAAGAGTGTAATTAATGTATTAATAGACGGGATCCTGCAGCTCTGTAAACTCCATTTTTCTAGCTACAAATGAGTGACATGTAGTTTCTGTACTAGTGGCTCCATGGACAGAAGCTGAGTCCTTAGGGCCTCCACAAAACTCTTTTCTTAGATGGAGTTTCTCTCTGTGTCCAGAGCCTGGGGCAACGTGTTCAGCTCACAAACATGATTGCCGTGAATACAATCCCGAGACAGCTAGCTTCCTTAGTGAAATAATTCTGCTTGTGAAGTGTGATGAGCTTGGACATTGGAATCTTGGAGTTGGAATTTTTTATCTGCCTTTCACAGACTTTGTGACATTGGGGAAACCTTTAACTTGTGTGTAGGTTTCATCTTCTATAGAGCAAGCCCATGCCTAGCTGATAGGCTCAATGAGTAAAAAGAAAATGTTCAGCAGACACTGTGTTTCGTGCCTGGCTGTTGGCAGGCACAACAGCATTATCAGTTGTCAGATCTGCCTTTCTCACTTAACGAAAAATGAGAAATTTGATTCAAAGGGTTTTTTGTTTGTAAAGCATTTTTTTTTCTTAGTGTGCTAACCTCTATTAATACTAACCTTTCTTACAATAGCCACAAGATGGAAATAACCTATCAACACATGAGTAACCTTTTTTTTTTTTTTGTGTGTGTGTGTGTGTGTGTGTGTGTGTGTGTGTGTGTGTGTGAACCAATTAGTTTAATTGAGGCTGCTTATGGGGCTCAGATAAGAGGAATTTACAGGAGCAGGGACAACTTACCAGTGGCCACACCGTCGAAGAAAATGTCTCTCTCTCCTGCAGAAACAGCCAACAGCCTATAGATCCTCAGGGAAAGGTGGGGCCTTGTGAGTTGCCTCTAATGTGTGTTGTTTTTTTTTTTTTTAAATATGCTATATAGCTGCAATGGAACACTTCTCAGCTTTCAAAAAGAAGTAAATTCTTCAGTATGTGATGGTCTGATAAACCCTGCAAATGCCACATTAAGAGAAACAGGCCAGACACAGTGACAAATGCTATGGACTTCACTTGCATGGCGCATCTGCACTAATCAGATTAGAGCACACTGGTGGTTCCCAGGAGAAGGGATGAGTGGAAGCTACTGATCTTGGAATCTTACTTTTCTTTTCTAAGAACTAGAGGTCTACCCACTGCCTTAGTAACTGGGGACATTACTTCCCTCCCAAAGGTAGAATTGAGACACAGAAAATATAACCTTGAATGGTGGCTGTATTAGCAACTTTTCTGTTGCTGTGATGGGAGGAAAGAGTGTATTTGGGCGTGTGGTTCCGGAGCGGATGGTGGGTGGTGTGGTAGCAAAGGGGGCAAACGGCAAGCTGGGTGGGGCCTTACGCTCTCCAAGTCCAGCCCTAGTGGCACACTTCCTCCAGCAAGGCCACACCTCCCGAGCCTTCCCACACAGTGCCACTAACAGGAGGCCCAAGTGTTCAAGTGCCCGAGACCGTGCAGGATATTTCTTATTTAAACCACCACAACAGTTCTAGCCTTTATGTTTTTCTTATTTTTTCTCCTGGTGGAGAGGGGAGACAAAACAGTTCTTTAGAATGAGTGGAGATTTGGAGAAACAGGAGTTGGTAAAAGTAATACATAGCACTTAGTATTTAAAACTGGTTAAGATTTCAAAGGAAGTCTCTCTTGATCCCAACAAACCCTTATGAGGTACTGAATTGGCAGTGGATCAGTATGATCCTCATTGCCAGGCTTCTACCCCTTGTGTATTCTCTGATCAGTTTATGTGGATTTTTTTGCATGTTGCTATGGTAAAGCTCATTCCGTGATGTGAGAGACCTTCCTGCTGAGGAAGGTTTTGTTAATGTTAGAGCCTGAATTTTCATTTCCACATTTTATCTTGGTGTTACCAGAGCAACCCAAATAATTTCATCTTCTCTTTGAAGTTGGTGCCTGTAGGCTGGTGTGCCTCATGCTGACTCACTTATTCTCTCTCAGGGTTTTGTTTTTTCCTAGTTGAATTCTTGCAGCTACTTTCCTTATGCTGATGTTTTCTGCAGTCATCAGGTGGGTCACTGTTGGTACAGTGGCTAAATGTTTGAGGGGATTACACATCTCGTTGCTGGCTAGAAAAGAGCTATGGACCTTCTCAGCAGAAAAATGCCAGTTGAAGCAATAGTGGAGAAAAGTATTGAACATGCAGAAGCTTATTGGGGCATCTCTCCTCCAAATCTATCTAGTTCTCAGGATTTGGATAGCGAGTTGCAGGAGTTCAGACAAGGGCTGGGGTGTAGTTCAGCCGGCCCTGCAGAAAACTAGATGCAGCCGCACGTGCCTGAAGTATCAGTACTCGAGAGGTGGGCACAGGAAGATCAGAAGTTCAAGGTCATCCTTGACTGCATAGCTAGTCAGAGGCCAGCCTTAGCTACCCGAGACGCTGCCTCAAAACCAGAATCACCTAAGCAGAGTTTGTGTGGTAAGAAATTCTGAAAGCTCTATCTGAATCTATTCCAACTCTAAGTCCCAGTTGTGAAAGCTAGATGCGTGTTTGTTTCTACTTCTTTCCAGGCAATCACATGTTTGGGTTGTTTGTTTGTTTGTTTGTTTGTTTGTTTGTTTTTTGATTGTTAGATTTTGGTTTTGGTTTTGAGACAATCTCATATAACCTAAGCTGTGCTAACTCACTTGGTAGCTGAACCTGGATTTGAACTCCCAATCCCCCTCCGTCCACCTCTCCAGTGCTAGGCTTACAGGTGCCTGCACCACACCTGGCTTACATGGCTTTGGATCTCGTCCTCTGTGGCAGAAGTGAAAGACTGGTTGCCACACATCTCCCCCTGCTCGTCTGGCTCAGATAAACCCTTGGAGTTTGAATTAGTGTAAAGAGCAGAGAACCGAAAGAAAGGAGTCATGCTCTCAAGCCGCCTTGCATGGATGCGTCCTGCTCACATTCCCACCCTAACTTCTTGTTATCTTTGATTTTCAATGATGGGCAGTTAGCAGTTTTAAAATGCTGAAAAGGGGAAATGAGGAAAGAAAGGAGAAAAAGGGAAAACAGCAACATGGATAAACTTGCAGAATATCCTAATAAAGAGAAATTAGCCAGGCGGAGAAAGGAAAATGCTGCATATCCTCATACATGTGAATCTTAGAAGGCTGATCTCATGGAAGAAGGGAGTTCAGTTACAGTCTCTGGAGACTGGGAATGATAGGGAGGATGGGAGATCTGGAGAAGTTATGTAACAGGGCCAAGAAGTCCGACCAGACATATTTGTTCTTCTATAGCATGTCAGGATAACTATTTACAGCAGTTTACCTGTCTCGATAACTAAAAGAAAGCCAAGAGGTTTGCCGTACCATAAAATGGTTTGTGCTAGACTGACAGTGTAGCACAGTGGTAAGGCACTTGTGTGACATGCCCAAGGTCGTGGACTCAAGCCCAAGCACCAACAAAACCCAAAGATCTGAGGACCTCAAGCCCGTGAGTATATGTCAGTTAAAAGTGTGTCTAGCTGAGCAGTGGTGGCACACGCCTTTAATCTCTGAACTCAAGAGTTCGTGGCCAGTCTGGTCTACAGAGTTAAGATCCAGGACAGCCAGGGATAGACAACACAATGAAACCCTGTCTTGAAATACAAACCAAAAAGAAAAAAAAAAAAAGCGTTTCTAAGCAGATCTAAGGAATCATCCTCTGGCCAGAGACTAGACAATAGATGCCTGTGTGCAGTTGGGAATTGGGTTCCTAGATAGATGTGGACGGACCGAGTGAGGAGAGCAGGACAAGTGGGCCATTTGGATAGAGGCAGGAGAGAGAAACAGACTGTGGCACATCGTCACCACCTACGATCGGGAAGGTGCTGGCTGATCCCTAAGGTGCCAAAACAATGTTTGCTGATTGAGACGAGACTTTTTTGAACTCAGTACCCAGCACGGGCAACGGAGGTGTCAGGGAGAGGGTGACCTGGCATAGGACAGTGTCACTGGCACATCTGGAGGACAGTCTGCCTCACTTACTAGCAGCTGGAAGAACCTCGGCTTCTGCTGGGCGCTTGGCTTCTGTGACTGAGTCTTAGTGACTTTTTGTCAGTTTAGTCTAAAGACTGCCACTTATTGCCCTACTCCTCTGTCCTGCCCTTGTCTCTGGGATAGACAATGTCAAATTTATCTTATTCAACAGAAACAGAAACAAAAATTCATACTGGCTTATGGAGACCCATGTGAACCACTGAAGAAGGCATCTTACCCCGGCGTTCAGGCACCTCTGAATGTATGAAGCATCCTGAGTGTGTCCAGCCCAACGTGTCTCTCAAAACAGTAATTAGGTGTGGGTAATTTAGTATGTCTTTGCATCCCAGTGCAAGGTTCAGAGGACAGAGATGGTCTTCCTCACTCACTGCCTTCTCCACTTCAGCAGCTCAGGATGTTGCTGATGAAGCTAGTCTAGCACCTTCATAAAGCTGCCGGTTCTACTGTCGGGGTCAGTGTTGGGGACAGAGAGGTTGTCGATCACTGCCCTTGAGAACCTTCTCATGCCAAGATTCTCCATTGACGATCTGAGCACCTGCAGCTCCAGGTCAGGGAGATGAAGCCAGTGGAGCCCTGGCTTTCTCCTCCCCATCCCCAGTCCCACTTTTTACCCACAGGAATCCCAAGGGTGACCTTGCATGTATCCAGTGCCTTGGATACAAACGAGCCAACCTATCTTTCCATAAATTCCCCTTTCTCCATACACCGGGTGGTGGGGTTTATTTTGCAGTAACTTTCATGTCTGTGTGGCCATTTTCAGGCCTAGGGAGCAGTGATCTGGGTTAACTTTGGAGGGTGGGTCATCTGAACAGAGGGAACAGAACAAATAAAAACAAACATCCCCAGTTCCATCAACTGCCCTTTCTCTTGGCTCTGGGCCTGTTTTCCACTACCCAGAAGATCTACTAAATTCCCCAGCTCCTCTTCAGAGCTCCAAAGGTCTCTCATCTTTGAAGATTTTGACTTTTAAAAGTAATCTTTTTTTTTTTCTTGTTTGTGTTCTACTTTTTTTTCTTATGAAATTTTAGGTCTTAACTGACTTTCTCAGATTTTCCATGCAATTTGTTTGTTTATTGGTGAGACAGAGTCTCACTGTAGTCCTGGCTAGCCTTGAACACACTAGATAGACAGGGCTGGCTTTTAGCTCAGAGATCTGCCTGCCTCTGTCGCCTAAATACTGGAATTAAAGGTGTACACCACCACACCTCCCCTAGGATTAATATTTTAAGACTTTCAATTTAACACCTCTTTGTTACTGTTTTGAGACAGGGTCTCATGTAGCCCAGTCTGACTTAGAATTATCGGTTTAGCCTAGGCTATCCTTGAACTCCCATACTCTCCTCTGCCTTGGAAGTGCTGGTGTTACAGACAGACCTAATCCAGTGTAACAAGTCTTAAGCTAGCTTTGTTCTTCCCCAACACACTTTTCATCCAGCTGATGAGTTTCAGCTCAGAAGCCACCTGTAGATGCCACCAAGGAAGCTGATACTTCACTAGGCTTATGAATCTTGTTTTCTAGATCTTTCAACAACTTTTAAAAATATATCTGGCAAGGCTCTAGACAGTTCTGAGATGGTTTTTCTAAGGAAAGCCTCAAGCTCTTTAGTTCCAACCCAAGATTTTTACTAATAATAGCACCTGGCAAATAACCCCTTTCTAAATAGTATGTAGTTTTTTTTCTGTGAAGGTGGCAGTATGCCAGGCATGATGAAGGAGGCCTGAAATCCCAGAGACTTGGTAGGCTGAGGCAGGATGGTTATAAGGCTACACCTGAGCTACAGAGTGAGTTCAAGGCCAGCCTGGGCAACATACAAACGGTCTAAAGCATTTGGAAATTAAAGAAGGGCTGGGGGTGGGTACTTAGCTCAGGGGTGAAATACCAGGCTAGTGTGTGTATGAGACCTTAGGTTCAATCCCCAGCAACACTCGCGCGAGTGCGCACACACACACACACACACACACACACACACACACACACACACGAAAGAAATGAAACAAAAAAGAAAAAGGTGCCGGGCGGTAGTGGCGCACGCCTTTAATCCCAGCACTCGGGAGGCAGAGCCAGGCGGATCTCTGCGAGTTCGAGGCCAGCCTGGGCTACCAAGTGAGTCCCAGGAAAGGCGCAAAGCTACTCAGAGAAACCCTGTCTCGAAAAACCAAAAAAAAAAAAAAAAAAAAAAGAAAAAGGCGTGTGTCTCAGTTACTGTTCTAATGCTGTGATGAAACACTATGACCAAGGCAACTTTTAGAAAAAAGCATATAATTGGGGGCTTGCTTATAGTTTCATGGCTGGAGGCAGGCAGGTGTGGTGCTAGAGCAGGAGCTGAGAGCTTACATCCTGATCTGTAGACAGGAGGAAGGGAGGGAGAGGGGAGAGAGGGAGAGACAGACAGATGGACAGACAGGGCTATGCCTGGCTTGGGTTTTGAAACCTCAAAGCCCACCCTCAGTGACACCCCTCTAGTATAGCAAGGCCACATGTACTAATCCTACCTGAACAGTTCACCAATTGAAGACTAAGCATTCAGATACATGGGGACCGTTCTCATCCGAGCCACCACTGGGGGGATGGGGAGAGAGACAGCTAAGTAGTTAAAAGCACTTGTTCTCACCGAGGACCCAAGATCAGTTCCCAGTACCCACATGACAATTCACAACCATTCATAACTCCAGTTCCAGAGGATCTAACACCCTCTCATGAAGAACCAGGCATGCAGTAAGTGTATACACATACATGCAGGCAAAACACTCATGCTGTGTGAATAAATAAAATCTAAAAGAAAAAATTACTAAAAAAAAATGGAACTTTGTTGAGTCTTACCCAAAATTATCTGATGGTTTTTAATTTTTTCCTTCTACCTTGTTTTCACTGACAAAGGATTCAATTTAATAAATCCATGACCTTGTGCTTGTACTGGCTGCCGAGGTTTGAATGAGAATGTCCACCATAGGCTCATATATTTGAATGCTTAGTCACCAGAGAGTGGGAATGTTTGAGAAGGATTAGGAGGTGTGGCCTTGTGGGATTAAGTATGAGAGGAAGTGCGTTGCTGGAGGTGGGTGTTGGGGTGTCAAAAGCCGAGCCAAGTCCAGATTCCCCTTCTCTGTCTGCTGCTTGGGGATCGGGACATAAGGCTCTCAGCCCCATACCTGCCAGCTGCCACGCTTCCTGCCATGGTGATGATGAGCTGAACCTCTGAAGCTGGAAGCCAGCCCCAGTTAAATGCTTTCTTTGTAAGAGTTGCCATGGTCACGGTGTCCCCACACAATGGAACAGTAAGGCACTGATCTTGAGATTTGGGTTTAGTTGCTCAGTCCCTTATTCTGCACGTGTATATTAAACATCTATTGTGTGACGAACAGCCAGAACTTAGCCCTGCTTCCATGAAGCTTACACTCTGGATGTGGGAGACAGTAGTAATTTAAGAACAGGACCATGAGTGAATGAATGAAAGATGGTGTCTGTGGTGGAGGTACATCCCTGGTGCTGTGAGAGCCTGAGGTGCTGGCTGTGAGTGCCTGGAGTAATGTTCCGTGATTTTAACCTTGCTGGAAATTTAAGTTTTCACACACACACACACGCACACACACACACTTTTTTAAGGTGCTTGCCTTGTATGTACAAGGCCTTGGATTGGATTCCGCAATGCCCCGTAAGTAGATGAAGGGATGAGCAAAGGGAAATGGGAAGTTTTCACCAGAAATTGCCTTAGCTTCCCAGTTACACTTGGGTTGACAGGTCCTCGCCATTCTCCCATAAACATCTGTGGGAAAGTATCTGATAAACAGGTAACATTATCTTTGGAACGGAAATGATAACCCTCCCTTGTAGAACCATTCACAGTTTAGCTCAACATCTTTTCTTGCTCCCATTTAGTGCTCTGGGTGAGAAATATGCAGTAGGAGAGAGCCTCCCCTTCAGGCGTCTCTAAACTTTGGAAGTTAAGAAGTGAGCGGGAAATTCGAGTTTTCGAATGTTCTAGAGGACGGGGACTTCCGGGCTTCTGCTTTCCTCTCCTTTGAAAGAATGGACTTCTAGGTGGACAGCTCGGCCCAGCCTTGGTGGGGAGTTAGGTCCTGCCTTGGTGGACAGCTAGGTTCTGCTTTGGTGGACAGCTCGGCCCAGCCTTGGTGGACAGCTCGGCCCAGCCTTGGTGGACAGCTCGGCCCAGCCTTGGTGGACAGCTTGGTCCTGCCTTGTCTGGCCAGGACCGTCTGGCCTGCCCTGTGTGGCTCCAGGTGACTGCTTAGAACTAATAGTTGCTGTGTGTTTAAGCCACTGGTCTGCCTTGAAGGTAAACAGTGTTCACTGAGGGAGATAAATCTGCAGAATGACCATTACTGACATGCACATATGAACTGCACACATGTTGAGGTGGATAAGGTGCCCCGAAACACTGTCACAACCACAGCCATTGTTCACAAGGTTTGTTTAAGGGATACACAGTGTGCTTAGGGGGTGGGACTCCTGTTAGTCAGGTCATGTGTGCACATTCACCTCCAGAAAGATGGTTTTGCTGGCTCTGCCCCTCTCCTGAGGGGGTGGTCCCAGTGGTCTGGACTGACAAGCTCAGCAGCCACCCAGACCCACATCCTGGGCCTTGGGTTGGGGCAGATGTTAGGGTGGGCCATCTATGACCTGCTGGAGTGCGAGAAGAGACTGGTCATGTGGACAATAACTGCAGGATCTCCATGACTCAGGAGAACAACAGGATATCCGAGAGGAGTTTCAGTGAGGGCCCAGTGATGATGGTGTGCCAGAGGCCTTGGACCAAACCAACGACTCATTGCAATGAACATTTTGCGGGTGGGGCTGATTGGACAAAAGGGTGTATATACTGCATGACACACTGCAACTCCCGATGCCACTGTGGTGAATGAAGAGGTGTGGAGAGACAGAGGAGCAAGGTGGGCTTTTTGTTTTGTTAATTAATTTGGTGGGGGAGACATACTGCAGGGATGAGGGGTGGATATAGAGGGACTGGGAGGTGAGTGGGATTGGGTTGCATGATGTGAAATTTCCAAAGAATCAATAAAGAATTAAGTTTTGCTGTTGTTTGTTTGTTTTTAAAAAAGGCCAGTGCGCCAGGCAGTGATGATGCTCGCCCTTAATCCCAGCACTCGGGAGGCAGAGGCAGGTGAATCTCTGTGAGTTTGAGGCCAGCCTGGGCTACAGAGCAAGATCCAGGACAGGCACTAAAACTACACAGAGAAACCCTGTCTCAAAAAAAGAAAAAAAAAAAGTCAGTGGAGGGACTGGGGATGTATTTTGGATGGAAAAGTGCTTGCCTAATATGCATGCAGTCCTGGATTTGGTCCCCAGTAAAGCAGGAAGATCAGAAGCTCAAGGTCATCCTTGGCTACTTAGTGGGATCAAGGCTACTTGAGACCCTGTCTCAAACAAACAGAGTATCAGCCATGCTGCAGACAGTCTATAGGTATATTCAGAACCAGAGACCAGAAAAAGAATGTCTAACCCTTGCGCTGGTCTACGGCAGTTCTTATGAGAGTGTTAGACCGCCATAGTTAGCCTCAGTTCACTAGGGTCTGTGAATGGAGGTGGGCTTGAAAGATGCAGAGGGAGCATTAAATGGTCGTTGTCATGATGATATTCCTAAAGCCTTTTAACAAAAATCCCCAAGAAACGAAAGCCTTCAGCAGGATCTGGAAATGCAGAAATCCAGACTCAGCTTCGAGGTATTTCTAGTGTGTCCTCATAATGTTTAGAAAAGTGGCATTGGCCCTGTCCTTGGGGCCAAGCTGAGCGGTAGGACCGCATCTCCATGGCACACCCTCTCCACCTTTACTGGGGATGGGTTTCACTGATGCTCGGCTTTGGTGTTATACATACTTTCTGAGTCCTTTGCTCTTCTCAGCCATTCTCTCTCGTACCAGATGTGTTTTGATTAATCACTTTTTACACTATGCACCTATGTATTAATGCCTTTGGTTTTCTTCATTGCAATTTCAAGTAGAAAGATTTGGTTACTACAAATTGCTTAACTGAGTGTATGTATCTGTGTGATTTCAACTTAACAGATATGCACTGATAATTTCTAAGACCCTGGCTGTTTTCTAAAAGATTCTGAGATAAGCAACATATAAACTTTGTTTCAGTTGAAATAAAATAAATCTCTACAGCACTGGCACAGAAACACAAGTCAACACTGACTGGAAAAGAGCATTGCGGCTCCAGCTTCATGGGGATCCCGGTAGCAGGTCCCCGTCCCTGGGAGAGTATGTGTAGGAGCTAGTACCTGGTGTGTTGTGTTCTCTCTTCCCCGAGTCCCTAGCACAGGGCCAGGCATAATTCACTCTCATAATTCATTTATAGAAAGCCAATTAGTAATAAAAGTGAATCATGCTTTCGACATGGAGTTAGTTGCCGCTAACAGCTCCTGATCAAAATATATGACACGTTTTTAGTAGCCTCAAAGGCTGAAGACTACCATAGAGATCCCCAAAACATCATACAAAGCCAAGGCCTTGGTGCATAGCTTGCTGTACACATTTACGAAAGACTGTTCTAAAATATTTGAAGGAGATGGCTGGAAAGGAAAGTGATCTTTTCCCTGGTTAAGATGGAACCAAAACTGATAACTAGGAGTAATTTTTACTTCCTGCCATCACTGCCCTTGGAAATCATGGGAAGTTCAAACTGAAGACATTTTATAGAAGATAACTGAGCCATCAACTCACAGGAAGCAGCAATGTATGAAGAGATCCCAGGAGACGATTATACAGAGGTCCCTCTTGGGTCACAAGGTCAACTTTACCATTAGAGTCAAATGCTTTCATTTCAGGATGGCTTGAAGGCAGTATGTATTTAAGAGTCATCTAAACTTTAAGAACACTTTATGGTTTTCATTGCCTACAGTCGAAGGACATGGCAGCAGATTGAGCCCAGGAGAAATTCTACCGCAACTGTTGATTTAGAACCCATTAGGTTCTTTAAACCCTCACCCGCGTCCTGTGACCTCATCAAAGAACTTCAAGAACTTCAGCTGGAGGTTCCGGTTCTCCACTAGCTAGGTATCGTCCTTGATCAAGCATCTGGTTTCTCTTGACTCAGGTTTCTCACCCCTAAAATGATGGTATGAACGGGATGGCCAACCTTCTGGTCCCTCTCGCTTCTAATTCGTAATGCACTTAGGATTTTCCTCTTTTAACGAAGTGTGTTTCTATAGCATCGTTTCATCACGACCTCCTTTGGTGGATTTCTCTAGAAATAGGTTGTCGTGTGTACCACAGAGTAAAACTCTATCCAGAGTCACGTTCTCCCAAGGAAGACAGACATACTGTTTGTGTAATTGAGAAAATGTGTCTCTTTCACTCCTCTTCACACTGCTAAAGAAAAGCAGCTTGTTTATTATGACTGATACTTTGTATCCTGATGACTTCCTTTGACTTGTGGACCCTTTGGTACAAATGGGAAGACTCTGTGCATGTAAAATCATGTGTGCCTTCTCCATACTGGTCTCCATTGTGCTCATGCCCTGGCCCAAGGCAAAGGGACCTTCTGCCTGTGATGTTTCCCAGACACCTGTTGATCTTGCATGACTATTCTAAAATTGGAAACAATTTACCCCTCTTCCTCACTAAAAGTATAAATATTCACTATTTTATGTGTATGTGGGAAATTTGCACAATGCACACATACACACACACACACACACACACACACACACACACACACACACACACGTGTGTATGGGTGAGTAGTAGGGAGATGGCCCAGCAAGGAAAGCACTTGCCTCGTGTTTTAGCTAGGGTTTCTATTTCTGTGAAGAGACATCATGACCACGGCAACTCCTACAAAGGAAAACATTTCATTGGGACTGGCTTACAGTTGCAGAGGTTTAGTCTATTATCATGGCAGGTCATGGCAGCATGCAGGCAGACATGGTGCTGGAGAAGGAGCTGAGAGTTCTACATCTTGACTCACAGGCAACAGGAAGTGAACTGTCTCACTGGGTGTGGCTTGAGCATATATGAGACCTCAATGCCCATTTGCATAATGTCACACTTCCTCCAACAAGGCCACAATTCCTGATAGTGCCACTCCCTTATGGGAGCCATTTTCCTTCAAACCATCACACCTCACGAGCATGCTTTGGCTCCTTAGTTCACCTTTATTTCCCATAGTAAAGCGTGATGCTTGGAGACACCTCAGCCAAGGGCTCAGGGAGGCTCACCTGCTGTGAGCTCCAGACCCTTGCTTTTTCAAGGAAAGCCATCAATAAGGACCAGTAAGCCTCTGCCTTGGTAGCCCATGGAACCCCACTAGCCCAGACCTGTAAGGAACCCCACAAGGTCAACATTTTGTAATGCTAACATGTCTTTTGCCTTTGTCGCTGATGGTGCAAAAGCAGTGGTGTGTAGGTACTTTTCAGAAATTGAGATCAAGGCCCCGGGCTGGAGAGGGAGGAGCGTAGTCTTCCTGAAGGCACACTGACAAATTTGTTTTTGTTTTTCTCGGTTTCATATACTGTCTCTTTGACTTGGTAGAAGTTATTGTTTTAGTTACTGCCCATCTTTTAACTAGATATTGTTGCATATGGTGGCATAGGAAGGGCTCAGAACACTCCAGGGTACAGAGGGGTCTCAAGGAAAAGCCCCATAAGTTGTTTGAGGTGGGACTTAGTGACCCTAATTTCACAGTTTTCCACCTCACTTCTCCGCAGTAGTTCTTGAACCTTGGAGGGGGTGACACAGATGTCCAGCTATTCTCTGACTCCAGTGGGGTACCCAGCCCTCCTGCCCAGTGCCTCCCATTCGAGTGTGGCTCAAAGAAAGTCTTTCTATTACAAAATACAAACAAGGGGGAAGATGAGAAATGGAAAGACACTTTACTAGAAGCTGACACTGGAAATAACCCATGAGCATAAACACAAATGTTTGCAAAACACTTTAGGCAGTACATCATATTCTTAGAACAAATAGCTGAGGACTATGATTCCTCAGCCACAGTGTTTTGTCAAAGCTCACAGTACCAGATGTGAACTGTCCCTCTGTAGAATGGGGGTTAAATCCAAAGTTGATGTACCCTAACACTTGAAAGCACTATTGCACTATCTGGCTCATCTTGCCTGGCACTTCTGTAGCTCTTGGCACTTGCATCCTTTGACTGACTGAGGTGACTTCCCAGCATTGCTCATTTGGGCACATTCACGTGTCTCTCAGACAGCTTTCCATACCTGTAAACACCCAGCTGATTAGGGCTTTGGGCCATTGTTTCCCAGACACCTCAAAAACACATTTGGCACTACAAAAGCTAATCTCAAGGGAGAACTCAGTCCCAGCTTGATTTCTCCAAGTCTTACAACCAAAGCAAGCAATGTCTTCAGAAATAAGGTCTGGTATAAGCAGTGGTCTATCTTTTATCATTTGGAAGTCTCTTGGGCTTTGTTGGCCAACAACTCGTAGGAAAATTACTGCCAGCACTAGGACCCTCAGTCAACAACCTTATCCCTTCTGGGAGAATCCTTTTCCATACAGAATACATTGGTTCACTCTGTAATAATGACAGCCTGTGGCTGTCACTGAGTTCTGTCAGTCACCTTAGTGTCATCTATGCCCACCCAACCATAAAGTTCCCAAGAACTTCACAGTTGCATCTAGCCCTTGTTCTCTTTGTGAGCTGACTTCTCAAACTTTCTCCTGTGTGTACACACATCTGTCCCTCAAGGAATTTTCTAGACCTTTAAAACACTCAGAAGTTAGCATTGTGCCCTCTGTATAATAAAAGTTTGTTTATTGTGTGGTATGGGTCTTTGCCTGCAAGTATGTGTATGCACCACGTGTGTTCAGTGCCCTTGGAGGCAGAAGAGGGCATCAGATCCCTTAGAGCCATAGTTACAGAGAGTTGAGAGCTACCGTGTGGGTGCCAGAAACCTGTGTCCTCTGGAAGAGCAGCCATGTTCTTAACTGACAAGCCTCTCTCTCCAGCTCCATATTGAAACCACTTACGTAAGATTGGCAGAACAGCAAAGAAGGCCCTGGGCCACCATCCGTAAAAGATAGTGTGGTTGTAAAGATAACCTTAATGAAATACTCAGCGTCCATTGCCATTCGTGCCCGTCAACCGTCAGCCAGTCTCAGAAGTCTGTAACTAAGGAGATACTACAGTAAAACATTAGCTAGGTTTAATACGGCATGAAAACACCCCCTATGTTCCTATCCGTATCTGGCTTCCTCATGCTGGGCACCCACAGGGCCTCTGCATTTCTCCAGCATTGATGAACTCTGCGCAGCTGACTCTAGCTCATTAGTTTGGCCTAAAGCAAAGGAAGAAATCTGCTTGCCTCCTTGGCTACCCCAGCCTGCAGGCAGGACTGCTGCCTGCCAGGTCATTATGCCTGGGGATCTGGGCAGCTGCCTGCCTGCAGGCGGGTCTCTGTACCCTTTAGTGGCTTTGTACTGCGACTGTAGCCAGGTGATGCCTCCACTTTGGCCGCAAAAGGCCTGCAGCTGGATGCACACACTAATCCAGGAGAGAAAGATGCAAAGTAGACTCCATAGAGAGAGCAGCCCACCCCAGTCAAGTTTTAACCTTTCTACCTGCTTGGTTCCAGCCCCATATGCATCAGCTGACGCCCATTACCTTGGATACTCCTGGGGCCCGACAGAAGCTCTCAGAGTGAGGCTCATTGCTACCTCCCTCCCTCCCTAGTATCCATGTTGTAACTAGTCAAGGTCTCAAAAAGTAAATATCCACAATTACATGAAAGCCTGTTCACATAGGCCTTGCATTTCTGAACTCATATTTTTGTGAGGCTGTGTTCAGTCTCATGCATTTTAACCCAAACAGCATGTCACAACACATGGACTTCAGAACTAGACCTGAGAATCTAACTGTCACCTCTATTTAGATATTGGAGAGATTTGCAAAGGTGTGAAATAATTTCATCTTTTTGTGTTTTGGAAGATTTGACTTTTCATAACATCTGTTAACATGTAATGAGGTGTTTTGTTTTTTCTGTTTCTGAGTTCTTAGTCTTTCATGAGAAACATTTGTTAATGTGCAACCAACACTTTTTATATCGTACGTTTACTCCTTTTCATAAATGAATGGATGTTTTACAAAATTCTTGTTTTTCATTTCTAACGTTCCATATTCAAGAGCATAGCAAACACTTGGAGATTTTCACTACATTTTGAGCATGAAGGGGAGAGCAAGGTTGAAAGCCTTGCCCCGCTATGGTGGTCTCCTCCCTGAAATTGTCTACCGCCTAAGTGAATGAGCCCAGTTCTTTCAAAGGTTAAAGGAACTTGTGAAAGACACAACAACCAAACCCACGAAAGAACCAGTGGGCTACAACAGTTACCACTGTCACCAAGCTGTCAGCGCCGCCCCAGGCAAATGAGCCTCTGAATCCGTTCCTTTATTTCTCCAACAGTGGCTCAGAGCTTCTTGGTTTCCAGGAATGATGGTTGGCGATGTGAATGCCACACAAGATAAACCACCTCTGGAGCAGAACTTGGAAATCCAACTGATGTAGAGCCCGTCTGTGGCTGTGTCAAAACAAGGACCTCAACACCTTGAGGGCGGTGAGACTGTTGTGATTGGTGCGAGCTAGCCCTGCGCTCTACAACGGACTAAAATGATTGGGTGCGTCTGAGTGCTTTTCCTGGAACGTGTTTTAAGGACACTGCTGTTTAGTGCTTGTCAACTTTATTCCAGGTCATCGAAGAAGAGAGGACATCATTTGAGGAACTGCCTCCATCAGCTTGCCCCAAGGGCAGGTTGGGGGAGCATTTTCTTGATTAATGATTAATGGGGGGGCAACCAACTAGGGTTGGTGTCTCCCTTAGGTTGGTGGTCCTGGGTTGTACAAAGAAGCAAGCTGAGCAAGCCATGGAGAGCAAGCCTGTAAGTAGGGTTCATCCAAGAGCTCTACTTCAGTTCTTGCCCCCATGTGCCTGCCCTGCTTGAGTTTCTGCCTTGACTTTTCTTCAGAGATGGGCTGTGATCAGGGCATGTGAGCCAAATAAACCTTTTCCTCCCCCATGTTGCCTTTGGTCACAGCAGCGGAAGGCACATGCGGGGCGTAGTAGGCTCAGTTCTCAAGAAGCTGGTGGTAGCTGGTGGGCTTAGTGTGGAATTGTGTTCCAGGAAGATGGAAAAACCACATCAATGCTGCTCAGATGTCAAGGAGACAGGCTGTAAGAGCTAAGGGCTGAAATTCTCGACATTATTAAAGAATAAACACAAAAGAGGAAAGCCCAAATTATTGTTTAAGAAACAGTTGTAGCTGAGTGTGGTAGTGTACACACCTTTAGTCCCAGCACTTGGGAGGCAGATGCAGGTGGATCTCTGTGAGTTTGAGGCCAGTCTAGTCTATGTAGTGAGTTCCAGGACAGCCAGGGCTATGTAGAGAGACCCTGTCTCAAAACAAAACTAAACTAAACTAAGACTAAATAAAGAGTTGTAAAGCAGCAAGATAGAATGAACATTATGATAACTTTCAGAGCTATGGCCACCAACACACTCACAGGAGCCCTGGGTCACAGGAAAGATTGTGAGAATGGGCATGTGAGAGAACAGACTCAGGGCGTGCGCCTGTTTCCTTTGCCAGAGTCTCAGGTGTACCCTGTGCATTCAGCTGCTGTCGTTTACATAGCTGTAGCTTTTGAAATATTTGGGGGAAGGGATGGAGAGTTGGCTCAGCACTTACGAGCGAGCGCGCTTGCTGTTCTTAGAGGACCTGGTTTCCTCCTCCAGCAACCACTCCCACTATAGCTCCCCAGGCAGTCATGGACCTCAAAGTCCCGCCCCAGTTCACAGTGGAATGTGGTAGGGCCCAGTCTCATTTAGATCAAGTGCAGGTATCCACAGTGGATATGTGTTCATGGATCAAGAAAACAGCACTTCTCCCCATCTTCTTCCCGCCTCCTCTTCCTTAGTTTCCTGGGTTTTGGGAGGGGCATTAATGTCCCATTTAATGCTGAGCATTTAGCAGTCATTTTTATAAAGACACTATTTTTATGTTCATTTTGTAGTACTGTAAGAAATGCCTGGGATAAATCAACTTTACAAGATGAAAGGTTTCTTTTGGCTCATGCTCTTAAACACTTTAGCCATCATCTGTTTGCCTATGACTCTTGGTTGGGTCTTTGGCATGGAATTACATCTAGGCAAGGCCTACTGGTCATGTGACGGCTGGAAAGCTGAGAGAGAAGCAAGCACTCGGGGTCCCTTCAAGGGACACTCACAGTGACCTAATTTCCTTCTACTGGGCCTGATCTTTTAAAGGTCCTCCTCCTCCCAGAAGGAGTACCACAGGCTGGTGGCCATTCCTGTATTAACACTGGCCCTCTAGGGAACACTTATCCAAAATGTGGCAAGTTTCCAGGGCAAACTGATTTCTCAGAACAGAAAATCAGGATATGTTTGAGACTCACAGTGAAATATGACATGTAAGAAACAGAAAGGAATGGAAGCAAGAGCATTTTGACAAAAAATGAGGAGAAAATGACACACCCCCAGTCTACTAAAGGACAGTGGCCGCGTAGCCATGGTTTTCCTTCTCTGTAGAGTAAGCAAAGTGACCATGAGTAGGTCCCAGGAAAGGAGTGACAGAGGGGTACAGAGATGACGTGGACACCACAGCATAACCTCAGGCAAGGAATAGCAAAGACATGTCAGAGCATGAACCCCATCTCTATGGCATCTTCATGCTCTACTTGAGGGAAGTGGGGGTCCAGGGAATAGCTGGGTATGTCTGAATCCGAGGAGCGCAGAGGGAGCTTGGTTACCAGACTAACTCAGCTGTGTGTGGCTCTCTTCAGTTTTCCGTTGGCGGTCCATCACCAGCTCAGGAACACTGTGGGTCCCTTTGACTACAGAACATTCTGCTCCTGCGGTTCACAAAACCATTTCAGATGTTGCTAAAAAAAAAAAAAGAAAAGAAAAGAAAAAAGAAAAGAAAGAAAAATGTCCTATGTGATATCCAAAGAAAAGTTAACTAACCAGAATTCGCCTTTTTCCCAGAAGCATGATTCCAGTGACCGAGTTTCGGCAGTTCTCCGAGCAGCAGCCTGCCTTCCGGGTGCTGAAGCCATGGTGGGATGTGTTCACAGATTACCTCTCGGTGGCCATGCTGATGATCGGAGTGTTTGGATGTACATTACAGGTAAGGCCCGACCCTCGGAGGACGGAAAGCCAAATGGTGGGCTGAAGAGCTGGCTCTTCTGGGCTGGGAACGCAGCTTGCTAGTGGGAGATGCTTCGAATACATGAGGCCCTGGGTTCAGTCCCCAGCACTGAACAGGGCAGAAAGAGAGAAGAAAGGGGGTGGGGAGAGAGAGGAGCGAGCTGGCTGCATGGGGGTGGGAGTCACAGGTAACCATTAGGCAGTCCTCTCTATCTATATCTGGCATTGGTCATCATGGCAGGGAGCCTGAAAACTCATTTGCTAAACATTCCTGATAAGCAGGTGCTGTGCTTAGAAGAATGCAAAGAAGCCACTTGCTCAAGTGACATTTGATGTCATTAACCTGCAAAGGGCTCCTCATCTTTCTGTGCCTTCACACTGACATCTTCACAATGCCACTTCCATTGTCAAATACAGCCTTTTGCTTTTCTTTGCCTCTTCTGCCTGAGCCTGAGTGTTTCTGGGAGCATTAATATCTTCAGGAGAGACCAAGATGTACTCGGGGTCTAGTTCTGAGTTAAAAGGTTACTCAGTCACAATGACTCTGTATGGAAGCTGTGTGTCCATACATCTTCACACCTGTTGCTGCACCAGGCACCACACTCGCAGGACCTAGATACTGTACGCAGTCGTTCCTTTCTGAGGGGACCTAAGCTGACGGGCAAGCAGAAGAGACTGTTAGCGATGCCGGCTCCACAGGAGGGAAGGAACCCAGCCGAGAAATGAGGAAAAAGTTATAGTTGCATTAAAAATTGGAGAATGAACTGGCTTAGCTAGAGAGCGGGAGTTGGTGGGGGGATGGAGGGGGATGGAGGGGGAGCTGGAGGGGGAGCTGGAGGGGTGGGGAGACGGTGCCAGGAGAGGAGAAGCAGCTAAAGAAAGAAAACAGCAGTGGTGGGAGGCTCTCGGGACGGCTGCAGATTGGGTGTCCTTAGGATGACCTCAGTTGGTGCCTGGGAGTGGAACCATTCAAGGAGAAGATGGGGAGGGGAGAGATGTGAGGAACAGCACTGAGGAGTCCTTGGAGGAGAGATGGGGAGCTGTGAGGCCGGGTGGAGAACTGGGGAGTCCTGTGGTCAGTCCTGTGGGTAACAGCAGCAGGCAGCTCCCAACCAACTCACTGACTAAGGAGAGAAAAGTAACATCTGGACCCTTAGACATCTTAGTTCAGTGGTTGGATAAGTGGATGGAAGTTGGAGGCTGTGGGTGGGTGGGTCCTTCAGGAAGAAGGCCTGGAAGAAGTAGGAAGAAAGAAAAATCTCCAGAAACAAATACAGTGTAGATATAAAGGCCTTTTAAAGATGGTATTGTTCATCATTAAAGTGTGTCCTAAAGGTGCCTGTGTGCTGGACATCCTTCTGGACACGTCACTTCTGTGGTAACTCATTCCTTCCTTGTGTCAACTCTAAGATAGGAGCTGTCCCTACCCTAAGTACACAGAGGTTAAGGAAAAACTGCCCTGTGGCAGCAGAGCCCTTCTTTAAACCCAAGCGATTTGGATCTAGAGTCCTTGTTCCGAGTCCCTAATACCGAGTTCACTGTGTTTTATTTGAGCAATAAAAACATTTTGCTAGCTAGCCCGCTGGTGAAGACTCGTAATCCTGGCACTTGGAAATTGGAACCAGGAGGAGTAGAATCAAGGTTATCCTCAACGTAATGAGTTCCAGGCTAGCCTGAGCTACGTGAAACTGTGTCACAAAACAAAACAAAACACACTTCCCTTCTTCCCCCCCCCAACTCAGAAAAGAATACCAAGGAGAAACTTAAGTCTAAAACAGAGGGAAAACACAAAGTTATTCATAAACAAGATAACTGTGGAAGAATACACTACCATGTGCTGGGCTCTGCTCTACTAAGAATTGCCAGTAAAAGGAGGAAAAATAAAAGATGAAAAAAAATCCTCTGGCTGGCGAGGTGGCCCAGCAGATAAAGGCACTTGCTACCAAGCCTGAGCAGCAGAGCTGGGCGCTAAGAACCCGCATGGTCGAAGAAGAGTACCAACTTCAGGAAGCTGTCCTCTTCCTACAGCACGTGCGAGAGCCCACACACTGAATAAATAAAACAATCAGAGCCTACCTCAGCCTGAGGGAAAGGAAGGAAGAAAACAAGCAAAATCAGCGGGTAAATTATAAACAGTGAGGCGAGAGATACGTGCAAGACCTCCCGCGGGTTCTGAAAGGACTCTACCCAACCCGATGTCTTTCTGCTTGTCCTCCTATTACATGGCTCCGCGCAACCTCAGCAAATCGTTTGTATTCTTCCCTGTTTAACTGAGACTTCGCTTGCAGCTGCCAATTTGTCCCAGTCGCCTCTCCTGGTGCTCAAAGGCCACGTTGAAAACACAGGTTACAGGAATGCACGTGCTGAGATGCCCCCACAGTCACCCTGAAAACCAAGACAATTACTAAGTGACTAATATTGCACTACTCAGCATAAAGTGCCATTTAAAGAGCATGAATCACTTATTTCTAGAAATTTCCATTTAATATTTTAGGACCACAATTGACAGTGAGTAACCAAAACCGCAGAACTGCACTTTATGGATAAAGGGAATTGTTAGGAAAATTAGAATGCAAGAAGGGCAACAGACAACTGAGGCCCTCGGATGGGAGGAGGACCCGAGGGGAAGTCGGGAAGTGTGGCTTTTGGCCAAGGAGTTGAAGATGGGCAGGAACAGGTCACGCAGTTGGAAGGAGCACTCGAGGCTAAAAGCTAGAACAAGGGTATAGAGACAGGCCCTGCTAGACCCTTCACTTCCTCAAGTTTAACTCTTTCACTTCCTTATCCTTCTCTTCCCCTGGAGACCTGATACAGATAAAGTTTTAGCTCTGTTACTAGGCAGCATTGCTTATGATATAAATGACCACTGATTGATCAGCTTGTCTAAGCTGAAAGAGCAATAAATGCCTGATGGGGAGCCATATTGTTGGACTTCTGTGCTTTGGGGGAACATTTGTGTAAGCAGAGGTGTAGACTGCTCTGCCGTATAAGCCTGACGAGAAGGAGAGGGGAAGCGCTCAGAACGCAGTGTGGACCACTCCACTGGCAACTGCGTAGATGCCCTGTCAGGGGCGAAGCTGTGCGTGCAAGCTGTCGCTCCAGTCCTGTCTAAGTGATTCCAGTACCATGCGAGGCTTACATATTATATAGTCTGGAGAGGAGGTGAACCTGGGAAGCCCCTGATAGTGGCCCCAGCAGGCAAGGGTTTCCTTGGCGTATACTGGAAAAGCTGCCACCCGAAAGGCAGAGCAGGCAGGTCCTGTAGAGCTTGGTCAATTCTGGAAGGTGACTGCTCAAATGAGACAGGACCCCCTTGGACCGTTCTGAGCAGAGGGTTTTCATGAGGTGGCATTATTTGTCAACTGTCTGTCTGTCTATCCATCTATCATCTGTCTCTATCAATTGATCAATCAATCTATCTACCTATTATTTATTTATTTATTTGGTTCTTTTGAAACAGGGTCTCACTATGTAGCCCTGGCTGTCTTGGAACTCACTCTGCAGACCAGGTTGGCCTTGAACTCATAGAGATCTGCCTGCCTATGCCTAACAAGTGCTAGGATTAAAGGTGTGCACCATCATCGCCGGGCGGTGGTGGCGCACGCCTTTAATCCCAGCACTCGGGAGGCAGAGCCAGGCGGATCTCTGTGAGTTCAAGGCCAGCCTGAGCTACACAGTGAGTTCCAGGAAAGGCGCAAAGCTACACAGAGAAACCCTGTCTCGAAAAACCAAAAAAAAAAAAAAAAAAAAAAAGGTGTGCACCATCATGCCTGGCATGAGGTAGTATTTTAACAAGACCACTCCAGCTGTGGAAAATCAGTGTAGGCCAAGGCAAGGGGGCATGCTTATAATCTCAGCACCCAAGAGGCAGAAGGATCACTAGCCCAAGGCCAAGAAGCAAGTTCCGGACCAGCCGGAGCCACGGTGAGAGTGCCTCATAAGCCCAAGCCCTGGAGGTGCAGCTTGTGCATGTCTAGGTATAACCCCCAGGAGACAGTGAGCAAGACCGGGGCACTTCGCTTGGAAACTAGAGGGAACGTACAGTACAGGTGCAAAGGAGGGGACACGTATCGCTTGATTACTTGGAAGGCCAGTACAGTGATCCTGATATTAATCTAGTGCCTCAGACCAGGCTGGAAACAGTAGCTCTGGATGTATTGAGGGAGCCTACCAACAGTTTCTGGATGACTGAATGTTAAATGTGAGAGAAAAAACAATGGAGATGTCTCTAAGGTTTTTAGACCTGAGCAACTAGGAAGGCTTGTTTTTGAGCATGTTACATTGAAGATATGTGTTAACCCCCCAGGCCGTGGTAGTGAGTGCTTAGGTGGGTACATAAAGGGTAGCCATGGACTGATGGAGGCGGATGCAGAGACCCACAGCTGAACAACATTAGGCAGAGATCAAGAATCCTGCAGAGGAGGAGGAAAAAGGAGTGTAGGAGCCAGAGGGGTCAAGGACACCACAGGAAGGCTCACACAATCAACTAACCTGGCCTCGTACAGGCTCACAGAGACTGAGCCAACAACCAGGAAGCCTGCATGGGACTGATCTAGGCACTCTGCATATATGTTACAGTTGTGTAGCTTGGTCCTCTTGTGGGACTCCTAACAATAAGAACATGGGCTGTCTCTGACTCTTTTATTGGCTTTTGGGACCCTACTTCTCATACTGGACCTTGTCCAGCCTTAATATATGGAGAGGTGCTTAGTCTTACTGCAACTTGATATGCCATGTTTTGTTGATACTCATAGGAGACCTGTCCTTTCCTGGATGAAGACAGAAAAGGAGGAGATTGACGGTGGGGGGGAAATGTGAGAGAGGGACTGAGAGGGGGGATTGGGGGGGGCTGCAGCTGGGATGTAAAATAAATAGATGAATATATATATATATCTCCAAAAAGGGGGGGCATTAGCAATGAACACTCACCTCCAAGAGTGAGGACAGGATGGGTCTGGGTAGAAGGGTCCCTCTTGACTGGGAGCATCTACCACTATAAGGGAATGACATTGTCTTTTATTTGGAAGGGACACTAAAAGATGAGCCTCTGTGGCTTAGTTTCCCTGTGGTGTAAAAGGAAACACATCTGCAGAGAGACTTTGTGGTTGCGGATAACTGGGAAATGCTGCCACGGGAAGTAGTGCCACACCGGCCTCGAAGAAGGGGACAAAGATTAACAATGGCCACTTTGGGAAGTAAATGAAGGTACCTGGGTCGGCAGGAAGACTGCACATCTCCTTCTGACCATGCAGAGGTCTGACACGGGGCAGAAACTTCCTAACAAGCCCATAATCCAGGGCCAGATAGAGTGCAGAAAAGAGGACTCAGAAAGTCAGGGAAAAGAAACCCTTAGCCTGAAACCAAATAAGAAGAGAATATGTCCACAAAGATATCTATGGTGCAGCTGGGGATGCACTTTTGTGGCAGAATGCTTGTCTAGCATGCACAAAGCCCTGGGTTCCATCTCCAGCACCTCATAAACCAGGCATGGAGGTTGTAATCTCAGCACTTGGAAGGTGGAGGCAGAAAGATCGGAAATTCGAGGTCATCCTCGGCCATGTAACAAGTACAAGGCCAGCCTGGGCTATATGAGAACATCTCTCAATAAAATAGTGTCTCTAGTGGACATCACTCAAGAGAGGTGTCTGAAGTGTTGGGGGGCATGGGGGACTTGTCAAGCATACTTTAAGCCTCCTTTTTACAGCATTACAGTCATCTGTCTGCAGCAAATCTCCACCCTGTGCCTATTGTATGGAAGCCCAGGACCACCCACCCCTGCTTTTGTGACTCAGATCAGATAGGTCAGCTCGCCTGGACCTTTTGCAATGCTATTTAATCTTTACAGCCCTTAAGAAGGAATCGGATGCCAGTGTGCTAGATACAGAAAGTGTAGTTCGAGATGCCACAGTTCTGAGGAGTGAGAACATCGCATCAAGTTACCAAGTCTGCAGGGCTCTGAACTCATACTGG
The DNA here is from genome assembly GCF_007827085.1 of Peromyscus californicus insignis. Taxonomy (NCBI): domain Eukaryota; kingdom Metazoa; phylum Chordata; class Mammalia; order Rodentia; family Cricetidae; genus Peromyscus; species Peromyscus californicus. The sequence continues at coordinate 95,909,174 of NW_026294424.1, forward strand.
ATGGCCGTCCAGGCCACAGACATCTGCAGGACAGCAATAGTCAGGCATTGTGTAGGGTGCTAGACATTGAATGAAAAATACAGCACAGCCCCAAACCCCAGCGTCAGTAGTCTGAAGGTCTTGAAAATACACAAAGTGACGCTTTGCAGAGTGTGCACCTCATGAACTAGTGAGAATATGCAGTGTGGTGTGGGCATCTCAGTCACTGGAAGTTAGGAAATTGAAGAGAATACCATCAAGTAAATTCTCTAATATTATGAGAATGGGAAGAAAAGTCAGTGTAAGCAGAAGCAGTCTGGTCATTTCACAAACCCTCCGGGGATCCACAATGACAGAGGCCTGGATGCCATCTTGAGGGTGGAGTCAAGAATAGTCACATCCTGTTTGTGGCACACAATGGAAGACCCCCCCCCCCACTTAGCCAGAATGCTAACAGCAGTGCCATTAAGTAGTTAGTGTGTAGCAGTCTGTGCTAGAATCCGTATGGACTTTCTTTAGTTCCCAGAATGAGCCTGTAGCAAGAGAAATCCTGTTTCTCAGATGAGGATTTGGAAAGATAAAAGTTGGGATAGCTTTCCCAAAGCTGAGAGGTGGGTTTAGGCAGCAACAAACCAGCTCTCAGGACCCCACTCTCTAGCCCAGTGGTTCTCAACCTTCCTAATGCTGTGACCTTCATGCTGTGGTGACCCCCAATCATAAATTATTTCTTTGCTACTTCATGACTAATTTTGCTACTGTTGTGAATCGTAATATAAATATCTGATTCAGGCTATGAGACCCCCAAAGGGGTCAAGAACCACAGGTTGAGAACCCCTGCTCTAGCCTATGCACATACTCTGTGGAACATTTCACCCTGCACACACCAGTGTGGAATATTGGGGCAGGGGTTTACACATGTCCAAACTTTAGTGTATAAAGCAATATTTTAAAAAAAGTGCAAAATGATAATGGGGGGATATAAGGACAGTGGGGGATCTGAAGTTGTAGAGTGTCAACCTCATAGATTCAGATTCTATTCACTGGTGCCTGCTATAAGATAATAGCTTTTGCATTAAAGAAACAAGAAAAAAACACTCCAATAAATTATTAAAGAAAAATTGAAAAGCGCCCAGGAGCCACGCTGCAGTGAACATACTGTTCCCCGGGAAAGGAGTATGTGCTCCCGTTCAGGCTCTGCTGCGGGAATCCTCTGAAGCTGGCTTAGTAACCGACAGATCTTAAAGTACAAAGGGCTCTCTGTCAAGCTCGCATTCCTTTCCCATCTCCACGGCGATATTAAAATGGCTAAAATGTGCTTTCCGCCTTGCTGTTCCCCTGGGTTAAAGGGAAATGCAGTCCTCCTCTCTGACCTTAGTTACAAAGCAAGTTAATTCCTAGGTTTGAACACACAGCAGGGCAAAATCTACAGTAGTTGGACGATTGATTGATGATGGAATGGTAACCCAACAGCAGCCTGGGCGTCTTGAAAATTGCTTCCTCTGTGGCCAGTCATGCTCGCTTATCTCTTTATTCCTAAAATATACTGTTCGTGTAGTATATAACACAGTGCAGCTTTGAAAGCACGGGGAGGGGAAAGACATTATCTATAAAAGGGCCATTGGTTGGGCTCTTTCTTGCCCTGAAATGCAAAAGTTAGAATCAACTCTTGTCTTATTTGTCTGGCAAATATTTACTCATTTCTAAGCAAGTGGCTATTTCAAAACTACAGTGGCAGAAAACCATGTGTAAATAGCATTCCTTACGTGACACCAGGCCACAGAAGAAACAGGAATCAATTCTTCATAAGCCAAGAGAGTCTAGGAGTGTGCATATCCTATTCCTGTACAGTTGGGCACCCTCAAGGACCCACAGTGTAAACACCCAGCTTTGCGCTATAAACAGCACTATTCAAAAACTCAACACACTCAATAACACAGACCAAATCCTGAAAGGTCAGGACGTTGCTTCCTGGAAACACCAGATTGTTTTAGATTTCAGTGACCCCAGGTTATCTTATAAACCAAATGCACAGCAGCCTACAGGCAGCCTGATACAAATATAGAGTGAGCGGTTAGGGGCCAGAAACAGGAATTGGGGGGATGCAAGTCCCGGGGAGCCCTGGAGACCTGCCCTGTGATTGTTACACAGGAAAGGTATTTCCTGCTTTCTGGGTTGGGTGGGGGCCACAAGAGAATTATTTCGATGACTTGAGACCATTTTCCAAAAAAAAAAAAAAAAAAGTTTCAGTGGGTTTAGTCCAAGCACTGGGGCAAACCGGCCAACGAGTCCATCTGTCAGTTTGCACAGCGGAGCTTGTTGGAGGACACTTTTGGTGTCTGGTGCACATGGAAGTTCATCTCTACTTCTCTGCCCAGCTACGGCAAATAGCTTTGGATCAAAATGCTCGCAGGCAGCTCAAGGAGAGTCCAGGCAGGAGAAATCATGAACTTCCGAGTCATTTCAGAGGGCTTCATTTGGATGGTATACTCTGAATTTTGCTTCTACTACAGGTGGAGCCCAGAAGTTCTTAGCCAGCCTTAGTTTCAGGGGAAGCTCAATGTCGAGGGAAACTGTGGAGACACCCATGAGCAGGTTTAAAATAAGACCTCAGTTGAGTGTGGAGGCTCAGGCTGGGATCACACTTGGGGAGCTGAGGCAGGTGGAGTACCATACACTGGATGCCAGCCTGAGCTACGGAGACCCTGTCTCCAAGGGAAAAAAATCAAAGACTTCATCTAAGATATGTTTATAAATTTCTCTGTACCCACATCTATGTCACCATTCTACTTGGGACTTTGGTGGTGTTAAATAAAAATCTTTCAGCTGTGAAAATAGTATTGAAGGTTCGTCTGCAGCAACATTGGAGAACTGTGAAAGCAGCATGATTTCAAAGCCCCGTTCTACCCTGCTACGGAAATCTTTGTTAGGACTCTTTCGTCACTTGGTCTCGCTTGGGACTTGGCTTCTCCTCGCTGTCACTGACAGTGTAAAGCGCGGTGGGTTCCTGGCACCAGGAATGATGTATGAGTTACCTTTCACCCCACTCTCCTACATTTGACAAAGGGCAGGAATCCAAGTACTATTCTTAGAGCCTCTGACACTCCGCACGCATTGCTGATCGGTGAATGGGGACATTTCCCTTTACCTCGACATTGTGGATTGATATGATTTTGCTGCCTACTGTTTCTTTTGTGGTGGTGGGGGGGTGGGGGTTGGAGGGTTGAGACACGTTTTTTTCTCTGGGTAACAGCCTTGGATGTCCTGGAACTCTCTTTGTAGACCAGGCTGGCCTCACACTCATGGAGATCCACCTGCCTCTGCCTCCTGAGTGCTGGAATTAAAGGCGTGTGCACCACCACGGCCCGCACCTACTGTTTCTTAATGTGTCTTTTCCCTTAGATCAAAAAGCGCTGACAGAACACTATGCTTCTCTCTATGTGAGACCAAGCAAATTTATCGTGTGTTTAGTCTCTGTTGCTGTTTATGTGTGTATAAATCCTTCAAAACCTCTATTTAAAGATCTGGATCAGCTGCATGTGGTGGTTCCTGCCTGTCAGCATGAATTTAGGAGACAGAGACAGGAGGACTGGTATAAGCTGGAAGCTAGCCTGGGCTACATAGTGAGTTTCAGGCCAGCTAGGGGCAGATAGCAAAATAAAAGGAAGAAGATGATGGGGGATGGAAGGGAGGAGGGCTGTTCAGCGTGGGGCAGGGATGACTCCTCAAGGCGGTGACCGATCCCTCCGTCTCTCGTGTCAGGTCCCCTCTTCCCCTCCCACCACAGCTTTGTTCCTGCATGTTCTCTCTTCCCTCCTCCCCCCTTCACCGAACCCCCAGGACACTGGTGATCCTTGTATCCCCCCTCCCAGGAATCAGGGGCCCTGCGGTGATTAGGCTAAAGGTGAACCACATTTTAATTGTCAGCTGGGAAGTTTCTAGCTTGTGTCTGGAGCCCTTCATTTGATGCAATCCGTGCTGCTACTGTTTCCCCTTAAGCTAATTTTCCTTTGTCAAATCATGTATTTTTGTTCCAAGCATTTTGTAATTCCCATCCTTTGGGATTATGTAGTATTCATATGTGATATGGTCCATGGCATTGCATGGTATTGGATGAACTAAGAATAGTATTTGGATTCCTGTTCTTTGTCAAACCCTGGACAGCGGGGTCAAGGCAATCCATCCATCATCCTTGGGGCCAGGAACTCACTGCATATAATATATAAATGAGTCGGGCATGGCTGGGCACGCCAGTCATCCCAGCACTTGCAAAGTGGAGACGGAGGATGGAGATTTCAAGAGCAGCCTTGACTACAGAGACAGTTCAAGGCCATCCTGGGTTACATGAGACCCTGTCTCAGAAAAAGGATAAATGAATGGATTGATTAATTATTTGTTAACTAATGGATGCTATCAGCTAGAAAGATATATAGCAGCTAAAAAGCTTAAAAGGAAAAAAATGCCATTGAAAAGCATAGGAGAAACTGAGTATCTGGGAAATAAGCCAACTACCAATAGACAAGACCTTCTCAGGAAACGTTTAGGTGTCCAGTGAATAACACAAGATGTAATTTGAATAAACAGATGTTACACGTTTCAGATCACACAGAAGTGAGACTATAAACATGTCCAGTCCCCAGAATTATTTATAGATCCAAAGCAATATTAATAAAATTCTAGTTAGATTTTTTTGAGAGACTTTATAAACTCCCTCCAAAATTTAAATGAAGAATTCTTATTTATCATGATGATAGGAAAAGAATGAAGAGTGAAAAGACAGGAAGAGGAATCAGTGAGCAGGAAGATGGGAATTTCATAACATGATGATGTGTATGCATCCATTCGGGAGCACACACAGTTAGTCCCCTTTCCCGAGTGTCTTCATACATGTTAGCCATGTGCAAATGCATGGGTGTGCTCACACGTGCACAGGCACATACTCAGAATTCTCCCCTCCCTACAAAGGATTCTTCTGCCTTCCTTATAAACTGTGTCATGCGCTTTCCAATTCTCATCCCTCTTTTCAAATGTGGACTTGGAAATGACCTTGTAAGCATTTTTTTTTTAAATTGTACTTCACAAATAGCTAAGTTGTTAGCACTTAGTTTCACAAGAGGGAAAGTTATCAGCTCTGAGGCTACATCATCCCTTACTATGGAATCCAGTTGTAAGAATTTATATCCAGGGGCTTGGAGAGATGGTTCAGCAGTTAAGAGCACTGGCTGCTCTTCCAGAGGACCCGGATTCAATCCCCAGCACCCACATCGTGACTCACACCTACTTGCAACTCCAGTTCTAGGAGATCTGGTACCCTTGTGTGGGCAAAACACTAGTGCACATAGAGAATTTACATCCAATGGATAAGATTATGACTTGATAAAACCTGGCCCCATCTGTGGGATTCATCCCTATACCCTCAGAGTGGAAATCAGTGGCAAACACATGTACCTGCTTAAAAGAGTGGATTTTAGGAAATGAGCAAGTTACAAATGACATGTTAGCCATCTGCTGACAGTGAGCATGTGATAGCCCTGGGAAAGGGCCCAGGAATGTTGGATTGCATTCATGCCCCTGTGAGCTCTGTTTCCTCTGACAGACCTGCACCTCCAATAGCCTATTAATCCATTACTGAATTAGTATATTGATGAGGTCAGAGCCCTAATGATCCAATCCCTACCAAAGACCCTGCCTCTGAACACTGCTATTCTGGGGAACAAGCCCTCAGTATATGACTATTGGGGGGGGACATTTAAGATCCAAACTGTAACAGACTTCTGTAAGGAAGATATCAATGACTTAAGCCTCTTCTGTGCCTCCTGGAACAGAGATTTTAGGAAGGAATTCTGTGGTTGTAGTCAAGACCCTTCTGAAATGTTAGGTCATGAGTTTCTGTTACTGGAGAGTCCCTTCAGGAGGGTTGGGGCAGAACAGGACAAAGAGCTTCAAGAAGAATCCATGTGTCATGAGAACTCTGTTCTTGGCACATATTCGTTAGAGTTCTAACATCATTCGGGGTTCAGAAGTGATAAAAAAAAAATGTCCAAACCCAGGCTGGGGAGATGGCTTAGTGCGTAGAGCATTAGCTGTGCATGTGTAAGATCCTGACTTTGAATCCCAGAGCCCAAGCACAGCCTGGCACATCACATGTGTCTGAAGTTCCGACACTCAACAGTGAGATAGGAGATGGAGACATGGGAGGCCCCGGAAGCTCAGGGGGAGAAGATCCTTTCTCAAGGTGGAATGTGAGAACTGAAGCCAGAGGTCGCCCTCTGATCTCCACATGAGTACCATGGCAACCATATGCAAACACACACACACACACACACACACACACACACACACACACACACACGAGAGAGAGAGAGAGAGAGAGAGAGAGAGAGAGAGAGAGAGAGAGAGAGAGATCTTTTAAATATCCAGCTCCTTACATGAAAACCAGCAAATACATCTGAAATACAACTTCAGACATAAGTCCTTTGAAACCGTGAAAGCCATATGAGGAGAGAGAGCAGGAGATCCATGCTGAGTGATCAAACAGCAGACCAGAAGGACAGAAAGGAGGCTGCGGGTTTCCACAAAGGAACATCCACACAGAAAACCAAAGACACATTATGGCAGGGACTGCATGCACAAGGCAGAGTGGTCCCTTTCTCTGTGGACCCACCGAGTGGGTCACTTCAGTGAGATGGGGGCAAGGACTCACCCACATTGAGCATCCATCATCTAGTATCCCCAGATGCTCAGGTTCCCACCAATGCCAAGTGACTTGAATTTCAGCTTCCAACTTTACATCTGACTTCTCAGAGTTGAGTCCCACACTGTCTTGGAAGCTGGGACCACATGGATCATTACCAAGAGCAGTCATCATTACCTCCACTTTGACACATGGCCAACTACGGTACAGGACAGACGATGCCACGAGCATATTGCATTGCTTCTAGAGGAGCCATGTTGCTTATAGGCTAGACTCCTTTTGTTCCTACCTGGTACTTTAGGCCCTAGCTTCTGAAACAGTGGGTTATAGCCTATGTGGGATTACATAGCTGAATGTAGGAGGGTCACAAACATTTGGCAACAGTAAAAGGTTTCTCTAAAGATTTTATTTTATTGAGAATTTTGTATATGTGTATAACGACTCTCTGGTCCTCCCACTACTTCCCTCCTGACTTCATGCTTCTTTCAAATCCACTGTGTCCACTTAGTGCTGCCAGTATGTACATGGGTGTAGGGCCATTGCCTTGAGCATGGGTAGCCTACTGGGGGCCACATCCCTGAAGAAACTGACTTTCCCTCCCCCAGTAGGCATTAGTTAGCAGTAGCTCCTCAGACAGAAGTGGGCCTTTCCCAGCCCATGCAAGGATTTTGTGGGTTGATCTCGTATGAGTCTTGTGCAACACAGTTACAGCCTCTGTGAGTTTATGTAACAGCCGCATCATGTCTGGAATACTTTTTCTTTCTGCAGTCATCTACTGCTTCTGGCTATTACCTCTCTCTGACCCCTCTCCCACTTATGATCATTGAGCTTTACAGAGAGGGGTGTGATGGAGATATCATCATTAGTTAGGGCTGAGCACTCTCTAGTCCCCTAGTCTCTGCACATTGGCCAATGGTGAGACTCTGTATTAATCACTGTCTACTGCAAGAAGATGCTTCTATGATGATGGTTAAGAGATGTATTAACCCATGGGTATAAATATACGTACATAGTAGGCATCTTAATACTATGTTCATGTAGCAGAGTAATAGAGGTAGGTTCTTCCCTGGCGTTCCTGATCATCTCAGCCATGGGTTCTTAGCCCCATGAAAAGTACCTGTCTGTCATATGACATGAGCCAATCAGAGAGTGGCTGGTGGGCCCCATAACATTCACACCACTCTTGCCCCAATGAGGCATATCTTGCTTAGTCAGTCATTGTTATAGCTTGCAGGTTAGGAGCTAGGTATCACTGTTGATGACTTTTCTCCCCCAGTAGTATACATAGCATCTTTCTGCTCTACCAGAGTTAGTAAAGATGGGGCTTCCAGGTTGGTGCCATCTTGATTCTCCGTGTCCCGTGATGTACGTCGTCTTCGGTGGAATATGTTTCACAACTGGACATTTGTTTTAGTTTAGTCATCTGTGGTTATTTAATTAAACTGTAGTAGTTGTCCTGACTACTAGACTTTTTAAAACTAGACTTTTATCTGGTTTGCCTACTCCTTTTTTTTTTAAACATTTATTTTGTTTTATTTGAAATTTCATATGTATTTTTTTATTTTTAGTTATTTTCCAAGGTTTTTTTTTTTTTTAGATTAATATAATTACATTTCTCCCTTCCCTTTCCTCCCTCCAACCCTCCCCATATACTCTTCCCATTCTCCTTTGGATTCATGGCCTCTTTGTTTTTCATTGTTATTACATGCATATATGTATATAGGTATATGTTCCTAAATATAGCCTGTTCAGTCCCTGGAACTACTGTGCGTATCTCATTTCTACCCACCCTCCAGCTCCTCCTGGGTTTGCTTTCGTTTCTCAAATCCGTGACCTGTGCTTTCTATTGTGGCACACACACACACACAGCTACAACCTGCTGAATCTATTTAGTGCTGCTCATATGTATATGTTCTCTAATTTATGGCTCTAGCTCTGAATCTTAGGATGTGAGTATATAACCTGTAGTAACCATAGCAACTGAGAAAGTAAAATGGGACCATGGCAGGGAGCCCTAGAGAGGAGGATACCAGGACACTGGTTTGCCTGACTTTACCATTACAGTAGACATTATCTGCAGTGCTCAGGTTCTATAGTGTAGTTACTTGGCCTTATTCCCTTGGGTTGGATTTTATGAGCTGACCTGAGCCTAAAACCTTCATCTGTTTTCATGGGAAAATGTTTTTACTCTAAACCAATTTTTAAACACTATTTTATTTTTATTTATGCGTATGGATGAGTGTATGCCACATAGGTGCATGTCCTCGGGGAGGCCAGCAAGGGAGCCGTAGTTACGGGTGGTTGTGAGCTGCCTGACGTGGTGCTGAGAACCAGGCTGGGGTTCTCAGGAAGAGCAGCGAGTGCTCTTAGCTCCTAGGCTACCCATACAGTCTTAATTCTATACCAGGTTTTGAATGAACTTTGAGGACTTGCTTTGCTCACTCACTCTTGACTGAACTTCCTTGTTCAGGATTTATATTTTTTCATGTAAAGATTAGCTGTTCTTCAATAACGGTGGTGTCTTCGTGATACTGGTTTAATCTTATCTACGAAGGTTGTGGTCTTGCACTAGTTACATTTCTTTTTACAGAGTGACCTTATCAGAACTGGAAGAGAGTTTGAGAGATGTTTGGTGGAAGTCTGACAGAGATAGTGTATCCTGGACGCGTGGATGCTTTTCCTCGAGACTGTCTGGGGATAGAAGAGCCCTGTCCTGTGAAACTTGCACTCTGAAAGTGCAGATAAATTAGTGCACATTTATGGAATGTTGACTGAGTTGAGGAATTATGGGGAACACACAGTAATTTAAGACTCCTTCTCTGCCCCAAAGGTTGTATGCAGTCGTTACAGAGGCAAAACAGCACATTATTTATTCTCTGTGTGGTTTGCTCTGTAGCTACAGGCACCGTGCTAGGTTAGGACTACCCCAGACTTGCTCTGAATCCTAAAGATATCTAAAGTGCTTCAAAGTAGAAATTCCTGTGTGTGCTCATAGAACAATGTAATTTCTACAGTGGATATTTATAAATAAACTTCAGTGACTACAACAGAAAGGAGACTAATTCTACCTTGGAAAATCAAAGCCCTTAATGTTTTATACAAGATTAGAAGAATATGGAAATAAATTATATTTCTGAAATAAAGTGTTACAAGGTATTACAAAAGGTGGGATTTGTAAGACTAGGTTAAATTTTTCATAAATGTCCACATGGAAGATTGTAGCAAATAAGAACTTTGGGGGTGGGGGGAGATAGGTAGATGGGTAGATGGGTGGGTGGATGGATGGATGGGGATAGACAGGCACACAGGGTAGCACTTCCTGATTGAATGAATTAAAGCTTGAAGACTTAAGAGTGGAGGTCAGAGGTGGATGTCAAGTATCTCCCTCAATCACTTCTTCATATTAAGTCTTTGAGTCAAGTTTTAGGTAGCTCTGGCTGTTGTGGAACTCGCTGTTTACACCAGGCTGATCTCAAACTTCAGGGATCCTCCTGCCTCTGCCTGCTGGCGCTGAACTTAAAGATGTGCCACTGTGTCTGGGTGTCACAGCTTCTGTCTGGGCTCTGGAGGTCTGAACTTGGGTCCTCATGCTTGTGAGGAGAGCCCTTTACCCACTGAGCCGTCTTCCAGACCTTCTTTCAGTTTCGTTCTGAAAAGTTAATCATGGTACAGTAGAAATCGGTTGTATTTCGCCTCTAACTATAGACTTCACTTCATTTGGGACATGTCCATGTGATTGAAGTGTGAGCAAGTTAGGTAAGCCACGTAGAGTTTGAGAGCGCCCCAGAACCCGAGGCCAGATGCCCACCTGCTTCTCTCTGCAGGCGCCTGCCTATACTTCTCATACGGGAAGCATTGCAGAAGATGTACAGGCATAGAGGGAAAGCCAGGCAAGAAAACCATTTAACTAACGCCAAGGCTCTGGCCTCAGCCCTCACCATCAATCTTCTGTTGAGCTGGGCCAGACCTCACGTAAGTCATGAGGACTTTCTCTCCCATAAATGTCTCAGAAGCGGGGAAGGGGAGCTGCCTGGCCTCTTTGGTATCATGATCTGTCATGATCAGTGCAAAATGACAGCAGGAACAGCAAAACAACAATCGTAACAAAGCAGGGACCGGGCAGAGCTGGGTAAGTTAGCAAGGAAATGGAAAGGAGGTGGGAGAGAGAGCAGAGAAAGGCTGGCGCCCCCATCTGAGCTGGTCTCCCAGGCTACCGTCCCCCTAAGACAGGAGCAGTACTGGGTTCATCCTGTGCCGTCAGCTCCGAGAAAGGAGAAGCTGCCCCACAGTGACTCCTGTGCTGAGGGTGTGGCTCAATGCCAGAGTGCTGTCTCCCATGCTGTGGTCCATAGCCTTACCCACAGAAGAGGATCCAGAGAGAAGCCTTAGGGGGAGCAGCCACATGGGCTGCCTTCAAGGAAAAGTCCCATAGCTGGGGCTCAGACCAGAACCTGCTAACCCCTGGCCACCGAAAGGTCCAGTCCTCCTCCTTAAAGATGAGCATCTCTGCAACCCTGACCCTCCCCAAACAAGAACAAAGAGCAGTCTTGGCTCTGCTGGGACGGACAGCTGCCTAACAATTGTAGCAGCTCTCCCCCCGCCCCGCCACCCCCCCCCCCCCCCCCCCCCCCCCGCTTCCCCCGCTTAAGGGTGGGCCCTTGTGATGTCACAATGAATGACAGACAGCTAATCTCCTTTAAGAATAATATGGTCTGTTCCTTCCAACAGATTGGACCCTAGCCATTGGCGTTATCACACTCCTTGGGAGCTATAGAATATTGTTATTGGATTAGTATGACAAATTTATAAAATAATCTTCATTTTTAAAAAAATCCTCTTAGAATGGTTTTCTTATTTATTTGGATGTTTCTAGTATTGAGTTCTTTGTGCTGTTGATACATTGTGAGTAAGCCAGAAGATTTATGTGTTTGGTTTTTTTTTTCTTAAACATTTCCAATTTCTCTGATTCTATTCCTGCTCACAGACTTAGCAAACTGTAGCTGCTGAACAAGACGTCAGTCAGTTCTTGCACATCACTTCAGAAAAATCTTTTCCTGTATTATTACAGGGGCATAACTGTAGGTAAATATTTCAGATTTATCAAGGACATAAGCCCAACAGTCATTCAGTGTATAATCCTGGTGTTTATCTGTAGGTTTCATATCCACTGAATTTCCCCATACGTTTTAAACTTTGAAATAGATGTTTCTTATTGAAATCTTAAGTTTCAATGGATCCAATAATTCAATGGTCTACTTGGAAAACACCATTCATCTCTCTAATTCCTTGTTTGCTGCTGTGCGCTTCAGCAGAATGAGACAGACAGTGTCGGTATCATCAAAACACAGGAAATGAAACATCCCCGATGTCTGGGAATTGCCAGGCCAACCAGGAGTTAGCGGTATTAACAGTAATGGCACCGTCATCCCATCACCCCTCTCAGAAACGTTCATCTCAGTGTCCGTGGTGACCGAAGAATTGTGGTTCTGGAGCCAAATATCAAAGCACAGAGATGATCTTAATGCAAATGTGTCAGCCTCCCAACTCTGGTACCGTCTGAGTCGTCAACAGTCAGCACTTAGCTCTGGCGATGCGGAGAATGTGCATAAGGAACTGTTCTATCTCAGAAGGAGGTAGCCAGCAGCCAGATTCTTCCAGATGATAATGGCATCTAATTACAGGCGTGCGTGTAGGGGCCACTGCTGGGCTCGTTATCCTTGGAGAAAGACAGTATTTACTCATCTGATGTTCGCTGGGTCCTAACATGTGGTGCTGTGAGGTGAAGCCATGGTGCCCGTCTCTGAGGAATTTACAGTGCTGAAGTTTCACTTGGTCTGTGTAATAATGACATGGCAGCGTATGCCATTCCAGTGGTAGTTCATATTCCTCGAGCAAAGAAATTCCTCTTGATTTATGTCCACAAGATTTGCCTGATCTCTGGTTTCTGTGAAACATATAGAATATGTACGACTGTTACCTTCTACCACTGAGAAAGTTCTCACATATGCAGTATATATGATTGTTAGCTTCTTCACACTGAGAAAGATCCAGGTTTTTGTACAGTCCTTCCTAGACATCTTGCTTCCCATCCCCAAGGACACAAACTCCTGAACCTGTCAGTGTAGGTCCATCACTTGTAAGCGATGCACCACTCTGTGACACTGAGAACTGGGAGGCTGTGGAGGGTATGCAAGAGGCTGTGAGGGGGTGTGCAAGAGACTGTGGGGTGTGTGCAGGAGACTGTGGGGGTGTGCAGGAGACTGTGGGGGTGTGCAGGAGGCTGTGGGGGTGTGCAGGAGACTGTGGGGTATGTGCAGGAGACTGTGGGGTGTGCAAGAGGCTGTGGGGGTATGTGCAGGAGGCTGTGGGGTGTGTGCAGGAGACTGTGGGGTGTGTGCAGGAGACTGTGGGGTGTGTGCAGGAGACTGTGGGGTGTGTGCAGGAGGCTGTGGGGTGTGTGCAGGAGACTGTGGGGTGTGCAGGAGACTGTGGGGTGTGCAGGAGGCTGGGGGTGTGTGCAGGAGGCTGGGGGTGTGTGCAGGAGACTGTGGGGGTGTGTTCAGGAGGCTGTGGGGTGTGTGCAGGGGACTGTGGGGTGTGTTCAGGAGGCTGTGGGGGTGTGTGCAAGAGGCTGTGAGGGGGTGTGCAGGAGGCTGTGGGGGGTGTGCAAGAGGCTGTGAGGGGGTGTGCAGGAGACTGTGGGGGTGTGTTCAGGAGACTGTGGGGTGTGTGCAGGAGACTGTGGGGGTGTGTGCAGGAGGCTGTGGGGTGTGTGCAGGAGACTGTGGGGGTGTGCAGGAGACTGTGGGGTGTGTGCAGGAGACTGTGGGGGTGTGCAGGAGACTGTGGAGTGTGTGCAGGAGACTGTGGGGGTGTGTGCAGGAGGCTGTGGGGTGTGTGCAGGAGGCTGTGGGGTGTGTGCAGGAAACTGTGGGGGGGTGTGCAGGAGACTGTGGGGGTGTGTTCAGGAGACTGTGGGGTGTGTGCAGGAGACTGTGGGGTGTGTGCAGGAGATTGTGGGGTGTGTGCAGGAGACTGTGGGGGGGTGTGCAGGAGACTGTGGGGGTGTGTGCAGGAGACTGTGGGGGTGTGTGCAGGAGACTGTGGGGGTGTGTGCAGGAGACTGTGGAGGTGTGCAGGAAGCTGTGAGTATTTCTTTGTCTGGTTTTTCTCTCTTCTGATTCTCTCCATATAAACCTTCCTCTGTGCACACATTCCTTCTTGACCATCTTGTAAGTTTTTAACATCCCCACTAAAAAGACAACCCAGACAGCAGACTACTTATTATCCAATGACACGTGTGGGGAGACACTTGGTCTTGTTTCTTCTTACAAGTAATAAAGGCAAACTTTTTGCTCAATTCTTGGGTTGCACATGTGTGTTGCAAAATATCACACTCAGGACCTTATACATGCTGATAAATAGCGGCTCTGACACTGAGCTCCAGCCCCAGCTACTACTTATATTTATTAAATAACTAGTTAAACTTTCACAATTGGCTTAAGACTCTTTCCCCTCTTTTGGCTCTCTGGGTCTAAACTTGCTCCATGCCCACTGTGCTGTTTCCTAACCGTTCCACAAGTGTTAAACACCATCCCTAAGAGGGGATCTAGACAACTTGTTATTATCCAGGACTGGGAAGAAGCTGAGTTAGCTACAAAAGCACACAGAGGCACCGAAGAAACAGTGTGGAGCGACAGAATCCAATCTGAAAAGCCACATACTGTCTCATTCAACTACAGGACATTCTGGAAAAAGCAAAACTGTAAAGGAGGTAAAAATGAGTGTTTGAGGAGGCAGGCTAGGGTTCTAGAAAGGACAGGAATGTATAGGCTAAACACAGAAGACCTGCCAGACCATGAGACTGCTCTGTAGGATGCTGTAGCAATGATTATGTATCATAGAGCTGTCCAGACACAAAGAAGAAACAAGACCAAGTGAGGTCACTAGTGTAGCTGTGGACTCTGGGTAATAATGGCATATCACTATAGGCTCATCTTGTACATTGTTGTAGTGTATCACCATGAAGGGCACTGGTACAGGAGTCTGTACATACCTACAGATGGGAGGCTCATGGGATATTGCTGTACCTCCTCTCTATGTTGCTGTCAATCTAAAACTTTTCTAAAAATCATCGTAAAGTCATCTAAATAACAGAGGGGAAGACATGTGCGCACAGACAGGAAGTGACGGCACCACTCAGTTTTGCTTTCCCATGTCCCCTGGAGACAGACCTTGTTTGTCCTGGTGACAGTGATGCAGCGTGTGTGGTTCTCATGGATGCCTATCTTTGCACTCTGCGGTAGTTGCCCCCACATACCCAGGGCTGGGCTCGGAGGACAGCAGGCTTACAAATAAGACATTTAATAACCCCCAAAGTGCCCATGGGCCCCGATTTTTCAGTTCCTTCTCATTCCCTGAAAAGTTTCACAACACTTAAAACATTTTCAGTAACCTGAAACAAAGTCAGCATATTCTGAATTAACCCTTCCTCCTCAGGAACAAAACTGGTGCCTGTTGGCAATGGCTTTGTCCTCTGGGATCTGGTTTCTGGGAGACAGTACTTAAGTTTGTTCATCAACTGATACCTCAGTGGCATGAGAGTTGCTTCCAGGAGAAGTGCGTAAAGAGTGAGAGTCCATCTTCCTAGTATTCTTCACTCTTACCCAACGCAGCCTTCTGCTCCTGTCCCTGGAACCTACAAGGTTCCGACCTTCCACTCCCGGATGCCCTATCCAAGTCTAGAAGCTTGAAGACTGAGTGTAGTCATACCTCTTCTGGAGCACCCCTCCCCCCACCTCCACTCCTTAGCTCTTACTGCACTTCTATGCCACCCTCGTGGAGGGCATACTGCCTCGTGCGTGCTCTTGTTGACTTTTTGTACAGCAGCTACATCTCCATGCTCTACTGTAGAGCAAGCATGGTTTGTGCCCCTTTCCTTTCCTGTGGTGTTAGTCGTATAGCAGACACTCCGTCAGCGTTAGCTGATAAAGAACCGCTTCCTCGGTGTCTCTAAACCAGCCATGGAGAATACAGCTTGGGGGTGCATTTGTCACTGAGTCTTTCTTAGGACAGCAGGGATAACTTGATTTGCCCTGTCTGATTTGGGACACCTCTGGTTATCAATGCTTTGGGGTATCATATTTAGTACCAGCTGTGTGCATCTCTAAGGCGTGAATGGAGACTGACAGAGACAACTAGTACATACAAGGTATATTTAATAGAACGGTTACTCAAGAGTAACGTTATGATGATCTGTGTTGCTTCACTATTGCCAAAATAAAATGACTTACACTGCCAAGTCGCCTCTTATAAAAGGCTGAATATCTCTGGTATAGTTCACCTGCCTTTTCATTGGTCTATTCTACCAGCTTGAACCAAATCTGCCACAGCTGCAAAATTGTAGCTCAATCGGTGGAGTCCTTGCCTAGCATGCACAAAGCCCTGGGTTCCATCCCTAGCATTGTCCAAATCAAGTATGGTGGTTTGGACATGCCTCAGCCACTTGGAAGATAGAGACAGGAGGATCATGAGTTCAGGGTCACTCTTAAGCTTCTTAGCAAATCCAAGGCCATGTATCTGTGATACATGAGACCCTGTCTCAAAAGCGGTCTACACAGAGATTCAACTTGTTAGAGTGTTGAGAATGAGGACTGTTGGGGCATCCATATCAATCCCCCGACCAACAAGTTGTGGATTATCAAGGAAGAAGGGGCAGAAAGGATGAATGTAAGAGCCACAGGATGGGAGGAGGGCTGTGGAACACTGTCTTCTGGCCGTGACATGGCCATTGCCTTCATAATCTCACGGCAGTTGTGCTTACCTGCCCAGGAAAGAGCAAGCCAGTCAGAGTCCCGGTGTGGGTGGAGGACAGGCTCATGAAGAGCCACCCCTAGCTGAGAAGCTGCTGGCAGTTGGTGTCTGTTTGAGGAGGAATCATTTTTCTTCAGGGATGTGGTCGATGATAGGTTGTCCACACTCCAATGGGCATTCAGGCATCACTAATTGGACTCAGTTATTAAAAATTAAAAAGAAGAAGCATAAGAGGGGTACTGGGAAAGTCTAGGTGAGTAGGAGAGGAGATTTGGGTTGGATATGATTAAGATACATTGTATATGTATGTGAAATTACCAAAGAAATTAAAAGACTATTCCTTTAAAAAAAAATCTGTCTTAAGGTGATGATGACTCATGCCTTTAATCCTGGCACTTGGGAGGCAGAAGCAGGCAGATCTCTGTGAGTTTGAAGCCAGCCTGGTCGGCAGAGAAAGTTACATACTACACAGAGAAACCCTGTCTCAGAAAACCAAAACACCAACAACAAGAACAATCTGCCTTAACCAAACAGAGCAACAATACCCATAACCACTGTGGAGCCCTGTCTTTTCAGATTGTAAACCGCAGACTAAAGGATACATTGGAACTGCGGATGAGTGTTGTATCATGACTAACTTTGTTAGTCATGTACACACGTGATTATGGAAAACCTCGTAAAATGCTAGACTCCAGAACACTCCCCATCTAGGTGTAGAGTCATGAAGGGTAAGACAGCAAAGCGCACAGGTGGGCTGCAAACCCCGACAAGCATGTCCTTGGAGCAGGAATGGAACACTTAAATCAACTACCAGGCTTCCTTCCAAAACCAAGCAGCAATGGACCACGGCTCCTGCCATCAAAGCCAACTAGAAGCATTCCTGGCAAGATAAGAGCCTGGAGTCTGGTCACTCTTTGAAGCCAAAGCTTCTGTTCCCAGGAGGATCTGGAAGAAGGATAATGGACCAGAAGCTAAAGCTGGTGCCTCAGAGGAAAGTGCCCTAGGGTACCTCCCAACCAGAGCTCCAGTCAGCCTGCTCACTGCCATCTCCCAGCATGGACCTGGAAGGTGATAACACCCCCAGTGAAATGCCAGAGCTCTGTGGAAATGCCTAGGGATGGCCCCCAGGGCCAGATGGATACAGAAATCACAAGAGCACACTCAGGTAGTGGAAAACCACCCCCTACTCCAAACATACTTTCCCCAGAACGGGTGAAGAAAACTGAAAAAAGGGCTGAGATGAAGCTGCACTCATGCATAATCTCAGCACTCAGAAGGCCACAGTAGAGCACACCCAACTTGCTCCAAGTCGGCTGACAAAATCTCCTTTCTTCTTCCCAGAGCCCTCTCTGCACAGAAGTCCCACCTATTCTCTCCTGCCTAGCTACTGGCCGTTCAGCTGTTTGTTACACCAATCCCAGCAACGCATCTTCACACAGTGTACAGACATCCCACAGCAGTTGCCTGAGGAAGTGGTGCATTAGAAGTGAGTTCCAGGTTCTCCCAGGTCTGAGCAAGATCGAGAGGACTGCAGAGCGCTCCCTTCTAGGGAAGAGGGACCACAGGGCATGTGTCCCTGGGAGGGATGGGGGCGTGTGAAGTAGCATTGGGAGATATTTTCTAAAACCACAGAGAGTTGAGTCCTTTGTTTCCAGTATGGAGCAGAGAGGATCCACGTGTGTCCAAGAATAAAGTGACCCTAGAAAACCCAGGATTCAGTAAAGTCTCACCAACTACCATAGAGAAAGATGGGTCACTCACTAAACCACTGAACTAAATTGGCAGCAAACATCTCACCAGCAAATAAACAGGAGGAAACGGAACCGTGTTTTCAAATGCAAAGGGGAAATTACTTTCAACACATGATTGTTAAAATTTCCGAACTATTCCTCAAGAAAGAGAGCACCCTGCTGAAGCTACCCCAACTAAACCAAGTGGGCACACAATAAAAGACTTAAAATAGGGTCAGCATTTGTTAGGAAGAGGAAAGTTCTCGGCAGGAGGAGGAGGTTGAGAGAGGGTAACAGGAGCTGAAAGAGGTATAAAATTCACTGAGAAAGAATTAAGATAATTTTTTAATTAAAAATAAAGGAAGGCTGGTGAATAGAGGGCCCTGTGGCTAAGAGCACTTGTGGCTCTTCTAGAGGATGCAGATTTGTTTCCCAGCATCCATGTTGGGCTGCTTGTCACTCCAGCTCTAGAGCATGTGACGCCCTTCCCTGGCCTCTGTTGCATTGAAACACATGTGACATGCACACACACACACACACACACACACACACACACACACACACACACACACATGTGCGCACATACACACGTGCACACAGACGCATGCACATATATATGTGAAAAAATTTTAACCATAGCTTTAAAGAAATGTTTTTAAAAATGATTAAAGAAAGAAAGACATTTATTTTCAAACCTATCAGTTATGTAAAATAAGGACAGGATGTAGGCTATATGACATCACTTAAGTCACTTAATGCCTTGGTCTCTTGAACTATAAAATGGGAATCACAAGCATACTGCCTTATGAGATTAAGGTGACAGTTAAACCAGGCACAGTGACACACACCTGGAATCCTAGCACTTGTGAGGTAGAAACAAGAAGAGTAGGCATTCAGGGTCGACCCCAGCTACATGGGATGTTTGAAGCCAGCCTGGACAACATGATACCCGTTAAATGAAATGTAAAAGTGACAATTCAGAATTAATCCCGTGATACTGGAATAGGGAGAGTTGCGTGTTGAGCACAACATACATGTGCTGCTGTCACCATCATCCTCCTCATCCTCGTCCCTAGGAGAGGCGTGCTTCATGCCCACATTGATAGTGGCCACACCTAGAAGGGCTGGCGGGGGCCCTGGATGCCTCTTAGCAGGTGGACGAACACTGGGCACCTCGTGCTTTACGAAGCCTCGTGTCCTCGGCTGGTTGTCAGCTTTGCGCGTCTGTCTGGTGGGCTCCAGTGCCCTGTCACCCTCTTGTAATCACGGACTATGCCGCCAGGGTCCGCTTCGAAACGCCTTCAGCTTCTCCCTCTGTAATCAGGTTTCTAGCCTTTAAAGATACAGACAGACTTGTTCTGTTTTCTTCCTGTTTACATTTACTTTTTCGTGGGTGCCTGTGTGGAGGTCAGTTCTCTCCTTCCACCTTGCAGGTCCCCGGGCTCAAACTCCAGACACCAGTGTCTTTATCCACCATCTATCTCACCAGCCCCAAACCAACTGTCCCTGCATTGTTCACTCCATACGTCATTACTCTGTGCTCTTGGGTTGTTATTCGTCCTCTGAACTGTTGCTCATTGTCCAAATTGTTCCAAGTTCCTGAGCCTCTTGGTGAGGGTGGTGTCTCTAAGGTGCTTTCAGGAGTTCCCCGCCTCATCCCAGACATCCCCCCCCCCGCCCCGTCTCTTCTGTGTTGCTCCCCTAGGAGCTGCTCCACGTTCTGACTCCATAGGCTTCTCAACAGAGCCCTGGCAGAGCTGCAGAGGGGCTCAGGATTGTTCTCCAAGGCAGCAAATTACCGCACGAATGGGTCGCTATTGAGCACTGTTCATGCTCTCTCTGATCTCTAAAGAACGTGGGGAAGCTTCCGTACGTCACAGCCAGTTATGCTAATCTCATGCGTGTGGTGCATGGTGTGGGTGGGAAGAAGGCAGTAAACAAGAACACCAGGAACTGTTTCCATATTTCCTCTTTCCAACATTTGCACGTCCCATACACAAACGAATACGGCAGTGAGAGCCATCCAGTTCAAGGCAAGGTTCTCCCAGGCCGCAGTGATAGAAGAAATACAAAGGTTAAAAATACTGAAGAGTCCCTAAATACTCACGTTGCCCTGACTTGTTCCATGCCCTAGCAATGCCACTGCTTTGTGTCAATCTTTGATGTGGTGAACAAAATCAGATATTTCATTTTTCCATAACATGGGCTAAGAATAAAATCTTGGTGGTGCTGGAATCAAATGTTATGTTCTCCAGGCAGAGGAAATGGACATTTATTGGATGTTATTGCTACTTTCCTTGCGCTAATGACATTACAAAAGCTCTTTGGGTAATATAATTTGAAACTATTATTTCTGTATTTCAGGTCATGCAAGACAGGATCATCTGCCTTCCGAAAAGAGTGCAGCCTGATCAGAACCACTCTTCCCTTTCCAATGTCTCTCAGGCAGTTATCAGTACCACGCCACTGCCTCCACCTAAGCCCTCTCCCACCAACCCCGCCACGGTGGAGATGAAAGGACTGAAGACAGACCTGGACCTTCAACAGTACAGTTTCATCAACCAGATATGTTACGAGCGAGCCCTCCACTGGTATGCCAAGTACTTCCCGTACCTTGTGCTCATCCACACCCTGGTCTTCATGCTCTGCAGCAACTTTTGGTTCAAATTCCCTGGTTCCAGTTCCAAGATAGAACATTTCGTCTCCATCCTGGGGAAGTGCTTTGACTCCCCGTGGACTACACGGGCGCTCTCCGAAGTGTCTGGGGAGGACTCGGAAGAGAAAGATAACAGGAAGAACAACATGAACAGGCCCAACACCATCCAGTCCGGTCCTGAAGGCAATCTGGTCAACGCCCAGTCTCTCAAGTCAATTCCTGAGAAGTTTGTGGTTGACAAATCCACGGCAGGAGCTCTGGACAAAAAGGAAGGGGAGCAGGCGAAGGCCTTGTTTGAGAAGGTGAAGAAGTTCAGGCTGCACGTGGAGGAAGGTGACATCCTGTACGCCATGTACGTCCGGCAGACCGTGCTTAAGGTTATCAAGTTCCTAATCATCATTGCGTATAACAGCGCTCTGGTTTCCAAAGTCCAGTTTACAGTGGACTGTAACGTGGACATCCAGGACATGACGGGCTATAAAAACTTTTCTTGCAACCACACCATGGCTCATTTGTTCTCTAAACTATCCTTCTGTTACCTGTGCTTCGTGAGCATCTATGGCTTGACGTGCCTTTATACCTTGTACTGGCTCTTCTACCGTTCTCTGAAGGAATATTCTTTCGAGTACGTCCGGCAGGAAACTGGAATCGATGACATTCCGGATGTGAAGAATGACTTTGCCTTTATGCTCCACATGATAGACCAATATGACCCTCTCTATTCCAAGAGGTTTGCAGTGTTCCTGTCTGAAGTCAGCGAGAACAAATTAAAGCAGCTCAATTTAAATAATGAGTGGACCCCCGACAAACTGAGGCAGAAGCTGCAGATGAACGCCCACAACCGCCTGGAGCTGCCTCTGATCATGCTGTCCGGCCTTCCAGACACCGTGTTTGAGATCACAGAGCTGCAGTCTCTGAAGCTGGAGATCATTAAGAACGTCATGATACCCGCCACCATCGCCCAGCTAGACAACCTCCAGGAGCTTTCCCTGCACCAGTGCTCTGTCAAAATCCACAGCGCAGCGCTCTCTTTCCTGAAGGAAAACCTCAAAGTCCTGAGCGTCAAGTTTGATGACATGAGGGAGCTGCCCCCCTGGATGTACGGCCTCCGAAATCTGGAAGAGCTCTACCTGGTTGGTTCTCTGAGTCACGACATCTCCAAAAATGTCACCCTGGAGTCTCTGCGGGATCTCAAAAGCCTTAAAATCCTCTCCCTCAAGAGCAACGTCTCCAAAATCCCTCAGGCCGTGGCGGACGTGTCCAGTCACCTCCAGAAGATGTGCATCCACAATGACGGCACCAAGCTGGTGATGCTGAACAACCTGAAGAAGCTGGTCAACCTGACAGAGCTGGAGCTGGTGCACTGTGACCTGGAGCGCATTCCCCACGCCGTGTTCAGCCTCCTCAGCCTCCAGGAACTGGACCTGAAGGAAAACAACCTGAAGTCAATAGAAGAAATCGTGAGCTTCCAGCACTTGAGAAAGCTCACCGTGCTCAAGCTGTGGTACAACAGCATCACGTACATCCCAGAGCACATCAAGAAACTGACCAGCCTGGAGCGACTGTACTTCAGCCACAATAAGGTAGAGGTGTTACCCTCCCACCTCTTCCTATGCAACAAAATCCGATACCTGGATTTATCCTGCAACGACATTCGCTTCATCCCGCCCGAAATCGGAGTTCTGCAGAGTTTACACTATTTTTCCATCACTTGTAACAAAGTCGAGAGCCTTCCAGACGAACTCTACTTTTGCAAGAAACTTAAAACTTTGAAGATTGGGAAAAACAGCCTCTCCGTACTGTCACCAAAAATTGGAAATTTACTATTTCTTTCCTACCTAGACATCAAAGGCAATCACTTTGAAGTCCTCCCTCCTGAGCTGGGAGACTGCCGGGCTCTGAAGCGAGCTGGGTTAGTTGTGGAAGAGGCTCTGTTTGAGACCCTGCCCTCAGATGTCCGGGAGCAAATGAAAGCAGAGTAGCTGATTTCTCATCAAAACGTGACTGAAATACGCTTCTACCAAATACAGTATAAAGAGTTAGGTCATCCTAATGCCTTTCCTATATTATTTTTGGTTTTTTTTTTTTTTTTTAGTTTTTTTGTTTTTCACACAAGACAAAATGTACACAAAGATTGAGTAAGGAGTATGTATTTTTTAATAAAAATTTGATTGTATTTTTTCAATGTTAATATTTTTAAGTTTTATTTGTCCTGGAAGCTAATGCATCTTGTTATTTCCTACCAACAGGAATGGGTAGTTCCTTCTGGCTTTGGGTTTTGTTTTTTTACTTAAGTTCATTCTTGTGAAAGGAAAGGAATGTAGCTCGTGTGCATTTTGGCATATTTTAAATGGGTTAAGGTAACTTTGCCAACACCATTTTTACCTTGTTCCTACTTGTCCAGGTCTCTGTTAGTACCGTCATCATGTGTACCAAGGAGTCTGGGCCGGTTGTCCTCATATCAGTGGCCTTCCCCATTGGCCAGCTTTCCACTCCGTAGTTCACATAAGTGCATTGTCACAGAGCATTGTCTTGAAAATTCTCCCTCTTCCAACACTATCAATTATATTATTTCCTGAACAACATTTTCAGTTAGCCTCAGAGGGGCTTTTCAGATGGGTGAAGAAAGCAATCCCCAGTGGTCACCAGCCCCGTGTTCATTTATCATTTGCTGTTTAACTGATTTGTATTTTCACCAACCTCCTAAAATTTGTCAGTAAAAATTAAGTACAACCCTCCCCCAACCCCAGTCCACCTCAGTATTGCCATGTGGTACTGGTGAGCAACCTTTGGGAAATTAGATTCATTTTAAAATTCTGGCAGATAATTAAATTTTAAATCATAGAATTAGAAGCCTGTTTTGAGTAATTTAATCATTTTTGATGTCTTGATATGTGGATGCATCAGATGGTAAACAATCTTGCTGCTAAGGCACTCTGTTAAAAAGCTATTCCACACAGGCCCCGCCCCTTCCCTGGGCCCTGTGCAGCCATGTTCTGCCTGCCGAACAGAACAGCCCAGCACATACGTATGTATAGTCATCCACTTTCCGTAAGCCTGCCCTTGATGCAGATGCTAGGGACGCAAGCATGGGATCTCCTCAGCTCTCTGCTTAAAATCGCTTCTCACTAAAGTCGGTCCTTTCACTTCCCAGATGTGTGACTCACCTGTGAGTGTTGTCACTCAGCAATAATTCCTGCCTGGTGGCTGGCAGAGCTTTCCCTTACCTATGTCTTCCTAAAATCCAGCCTAGTGTGGGGACTTGTGCTCCACGGTTCACTGAGTGTAAGGAAACACCTTAATTCAACCCTGAGAGTAGGAAGGACGGCCTGTTTGAAGAAGGTTTCCTCGCCCCCGTGACCTTGGCCAGCCCTGTTTTCTGACATGCAGAAGGCAGCTCTGGGGGGCACTGGGCAGACACATCGCCCTCATCTGACTTAAGACAGAGCTGAAGGGGTGTAGCTCAGTGATGAAGAGTTGGTCCAGCAGCATGCCCCAAAGCTGAGCTTAGTCACCTGGCACTACAAAACAAACAACTGGGTGATGCTCATTATTTTGAGCGGATGAGGAATGAAGGACAGATCTGTGTGACGGGCCAGCCATGTTGAGCAAGAGCTTCTGTTTTCCCTTTAAAGTTTCAGTCATGAAACTTTTTTTTTTTACTGTTATGGCTATACTTCTTATATGAAGAAATATTCAATTTTAGTATATGGAGGTCCTGAGTATAAGTGATGTATCACATTCAGAAATAGCTCTGTCTTAAAGAAGGAATGTATGGGCAGACTGTCTGTTATTGAGCATGAGTAACCTGTTGTGGAAAGGTAAACCAAGTCAGCAAATGCACTGTCTTGATTGTTAAAATTTATAGTAATTTTCAGCATCACCCTTCAAAGGGGATCTATTCAGGTTAAATACCATATTTATGCTGAAGTCTCTATGTGGCATTAACTGAAAATCCCATGTGAGTTCATAACTAAGTCACCAATAATTCAATTTTATCAAGCTTCCAAAATAATTTGATTTATTTTCGTAATGATTCTGCAGGCTGAGTCCCAACCTAAGTTGTAAATAACATCCAATAAATCAGTACAATTCTGTGACTTTATGTTTTAACCAAGAGTAAAATATTCATAGATCTTTCTATTAGATTTTATAAAACTTCCAAAGCCTCAAACCTAACTTTGAAGACTTTAAAATTTCTGATTCTTATCCTTTTTAATACAGTAAGCTTTTGTTCACATTCTTGAGTAAGATGCATTCGGTCACTATTTAGCCTTCCAATGGAAAACTCAGGTACCTGAGCTGCTGACTTTTCTAATGTTCTTCGATCCAACTCAGTGCACAGAGGCTGTTTGCCTCGTCCATCACTCTGTGTTTTCCAAGTGCTCTTCCTGAGGAGGACCAGCCAGCTCTTTGTCCAACCTCTGATTCACAGCAAACTGCTGTGCCCATCACAAATGTGCCATCTGTATTCTTAACTCCAGGGGCAGCGTCAAGCTCAAGGTGGGCAATGAAGTCCAGAAACGGAGTGCAGAACAAACAGCTGTCTGGTGGTTGTCCGGTTGGAAGGTCCTAACAGAGCCCCACCTAAGGGACTGGCAGGATGGCTTTGTGGGTAAAAGGCGTTTGCCACCCAGACTAAGGACCTGAGTTTGACTCCCAGGATCCACACAGTGGGGGGAGAGACCCAACTCCCATAAGTTGTGCTCTGGCGGCCTCCACAGAGGTGCTATGGCATGAGCACCTACACAAATCCACACACTAATGTAATTGTTCTCCATCACAAACACACCCAAGAAGGTAACACTTCAGGAGAGTATTGTGTTTTCTTGTTACAGGATTTGGTCTGGTTTTGGATATCAAAATTCTTGATGAGATAAAATCCGGTGTCTACACATGTAGGTTCTTCATGTTGCCCACCCGTCTCTTCCTTGCTGTTATAATGAAATCTGACAATCCCCATGGCGTCTTGAGCAGCAAGCAGGCCTGCTTTTCCAGGCAGCTTGGGAAATGTTCCTGCCCCACAGACTCTGTTCATTTTGATTGTAGGTCCTGCTTCGGAAGGGTCTGAGACAACTTGGATTCCTTTTTTGGGTTTCTTGGAACAAAAGAAGTCCAGTTTTTTACAGTATGCTAGTTTATGGTTTCAATTTATCTCACTCTCTAATCCAATTTCATACCAAATGCCCGATCAACAGTATTGGCATTTCAACAGTAACATTAATGGCTCACAGATACAAAATCCGTTAGCATTACTCTTGCAAATAACATAAATGTGGATGTCATTTCAGCTTCTCGGAGCATAAGACTACATTACTGTTATCCTGTGACTCCTGAATGAGATGGTGCTGAATAGTTTACATTGGGCCAGAATCCCAAGAACAGGGTCACACTCAAGTGAGCAAAAGGGCACGGTGGCCAGGAGGAGACTTTCTGGAACGGTCTGCGTGATGTTTGCATCATGTCTGTTTAGAGACAAAGTAAGAAAACTCAGACAGTCTTAACTAGAGCCACCGTGAGTTTTCCGATTTAACTCCCGACCTTCTAATAATTTGGTATCAGCCTTCCAAACAAGTATCCGTCCCCCATTCCCCTTTCCCAAAGTCACCCACTAATAAGATGGCATCTTCATGTTTAAGGGAGAGAGAAGAGAGTCTCCCTCTGCCCCCGAGGAATTATTTTTTAATCAGAGGGATATATAACATGTACAGCTTAACTTATTGGCCAAATAGCAGCCACTATGTATTTAGGGTTTGGTTTGGTGTCTGAGCCAGGGCCTTGCTTTGTAGCCCAGGCTGACCTTGAACTTGAGAACCTCGTGCCTCACCTTCCCGGGCACTGGATTGCAGGTGTTCACCCCTGACCTGAATGGCTCCTAATGCATTTGTTTGCGTCTCCGTCCTCCCTCCATGTACTCTTTGGGGTTGACACTCCACGCCTTATGTGCTTGCTCAGTGTTTTGCATTTGTTTACAATGTTCCCGTGCATTCAGACTGTCGAGCGCTGGCAAACTTCTTGGACTGTCGAGAAAAGGACTGAGAGCTGATTTGTCATAATACATGTTCATGAAAGGAAACGTCTTAATGTTATTTGGCTATGTAGTATATAGGAACAAAAATAAAGTCGTTTTTGTAACTTAATTTGGCGGTCCGTCCTTTACTTACTTGTTTTTTTAGAAATCATGCTTATCTTGTGTTCTTAAACCATTACCAAGGTTCTCTGGGCTGCAGGAAATAGGCTCCCTCTTACCGTGAGAGCTAGTTTCTATAATTGTGAATAATTGTTTCCTTCCTTAATTCACTGTACTGCATCTACCCAAGGTGTCCCTGGAGTTCCATTTGTGTAATTAGTGCTTTAATGTATAATCTGGAGTACAATTTTTGTACAGTTGCCAAATCAGATTGTACAATGGCTACCCAGCTCAGCCTTCAGTAAATACACTGATAGTTACTTAGAGGAATAAGAGTGGTCCCGCACAGCCAGAGAGGCATTCTCTAATTAAACGCACATTTACAGAAGCCCGCTACATGGACAATTCTACATACTGTTGCATAGGCGTAAGAAACCCATGGCTAGTGTTGATAACTCCCATAGCTAAGCTGCCGTCACCCATACTTTCTGGGAAGAATTGTGTTGCTGGTAGTCATGTCTGGGGAAGGATGGTTGTGATGAGGAATGGTGGGGAGGGTGATGGGAGGGGCTGAGTGAGTTGTGTTTCAGAAACAGAAGCAACTCTGAGAGCATTAGCAAGCTTTAGAGACAAAAGCTGACGCCCCAGATTCCGTAGATCGTGGCTTCAGAGCAGTGCACACAGCAGAAGAGACCCCACTAGCCACTGCTCTCCACTGTTCCACCTTCCAGTCCTTTCTTCAATAAGAGTATTGAGATAAGCTGAGGCTCAGCAAGCAATGAGGTTAGTTACTATTTGTAGCTGAAGTTTTCCTGTGTCCCGCCTGGTCCACAGCCACTCAAACCCAAGTAAACACACAGAGGCTTATATTAATTAAAACTGCTCGGCCACTAGCTCAGGCCATCCACTGACTAGTTCTTGCACTTCAATTCAGCCCATTTCTGTTCATCTATTTGTTGCCACGTGTTCCGTGGCTTTACCTATATGTTATTACATGCTGTTCCCTGGATGGCAGGATGGCATCTCTTGACTCAGCCTTCCTCTTCCCAGAATTCTCCTTGTCTGCTGATCTCGCCTATACCTCCTGCCTGGCTACTGGCCAATCAGCATTTTATCAGACCAGTGTACAAAAGCATTATCCCACAGAAACTACTCATCGCCAGCATTTCGTTTGAGAGGAAAAGTAAATGTGCAGGGGAGAGTCACCAAAGTTCATTTGAGACTTGGCAGGGATGTGTCTTAGTCACTTTTCTGTCGCTGTGATAAAACACCATAACCAAGGCAACTTACAGAAGGAACAGTTACTTGCCTTAGGGCTCCGGAGGGTAAGAAAACACCATGGCAGGGAAGCATGGTAGCAAGCCACCAGCATGCCGGCTTGAGGGGCAGTGGAAGTCCTTAGCTGCAAACAGGAAGCAGAGAGGAATGGTGAAGTCTTGTGAAACCTCAAAGCCCTCCCCAGGGACATACTTCCTCCAATAAGGCCACATCTCTAATCCTCCTCAAGTAGCCACCAACTGGGAATCAAACATGCAAGTGCCCGAGACTTATAGGAAACGTCTCATGCAAACAACCGCCATGGGGTAGTTCCAGGGTTACGCAGTGCGAGTGTTGTCCTACATAAAAAGTAAAGCACGTTTGCTAGTCACATCTATTTTTTGCATGTAACTCCAGGAGTGCAGACTGCAGTCTGGATTTCACACTTGAAAATATTTAAAAGGCCAGATATAATGACTCAGGCTTGTCATCCCAGCACTCAATATGCTGAGGAAGCTTGCTTCCAGTTTAAGGCTATCCTAGGCTATCTAAACAAACTCCAGTCCAGCCTAGACTGCAGCATGGAATGGAAATAAGTAAATGTAAATTTATAAACCTGTTTGAACCCAGCAATGTACAAATAAGCACCTGCATGACCAGCCATGACATAAATGAGTGTTTTCTGAGCTTTAATATTTTATATAAATTATACAAAGTAAGCAACAGTACTATTAAACGTCTATACCAAGTGGCCCATTGCAATTGATGCAAAGATTCTTCTACTAGGAAAGTCCGAAAGCAAGTAACACATGGGCTGTCTCTCTCTCTTTTTTTTCATTCCTTATAGAATTAATTTTATCACAAGTCAACTTACACCCAGACAGACACTATTACTGTGTTTGAAGCCAGACATCATGGTTCACATGTGTGATCTGACTTAAAAAACTGAGACGGAGATTATGATTTCAAGGCCAGGTTTGGCTTCATAGCAAGACCCTGTCTCAAAATTAAATAAGCAAGTACATTTAAAAATAAATGTTTGGTGTACCAAGCTTTTTCTTTTGGGGCCACCAACCAGCTCCCAAATCATGACACAGAAACTTATTATGTTCTTTGAATGCTTAGCCTTAGCTCTTATTTTAATCTGTTTCTCTTTATCTACATTTTGCCTCTGGGCTTTTTACCTTCCTTCCTTCCTTCCTTCCTTCCTTCCTTCCTTCCTTCCTTCCTTCCTTTCTTTCTTTCTTTCTTTCTATCTTTCTTTCCTGCAGGTGGCTGCCTGGCTTCTGGCCGTAAGTGTGACCTTCTCTTTCTTCCTCCTCCACCTCATTCTTCTTCCCTAGATTTCTCCTCTTCCTTATTCTCTCTGTCCACCAGCTATTGGCCATTCAGCTTTTTATTAGACCAATCAGGTGCCTTAGGCAGACAAGGTGAATCAGGAACACATCTTTTCATAATTAAACAAATGCAGCATAAACAAATGTAACACATCTTTACACAGTTAAAGTAATACTTCACAACATAAACAAATGTAACACATCTTTGCCTAGTTAAATGTTCCACTACAGTTTGGACCTTATTGCAAATTTCAGGTATATAGATCTTGAGAAAAGAGACACACATGCACATTTCATACTCTATATTTAACCCACAGTTACAATTTAAAACATCAGTTTCCAAGAAGTGATTCCGTATGACCAGAAACTCACAGCATTTCCTTCCTTATAAGCTGTGAGGGTTCTTGGAGTTGTGAGTTCACACAGACTGTGTGGGGTGACTATTGAGGTCACATTCTCAGCGACACTGCTTGGCTTCAGACAGCATTCTTAGGTTGAAGTAACCCAAGGGTTAACTTTGAGACTAATTAATTTGTTGAGACAGAAGTGGTGAAAAGTTTAGGAAAGAGTGGCGGATTGTGTTTGTGCAGCTGAGTTTGCCCAAGCTGTGTTTCTTCGATGATCTTGATGTCAGTTTGGTGGCGTTTAGGGTCATCATGGAAACAATTCCAGTGCATGACTGTGAGGTTTTCAAGGTGAGGTGAATTGCAGTGGAAAGACTCATCCTAAAGATTGACAATACCAGGGGCTGGAGAGATGGCTCAGAGGTTCAGAGCACTGACTCCTCTTCCAGAGGTGCTGAGTTCAATTCCCAGCAATCACATGGAGGCTCACAACCATCTATAATGAGAGCTGGTGTGCAGGCATACATGGAGGCAGAACACTGTATATGTAATAAATAAATATTAAAATATTTTTTTTAAAAGAGTAAAATGATCTTAATTTAAAAAAAAAGCCGGGCGGTGGTGGCGCACGCCTTTAATCCCAGCACTCGGGAGGCAGAGCCAGGCGGATCTCTGTGAGTTCGAGGCCAGCCTGGTCTACGGCGCGAGATTCAGGAAAGGCGCAAAGCTACACAGAGAAACCCTGTCTCGAAAAACCAAAAAAAAAAAAAAAAAAAAGATTGGCAGTACCATTCTATGGGCTGGAGATCCAACCTGAATAAGAGGGAGAAAGTGAGCTGAGGGCTAGCACCTGTGTCTCTCTTCTGCTCCATGACTGTGGACTCAAAGCAGCAGGCATTCCGCCTGTGCCTCCCCCACCGTGACCAACTGCACTCCCTGGAACAATGACTCTAAAAAAACCCCTCCTTCCCTGAGTCGTTCCTATTGCGAGCTTTATCACAGCCGTGAGAGAAGTGACTGGTGTGACTTCTTTGTAACTTCGACTTCTTTATGAAAAATCCTTTATAGGGCAGTCAGTCCCCAGAAATACCTGAAAAGTCGTGAGCAGTACTCTTTAAACTGCCACATCATGGGGCTTTTCTGTCAATGTGTGTATCAGGAAATCTGCTAGTTCAGAATCAGAAGGCTGCTTTTATCCGCTCTCTCCAGGTCCTCTGCTCTAGTGTGACTCGGAAGCGTTCCTGGTAGTCACACTCTGAGTCTCAACAGCAGCCTCAGCCTGGTGATGGACCTCACTGTTTTTTTTTTTTTTTTTTTTTTTTTTTTTTTTTTTTTTTTTTTTTTTTTTTTTTGGTTTTTCGAGACAGGGTTTCTCTGTGTAGCTTTGCGCCTTTTCCTGGAACTCACTTGGTAGCCCAGGCTGGCCTCGAACTCACAGAGATCCGCCTGGCTCTGCCTCCCGAGTGCTGGGATTAAAGGCGTGCGCCACC
Source organism: Peromyscus californicus insignis (assembly GCF_007827085.1). Taxonomy (NCBI): domain Eukaryota; kingdom Metazoa; phylum Chordata; class Mammalia; order Rodentia; family Cricetidae; genus Peromyscus; species Peromyscus californicus. The sequence goes on from NW_026294424.1 coordinate 95,940,601, forward strand.
ACCGCCCGGCGGACCTCACTGTTTTATGCATCAAGAAACAGACAGGATGTTGGCAGTCTTTGGGTCTGTGAGTTCATACTGTAAAAATGCAAACCAGATATTAGGTTTCAGTCACAACAACTCCGCCTGAACATTTACCTGCATAAATGTTTAAGTAACATGTAAAGGATCAGATTGTACACACAAACACCAGCAGAGGAGTTAAATACCGATTTAACCACATAAACTTTGATGTGGGGCCGTGAAAATGACGCTGCCACTTGCTTAACAGGTGACCTCCTACTATTTAATGTGCTGTCCAAAATTTAGAATTTGCAGTTTAGTTCAAATGCTAATGTTTTTTAAAAAAAAGTCTCAACTAGAGCAAACCAGCTAGATGATATTATTGCATAATCTAACTCAGAAAGTTCTAGGGACTACTGGTTCTTTCAGTTGCAGATCTGATCAAGATCCCGTATCAAAAATGAAAGTCCAATAAACAAATAAAATAAAAATTTGAAATTTAAAAGCTGAGCACGATGGTTCATACCTCTAAACTCAGCACTCAGAAAATGGAGGCAGGAAGATCCCAAGTTTGAGACCAACCTGAGCTATGTAGCAAAACCTTGTCTCAAAAACAAAATAGTTTAAAAGTAACTCTAAAAGCTTTATGACATCATTTTCTGTAGCACTGACCACACTGTGGGGACCGTTACCAAGCATAGCTTGTATTCTCTCCTAAAAACGCTTTAGAATCCTATGTGTTTTCAGTGTGCACAGGGAGAAAGAAAAACATACAAAAATATATCCCATACTCTGTAGGTGCTTAAGGGAGTAAGTGTATATGAATGAACAGGCTGGAGCCTATGGAACAACCTGAGATATTTATCTTTAAGGGATTTAATATATTTAAATTTCTTCTAATGGTTTAGATTTGCATTGTGATTTGGGCCACTCAGCTTCACTGGGGTGATTTTAGAACCCTGTCCTATTTCTCCATCAGAAGTCCAAGGAGTACAGAACCAAGCCTTAAGTGAGCAGCACTCACCATTGGGGCTCTACCAGGTAGGCTCCATGAAATAAGTAATAAATAAATCACTACCGCTCACTCAATCAAGAGGCCTGGATGAGGTTCTCTCATCAAAGTCCATCCTCAGTGAGTGTCTTAGAGCCTCCACAGTGAAGGAACACAAACTGGGAGGCAGAAATGGGAATTTAACATCACGGAGAGAAAGAGTCTAAATTGGAGGTCTCCATCAGGTCTCTCCCCTCAGAGATGGGGAACCCCCGCTAAAGAAGGGGAACCCTGGAGAAGAAGGGGGAGAAAGATTGTAGGAGCCAGAGGGTCAAGGACATCTGGAGAACAGATCACAGAATCAACTGAGCAGGGCTCACATGGGCTCACAGGGTCTGGAGCAGCAACCATGGGGCCCACATGGGTCTGCACCTGGTCCTCTGCGTCTATACTGCGGCTGTCGCTTGGTGTTCTTGTGGGACTCCTAACTGTGGGAACGGGTGTGTCTCTGGCTCTTTGCCTGCTCTCGGGACTCCTCTTCCTGTTGGGTTGCCTTGTCCAGCCTCCGTGTGAGGGCTTTCGCCTCATCTTGTTGTGTCTTGTTTTGTCCCATTTGACCGTCATCTCGTGGAGGCCTGCTCTTTTCTGAAGAGGAAGCAGAGGGGAGAACGGAGGTGGGGGAGCTGGGTGGAGCGGAGGGAGGGGAAACTGTGGTTAGGATGTATTGTATGAGAGAAGAATCTATTTTCGAGTACAAAAAGAAGAAATTCAACATCCCAGTTTTTTTTCACTTGGTTTTGGTTTGGGCTTTGTTTGGCGGGTCTCGCTGGGTAGCCCCGGCTGGCACTAAGCTCCGTGGTCCTGACTTGGGGTTCTAACTGCTGGGTCTGTGAGTGTGCGCTGCCACACCCAGTTTCTCAGTTCTGCCTTTGGCGCATTAACAGCACAGCTGTGTTTCTGAGGACTGCGAGGGGTGTGGTAGTTTGCAAGAAGTCCTCGGTGGCCCCTGACTCATAGATGTGTCACCCCCATCTCTGCTTTCCCTTTCACATGGCACTTTTCTGGGTGTGTCAACATCTAGGTCCAAATTTTCCCTTCTGCGAGGACATGGTATGCCAATTTCCTTTCTGTTGATGTGATAAAGATACCCTGGCAAAAAAGCAACTTCGTGGGCCAAGCATTGTATCACATGCTTTTCATCCCAGCACTTAGTAAGCAGAGGCGGGCAGATCTTTATATCGTCTACATAGAGAGTTCCAGACCAGCCAGGGTTATCTAATGAGACTCTGGATTAAAAAAATTATTATTATTATTATTATTTTTTTAAAGAGGCTAAGAGGGAAAGTGTTCATGTTAGCTCACGACTCCGGGTAGGTGGTAGGAACCTAAAACAGTCACACCACATCTATCATCAAGAACAGGGAGAAATGGGTATGTGGATGCTCAGTAGCCTGCTTTCTCTGTCCTCTCTTCTACAGTTTGTGTAGAATTCCTGCCTAGGGAATTGTGCCTCCCACAATGGACTGAGTCTCCCCCATTAGTTAAAGTAATTGAGACAATCTCTACAGACATCCCTCACTCCGGCTTCCTTCCCAAGTGATTGCGTGTGACTTCAGGTTGACAATTAAACCAACCATGACACATGGTGATATTAGACTTCTGCAAACACTGGTTTCACATAGGATCTTAGACTTGATCTTCATCAAAAACCTACCTTCTTGGTATGGAGAGCTGGGACTTCAACCCCTGAGATGCGTAGACAGAATCAAATCTGAGATGCTGGGTGAGATACTTCTCTGTATAGATAAACCTATCCTACTAGAAACAGAAGTTAGATCCTTGAAGACTGCTAATCCAAAAGTTTTCAGATAGTGTTATGACTTAGCAGTTAAAAGCATGTACCCTCTTAGACAAGATCTGAGTTTGGTTCTAGCATCCACATCCAGCAGCTCACAACTGCCTGTAACTCCAGTTCAAAGGGATCTGATACCCTCTTCTAGCCTCCTTAGGTAACTGCACTCATGTGCACATACTCTACACAGTTACACATTCATATGCATAGTTTAAAAAAAATAAAAATCGGGGCTAGAGAGGTGGCTCAGCAGTTAAGAGCACTAGCTGCTCTTCCAAAGGACCCAGGTTCAATTCCCAGCACCCACATGGCAGCTTACAACTGTCTGTCACTCCTGTTCCAGGAAATCCAACACTCACACAGACACACATGCAGGCAAAACACCAATGCACATAAACTAAAAATAAATAAATAAATCTTCTTTTAAATATAGTGATCCAACAGGCTCTAGTTCTCCATCTTGGGAAGACCCCTGCACATAAGGCCCCTGGTTTTGTATCTGCCCTAATGCATGTACATGCACCTGTTTCCATATAGTAAGCCTGTCCAAAACGTGACAGTGTGAAGGAACTCTTTTATGACACTCATACTCTCAGTAAATTTGGAGAAGATACGGTGAAGACAGCTCCTTGGTTGGCAGGACTGGATGGCTGGGAGCTAGAATTCCATCCATGGAGGCATCTTTATCCAGTATCAGGCATTTGCCTCTGTTTACAGGCTGAAACCTTGGCTGGGCCAACCAGCCAGAACAAGCTTCTCCACACAGCCTGGGTGTCTTCCCAGCATGGCAGCTTCAGGGTGTGAGACGTGTCATGATAGCTTAGGGCTCCCAAATGAATGTCTGAACACACGGGAGGGAAGCTTACCACCTTTTATGGGCTGATCTTGAAAGTCACACACATCGCTCCTGCTGTGCAGTGTCACCTGAGCCAATGTAGAGCTTGTCCAGCTTTGGACAGATGCACAGAAACCATAGACCCCACCTTCCTGTTGGAGAAGTGTCGGAGAGGGAAAGAGGAAAAACAGAGAAAGACTGAGGGAGAGAGAGAGGAAGGAGAGAGAGACAGAGCTGGGAACACATGATTGTAAGTTCACTGTCCTAGTTTTCATTTCCTGTTGCCATATAAAATACCCTGAAGGAATTAAATTAAGGACAGAAATAGATTTATTTCAGCTCACAATTCCAGGTTACAGACTGTCAGTGGGGCAGGGCTTGGAGGAGCTAATCACATAGTCAAAAGCAGAGAGAGAATGAATGCATGCGTGCCTACTTGTGTTTAGTCCCCTCTTTACTTTGCACATATACAATGCAGAATCTCACACACACACACACACACACACACACACACACACACACACACACACCAGAATGCTGCCCTCCACAGTGAGTAGGTCTTCCTACCCATTTCTGAAATTAAGGCAATATCTCACAGACATGCCCGTAGGCCTACCTGATCTAGACAGTCCCTCATCGAGACTTTCTTCTCAGGTAATTCAAGATCATGTCAAATTAACAATTAGTACTAACCATCACAAATACATACATACTTATACACAGACGGTATTGTGGCCATCTGTGAAACGTGCAATCTGTCACTGTCACACAATCCCATCCTAACCTTTCCTGTCATAAATGGAGGTAACACTTCCACAGCTCCATGTGTAAGGCTAGCCCTACCTTAGCGCTACTGTCATTTACAGATGAGAGGTATGGGATTCATAAAGAATGAATTTCATTCATTGCACCAATTATTGTAGAAAACTGAGAAAGTCATTTTTTTCTTCACCCTTTTCCTTTTTTTCACAACAGGACATCTTGGGAGAGTGTACATCATAAAGTTACTTAAAGAAAACTGTTGTTCTTTTTTATTAAACCTCATTTTTAAGGATTTTCTTTTCATTTTTAAATTACGTATATCTGAATATGTGCGCATGAGTGTAGTGCCCTGAGAGGCCAGCAGAGGGAGTTGGATCCCCTGGAGCTGCAGTTTTAGGAGATTGTAGGCCACCTGGCATGGGTGCTGGAAATTGAACTCAGGTCTTCTACAAGAGCAGCATTAAGTTCCCTTAATTACTGAGCCATCTCTCCAGCCTCTCACATTTTGACAATCATCTTTCTGCAGGGTTTCAGCTAACACTTTCACAAATTTCATTTAATTATCAGGTGTTTCTCCCAGTATTAGCCCAAAATGTCCAGTAGTGTTCAGCAACACATGCGTTGTACACAGATACACATGTGCACATAGCCCTGGTGACCTACACAAACTCTAAGAGAAAGCGTCTTACTGGTTTCAGTGCTTAAAAAAAGAATGGAAACTGGGTGGCCTCAGCAAAGCCCTTTAGCCTCTTTCTATTCCAATCCCAACAGAGCCCTAGCCAGCTGCCCCCTCCCAGGGCAGACTTCAGTGAAGGTGACAATCCTCTACAGTAACCAAGACAGGCAGACGTGCCCTGAAGGCACAGATCTGGTTCAGTTGCCTTTCCAGCGGGCCACACCCTTCCAGCTCAGTAGGAACATTTGAGGCTTGTAAAAGTTTTCTAGGAAACAATTACTCATGAGCAAAGGGACCAGAAAAGTTCCAGAGATGATCTCCAGCAGGCATTTTAAAGATGACTAGCAGCAGGCAGCCTGCCGGATTACGCCCAATAGAAACTATGACTACGCAACGCCACAGTGAGATCCGCCTCATGCCTCCAGCTTGCTGAATCTTCAAAGCAACTCACTGAGGGCTCCCCTCACCCATGTTCACTCTTGTAAAAATCCACCAACATATTCAGCTAGAAGGAGGAGGAGGAGGAGGAGGAGGAGGAGGAGGAGGAGGAGGAGGAGAACTCAGTAACATGTCATCTAGGATGAGGTTATGTGGACAACAGCAGCTGGTCTGTGGTCCTGTAAGAATCAGAGGAAGTCAAGTTCTTCCTCCCCTCACATCATGCCCTCTGAGCCCCCTTCCCTCCCTCAGGATGCATAAATTCCCAGTGTGCTCATATTTTCGGGCCACTGACTCTGCCCCTGTTTCTACAGAGATCTTTCCTTCAGCAGCTCACCATTCCACAGGCTCCCTCTCTGATCTAGTGTTTTGGTCTCTATCTAGTCCTACAAAGGCAAGTCTGCCCTGTCCCTTCATCTCTCCGGGTACTCACAGCAGGCTTCTGTACATTTCAGAGACTGGTGAGCATTTGGATAGATGTCAGGGCTTGCAGGAGAGCTGTGCAAACCCCTTTGGAACTACCTGTTGTAAAGGAAGCCCCGCCCATGCCACCTTCTGGTCTCCTCCCCCCAACCCCTAACCCCCCACCCCCACCCCCACCCCGCTGCACCTCCCACTCTTCACCTCGGAAGGCAGAGTTAATGCTCTCCTTTCCTGGCCTCCCACTCTTCAGTTCCCCACTCTTCAGTCACCCTAGCAGCTCATCCAACGTTTTTGTTGTTGTTTGTTTTGTCTTCTTAGGCAGAGTCTTACTGTATTAGTCAGGCTGGTCTTGAACTCGTGGGTGTTGTGGAGTATTCACCAGAACAACTGCTCCAACATGGGTTTAAGCCAGCCACCTACTACTACACTGGGAGCTCAAGATCCCAGTGTGTAGCATGGAGTCTTTCTCAGGTTGAGCTTTTAAGCACAAAAACCATGCCCTGGGTTGACATACTTCAGTTAACAAGAACAGTTAGCCAGAAGCAGAACTACAGAAGCCAAAAAGCAAGGTGAGTACATTTAGAGACTTTCCCAGAACTATGGGCTTTGATGGATTAGGTCTTTATTTTCATGTTTGGCGGACGGTGCTGTCTACATGCTGAGTTTTACAGTCTGAATGGTACTTTCATCATGGAGTCAGTTGTGCTAAGGTCTGGAGCCCTGTTCCAGTGGACTCATGAGATCTTGCCTCCTGGGAAGCTGAACTTCAAATGCTATCATTGCACCCAGCCTCCTAGTTTTCCTCAACACACTACCACCTTCCAGGGAACTCTGGTGTCTGCTTTGCAACTGACCCATCAAATCCCTGCCTGACCCGCGCCCCTTCCTACTGTCTTCTCAGAGTCCTCTGAACGCTAAGGCTTACTGCTCAGTTTTCAGTGCCCCATAGGTGTCCTTACCTGGCCCTCGGTGCCCTGATTTGCATGGCTGTTAACTTTCGGACCTTCCTATAGTGACTTTTGGGTTTCTGCCTCTGGCTAACACCTCTTTTCTCCCTCCTACCCTGCCTGTGTTCCGGACATCGCTGCTTATCCTGCTGTCTCAAACTGAAGGACTAAAAGCAAATATAAATGTGGCGAGTGTGTGTGTGTGTGTGTGTGTGTGTGTGTGTGTGTGTGTGTGTGTGTGTCTGTATGTGTGTGTGTGTGTATGGCCAGTGCTATGGCCTCCACGCCACCTCCCCACACACAGCTCAGGCTCCCTTCCTGCCCACTCTCCCTCCTTTTCTCCACCTCCAGACTAGGCTCACAAATGTGTCTGCTCTTCCTCCTCCTCTGCTCCAAACACCTTCCGTTTTCTGCTCTGGTCTGCAGGCTTCTCTGGCTTTCCGGATTCTCCACAAACTAAGCCTGGCTTGTGTTTCCTGTGATCCAAAACGAATTCAAATGCTCACTATGCAGTTCCCCGACTGTGACCTTGAGCTGATGCAGTTAATGTTCTATTCTTTGTTTATAGGAAGGATATCCATATCCTGGCCTGTGCTGGGCAGTTTTATGACAACTTGACACAAGCTAGAGTCATCGGAGAGGAGGGAGCCTCAATTAAGAAAATGCTCCCTAAGATCAGGCTGTAGGCAAGCCTGTAGGACATTTTCTTAATAAGTGGTTGAGCTAATTGTCAGTGGGGCTATGCCTGGGTTGGTGGTCCTGGGTTCTAAAAGAAAGCCAGTAAGCGGCAAACCCCCCCTCCCACCTCATGGCCTCTGCATCAACTCCTGACTCCAGGTTCCTGCCCTATTTTAGTTCCTGTCCTGACTTCCTTCAGTGATGGAGTATGATGTAGAAGGGTAAGCCAAATAAATCCTTTCCTCCCCGACTTGCTTTTGGTCATGGTGTTTTCAGCAACAGTAACCCTAACTAGAATGTAGTCCCTCCCCAGAAGCACTGGATACTTTGTATCCTGGTGCTGGGAACATTCCAATTCTGTCCTGACTAAGTCGTAAATTTCTCCTCATCATTTATTACCAGTCCTGTTTCCAATCAAAATAGAGACTCTGTGCCCATGGCCTCCTTCCTGCTTCTTCTCAGTGATATAACCGTAAGTTTTGATAGCAGGAATGTAAAGTGAAGTGGCCATGTAACAGCATATGTAAACCAGCCAGGTGGAAGCCCGCTGTGTCAAGATGCAGTTAGAGCGTGGGGCTGAGTGGAACTGGGAGAGGGACTCTTTTCCCCAAAGCTCAAGGATGTCAGGTTGCTGGCAATATAGACGGTAAGGGCTGAGGCCAAATGTCTAGCCTGGCCTTCCAAGCCAGGAATCCACACGACGTAATGTGTCATTGTCATACTTGGCCCTGTTTACATCCCGCCTCTGCTGCTTTCCCGACGCATCTGCTAGAGAAAAGCCCAGGTTCCTGAGGTGTGCACAGTCTCTTCGTCTTAACAGCTGCTGCGGATGGGCGGCATCAGGTACGTGACTTACGTATTTACACAGCTCAATACTTCAGCGCTTATTCTTAAGAAGTGTGAGGGCTGAGAAAATAAGCCCAGTCAGTAAAGAGCTCGCTGAGCAAGTGTGAGGACCTGAGTTGAACCTCAGCACAAACATAAAGAGCACACTTCCAATCCCAGCACTGGGAAAGTGGGGACAGGCAGATCCTCGGGGCTCGCTGGCCAGTTAGTCTAGCTTAATCAGCAAAGCTCAGGTCCCAGTGAAAGACCCTGTCTCAAAAAAACAAGGTGAGTGGTTCCTGGGTGGGAGGGGACTGGTGTTTGACCCCTGGCCTCTGCATGAGCTTACACACACGTGCATACATGCACATGCGCGCGCACACACACACACACACACACACACACACACACACACCCCACATTTGCTAGTTTTATGATGACATGCAGCTCAAAGTCTAGAAAATGTAAAAGCGCCTACAACAGCAAACATTTTCCTAAAATCAACACTAATTTAATGATTTAATGCCCACAATGCACTGGGCACTGTCTAATAGACAGTAAATTTGAATCCTGGCCTTCGAAGAGCCGGAGCACCAAAACATAGTCACGGTGAGCAGTCACCAGCGGGCAGCACAGCAGGGAGGCGGGTGTGTGAGCAGATCCTTTAGAAACCCATGCACTTTGTGGTTGACCAGCACTCTCCCACCACCTTCCTGGTACCAGACATCCTAGGTGTTGAAGGACGACAAGCGAGGGGCTGGGGAAGATACTCCGGTCAGTTAGGTACTTGGCACACACTTGAGTCGGATCCCCAGTACCACATGAAAAGCTGGGTATGTTAGCACACACTAGTAATCCCAGCACTAGGGAGGCAGAGACAAGAGGATCCCTGGAGACCACTGGCCAGGGAGCGTAGCCCAGTTACAGAGCTTCTTAAGACCCAGTGGGAGAGACCCTGACTCAGGAAGAACAAGGTGGGCAGCTCCCGAGGACCACCACCCAAAGCTGGCCTCCAGCCTCCACCAAGAGCACACAGACACACCCACATTTAGACACGCACAAAGAGAGGATGGGGGGCTGGAGAGGGGGCTCAGTGGGTGAGAGCACTTGCTGCTTTTGCAGAAGCTGGGGTTCATAACCATCTTTATCTCCAGTTTCAGAAGAACCAAGCCCCTTTCTGACACACATGCCCACTTCTGACCAAGAACCAGAGACACAGGTAGTATGCAGACATACATGCAGGCAAAACACTCACATACATAAAATACATAAATCTGAAAAAAATAGAAAGGATAAAAATCTAATAATGTGACCTTTGTTCTCAAAGAGTCCATAAGCTAACACGAAAAGACAGTTGCATAGTCAAATAGCTCCAATGTGTCATAAAAGCTAGCCTCAAAGCCGGCTAATACTAGAATCACAAGGAAGGTGGGACCCCCAAGATACCTTCCCAAAGAAAAAATTCCAGCAGGGAACCTTGGCTGAATCTTCATGCAGTGGATGAAGACATGACATGAGAAGATGTTAGGGAAAGGAATTTCTGGAAGTGAATAGAGGTCTGAAATATGGTGTCACTGGAGGGCATGGGGCAAGGGAAAAAAAGTTCATGGATCACTAGAATAGAGAGCAGTGTTGGGGAATATTATTTTAAGGTGTGTTCTTTCAGCTTTCACCTCAATATCTGGCTCTGGGTTTTTTATTAATAAGACCATTTAGCAATTTGTGTTACAGAGCAGAAAAAGAAATGCTAGGGTAATGTAGAAGTAACCATCTTATTAAATAAGAAACACAGAGCCAATGTAAAGATAAAAGCCCAAGAGGTCAGAGCTAAGAGCCTTACCCTTCCTGCTTCAGCGATCCTCTTCAGCCAAGAGAGACCTACTTCCTGTGTGTTTGTTTTTATATAGACTATCTGTTCTGCCTTCTCATTGGTTGTAAACCCAACCACATGACCACCTCGACACTGCCTGTCTGTACAGACCTCCAGGTCTTCTATGGTTGGTATTGAGATGTGTTTCCAATGCTGGCTGTATCCTTGACCACACAGAGATCTACCTAACTCTGCCTACCACGTGCTGGGATTAAAGGTGTGCACCACCAACGCCCAGCTTTTGCTATGGCTCTAATAGCTCTGACCCCCGGGCAACTTTATTTATTAACATACAATTAAAATCACATTTCAGTACAAATAAAATATCACCATATTTCCCCTTTTCTATTTTAATAAAAAGGGAAAAGGTTATAACTAACATAAGAAAAACTATATACAAAAGTACAATAACTATATACAATATATATAAGTAATAAATACCTAAACAATGTCTAATCCATTTGTATTTGACAAATTCAGAGAAAATAATTCCATTATCTATCCTATTTTGGTAAGTCCAAAATGTACCTAATTCACTTTCTATCCTAACCAGTCTTCAACTATAACTAACTAATCTTCAACTATAACTAACTATTCTTCAACTCCCTCAGAGACCCAAGAAGGAAATAATATTACCTAACAAAAATAAAAACAGGAAGTGCATGCAAGCAACTTCCAAAAAATTTGTGAGTTGACAGAAACAGCTAGCTGCCTGGACAGTCACCTGAGGTTTCTCCGCAGTGTTGGGGTGTCATCTTCAGCCTATAGGCTTAGCGTATCTGACAGACTCATTTGTGAAGTACAACAGCCATTGGAAGTGATATGTAAAAAATTTCCTAAATCTATAATTTATCATTACATGGATGATATTTTACTAGCTGACTCAAATGCAGATACTTTAGAAAGAATGTTTGAAGAAGTAAAGAAAATTTTGCCTTGCTGGGGTTAACAAATTGCTCCTGAAAAGATACAAAGAGGAGATTCTATTAATTATTTAGGATATAAAATAGAGCTACAAAAAATTAGACCCCAAAAGGTGAAAATTAGGAGAGATCGACTACAGACTCTTAATGACTTTCAAAGATTATTTGGAGACATTTTCTCATCTATGAACTATTGTTGGGGTAAAAAATGATGAACTGCATAATTTGTTCAAAACCTTAGAAGGTGACAAGGACTTAAATAGTCCAAGAGAATTATCACCTGAAGCTGAGAAGTTGGCCAGGTGAGGTGGCTGTAGCCTGTTCTGTCTTTCTCAGCTTCACCCCAGTACTTGGCTCTGGGTTTGTTTTATTAATAAGACTCGATAAGATTCATGCTACATCTGGCGCCCAACGTTCGTGGTACGAATTCATGAAAAAGCCTGTTGCCTGTGGCCTTGCGGACCCCAGCTCAGACCTGAGCTACACTCGGCCGGTTGTGGTGGAGCATGCTGGTAGGATTTACTGAAGAAGGCAGAGGCAGAAGGATCCGGAGTTTGAGTCCAACCTAGGAGAAGCTTTGCTGGGGCCAAGCCACAAACAGTGGTGGGACCATGGAGGCAGCGGTTGCTGCTCCACGTTGCCAGCTTCTTCTCATCGTGTTGCTGACTGTGGTGATACTGATACCTGGGACAAAGGGTTTACTGCTGCTTATTCAGAGAAGAATTGCCAGGACCATCATGTTACAAGAAAGTATCAGCAAAGGTCAGTTTGGAAAAATTTGGCAAGACAAATGGTGGGGAAAAATTGCTGTGAAAATATTCTCTTCTAGGGAAGAACATTCATGGTTCCAAAAGACAGACATTTATCAGGCTGTGTTTGCTCCAAACCACAGAAGAGGCACAAAAAAAAAAAAAAAAAAAAAATGTCTGCAGGGAACCGTGACCACGCCTAACAGCGACTTTGAAATGTTCAAAAAGAAGACAGGACTCCACAAAGATGATTCCACATGGACTATGATAAAGCCATTAAGCCGATTAACACCACGGAAAGATTGCCTTTGGACTACAAACTGGTCAGGACAATTTCGAGATGACTAGCTGAGATGATCCAGCCTGACAGACTACTCGAGCAAGGACTTGTGACAAGCCCTGAACTTTCTTTTTATGCAGAGACTGGACAAATGATACAGGACTTGACAATTAACCCAAAAATTTTCTTTTCAAGATTCCCTAAAGATATCTTCACCCCTAGAAAGAAAAAAGAAAAACAGAATAAGATATGAGATAGATCATCGAATCTACTCTGAGAAAAAAGATAAAGAAATAATAGGATAAATAGGTAGATCACTGAATCTACACTGAAGAAAAAGGGGAAGATATAAAAATGACAAAAGGTAGACTACTGAATCTATTATGAAAAGAAAAAAGAGAGAATATGGATATGATAAGATAAAAAGGGAGATTATGGAATCTACTTTTAAAAAGGAACTACTTGTTTTAAATAAGATAAAAGTAATGAAAATTTTTTGGTCTGAGTTTATCAGATGTTACTGGACTGGACTGGACATTGTTAATATATATAATGGAGTTTTTATCTGAATCTGTCAAATGTTAATGGACTAGACATCGTTAATGTAATCTTGACTGTGTATATTGTATATACTTACTGGATATAATTTTTTTGTATTAGTTATAAGCTTTTTAAAATTTTAGACAAAAAGAGAGGAAATGTGGTATTGTGTTCCCCCAAATATTGTGCATGCTAATAAACTTATCTGGGGTCAGAGACAGAGCAGCCACAATATTAAACATAAAGGCTAGGCAGTGGTAGCACACACCTTTAATCCTAGCATTCCAGAGGCAGAGATCCATGTGTTCAAGGATTCAGACAGGCATGGTGACTCATCACGCCTTTAATCCCAGAAAGCAAGCCTTTAATCCCAGGGAGTGGTGGTAGAAAGCAGAAAGGTATATAAGGCATGAGGACCAGAAACTAGAAGCATTTGGCCTGGTTAAGCATTTGGCCTGGTTAAGCATTTGGCCTGGTTAAGCATTCAGGCTTTTGAGCAGCAATTCAGCTGAGACTCATTCTGGATGAGGACTCAGAGGCCTCCAGTCTGAGGAAGCAAGACCAGCTGAGGATCCAGCGAGGTGAGGTAGCTGTGGCTTGTTCTGGCTCTGATTTTCCAGTGTTCACCCCAATAACTGGCCTCAGGTTTGTTTTATTAATAAGACCTTCTAAGATTCATGCTACATCGATCATCTTGAGGGCACCCTGTAAATGATATGCTAGAATGCTTTATCTTAGCTTTCCAGCATCAGGAAGTGGGAAAAAGTACAATCCTGAGTCAGAGTCAAGGCCAGGAAAGGGCCTGGGCTGAATTGGGACAGTGGTTACCTAGCATGCGTGGAGCCCTGCGTTTCATCCCCAGGCCGCTTAAAAGCAGACATCGTGGAACATGCCTGTGATCCCCAGCACTTGTGAGGTGGAGGCAGGAGGACCAGGAATTGAAAGCTATCTACTGGCTACACAGCAAGTTAGAGGCCAACCCAGGCTGCATTGAGATCTTCCTCAAAACAAGGGCAGGTGGCTGGAGAGAGGGCTCAGTGAATAAAGAACTTGCCTTGAAAGTGTGGGGACTTGGGTCCAGATCCCCAACACTTACGTAAAAGCTGTGTGGGCACAGTGGCCTTCCTGTAGACACAAAGTTCAGGAGACAGAAGCAGGGCATGCCCAAGCAAGCTGGCTAGCTCCACCGGAGAGCTCTGGGTCCAGCGAGAGACCCTGCCTCCATAAATAGAGAGCTATCAAGAAAGACACGTCACACCAACCTCCGACCCCCACTATACATACAGGCACAGAGGTACACGTGCACCTGCACATGTGTGAACATGCATCCATGCACAACACACAAAAATACAACCAAAAAAATACATTGAGAGAGAAAAAAAATAAGGCCAGGGTAGTTTTATAGTTTGAGACCTTCCTCTTTGTTTTTAAGTCCTAATAAGAAGAAAGAGCTTTCATTGGTCTTACACAGAACCAAGGCCACAGGGAGTAGCCGAGTCAGCAGATTGACAGCGCCCAGAGCAAACCTCTCTGTGCAAAGCGAGACTCTAACACTAATGTGTTGCACCAGCTTGTCCCTGGCATCCTCACTAGACTCCAGGGAAAGCACCCAGCAGACTCATGTTCCTGTGTCCCTGCCTGTCCCATGGCATACTCTGCTCTCTGCCCTGGCTTGGCTGCCATTGTTTTAGCAATCCAGCTGAAGGTAAGAATTTGCTGTAAAGTCTGGAGAGACGGCCCAATGGGGAGAGTGCTTACGGGGAGAGTGAAAGGACCTTGGCTGGGGTCTCCAGGGCTCACGTGAAAAGCCAGGTGTGATAGCAAGAACTAGAATCCAACTGCTGGGGTGCAGAGCCCGGACAATCCCAGGGCTGGTTCACCTGCCACCCTGAGGTCCTTTGGTCTCAGAGCACAAGCTAGTTTACCCAGGTGGTGTCTGCCCACCCCGCCCAGCTTGCCTGCTTTTCAGGAGGTTAACTGGAGGGCAAAGGACACGCTCCACTGGGCTAAGTGTCCCCAGCTGACCTCCTGCCCTTTTTCTGTCCCCAAAGGAAAGGTGGAGCCTTCCTGCCCAGGAACTTAATTTCTTTTCCTGTTCTTCCCAACGCTGCTTTCCTGCCCCGTTTCTGGAGAATGAACTCAGGCTCCCTCAGGGTCAGCGTGGCAGAATCCCTTGGTTCTTCGGGGGCGTTAGTGGGTCAACTGAGAAAAACACAAGAGGACAAGCTGGAGGTCCCAAGTCTTCTCATATCCGAGTGTGTTTTGTAGCCTCTACCTCAGTCTCTTCGAGACCTCAGTGAGCCTGAAACCAGAAGGACCACTGCACCTTTACATCACTCTCAGACACAGAAGCAGCATGAGGCTTCCCAGCATACACTCCCGCAGTGGCTGCCAGGAGGTAACAGGCATCTGGAAGCAGGCAGTCCATGCGCATGTGGTATATGTGAACCCCTAGAGAGCAAAAATCTAAAGCAAATAAACTCTCCGTCCTATAGTTCATTTGTAGGCTCTGTGGTTTGGTACATGCCTCCAGAGATACCCCACGACATCAAGTAGTGGCTGTGTTTTCTCAAGAGACTGAAACCAATTTAGTATCGACTATTCATTTACCATACCCGAACTTTCCTCTCTTCTCATGTGATGGCCTGTCATCGAAGTGAGCTTAGCCTCTGGCTGTCTTCAGGGAATCCTCTGACACTGGCCTCTGGACCCAGGATGCCACTCTGGGCCAATTTTTTTTTTTTTTCTAAATTTGTTCCTGGGTTGGCCTAGGCTGGTGTACAGTTACCCCAGAAAAAGGCCATTCTTCGTGTCTACCTTGGAAAAGAATTGACTCTGGTCTGGGTATTACTCATGGGAAGCAGTCAGGAGAGCATCGCAGCAGTGTTAGCAGGGTGGGGAGGTGGAGACATGGGGGAGGGGATGCACAAGCAGCCTCCACAGAAACTTTTTTTTTTTTTTTTTTTTTTTTTGGTTTTTTTCGAGACAGGGTTTCTCTGTGTAGTTTTGGTGCCTGTCCTGGATCTCACTCTGTAGACCAGACTGGTCTTGAACTCACAGAGATCTGCCTGGCTCTGCTTCCGAGTGCTGGGATTAAAGGCGTGCACCACCACCACCTGGCTCTACAGAAACAGTTTTTAATGTTATATTTCTTCAACTCCTAAGTCCACATGAAAAATAACAATGTCAAAATTTTAAAAGTAAACTTAAAAACTATAGAGGGCTCTCCTTTCTTTAATATAAAAAAATACACATATATGTATAAAAAAACTTGGGGAAGGACATATATCTGAATGTAATGTGAAGTTTTTATTTAATAGTAAGATTGTGAGTTCTTTATTCTCTCTGTGTGTGTGAGTGTGTGTATGTGGTGTGTGTGAGTGTGTGTGGTGTGTGTGTGTGTGAGTGTGTGTGTGTGTGTGGTGTGTGTGTGTGTGTGTGTGAGAGTGTGTGTGTGTGTGACTATTTAAAAGTCTTTCCCAGCCAGTTGTATAATCCTAGTCCTTACAAGACAGAAGCAGGAAGATTATAAATTTGAGGACTGCTTGCATTGCACACTGAGACCCCAACTCAAAACAACAAAATATCCTATAAATAATACAACTAACTGTGATTTTTATTTTAACTGAAAGGAAAGAAATGCCTTGGCTTTGTTTGCACTCAAAAGCCTTGGCTTTTTACTGGGGGGAGGGGGGGCAGGTAGATGCGTGGTGCTCTGTTTACTCAACTCACACACACACACACACACACACACACACACACACACACACACTCCATCTGCTTTTCAGCACTTTATTGGGGAAGTAGGGAGTCAGAATGGAAGGACACGTGTGCTCTTCTGTTGTTTTTAAACTAAGGCTCTATTGTTCTATTTCACCAATAAAGACTTGAGAGCCAGATGCTGGGGTGAAAACCTGCTAGCTCAGAGAGGCAGAGAAAGCACCCAGCTGCTTCCTCCTCTGCTGTGGTCCCAGAAAGTGAGCTTTTTTCTTTATGCCATCTGAAACAAATATTCTTCCAACCGGCTGTCCCTCCCTTCTCTTTCCTGTGGGTCTCTCTATCTGTCCTCCTGACTCCCTCTTACTCTCTATGGTTTTTTTCCTGTCAACTGGTTACTTGCTCCTCCTCTTGACCTATGGTTGATTTTATTTAATCCTATTTACAGTATTCAAACAGAAAGCTCTTGGGTTAAAGGTGTGTGCTAGGGCTGAGCCACACCACAGCTAGAAGCAGGTTTTTCCAGGAGATAATACAATCTCGGGGTTTGCAGAGTGATCAAATATCCTCAGCACGCTTCCCTCTGAGCTGACTGAGAACAAACGCTAGTGAATGAATGTCCTCAGTGGAGGCTAATGGGTGTAGCTAGAGTTTTTCTGCCCGGCCCACAGTCAGGACAAATCTCTCTCACCTGCCAGGCCCACAGCCGCTCAAACCCGACCAAGTAAACACAGAGACTTATGTTGGTTACAAACTGTATGGCCGTGGCAGGCTAATTTGTTAACTGTTCTTATAGCTTAAATTAATCCATTTCTATAAATCTATACCTTGCCACATGGCTCGTGGCTTACCGGCATCTTCACATGCTGTTTCTCATCATGGCGGCTGGCAGTGTCTCTCTGACTCAGCCTTCTACTTCCCAGCTTTATTCTCCTCCTTGTCCCGCCTACACTTCCTGCCTAGCCAATGGCCAATCAGTGTTTTATTTATTGACTAATCAGCAACACATTTGCCATACAGAACATCCCACTGCAAATGGGTACTGTGTGGCTAAGGTTCTAACAGACCCCGAAGTTTGTGTAATCCGATCAGGTGTTGGTGGGGGATGTAGGACACAGAAATAATCCAGAAAGGCTTCTGCAGAGTTGATAGTGTCTGAGCTCTATGTTGAAGGACAGGTGGGATTTAGACAAAGAAATGGGAAAGTATATTCTAAGGAGGGTCCAAAAGGTATGAAAGAAATGGTAAACTTAGCATGTGCTGACCAGTGCTGTCCAGAACCACCCACTGTGATTGACAGGTCCCACGTCTGTGCCATCCAGAATGGTAGCCACTGGCCATGTGTGGCCATTCAACTACTAAAAGAGAGAATGTTTAACTTAATTCCTTTTCTTTCTTACTTTTTTCATTTTGACATGTTTGCCCAAGCTGGCCTTGGACTTGCGATGTGGCTGAGGATGAACCTGAATTTGTGATTTGCCTGCCTCCTACATACTCTGTTTATGTGATGCCAGGGAGGGAATCCAGGATGTTTTAGGCGAGCATTCTACCAACTGAGCCACATCCTCAGCCCTGATTTCACTGTTGTTGTTTAACTGTGTTAGCAGCAGGGGCTGGAGAGATGGCTCAGTGGTTAAGAGCTCTGGCTGCTCTTGGTTTCCAGCACCACATGGCAGCTCACAACCATCTGTAACTCCAGGCCCAGGAGATCCAACACCCTCATCTATGGGCAGTAGGCTTTTGGGTGGTGCACATGTATACATGCAGGCAAAACACTTATATACATAGAAATAAACAAATCTGAACTGTGAAC
Source organism: Peromyscus californicus insignis (assembly GCF_007827085.1). Lineage (NCBI taxonomy): Eukaryota > Metazoa > Chordata > Mammalia > Rodentia > Cricetidae > Peromyscus > Peromyscus californicus. The sequence continues at coordinate 95,958,923 of NW_026294424.1, forward strand.
GGCAGCGTAGACCCGGGAGCTGCTGTGTCAGAGTGTGTGGCTCCAGATGCCATCCGGCGGTCTGTGCCGAGTCGTTTTTCTGGTTAGTTTTGTTTTCATTCCAAAGGTGAAAAGGAGTCACTGCAAAATTGCAAAGCAGAGTAATTACATGCGTAGATTGAGAAGATTGCTCACAGATCTGGCACAAGATAGATGACTAGTTTGTAACCTGCACTTGCTTTCCATGAATAGCTCAGAAAAGGTGACAAATAGCCCATAAAACAAACATTGCCATAAAATTTATCTTTGGAACTGATCTAACAGTGCAAACTACCAAACAATGAGGCCACCCGCAGACCAAGCAGTACAAGATCATCATCCCAGCAGGAGAGAAACTAGACGCAGCAGGGCCAACTCCTGAGGGCCTGCATACAAACGGCCCATTAAAAGTGTCCAACAGCTTAGGGCCTCTCTAGCAGGCAGAATTTTAATAAAAGTGAGATTCTTGGTCCCCGCCCCCCTGTCATATTAGTACAACTTCACGTTGAAGGCCAGGTATTTAAGGGATGGACAGCTGCCATCTTTAACCGCTGGGGGGGGGAGGGGGAGAGGGGGGAGAAGGGCCCCTCTCTCCTGGAGCTGGTTCTGGCTGAGCTGGATCACATGCAGCGTCTAGTGTCCTGTTTTTGAGAAATCACCTTAAGATGTAGAAAGGGACCCTTGGGAAGATCTTTATACAGGACAGCTCAGGTCTGTCTTACTCGGGCGAAAGACAAAATGCCTACAACTTAATTGTGCTTCTCAACAGATTTCTTAATGAGTTATGATACATTTGATGATGAAGTACTGCACTTCGTGGCCATATTGTACTTCACAGAGGAAATGTCCATAACATATATTTTGGTGGAAAAAAATAAGATGTCATCATGCCAATGTTTGGTAGTGTATTTTAAAACTGCATGAGTAGAAAAAAAAGACAAAGGGCATTCACCAAAATGTTAGTGCCGTTGCGACATACAGAAGAAAGGTTTATTGGGATCACAGTTCTGAGGATACCATATATAGCCACAGAGGAAGGCATGGCAGCAGGGGCGTGAGGCAGCTGGTCACATGGCAGCTGGTCACATGACATCTGGTCACATGGCAGCTGGTCACATGGCGTCCACAGGCAGGAATGCAAGAGAGATGAATGCTTGTGATCAGCTCCTTTTCTATTTTCTATTCAGTCCAGGATACCCACCCCACCACCCAAGGAAAATTGTCACCTGCATTGAAGGTGGGTTTCAGTGAAGCTAATTTGGAAAATTTGGAGGCTTGTCTGGTAATCTAAATCATACCGAGTTGGCAATGTCCATGATCACAGAGCTTTTCATCTAGCAGTGTGACTGCATGTGACATTTTTCTTTATGTTTCTATCATGAAAATCTGTGACGCTGAAGGATGGAAAGCATTTCTTCTAATTAAGGTTGTCGATGATGCAGGTAATAATTGAAAGCGAGTGGTTGCCATACTTCCACTTTACTAAGCAAAGGGGCAGCAGCAGACATTTGTGAGTCTGGACTCTAGAGCCCTCGGGGAGGCTGAGTGACTTTGGCATCCTTTCCAGAAATTCTCCCTTGCTGTTAGGAATTGCAGAAGTGTTTTCATTCATCAAGATAAGATGTGGACAGCCAGTGATGCTTATGCATGAAGATGGCCTTGAAGCTGGATGTGTAGAAAGTTTGCAAAACAGAGAGAATGTCTCTGCTGGTTCTCACTGAGGTGCTTCCCAGCCTCTAGAAAAACATAGAGGAGGCCAGCGGGATGCTGTCATCGGAGAACAGACAGCCAGAAACCCAAGCCGATCTGAGGCCCTTCTGCTTTGGTTGTTAGAAGAAAGTGAAGGAGAGGAAACCTGAAGAAAGCAACTTCCAGCTGAGGTTTGTTTCTTCCTGAATTTCAGGACAATTCAAAGGTTTTATGGGCACAGACTAGAGTCCAGGCTTCTGGGTCAGCATTTGTCCTTCTGTACAGTGAACATCATCCTACCGAGGAGGCTGGGTTTCTCGAAGGATTTTCAGAACCAACAAAACAGTTTAACTAAATACATGGACTCGGGCTAAAGAGATTGCTCATTGGTTAAGAACTCAACCCTGAAGACCTGAGTGTGGATCGTGGCACTCGCTTAACAGGCAAGGTGTAGCTGGCACTTGCCCATAACTCCAGGGCCATGGGAGGTGGAGACAGCAGGAATGCTGGTGCTGGCTGACTGCCAGTCTAACCAAAAATAAAACAAGAACTCCAGGTTCAGGGAGAGACCCTGCCTCAAAGGAACAAGGTGGAGAGCGATAGATGAGGACACTCAGTGCCACCCTCTGACTTCTGCATGCACACATAGGCTTGTGCACCCCCCCACACACACACACACGTGTGCATCACAATCTCATACACACACACATTTATACTCTACTTACTCTACAGAAAGAAGGAAAAAGAGGGTAGAAGGTAAGAAAGAGATGAGAAGGGGTAGTTCTAATGGCAGGGTAAGACTGATGCCAGCCAAAGACTCCCGTGACTGCGTCAGAAGCCTGCCCACATCTGTGCAGTCTGGTTAAAGACCCAGCATCATCCTCTGGAATCTTCCGAGTGACAGATCTGCCGTCCCATGGCCTCTCCTTCTCCCCTTGCCTGGAAGCTTCTGGGACCCCTAACAATCCCAGTCCTTCCTCCCAGACATCAGTCACTCCACCCACCCTAGCACCACAGCCTCCCTGTCTTCAGAATCCACTTGCTCCCTCAGAAGGAGCAGAGACACTGACCAGAAGAGAAAGCTGACCACGGGATTTCTTCCCAGCTTGAGTTCAGTCACTGGAATTTTGTGTCTCAGCAGCTTCCTTTGTCCTCCCGATTCTGACAGATATTTAGGGGGACGGAATTAAAAGGAAGTCTTTGGCTTCTAAAATAACTTGATGAGTGACAGGTCTGAGTCAGAAGCAGGAAAAAAGGAAAGGCCGCTAAGAGCCTCGGCAGATCATGGATGCTGGAGTTACCAAGCCTCCGTGGGACATGACTGGGCTGTATATGGGTCTCCAGGCACAAGAGGAACCGAGAAAGCAGAAAGGAAAGCTGGAGAAACACATTGGGGGTGAGACTCTCAGACTCTCAGATCTTAAATATTTGCCCATGGCAGATGTTGTGGCAAAGGCAGATTCCACATTTCAGAGAGGTCAACGTTGAAATCCAGCCCAGCCTCAAGAGTCTGTGAGCTCCATGGAGTGGCTGCCACACTCCTCACCCCTGTGAATGCCTGGAACCCAGCCCCCTGCAACCACCATCTATGTGTGCATGCATGTACATGCATGCACTCACCAACACACAGCCCTAACAAGAGTCCCAAACAAGTCAACACTAGCCAGCCTCTGGCCTGGAACTGACATTCCTGCTGCATACAGGCCTCCATGCAGTACATCTGAACTGTGCAGGCCCAGATCCATGACACCTGCCTGGAAGGGACTCGGCCAGCTTAGACTCTATCCTGGATAGGCCAGGATTTTCTTTTTAATCCTGATTGGGTTTTTCCACTGAAACTTGGCTTCGGTTTGCAGTCCATGCTGTGCTGGATATAATGGCTCTCTCAACCACCGAGAAGATAATCTTGGGCATGCTGCAGAGCAATTTTGCTCTAAATTCAGTCCTCCTTGGACTTACCACAGGTGTCTTAGGCAGCATAGACATACAGTCATGCATCACTTTGCCATGGAGATATGTTCTGAGAAATGCACTCTTGGGCAATTTCATCATTATGCAAAGCTTATAGAATGTAGTTACACAAACTAGAACACCTATAATGTCACCAGGCCATGTAAACATGTGCGTCCACCTCCATCTGTATGGTCCATCCTTGGCAGAAATGCTATCCACAGTCCAGGACAGTAGCTAACACACACATCACTCTGCCATTTTTTCACTCACTAGATGAAAATGCATGCCTCTCTAAACCTAAGGGGCCCTTCTCTCTACCTGACCCCCTTAGTGGTCTTCCCCGGGCTTCAGAAACCCCAACTGCTCTTTTTTTTTTCCCATGTAGCCCAGGAGGACCAAGAGGGCCCTATCCTAGCAACAGTCCCAAGTAATTTCTCCCCATCCCTTCACAACTTAGCCTCTTCCTCAGGTAACTTGCCCTCACCGTTGCTAAAAGAGGGTGTGCCCAACTTGTACTGTAAGTGTTCTCTGAGAAATCCGTGAGGAAACTACATTTCTCTGTAACATGTGTGTGTGTGTGTGTGTGTGTGTGTGTCTGTCTGTCGGTCTGTCTTCTGTCTGTGTGTGTGGTGTGTGTGTCTGTGTGTCTCTCTCTGTGAATAAGTGTGTGTGTGTGTAGGGGTCTGTGTCTGTCTCTCTCTATCTGTGTCTCTGTGTATGTCTGTGTCTCTATGTGCGTGTGTGTCTGTATGTGTCTGTGTTTGTGTTTCTCTGTGTGTGTGTCTGTATGTGTGTGTGTGTGTGTGTGTGTGTGTGTGTGTGTGTGTAACATAGTATATGGGACCAGTGAGATGGTTCAGCAGGTAAAGATGATGACTTGAGTTGATCCCCAAGACCCACATGCTAGAAGGAGAAACCTACTCCCACAAGTTGTCCTCCGACCTCCATACGTATACCATGGAGCACACATCGAACACCACAATGAGAGTAACAACTTTAGGGCTGGAGAGATGGCTCAGTGGTTAAGAGCACTGGCTGCTCTTCCAGAGGTCCTGAGTTCTGGTGCGCTCTTCTGGCCTGTAAGCATACATGTAGACAGAATACTGTATACTTAATAAATAAATAAATTTTAAAAAAAAAGAGTAACAACTTTAAAGCATAACGAAACAAAAACCAGTAAAGCAGGGCAGCCGGGTGGGACTTCCCCGACTTCCGGGCTAACCACTTCCCTTGTGAGTTGCGTGATTGAGAACCCCCTGAACTTCCCTGTGCCCAATGATGACAGGGGCTTCCCGGCACTCTGAACCACCACGGCAGCATTAACTAGATGAGTAACCACAGGTGGTACTTACCTTCTTTATAGTTCTTGTATTTTCTCTTTCTACAAATGAGAATGTGTGATGTTTTAACAAGAAAAGCATGTTCCAAATTAAAGTTAATTGTCGAGGTTATGTTAACTCATAACAGGGAAGGAATTTTAAGTGGGCATGTGAAGGACCGAGTGATACAAGGACCATGGGGTTGCTGCAGGTCACATGACAGGCTTCTACTAGCTCAGTTCTGCCTTCTCTCCCTCTTAACTTCTCAGTGTGGATAAATAGGCATCTTAGGGATTCAAATGTCCTCTGGGTGGGGAAAACCAAGCCTGAATGTGGGTTGTGCCATTCCATGGGCTGCTGTACCATGCTGAATAATGAGGAGAAAGCAGGGGGCCTGGAGAGATGGTGCAGAGGACCAGGGTTCCGTTCCCAGCACCCATGTGGTGGCTCACAACCATCTGTGACTCCAGTTCCAGGGGCTCCGATGCCCTCTTCTGGCTTCTGCTGGCCCACAGACACACAAGCAGGCAAGTCACTCATGCGTGCACTAAATTGCTGTGGGATGGTCTGTATGTCAAGTGTGTTGCTAATTGGTCAATAAATAAATCACTGATTGGCCAGTGGCTAGGCAGGAAGTATAGGCGGGACAAGGAGGAAAATAAAGCTGGGAAGTGGAAGGCTGAGGCTGAGAGACACTGCCAGCCGCCATGATGAGAAACAGCATGTGAAGATGCCGGTAAGCCATGAGCCATGTGGCAAGGTATAGATTTATGGAAATGGATTAATTTAAGCTGTAAGAACAGTTAGCAAGAAGCCTGCCACGGCCATACAGTTTGTAAGCAATATAAGTCTCTGTGTTTACTTGGTCGGGTCTGAGTGTCTGTGGGACTGGCGGGTGATAGAAATTTGTCCTGACTGTGGGCCAGGCAGGAAAACCCTAGCTACAAATGGCGTCCAACGTGGTGGCAAGAGTTTCCACCTAAAAACTGAGAAAAAAAGATTCTAAAACGGAGCTAAAAACAGTTCCTAATTGTCTCTCTCAAATGAGTGGCAGCTGCCGGTTTGAGCCACTTGTGGGTTCCTAGCGTGTGCACTCGACCTGCAGTATGGCGGGAATGAGGCCTCTGCAAGTGGCACATGAAGCTGCATGGTGGATTTAGACTTTGCTAGTACAAAACAAAAAAAAGAGGTTTCTGGGCTACATGCTGCTTGGATAAAAGCATAGACCCACAATAGCTCCCAGAGCCAGCGGTAAAGTACCACGGCCATGTTGGGAAGCTGAGGTGGGTGGAGCCAGCAGCCACAGTTGCTGCAGTTTAAAGCAATAGATTCACAATAAGACAGATTCAGATGTAATCGTTTACAATGTGTGTAAAATATATGTAGGCTTAAAAGAGACAAAAAAGTGATATATACAGTTATATAAACAAATACATAGTTTTAAAAATAAAGTCTTTAAAGAGACAGTAAAATTAATATAAAAAATAAGCCACGTAAAGATGAATATTACACAGAGAATCTGGATTGTGTTGTCTTTGAGATTTTTAACTGCAGGAAAACATTTGATTGTAAAAGATGTTGAGTTAAACCAATATGTATATTTTAAAGGTACCTTGACTTCAAAATTTGGATATAAGGATATGTTGCTTTGGAAAAGAGTCTCTGCTTTTGTTCCCATAGAAAGCCAAAGGCTATGGATTTGTTCCAGATTAAGATACATCAGGTTTGACCAGCCAAGACCCCCTGAAAGGTCTCCGATGGCACCATGGCCCAGATGATCCAACATCCAGAATGGTTTGAAGGCAACTGGCTCAGACAATACAGCTTCATGGACTATTCCATAATCCTAAAATTTTCTTTGTGTCCCCATAAGATACAGCGCCCCCCTCCAGCAGGAAGTAGTAAGAGAAGCTACGCCCAAATTCCCAAATTATATGTAATTTTCTTTGTTAAGGTTAAAACCTTCCTTTTTGAAAAAAAAAGGGGGGGAAGTGCTGTGGGATGGTCTGTATGTCAAGTGTGTTGCTAATTGGTCAATAAATAAAACACTGATTGGCCATTGGCTAGGCAGGAAGTATAGGCGGGACAAGAAGGAAAATAAAGCTGGGAAGTGGAAGGCTGAGTCAGAGAGACACTGCCAGCCGCCATGATGAGAAACAGCATGTGAAGATGCCGGTAAGCCATGAGCCATGTGGCAAGGTATAGATTTATGGAAATGGATTAATTTAAGCTGTAAGAACAGTTAGCAAGAAGCCTGCCACGGCCATACAGTTTGTAAGCAATATAAGTCTCTGTGTTTACTTGGTCGGGTCTGAGCGTCTGTGGGACTGGCGGGTGATAGAAATTTGTCCTGACTGTGGGCCAGGCAGGAAAACCCTAGCTACACTAAATCTTAAAAAAAATAATAAAAAAGGAGAACGCTACATGAGACCAGCAGCCATCTCTCTCTGCTTCCTGACTGCAGATGCAGTGTGGTTAGCCTCTGTCACATTCCTGACCGCCATGCCAGAGTGAATGAATGCAGATAATTCCCAGGGTCACTTCCAACTTGTATTCTTTCCTCAACACTCAGCGATCTCCGCTGACACTGACTTTTCCAAACCCACCTTGCCTCTCCCTGTGCCTGACACATGACCAGGGCCTAGCGTTTTCAGAAATCACTGAGCCTTAGACCTTTAACCTTTGGTGAGACATCTTCAGCAAGCCTGCTGCCCCATAGCTCTCCTGCATCCACACAGCCCAGGTATCAGCACAAGGAAGCATGCTGGAAGGGCCTCAGCTGATCTCTCATAGAACCTTCAGATAAAGCCAGGGCAGGAGCCTCGAGTGTCTGCTGCGCTCCGACTCTAGTGTCTGAGTTGTTCTGGAAGTGATGAGAACCTTCTCATACGCAGACCTCATGCCAGCTTACCCACTAAGCAGGACAGGTTCAGAAGGCCTCCCAGAATGCTTCAGGGGACCATAAAACTGTTCCTCTCCACACTCAATGGTGCTGAGATCAAACTAAATTTTATTCTTTCTTTTCAAAACAAGAAAAGGGCAGGGGGAGGGGCTACAGATATTGCTCAGTTGATGAGTGCTTGCTCAGCATACACACAGCCCCAGCTTTAATCCCAGTACTACAGAAACCATAGTAGCGCACATCAGGAATCCCAGCACTCTGAAGGACTCAAGAGACAGGATAATCAGGAACTCAAGATCAGATTTGGCTCTAAGAAGGTCCAGAGTAGACTGCACTGCATTAGTTCATCTTCAAACACAAACAAGGAGGGTTGGAGAGACTGTTTGGAGTGCTTACTGACTGGCATTTGTATCCCAGCACCCACATAGCAAGCCAGACCCGTCTCAAATACCTGTAACCCCAGCTCCATGAGTGGCAGAGTCAGGAGTATCACTGGGACTTGCTGGCTTCCAGTCTAGTGAAGAAAACACAAGTCCCAGGTTCAAGGAGAGACCCTGCCTCAAAGGAATAGGTGGAGAGAGATAAATAGTTTTGTTTTGTTTTTGTTTTTTAAAGATCCTGACTCAAAACAAGAAAAGGAACTATTATTTACATGATGAATCCAGTCTGGTTTATGTCCATCCTTATAATAACATAGCTGTAAAAACAGATTTTTATTTTCTTTAGGAGAGAGCACATAACAGTGAAACTTTTAGGGCTCATGAAAGCAAGAGAATGGCCCTGGGCAGCTGAACCAAACAGCAAAACCAGTGGGGCACTGTGCTGCTGGGGAGCACTCCACTGGTGGGGAGCACTCCATTGATGGGGAGCATTCAACTGATGGGGAGCACTCCACTGATGGGGAGCATCTGCATGCTCACTCACTGTGTAGAGAACAGCAAAGCCTGCTGGGACAGAGCGACCCTTCCTTGGTGGCTGGGCTTCCCCACCTCCCCAGCCACCAAAAGAGGGCACACTGATCTTGGCACTCTCATTCTTGACACAAAGGTTGGTGTGAGCTCACCCCCTGCCTATGGCTGAGGAAAACTCTTCACTGATCTCACCTCGCTAAGGAGCAAACCAGACATGGCCTTCCTACAGTGAGGTGAGAAGAGGTCCCAGGTCCCACTGTGTCTTCCCCAGGAGCCTTTCTTCCCTCTTCAGCTGCTCCCAAACTCCAGGCAGATGACACACTCTCCACCCTACTGCTTCTGAGAAAGTAGCCCCGCCTTAAGGTGTGGGTGTCTGGCTGGGGCCACTTCCTGCCAGTCACAGGGCCAGGCTGCCTGTCTGAAAGCTCGTGAACCACCGAGGGTGACATGCCCTGTGACTCAACGTGGTGACAGATGAGAATTTATTTATTCCAGACTCAACATTAAATGGGGAGCTTTTAGACAAGTCTGCAGGGCAGGCTGAGTCAAACCACAGTGAGAAACTGAAGCACAAAAGGAAACAAAGTCCAGGACTGAGAAATTCCTAGAAAAAATCATAACCTGGGGGCTGGGACGTTGCTCACCTGGGAGAAGCTTGCCTAGCATCAGGAAGCTTGCCTCTGCTTGGTTCCCAGCGCTCAGGAGACCAAATCAGAAAGAACACAAGTTCAAGACCATCTACGCCTGCACAGGGAGTCAGGCCATTCTAGGCCAGACACTCAGTCTCAAGAAAATAAAAAAAGAATTCATAGCCTGGGCTGGGAGACAGTTCTCTGAGCTAGCACATGAGGCAGCTCTGTCCTGGCTTCCATCAGTCTGTCCATGTTCCCTGCTGTCCGTCTGACATTCTTTACAAAGGGGGAATGGCAGAGGTATGAGTGCCTGGAATATTAGGTGGCTGGAGGCAGGGAGGGTGACTTAGGAACCAGTGCTCAGAACTACTGAAGCCCACAGCCTAGATCCGTGAGAAAGGAGCAGGACGTGGAAGAAGCTAGCCTGCCTGAACAAGGCTGTTTGGAGTTGTCAGTAGTCGGGAGGTTGTTGTGAGTGTGGGAGACCAGGTGTGTCATGAGTGAACTGGAAAGTGCTCTGAGAAATACATTCTACTTAAAATAAAAATTGGCTATTGAGGGGAGGGGTGGTGGGGAGGTGGTGGTGCACACCTTTAATCCCAGCACTTGGGAGGCTGAGGCAGGTGGATCTCTGAGTTCGAGGACAGCCTGATCTACAAAATGAGTTCCAGGACAGCCAGAATTACACAGAGACACCCTTTCTCAAAAAACCCAAGCAACAACAACAAATATTAATAAGAAAATAAAATTTGGCTGAAGCAGGTAAGGACATTTGCCACGAGTCCTAATGACCTGAGTTCAATCCCCAGGACCTACATGATGGAAGGAGAGTACTGACTTCTCCAGGAAGTTTCCCTCTGCCTTCTTCATACCATGATACACACACACACACACACACACACACACACACACATACACACACACACACACAATCTATATAATAACCTTTTCTTAAAGTTGGCTGAGACAATAATCACAAAATACATCTCTTCTGGGCTAGAGAGATGGCTCATCAGTTAAGAGCACGGGCTGCTCCTCCAGAGGTCCTGGGTTAGATTCCCTGCACCCACGTGGTGGCTCATGACCATTGGTGACCCCAGCTCTGCATCTGTGAAATGTGGTTTTGTTCTGAAACAAGTTCTCACTAAGTGGCCTAGGCTGACCTCAAACTTGCCATCCTCCTGCCTCAGCCTCCCTGGTGCCGGGATTACAGACGTCTGCGACCACTCCAGGCAGACTGTTTTATGGAAATGCTGCATGGGTCTATTCCTGGCAAGACTGTCTGTTCCCTGATTGCCCCACCAGAACTTCTCTTGTTTCGGCTGTAACATCTGTCATCATCCCCATGTCCTATCTCCTTTTGGCAAGTAGATTCCACCAGGGCAGGATTTTTGTGTTTTATCGTGTACTCTCAGCACCAGGAACATTTTCTGGTGTATAGCATGTCCTTGGTGCATATTTATTGGGATAATTCCTATAAAGTCTAGTACAGATCACATCTCTAACACAGGCTCACCCCTTTTTGTTTGTTTGGTTTGGTTGGTTCCCAGAGCTCTGTAGCCCAGGCTGGCCTTGAACTCAGAGGTCTGCCTGCCTCTGCCTCCCAGGTCTGGTGCTAACAGTGTTCCGCCGCCCAGCTAAACTCCCTCTTATTGGTATCTCTTTCTAATGTCGCTGAGATTACAGCATCCCAGGAGGACAGAACTGGAGGAGAACACGGGGGCAGGGGGCGTGGGGACCACATGGCTGAGCAGGTTTCCGAACAGCACACTTTGCTGAAGGTTGAACGTTCGGGTACGGAAATGTGCATGGCTCCATGCCAGTCCCTGAATAACTCAGGGTGCTTCTTGTAATGTGGTGGCTCATTGTGCCCTCGCTGGAGAGGCTTCAAAGAAATGGGTGTTTGCCCTCTAGTCAATGGGCTCAGCTTCTGGTTTGATTCCCAGAGTGGGATCTGGTAGCAGCCGGTTACACTTCCCACTAGGGCTCTGAGCATGAACATTACACACTTTCAGTATTTCACATGATGCTTAAAAGGAAACAGGAAGTGGGTCCACCACCGTCCCCGGCCAGTAACCTCCAACACTGGTCAGTTAGAAGTAGCAAAGAGAGGCTTGGAGTGGCTGCGGGACAGAAGGCTGAGAGCGAACCAGGGCTGAGGGCCTCTAAAAGGGGGCGCTTGGTGAAGACCGAGCCGAGCGGAGGAAGAGAAGGGAGAAGACACTGAGCTCTCAGCACTGGACAAGTGTGCTCCTCCTACCGGAACTCACAGCCTGTGCACAGCCAGCAGCAGCAGTCTTAGGTCTTGCTGGAAGCTGATTCTCTGGAGCTGTGCTTCAGTCTCTCTCTCTCTCTGTCTCTGTCTCTCTCTGTCTCTCTCTCTCTCTCTCTCTCTCTCTCACACACACACACACACACACACACACACACACACACACACTCCCTTGATGTCAGATTCAGTGCTTTTTTTTATTTAGACGGTCTCAAAAATAAAAACAAGGGGGAGGACATCATAGCTTCCTTCCACTTCTCATATCCACGTGGAGAAAAACCTGCAGCTCACCCCCTTCAGCCCCCTGTGTCATCACCCGGTCCTCCAAGGCATTGTCAAGAACTGGGCAAACAGTGTGAGCCACCCTGGAGCAGCATGACACAGATACGTCTTTGCAAAATCCCAGAATGTGGCATGGAACATGTTGGGAATGTGTGATGGCCTGTGATAGCTCACCAGTGTCCACCTCTGTGGAAACAGTGTTATACGGGAAGCTAACAGGAGGAGAAGAAAGGGATTCAGTGGGCTTTTCTTGCAGTCACAGGTGTTGATCCAGGCACCCCAGCTGACGGAGCGTGGGAGAGAGGCGGTCCTGATCCCTGGACAGTCTTCAAAAGGAGAAGCCAAACGCTGGCAAAATGAAGCAGCACATCTGGTTTGTTCTGTTCTTAAACACGATAGAAGCCAAGAAATGATTGCTCTGAAGTACCCCGCAGCTGCCCAGCACTGATTGCTCTGAAGTACCCCGCAGCTGCCCAGCACTGATTGCTTTAAAGTACCCCGCAGCTGCCCAGCGTTGCTGCTACCCCTGTGGGTTCCTGGCTCTGCAGTGTACCATGGCATGCTTCTGCCAGAACAGGCTTTTAAAAGAAAATAAACTCAAGGTCACTCACTTCCACATTATAAAAACATTTTGTCAGTTGCCAACTTCATTTTTCTAATGTCCTCTTACCCAATAACCTAAGCCTGGCACTCTGGGCAGAGTCCAGCTTGGGGAATTCCATCCTCGGCGCCAGAGTCTCACAAGGAGTTTGAACGGGACGTTCCTCTCTTCTGCCGCCATCCTCCTGTTCACCTAACTAGTGCGCTTCATCCGAGAAGTGTGCCAGGGCTAGAAGGACGGAACTTCAAAAGAGGGATCACGCTGAAAAAGCGAGTGAGCCCGTGAACTTAGCAATGACCTCCGAAAGTCAAGTCTGGCTTCATTCATTGAACAAATATCAAGATTTTTTTTTTTGCTAGACTATGCAGTGCGTATGTGCATGTGTGTGCACGTGTGTGGAGGCCAGAGGTTAATATCAAGTGTCATCCTCACTCAACCTTACCGATAGAGGCAAGTTCTCTCGCTTGAATCTAGAGCTCACTCACCAATTCAGCTAGTCTAGCCAGCTTGCCCCCAGGATCCCATCCAACTAGACTGCTCTCTGGTCACGTGGGACACCAAGCTGGAGAAGGTAATTTGAGGAGTCTCAGCACATCTTCATGAGCTCCTGGGGGAGCTGCCTGTGGCAGAACAAAGGAGTGGGAGGTCCACATGTGACTTACTAACAGGTGGCATTCTGGGAGGGGCATCACCCCGACAAAAAACACTGAAAACTCTGTTTCCTGCCCCTTGTGAACAATGGCCAATAATAAATGGCAGCTGTAGAGTGTGAGGGTGGCGGGGCATGGCAGGCGGAAGAACGTCCCACTGCCCACCTCCTGTGGGATTCTTCTGTGCAGCCCCGACAGGGAGTCCGCCAGGTCTCGCATCCTCCGCCTTGACAGATGGGGAGGCCAGGCGGTATCAGGTGAATGGCAGTTTGACTGTGCACTGTTCTATTGGCTAGGGAAGGTCATTGACTATGGCTCTTATTGCCCAAGGTTGTGCTGTAAAGGGCCACAATGCGAAGAGAGAGTCACATCTTCAAGAGGAGCCAAAGTTCCTGCCATGCATGTAGACCTGAGTGCCCACATAAAAGCCAGGTGTGGCGCCCCCCTCCATGGGTAACGAACTCTTACCATGTTCTCTTTCCCAAAGCGTGGAACCTGAATTCTTACAGAGTCCTCTGCAGTCCCTCCGAACTGAATTGGGCACTCTAGCCTGCATCTGTACCGCCCCCACCCTTCGCTGTTCAGGATCTTTAACTCATTGGCGACTACTTTTTACAAGATTTCTTTTGAAACTAATAATTCCTTGAGAGTAAGGGCCCTGGGTCTTCTGTGTTTACCACTGAAAACCTCAAACAATGCAAAGACCTTGTTCAACAACATTTGTGGACTCGGGCGCTTAGCCATTTGCTCAGAAATCTGGGCTGAAATAAGTGACTGTATGTAGTTTCCAATCATTTTTTTTATACTCACTCCCTCACTCCTCCTCCTAACTCCTCCTAGGTCTACCCCTCATCTCATGGCCCCCACCCCCAACTCCAACCTTGTGTCCTCTTTTTAGGACTTCCTGCTCCTTGCGGGGCTCCTCGGAGACAACCTGCAGAGACTCTGCATCACACCTGCAGCGGGTGTCTTGTTTTCTGAGTTGACACTGTGCTGATGCAGAGAACTACAGTTCAGTACAGCAGATCCCTGCCCAGTCCACGCCTGGCCAGCTGCCCAGTGTGGTAAATAAAGTTTGATTGGAACACAGCCATGACTTTTCGCTCTCAAAGTGCCAAGGGCTGCTTCTCACTGTAACAGTGAGTAGTTTCAGCTGAGACTGTCCAGTCCAAGAAGCCTAAGACAGGACTTCTATGAGGGGAAAAAAAAATCAGAACTCTGGTTTGAAGGATTGAATTCTTTTAAGACAGTTCATGGTTTCTATCACTTCAGCCAAGTTTGGCTCCATTCCGTTTGCTCATCCCTTGATCTGCTCTTAGAATTTGAACATTGTTCTAGCCGTTCGTCAGAACAAATCGGACAGTTGCTGCTGTAGCCCCCTGCTAGAAGATACCTCTGCCTGCGCACATGTCTGCCCTACCTCGTTCTTGCTCTGCCTTTCCTTTTTCTAAGACACGGTCTGAGACTGCCTAGTCTGATCTCAAACTTGAATTCATGGGTTGTCTTGAACTTCTAATTCTCCTGCCACCATCTCTAGAGTGCTGGGATCAAAGACGTGCACCAGCAGGCTGATGGAACCCAGGGCTCTGTGCATGCTGAGCAAGAACTCCACCTAGCTGAGATGTCTGTATTCTAACAAAGTCCAACATCCTTAGTTACCCTTGGAATTTTGGGGAGGAACACATGCCATGCTTAGCTTCTTTTCCCTCTTGGCGCTGTCCTCTTCTCACTCCAGTTCTTCACGCGAGAACTCCCGGACGCGTGCCTCCCTTTCTTCAGGCTCACCCCTACAGGTGCTGTGAGAGTTTCAGTTTTGAACGTCACCTGCCTCTCGCTGTAAGATCTTTAGATGATAACTTTGAGTTTTTCTTTTTCATTTCCTCAAATTTTTAAGGTACTATCTGTGCTAACTGGTCTAATGTCAACGTGATAAACTAGAGTTAACTGAAAGAAGGGAACCTCACTTGAGAAGATGCCTCCATAAGACTGGGCTGCAGGCAAGCCTGTAGGACATTTTCTTAATTAGTGATTGATGGGGGAGGGTCCAGCCAATGGTGGGCGGGGCCATCCCTGGGCTGGTGTTCCTGGGTTCTATAAGAAAGCAGGCTGAGCAAGCCATGGGGAACAAGCCAGTAAGCAGCCCCTGCCTTCAGGTTCCTGCTCTGTTTGAGTTCCTGTCCTGACTTCCTTCAGTGATGAACAGCAATGTGCAAGTGTAAGCCAAATAAACCCTTTCCTCCCTAACTTGCTTTTTGGTCATGGTGTTTTGTCGAAGCAATAGAAACCCTAAGACACTATCTTATGACTTGAGGGCACAGAGGAAACCTAGACACCCTTTCTCAGCAGTGCTGTGCTCTTGGGGTACCAATCCATCCATTTCTCCTCCCCTCCAACCAGCTCTGCTGGGTTAGCATCAGGGGGTGAACTGTGCATCCCTCCAGGTATTCACACTTCAGCCCCTCACACTTCAGAATGTGACTGTATTGGAAACAGAGTCTTTGCTGCAGTAGCCAAGTTTAGAGGTCATAAACGTGAGTCTTTATGAGGACAGAGAGGGAGAACCAGGCTTGGGCTTGGGGTTGAAAGGGCAGGAAGGAAAAACAGGGAAGCCCTCTGGGAAGATTCTTAATCACCTGAGATAAGTCCCTACCCCCCACCCAACCCCCCCCCCTCAAATTAACAGACCTTAGCAGAGGCTCGGCTGGGATGCACTAAGGAAACTTTCCTCTTACAATCTGTCACTCCCTCCCAATTCCAACACTCTAATATCAAAACTAACATGGATCCAATATTTGCCACATGCCAAGCACGTTTCCAATATTAACTGTAGTGGTAGCTGTTCTCACCATGCTCTGAAGCACCACCCCTAGTGAGGTGGCAGGTAACTGTTACACCTGCCTATGACCTTGAGTACATCCTCCTGAGGTGTGGCCGCCAGGGACCTGGGATGCACGTAGGGGGCTCTCTCTTCACTACCTTGTGGTTTTGGATGCTGGGATGGACCAGGGCAGATCTCACCAGAGAACAGCATTGGACTGTGCCTCACCCTTCTAGGATCCTGTGACAAATTCCTCTATTTTGTCTTGTGAGTTTTCTTTCCAAAATAAATTCCTTTGCCCATTTAGCAGACTCTGTGGATTGTTAGCGATATATTCCCATTAATTAACAACTCCTAATTCATATTAATCATCACGCTGATGCTGATGTCTTTATCCCTAGCTCCTGTGTGAGGAGACGGCTCTGACTGACCCGTGTATAGGCTGTCATAGCCAGGCTTTTGACTGAGTCTCAACCGGCCTTCACCTGAACTTCACCTTCAACAGCTGTCTCTCCAAGTAAGGAACAAGAAAAAAAAAAAAGTTAATTTGATTCCAATGTTATTGACACCAGAGTCTTCAAGCTGAGACCCACAAAGTCGAAGTGAATCATCCATTTTCATAAATAGGTGAAACTTGGGCAGGCATGTAGAGTTGTGATTGGGCAACAAAGGAATAATGTCGACATACTGTAACAGATGGACTGGGGGACCTAGCAAGGCCTGTCCAGCATCCCTCCCCGCTGTGTTTATAACAAGATCCCTTCTGAAATCAAGTTCTTCTGGTGTCATGGTTGCTGTAGTTCATCAGATGAAGGAGGCCCGGGACCATCTCTAGGGTCAGCTCCAAGAGAGAGGCAGAAAGGGGGGACTTCGGGGCATTGTTCCTAAGCCTGGTGCTTAGTTTTGTGGAAAGGAGGATCAGGTTTCTACAGCCAAAAATGATCTTGAACTCATGACCATCCTTGCCTCTACCTCCAGAGTGATGTGAAGAATATGGGTGAATCCCACCAAGAATTCAGGGGTTTGTACAGACTAGGCAAGCAGTCTGTCAGCTGAGCTACACCTCCAGACCCTTTGCAGACAAGAAATTCTAATTTCTGTGGTTTACTGTGAGGGGGAAAGGAAGCAGGAGACAGAAGGAGAAGACTGGGGTTGTTAGGGTCCTGGAGAAGGCCTTGGTCCTGGAAGCACTCACTGTGCTGGGCCCCTTATTCTCCCATACAAGTGCTAACCAGGTCCAACCCTGCTTAGCTTCTGAGATCAGAAGAGATCAGGAGAGTTCAGGGTGGTATGGCCGTCAAATCATTTTCAATATGACAATTAGACGGGTAACAGTGAAAATCAGACAGCATGGGGATTTGTTCCATGTAGCCCCATTGGGAAAAGGAGTAAAGAGGTCCAGTTACTCCCTGGGTCCATCTTTGGAGTCCTGACTTGAGGTTTTAAATCAAGGGTAAGGCGTGTGAAGAGCTCAGCAGTCTGGGGAAGGTATGATCTCAGCCACCATCATTGTCTGGCTTCCGGTTCTCCTGCAAGGTGGTCAGACCAGTTCCCAGAACTTCGTGAAATCTTTTTCTAGGAGATAAGCTCTACCACTGGAGCAACCACAGCCCTGTTCTTTTCCTGTTGCAGCATGAGACCCCTAGATGAATCTCATTTCTCATGGACCACTGTTTCAATAAACCAGTAGCCAAAGAGAGGGGAACATCTGTCTCCAGATCATCTGTACAACTAAAGCCTTCACACTGAAGCGTTCCTGTCCAATGTCCCACGCTACGACCTCTTCACCCTGCTGCGACCGAGATCTGAGGGTGAGACCCTGGCCGGCCCTGCCAGCCTTCCCCATCCCAGCCGTTTAGGATGGTTCTCATGAAGACCCGGGGGAAACAGAGTTCCTAACTGGAACTCAATAATGAGAAACCTCTTGAAATTTTGATTTGAAAGTGAGTGTGATAGTGCCTTCGGTGGGGAGAGTCATCCTGGGACTAGGGTGTTGGAGGCAGGAGGATCAGAAGTTCAAGGTCATCCTCAGCTATGTAGTGAGGTTGAGACCAACCTGGTCAGAAGAGACCTTGTTGAGCGAGCGAGAGAGAGACAGAGAGAGAGAGAGAGAGAGAGAGAGAGAGAGAGAGAGAGAGAGAGACAGAGAGACAGAGAGAGAGAGACAGAGAGACAGAGAGAGAGAGAGACAGACAGACAGACAGACAGAGAGAGACAGAGAGACAGAGAGAGAGAGAGAGAGAGAGAGAGAGAGAGAGAGAGAGAGAGAGAGAGAGAGAAACAATGGAAAGGGAAAAGGGAGGAGGAGAAGCAAAAGAAAAAGAAATCTGGATTTGACGCTATCAGCTGAAGAATTTAAGAGAGGGGACACACGGTTGGTGTGAAAGAATCTACCCAGTCCAGGCATTAATCTTCGCAGCTTTGAGAAATCGAACCCAGGGCCTCAGGAATCTAGGCCAAGACTCTCCCACTGGGCTGCATTCCAAAGCCAGAAAATGCACTTTTGAACCATAGCTTATTACCTTCGTTATTAAAGGACTATTAATCAGCCCACCTTGGCAGCTGAGATTTAAAATAGGCGTTAAAGATGAAAGGCAACAATTTGCTTGCTAAATGAAAGAGGCACTGTGGTTCTGAACAGAGCATCTGTCACTGAAAGCAGATCACCAGCCGACTAAACACCAGCAAACGCAGAGCCACAGGTTCCTCAGGAGGAAGGCAGACTGGTCTGTGAAGGGCAACAGTGGCAGCCCTGCACTGCCACATACAGAAGCAGGAAGGGGTTTGCAGGAAGTGCTCCGGAGCTCGGAGCTCAGTGCTCGAGCTGATAGACAGGAAGCTCCCACCCCCACAGCAGCCCAACCTCCCCTGTGAGCCTGAAGGAGTTCAACAGCCAGCCAAGACAGCAGCTAGAAGGGGCGTTTGTTGCTGCAACACAGGAAGTATTGGCAATTGCTGTTAGAAGGGTTTTTGGTTGTATTCAATCTGGAAGTTTCACACTTCATCTCAAAAGAGCCAAGGACTTGAAAACCACTTCCATCCCTGCAGCCATGGAACAGAGGCCAGGCAAATCTCTAAGGGAGATGCCATCCCCAAGCGGCCGCTGGGACCAGTGTCTGCAGAGAAGCCCTGACAGATGCAAGCCCAGTGATGGCCAAGAGCTTGTAACTCTGCAATTAATCTGTGGTGTCTGGGGGCAAGGACTGAGCCATAAAGCTGGGAAACCCGGGGCCCCTCTGTGCTCAGCAAACAGAAGTTCCTTGGGCTAGGGGTAGCACTCAGATGGCAGAGTGTATCGTCACCACTGCGGAGACAGGTTGTGGCAGTGTGCCTGTAATTCTAGCACCAGAGGTAGAAGCAAAGGAACCAGAAGCCCAGCTTCATCTCCAGCACATCCAGAGGCCAGTCTGGGGTGCGCAGTGAGACCCTATCTCAAGAGCAGGGGCAGCTGCAGGAAGGAAACATGACTGATTTTCACTTTGGCTTGGGGAATGACTTCAGCAAAGAATAGACAATGGATGCCGTTAGTCCCATGAGTACACTCATTTCTATAGCCCCGAGTCCTACTCCCAGGCTTCCGTGATCCCCAAGTAGGGAAGCTGCGGGCTCTCCCCGTGGTAAGAGAATGTGCAGGGCAGGTGGCCAGCTGCTGGGTTAGCTCTGCCATCCTCCACCCTCGTCAGTTCTGGGTTCCAGCCCTCAGGCCCTATGTGGTCGGCTCACCTAGTGTTAATTGGGGAAGAGCAGACCACAACTACGCTTTGCATTTACGTGGGAACATTCCAGTATGAGTGGCAAGGGGTAGTGGACAGAGGAGAGGAGGGGTGAACAACAGTTGGGTAGGGGAGGAGGGAGTCTTCTCTGGGCTGGGATGAAGTCATTTCCTGAGCCAGAGGTGACTGGGGATTTCACTATTTTCCTAATAGGGAATCACCGGGAATTAGAAGGTGATAAAGGCTACTTGAAATTCACTTTGTAGCCACCTTTCTGTCTTCATCAACAGAGCACTCCAGGTCTTTATAATAAACAGAAATGTACTGGTTCATAGTTCTGATGGCCCAGAAATCCAAAATGAAGGAGGCAGCAGGACAGAGAGAGGTGTCTTGCTGCAGTGGTAGCTTGGCAGTACAGCCCCACAGGGCAGAAGGCCCCGAGGTGGGGAAGTAAATCTCTGTTGAAGGAATGAACGAACTACCACAGTAATGACACTGGGAGCTAGGCAGGTCTAATCCCAGCTCCAGGCTAGGAAGAAAGCGATCAAGAGTTCAAGGCCAGGCCAGGCTGCATAGCAAACATTATCTAAAAGTTATTACAATAAGTAAATAAAGCCTCTTTTGAGCCGGGCGGTGGTGGCGCACGCCTTTAATCCCAGCACTGGGGAGGCAGAGCCAGGTGGATCTCTGTGAGTTCGAGGCCAGCCTGGGCCACAGAGTGAGTTCCAGGAAAAGGCGCAAAGCTACACAGAGAGACCCTGTCTCGAAAAACCACACACACACACACAAAAAAGCCTCTTTTGAACACATGGAAGACTTTATCTACTAGCAGCTCCTTTAAGTCCTCTGAACACGCTTGGGATTACTGTCCGAGATTAAGCATCCAGAACACACTTTTTGAAGAACAAATTTGAACCATATCATATCATGCGCTAACTGGTACAGTTAACTGTTAAATGGATATGATTCTCCCGCCACGCAGGGTCTTTCTTCACAAATCTTGTGATTGTCCCAGGTAAAGAACTCTTAGAGACTGCACAGAATTGAGCAGCGTGCAGCCTCCCACATCTGTGTTTGGGAGTGGAGGTGGAGGCAGGAGGATTGGGAGTTCAAGGTCTAATGGGACCTATGTGAGACCTTGTCTCAAAAAAAAAAAAGTTTGAGGTAAATTTTGGATGAGGAACTGAAATGAAGGTTAGTGAATGATGTCTGGTCACTAACTGAAAATAAGACAGACTGAGAAGTGAGGGTTGGCCGGAGGAAGTGGTGGCAGGACAGAGCAGGGTGCAGGAAGAGGAGGTTCTGGAACTGAGGGTTTGTTCTGGGCTGTGGAGAAAAAGGCTTGGGATCTAGAGAGAGAATGGTAGGTTGACAAAACCATCCTTTGTTACACCTTCCTCCTCTCCCTCACACTATTCCTCACAGTGCTGGGGAGAAGTGTGCTTTGACATAATCCCCTCCAGCAAGGCGGAGGCGAAGATGGATTTTACTGAACTGACCCTCTGGCTCTCACAAGGAACAGTGCATTTGCTCTGAAGACATGTGTGGTGGTATTGTGTTCCCCAAAATATTGTGTACCCTAATAAACTTATCTGGGGTCAGAGACAGAACAGCCACTAGATACAAAGGCTAGAAAATGGTGGCACACACACCTTTAATCCTAGCATTTCAGAGGTAGAAATCCCTCTGGATCTCTGTGAGTTCAAGGCCACATTGGAAACAGCCAGGCATGGTGACACATGCCTTTAATCCCAGAAAGCGAGCCTTTAATCCCAGGGAGTGATGGTAGAAAGCAGAAAGGTATATAAGGCGTGAAGACCAGAAACTAGAAACATTTGGCTGGTTAAGCTTCAGGCTTCTAGCAGCACAGTTCAGCTGAGAGCCATTGGGATGAGGACACAGAGGCTTCCAGTCTGAGGAACCAAGACCAGCTGAGAAGTTGGCCAGGTGAGGTTAGCTGTGGCTTGTTCTGTCTCCCTGATCTTCCAGTGTTCACCCCAATACTTGGCTCCAGGTTTGTTTTATTAATAAAGACTCTTTAAGATTCATGCTACAGACATTTCAATGCTGTTTCCCTAAAGACAGCTTCTGAGTCCCAGGAAGCTGCGGCCAGCCCTGAAGAAGCCCATGTGGTGTTGAATCTGCTCAGACTCCAGGATTGTAGGTAGAACAAAGCTCACTAGCCAGTCTTCACTGCCAGAGCTGTTCCGTGTGGAGTTTCTTTCCTGCAACCAGAAAGGTGTTTGCGTTGGCTGGATGTGACTGTGTATCCCAGGGCCAGGTTCTGGGACTGGGAGAAAACACACAGTCCTTTCTTAAAACTGACCTGGACTGAAGCAACTCCTGTCAAAATCTCAACAGGTTTCTGTGCGGGATTAGACAGATTTATAAGGAAAGGAAACGGCCAGCGGGAGTGGAGGAGGATACCGTAGAAAGGACCATTCTTCCCAACATTGACATTTGTATGTAGCCACAGCATCAAGACAGTGTGCATGGAGGAGGGAGGGCGAGAAGATGGATGGAACAGAACCCAGATGTAAGTTGGACGTGTGCACACTTGTGATCCCAGCACTGGGGAAGTGGAGGTGGAGCGGCCTTAGCTACACAGCAAATGACTGAATAAAGTGGGAATGCCCATGTGTTCTGAATGTTGGCTGGAGAGAACGTGTAAGCCAGTGGAGGAGAGACTGCTTTTTACCCAGCATTCCTGGAGTCACTCACCCTGAACCTTACACCTTACACCCAACAGTTCAAAGTGGATCCTGGACTGAAACAGCATGGGACTGTAAAACCCCTAGAAAAGAACACATCACAGGAAAAAATTGGAGGGGTGGGGGGGACTAGGAGTAGAGTTTTTAGATTCAAGACCAAAAGCACAATCCATAAAAGGAAAAATTTATACACTGGGCCTCATCAAAATTAGAAATATTTGCTTTGTGAAAAATCCGGTAAAAAGGGATGAAAATTACAATTTACAGAGTGGAAGAAAACACTTACAAATCATGTCTGACAAAGGCCTTGTGTCCAGAATACACAAAGAACTCTTAAAACAACATTGGAATCCTCAGCCCCTAAGTGGTGATGTTACCAGGGTCAACCTCATAGACCATGGAGCTAGATAAAGTCAGCAAAGATTGGGAGATGGACCCCAGAGAGCTCAATGAGGATGTGTGGGGAACCCTCCCTTCTCACACCAGGATGTGAGCCCTCACCACGCCAAATCTTCTGGCACTGTGTCTGAGGCTCCCCAGGTCTGCATCACTGAGAAAGAGATGCCAGCCATGTATGAGCCCCATCTGTGGGATCCCGTCGTAGCAGCTAGACTAAGGCAAGAACCCACAGCAAACCCCGCACCATTCATTCCTCAGTGCTCTGTGGACCACTGGACTTGGGATCATAAGGGAGCACGGGGTACAATAAAAACTTCTGTGTCCTGCCCAGAAATCATGATTTCAGGGTGCTTGGATGGGACCTGAGAAAACTGCATGAGCTGAACATTGTGGCCGAGGCCTCTGATCCTGGCACTCAAGAGGCTGAGACGGGAGGAATATTGAGAGTTCAAGGCCAGCCTGGGCTACTCAGTGAGTTCAAGGCTTTCCAGACTATATAGGGAGACACTATGACAAAGAGAGAGAGAGAGAGAGACAGAGACAGAGACGGAGACAGAGACAGAGAGACAGAGACAGAGAGAAGAGGAGAGGAGAGGAATCCAGCACTGAGGTGCAAAGTAAGGCAGAATGACCAGTGACCAACCTGACGTAACTATGAACAACCATTTCTAGGGAGTAACCTCCATCTTGTTTGCTAGGATGTGCGCTCACTGGAATGCTTCCTACTCACACACGAATGCCCAAATCCTCCAGAACCTGCTCCCTTACAGAGACATTTTAATTAAAAAAGAAAATGAAAACATGTCTTTAAACGTTTTTATGTTTATGCTTAGATAAGAGCGTGTGCGCTCAATGGGACGTGCTCATTATAACTTGTATGAGCCCATGGCAAGCCATATTCTTTTAGGGTGAGGCACAGGTTTTTTTGGCATCTAGGGTGAATTCATTCTGCAACTTAACCAGTGTCTTTGAAGCACACTGAGTTTTGAGCCTTCAGAGAAGCAGAGACCCCTGGTCATGTCAATGGGGAAGAGCCTGCCTCAGGGTCAATGGCAATACTTTCTACCAACTACTTTCACAGCCAAGGCACATACATACACACACAGGTCTCCCCCCTGCCAAACCCCAAATCACCCATGTTGCCACTGCATCCTGCTTCCAGCTAAGCTAGCTCCCCAGAAGGCAACAAGCTTAAACTCGGAGACAGGGACCAGACTGGGTCCGTCTGAGCAGTAACTGAGTAAGAGTGTTGTGATCTAACCTCTGAGAGATGTGGACGCATCCAGACAGACAGAGAAGGGAAAATGGCCTCAGACAGATTAGGTAGGCAACTGTCAGCTCTCCACTGTGAAAGGTTATCAAGGGGGTGAGGTCAGGGCCAGCCCAAAAGAGATTCGGGGAGGAGAAGGGGTGGGAACAGGTGGTATTGAGATGGTTCAACTGTTAAGAATATTTGCTGAGTTCCAGGACAGCCAGGGCTGCACAGAAAAACCCTGTCTGGAGCCCCCTCTCACTCCCCACCCCCTCAAAAAAAACAGAAAAGAAGAAAATTGCTGCTATTTCAAGGGATCAGAGTTAGTTCCCAGCAGCCACATCAGGCAGCTCACAACAGCGTGTGACTCCAGTTCCAGGAGCTCTGATTTCTTCTGACCTCCACGAGCACCCCACACATATGCATATACCACACATACACATCAATAAAAAGAGACATCTTTCTAAGGAGAGAGAGAGAGGTGCTGGGGAACAGGAGACAGAGACCACACCACTGATCTATAGGGGAACGGCAAGCTCACACCCTGCGAGCCAGGGACTTCCCTGGCCAAGGAGATGGCTGAGAGTCTTCCCTGCCCACCCCACAGCCTGGGTCCCAGAATTTTTGTGTCTTTAGCATGTCATGTTGATCAAAAGTGATGAAGGGCTGATTTCTGGGGGAAGCAGGCCTCACCTCACTTCCTTTCACCTCTTCATGACTTGTTTCTTCCTTGGGCTAAACCCAAGCAACCAACATTCCCTTGTCCCTGAGGGAACGGGAACATGCAGACTACTGGAGAGCACACTCACTAACCAGCTCCACGCTCAGGAGACACCACACACACACACACACACACACACACACACACACACACACACGCACCACTCGTGAGCACACACTGTATGTGCACACCACATACTCTGCACGGACAAGCTCCAGAGATCACTGGCAGCGCAAGGTGCTGTGGTCTGCGGTCCGGTGCCATCCAGCCCAGCTGCTGCACGACAGTAAACCTCTCTCTCTCTCTCTCTCTCTCTCTCTCTCTCTCTCTCTCTCTCTCTCTCTCTCCCCCCCTCTCCCCCCCTCTCCTAGTGTCTCCGTATATAATCTGGAAAGCTTTGAACTCACTGAGTAGCCTTCAGAACTAACTGCCAGGCAGGTCGAACAGAACAGGGAAAGGATGCTACGATTTCCAGGACCCCTTGTCTCTCTGGAGCCCTGCCTGTTCATGGCCCCTGCTGTATAGGGTAGGCAACTGAAGCCACCATGAACCCTGCCACACACTGTCGCTTATCCCACATCGGAGGCCCGTTTCTCAGCCGTTGCCAATCCAGTGAGAGAAACCCCAAGTTTCAGGGGATTCAGAGCCCCAGCTTGGGGTTCAGCAAGCAGCCCGGGGACAGCCTGGCTTGGGTTTGAAATGCAGTGCGGCCCTGGATGGGAAACCTTGCTGCCGTGTGGGCTCCAAATGA
The DNA here is from genome assembly GCF_007827085.1 of Peromyscus californicus insignis. Lineage (NCBI taxonomy): Eukaryota > Metazoa > Chordata > Mammalia > Rodentia > Cricetidae > Peromyscus > Peromyscus californicus. Next base: position 95,984,517 of record NW_026294424.1, read on the forward strand.
GGCGGGGAAGCCCTCTAGTGGTCATGAGAGATACAGCAACAGCCAGGAAATCCACAATAACCGACTTTCTAGGTTCTCTCCCAAACTTCCAGGCACCAAGTCACTCCCCCTTCTCAACGGTGTCTTGTCACCACACAACCTGCCATGTTCAGTTGCACTGCAATCTCTGTTTCCTAGATCCCCTCCTCCAACGTTTCCGGATAGTGTATCCTGCACCTCGGGCCCACTTTGTCTCTCCAGGGGTGCCTGATCTCCTGTGGCCTCTAAGAACCTCCTGAGCTCCTGGTTGGTAGAGCCACGATCTTCAAATGTGGGAGTGTGGGGACGCGGGTGGCCTTGAAGGCATGCCACTGACCCAGGGCAGGCACAGCTCACCGGCTGTCCCAGCTGAGCCACGGACACTGAAGGAAGCCGAGGTGTCCTAGCATTCACGTACGCAGGCTTGAAAGACTGAAAACGCCAGTCCGTCCCGCTTCTGAACCCTCTGAAGGCACGCCTTGAACTCTTTCCCGGTGCTAGACTCAGGCTGTGCGGGTTCGAATCCCAGCCCACAACCTGTTAGACACGCAACCAGAGAAGGTTCTGAATTCTTAGCATCTTTACAGGGTGGTCATGAGACCGAGGGAAGCAAGTTGTCTGATATAGCCCGGCTGGCCAGTCCACGCTCTGTGACTGGCCGCTGTGGCTTCCCGGCCTCTGGCTGGTTTGCCTCTGGCCGGGGCCTCGTGCCTTCTAGCTGTGCCTTTTGGCATCTGACACCAAGTTGGCCTGAAATGACCTCTCCCTACTCCCTGACATCCTTTTCTTGCTCATTATTTCCCTCCCCTTCTTAGGGACCGCCTTAGCAGGGCTGTGGCCCTCGGTGCCAGGCTAACTTTCATAACTTTATATCTTACAACACGCCACAAAAACACCTATGTGGTGTTTTCTTGTGCATGCACTCTTGTTGAAAATTTAAACTTACATATTTATGCGTTACCAGAATCACTCCTTACACTGTTTGGCCTTTTTCTTCTCAGTGTGGCCTAAACTGCACACCCCAAATACTTCAGCGTCTCATACTTTTAGCCTGTAAAACTTATCAAATACAGGGGCTGGAGAGATGGCTCTGTGCTTAAGAGCACTGTCTGCTCTTCCAGGGGTCCTGAGTTCAATTCCAAGCGCCCTTTTGTGGTGTGTAATGTACATGTAGACAAAAGACCTGTAGACATAAAATATATAAATAAATTATTTTTAAAACTTACCAAATACATCTTTACTATGTTACCTAATAAAACTGCCCTGATAGAACTTGTGAATGATGGAGACCCTGAAACAGGTCTCAAGGAATCATCTTGGGATCTTTGATCATCCAATTTCTACAACATTCATTAATACAAGAAAAAAAAAAACTTGGTCTATTTCATAGGACCTGTCTCATCAACCACAAAAGCAAGACATTGTTATCCATATTTAAATTATGTCACCACAGTCTGAGAGTCTCCAAGTGGAACGGTGTCTGGGTCAAAGGTCAAGCGGTGCATTTTTAAGAATGTGATTATGTTGTCACTCACAGCGTCTTTAAAATTTAGGCTATAGATTAAGTGTAAAAGCACTTTCAATATTTTGATGTTGATCAACGTTTCCCTCTGCAGTGTACTAAGCACCTTCTACAATCATACACACACACACACACACACACACACACACACACACACACACGTGTGTGTGTGTGTGTGCGCGCACATATGCATCAGCAGATGGCGGTCTTATACATTGTTGATTCAAGTTATAACTTAGTGCCACTGCTTTGGAAATCTTTTTTGTTTTGTTTTGTTTTGTTTTGTTTTGTTTTTTTTTTGGTTTTTCCGAGACAGGGTTTCTCTGTGTAGCTTTGCGCCTTTCCTGGAACTCACTTGGTAGCCCAGGCTGGCCTCGAACTCACAGAGATCCGCCTGGCTCTGCCTCCTGAGTGCTGGGATTAAAGGCGTGCGCCACCACCGCCCGGCTGCTTTGGAAATCTTTAACAGTTCATCTACTGATGCAGACATGCTCCAACCCCTATCTGCGAGCAGATCCAACAGAAGAGAGTGCCTATGTCCACCAGCAGACACAGACAAGAGTGTGAGGCTTTGTTTGCTTTTGTCTCTGAGGCAGAGTCTTGCTCTGCAGCTCGGGATGTCCTTAAATTCACAATCTTCCTGCCTCAGCCTGGACTGTAGGCACATGCTACTATGCCCAACTTACAACAGTGCTGAGAGATGGAAACAAACTAAATACCAATCAATCGTAAGACATAATAAATTGCAGTACTTTACAGAAATAACAATTGGATAATCTACAGAAATAAAGAATGAATTACTCCTATTACTCATGAATGGATCAAAGGTCTAATATTCAGCTAGGGAAATCAGACAGTACATATGATTTAATTTATTTGAAATTCAAGAAAAGGAAGACTTCAGTGACAGAAGTCGGAACAGACCTCTCCATTCGCTAACAGAGAACTAACTGTACCTCTGAACACAGTGATGCTGGCATCCGTCTTGCTGGACGCTAAGAGAACCACAGATAACATGTATCTAACATCAGCTGCCAGTTCTCAGCACAGACTAGTGGCTGAACAATGATACTTTGTAACATATACATAGACCAGTTTAAGTTAAAAAGTTGCTAAGTAAAAGGATAGTTTTGTTGATAGTCTCCCATTGGCTCTTCTCCTTCCTTCTCCTTTCTAACTACGTGTGTGTGTGTGTGTGTGTGTGTGTGTGTGTGTGTGTGTGTGTGTGTGTGTGTGTGAGAGAGAGAGAGAGAGAGAGAGAGAGAGATAGAGGGGGGGGTATTTGTACGTATATGTGTGTATGTGTATATGTATATATTTTACCCAGCCCTGAAAGATCAACATAACCAATTTAAGGCGATAACGGTACTCCCCGCTCTCCTGCCCTTTCCTACATGCTCCCATCCCCAGTTCCTCCTGTGGCTAAGGGAGTTTGCGACCCTGGTTTGGGCCAGTGAGACTTGACCAGGAACTCTGATGGGAAACAGTTGAGAAAAGTTAACTCTTCGCTTCTGGGCAGTAGCCCAAATGGAGGTTTCTGGCGGATGATGTGAGTCACGAGAGCAAGGATACCTCATCCTCTTCCTCTCATGTGACTTGCCTTCTGCAAATCTTCATCCGTGCCCTCTGTTACATGCATTATGATAAATGGTAATGAGAGTGTGCTGTTACTCTGTCGTGAGAGAAAATAGAAGATTAAAATGATGGAAGGAAAGGGTTTGCCCTACAGTCCTATGGTTGCAGGTTTCCAGAACTTGAAGAAATAATTATCTGTTTAATCAAAAAAATGGTTTTGCTCTGAAGCAAAAGGACACTGACACACATACTCTCCAGATGTCCCGTTCTCTGCCTTCCAACAAACAGTGCCTGGAGCTGTGACCGATCGTATTTTGAACACAAGAATCAGAGACCGGACCCCAGGAAGAGGGGGTGCAGAGGGAGACTGGCTGGTGAGTAGCTAGATACACATCAAAGTAACAAATTCTGCTCTGCGTGACTATCATTCACAACAGATGGTGGCATAGTTCCTGAGTCACTGGAAGAAAGAAGTCTGGAAGCTCCGAACACAGTCATGAGAAGATGACAGAAACATGAGCAGCTCTGATCTGATTGGCACATGTGCTCCGTGCACGTGTATTGAAATATCACCTGGCCACTGGTTCTTCGACTCAGTCACTTTGAGAGCCTCATGTTTGTGACTTGAAGTCTGGAAAGCTGGCCCTTTGTATTGAGGGCAACGAGGGGGACAAGCAGGTGGGTGATGAAGAATTAAAAACATGCTTGCCAGCTTGAGGATGCTCCTGAAAAGCATATGGCTGATGGGGTAGGAGCTGCCCCACAGGGCCATGGCCTGGACCCTCCAGGGGGGAATTGCCAGAAGAAAAAGGAACATTGACAGAGTTCCAGAGAACACTGAAAGAGACCCACCAACACCCACGAAGGTCGGCCTTCCACATCAGTCTAACTGAGCACTAAGCCTTGTTATGCAGAGAGCTAGGCAATGAAAGTCCTCACAGTGCATATGGAGGCAGGAGAATCAGAAGCTCAGTCATCTTCAGCTACTTAGAGAGCTGGAGGCCTGCTTGGGCTTCATGAGACCCTGCCCCAAAATAAACATTAATAGAATAAAAAATAATTGTCACGTTAGGAATGTGACTCCCTTGGTAGGATTATTGCCTAGCATGCATCAAGCCTTGGGTTCAGCCCCCAGAACAGTCTAAGGTGGGCGTGCAGGGGAATATCTGCAGTCCCAGAACTGGGATGGTGGAGACAGGAACATCAGAAGTTCAAGGACATCTTCAGCTATGTAGTGAATTCAAGGCCAGCCTGGATACATGCCTTTTGCCTCCAGTGAAAAGAAACATCTCTGCTCCCATTTCCTTCCCCTTTCCAGGTTCCCATGGAGACGGGAGGGAGGGGAGGAGGAGGAAGAAGAGGGAGAGGAAGAGAGACATTCAGAGCCCTCCTTCCTCTTTGGCTGAAGGCAGTTAGCATACAATGGTGGCCAGAGAAAAGGAAATCCAACAATAGATAAAATTCAAGGCTTCAGTTATTTCTGGGGTGAACTGTTCCATGTGAACATGTGGGCTCTGTTGGTGAGTTAAGAACTGATTGTGAGTTACCCTAAAATGACAAGTCACCCTCCAGGGCAGGGTAAGATGACCACAGAAAAGACTCCTGGAGCAGTAGACAGGTAATATTTGTCAACATTTGTGTTGTATAAACACAAATGAATGGAAAGAAAGCTACTGACAGGCTAAAGCTGTAATTGCTGTGTATTCTCAGCATGGGAATGCTTGGTCTCTTGTTGGTGGCCCTGTTTGGGTAGGTATAGGAGGTATGGCCTGGCTGAAGGGAGTGTGTGGGTGGTCTTTGAGGTTGTGAAGCCACATGCTCTTCCCAGCTTGATCTCTGTTTCCTGCTGTGGTTCGTGAGTGAGCTTTTAGCTGTTTCTGCTGCCATGTCTGGTGCTTGTCATGGCCCCCTCCCCTTCCAGGATGGTGATGGACTCTTATCCCTCTGGAACCATAAGCCCCAAATAAATCCTTCCTTCTGAACATTGCCTTGGTCATGGTGTTTTATCACAGCAATAGAAAAGTAACTAACACACATGGTATGGTTCCATATCATTTTCTGATCTTTTTTTCACAGGGCTTGTTGACCAGACTCATGTCTCTGTATCTTAGTATGAGTCATTTATTCCATAAATATTTACCAAGTCTGGCAAATTCAGCTTTCCTAAACGTTGCCTTAGGAAACCCGATGACTCTTAAACATCACATCTTTGGTCAAGTCATTCCCTTACTCAAGAACACTTTATGACTCCCCACTATTCCCAGCAGAGAAGGATTGTAGTACTTGGAGGCTTGCTCCTCCCTCTAAGTGTTCTTACCTCCCCCAAAGGGTCTCTGAGACCACCACAGCCAGCAGAGTGATGATCTGTGGGAGGCAAGAAGATAGTTCAGTTCAACACAATTCAGTAGCTTGTGTTAGTTCAAACTTCGGGACTCTGACCCCAAGTCATTTATTTTAGGCATATTTAAGCACAGCACAATTTGGTGAAAACTTTCCTGGTGATAATTAACTTAATCCTGTGCGCCCAATAAAGCTTAAGACAGGACTACATCAAAACTCTTTGTAAAGTAGATGTGACACTTTTCCTAAAGATAAGTTCTATTGATTGACAAGCTCACGATAAGGGTCTGGGGGGAAGGGGTCAGGTGTGGTCTCAAGATACAGATAGTGCAAAGATCACCAGGCCATTAACCACATCTGCTCCCAGTCTTCTGGGTGGATAACAGGTTATGCACCCCTTCCTTTGAATGAACAACCCACGTGTTTAACATTCCTGGTCCCTTTAGTGCTTATCTGTGAGCACAGGAACCTCTGTAAGCCAGTTTCATGATATCCTGGAAGCCACTGTGATATATCACAAGACTCGATTTGCTCTCAGCAGATCTCTACCCTTTGTCCTCCCAAGTTACTTAGACAAAAAGGAAATAGAATTATATTTCATTTGGATTCCACTTACATTTTCCTTTTCTTTTTTGATTAAGCCTGGAATATGATCTCTCTGTTGGCAGCAGCTGAACATAATCAGGTTAGCCCAGATCTTCCTGAACGTGGCATCCTGGGCAGGAAAGCTGAGGGCCTCTCAGGAGTGCCCTGTGCAATGGCGGGTGAGTTATCCCCAGGGGTTCTTTATCCCTGCCAGTCAGAGGGCTTGGAATCAGGGCAGCTTGGCTGAGAGAGAGGACGGGCAGGCATAGCCATCACCAAAGTCCGACCTGCACCTAACTTTTACAGGCTGTTCCAATTCAATATGCCTCTCCATCCCTGGCCAGTGGTCCACACTACTGGAAAGGAAGGCTGGAAGGTGGCTCTGTCATTAAAATGCCAGCTGTGCAGGCATGAGGCCCCAAGTTTGTGCCCCAGAATCCACACAGAAGAGCCAGGTGTGGTGGCACACACTTGTAACACCAACACTGGGAAGGCTGAGAGAAGAGAGTCAAGGTGAGTGGCACCCAGTGAATGACCCCCAAGGATGTCCTCTGGCCTCCACATACATATCCGATGTTTGCACACACACCTACACATTCTAAAAAAAAAAAGTAATTTTGAATGAGTTAGTGTCTAGACTCGGGAGGCTACTCTGAGTAAAACGCTTGCTGTGCGAGTGTGAGAACCTGAGTGTGAATCTCCAGGACCTGTGTAAAACCGAGACTGCGCATGTCTGTAACCCCAGCATCCCCACAGCAAGGTGGGAGGCAGAGACAGGAGAAGCCCTGAGCTAGCCTGGTGCACACAGCTGCAGATAATGAAGAGACCCTGTCTCAAACAAGATGAAGGGCAAGGACCCTGAGGGTGTCCGTGATCTCCATACGTAGGCACAGTACACATGCACTTGTCCTCACACACGCACATGTGCGCAAACACATACATATACATACATCATGCACACAGATATACACGACACAAAATATATATAAATATTATCCTATTATAGCTTGTTGTATACTATTTGGGGAGTGTTGGGAATAGCTAATTATGAGAAACATTCAAAATACACATATTAAAAGATAAGATCACCGGGCGGTGGTGGCGCACGCCTTTAATCCCAGCACTCGGGAGGCAGAGCCAGGCGGATCTCTGTGAGTTCGAGGCCAGCCTGGGTTACCAAGTGAGTTCCAGGAAAGGCGCAAAGCTACACAGAGAAACCCTGTCTCAAAAAAAACCAAAAAAAAAAAAAAAAGATAAGATCAACACTTCAAGTCTTTGCTTTTCTCTTTTTTATTTTTTATTTGTGTGTGTGTGTGTGTGTGTGTGTGTGTGTGTGTGTGTGTGTGTGTGTGTGGTGTGTGTGTGTGTATGTATGTATATGTGGGGTGTGTGTGTGTGTGTGTGTGTGTGTTTGTGTGTGTGTGTGTGTGTGTGTGTGCGTGCTTACCTGTGTGCAGAGTGCAGGACTGCTGGTGTAGAAGTCACAGGACAACCTCCAGGAGTTCTTCCTCCCCTCCCTGGTGAGGAAGGGTCATTTGATGGCCCACAAGCACCTGGGTGAGTCTCCTGTCTCCACTTCCCATCCCACTGCAAGAGTTGCTGATTACAGATGAGGACCACTGCATCCGGTTTACTGTGGATTCTGGGGAGCCAACTTCAGGCATCATATTTGAATGAAGGTATTTTATCTGATGAGCCATCTCTCTGGATTTCTTTTTTTTAACTCTTCCTTGTTCTTCGTGTTTGCTTTCCACGCAATAAAGCATTATCCATGTGTTAAACACTGAGAATTACAAAGACGGGTTAGAAAAAAATCTGAGGTGGAAGGAGGCCTGGTTATTTTTAGCAGCCACTTCAAAGCCACTCAGGTAGCATGGAGGTAATAAATACAGGAGCTGGGGACATCTCTCAGCTCATGGAGTGCTTGCTTACTACGCACAACGCCGAGTTCAAGCAGGAGAGCTGCATAAACTGGTATGGTGGTGTGTGCCTGTGACCCCAGCACTCAGAAGTCCAAGGCCATTCTTGCCTCAGAGGGGTTTTGACGCCAACCTAGACGACATGAGATTCTGTCTCCAAAAATCTGGGACTGTTATACAAAGAGAGAATGGGTCACTTTGTGGACTTCAGACCTATGATCTCTAAACATGTTTATAAGAAACATGTAGTGTTAAGGCCAGATTGATCAGCCTCTGCTCCGCTGTCACAGAAGAGACTTGTGCTCTTCTGGAGTGAGAGATAGATGCGCGCCCAGTGGAGTAAGCCGTGAGTGGGTGGGTGCTATGACTGGGAATTGTACTGTCCTAGTGAGCCTTCTCAGGGTGGGTACAGTTTTCTGTAGGTCAGCACAATGTCATGACCTAGGCATTCTGTGAGACACTATACGCACAGCACCACCCCTGTGGGCCACAGAGAACACGAATGTACCACAGAGCAAAGTGTCCTGGGATTTGAAGCTTGCTTTTCTCTCCCCCGTCAGGAAGACTGCCCTGAGCACTTTCTCAGCTGTCTGGAGAGGATGAGCTTGGCATGGGGTGGTACACACTGGTGCTTGGGGACAGAATTTCAGTTGTGCTAAAGTCTGATGCCTTTTACAACTTAGTAAGTACAAGGTTCTAGGTTTGATTCCCCAGTACCACAAAACAAGAGAGAGAGAGAGAGAGAGAATTATCAGGGCAGGAGACGAGGTCATGGAAGCAGGGTTGGAATGATGCCATTGCTAGCTAGTGAAGATAGAAACTGAGTCTAGGAATGTGGGCAGTGTCATTGACAATAACAGATTCTCCCTCAGTTCTCTAGACGATACATGGTGCTGCCATACCTCAGTTTTATTGCAAGGGACCCACTTTGAACTTCTGGTCTAGCCATTTAAAATGTGATAAATTTGGGGGGAGAGAACAGGAGGAGAGGAAGGAAGGAAAACCGTGGTCAGGATGTAAAATAAATGAAAAAATTTAATTAATAAAAAAGTAATAAATTTGTGTTGCTCTTACACAAATGGTTATAGTAATTTGTGGCAACAACAGGAAACTAATGCAAGACAGACGGCTCCTCTGTCTTTCCACAGTGCCTGATGCAAGCCTCGCTGTTGGCTTGGCATTTGGTAAGCATGTGTTGAATGAGCGAGTGACTAAAACCTACTGTTCTATACATTGAGATCTCTCTGTTCGCTGTGACAAAATATACACGATCTTTTTAAGTCATTAGTAAGGACACAGTTCAGTGGTATTGAATGCATTTATTCACATCGATTGTGTCTATTTTCCTGAATTTATCATCATTCCTAACATGTTCTTCCATAACTCTCCCCCTGCCCAGCTCCTGGTAACTTTTAATCTAGTTCCTGTCCTGATAAATGTGCCCATACAGGTGATTCAAGTGAGTGAAATCATACAATATATGTCCCTCGGAATGATTTCTGTGAGCATGTTTTCAAAGTTAACCCACAATGTAGAATACATCAAAACTGTGTGTGTGTAATAAGGGGCCCAACAACAGTCATGTGTGAACTCTTGGGGCCTCGTGCCTCACTGCTGAACAATTCAGAGATAAGGGGAGTCATTCTTTTCAGTTGTATATCCAGAGTGACCTCACCCACCAGGCTCCAATGGATGGTTCCAATCCAGTGACCACACAGATGGCCATCGTTACACTCAATGGGTCACAATACAAACCAAAAGTCATGAATCTGGGAAAAAAGACTGGTGCGGGGAGTCACGGAGGGGGATAGGAGGGGGTAAAAGAGAGTGGGGGAGAGCATAATTAGATACATTGTATATATGTATGATTTTGCCCCCAAACAAAATCGATCAATAAAAAATAAAAATCTGCATTTATTTTTTATGACTGAATAATATTCACTTGCACACAAGTACCACACCTTATCAGCTCATCTGTTGTTATTGTAAACACTGGAGTTGTTTTTGCCTGGCTTATACACAAGAATATGGCTGTATAATTTGCTGTACAGATATCTGTTCAAGTAACTACTTCCTGTTCTCTTGGGTATAAAAATGGAACTTCTGAGTCCTGTGGTAGTTTTATCTCCAAACTCTTTGAAAATTGCCACATTGGCTGGGCATGGTGATACACATCATTAATCCCAGCAGTCGGGAGGCAGAGGCAGGCGGATCTCTGTGAGTTTGAGGCCAGCCTGGTCTACAGAGGGAGTTCCAGGACAGCCAGGGCTACACAGAGAAAGCCTGTTTCAGGGGGGAAAAGTGAAGGAATGAAGGAGGGAGGGAGGGAGAGAAGGAGGGAGGGAGGGGGGAGGGAAATCGCCAACCATATCCTACAGTGACTTTGCCATTTGCTGTTCTCACCAGCTATGCATGGCGGTTCTGCACTCTCTACATGCTCATCAACCCTTGTTTTCCATTTTGTTTTGTAGCTTCACTATAATTATCCAGGCAAATGAGTGGAGTCTCACTGGTTTACCTTTCCCTACTGACTGATGACATTGAACATAATTCCATGGACTCTCAGCCGTGTAGAAATGTTTATTTGAGTCATTTGCTTACATTTGACCTAGATTGTTGAGGGTTTTTTTTTGCTGTGGGATAATCCTTCTGTATACTGTGAATTTGTGCTACCCTCATTAGTTAATAATAAAGCTGACTGGCCTATAGCAAGGCAGGATGAAGTTAGGATGGACAATCAAACTGAGGACTGGGATGAAGAAAGGTCAAAGGAGATGTCAGTGAACTGCCAGGAAAGCAAAATACTAGAGGACAGGTAAGTCCATTAAACCACATGACAGCACATAGATTAATAGAAATGGGTTAATTTAAATGTAAGAGCTAGTTAGTAACAAGCCTGAGCTACCAGCTGAACATTAATAAGTGATATAAGCCTCTGAGTGGTTATTTGGCAGGCAGGACAGGAAATGTCCGTTTACAGGTGTTGTTGTTACTGTTGGATTTTAGCCATCCTTTATACACTTCTATATAAATCCTTTATCAGATCTGTAGTTTGCACAAGCATTCCTCCATTTAGTAGGCTGCATCTCACTTTGACATACAATGTTTTTAACTGTAATGAGCTATAATTTTCTTCTATTGTTGTGGCTTGTGCTCTGCAGTTGACCTGGCCTTGGATGGTGTATGGATTCTCACAGGATGTCTCACAAATAACATCCTGGGCATCTCAATTTGGTTTTCTATTCCTTATCATCATACCAATTCTAAATAGCAGAATCCATGTGCAGCTGAATGCTCTTTCACACCTGAAAATTTCTTAACTATGCAGTCTTATCCACAATAGGTGAGACTCATAAACAATCCAAGTGCCCATGGAGGGCAGGATGAACAAATAACTTGTGAAGTGCTGAAACACTGGAACAAGAAACAACAATTTCTAAAAAGAATACAGTCTCATGGGCACCGACATGGACAGATATCACTCACATACTGACAAGGAAGGAGACACGGAATATCACACTCTGCAGCTTTCTTTGTTATGCAGTTAAGGAACAAGCAAACCTGTGATGACAGATGTAAGATTTGTGGTTCCCTGATGTATGAAACTTATCAGGAAAAGGCACAAAAGAGACAAGGAAGCCTTGGCTGGGGAATGCTGAAGGGTGTGTGTGTGTGTGTGTGTGTGTGTGTGTGTGTGTGTGTGTGTGTAAATTCATCAAATATCCTGATGTAGGCTGTGACTGTGCAGATGTATGTGTGTGCATGTGTGCCTGTGTGTGTAAATTCATCAAATATCCTGATGTAGACTATGACTGTGTGTGTAAATTCATCAAATATCCTGATGTAGGCTGTGACTCTGTGTGTGTGTGTGTGTGTGTGTGTGTAAATTCATCAAATTTGTACATGATTTTTATACATGGTTTGTATACTTTACTATTTTTTGAATCTCTGGGCATTGGTGTATAGCTTAACAGCAGAACCCTTTCCTGCTGTGCATAAGCCCTGTGTACTTTCCCTGTCTCAGCTAGTTTTCCTTTTTTAATCTCTGGTACTAATAGGTACACAGGGTTCATGTTACTATATGGTTCTGGTGAGGTTTTCCCAGGGCATGGTCTGAACTAAATCTAAAATGCTATGCCTTCTCTGGGAGGCACCCAGACATGTGATGGAGGATAATCAATCAACAACAGATAGAGGTGATGGAGGATAATCAATCAACAACAGATAGAGGTGATAGAGGATAATCAATCAACAACAGACAGATAGAAGTGATGGAGGATAATCAATCAACAACAGATAGAAGTGGTAGAGGATAATCAATCAACAACAGATAAGAGCTCCTTAAGATGGTTACAGACTCTTGGAAGTTTTCTTGTGACATGAATTTCTCTGAGGACTAGGTGGAAGGGTTGTCTGTCACTGTTAGAATGTTAAAGCAAAAACAGGTTGTATGAGAGGAGAAAACCATCAAAAACCAAGTAGAATGTTTAAAGATGTGAACTGTTGCTAAGATACCGTCCATATGAGGAAAAATAATTGAAAAGAATGAGGGATTATTAAAACAGAATTTTTTGAAGCTCGGGTATTAGTTCAACCATTCATTGTCATGCTGATGTAGATTCAGACATGGCGCCAAGGAGGCAAGGGGTGGGGTTGTAGCTCAACAGTAGAGCAGTTGCCTTTCATGTATAAGACTCAATCCCGCCTACCCTTCCTCCTGTAGCTGAAGTTTTCCTGGCCCCACCTGGCTCCCACAGTCCCACAGTCCCACAGAGGCTTAATATTAATTAAAACTGCTCGACCATTAGCTCAGGCCTACCACTGACTAGCTCTTACACTTAAACTCAGCCCATTTCTGTTAATCTATATGTTGCCACATGTTCTGTGGCTTTACCTGTGTGCCATTACATGCTGCTCCCTGGATGGCGGACTGGCGTCTCCTGACTCAGCCTTCCTTTCTCCAGAATTCTTCTTGTCTGTTTGTCCCACCTATACTTCCTGCCTGGCTACTGGCCAATCAGTGTTTTATTTATCAACCAATCAGAGCAACACATTCACAGCATACAGAGCAATATCCATAGCACACACACCCTGCACTGAAAAATAAGAAAATAAATCCAGGAGGCACGGAGTGGCAGTGCTTGGTCTCCTATTGCCTGTTAATTTGTTCTGTCAACAGCATATTAAGAGTGGTGTCCCTGCTGTCAAACACTATCTTCTGGTCACGGCATGGTTGATGTACCCACAAACTCACATCAGGACAGCCTGTGGACAGCCACAAGACTGGGCCCATCAACATTCCATCATGGATGCTGGCCAGTTCACAGAGCCTCCATCCTTCCTTGAGGAAGCCGTACACAGTTAACGGTTGCTGGAGAAAGGAAGTCGTGCTCCTCAGTGGTGTAGCCGATGGCAAGCTGGCCTTGCTAGGTGAGCGTCTCCCAGCCATGCTCACGCAGACAACTCTGATTAAATGTGGTGGTCACACTACAAAACTTATGCGGGAGCAGGGGGGGACACTGGTAGGAAGAAGTGGGGTTCTGTGGGAAGTGAAGGAACAAGAGAGGGTGATGGGGTGGGAATATGGTCAAAGTGTGCTCTGTGTGTATATGAAATTATGAAAGAATACATACATTAAAAAGAAAAGTTATGTTGCCTGTCATGCATGATTTTGAAGTGAGAAACTAGACTAAAGTGGCAAGAAATATCCATCATTAGTCCATGAAGCGGGGACATGATCAGTCCTTGGCTGTGACAGCAGGATGAAGGACGTAGCTGTGAGGTGAACAGGTGACATTGAACGGTACCATCACACTTCAGGATAGGCTCACATCCAAATGAGATGTCTGAAACGGCCAATCAAAGCCTGGGTGAAATCCAGTGTGCTTAGGAATGAGGCTCCGTATCTGGTTCATGCTGGATCTGGAGACTAGATGGACAATAAAATACTACATAAAAGGGACATAAGAAAAGAGCCAAAGGTTTCCAGATTAGAAACCTGGCTTCAGTAATGTGTGCAGTTTCAAAAGGGTTTCCAACACTGAAGTGGATAAGCAACAGTATGACACAAACAGATGTGTCAGTCAAGAGCTAGAAGATGAATTTGTGTCATTGTCTATACTATGTTCTGCTCAGAGTATTTAGAGGTATTGTCCCCCCACTGCTCACAAAATAAAGAGATGTAATTAAAACCAAAAGCATCAACACACATATTTCAGTGAGTAATTTCAAAGATTATTATAATGAGATCTGACTGCCACTACACTTACTAATAAATGGTCAAAACAGGGTTGTTCAGGGCATGCAGATATTGCTCAGTAGTAGGGTGCATGCTTGTACCCAAGAAACATGCATGCACCCCGAGAAACAAAACTAACAGAGCTTAAGTTGGAGAGATGACTCAGTGGTTAAGAGCACCAGCTGCTCTTCCAGAGGACCCAGGTTTAATTCTCAACACCCACATGGCAGTTCACAACCAGTTCTAGGAGATCTGACACCCTCTTCTGACCTCCTCAGGCATCAGGCACTCACATAAAGTACAGATAACACACATATGTAGGCAAAACATCCATATATATAAAACAAAAATTTTAACTAAAATAATGAAATAATAAAAACACCAGAGTTTAACTACCACTAACACATTCCAATGTGTTGTCTAATTTTGGACTGAGGGAGAAACTAGGGTTATAGAGTGTGCCTGTTACAAAAGATGGGACCAAATGTCTCTCATCCATGACAGTTCAGACATTATATAATCTTGGTGTGAGGGACTCAGTAATTTCAAGCATTTCCTACATGAGATCTGCTTTTCAAAATTCTTAAATAACAGACTGCAGAATCAGCTCTCTTGTTGTCTGTGGTTAAATGCACAATCTCTGTTCTTCGGCTGTGAGGTGTGGTGGCATGGCCCAGGCCTCTAATCCTGGCACTTGGAGGCAGAGGCGGGAAGATAAGGAGTTCAAGGTCATCCTCAACCACACAACGAGTTCTAGGCCAGCCTGGGCAATACAAGAGCCTGTCCCCAAGGTGGAGCAAGGGTTGTGCTGGCCAGCTGATACAAGCTAGCTGGTCACCGGCTGGAGCTCGCTGAAGCGATGGAACTGCAGTTGGTAAAATGCCTCCATAAGACCCGGCTGTAGGACATTTTCGTTATTAGTGGTTGACGGGGGGATGGGCCAGTCCATTGTGGGTGGGGCCACCCTTGGGCTGGTGGTCCCGGGTTCTATAAGAAAGTAAGCCATGATGAGCAACTCAATAGGCAGCCCCCCTCCATGGCCTCCATATCGGCTCCTGCCTCCAGGTTCCTGCTGTTTGAGTTCCTGTTCTGATTCCTTCAGTGATGGACTATGATGTGGAAGTGTAAGCCAAATCTTTTCTACCCAGTTTGGTTTTGGTTATAGAGTTTCATCACAGCAATAGAAACCCTAGCTATGATAGAACTTGATACCGGGATTGTGGTGTATTCCTGTGACAGACCTGACCATGTTACTTTGGGGAGGATTTTGGAAGGACTGTGGAACTTTGGACTGGAAAAGCCATTGCGTGTTGAGAGCTTGGCGAACTGTTCTGTGGGAGCTTAGATGAGAATGTGAGAGCAGTGCGGTTACGGAGGCCAGGCTTATGACGTTTCCGATGGAAGCAAAGACTCCACTGGGCCATTTGTGTGAGGGATCTGTGGTGTCTGGTCAGGTGGAGACGAAGAATCGGCTGTGATTAACAAGAGACCAGAACCACTGAAGTAAAAGCTCTGCTTTGCTGGGACAATGGATGCTGGTCAGCTGGGGCTGAAGAATCAGCTGTGGTTAAGAAGAGACCAGCATCACTGAGGTGAAATCTTCTGAGAAATGTTTCCTCAGGGTCAGCACACAGAAGGTGGGTTCTAGAGGTAGACAAGGTTGTACCTTGCACTGGCAGCTGAAATTGGTAGCTTAAGAACCATCCAGGTGGGGCTGGTTTTAAAGGCACCAAGGGGTCATAGAGAGCAGCTGAAGCTTAGCACTGTGTCCCTGAAGAGAGCCCAGGAATTCCTGAAAGTGCAGCCCAGTTGCAGCAGAAGACCCCAGCATTTTGGAGATGTCAGCACCATGGGATGGCCACCAAGAACAGCAGCAGCCATGGAGTGAAGCCAGCTGGGGCCTAGAAGACAAGCTGTGTGTGCTACAGAGGGTGGAGCCAGAGAAGTGAGTGAATCCCAGGCATGGGACATGAAATTGTTTACATTGTTGGAATTTGGTTTGGTTTGTGCAGATTGTGACTATGCCCTGATTCTTTCCTCTTGAAGTATGAAAGTACTTAATTTATATTTGATTGACAGGTACTCACAGTTGACAGACTTTGAATTTTTTTAAAAATCTTTGGATTTTTAAAAGGGACAGGATTGTTAAGTGTTTGAATTTTTAAAATTTGGAATATTTATATTATCATGTTGATATTAATGTGTGATCTTAAGGATGAATAAGAAAGGAAAGATTATGGCTTAATTGCAATGTGTTTGTGTGTTGTTGACCAGGGTCAAATTGTACCGACTAGTTTTAAGTCAACTTGACTAGAGGGAGGAACCTCAGTTGAGAAGAGGCCTTCACAAGATCCAGCTGCAAAGCATTTTCTTAATTAGTGATTGATGAGGCAGGGTCCAGCCTATTGTTAGTGGTGCCGTCCCTGGGCTGGTGGTCCTGGGTTCTATAAGAAAGCAGGCTAGCCAGCTGGTACACACCCCAGCACTTCGGAGGCAGAGGCAGGCAGATCTCTGTGAGTTCAGGGCCAGTCTAGACTACAGAGTGAGTTCCAGAACAGTCAGAGCTACACAGAAGAACCCTATATCAAAAAACAAAAACAACAAAAAAAAAGAAAGAAAGAAAGTAGACTGGGGAAATCATGGGAAGCAAGCCAGTCAGCAGCACCCCCTATGACCTCTGCATTAGCTCCTGCCTCCAGGTTCCCACCTTGTTTGAGTTCCTGTTCTAGCTTCCTTCAGTGATGGACTATGATATGGAAGTATAAGCTGAATAAACCCTTTCCTCCCCCAAGTTGTTTTAGCCATAGCAATAGAAACCCTAACTAAGACAGGGAACAAAGAAAAAGCCCATGATTAGTTTCTCTTGACAAGCAGAACAGATGTTTTGAAAGAGGGGTATGTCTTTCCCAAGCCCTGAATACATTCTGCTCTTTTCCTCTTCAGGACACATTCCTGAAACTCTTTCCCAAAATCAACTGAAAAAAGGTGTCATTTTTAGCTGATAAGTAACTACAGACTCAGTTCAAAAAAGAAGACAGCATTTGAGGCGTTTCATTCCATGAGAGGCCTCTCTTCCTAACCACACCTCTCCAGCCATCCCCATGTCAACAGCTGAAGCCAGCTCCAGGGCTTACAACCCAGTGACCTCACCAGATTCCACAAGCGAAAGGACTCAGTCCACAAACTGTCCCTACCTCAGATGTCAGTCGAAAGTCCTGAGCCACCCACTCCTCTGACTATGAGTAGGGGTTCCCTCCACACCCTTCTCAGATACAATCATTTGCTAGAACAGGAGCCACTTTGATTGATTACTAGTCCATTAAACAGCACCCAGCTCAGAGAAAGCCAATAAGAGACAAGGAATGGCGAGGGACTGTACATCACCTGTCACCAGGTCTGATGAGCACATGGTACCACATATATGCTAGACAGAACACACTCTGAGCTCTGTCCTTGAGGAATTCTTAGGAGGCTTTGTCAAGCAGGAATGATGGGTGAGAAGCACCATGGCTTGCCCCTTCCTGGAGGCTGAAAGCTCCAAGCTTCCAGTCAAGACATTTCCAGCAACCAGCTCTGTACTGAAGCTACCAGAGCCACCAAGTGTTGCTTCATCAGAACAAAAGACCCTCATTCAAGACCACACAAGGAGCTCTGTGCCGGGAACTAATGACAAAGGTCAGTATTACTCAAATATTTCTTGCCATGCTGCCACAACTGATGTGCTGGGCCCCTTCTTCCAGTGAGGCAGGACAGTTCTTCTGTGTTGAAGTTAGTTGATGAGCAGCTCCATTTTCTCTTGCCCTTATCCAGCACATTCATGAGATTGAGGAACCACCACGGCAAAGCAGACTGCTTGTGCATCAACCAGTTGCTGGAGTTGGTTTTTGAGAGTAGTCATGCATTGAATGAAGCCATTCCCTCCAGCCAAGGCAGCCCTCGTGAGTGACACACCGAGGTGCCTCAATCAGTTTCCCAGCAGGTGGATGATGAGAACTTCTACCCTGAAGAGGATATCTGGGAGAGCAAAGCACTTGACGTCTGGACATATTTTGAAATTAGACCCGGGCAGTATTTACTGAGGAAAGAAGTCTCAAAGACACTCCGTGCCCTGAGGACTAAACAATGGGAAGCTCACCCCACTGTGAATGAGATACCTATGCGAACCCACTTCATCCTCACAATTAAACAACGAGGCAAGCACTTTGATTAATTTCATATTGCAGCTGGGGAAACTGAGATACAGAGCTGGAGAGAAATCCATTCAAGGTCACATAGTTCACAAGTGACAAAGTCAAGATTTGAACCCAACCCTTCCCACTCAGAATATTTTATTTTAAGAAGATATTGGGCCCCTTACCTGAGTTCAGAAGCTCAGGAACTAACTCTATTTTACAGAATCCTGAGCTTTCACTCTGATGTATGCTGAAATACCTGGAAGTATTTGTGGACTGACTGTGAAGATCCGGTTGCATTCCAAGTGCACGTGTGTATTTCAACACAGTTGTGTGTCCTTGCTCAGCGCTCTTCAGTGTCTCCTATCTCCATATCAGCGAAACCAAAACTCTTCACTGCAAAACCCATCATCCTGGGGCTGGGAACGTAGGTTAGTTGGTAGAATGCTTGACCAACACGTGTAAACCCCTGGGTTAGATCCCAAGTTCTGTGTAGAATTGGGTGCAGTGGTGCGCAACTGTAATCCTGGCACTCGGAAGGTCAAGATCATCTTCAGCTACCCAGGAGTGTGAGAACAGGCTGGGCTACATACCACCCTGGCTTTAAAAACAAAACAAAAAACAAAAACCACACAGTTGCCTTTCAACTGTCCCAATAGCAGTGTGAGAACAGGCTGGGCTACATACCACCCTGGCTTTAAAAACAAAACAAAGACTACACAGTCCCCTTTCAGCATTCCCAAACTGTAGAAGCCAGCAGCTCCCTCTCCTCCTCCTTCGGGATTACATGGATGTATTACCCACACTGCCCAGGGTGAATGGCTTCCTAACTTCACTAGTACCATATTCTGGTTCTGACCACTTCCAGGAGATGGACAGACCCCAAACCTGCAATGGTCCTTCCTCCTCCTATCATAACACAGAAATCATAGCATCTTCGAAGCTTAGATGGAGATTTTTTTCTTCCATGAGGCAAGAAGGATTTGAGCACACTGGGGCTTTGTTTCGTTGTAACAAGTTGTAGCAGAAACTCACCTATGTTACTTTGTCCACAGGTGCAAACACACACACACACACACACACACACACACACACACACACACACACACACGAGAGAAAGAGAGAGAGAGAGAGACAGAGAAACAGAGAGACAGAGAGACAGAGAGAGACAGAGAGAGACAGAGACAGAGAAATTAAAACTAGTTCAACATCAAGTTGGGTGACATAGCAAGAGCCTGTATTAAAAAAAAAAAAGTAATGGTTTGAGGGGGCGTAGCTTAGTGTTGGAGCGTTTGCTTATCATGTGCAGGTCCCTGGGGTCAGCTCCCAGACCCAAAGGAGAAGAATCAGAAGAATCAGGACCACTGGGGCAGAGGTCAGCTTGGTCACTTGACTGTGGCAGGAGGCTACAGAGTGCAGCAAGAGGAGGCTGTGGTGCAGTGAGACCACATGCTAGGCTGGAAAAGGGGCACTTGAGGAGTCACTAGGGACCCTGAGGTACAGCGAGGAGCCAGTGCCCTTTGAGTTCTAACAATGGGTCCTCTTAAAATGCAAACAGTGGCCTGGAGACGTGGCTCCCCGGTTCAGAGCACAGGCTGCTCTTCCAGAGGGCCCAGATTCCAGAGGACCAGTTCACAGCATGCACGAGGTGGCACGCAGTTCCCAGAAACCTACCGCCCTTGCGGCCTTCACCAGCGTTGCACACATGTGACACACTAACATACAGGCAGGCAGAAGCACCACACACATAAAAAGAAATCCTTAAAACAAAAATAAAACTCATTGGGCCTCTCTAGATATCTTTTTTTCCTAGCCTTGAACTTGCAGCCATCCATTCCTGCCTCTCCTTCCTGTATTACAGGCTCTACTTTATGATCTCTGAGACCTGGTGGATAGCAAACAAAAATAACTCTAGAAGCTCCTAATTCATGTGTGTACACTTCCCCTCCTTCCCTCCCTCCCCGCTCCTCTTCCCCAAGGAACCTGGAGGCTGAATAAGTTAGCCAACATTGTATAAGGAAGAAGCTCTGACCCAGCCTTCCAGCCTCGAGTCTGAGTTTGTTACTTTTCCTTGTTGTTTCTTGTCAGCTGAGGTTTGTTACATTTTAAAACAAGGTAGAACAGTCGGGATATTCTCAGGAAACTCCTCCTTTTGATTAATTTACAAAATATTGTTTGTGGGAGGAAAAGAGAAATATTGTTGCCAAGAGATGGCCTAAGCAATCAGACCCCTTCAATCCGGCCCTTGGCTCATCTCTAAACCCGTGATAAGTTTGAGAGGGCCATCTATGTACCGAAGACAGTTCTGAGGCAAGGGCGATTCTGTCAGGAACTTGGACTTCAACAGAAAATCTGTTGCTCTTCACTGTCAATCAATGCTTAGCTGAGTAAATTGGCCTAGGGCCTAGAAGTAAGCGGGGCACACAGTGACGGCTCTTCTGTAAGCTCTATGAAAACTCAGCTCCCCCATACATTGCAGCACTCAGCAGTAAGGCAAGAGCAGCCCAGTGAGGAAAGTCTGGAAAGAGGAGAGAGGAAGGTCGAGCATGTGCCAGGGTTGCCTTGGGCACTGGCCCCAGCCCCGAGGAGAAATCAGCATCTGTACTCCCCAGGCTGACAGCAAAGAGTGAGTATAAAAAGCAAGAGAGAGTGAAGAGGGAGATGCCTAGCCTGTTTTTTCTTTATTCCTCTAGAAGAAAAACATCCCAAAAGACAGAAGAGGTTCTTCCCGCAAGTTACACTTAAACACCGCCTCCAGTGTGGTGGTTTGAATGAGAGTGGCCATCAGAGGCTCCTATATTTGAAGTCTTGGTCAACAGGAAGTGGCACTACTTGAGAAGGAATAGGAGGTGTGGCCTTGTTGGAGGAAGTGTGTCACTGGGGGTGGGCTTTGAAGTTAAAAAAAAAAATCCACGCAGGCCTAGTGACTCTCTTCCTGCTGCTTGCTGATCTGGGTGCAGAACTCTCCGCTCCTTCTCCAGCACCATGTCTGCCTGCATGCCGCCTTGCTCCCCACCATGATGAAATGGACTGAACCTCTGAAACTGTAAGCCAGCCCCAGTTAAATGCTTTTATTTATAAGCATTGCCATGGTCATGGTGTCTCTTCACAGCAATAGAAACCCTAAGACATCCAGTATCCTGGTTCTTAGCAAGTATGGCCAGAGAGCAGGAGATACAGGTCAGTGGGACAGCACCTGCCTCGAATGCACAAGGGCCTAGGTTTGATCACCAGCATTATGGGGTGGGGAGGGAGAAGAAGGGGGCAAAGGGAGAGAGGGAGGGGGAGGGAGAGAAAGGTTGGGAAAATGCCTAAGCTAATTAAGACACTGGCTATTCTTCCAGATGACCCGGATTTCATATCCAGTACCCACATGTTGACTCACAACCCTCAATAACTCCAGTCCCAGGGGATTCAGCACCCTCTTCTGGTCTCTGTGGGCACCACACACATAGGTGGTGCACATACATGCAGGAAAAACACCCAAACACATAAAATAATAATAATTTAAAAATCCAAATGAAGAATTGCAGTCCATGAGTGTCCTCTCTTGATCAGTCCATATTAACAACCCTCTTCTTTAAAAAGAAAGGGGGGGGTTGTTTGTTTGTTTTAGATTTATTATGTATATAGTGTTCTGTCTGCATGCCAGAAGAGGGCACCAGATCTCATTACAGATGGTTGTGAGCCACCATGTAGTTGCTGGGAATTGAACTCAGGATCTCAGGAAGAGCAGCCAGTGCTCTTAATGGCTGAGCCATCTCTCCAGCTCCCAAAACCCTCTTTTTAGGTCCGACTCAGAGGTGGGTGAGGGGAGAACCATAAACTCCCTCCACTCACAAGTCAATGTATTTTATTTCATACTCTTTCGAATGTTTATGTGTTTATGTGTGTGTGTGGTGAGAGTACATGTGTGTAGTATGCACATGGGGGTGTAGGTGCGCACCTAGGTATGAAGACCAGAAGTTGTTTCAGGCTCATTCTTAATCGTTCTGTGCTTTATTCACTGAACCCAGAACTTGCAGATTCAGCTTGTCTAACTAACCAGCTTGCCCTGAGTGTTCGGTCTGCTTCCCAAGGTCTAGGATCGTAGGCAAGCCACCATGCCTACCCAGCATTCATGTGGGTCCCGGGCATCTGAACTCCCATCCTCTGTATCCACTCAGCCATCCCCCTATTCACACCCTTTTTAAATAGCTTTTTTAAAAAGCATTATATTTTATTTATTTGTATTGTGCATGTGCACATACTCATGCGAGCGTGGGGAATCGGTTCTCTCTTTCCACTGTGTGGGCCTTGGGGGTCAAACTCAGGTCGTCAGGCTTGGTGGCCAGTGCCTTTACCCACTGAGCCATCTTGCCAGCCCCTATTTCATATTCCTAATGTCAATATTTCAGAACTTAATAATATAATCCAATATATGATAATAAATGGTTGAGTTTTCAAAGAGCCTGTGAACGCCCCCTCCTCTGGCAATGTTCTGTGTTGTTCCTAATTTCTCATTTCGCCTTTCTACGCAGACATGACCCACACTTCTGAATGCAAAACCTATAAAGGATGGCATGCAGGTTCTGCAGACCTCATTTCTACAACAGGGAAAGATAACTTCTCCAGGAAGGGATTTTTGAAGTTCTGAATGTTAAGTGAGTGGCGTTTGTTGTTATATACATGTGAAATGGAAATGCCTCCCGGTGTTTGGGAATTGGAGCAGTGAACCAGAGCTGGTTTTAATTATGTGGAGATGGTTGGTTACAGTAAAACTCCAACCTGAAAATTGCCTTAGAGTTAAAGAATTCATAAGATTTGAGGGCTGGCAGAAACCAAATGGTCATCTCCCTCAGCAGCCCCTACGCTCCCCTCCCCAGTCAGCAGATGTGTACAGAACTCCTATTTGAGATGGAGACTCAACTACAGAAAACATTTTGTTTGTACTTGTTCTGTAGATGGACCTGTGTGGTGTGTGCATGTGTATATGCACGTTTGCATGTGTGTGGGTCCATGCAGGTGTGTGCAGGTGTGTAAGCTTGTGGGGGCCCAGGGTTGACAGAGGCATCTCCCTTCATTGCTTTGGCTGTGAATATAGAAGTGGGATCCCTAGCTCATTCCAGAGTCACCGTTCTGGCTAGAGTAGCTAGCTGGCTTGACTCGGAGACATCCCTTCCCTATTCCCTTGCCAGGACAACCTGGATATTTCTGTGGGTTCTTGTGACCTTGAGGCTCTGAACCCTAGTCTTTAGGCCCTCATGGCAAGAACTTTGTCCACCGAGACATCTCCCCAGACTTTTTTTTTTTTTTTTTTGGTTGAGTTTGTTGTTTTGAGTCAGGTTACAGGTAATCTAGGCTAGCGTCACACTTACTGTAAAGCTGAGGATGACCTTGAACTTCTGCCCCTCCTTCCTTCGCCCCTCCACACCCTATACACACACACACACACACATACCTGCCCATGTGAGATCACTGCTATGCACGCCTATGCCCAGTTTATGCCATGCTGGAGACTGAACCCAGCACTTCTTTTTTTTTTTTTTTTTTTTTGGTTTTTCGAGACAGGGTTTCTCTGTGTAGCTTTGCGCCTTTCCTGGAACTCGCTTTGGAGACCAGGCTGGCCTCGAACTCACAGAGATCCGCCTGGCTCTGCCTCCCGAGTGCTGGGATTAAAGGCGTGCGCCACCACCGCCCGGCTGAACCCAGCACTTCCTACCTGCTAGCCAAGCACTCTACCAACTGAGCTGCATCCTCCACTCTCCGCAGTTCTTTTTTAATATTAAAATCAGTAGCTTGAGAGGTGCTGCTTTGCAGAGGACCCAGGTTTGATTCCCAGCGCCCACATGTCAGCTTTTAACTGCCTACATTCTCTTGTTCCGGGAGATCTGATGCTCTCTTCTGGGTTTTTTGGGCATCAGGCATGCATGTGGTATACATACACACATGCAGGGACAATATTCATACACATAGAATGAAGTAATTCCTATTTTTAGGGACACATTTTTAAATGGTCACTGTCCCTTAAATGGCGGTGAGCATTAGTCTAGACTTTAAGAAAGGGACGCGTCCATGGCCATCGAAGTAGAGGTCAGAGGACAACTTGCAGAGATTGGTTTCTCCTCCCACCACGTGGATCCGAGGGATTGACTCATGTCATCGGGTTTGTAAGCAAGCTCCTTTACTCACCAAGCTTTTCCTCGGGCACCTCTGATTGGTTTAATAAAGAGCTGAATGGCCGGGCGGTGGTGGCGCACGCCTTTAATCCCAGCACTCGGGAGGCAGAGGCAGGCGGATCTCTGTGAGTTCGAGGCCAGCCTGGTCTCCAAAGCGAGTTCCAGGAAAGGCGCAAAGCTACACAGAGAAACCCTGTCTCGAAAAAACCAAAAAAAAAATAAAATAAAATAAATAAATAAATAAATAAAGAGCTGAATGACCAATAGCTAAGCGGGAGAGACTAGGCGGGACTTCCGGGCAGAGAGAGGACTCTGGGTAGAAGAAAGGGACACCAGTGAGACATGGACCAAGTCGGACGCACAGAGTGGGAGAGGGGTAAAAGCCGTGTGGTAGGATGTAGATTACTAGGCACAGGTTAATTTAAGTTATAAGAGCTAGTTGGAAAAAGAACGAAGCTAAAGGCCAAGCTTTCATAATTAATAATATGTCTCCAAGTCGTTAATTGCAGGCTGGTGTTTCTGACGAGAAAGTAATACTACAAATGTTTTGTGTATGTTTCTGATTGATGTATGACCTCTGACCTTAGGTGGTCACAGAAGAAAATTAACCTTTGACTGCACAGCCACTAGGATTTGCCGCCCCACGTAGCACTCTGCTACATCATGCTGGGATTGGTCTGTGTGACCGACAGAACGTGGTTGTGATTGTGTGACTCCTAAGGCTGACTCACTAAAAGCATTGCAGATTCCACCACCAAGCCAAGTCCACGTCACTAGAACATGGGCAGCCAACTATATGATCAAGAACCCGAGGTTTTGGGTCAGTAGCTGTCTTAGTTAGGGTTTCTCTTGTTGGGAAGAGACACCATGACCACGGCAACTTTTATAAAGGAAAACATTTAATTGTGGCAGCTCACTTACAGTTCAGAGGCTTGGCCGGGCGGTGGTGGCGCACGCCTTTAATCCCAGCACTCGGGAGGCAGAGCCAGGCGGATCTCTGTGAGTTTGAGGCCAGCCTGGGCTACCAAGTGAGTTCCAGGAGAGGCGCAAAGCTACACAGAGAAACCCTGTCTCAAAAAACCAAAAAAAAAAAAAAAAAAAAAAACAGTTCAGAGGCTTAGTCCATTATCATCATGGCAGGAGGCAAGGAAGCATGCAGGCAGACATGGTGCTAGAGAAGGAGCTGAGAGTTCTTACATCTTAACTCACAGGCAACAGGAAGTGGTCTGTCTCACTGGGTGTGGCTTGAGCATATAAGAGACCTCAAAGCCTGCCTCCACAGTGACACACTTCCTCCAACAAGGCAACACCTCCTAATAGTGCCACTCCCTTTAGGGGCCAGTTTCTTTCAAACCACCACAATAGCCAAGAAGAACCTTCAATGAACATGAAAGAATATCTTCCAGCCTTAGTGAAGCCTTCAGGTTCCAGCTTCAGGCCCAGAACACATGTTATCTGATGTTTAGGATAGTCTAAGACAGACATGCCTAGGTAGACAACATAAACTGATACTTTCATGGAAAACATTCCTGACACACCTCAATAATCTGAAAGAAAGGGGTGGGCACGTAACGCTTAGTTGGTAGGGTGCTTGCCTAGCACACATAAAGTCTATGTTTGATCACCAGGAGAACATAAGTCAGACATTGTGGTGCACACCTAGAGTTCCATCACTCAGTCTCAAAATAAACAAAAAAGAAGTACTTTAAAAGTGAGAGTCATGCAGTAGAATGGTAGCTGCCAGAGACCACAGGTGTGAGAAACAGGAGATGTTTACCAAGTGAAACAAACTGTCATCTCTATGATAAGTAAGTTCTGAGGCTCTCAGGTGCAGTGTGGAGACTCTAGTCATTACTGCTATTATTTATGGGAAATTTGCTTAGGAGTAGATGTTTAGTGCTGGGTTTCACACTCAGGGCCTCACACATGCTAGGCAAGCGTTCTACCATTGAGCTATGTCCTTAGTCCCATAGTATATTTCACAAATGCACACACACACACACACACACACACATACACGTACACACATGCGCATGTGTGCACACACACGTACACACGCGACATGGTGATTGTGAGTTAATTCAGGTGTGGCAATCATCTCACAGTATACAGAGTGTGCATTGAATCATCACGCTTTCCACCTTGAATCCACACAGGTTTGTCACTTCGACTTCACCAAGTCTAGAAAAGATCACCCCCAGCAAAGTCACTTGAGGGTTCTGACAAACTCTGATGTCATGTTTTCAGTTTCAAGCTGCTAACTTTGGAGGCTAACTTTTTATACCAAAACACGTAGCTGATGCCCTCTGTGTTTGGCATGTTATACTACACAGGACTTGGGGTGGTGGTGGTAGGAAATACAGAATACTGGCTTACCCCTCCTGGAAATACAGCAATTCCATGAAGGAAAAGTTAGCTTGTACTCTGTAGGACTTGAGGTAGGAATGCCTGTGAATGCACCTCTTGTGTTTCCTCTCGGTGTGGGATCTGCGGGGATCAAACCCAGGCCCTTGTCCATTCCAGGCTAGCAGGCTGAAGCTCCACCCACAGCCATAAGCACACACTTCCCCTTTTCCTTGTCTTAATGCATTATTTTTGATTTGGAGTTTTTAGTTGTTTGCTTGAGGTCTCACTATGTAGACCAGGCTGGCCTGGAACTCACTATGAAGACTAGATCGGTCTCAAACTCACAGAGATCTGCCTCCCAGGTGCTGGAATTAAAGGCATGCACCACCATGTTCCACATAATTAAGTTTTTTAGGTAGCACACAAAAACTTCCAGGTCAGCCAGGGCTACACAGAGAGATTCTGTTTCGGGGGACAGAAAAGTTTCATTACGTTTCCATTCATTTGTGTTATTGTACTTTGCTCATGTTCACCCCCCAGCTCCCCACTAACCTTTTGTTTTTCTCCTTCTCTGGCCTACCCCTCCCCTAAAGAACCCCCCTTTTATGCCATGTATGTGTAGATATATAATTTTTCTTCATATGAGAAAAAAATTTATTTTCCTCTATTTGTATTTCTAGATCTAGCTTGTGTTATTTAACACAACAATCTCTGGTTCCATTTCTTTTCCCAAAAGTGACATATTAATTCTCGCTGTTGAGTAAATGCTGTTAAAGGGACTGGTGTAGCTCATTTGGGAGAGCATGAACAAAGCTCTGGGTTTCATCTCCAGCGCCACATAAGCTGGCATGGTGCCAGGTTCCTGCACTTCCAACACGGCAGAGGTGGAGACAGAAAGGCCAGGCGTTCAAGGCCATCCTCAACCACACAGAGAATTTGAGGACAGCCTGGGCTACTTGAGACCCTGACTCAAAACCAAAAACCGAAAAGCTCCATTGTGCATGTATACTACATTTTCTTCATCCATTCATCTACAGCTAAGCCACTTCCATGTCTTGGCTATAGTGGAACAAACAGCAATAAACACGGATGCACAAATACCTCTGTAGTATGCTGTCTTAGCTGCACCACATGCCCATGTCTTCTCTCTGTGTGGTGCTGCAGATTGGTCTTAGGGCTTCACACACATCAGGCAGACACTCTGCCAGCTGAGCTACAGAAAAGTCTTCTGAGCCTCACGTACTGGACTAACAGATGTGGTCACAGGTGTTGAAATGCGTGGTCTCAGGCTTTGTGGAGATTGCCTTTCAGAATAATACATGTTGATGAAGGAAGACACGCATCAAGGCTAGTCTCTGAACACGTGTTTGTCACTGTGCCATGGTTGAGGACGCACTGAGTTAGCAAGTTCTCGAGTGAGTGGTCAGCTCAGTTGTGCAAGACTTGTAGAGGAAGCAATGGACGGGTTTTGAGACTTCAGCTGATTATTCACCTCTGGCCTATAAGGAAGGCCAGAGGGTTTGCAAGGGCAGGGACACAGACCACAAGAGGCAGATTTGTTGGGTGATGGTGCATGGTTTCCCCAGGTGGGGCTGAAGAGGTAGCCAGCCTAGAGCAGACATTCTGGAGCCATTGGAATGTGAGGTTTGGAATGCCATGTGCTCCATGCCTCCAGATGAAGGGCGGCAGCCGAGGGGTTACAGCTGGGGAGGTAAGTTGATGTCACCGTGAGCAGGTCAGAGGAACATGGATATCCTGACATGATGCCGCAACAGTGTGTTGTGGATTGACCTGGAGCCTCCTCAAAGGGATTTTGTCCTCAAGCTCTGCTCTTCAATGCTCCCAACAGAGAGCATGCCATCCTTATAGATAAGCTACAGAAAGAGTGAGGGGTCAGTGGCCAGGGGACCATGCACTCGAGGGAGATGCTGGAGGAGAGTCTGGGGGTGGCATCTCCACTTCATCTCTGAGATCAGCAGAAAAAGGCCCAGTTGGACGCTTGCCCAGGCCAGGGAATGCCAAACACTAGCAGACCTTTTCAGCCACTTCGTCTCACTTTCCCCTTAAATACAATAGGGGTCGGAGGTTGCCCCTAGCAGCTGAAGAGAGGAGTTGGCATGGGAACAGAACTGAACACCACCATCTTCCCTATGGATTTTCTAGCCATACAAGGCCAAGTCTGAATGATTCACAATTTGTATTATTCCACTGGGTGGGGAACAATTAATGACTCCTGTAGTTTGTATCTTTAATATCCTCTTTAAGACCTGATGTTTAAGGCTTGGTCTCCAGGATGGTACATTGAGAGGCTCCATTGGAGAAACAGAGCTTCGGTGGTTCTATGCACATTAATGTTTGAGCGGCTTTATTCTGGAGTAGAAAACCTCATCCGTTCATGAAGAAGGAACACCATGAGGTTAGCACATTATGGAAATATCCCTTCTCTTTTGAGCCCACAAGGTGCTGTCATACTGAAAGTCGATACTGCAGGGCTACAAGTGAACACATGGGCTGAGGCTCCTGTCGTGGCTGTAGAGAAGCTGGTCGAGTCTGTACCCCGTGTCTCGGGCTGCTCAATGGAGATTGCATACGGTAGAGTAAAGACGGAGGGAGTAAGCCAAGATACAGTCCAAATCTCTCCCCTCTGGCTTTGCTTACCAGACAAGAGACATACTGCACATATCATTCCTGTAGCCAATGGCACGGTTATTTATGGGGTGTGACCTGGACCCAGCAGGCACTCCAAAATAACCTGTTCCATTTCCAAAGCCTTTTCATAAACCAAACTACATTTTAAGATTAATTTATTTATCATGTATCAGTGTTCTGTCTGCATGTGTGCCTGCAGGCCAGAAGAGGGCACCAGATCTCACTACAGATGGTTGTGAGCCACCATGTGGCTGCTGGGAATTGAACTCGAGACCTCCGGAAGAGCAGCCAGTGCTCTCAACCTCTGAGCCATCTCTCCAGCCCGTTTGTTTGTTTTTTGAGACACGCTCCTATGATCTGCCTGCCTCTGCCTCCCTAGTGCTGGGATTAAAGGCGTGCACCACTACACCTAGTTCCATCCTCAGGAGTTCACACGTTGAGTGTAGGGATGTACATACATAACCTAACACTCAAGAAGCAGAAGCAAGAGGACCTGGGATTCAAGGTCATCGTCAGCTACACAGCAAGTTCAAGGCTAACCTAGGCTACTGAACTCTGTGTCAAGAGAAAAAAACAGTGCTCTATGAGAGCCGGTCATGGTGGCACCTGACTGTAATCCTAGCATGCAGGAGGATGACAGGGTGGGAGACCACAGATTTGGAATCAGCAAGTGTCTGAATGAGAGCCTAACTCAGTAAACATATGCATCAATTTTGAAAAACATAGGGTATACTTGTTCCATTGACAGTGGGCCATGGGCTGGGGGTGTTAGCTGCTGGATGTTTGCCCAGCATGCACAGAGCCTCGGTTCAGTCCCAAGCACCACATGCACACCATCATCCACTACGCAGTAGGTTCCGGGCCAGCTTGGGATACAAGATACCCTGTCTCAAAAAGAAACAAACAAACAAACAAATCTTTGAGGATTTCCCATAAATCATACAGGAATTTGAACTCTTTAGGGGCTATTGACGGTATAGTGGGAAACGACACCGAGAGCAGCCTGTTCCAAGGGACTTCTGTAGGATGACATAGAAAGATACTACGAGGCACATAAGCAAAGCTTGGTCACTTTTCTGCATCCATGTTCCATGAACTTGACCACTGTGCAGTCACGAAGCACCACTGTCTGGTCCCTAAGATTCTAAGTGAATGCACATTGTGCTAAATAAATGGGTGCCGGGAATCTTAATCTTTAAAACAAGAGAAATGTGGGAGGAATGAGCCAGCTCAGCTCATCACTTCAGACGCTGCACCTGTTTCTTTGCGGAAGCGTCACGGTAGCCAGGGAGACAAGGCTAGGAAGAAGGGATGCAGCGTCCAGAGCCCCTGCTCAGCAGTGTTCAGAAACCTGAGCCCTTCCTTCCAGTCAGCACAGGCGGGGAACTGGTTTTTCAAAACCTAGGAGAGAACAAAGGCATGAGGTACCCCAGAGACGCAGAAGGCTTCTCTCCTGTCTGCTCTTTCAGTGTTTTGGACAAGAGGGCTAACTCCCATGAGGCATTTTTCTCTGTTGTTTATGCAAACCTTGACCAGAGACGGAAGACACAGCTGGGTAGTTGACGCAGACAGGCCTCATTAAATCACCAGCGGCTTCTTGCTTGACAGTGGCTTAGACTGTTTTAACTGGACTACAAGTTAGGATCTGTTTTTAAGGGTGTGTGTGTGTGTGTTTGTGATGTGGTGTGTGTGTTTATGATGTGGTGTGTGTGTGTGTTTGTGATGTGTGTGTGTATATGTGATGTGGTGTGTGTGTGTGTGTGATGTGGTGTGTGTGTTTGTGTGTGTTTGTGATGTGGTGTGTGTGTGTTTATGATGTGGTGTGTGTGTGTGTGTGTGTGTGTGTGTTTGTGATGTGTGTGTGTATGTGTGATGTGGTGTGTGTGTGTGTGTGTGTGATGTGGTGTGTGTGTTTGTGATGTGGTGTGTGTGTGTGTGTTTGATGTGGTGTGTGTGTGTTTGTGATGTGGTGTGTGTGTGTGTTTGATGTGGTGTGTGTGTGATGTGGTGTGTGTGTGTGTTTGATGTGGTGTGTGTGTGTGTGTGTGTGAGATGTGGTGTGTGTGTGTGTGTGTGATGTGGTGTGTGTGTGTGATGTGGTGTGTGTGTTTGTGATGTAGTGTGTGTGTGTTTATGATGTGGTGTGTGTGTGTGTGTGTTTGTGATGTGTGTGTGTATGTGTGATGTGGTGTGTGTGTGTGTGTGTGATGTGGTGTGTGTGTTTGTGATGTGGTGTGTGTGTGTGTGTTTGATGTGGTGTGTGTGTGTTTGTGATGTGGTGTGTGTGTGTGTTTGATGTGGTGTGTGTGTGATGTGGTGTGTGTGTGTTTGTGATGTGGTGTGTGTGTGATGTGGTGTGTGTGTGTGTGTGTGTGTGATGTGGTGTGTGTGTGTGTGTGTGTGAGATGTGGTGTGTGTGTGTGTGATGTGGTGTGTGTGTGTGTGATGTGGTGTGTGTGTGTTTGTGATGTGGTGTGTGTGTGTGATGTGGTGTGTGTGTGTGTGTGTGTGATGTGGTGTGTGTGTGTTTGTGATGTGGTGTGTGTGTGTGTGATGTGGTGTGTGTGTGTGTGTGATGTGGTGTGTGTACACATGAGTGAGTGTGTGCACAAGTACACATTCTCCTGTCTGAGGAGTATTCCTCGCCCATTTCCTCCAGACAGAGCCCCTCTCTGAACCTGAGCTAGACGAGCGGCTGTGGGGCCCAGTGACCCTCCCGTTTCCACCCTTGGCAGATTGGGTTACAAGCACATGTGCCACCACCCCCAGCTTTTCTCACGGGCTCTGGGGATTTGAACTCAAGGCCTTATGCTTGCACACAAGCACCCACAGCTATTGAGCCATCTTTGCACTGAGTCTTCTACATATTTCCATTTTTGATGTCCACAATAGCATTGATCTAGGCCTCCACATTCTGCTTAAAGACAGAACTAAGATGCGTCTGTTAAAGGCTGTGCTTTCTCCACATTGTTCAGAACAGTGGAATTATATTACACCGGAGCAGAGTCCTTATTTTAGAACCTCACATTTCTGTAGCACCTTGCAGCCTTTGAGAATGTTATAATATATCCTTCTTTACATGTTGAATCTCATAATGTAATAGTCACTTTTTCCATTGCTGTTGCAAAATGCCTGACGACACTAAGGTAGGAGAAAGAGGGTTTCCTCTTGTTCATGGTGAAGAGTACAGTCCGTGACAATGCGGGACAGAACAGCGGGAGTGTGAATCAGCTGGTCACATGGCATCCAGAGTCGGGAAGCGGGGAGACATGAATGTTGTGCTCCTCTCATTTTCACTTGTCCTGGCTTCCCATGGTCAGGAAGGGTCTTCCTCCTCAGTTAAAGCTCTCTGGAAACAAATCAGATGCATCCAGAGGTCTGTTTCCATGGCAATTTTAAATCTACTCAAGCTGACAGTGAAAACTAACCGTCACAAACAACAGCTGTGACCCAGGAGGCCTTTCCCCTCAAGATGGGGAAACGAGCGTCTAGACAGGTTAAATATTTCACGAAGATTTCTGCACTAACAAACGCATGAGCAACAGAAAGCATGCAGATCTTTCTGGGGAAGGTGGTGCTGCGTGCCTTTAGTCCTGGAACCTGGGAGACAGAGCCAGGAGAATCTCTGTGAGTTCCAGGGCTGCTAAAGCTAAACTGTGAGATCAAGGCTAGCCTGGTCTACATAGTGAGTTCCAAGCCAGCAGAGATACACAGCGAGACCTACAAAAACAAAACAAAAAAAGCAACAACAACAACAAAAGTCATTTGGCACCAGAGGATGTAGCTCAGTCAGTAAGAGTGCTTGCTAGCATGCCTGAAGTCTGGCATCCAATCCCCACTGCTTCTTAACATTGGATGTGGTGGCATGCGACTATAGTCCCAGTCCTTGGGAGGCAGAGGCTGGAGGACCAGTAGCTCGGTTGGTAAAGTACTTGCATGAAGCACCAGGTTCCATTCCCAGTGTCCCCAAAACCAGACAGTGGCTTAAGCCTCTAATTTGAACACTTGGTAGAGGCAAGAGGATCCCAAGTTCAAGGTCAGTCTGGATTGCATGATACCCTGTCTCAAAATGTTGTTTTTATATTATTTATTGTACATAGTTTACATAAATAAGTTTTAAGCAGCACTCCAAGGCCAGTTTCCTTGTAAATCAGAAATCCTCAGGCTCACATTTAGATTTAGAGGAAATTGTTGTAGCATTGACACTAGAGGGCGCTCCACGAGAAGGCTGGCGACACAGACGCCCGGAGAGCCTGCTAGCGCTGCGAGAGACCCAGCAGCAAGAAGGCGAAACAGGAAATAAACAATAAAAATCTGCAGACATCATCACAGGCCAGATGTCACAGGCTGCCTGATGGGCTATGGGTGGACCTTGCTGTCCACCACCTCCCACCCCTGTAACAGCACTGACCAGTCAAACATTCCATTCAACCATTCAGTCTCACCTCTGTCAAAGAGGAGCAGGTATCTCCACTTTGTAGATTAAGAAACTGAAGCTGAGTAAGAGCAAGTAATGTTCCCGAAGGCATAGTACAGCCTCCTCAAGTGGCATGTGCAAAGCGTAGGACAGCTGATGCTGTTTCTTTTAGTGCCTTCACTTGCAGAGCTTAGAATTCCTATGTCGAAACATCATTGTTCCACACTCTTGACATTTCACTCCAGGCTGAACAGCATCTCCGTAGTCATAAACATACCTTTCCGGATTCCTCGCTTACTCCATTCCACCCTTGCTTACTGGAAGTGTCTCCTCCCTTCTCTCTCCGTCGTCAATTGCCTTCCTCTCTGTCTTTAGACTACTCTATGATGATCCTGACTGCTGGGGCTTCCTTGGCTGTAATGAGGGCTCATAAATACTGGCTCATAACCCTTCACGAGGGTCAGAATCACCCAAACTTCTTGTCCCGTTTGTAGGTGCCCAGCCCCTGTACACAGTGTTATCCCAAGTCCGGGATACTATCCTGTCACATTTATTGAGTATCCTGAGTGATTGTGACGTGGGTGGTTGGTGAGCTCTGAGTGAACAGGTCCCTCTGATTGCATTCCTTTGAAGGTGTTCACACTTCTGTATTACATCATCCTACCTGGTTTGCATTGGTTGCTGTTACTTTAACCTTTTCTCAGAACGCTTCATTTCTACACATTTGTTTCTCAAGAACGGGAGCTTCAGGACTGGGGGTGTATTGAAAGTTGGCTTGCCTAGAGTGCACAGGCCCTGAATTTAAAACCCTAGCCCAGCACCACATAAAGCTAGGTGTGGTGCTGGAGAGAGAGCCAAGTGGTTAAAGGAGCTTGCTGCCAAGCCTGATGATCCAAGTTCAAGCCCCAGGCCCACATGGTGCAAGGGAAGCACCAACAGCACACGTTGTCCTCTTTTCCCACATGCACACTGCAGCACACACATGCACACTGCAGCACACACATGCACATAAATCAATAAATGCTGAAAAAATTAGGTGAGTTGGTGCATATCACTAATCCTAGCACTTAGGGGTTAGAAACAGAAAACCAAAGCTATTCTTAACTGTGTAGTGAGTCTAGTGCCAGCCCAGGATACAGGAGACCCTGTTTAAAAACAAAACAAACTACCTTGATTCATTTATGCATACAAAGCCTGCCACCTTTGTGGTTTGCCTTTGTGGTCAGGACGGGGCACCCAGAGGAGCTGTGATATCATAGCTGTTTCAGTAACCTCATTTTCCCTGCAGATCGTTGAAGATGGTTGAACCAAGCACTTATTTCTGGTTGCCATTGGTATGACAGTTGCTACGCTAGACCCAGAGAATCAGGATGTGTAGTGTCAGTTCACTGACAGAGCCATTGACTAGTGTATGTCCTGGGCTGGCTCCATAGCATTAAAGAAGAATAAAAAGTAAGTTTCAGCTCCTGAAACTGAATGTGTAACAGTTAAAGCGAAACCATCTTGAGATCTAAATGCCAGTGTGTTTGACTGTTAGGAGGAAACAAAGAAAGGACACTGTTCCACTCACAGGAGAGTTCAAACGACTCCTGGATCTTATCATCGATACATTGCGTAAGGATGTAGCTTGGTCAATAGCGGGCGTGCTCAGCATGCATGAGCCTGAGTTTGATCCCCACATTATGTGACACATTATATAAACTAGGCCTTAAGAAGCCATGAGACATAATGGTACAAAGCCAGGCTTTAGATCCCACAAACCTACACTGGGATACAACAGTCTCTTGCTAACGATGCTACTGACAGTCTGGGCTGTTTAAAGGTGGGCTAATAGTAACAATGCCACCCGGCATATGCAACCAACTGGACAGTGTTCTGTGCTGGGTGGGCCACTGAGCACTTCCCACATGTTCTCGTGTTCAGTTCTCTGCACTATCTAATACAAATGGCGGAGTCATTCACATTTTACTGCTGAAGAAACCACCAGGTGTCGACTAAATGTTTGTGCCCCACCCCCAATCCATAGACTGAAGCCCCGATCCTCAGCATGGTTGTGTTTGGAGATGGAATCTCTAGGGAAATATTTGAGGTTAAATGAGGCCATCAGGGTGGATCCCTATGAAGTTGGACTAGTGTCCTAAGAAGAGACACTAGAGAACTCCTCTTGCCCCAAAGGCCATGTGAGGACATGGAAAAAAAAGCAGACATAAGCAACCTAAGGGTAAAGATGTCACAAGACACCAAGCCTTCAGCACCTTCGTCTTGGACTTCGCCTCCAACTCGTCCAGAAAGCCAGTGTCTGTAGTCAGAGCCACCTTGTTTACGGCATTCTGTTCTAGCAGCTGGAGCTAATTATGACTTAACTTGGGGAGGGCAGTCTGCCTGACACAGATAACAAGCAATAGGCCCTGGACTTGAACTTAGGACTGCCAGTGAGTAAATAAGATAATGCAGATAAGTTGGGATGGTGGTACCTACCTGTAAGCCCTGTACTCTGGAAGTAGAGGCAGGAGGATTGCCTAGAGTTGGAAGCCAGCCTGAAGCTACATAGCAAAATCCTTTCTCAAAATCAAAACACAGCGGGGTGGCGGTGGCACGCGCCTTTAATCCCAGCACTCGGGAGGCAGAGCCAGGCGGATCTCTGTGAGTTCGAGGCCAGCCTGGTCTACAGAGCGAGATCCAGGACAGGCACCAAAACTCCACAGAGAAACTCTGTCTCAAAAAAACAAAAC
Source organism: Peromyscus californicus insignis (assembly GCF_007827085.1). Taxonomy (NCBI): domain Eukaryota; kingdom Metazoa; phylum Chordata; class Mammalia; order Rodentia; family Cricetidae; genus Peromyscus; species Peromyscus californicus. Next base: position 96,021,188 of record NW_026294424.1, read on the forward strand.
AAAACAAAGAAAGAAAAAAAGAAAGAAATCAGAACACAAACCCTTGAACAAACACACACATATCTGCACACTAACTTGCACCGCAATACTATTTGTCACACTAAGGTCTAGAGCCAGTGTAGGTACTAACAGCAGGGGGATGGCTAAAGAAAAAGTGCCCTTTATACACGACGGAATTAAAAACAAACAAACAAACAAACCAAGGGAAGAGTCCAGGCTGGAGACGTGGCTCAGCAGCTAAAGGCACTTGCTGTTCTAGAAGACTGAGTTTCCCCAGCAGGCAGGCAGATCACTGTGAGTTTGAGAACAGCCTCTGCCTCGCGAGTGCTGGGACTAAACCACCCAGGCTCACATTAAAAAAAAAGAAAAATTCTTTTAAACACTCTGGAAAGTTATGACTGTCTAGCGGGAGAAAGGGCAAAAGACAGAGTCAGGGAAAAACATCAGGGTAACAGGGATGGGTGAGAATATGCTCAGTGTGCAGTAAAGACTTGGATGAAAACTTAAAATTAATATAATTTTTAAAACAACCCAAATATATATAGAAAGGATTAAATCCTGGCAAGGTGTGTGATAAATTATAAGCACTTAAAAATGGTTTCGCCGGGCGGTGGTGGCGCACGCCTTTAATCCCAGCACTCGGGAGGCAGAGGCAGGCGGATCTCTGTGAGTTCGAGGCCAGCCTGGACTACCAAGTGAGTCCCAGGAAAGGCGCAAAGCTATACAGAGAAACCCTGTCTCGAAAAACCAAAAAAAAAAAAAAAAATGGTTTCTAGGGGCTGGAGAGATGGCTCAGCAGTTAAGAGCACTGAATGCTCTTCCAGAGGACCTGGGTTCAATTCCCAGCACCCACATGACAGCTCACAACTGTCTGTAACTCCAGTTCCAGGGGACCCGGCACTCTCACACAGACATACATGCAAGCAAAACACCAATGCACATAAAATAAGAATAAATAATTTTTTTAATGGTTTCTAGCCAGGCAGTGGTGGCACATGCCTTTAATCCCAGCACTTGGGAGGCAGAAGCAGGCAGATCTCTGTGAGTTTGAGGCCAGCCTGGTCTATAGAGCAAGTTCCAGGACAGGCTCCAAAGCTACAGAGAAACCCTGTCTGGAAAAAGAAATGGTTTCTAATATTCCCACATAAGTCTAGGAGTTGAACCCATGAGATTATAACTACTAGAATGAGTTACTCTGCAAGCCATTAAGGAAGGCATGTTCCTGGGCCCATGGCACAAGCCAGAGGCATGAGGGAAACATGCTTGACCCCAGTCCCAAAGTGGATGCAGCTCCTGCTCTCTGCCTCCCTAGACTCAGGAGCCAGCTCCCCCAACTCTGAGACCTTCTCTATGCAACCAGTGTCCCCTGGAGCTTCAAAGACTCCCAGGCTCCAGCTGAGTCCCCAGACTGGCACATGTGTCCCCACATCTGTCTAAATCTGTGTCTACCTTAACCATGGCCTGCTGGGATAACATTTCTTGACCTCTGCTAAGGAAGACTGAGGCTAGACCTTGAATCACAGAAGTTATCATTGGACACTTCCAAAATCTGTACAATAGCTCTATTATAACTATGGTACAAGAGGAAAACCCTAGACCCAGGGGACTGGTGTGGATGGTGTCACTACTGAGGCCTGAGTGACAGTTGGCAGAGGAGAACTGGATCATAAGACTGGACATACACAAATCGGAGTCCACTCAGTCCAAGGGCACCATACTCACAAAGGCTGGGATATGACTCAGTTGGTGGGGTGCTAGCTAACGTGCACAAAGTCCTGGGTTTGAACATCATCCCTGTAGAAAATGCACACCTGTGACCTCAGCATTCCTCAGCACTCATTGGGGCTCACACCTGTGACCTCAGCACTCATGGGGCTCACACCTGTGACCTCAGCACTCATGGGGCACACACCTGTGGCCTCAGCACTCATGGGGCACACACCTGTGACCTCAGCACTCATGGGGCACACACCTGTGACCTCAGCACTCATGGGGCACACACCTGTGACCTCAGCACTCCTCAGCACTCATTGGGGCTCACACTTGTGACCTCAGCACTCATGGGGGCTCACACCTGTGACCTCATCACTCATGGGGGCACACACCTGTGACCTCATCGCTCATGGGGGATCACACCTATGACCTCAGCACTCATGGGGCACACACCTGTGGCCTCAGCGCTCATGGGAGCTCACACCTGTGACCTCAGCACTGATGGGAGTGCATTCCTGTGACCTCAGCACTCAGGAGGGAGAGATAAGAGGGTCAGAAGTCCCAGGTCATCTTTTACTACATACTGAGTTTAAGGCCAGCTTGGGTAACATGAGAACCCATCTCAAAAAGAAAAGAAAAGAAAAGAAAAGAAAAGAAAAGAAAAGAAAAGAAAAGGAGAAAAGAAAAGAGAGGGAGGGAGGGAGGGAAGGAGGGATGGAGGGAGGGAGGGAAGAGAAAAGAAAACAGTGTCTCAGTGTGACCCTGGAAGCAGTACTCTGTCCTTGGAGGGCTCTTTGTCCTGCCCCAGCAGGTTTGTGAATGGTGATTATGAAGCTGCCCCCGGACCTCATCCTTAGCTCTTCCTAACAGCTCTAAGCTTCTAGCACTTGTTCTTAGGCTATTTTTAACTTGTCTTTTCTTTTTAAAAATTACACCAGAAGAGCTTAATCAGCCCCATTTGGCTTTGTGTAGAAGAGGAGAATTTGCAGACATTACCCAGTAGCAGCTACAGAACACCATGGCTGGCTGGCACGCCTCTGCAGCCAGCCTTTCCCTCTTCGGTGCAATAGTTTATTTTCTGGATGGCAGCCCCCACACCTCACACTTGTGCCGCACAGGGGTTCATTGTGAACCTAGGAGAAGCTGGAAACGTAGGTGAGGGAGTTAGAAAAGTCAGTTCCAGCCCCAGATGCCAAGGGAGGGAAGAGCCGGGGGCTGGGAACTCCTGACTGCCCTTGGCAGCTTCAAGCCCTCCACACCTGCACATTCCCCGTTCTTCATCTCAGAATTGAACAGCCAGCACTGATCAGGACGCCTATGGGAGGGGCAACTGCCATTCCAGATTTTTGTTCATTTATCATGTCAGACTGACACCCCTAAACCACACCTGATATCACCAACAAAACAAAAACAGGAGAAAGGGGTTCGAATGTCTAACTGAGGGTAAGACACTGTGGCAAGAAACATGGCAGAGCCCCATCCACCCGAACCCTGGGGTCCACTTCGGTCAGAGCGGAATGACCTGGGATCCAAGTCACAAACAGTACTGCTGCCCCCAGGAGAGGCACAGCAGCTGGGCGTGTGCACTTGTTCTCTGGACCTCGCTAAGTATCATCCAGGTCATTCTGGGAGGGTCACTAAAGCTCAGTTGTTGCTCATGCTCAGCCTGCCTATCATTCCAAAGTCCTCTGACTACTCTGGCCATCAGGGTATTTCTGCCCTTGGCTGGAGCTCTGCCATGCCTTCATCGGATGGCCTGAAGTTGTTGACTGCAGTCTGTGATATTCAGACCATGTGGATCCGCTCTTGGTGTATGCACGGTCTGGGGAAAGAGGGAGCTATGAGGGAGGCTTGAATAAACAGCTCCCACCCCACCCCACCCCCCAAACTGTGTTGGCATCAAAACACAGCCCGTCAGTAGGATTTGTTTTCAGGAGCCATGGTATTCTGAACATTCCACGATCGTGCAGGAGGTGGTAATGCTTGTCACAAGAAGGAAGAAGGGCCGCCTGGTCATCCTGCTCAAAAGAAAGGATTTCCAGAATGCTGAAAAGTAGAGGGGACATGTGTGAACAACAGCACTCGTTTTTAAATCTGTGTCTGGAAGAGAGAGCTTTTCTGATGGAGTGTATGAAGTACATATTACTGATGCATATGACTCTAATTAATCAAAAGTAGATGGGGTCAGAAGAGTAATTTTTTTGAGTTGGTACTCATGTCTAGTGCTCATAATGAAAAAGGGAAAAAACTTTGTGTTTAGACTTTTAATGAGAATAAACAGTTAAAACAACAACAAAAACACCCAGCTTAGTTAGTAGAGTGCTAGCTGCCAGCCTAGCATACAGCAAGTCCTGGGTTCGAGCCCCCAAACACCCCAGATGTGGGGGTGCACACCCCAGCACCTGGGAGGCAGAGGCAGGAAGATCAGAATGATAAGTCACCCTTGGCTATGTGGGGACTTTGAGGCCAGCCAGAGCTCCGTGAGTTCCTGTCTCAGGAGTGGGAGTCGGGGGTGGGGAAGGGGAGCTAAAATGAGCGTGCTGAACACCAACTTTCGGGGCCAACATAGGGGTACACGGAGCTCAGACTCTGTTTCTCTACACTCTCATTCAGCATCAATTAACACGTGATGTCTCAGGCGTGGGAATCTCCCCGGCCCCAGCAAATAAGCCATTGATTCTGCTGCAGTGGGTCCCAGCTGACCACCATCTTATTCAACTCACTCCCATCAGTATCTACCTGAAGTAGCACAGGATCCCACAGGTTGAGGGCGGAGTCCCAAGTCTGTCCCTTGTACCTCTGGACGCTAGTAGCAAGTCACAGGTTGTGGCCCGTGCTTCCAACAGAGCAGGAACAAGCTGGGTCCCCTGCCATCCCCTTACTAAGTTTAATTTGCTGGGATTTCATGGCTCTCAGGGAAATGTGTTTAGTGGTTTATTGTGGAGAAAAACCACATAGCACAGAGATAAAGAGATTCATGGGGCAGAGTAGGGGAGGGCAGGATCAGAATTTCTAGACCTCTCTAGGCATGTTGCCTTGAGCTGGGAGCTCACTGAATGTTTCTTTGGGGGTGTCTTGAGACTTCATTCACACACATTTGTGATACGTCAGTGATCACTAGTGATCACCTTCTGCTTCACTCCACAGAGGTCAGGGGAAGTGACTGTCGGAGTTCCAACCCTCTGATTCTAACTTGGTCTTCCCAGTGACCAGCCCCCATTGGGAAAGCCACGTAAGAACTACCAGTCATCAACTCACACTGGCACAGAAGGGGTTAAGGCAACAATAACAACAATACACAAGATTCCGAAAGTTTTAGGAGCTGTATGACAGGACAGAAAGCCAAAGATGCAATAACCCATTTCATAGAATCATACAGGTGGTTATTATAGGCTGTTACAGACTCCCAGAAAAAGGAACCTACCAGGCCCTTTCTCATGCATGAGTGGTTTAGACTGATGCCCTTAACTCCCTATGTTAGGGTCCTCCAGAGAGTTAGACACAATAGACTACAGATAGATGGAGAGATTAGGCGATGATAGATGATAGATGGGCAAATAGATTTAGGTAGACGATATAAATATACAGATTCGAACATGAGAGGGTTTATTATGGGAATTGGCTCATGTGATTATGGAGGCTGAAAAGCCCCGTACAATATCATCAAGCTGGACAAGCCCCAGGTGAATCCAGTGTTATTAGTCTGAGTCCAAAGGTCTGAGAGCCAGATGCTGTGTGACAATATCCCCTGGGAGACATGGACAAATGTCTACTCACCCCAGACAGGGGGCTAACAACAGACCACAGTATGGACACCAGCAAAGCCCACATTGGTGAGCCGATGAGTTTTACTGGGTTCCTTATAGTAATATGGGTGAGAGGTTACCTGTCAGCATAGAAATGAGTCACAGACAGCTGCTTCACCCAAGCCCACCCCAGCACGGGTGAGAGCTCACAGAGCTGGGAACCTGGAGCCCAGGGCACAGCCTGCAGGCAGCTCAGCAGGCTGGAGCGTGCCCTTTCCAGGTGACTCAGTTGGTCCAAACCTCTTCCAGGCAGCTGGGCTTGTCTGAGAGTGACGGTGACGGTCCGCTAGAGTGACGGTGACGGTCAGCTGTCTTCATTGCCTGCGCTGTGAAGGAGGGACCGTCTGAATCTGGTGAGCTTCAGGGACTCCCGGAAGCTGTTTTTGAGTGCTTACCTTCTGGTTTAAAGGGCTTTTCAGCAGGATGGAGTACTTCAGTCTAGGAGCAAACTGTCACACAACAAAGGGTGGCCCACGAGGTCAGCGTGGTATCGGAGGAAGCACGGCTTGGCAGTGGGACAAACACTCTGAGAAATGCTTCGTCAACTGGGTCACTTTACAAAGCAATGTTTGTACAAACTAGAATGCCTACAAGGTAACCAGGTTATGTAGTCTTAGGGAACTACCATCATTTATTCAGTGTGTTGTTGGCAACCTGTTACTCTGCAGCATCAGGCTGTATTTAGAAGGTAGAGGAATGTGTGTGTGTGTGTGTGTGTGTGTGTGTGTGTGTGTGTGTATGTGTTGTTGTTGTGGTTGTTGTTGCTGTGACAAGGACCTGAGAGTTGTTTGAAGGACAGATTTGTTCTGGCTCAGGGTGACAGACATGCCTGCCATCGTCATGTGGGTCCATTGCTGTAGGCTTGAGATGAAACGGAGCATCGTGGGATAGCAGGAATAGTGGAACACAGCTGCCTACTTCATGGGTGCTGGAAGGAGGACAGAGGGACAGTAAGGAAGCCAGATATTTCCACAAGTGTGTGTCCCCCGGTGACCTACTTCCTCCAACAATGTCCCATCTGTGAAAGTTTCCACACGCCTCCCAGAGAAGAATGCCACCAGCTGTAGACCAAGTCCTCAGTGCGTGAGCCTGTGCGGAAGGTTTCGTACTCAAGCCCTGACAGGAACTAACAGACTTCCTGATGGTTTAGATGGTGGGAAAGTCGAGAATGACTTCAGAGCACTCAGTCTGAGCAGCACCAAGGGCATCTTACCACATTGGGGGGCGGGGCGGAGGCGAGGGAAACCCTGAGGAGGAGCGGGCTCCCAAGGGAAACCAGACGTGAGGTTCTGGTCACTCAAGTTTGCGCTAGTTCTCAGGTGTCTCCGTGGGAAGGCTAGCAAGGCAGAACACAGGTTGGAGCTTAGGAGAGAGGGCTCAGTACTGGAGACACAAATGGAGTCATTGGCCAGGGGAGGAATTCCAAACCACGTGCTGGATACAGGCATTGCAAGGAGTGAGTGAATGGGGTGCCTTGGACGGTGGAGAAGGCAGTATTCTAAAGCAGGTGACAGCATTCAGTGGTTCTGAGAGGCCAATTTAGTACCAAGGATTGTTCACTATATTTGATGAGGTTGACATCATCAGCTACCTTAACAAGATGTTTTAGTAAAAACCCCCCAGTCAGGGGCTGGAGGGGTAGTTCAATGGGTAGGGTGTTTTCCTAACATTCCAGTGGCCCTGGCTTTCACCCCCCAACACCACATAACCATGCATGGTGTTGTGCACCTGTGATCTCAGCACTTGGGAGGTGCAGGCTGAAGGACATCTGTCAAGACGCCAAGATATGAGTTCAAGGCTGGCCTGGGTTATGGGAGACCCTGTTTCAAAACAAACACCAAGAATCAATGGAGTGTTAGAAAAAAAAATTGAGAGGCATTTGTAACATTGAGCACAGAGAATTCTCTTGGGGTGTTTATATGCAAATGTGAAAAGAGAATCGGATAGAGGAGGCAATCAAGAGGAGTTTTATACCTTACCCTAATGGGGAAATACGCCTGTTCTGACTGAAATCCCCTCCTCTCTTGCCCTTGGTCACATCCATCTCAACTGATGGCTGTCACAGATGTCACCTCTCTATTTGCTCCTGTCTGCTACAGTATTGCCATGACCACGTTTTAGCCAGCAGGAGCAGGCAGGAAGACAGAGCACGCAGGTACAGATTTGCAGGTGACGGAACTTTTTTATGTCTATCTGTTTTCTTGTTTGTTGTTTTCTCTTAATTTACTGAAATGGTACATTTACTTCGGGGCTGCCAATGAAGAGATGCCTGGTCTCCCAGACAGGCCTGCTGGAATCTGCCAATCTCAGAATCCATTTGGGAAGGCACAGACACACTTCTCATTCTCTCGGGTTAAGACATGTGCCTTAGTTTTTCTGGCTTCAATTTCAACACACTCCTTCTAACTATAGCAGTCTGGCCATGTGTTAGTTACATCATAGGAAGTTACCCAATACGGTCCGCCCGGGTCCATTTCCTTTCTGACCTGCTCACAACTCCTCTGGCCTGCATCACTGAAATTTCCTCAGCTGTAAAGGAAGCAATTTGCCTCCTGCTCCCAGGGCTAAGGGCTTATTTATTTAAGTCCTAGAAGTGAGATGGCTTAAATATATTTAAAGAAAAGAAGAGAGAGTTAGCAAGACAGACCGACAATAAGCCAGGAGTGGTGGCATCCACCTGTGATCCCAGCACTGGGGAGGGGTGCACGTGCAGAATTCGAAGGCCAGTCAGCGTGGACTACATGAGACCCTGGCCCAAAAACTCCAAATGGGCAGGCGCTGCTTTACCATTTGCCGAGGCTGAGCTCACACCGAGTGGTTGTAGCATTCGTAGGTCACTGTGGGGATCTAAACATTAGCAAGGCTGTCAGAGGACCACGATGATACATTAAGTCACACTTTTGATATGTGGAAATGTTTATACTAGATAATGCTATGTTCTCGGCACCTGGCTAAGCCCCTCCCATACATTTTCTCACTCTCATAAATCTTTCCGCATATCTACCATATCCTACATTACTACCATATCCTACATGGCTATCATGTTAGTCTTTTTATTTGATGATGGAAAAATAATGTCAAAATCCCCTCCAAGGAGCCTGATGCACCTTCTCGAGTAAGAAGGTCAATTGCTCACTCATCTAGCGTTATTGAGAGCCGTCAAGAATGCTCCAGCACAGGTAAGTGCAAATCAACTTTATAATTAAGACACTTGGGGAAAGAAGAGGTACATCAAATAGTAGGCTTTTTTTCGACAGTTTTGTGACTAACTGGACTTTTCAGGGCAAATGAAGCCACTTAAAAGACAGTCTGGGGTGAGCAAGATGCCTCAGTGGATAAAGGTGCTTGCTAAGTCTGGACCTGTGAGTTCTATCCCCGAGCCTACATGGTAAGAAGAGAAACTGGCTCCTACAAGTTTTGAACACGATAGCACTTGTGCCATGGGGGCTCCCTAGCCCCCAGATAAATAAATACAAACGTAAAGAACGTTTCAGTCACCTTGGCAGATGTGACTGTCACCTCCTCATATAATTTTTAGTCTTTTTTTTCCACAGCAAAAAAATGATGATACTGTCTCACAGTGTGCTATGCAGGCGAAAGGTAAGTAGCAGCATGAAGAGCAGTGTCAGTGGGGTGGGAAGGCCTGTGGAGGGATTGGCCACTGTGGCTATTCTGATACAGATGTGCCAGGCACAGGAACAGGTGCTCGCTTTCAACTTAATAAGCAACAGATAGTAAGAGCTCTATGCATTTTTTTGTTGGACTTCTTGGAAACATGACTGTTTCCTGTCATCCCCATAGGCATGTCTGGAGTAGCCTCTTACCCTTTTCTTAATTTTGACTCTAATTTAAAATTAATTTTTATCTTTTATAATTTCTCTCTCTCTCTCTCTCTCTCTCTCTCTCTCTCTCTCTCTCTCTCTCTGTGTGTGTGTGTGTGTGTGTGTGTGTGTGTGTGTTTGATTTTTGAGACAGGGTTTCTCTGTGTAGCCCTGGCTGTCCTGGAACTCACTTTGTAGACCAGGTTGGCCTTGAACTCACAGACATCCACCTGCCTCTGCCTCCTGAATGCTGGAATTAAAGAAGTGTGCACCACCATGCCCAGCTAATTTTTTTTCTTTTTGAGACAGGGTCTCTCTACATAGGCCTGAGGATTCACTATTTAGACCAGGCTGGCCTCACACTTAGAGAGATCCACCTGCCTCTGCCTCCCAAGTGCTGGGATTAAAGGTGTGCGCCCCCACGCCCTGCTCAGTTTTCATCTTTTGCCCCTCTCATCCCAGTTATTTTCCTTGGGGAGAAGGAGTGGGGTTCAAATAGGATTTCCCATTTTATCAGTATAATCTGGACTACCAAAGTTATTTTTCATTTTTTTATTTAACTTTATTATATGTATTGATTCCTTACTCTTTTCTTTTTCTTGAGACAATGTTTTGAGTATCCTAGGCTTACTCACATTTGTTACGTAATCAAGGCTGACCTTCAATTTCTGATTCTCCATCTTCCACATCCGAAATGCTAGGATTACAGACATGTGCCACCATACTGATGTACTGTGTATTTGGAGCTTGAGATCAAATTCCAAACTTGCTGCATGCTAGATAAACACTCTATCAATTAAGCTATGTCTTCAGATGCTGTAAACGAAGGTAGAGTTTCTGTCCTGACCGTCTATTCCCAAATAAACACACAAACGCTTATATTAATTACAGAATGCTTGGCCTATAGCTCAGGCTTATTACTAACTAGCTCCTACATTTAAATTAACCCATTTCATCATAAATATAATTATTGAATGAATACTGTGAATGTAATCAATGAATACCACAAATGTACTATCGTGAATGTAATTAATGAATATCATAAGTATAATTAAAAATATATATACAAAAAAACCTGTTTCTATTAATCTATGTATTGCCACATGGCCATAGCTTTACCATAAGCTTAACCTTATCCTGCCTTGCCATAGGCCAAACAGCTTTATTATCAACCAGTGAGGGAAACACACACTCATAGCACACAGAAGGATCATCCCACAGGAAGATGCCACATGCAAATATTCTTGACACAATTTTTACATTCATGTACTAAAAGCAAAAGTTCCTAGATGTGGGATTGTGTATTCAAAAATAATACATACACTTTTCACATTACCTTTACCCCCCGCACTCTGCAGGCAGAGGCAGGTCACAGTTCTGTGAGTATAAGACCAGCCTAGTCTACATAGTGAGTTCCAGGACAGCCAGGGATAGATACATAGTAAGACCCTGTCTTAAAACAAACAACCTCCCCTCAAAGTCCACATTGAGGGGCTGGGAAGATGGCTAAGCACAACCTCCCCTCCAAGTCCACATTGAGGGGCTGGGAAGATGGCTCAGTGGTCACTTTTGCAGATGACCGGAGTTGGATTCCCAGCACCCACTATATCAGACAGCTCACAACTGCCTATACCTCTGGCTCCGGGCAGATTCAACACCTCTGGTCTCCACGGGCAGGCACCTGCTCTCACCTGTAGGAGACCACACACAGACTACACAAGGCACATAATTAGAAACAAATCTTGAGGTTGGGCATGGTGACTCACTCTCCCATAACCCCAGCACCCTGGAGGTGAAATCAGGAGTTCTAGACACACAGCAAGTTCAGGTCAGCCTGTGCTATTGAGTTTGTCTCAAAAACAAAACAAAATTTCCAAATTGTATTTCACTAGAATTTGTCCTGTTTAATCTTACATTCAGTGTGTGACAACGTGTTCTCCCTGTGGTATGTGCTGTAGACCGCTGTCTGAACATCACTTTCTCAATTTCTATCAGTCTTTTCGGGGAGGGGGCTGGGGTTAGAGTGGTTTTTGAGACAGGGCCTCATGCAACCCATGCTGGCCTTGTACTTTGAACTGTGTCCTCCTGACTCAAATGCTGAGATTATGGGCCCGAGCCGCCATGCCCACCTAGCTTTTAATTTATACCAATAATAAAACCAATTTTTTTTTTTAAATCAAGAATCAGCTTAAAACAACGGGAAGATAGGAAAGTAAGTGGAGTATAGGGCTGTCTCCGCAAAGGGCGGAACTTTCTAAGCTGATCACAGCGGGATATTTTCCACCAAGCCATCATCATCACTAGCTGTCAGGAGGATGAAAACGGCTCTAACCTCCTATATCAGCAAACCCAGGACTGTAATTAGATCACCTGCCACACACTGGCTGCCCACACACTTCCTCCTTGGCAGGGTGTGGGGAGCAGGAGAGGCTGCACTCCCGAGGGTCCCGGAAGGAAAGAGAAAGCAGAGGCTCCATCTTGAACCGCCCAGGGCTGCTCAGCGGTTGGGCGTGGGTCCTCTCGCTGACTCCCTCCCCGGCCAGGCTGTGTACTTCCAGGGGCTCACCATCTAAGGAACCACTGTCCTCGCTCTGAAGCCCAGAAAACCATCTGTTCAGTGCCCCATCTCTGTAGGGCGCCACCCTTCCTAGGTGCCTTGTGTGGTGCTGGCTCGTTAAGAGCGTGAGATGTTAAATGGATCTTGATGGGATGTTTATGGGCACGACTTCCCACAATTCCAGAAACACGTGGTTTCGGATGAAAGGAGATACTGAAGTATGGGGAGGAATCATTTGCTTTCTTTGATTGAACCAAAAACAATTATCCCGCCTGACTCGGTGTCTTGGCCCCTGTCTTTCCATGGAGGAAAAACAGACTAAGAAAACTTCGACCGCACAACAGCAAAAAACACACGGGAAAGTGATCAAGCTGGTAAACTTTTTAGAACAACTTCCCAAGTGCCTATTTCGTAGGCACGAGGTTTTTGGTGAAAAGGAATGGGGTGAGGGAGGTCCAGATTCGGCTGAAAACAAAATCTGCGAGAAAAGGCTTTAATAGCAGAGGTAGCTTGGTGAAGCCCAGCAGCTGTTCGCGCAGACATTCAGTGGCAAGTGCCTGAAATCCCAGGTAATTGCTCTCTCCTCAGAGTTGGAAGGCACTGGATGACTTTTTAATGGCCCCCACCCCACCCACCCATTCTCCCAATCTCAACGATCAGTTTTTAGCCTCCTGAAATTCCAGGACCGATGAAGCTTCCCGGCCCAGCCCTTTCCTACAGAGGAACAGACAGCCTGGCACCATGCCCTGCCCAGGTGCGCGTTGGGGGAAGAAGCACTGCGCCTTCGGCGACGTTCCGCGGCTATCCTCCTCCGCCCCGTGCACCTGCTGAGCGCCAGCCGCTCGTCCGGGATCCCGGCCACCTCCCCACCACCCAGCACCTCGGACCAGCCGGCCGGACCCCTAGGCGGGCGCGGCGGGGCGCGCGGGCACAGCGCAGGCAATCACATGGAGGCCCGGGCCCGCCCCATTGGCTGCGACCCGGCCAGTCGCGGCGCTCGCAGGCTGCGGTTGGTCCCAGAGCTGCGGCGCCTGCACGGGCCCGGAGTCCATGTTACGCTTTGTCTAATTCCCCTCGTTACAGAGTCATGTGCTGCTGCTCCCGCCGCCGCTGCTGCCGCCGCCCGGGGTGCCCCGGCTCCTCCGCCGCGCTTCGAGGTGGCAGCCGCGGGCGGGGCCGCGGGCTCAGGGTCCAGGGCGCCGCGCGCCTCCGGGGCGCGTCCCGGTGCAGCCGCCGCCCGCCGCAGGTGATGCCGCCGCCTCCCGCCTCCGCCTAAGCTCCGGCGCGCGCGGCCCGGGCTGCCCGCGAAGGTGGGTGCGCGTCGGTCCACCCGGGCCGGGAGGGCGCAGGTGGAGCGGCCCCCGGGTGCGCAGGCGTCCTGTCTCTCCGCGCCCGGTGCCGCGGTGGAGCCCAGGCTGCCTCCGGGGCCGCGATCGGGGACCCGCGGGGGCGTCGGGACCCCGGGGCGGACAGCGCGACCAGGCCCCCACCCAGCGCCGGGACATTGTTCCGCTTCGGGCCCTGCGCGGGCCGGGTGCCGGCTGCCGCGCTCCCGCCTCGGCCTCCGTGCGCGCGATCGTAGGGGCGGAGATTGCCCATCGCGGCGGCTCCGAGTCTTCCCGGAGGTGGGTGTCTGGTGTCTGGCCTGGTTGGCCGGGTGCCGGCGAGAGGAGCCCTTGAACTTCTCCAGAAACGCTTCCCCATCCGCCTCCGTCCCGCTCCGGGTGGGCCGAGCGGAGAGCCCGCGGGCTGGGGCGGGGAGGGGAGGCCCTGCGCCCCGCCTCCCGCGCCCGGGGGAGGGCACTGGGGCCGCAGGTGCACCCAGCGCGCCGCGGGCCATCTCCGGGTTGGGTACCGGTATAATCCGCTTCTAGCTTGTTTGGAAGCGTGGGCTCCTGGGAGCCGGACTTCTGTTTGATTCTGGCTTAGGGGCTTGGAAAAGAGGAAAACGGGGGTGCTTTCCCAGAGGACTGTCGCCTCCAGTTACTGGAGTGTCGATGGGGGTCTTCCTCTTCCTGTCCCCCTTCATGTGGGGTATCCCTAACAGATAAGGAAATGAGATTTTTTGTTGTTGTTCTTTGATTTTTTTCTTTCTTTTTTTAAGCCATCCGCAGTGAAGGAGAACTGCTTCGGGTCGAGGGGAGGAGAGGTAGGTCCCCTCTGGAGAGGGGTGGGGTGTTATAGGGTCTCAGCGGTTCCCACGCAGCTGGGGTTTGTTGTGGCTCAAAGTGGTCAAGTGGGATTGCTGGAAGGAAAAAGCGAGCCAAGAAATGGGAGCAGGAAGAGGGAGGCAAAGAGACCAAGTGCTGGGCGTCCTAGCCGAACTGGATCCCCAGCCTGAGACTCTTGGGGCGCCTGTTTGGTTTGCGTTTCCTCCCAAGATTTTCTTCTCCTTGACTTTGAAAGGTTTTTTTTTGTTTGTTTTTATTTTTGTATTGGGCAAGACGTGGTTTTGGAAGAGATGTAGATGACTTCTGGAAACTTTCCTTGGCAGTTTAAATAATAAAATCCCACCCAGGCAGCGTTTACTGAGCACCTAGTACACTCGCGGTGCTGGAGCGTAGGAAGAGGCCTGGATAAGCCGGGAATTCCCGTCTGCAGTGCGGGTGAGGGCTGTTTACTTAATAAACAACAAAGGGCCCATCCCTGTGCCAAGGAGAACATGGTTCAGACCTTCGTCCCCAAAGCTGCTGGGACAGCGGGGTCTTACAGACCTGGGGGAGTCACCCTGCCTTGTAAGCACCGATGTCTTCAGACACCATCTGTTTTTATATCTCATGAACACTGAGACTATATATTATCAGTTAGGTCAGGGGCAGAGTTGTCCTGACGCCAGCTGAAGTTAAAACCCAACATCTCGACATGAAAAAGAATTGAAGATTGAAACGAGGCGGAAAACTTGCAAGCGTTGACTCCTGCTGGTTACTTAGGTCGCTCTCTCTGTGAAAGGAAGTAACCCGCAGTGCTGCTGGACAGGATTCCAAAATGGAGAGCTCCCAGCTCTGTCCACGCGAGCACACGGCCTTAGATTCCTCTAGTTTTTATTGAAGGTGTGTAAACTTTGTTGATTGAAGCCTGACAGATTAAGAGGTCAGAGTGAGCTGTCCTCAGGTGACCCAGCGTCCCCTCCCCCGGCTCAGCACCGAGTGCTCCTGATGCAAGAGTGTTGAGCCATGGCCACAGCTTTCTTTGCCTGCTTTTCCCCTACAGCATTGAAAAGCCTTGGTCAACAAATGCCGCCCCCCCATAAGTTGTATAGTCTGTTAAGTTTTTCTGAGTTTTTTTTTCAACAATTCATATGTGTTTGACTTGTTTAAATAGTTAAATTGTTTTGGGAGCTCTCTGTTTTGGAAATTGGACTTTCCTGGTACTGTGGGTGAGTTGTAGATAAATTGGCTCAGACCGTAAGGCTAAAGTTTTGATGGATCTTTGTATTTATCATCATCTATGTTAGTTTTTATTTTGTTTTGGTTTTTGATATGGGGAGGGTCTCACACTGTAGCCCAGGTTGGCCAGGAGCTCAGGACTGTCCTCTTTATACTTTCTCCTGGTGCTCGGATTACTAGTGTGACCTGCCACACACTGCCACGTAGGTTCTTGAAGTGGTAATATGAAAGGATTTCACCTTACTACTGGTGTTTGGCCTGAGAAACACCAGATAGTGTTGAGTACAGGCAGTGAGCAGGGAGCAGAGCGGATGCCGTGTGAACTTGGAGAGGATTGCTGTGCTCATGAGAGCAGATAAACATGCAGAAGTCCAATAGTTCAGGGCGGCAGTGTGTGTGTGCGCGCGCGCGCGTGTGCGTGTGTGTGTGTGTGTGTGTGTGTGTGTGTGTGTGTGTGTGTGAGAGAGAGAGAGAGAGAGAGAGAGAGAGAGAGAGAGAGAGAGAGAACAGAAGCAGGGACCAGAGTGGACTCCTGACAGTAGTGAGGGGTGTGGGGGTGTGGTTGTGTCGAAGGAAGGAATTGGGAAGGAATCGGGTCACACAGTTCAGTGGAGGCTTTGAGAAGTAAATAGAAAATCCTAACCTGGTTAGTGGGAAAGTTAGCTACCAATGAGTCAGTGAATCAACCTGAGGTCCTCCCAGCAGGCAGTTGGCAACCTGTGGAGAATGTGTGCTTATCTTAGCCCCGGGGCAGGAGCTGCTGGCCTCTGTTGGGTAGCGATGCCATTTAAACAGCCTTCAGAGCCCTGGAGATAGCTCAGCAGGGAAGGGCCTTTCATCCCTGGAATCCACAGTGAACTGGGAGACTGACCTCCACAAGTTGATGCTGAATGCATACCCTTCCCCCTAAATAAATAATGTAAAACAACAGATAAGCCTTGAATGCACAGGGCAATGCTCCCAGCCCAAAGGATGAGCTTGTCCACGGTATCAGCAGTGCCTAAGCTGGGCCTAGGGGGAAGTTGAGTGGATAAAGGGCTTCCTTGCTTCAGATTCCCAGCACCTTCGTGAGAGTGAGAGCTGTGTTTAGCCCCAGTGCTGGGGAAGGGGAGGAGTCCTGGGGCTCACAGGCCAGCCAAGCTGAGATGTGGGCCCCAGTTTCTATGGGAGACCCTATCTTGAAGTCTGAAGTGGAGAGGAATAGAGTATGTAGACCTCCGGCTTCTACCCAGGTTCCTGTAGGCGTGTGCACATTTACACACTCAAAAGTAGTTGTCACTGCTTCCCTTCTGCAGTGAGCAGTGGGAGTGTGGTGGTGCCTTCCCAGAAGTGAAGTTACATTTCCGAATAGAGGGCGGTGGGTTTTTTTGTTGTTTGTTTTTTGTTCTGAACTCACTCTGTAGTGAGGCTGGCCTCGAACTCAGTGATCCGCCTGCTTCTGCTTCCCGAGTGCTGGGATTAAAGTTGTGCTCCACCTCGCCTGGCAAGGGAGGTAGTTCTTGGTGTGTGGAGGATAACATTAGCAGAGTGGCTCTGAGTAGGTCTGAAGCGTTTAGGGTCTGCACAAATGCCATCAGGAGACAGATCATTTTGAGGGCGATCGGTGGCCTGGGGGCAGGATAATATTAGGTAAGTGGAGTGTCACAGAACTGGTATTTTAGAGAGGCCCAATCTGACCCTGTTAACAAATTCTTATACTCCATAAGTAGCTAGTTTAAATGTCCTAAGGAGCAGGGTCCTCCCCACATGAAGACAGTCTTTGGACTGTCTGTCTGGTTGTTCCAGCAGTTTCCCTGGCTGCCTTGCTCTGGAACTGTTCCGTTCTCAGGACAGAAAGAGGTCTCCTTTCCCCCAATCAATTTTTACCATGTAGTCTCTCCAGTGTGGACCCTTCATATCTTGTCAGCCTTGCTCCTGAGCAGCCTGGAATTCCATATGGTAATTGAGATAGGTGTGGGCAGCAAGGAACAACAGGAAAGTGGCCTCCCAGAGACCTACTACGCTTAAATTCCTGTTGTTGCTTAGATGGCCTTGCTAACTGCTGCCTTGCTGACATTTTTATTTTTAAGCAGCACCTACTGCAGACTCTGGTCATAGGTCGTCAAAACTCTGCAGGGATTTGTTGCTGGAGCTGCCCTGTTTGTGTGATGGGGCAGCATGTTTTTCCCCTTCCTCTTGAGAGGTCGAGTTGAACTTTCTGTTAACCTTATCGAGCTTCTTGATTTTTGGTTCCATCTTGTCATCCTATCAGGGTTAAAAAATAGGCAGCGATGGTTTTGCTGAGATGCTGGTTGTAGTGGGACCCTCAGATTTAGGGTGCTGCTGAGTGTGCTAGGGATGGAGGGCTGTTCTAGAGGCCGGGCACCTCGGCGGTGTTTGGACCTGTGGTGCCGGTTTGCTGTTGCTGGAGTGCCACAAGTGTCTCTGGGATTCTTTTCATTCTGTGTAGACATCTGGAAGAGAGGTGCTGATGTTCTTTACAAGTTGGAAGCTGGCCAGACCAGAGTCGCCTTTGAACTTGTGAGGGGGTAGGCAGGGTGAACTTGGTTCCCACTCCAGCTCTGTGTTGTCTTCTCTCTGCCGGTGTGCCCAGAACACTGACTGACAACTTCACACCCCGGAAGAAGAGACCTGGGGTTTGGAATCAGACTTCTGTCGCCGCCGCGCTTTCAGGTGCACCAGGATGATTTTGTGTCACTTCAATTTTGTGAGAATATTAGGAATTATTCCTAGATGTGCTTTGAAGAAAACAGGCCAGAAGTTCTGGGAACTTAGTGCCAGGCTCTTCAGATATTTTAGCTCTCCCCAGCAATATTGATTGACTCATGGATTAATGGAGATAGATTCATGTATCCCAGACTGGTCTGTCTCAAATTCCAACTTCTTATGTAGCTGGAGGATGACCTTGAACCCCTGACCGTCCTGGTTTCTGTTTTCCCCGGCGCTAGCGTTACAGGCCTGCGCCACTATGCCAGGTGAATGCAGTGCTGGGGATTGAACCCAGGGCTCTGTGCATGCTAGACAAGCACTCTACCAACCAAACTAAATCCCCAGCCCCTAGATTGGGTGGTAGCCATCCCATAGTATTGAAGGAGCAAAATCCCAGCTCTGATGGCCCATATATGTAGCCCTTTCATTATGCGTGTCCAGTGAGTTCTGTCCCTTACTCTGCTCGTATCTATCCAAATGGCGTAATTAGCCGAGTCTCACTTCTGTTCTGGTCCACATGCATAACCTGTGTGTACCTTCTGGAGATCAGGGATAATCCTGTAAGAAGGTGTATTTGGTGAACATATGATATAGGGTAGTGAAACCCCTTTGACATTGTCCTGCTTTGCTGGGGCTGTCACTCAGGGGCGGGACACTTGGTTGGCATGTTTGAAACCCTGCAGGAAAGGAAGGGAGGAATTGGAATGGACCAACCTTTGGATGTTATGGGTGAGAATATCGAGCCATGAAAAGGTGGTTTGATTTAAGCTTGCACGCGCAGGTACAGGCCTCAGGATACAAAGGCTCAGAGGAAAGATTTCTCCTCTGCCTGGAGGTGTGTAAACAGTTGAGGTCCCTCGGGTCTTATTTATATAATTGAACCAAAAGAGGGAGCACACGGTGGGATTTCTACCTTTACAGGCGACACAAAGCTCTTCTGGATTATGAAATCTCTAACCAGCAGGGATTTGCTCCGGGGAAACCGTATAAGGTTGTGTGAGTCGTCAGAATGCTTGTAGGTGATTTTAGGTTGCAAACAGGTGTTTCTGGGGAAACGAAGGAGCTATGATAGGATTGTGGTTTATTTTTTATTTTTGGAAAACCAGGAAGAAATCTGGAAAGAACTGCACAGCACTGTCCTTCCAGGCACAGAGGACAAGGAATGCCCCTTTTAGGAAAGAGATTTTGAGAAAACACTGTCGTCTTTATTTTATTATTATTTTTTTAAATAAACCTTTGAGACAGAGTTGCATAGCACAAGCTGGCCTCAAACTCTGTTTTGGAGGTTGACTTTGAACTCCTTATCCTCTTGCCTCCAACTTCCAAGTGATAGAATTACTGGTGTGCACCACCAAGGCCAGCCCAGAAAATGAAGTTTGAATTTTGTTCCCACGATGCTTTCTTCAGGGTCATGGCCACTCTGCCTTAGGAAACACAAAGGTGTGATTCTCAGAAAGACTGGGAGTTCCTGTTGGAGCAGAAGCCCCATGGGGGACAGGCTTCTTGGACAGCTGTTTTTCTGACAAAAATATTTAACATTTACAGTCTGCAAAGTTGAGAGGTGCTGTCAAAGCCGGGGAACCACTAGTGTAAGGATGTAGGAAGAAGTGACCACTTCATTCCAGGGAGTCTGACTTGTGGCATTTCAGTTGTTTGCCTCTTCGTCACCAAGCTCTAGGAAATCTGTCACAAGAGGACAGACAGGACATCTCTGTCTTGTGTCCTGCTGATTTTTTTTCTCAGTACCATGTCCCTGAGAGCCCCTCAGACACCATTTGTCACCTGAAAGGGTGAGTGGAGAGGTTTGCCTTCGAGCTTCAGAATGAAGACATGAATTCAGAGTTCGAGGCCAGCCTGGCCTACAAAGTGAGTTTCAGGACAGCCAGAGCTGTTACACAGAGAAACCCTGTCTCGAAAACCAAAAAAAAAAAAAGACATGAATTCAGATCAAATGTTAAGAAATATGGTTTCAGTTCCCCTTAGCCTGGAGAATATTATTCTCTTAAATATGTACCAGGATCTGGAGAGATGGCTCAGTTGGTAATGGAACTTGCTGTGCATGCCTGGTGACCAGCGTTTGACCCCCAAAACCCCCATGGTAGAAGAGGAAAACCAGCTACACAAAGTTGTTCTTTGATCCCCATATCCACGCATCCTCCACACTTCACACACACACACACACACACACACACACACACACACACACTAATAATAATAAAAGTTTTTTTTAAAGGAATGACACATAGGTTGACTTCTAGGCTACACATGCATGTGCACACACATGTATACACAGGACACAAACATGCACACATACAAAAGACCTGTCCGTATCCTTCACCATGTCTGGTGAGTGGGATGCTCTTGAGGTAGAGTTGACTACTTTCAGTTTTTATGTTATTATTTCATGGAGGTCTGATTTCAGATGAAGACCCTCCTGGCCCCCGAGTAGCTGTGGTGTGTAGCCAAGGCTGAGATCCACCACCTCACAGAGCCATGCAGCGATCAGCTGAAGACACTTTAGAAAGGTGTGGCTGGCGAGCCCATCTGGGTTCTTACAAGATGAAAAGAGCTTGCAGGAAGCATTGGATTCCTCACGCGGTGAGGAGCAGGACGGTGCGTCTCCTCAGCTTGGCTCTTAGTGCTGCTGTGAGATGGAAGTCCTGAGCAAGACAGCGCCTTGTGGTCCCTTCTTGAGCAGTTGTTTCCGTAGTGAGACTGCAGTGTGCCGGCCCTGTGGGAGAGTGAGAACAGACGGGATGCAGGAAGTTCTTCATTTTAATTGTACTGCTGAGTGTGTTCAGTCCTGAGAGGGCTTTGTTTTAGGTGATGCTTTTATTTCTCGGGTTGTCTTTCCTGTGCCACTGCGTTGTGTGTTGTTTTTTTTTTCTCCTTGGTGAAAGGATTATAGTGGGTTTGTGTCTTGATGTTCCATAGCTGTTCGTTTGTTTGTTTGTTTTCCATCTATTTATTTTTTTTTTGAGTGTATGTCATGCAGCCCATGTGGGCCTCCAAGTCACCACGTAGCCAAAGGATGGCCTTGAACCTGTGGTCTTCCCATTTCCGTTTTCCAAGTATTGGGATTACAGCTATACTCACTTCTGTTCAGTGCTGGAGATCAATCTCGGGCAGCTGAGGTACAACCCTGCTTTTTCTTCTTCTTTTGATCAGGGTCTTACTGTGTATATTAGTACAGGCTGGCCTCAAACCCAACATACTCCTGCCTCAAGCTCTCCACCATACTTGACCTTTGGTCAGATTTTAATCTGG
This sequence comes from Peromyscus californicus insignis, assembly GCF_007827085.1. Lineage (NCBI taxonomy): Eukaryota > Metazoa > Chordata > Mammalia > Rodentia > Cricetidae > Peromyscus > Peromyscus californicus. The sequence goes on from NW_026294424.1 coordinate 96,042,447, forward strand.
CAGTGTCCCAATGGTCTTCTGAACTCTTACTGACATGAAGTCAAAGATCTGAGAATTACACAGTTTTCAAAATGTACACCCTTCCCTGATGGCGGCTACTCTCCTAAATGTGGTGATGGTCTCCAGTAAGTCTTTCCCTAAAGACTCCACACTCATGTTTGCTGCTAATAGTTGTTGTGTCTTAGTCACTGTTCCGCTGCTGTGAAGAGACACCATGACCACGACAACTCATAAAAGAAAGCATTTAATGGGGGATTGGTTACAGTTTCAGAGGCTTAGTCCATTATCCTCACGGTGGGGAGCATGGGGGGGCATGCAGGCAGGTGTGGTGCTGGAGTAGCTGAGGGCTAGATCCTGATCTGCAGAGAGAGACAGAAGCAGACACTGGGCCTGGCATGGGCTCCAACAAGGCCGCACCTTCTAATCCTTCTAATCCTTTCAAACAGTTCCACAAATGTATGAGCCTGTGGGGATATTTCTATTCAGACCACCACAGTTAGGAACAGCGCCACAGAGGTCTCCGCTCCCCACAACCCAGAAACTCACTGCTGGATCTGAGCCTTGCAGGGTCAAGAGAAGAAAAGATGTGGGGACACCCTTCTCTCCGGAGGCTGTTGGCTGCTGGAAACCTGCTTTTTCCCTCACTATGGGGACAAGACAGAGTCGTCAGGTGGGGTATGAACAAGCTGTCAGCAGCTGTGGGATGTAGCTCGGTGGTAAAGTTCTTGGCCAGCATTCACGAGGTCCTCAGGTCAGTCCAAAATAACAACAAAAGTAATTCTGTCAGTCAACATTCTCTTCACTGACTGTTCACAACGAAATTTTAAAGAGTTGGTGGACAATTCAAGCTCTTGGGGAAACTGTCTTCATGATATTTGCAGTGGGAGTCTCAAGCTCTGGGAACTCAGTTTAGGGCTGGTGAGACGGCTCAGCAGGAAGAGGACCTCAGGCCTGACTGACCTCCGTGGTGGAAGGAGAAAATGGTCTCAGGTTCTTCATGCCCTTTGTATATGCTGTGACGCGCATGCTCCCCCCACCCAACGCACAGACAACAAACAATGTATTAGAAACCAGTTTGTTCTCAGATGTAACTTTTTCCCATTTAGTAGACCAGGGAGTAAGTGGACACCTTATCGAATGCCTGAAGTGTGTTTTTGTTTGTTTGTTATTGTTTTTGTGATAGGAATTGAACCCAGGGCCTTGCGCATACGAGGCAAGAACTCTTCCACCAAGATATATTTCCAGTTCCTAGAATTCTTGATGATCACCACTACGATTTATTCAGCCTTGACGAATTGTCTAGCTCTGTGCCCTGAAATATATACGGGTTCTTGTTTAATTCTTTGTCCAATCTGAAGTTCACAGCAGGCTGACTCCCATGTGACAGGTGAGGTAGTAAGTTTGGGGGGGGGACGTATGATTTGCACACCAGTCCATGTCAGGGAGGCGGAGACTGAAGTCAAGTTCACTTACCTCACCGTTCTCATATGCCCGGCAGGCTTCATTCTCATTTTTCTTCTGAAACTCTGTATTCGTCTTATAAACCTGGTAATATTTCTGTCAAAGGGAGGTTCAGAGTTGAGGGTGTAGTGGGCCATGCTGTGTGTACAATTCATTTGAGCAGTGTGGCTCCTGTGGGTCACTCTTCATCCCATCATTTTTCATAGGGGTGAGTGCTTGTCCTAGAATTCAGAGGGTAATAGTGTGTGTGTGTGTGTGTGTGTGTGTGTGTGTGTGTGTGTGTGTGTGTGTGTAAGGTGTGCTTGTGGGGGCTAGAGGTCCGTGTCAGCTGCCTTCCTCACCTTCCGCCTTATGTTTTGAGATGGGAGTTTACAGGTTTGCTAGACTGGCTGGCGGTTGAACTTCAGGGGCGAACCTGACTCTGCACTCGTCTGTCTGTGCTGGGATAGCAGATGGGCGCTGTCACACCTGGCGTTTCTGTGAGCTGGGGATCCAGCAGGTCCTCATGCATGCTCAGTAGACTCTTTATCAATGGAGCCATCTCCCCCAGCCCCGTGCGAGTAGTTTTAAAGCACTTAATTGTTCTGGTAATTTCTCTAGCCGTTTTTTTTCTTTATTCGCGGTGGGATGCCGCACTAGGACATATTAAACATGCTCCTCATAATTAGGCCTGCCCTCGCAGTACCCACTGTAAGAACTGTATTACAGAACAGTGCGGCTGTTTGCCAGGGGGCGTGTCTTTGTTGAATGAATGCTGTAACAAACAGGTGTATTACAACATAATTTACTCCATCCCCAAAGCAAAAATAATATATATATATGTATACATCTATATCATACTTATAGTCTGTTGTTTGGGTCTTACTGTGTTGTGGTCGCACAGTTTTATGTGTTATTGTACGTGTGGGCCTGTGTGTCCGACTCAGACCCACAGGCTTGTGTGGCAGGCCTTTTACCTAATGAGCCATTATTCCCACCTCCTGGATTTTTGTTGTTTTTCCTTTTTTCTTCCTCTTTAAAATTATTTACTTATGTATTTGTTGAGGCTGGCTTTGAACCCTGATCCTCCTGTGTCTGCCTCTCAGTTGCTGGGCTCACAGACCTGTGTCAGCATGTCCAGGTTATTTGCATTCATTGTGTTCAAATATAGTTTGAGTGGAGTGAATTCATACCATTAAATTTTGTATCTCAACAGTTTTAATTTTCAGACTCACATTTAGCCAGTGATGTGGTACAATTGGAAACTGGATGGTTATATATCTTGCAGAAATATGTGCCCTTTTTAGACATAGACAAACAGAGACAGACATATACAGACACATCTCTCTCACACATACACACACACACACACACACACACACACACACACACACACACGCACGCTTTTCTCTTTAAGCTCTTTTTTTTTCTCCTTTTTTTTTTTTTTTTTTTTTTTTTTGAGACAGGGTTTCTCTGTGCATCTCTGGCTGTCCTGGAACTCACTCTGTAGACTAGGCTGGCCTCGAACTCACAGGGATCCACCTGCCTCTGCTTACCAGTGCTGGTTTTAAAGGCATGCGCACGCACGAACTCAGGTGCATGTGGAGGTCAGAGGACAGCCTTGTGGAGTCAGTTCTCTCCTTCCACTTTATTGTGGGATCAAACTCATGCTGTCAGGCTTTTTTCAGCAAGCCCTTAACCCACTGAGCCTTATCACTGGCCCTTTTAGCTCAATTCTTTTAAACTGTTTTTCTGATAAAAACAATTTTCTTTTGCTTAGTTCTAAATTACTTTCCTTATGATTTTTTTTTCTGGGTAGATTATGTGCCAAGTAGGAAGGAGCCTCATAATTGCATTGGTAATTTTTGCATGAGAAAGAGACACTGTGGTCTGTGTGGGAGGGTGGGGCAAGAGGTGTCTCAGGCAAATACCAAGGAGTGCCGGGGGAGCATCTTCTGGTGATGCTTTGTGGTAGGGGGTGATCTGGAGGGAGGTGGGGAAGGCTGAGCAGAGGAAGGAAGCAGCTTCCCTAAAGAGGGTCTGTTTACAGCTTGTTTGCCCTGTTTGAAAATGAGCCAAATTTTTAATTTTTTCACTGGAAGCCAAAAATCTGGATTCTTTTGTAAAATCTGATTTTAAAAGGTTAGCTAATTCAACATTTCAAATAAGAACTTCCTGCAGACTAAACAAAAATAGTGATGTGGGCTGGAGAGAGTCTGGGCGTAGAAGCCGTAGTAGTGGATAGCCTGCCCTTGTGGCCAGATGAACTGGAGGCATAGGATTGGAATTAGAGCACAGTACACTTGTCTTTAGCTTCCGAAGGCAGAGTATCAATCACTTCGTAGACCTGGCTAGCCTGGACCTCCCTGTGCAGACCAGGATGGCCTTGAAATTGGAGAAGTCCTTCTGCCTCCAGAATCCTGGAGTGCAGGCTTTCACCGGCACACCTGGCTGACTTTTAAAAATCCAGCCAACCTGGTATCATCCCTTGGTTTCACCACCGTTCACACACACACACACACACACACACACACACACACACACACACACACACACACACAGCTGAACAAACTTGTCATGTGAGTTTCTGTCCTGACATTTGGACCTGTGTCCTTTTGCTGGGGCTGGCCTGAAGGTCCAGGGGGAAATCCCTAGATACTAGTTGTGAACTTAAAGGAGAGAAGAGCCCAGCCCTTCCTGCTCACTGGGTGCCTTTGTGCAAGACAGACACCTCATCCTCAGGTCTGTGTTGTGGCTAGCTTGGTGCTCCTGTCTTCAGTTTTATCTGTTCTGGGAATCCTAATGTGGCTGGATTATACTTAGCTGTACACACACCCTCCGGAAGAAAAAAGGGCGGAAGTATTTTTGGAGATCTCTGTTCCTAGCCAAGTTCAGAATCCTAGTTAGTGCAAGGATTTCTCAGGGAACTTTTTTCTTTTTCTTAAATCTCAGTCATCCCCAGTGACTAATGTACTGTTCTGGAACTTCACTGCTTTCTGGGAAGAGAACCCTGTATTCATCAGCAGTCTGTATTCCTAAACCTTAGCAGTAATACCGAAATGTGAGTTGAATCTATACTTCCCAAGTAGAATAACTTTAACTATCTTTCTTTCTTCCTTCCTTCCTTCCTTCCTTTTTTTTTTGAGACAGTCTCATGTAACTCTAACTGGCCCCCAAATCACAATGTAGCTGAGGGTAACCTTGAATTAAAAACAAAAAACCTATTGGAAAAGATTTTTATTTTATAAATGTTTTGCATGCAAATATGTCACGTGCATGCCTGATGCCCTCTGAGGTCAGAAGAGGGCAAGGGAGTGTTGGATCTCTTGGAACTGGAACAACAGATGGTTGTGAGCTGCCATGTGGGTGCTGGGACTTGACCCTTGGTCCACTGGAAGAGCAACAAGTACTCATAACCACTGAGCCATCTCTCCAGCCCTAACCTTGAACTTTGAGACTTAGGATCCTTCTACCTCTGCCTCTTAAGGGCTGTAGGTGTGTGGTACCACATCCTGTTTGTGTGGTGCTGGGATGGATCTTGTTGTGCATTTTCTAGGCAGGTGCTCCAGCCATCTGAGCTTTACATTTCCAGTGTTCTGATGGCTTTAGAACAGCCGCATTCACAAGCGCTTCAGCACAGGGATAGTGCAGTAAGGATTTGGGGTGGGTATTTTTTCCCCTTCTCATTAGGAAACCAATTTGTGGTTTCAGGAGAATGGGAGCATTCTTCACTCTCAGGAAGGGAAACTTGTAACTGACCTTGGCAGTGGTTTGGGACATTGTAGACTAAAAAGCTGTATAAGAAACCCCCTTTAAGCTCCTTATAAAGTGGAATTGTGAAAAGTGAAAAAGAACCCACCCCCAGTGGTTCCAGCCTAACCTGGAAGTACCAAGAGGAAACGCTGTGCAGTTCTTCGGGTGCCTGCTGTGGCGTGGAGCACTTTGTACATGTACAAACTCATTTATTCTGCACAAAAGCCCTGTTTTGTAGCAGAGGAAACCAAGGTCAGCTGTTCATTCGGGCTGCTCCGCCCAGTCACCATGAACGGCCAAGTCATTCAAGGTCACATAGTTTGGATTATAGTTAAGTGGCAGAGTTGTGATTTGAACCCGAGCAGGCTGGCTTTATTTATTTTGTCATTGTTTATTTTATTATTATTATTATTATTACTTTTTGGTAGGCTTTCACTCTCCTTAGGCTGTTGTGTAGCTCAGCTGTCCTCGAACTCACAGTGAGTCTGCTGCCTTGGCCTCCTGAGTACTGGGATTACAGGTGTGGGTTGCCATGCTTTGCTTTTGAATTTGCTCTAGACATTTCTTGGACTTTCCATATCACCTCAGTCCTGAAGGCAGCATCAGAGTTTGATTGAAAAGAAGAAACTCCTATGCCTCCCCTCATACTTGTTCCCCAGACCAGCAAGCAAATGAAGTAGAGTAGCCCGGAGAGTTCAGTTCCAGCCGTCCTGGAACCCTGTCCCAGACGGTGGGCTGATCACATAAGGCTGTATTGAGAGCCTTGTTGCTGCGACAACCCTCATCCCCGGCACCGAATTATTTTCAAGAACACAAAACCTGCCTTGTTTTACCTGTCCTTCACAAGAGTGCATTTGGTGAGCTTCCAAGAGTATTTTAAAATTGCCCTTTACAATCGATGTGAGCTGTGGCGAAGACCTGGGCTTTGGAGCCCAGAGAACGGGAGTTCTGAGCTTGCCGCTGTCTCTTCTCCGGCCCTCTGTGACCTTGGCTTTCTCAAAACTTGAACTTCCTTCCCCGTGATTGGGGGTGGGAGCTCCTCACAGCGGTGTGGCTGGCTTGGTGAGGGTAGGTGCTTCTGTACGTAACAGTATTTTATTAACAACAAAAGCCACATGTGTTGGACGGTGAGGTGACCAGCGCAGCCTTTGTGAGCCTTGGAATTCGTTTTTCCGCAGTGATTGCAGAGGTGGGTGGCTTGTTGGGTGGGTCATATGCTGACCTGAACGTGTTTCTTTCAGTCCCTTCTTACCTGAGTTAGTGTGGACCCGAGTGTGGGCGTTGACTCCATTTCTGGCCTCAACTCTTTTTTTTCTTGGTTTCTCTCCCCCTCCTTCTTTGGGCTGGCCTCCAGTTTCCCCACAAAGTGCTATTTGTTTTACGGGTGAAGCAGGCGATTCTCTGGGCCGAAGCACTGGCTGCGGGCAGTTACTGTAGATCAGAGTGAAAAGCCAAGCCAGAGTGGGAGGGAACTGATGGGGCTTGTTCCTTAAAACTTGGGACATTGATTTTTTTTTTTCCCCTTGAAGGAAAGCAGGGAACGGTTTCTCAATAGAAATATTATGAAGTGCCCTTCGTAGCAGAACAAAACTGAGTGAGGAGAAAGGGTTTTCAGAAGTCCCTGATGTTGATGGCTTGGAAAGCCATCTTCTCTTCCTCTGCCTCTTCCTCCTTCCCTTCCTTTTTATTTTGAGACAAGATAAACTTTTTGAGGGTCACTGTGTGAACAATGCACTCAGCAGGAAAGGAAGTCAACGGGAATACTAATGACAGCTGTCACCACCATAATGCATTTTGTCCAGACTTTCCATGGTTTCTCCCCTCGGTCATGAAGGTCAGTGCTGTTACTGTCCCATATCAGAGAGTCTAAAACTGAGGTTCAGTGCGTCCAAAGGATGTGTCAGCATTACCATGCTAGACTCTTAACTCGATGAAGCTAGGATGAAGCTTTCAACTGCAGCCTGTGTCATTCACAGTATGAAAGTCAAGCATGCCCCTGCTGCAGGAGGAGAGCCAGCATGTGAGCGCTGTGTGTAACTCAGCACAGGGCCGTCTAGGCTGTGTTCTCCATGAGCTGCAGCTTGGGGCAGTTTCTCCAAGGGAAGAGAGACTGATTTTGATTGTAAAGACTGGAAGTCACTTGAGCAGGAGCTGCCCGGTAAAGGAGATGGTGACAGGCAGAGACTTGGTCAGAGAACGGAAGGACATTGGAAAAGCCTGTAACCTGGTTCTGTGACAGAGGCCGGAAGAGGTGTGGGGCAGAGACTGAGGGCCAGCATGTCCTGCTGGGGCATTGGACTTTTGAACAAAAGTCATTCCATGGGAGGTTCTTTTCTTTCTTTTTTTTTTTGAAAACCTTTAACTGGGGCTGGAGAAATGGCTAAGCCATTAAGAGCACTGGCTGCTCTTCCAGAGGACTCAGGTTCAATTCCCAGCACCCACATGGCAGCTCCCAACTGTCTGTAACTCCAGTTCCAGGGGATCTGACACCCTCACACAGACACACAATACAGGCGAGACACCACAATGTACATAAAATAAAAATAAATCTTAAGAAAAATAAATTTTAAAGTGTAATTAATTATTGGAGATCGAGGGTGCATGTGTACTCTTGCATGCACATGCCGGTCACTGTCAGTGTGTGCTCAGAAGACAGCGTTGGGGAACCAGCCCTCTCCTTCTGCTGTGGGTTCTGGGGATTGGATTCAGGTCTTTGGGTCTGTGGGACAAGCATTTTTACCTGTTGAGTCACCTTTTAGTTCTGTGAGACAGAGTCTCATGTAGCTCAGGCCGGCCTTGAACTCCCGGGATTCCAGGTGTGCACCATGCCCCTCTCCACTCAAGGTTCTTGAGACGGGAACTAATTTACTCTGGTGTCTGCCATCGTCATTTACAGTAGGAGAGAGAAAGTGGTAGTATGTGGACAGTATGGCTAGAGCAGCTAGTGAGTGAAGACTCCACAGCGCCTCTGCTGTCATTCTGAGGCTGCAGATCTGGGGGAAGGCCTGGGAAATTGTGTGTGTGTGTGTGTGTGTGTGTGTGTGTGTGTGTGTGTGTGTAAGTCTCTTTGTGAGGCATTTTTCTCCATTGATCTCCACCTCACCTTTTAAGATAGGGATTCTAACTGGACTTGTTGCTCATAAACAGACTAGACTAGACTGGTTATGCCATTGAGTTCTGGGGATCCAGCTGTTGTGTCTGCCTCCCTCCCACTCCCACCCTCAGATTACAGATGTGTGACTATGCCTGGCTTTTTTTACCCCCTCCCAGTGTGGATGCTGGGGAACTAAACTCTAGTCCTCATGCTTATACAAGAGGCACTTTATGTGTATGGGTGTTTTCTCTGCATGTATGTCTGTGTATCACATGCATGCCTGGGGCCCAAAGAGACCAGAAGAGAGGGCATTAGATCCCCTGGAACTGGAGTCACAGACAATTACAAACCGACATGTGGGTACTGGGAATCGAACCAAGGTCCTATAGAAGAGGAGCCTATGCTCTTAACCACTGCGCCATCCCTCCAGCCCCACAGGAGGCACTTCAGTAACTGAGTCACCTCCCAGGCCCATAGCGTGTTTTTATTCCCTGTAAACGTAAATAAGTAGTAATTTCAGAGCATTGTCATTGGACAGCTGTTTTTCACATCTGTTTTCCCACTCCTATCTAGAATCTATCAGGGTTCTGCTTTTCATACCATTGTGTTAAATTTCTCTCCTTCGTTGTTTATTGGAAGGAAGTGGAAGATGTGAGGTTTACTGTTGGCTGTCTTCTGGAGTCCTGCCCACATTTCAACCCTTCTGGGTCACTAGCTGATTGATCGTGGACCAAGGCAAACTGACATGGCTTCCTCTGACATGAAGATGTGAGTGTGTGGTTCATGATGAGGATAATTTACAAATCACGGTCCTCGTCAAAGGTAGCTGCTGCTGTGATTGTCAGTAACAGCAGCTCAAAGATACTCCTTCCCGATTTCCTTCCTTGGCGAGACCGCTCCTTTTGAAAACAGCTGCATAAGCCACATTTGAGGTGCAGAGAGTGACTGACCTAGGAAGTTTCAACTGCAGTGCCCCTCCTTCAGGGCTTTTTATTTTCTAGACGTTTGCCTTGCTTACATCAGCAAGCCTGCTGGGATATAGCTGGAGCCCATATCCCAGGGGTGGGGGCTTTCCCTACCCGTTCTTAGTTATCAGTTCATTCTTCATTTTCTTAGGAGCTCCAAGATGCTCACTTGGACATTTCCTGTGACCCACTGAGCACAGGCCATTTGGAGACTTTTCTTACCCCCCCCCCTTCTCTCCCTCTTCCCTCCCTTCCTCTTTCCAGGCTGGCTGCAGACTCACATGGGTCCTCCTTGGTTTCCTAAGTGCCTGGGCTAAAGGCATCTAAGGCCACTCTTCTCTGTTGAACTTTGTAGCAACTGCTAACATTTGAGGCAAGGTTGTAGCTCAGTGTGGCCTTGACCTCCTATGTAGCCAAGGGTGACCACCACACCCAGTCTATACTCTGCTGGGGACCAGAGCCAGGGCCTCATGCATGCTAGGCAGATACACCACAAACAGCTCCAGCTCCCTCAACTGCTAAGTTTTGAAGTATAAATTTTGCTGGGAAAGTAAACAGTTCTATCAATGGAGAAGCTATTTTTCTGCATTCAAGAAACTAGAAATGATAATTTATGCTTAAAAAAACAAGATTAGTCCAAGTTTTAGCTCTCCACCCCTCCCCCCCATCTCTGCTGCCCTTCATCTGTCCCAACATGTATCCAGAAACTGTTCTCATGACCTCCAGTCCCAGCCACGTTTGTACCGCAGCCAGATTACGCACACACCATTGACTTCATCTGATCTTCATTCGGTCTCTGAGTCCTTCTTTTCCTAGGGTTTTGCTAAGCAACTCCTTTTCACTAAAGGGATGTCATTTGTCTAGAACTTTCCTGGGGATGGGCGGTGAATAGGGTTGTTTTGGATGGTGATCGGCCTCGGCCCCGTTAAACTATTCCCTGTCTATTCCCTTTGTCTTGACATCTCGGGGCTAGGGCTAAGCAGTTACTGTGCATGGACATCTTCAGCCCCTCCTTTGCAAATTCAAGGCAGCACAACAATGCGTTAATGTGTTTTCTCTACAGTCCCTGTTGATTTAAGGAAACCCATCGCTCGCCCTCATTTGCCCCTCCCACACCTCCCAAATTAGTGTTATGTGCTAATTTGATTACGCTAGTGTGAATAATTTCTAAGTTACTTCTGAATAGAGATTAAATGCTATTCCGTCTGGCCCTTTTCTTTCTCTGTCTAGCAAATGATTCCACTGCCTCTGTAGGCTGCCTCATTGCTCTGTCATTCTTGGGGCCACAGAAGTTGCAGTCTATCAGGGATCCTGACTTCCTAGGACACTGTATCAGCTGCTTTACCAAGATCTGAGGACATGCAGTATATAGTTTGTAGCTAGAGATTTCCTGCCTGGCCCACAGTCAGGACAAATCTCTCTCACCTGCCAGTCCCACAGCCACTCAGACCCGACCGAGTAAACACAGAGACTTATATTGGTTACAAACTGTATGGCGTGGCAGGCTTCTTACTAACTGTTCTTACAGCTTAAATTAATCCATTTCCATTAATCTATACCTTGCCACATGGCTCGTGGCTTACCGGCATCTTCACATGCTGTTTCTCATCATGGCGGCTGGCAGTGTCTCTCTGACTCAGCCTTCCACTTCCCAGCTTTATTCTCCTCCTTGTCCCGCCTATACTTCCTGCCTAGCCAATGACCAATCAGTGTTTTATTTATTGACCAATCAGCAACACATTTGCCATACAGAACATCCCACAGCAATAGTTGGTCCGGCTCCCTGCAGTTAACTAGTCCAGTTGCCTCCGAACCTGGCATCCTACAGTCTGGAAAACTAAGGTTCTGTCAGGCTGAGGAATCAGCCGGTCTTGCTGCGAATACACTTTCTTTTCAGTGTTCTTTTATTCTGCAACTTTTATCAGACTCAGGATTTCTGCCCTTCAGAAGCTTTCTTTGCAGCACCCTGTGACCAGTGGTTCTATTGTTGCCACAGAAAGGAAAGTCAGGGGCTTTCACCCTACTTGTAACCATGACGCTGGACTCCCTCATCTGGGGAAAGCATGCCCTCAGGGTGTCCTGTTGGTACTTTGTTAAAATGTAAACACCCTGATCGGGCCTTTATCTCAACACTGTAGGTAGGCAGGCAGAGGCAGGAGAATCTCTCTGAGTTGGATGAGTTGAACAGTAGTAGCCTGGTCTACATAGTGAGTTCCAGGCAGCCGGAGTTACCCAGTGAGACGTTGTTTCAAGAAGATAGAAACAAAACAAAATAAAACGCAGCTACTGTGGCCAGCCAGGACTCGCCAGCAACATGACTCAAGGCAAACTCGGCAGTTCTTTCTGTTTCCTGACACTTTATCAAGATAACTTTGTAGGGCTGTTGGAGGCTGTAAATGATGTAATACATGTGACGCGATGGACATTTTTGAGCCAGAGTTGGTGTTTAAAAAATTGATCATTACAGTGGGTGTGGTGGCACGTGTCTTTAATCTTGGTACTTGGGAGGCAGAGGCAGGCAGATCTCTGTAAGTTCGAGGCCAGCCTGCTCTACATAGTGAGTTCCGGGACATCCCAGAGCTACACAGAGAAGCCCTGTCTCAAAAAACCAGAAGCAAGCAAACAAATAAATAAATCAAACTTGGACCATCAGCTTTCAAAAGTTTATAATTTCTGGGTACTTTCATTTTTATTTCATGCCATTTACCATGGCTGTTCATCGGAAGTAAAAGGGATGCAAACCAAACTACTTAACTCTGTACCGGGCACTCTTCACAGCCCATGTTTCTTCCTGTAGTCTTTGCAGTCGTCCGTGATTGAGAACGGACGTCGTCAGGATAGTGTTATTTCCTGTCGACTCTGCACCTTGCTGCTCCCACCTCTCAATGTGTGGTTGTCAGGGTTAGCTGCTTGTGTGCACATAAACCCAGTCTTTTTACTTTTATTTTGTTCCTTTGGGGATTGCTAAGTATCTGTTTCTGTGCAATGCCTCCAGCCTTCAGAACTTGTGACCTTCCTGTCTCTGTCTCCTGAGCTGAGATCAAGGCATGCACTGGCTGCTTTATTAAAAAGTCATCTTAAGAGTGTTGTTGCCTCAGTAATAATCCTGGTATCTACTGGGCTTGTTAGGATGAATTATTTTTAAGTTGCTTGGGTTTCAATAAATCACTTTAGAAGTGAGACTGTACCAAGAAAATAAAAACAATTCTTTACAGAAGGAAGCTGAGATACCCAGCATAGAAGGTGAAAGGATAAAACATGCGTTCTGAAGAAAAATGCTCAGCGCACGTGGTCAGCTGTCAGCAGATGAGCCAGTGTTCCCTGTGATGTCTTTGCTGGGAGCATTTTGTTTGGAGGTATTTGGATTTAGCAAAACTTGCGCGACATCTTTTTTGTTATTACTGGTTTTTGTTTTGTTTTGTTTTTGAAACAGGGTCTCATGCAGCCCACACTGGCCTCAGACTTGATATGTAGTAGAGAATGATCTTGAACTTCTGATCCTCTTGTCTCCGTCTTCCGAGCACTGGGATTACAGGCATGAGCCACCACATGGCTCATGGCTCTAACTTTTATCCTTCTTGTGTGTGAGCCTCAAAAATCACAGACATTGACCTGCGAACTAAAGAATCAGAGAGGACATGCACAGCATATATTATAATTTTGTCCATCACAGTTCATTGCAGGACATGTCTTGTTAATTAGATAAAACAATGCTTGACTGTAGCCCATGAGCATACTGAACCTTACTTATATCTGCTGGTCCTGTGACATCCTAAAATCACTTGTCAGTTGTAAAATAAACAGTTATGCTTTCACATTTATCAGAATTTGGGAAAACAATGAGTAGTTGAGACAAGCATTACAAGTTATGGTTGATTTATTTGCAGTTTTGTTTATTTTTCAGGATGAGGTCTTGCCCTGTGGCCCAGACCGGTGGAACTTGCAGTGGTCCTTCTGGCTTTACCTCCTGGGTGCCTCCAAGCCAGCCCCCGATTATGTTGTAAAAGTGAGGTGGTTTTGTTTTTGTTTTTTTCCCCTGAGTAAAAGATACATTGCACATAGCTGCAGACAAAGCGTACACTGTCCGTTTAAAAGGAGGAAGAACAGACCCCAAATGAGTGTTAGCCCATTTACCTCTGCTTTAGGAAACCACTGAGCACTGTGAGCACATGGTGCACACACACACACCTGCAGGCGAACACTCACACACACAAATAAGTTAAAAAGAAAAGAAAATCAACATCTGTGCTTTCCCCGCTTCTGCTGACCTCCTCCTGCCCAGGCTGTTGGGAGACTTCTGTAGGGTAGGTTGGTCTAGGATGGTGAGGCCTGTGGGATATTAATTTCCTTTGAAGTAAGGAGATTCATGACTCTTGTATTTGGAAGCTGAGAATACCCAGCTCTTAAAAGATGATTTGCAGCCCTGTGTTACACACTTTGCCTGGGAAGGGACACTCGTCCTGGCTCCGTGAAGATGGTAATAGCTCTCTGGGGGACATGCCAGTTGAACCAGCCAGTTGGCTCGAGAACAGCTTCTTTGAAAGCCGTAGGCCAGGTTTTAGAAAGGGCAGGACTTGGCCTCAGTGCCAGGGTCCACCTTCCCAGAATGTAATGCTGCCCGTGTTCTCCTGAAGGGAGAGCTCAGGCGGCAACATCTGCCGCGAAGGCTGGGGGTACAGAGGGCATCTCTTTGGGAACCAGACAGCTTGTTGGTCTTCTTTCTCACGTCTCCACATCAGTCTGACATTCATACTGATAGCCACACAGAGAAAAGTTCCAACCTTCAAAGCGATGCCTTGCATAAGATGAAGAGCGAACAGCATTGCTTTGGAGAGAAGGTAACTTTATTTACAGCCTTTAAAATGGCTCTTGCAATGCCATGGGTAATGGTTCTGAGGGAGAAGAGGCTTTCAAAGATTTCACCTCTCCCTTAATTCTTCTAAAATCAGTGTTATTAGTTCTTTTTTGCAGCTTTTTTGTGGTGGCATTGTGTTCCCCACAATATTGTGCACCCTAATAAACTTATCTGGGGTCAGAGACAGAACAGCCACTAGATACAAAGGCCAGAAAATGGTGGCACTCAAACCTTTAATCCTAGCATTTCAGAGGCAGAAATCCCTGTGAGTTCAAGGCCACATTGGAAACAGCCAGGTATGGTGACACACGCCTTTAATCCCAAAAAGTGAGCCTTTAATCCCAGGGAGTGATGGCAGATAGCAGAAAGGTATATAAGGCGTGAGGACCAGGAACTAGAAGTATTTGTCTGGTTAAGCTTCCAGGCTTCTTGCAGCACAGTTCAGCTGAGAGCCATTCGGATATGAGGACACAGAGGCTTCCATTCTGAAGAAACAAGATCAGCTGAGAAGTTGGCCAGGTGAGGTAGCTGTGGCTTGTTCTGTCTCTCTGATCTTCCAGTGTTCACCCCAATAACTGGCTCAGGTTTGATTTCATTAATAAGAACTTTTAAGATTCATGCTATACTTTTTTTTTTTTTTTCGAGGCAGGGTTTCTCTGTGTAAGAGCCCTAGGCTGTCCTGGATCTTGCTCTGTAGACCAGGCTGGCCTTGAACTCACAGAGATCCACCTGCCTCTGCCTCCCGAGTGCTGGGATTAAAGGTGTGCGCCACCGCCGCCTAGCTGTGTTGCTAGTTCTTAGTTTTGAGACGTGTGCAGAAGGCCTCAAGCTTCCGTGTCTTGATGGCTCTCATTCTGACCCTCTTCTCACATCTCCAACAGGCATGGCTGTTACAGGAATGTGCTGCCGGGACCATTTCCACTTTCAGTTTCTACCCACCTAGAAGCATGCTTTTTTCTCTTCTGCTCACACTGTGATTTCAGTTTTTTCCCCTTTGGGCAGTAGAAGAGGAAACACTGTTCTGTGTATCACAGAAAGAGCTGAAGGACAGCTGGGCCTGGGGTGTGGGATACGATGTGCATAAGCCTGGTGCATGTGGAGGGTTTAGCAGCACATTGATGACGGTTGTATTCAGTGGGATCTGTGTATCATAGTGTTATCACCCAGCTCTTACTGTTGACTTCTTACTTAATGACTGAATGTCTCAGAACTAAGGGAGGTGTGGCTTACTGTTGACTTCTTACATTGATGACTGAATGTCTCAGATCTAGGGGAGGTGTGGCTACTGTTCTTACATTAATGACTAAATGTCTCACAACTAGGGGCGATTTTGAAAAGCAAGATGGTGTGATCTCGTGAGCTCACATAGAAATTAAGGCTCTGTGAGGCAATATGGTTATGTTTCTTTGCTGTTTGTTTCTCTTTGGCATGCAGGTATGTGTGTTTGCATGCAGGTACGTACATGTGGGGGTCAGAGGTCAACTGGGCATCCACCTTGCTTTTTGAGAAAGTTTTTCAAGGGACTTGGGGTTTACTGACTCTGTCAGGCTGGGTGACTTGGGAGTCCCAAGTATTTTCCTGTCTACAACTCACCAGCTCTGGGATTATACCCTCACATCACCATGCCTGGCTTTTTACATGGTACAGAGACTGGAACTCAGTACTCATGCTTACACAGTAAACATTGTACTGACCAAAATATCTACCTAGTCTTCCTTTAAGAGGGTGTGTGTCTGAATTGTTAAAAAATATTTTTAAGTTTTATTTTATATGTGTGTTTTGTCTACATGTATCTTCCTGTATCATGTTCATGCCTCGTGCCTGAGGAGGCCAGCAGAGGGCAGTGGAGCCCCTGGAGTTACAGGTGGTTGAGCGCCGCGGTGTGAGTGCTGGGAATTGAACCTGTGTCCTCTGCAAGAACATCCAGTGCTCTTCCCTGATGAACCATCTCTCCAGGCCCTCCTTGCCTTTTTCTCGGAGTTATGTTTTTCTTCAGGAGCGGTGATGAACTTCTTTAATCCCAGCACTTGGGAGACTGAGGCAGCCAGATCTGCAAGTTCCAGGCCAGCCTGGTCTACAGAGTGAGTTCCAGGCCAGCTAGGGCTACACATAGAAACCCTGTCAACAACAACAACAACAACAAAAGTTGTTTTTCTTCAGCGATTACCCTATGGACTGTCAGAGTTACAGTGAGTGACTGGAGAAGATGTTTGAAAAGTGAAATTATATCCTTTAAAGCTGCTGCTGCTGCTAATGGTTTGTGTTTTCTTGTTTTTCGAGACAGGGTTCCTGGGTGTCCTGGAACTCACTTTGTAGATCAGGCTGGCCTTGAACACACAGAGATCTGCCTGCCTCTGCCTAATGCTGGGATTAAAGGAATGTGCCATCCTGCTTTTAGCTGATGATTATTGACAGGTTTTAAGCTGCAGGAAATGCTGAGCTAATGCCTTCCGAATTCCCCCCTCACTGGGGACCTTGGGGCAGAGAAGTGGTGGGTAGCCCTTTGGGAAGAAGCATTAAGTTTGTCAAAAGCATTGAAGAGCTGGGATGTGTCAGCTTCAGCAATGGGAAGCTGGTGGGCAGAGCAGGGCCTAAAAGAATTCCACTCGGAAAATTTCAGTAATAAGCCCTCCCTAGACTGACTGCTTGAGGGATTCCTGTGGTCCCTCTGCCCAGTCTCTGCCATATTTGAATTCATTTGTGTTCCCTACAGCTCCAGTCTGTGCTGTTGTAGTGTGTGAAGGGGAAGGGTGGGGCCGGAGAGATGCAATTTGTGTTCTTTTGTTTTGTTTTGTTTTTGTTTTTTCGAGACAGGGTTTCTCTGTGTGGCTTTGGAGCCTTTCCTGGAACTCACTCTGTAGACCAGGCTGGCCTGGAACTCACAGAGATCCTCCTGGCTCTGCCTCCCGAGTGCTGGGATTAAAGATGTGCACCACTGCCACCACCCGGCGCAATTTGTGTTCTTAGTAGGTGTCTGGAATACCATTGTTGCCAGGACACTTTTAAAGAGATGTTTCATTTCTTAGCCTGTGCCTGGAGAGTGATAGCTACATGCTGTGGACAGATGAGCCCGAAATAAGTGCTAACATGGAAGGAAATGGACAGCAGGACACGGACAGCTATTTTCCTAAAAATTTCAGGCAGGGATTCAGTTTTGAAAGACAGCATTTGGCTTTTTAAAAACTGCCCCAATGGACAAAAAGGAATTCACGGGACAAATATTAGCAAGTTGGGTTCTGCACTGGACAGACTTTGTACCTTGGCACGTGAGTGGCCATCAGAACCTCTTGAACCTCTGCTACCAAGTAACTCTGAAAAGGCTCACAGAGCCAGCACAGACCATATCCCCTGCTTGAGTCACCAAGGTACTTGCAAAATCAGGTGGGTGAAAACCCCAGCGCACTCCACAGTGGGAGCACAGAATTGCAGCATCGTTCTGAGACAAGGGATGGATCCCAGATGGTCTTGGCTTGACTTTTCCCCTAGAACTCACTATTGTCTTAGGAATTTAGAGTGTAGAGGAAATGACCCAGATTTTATACTTAGCAAAAACCTGTATCCAACTCTCCAGTGGACCACTCTGTAACCGAGACATCGGGTCGGTTACTTAACTTCTTGACCCTGCTTCCTCCTCTGGGAATATGGGAGCAAGGTTTTTACAGATCTGCGGGGAGATCGTAGGACCTAGAAGGGAGTAAGATGAGATCTGTCGAGCACTGAGTAGGACTTCAGTTTGCACCAGTTTCTTACAACTGCCAGAGCTTAGCTTTTGATACAGAATAATCAAGAGTTTATTGTTTCTGTTCTGTTTTGGGTTTGGAAACAAATGTATTGTTTCTGTTCTGTTTGGGGTTTGGAAACAAGGCCAGCTTATTGAGACCAACAGGCTGATGCCACAACCATCTGTTAAATGCCCACTGCTTGAGAGGTTCCAGGGGCAGGTAGGATGCAAACTCTGGCCAGCTTCCCAAACTGGCAAACCCTTGACTCTGGTAGATTTGGAACCACCTGCTTACATTTTCACAAATTAAAAAAAAAATTACAGTTATTTATTCCTGTGCATGTGGGCACTTGTGCGCCCTGGCACACAGTTATGGAAATTGGTTCTCTCCTTCCACCAAGTAGGTCTCCGGCTTGGTGGCAAGTGCCTTTACTGCCGTGTCACTTCCCGCCGCGACCCCACCCCCACCCTCCACGTGTACCTTAGTTTTACTACTCTGACGTTCCTTTAAGTCAGGGCCAGCCTGTAAAGACACTTGCCACCGAGCCTAACTGCCACCTAAGGTAGAGCCCCAGGATCCACGTGGTGGAAGGAGAGAGCTGCCTCTTGAGTGTTGTCCTCCGACCGCCACACGTGCATTGTGGCACGCATGCGCCGCCCACCTCCCCCGCCATAAATACATTTAAAAACTTAACAGAAAAGGAAATCAAGTCGGAGTTCGACCAAAATGAACGTGGTCTCAGAACTTTTCTGTGATTCGTAATCACATAGAAGAAAAGTTTAGGGTTATGTTGGCGGTGGGGGTGGGGGGTAGTATCTGGTAAATGGACTGACGATCCCCTTGATCTGAATGGAGACCCCAGGAGGAACTCAGCATATTTGCGGGGTGCTCACCCCCACCCCCCACCCCCACTTCGTGACAGCTCTGCTGCGGCTGCTGTGCACACGCTTCTCTCTTGAGTCAGCACAAGACAAGTAATTTCCCATCCTGAAGCTAGCTCCCTACTGCGCGTGGATCTGCTGGGATGTAGCGCCGAACTTCCCAGATTTGCATACTCGCAGCCTCCCTCTCCCCGGGCAAAGCTCGGGTTTTGTCTTTACACCTTCCCGGAGGTGATTCTTCTCTTGGGAGGCTGAGGCAGGGTAGGGGAGGCGAGGAGGCTGGAGGGAAGCGAAGGCCAAGTGCCGGCTGCCCACCGCGAGGGAGCCCGGAGCGGTGGAGTCCGCGGCAGGCAGGGAGGTGCGTCCTGCAGCTCGGACTGGAACGGAGGACTGGAGCCGCGGCCGGCAGGGGGAGGCCGGGCCCGGGGAAGCCAGCCGGGTGGTGCGGACCCCGGCGGGGCAGTCGCAGGCTAGATGGCCGGTTATGCAAACCGCTGCCCCTCGCTCGCTCGCACGCTGGCTTGCTGGGCGGCTGCTCCGCGCCCCCCTCGGCCAACACACTCTCTCGCTCTTTTTGAAACAGGAAGTGCACTGCTGACTGTAACGTGCTGCCGGCTCCCAGGATGGAGGAGTGAAGTCTCGCGTCGCCGCGGTTCCAGCCCCCGGAGCCCGCCCGCAGCCGCCGAGTCCTCGAGAGCGCCCTGAGGGAGCAGGGTGGCCACCTGGTCCAGGTGTGCGGGCTGGGGCGGGAAGGCCAGGGGTCTTTGCTCGCCGGGACTTTCTTGATCGCCTGTCCCTGCCACTGTGTCCTCCCCCAGGAGTCTCTAGCACTTTGTCGCCACCGCCCAGGTGTGTGGAACAGGCCAGGAAGGTTCCGGGCTGCGCGGTTGGGGGACCTCTGGACGCGCTCCCCTAGATTGGCGCTCTCCGGGCTGGGCTGGTCCCTGGGCTGCCCTGGGGCTGTCTGGGCGGCCTCCTGGAGTCCCCAGCTGCCCTCACCACCCTCTCCAGCTGCTGCCCGGAGCAGCTGCTCTTTGTCCCTCACTCCCTGGCCCGAGGCTGTCTAAATACCGTTCTGGGAAGCTTGGGACTGTTGGGTGTTGCTGAAGTTGGTGTGAGGGGGGGAAAAGTGGAGAAGAAAGGAGGAAACTGCTGAGCTCTGGGCGAAGAGAGGCTTGGCAGCTCGGCTGGGAAGCGGAGGAGGTGGGTTGCCGGTAGAGCCAGGCCCTTCACAAACTGAGGGGATTGGTAGTGCAGACACACACCGGAAAAGTAGGGACCACAAATGAACGACAGCAGTGAGTTCTGAGGTGTTTAGTCTGGTGTCTGGCTTGTTACCTCTGCTGTGGTTTCACTGTGTGGAAACATGGTGCTTTATAAATATGAGCCAGACATTTTTAATTTATTAAATTCCAGTTGTCACCAAGCTCAACTAGAGGTTGCCTTTTCCCAAACTCACCAGGTAGCTATAACTCCCTAACCTTGCCTTGTTTGAATCCAGGTGTTAATAAAATGCTCGGGAACAGGTGGGTTTATGCCACCATAGACTTTGTACCTTCTTTTCTGAAGATGCTCTTCCCTAGAGGAGGCAGCCTGGCCTTAGTTGACTGCCTTTATTTATCCACGGGAGGGAGATGGCTGTGTTGAGGAGGGACGCTAGGGAACCACCTTGGCTGGGAAGACAGTTTGATGGGATGGTATTATGATAAGTTAAATGTTTGCGCAGTGTAGAAGTCGGTCTCAACTTCTTACTTCTTTTGGAGGCTGCAGTGTGAGCAAATGGCACGAGGGAAGTGGGACTCTGCCAAACGGAGGGTCATTTTCTGCGCACACTCCAGTCCTTCATCTTTTTGGGCAACCATGCTTTCTCAAGAGGCGGGCGGATGACTGAGTTTAAATCCATGCCACGCAGTGGAAACCAGGGTCTCACCATCTGGCACTGAGTGGCCCAGAGCCCAGAGATTTGCTTACCTCTGCCTTCCAAATGCTGGTATCAAAGGCTTGCAATTTCACACCCAGCCTAACTATATCATTCTAATAGCTATATCATTCTAATCCTGAAATTGTTACAGCAAAATATATTTTTGCATAATTCATTTTGCTTTAAAGAAAACTCCCAGAAAGGCCAGGAAGTTTGTGCCCAACTTCTTTTTCGTATCAACAGTTGGGAGACTATTTCAATGATAATATCACCTCATTTCAGTGATTCTTCAGAACATTCAACGATTAAACATTTTTATAGTTTTTATTTATTGTGTGTGTGTGTGTGTGTGTGTGTGTGTGTGTGTGTGTGTGTGTGTGTGTGCTCACACCCAGCACAGCACACATTTGCAGGAGTCATTTCTCTTTTCCACTGTGTGGGTCCAAGGAATCAACTCAGGTCATCAGCCTTGGTGGCAAGTGCCTTTACATGCTGAGCCACTTAGCCAGTCCCAGAACATTAATCTCCTTAAATGTAGATATTTTGAGCACCTTAAAAATGTCGGCAATTTGTACAATATAGTAGCAGTAGCCAAAATATTTCTTTAATGGACTGAGCAGTTAATTTCCTCCTTGTTAGATAGATATGCCTTGACTTAGGTTTGAATTGAATTGTATATATCTGTATTTATGCCTCTTCTTTTTCCAGATACACCTTCAGAATAAAAATAAGCTATCCAAGAAGCCCCCACCTCTTCTCTTTCTCTCCTTTTTTTTTAAGTTCTGCTGAGGAGTGGACTCAGGACCTTGTGTGTGCTAAGCAAAACCTCATTCAGCTACACATGATTTCACAAAAAGATATTTCTGAAGGATCCATATGGCTATATTATTTTTCATATTTTTATATCCAGGTATATGCACTGTCTTCAGGTTTATTAACTGCTTGAGGACTTTGCTTGCCTTCTCTCGGTCACTCTGCTTTAAGATATGGTGGGCTAGTTTTTCTGAACCTCCCAATCTGGCCCTGTTCGGGCAGGGTATATTCCTACCTCAGTAGAGTTTTTTGTTTTTAAGATTTATTTTATTTCATGCGTGTATGTATGTACACTGTGTGTCTGCCAGGTGCCTGTGGAAGTCAGCAGAAGACCTCAGATCCCCTGGAACTGGAGTTAGTAGAGATGGTTGTGAGTCATCATGTGGGTGCTGGGAATTGAACCCGGGTCCTCTGGAAGAGCGGCGGTGCTCTTAACCGCTGAGCCATCTCTGCAGTCCCCCTCAGTAGAGTTTAAACTTAGAAGTAATACAGCCTTTAGGCGTCCTTCAGTTTGCAGGGCTCCTTTCTGTATCTTAGCGTGTAATCAGCGGGTTCCGGCAACAGCGAGGTGAAGCAGTCGTTCTCGGAGAGAACGAAGGTTCAGTGGCCGTGTTAGTCAGCGGTGATGCTGGGTCTTAGACAGGGTCTTGGGTTTATGGCCCTCGACTCTTGGGTAGTCTGGGAAGTTGCTGCCTCAGAGAGAGCGATGCTAAATCAGGTGGGCCTTTGTTAGTCCAAAAGAGGAGCCCGCACCCAGGGTCAGCCGTCCCCCAGTTCGTCTTTCTCCTTCTTCTCTCTTTAGACGTGGCTTCCAGCTTGAGGCATCACCTCTTCGGTGTCCGTCACTAGGTCTGGTTGTGTTCACATGAGCGTGTTCACACGGTGTGTTTTCATCTGCAGCGTCTCGTCTCAGGTGTCAGTGAGTGGTCACCCCTTCGGGGAGTTAGGTCAGCTCTCTGCAACCTTTCAGGATTACAGAGAACCCTCTCTTCCTCTCTCCAGAAGTCAGTCAGTTCATACCTGGTGTGTGTGTGCTTCTTCCTGCAGCCCATTGGGCGTGACACATTTCCCGACTCATCCACTGAGAAGTTCACATTACAGAAAACCAAGGGTAAACTCACCAAACTTCACATTAAGACATGAAATTTTAAGCCAGGCAGGGGTGGCTCATGCCTTTAATCCCAGCACTCAGGAGGTAGAGGCAGGCTGATCTCTGTGAGTTCGAGGCCAGCCTGGGCTATAGAGGGAAAGGCTCCAAACTACACAGAGAAACCCTGTCTCAAAAAAACAAAACAACAACAACAAAAAGACATGAATTTTTTTTTAATAGTCCCTAGAAGGGGCTGCTTAGTTGACAGAGTGCTTGTATACTGTCCAAGAAGCCCTAGGGTTGATTCCCAGTTCTGTGTAGCGTGCGTGTGGTGATGCACGTCTATAATTCCAGCATTGGAGAGGTAGAGACTGTCTAAGCTACATAGTGAGTTTGAGGCCAACCTGGGATACACGAAAGCGTCTGTTCAAAAACCAAAGTTCCTATGTGGAAATAAGTTTATTTTATTATCTTGGCTTTGCTTAACTGGAGTATTTATATTATCTCTAGAAAGACACTAATTAAAATTTGTGGTCCATTTTCTTTGGGAAATGCTGCACGAACAACTTGTCCTTCCTTTCAGTAACTGGTATCTTTAGCAGACTAAAGTCCTGACTGTGATACTTCGTCAGAACGTCAGGGAGAAGATGGGAAAGGGCAGTAGAGGAAACGTGAGGTTTTTGTTTCTTTCTTAAGGGAAAAATGAATCGATACATCCAGGTTTCCTTCGGGCCAGGCACTGCTGTTTCCGT
The DNA here is from genome assembly GCF_007827085.1 of Peromyscus californicus insignis. Taxonomy (NCBI): domain Eukaryota; kingdom Metazoa; phylum Chordata; class Mammalia; order Rodentia; family Cricetidae; genus Peromyscus; species Peromyscus californicus. Next base: position 96,065,733 of record NW_026294424.1, read on the forward strand.
CTGTGTGGAGTACTTGCTCGAGAAGCGGGTCTGCCTCTTGCAGCAGAGGCCGAGAGTGAAGGGTGGCTGGCTTTGATGTTAAATGCCAAGGAGAAGTTAGCGATCAAGAGGAGATTTGCCGTGGAGATCAGTGCAAGCTAAGGTTTTTGTTGTTTCAAAACCCTCTTACCTTTCTTCATGCGGATTATAAAGTAAAAATTATTGTCTCTGTCGGAAATTGTACTGCATTGGTTCTCAACTCTTAAAAAAAATCAGGATGCTTTTAATTTACTAATAGATTTCAGAGGTCTTGATTTATTTAGAGTTTTATTTTTGCATCTCTGGTGAGAAAGTTACTTAATATTACTCAACTAGGCGTGAAGTAGTGACCACGAGCTGTGTGTGTTTGTGACATAGTTGTACTTCTGAGTATGGGGCAGGGATTCGGGGTATGGGATCCTGCCAGGACCTTAATCCAATTCAGGGCCAAAGTAAAACTGCTCCGGACTGAAAGTGGTGAGGAGGTGGACGACGTCCATAGTACATTGCTCCTCAAACCGTAAGGATTCCTGGGTGCGATTTTTTTCCTCATCATTGGACATTAGAATGGTGATGTGCAAAGTCCTGACTTCCGGTCTAATCTTGTTTCCTAATTTTGAAATCTTCATAGTTACTCAGCCATAGGTGATGGATTTCTTCTTATCCCCATCCCCCAGTGAGCTTCCCTTCCTTGCATTTGCCAGGACTCGGACACACACCATCACTGCTGTTTTAGCTGCTGCTGCCTCCATACCAGCCTTGTGTTCATTTCCCAGAAACCAAGAGTGTCTCACCCTTAGTCTTTACAGTGTGTGATGAGCATGTGGAGAAGGTCCTGTTATTTGTGTCTTCTGCAGTGGGGAAAACGTGGACATTTGTTTTGAATCCGTCTCCCTGGCTGTTAGGACGATTCTGTCAGTGCCTAGTGGGTCAGTGAAGTCTGCTAGGGTTAGTACATGAAGTTCTTTATCTAGTTAAAAAACAAAACAAAACATGTGAGGCCAGGCATGGTGACTGCTGTGCTACTGCCCAGGAGAATGAGAGTTTGGTGCTGGCCTGGACTACACACTGGGACCTTGCGGTGTGTGTGTGTGTGTGTGTGTGTGTGTGTGTGTGTGTGTGTGTGTGTGTGTCCCCTATTTATTTAATACCTCATATACTTTCCAGACACTTGTGGATGCTCTGTAGTTCTCTTGGTACTATGCATGCTGGGTAATGACCCTGTTTATGAAAAGAAACGGAGGCAGGCTTAGATTGTGACTTATATAGACAAACCCTGGCCTATTCCAGATTTGTGCAGGTCCCAGTCTTAAACATCTTCCTCCCTGCCTCCGTCTGTCTGTCTGTCTGTCTGTCTGTCTGTCTGTCTCTCTCTCTCTCTCTCTCTCTCTCTCTCTCTCTCTCTCTCTCTCTCTCTCCTCTCTCTCTCTCTCTCTCTCTCTCTCTCCTTACCCTGACCTGTAGAAAGCAGTGATCCTGGTTTGTCTCGTCTGACCTGCCTTTTCTGTGAAGGTTAAGTTCAAACCTTGCGAGTGTGCAGATGTTAGGGAGAGACTTGTGAGGGTGCTGATGTTTTTGTAAATTGTTTTGATTTTCATAGATGTATTTCTATTTTCTCTAAGGAGCCAGGGTGTATAGAGTTATTGGCCTCATTGTTTTAAAGACTCACTGCTTTTGTGTGTGTGTCCGGTTGAGTGTGTACCACTTGTGCGTGTGCTCACGGAGGCCAGTAGTGAGCATTGGATGCCCCAGAACTGGAGTTACAGGTGACTGTGAGCCACCCTGTGGGTGCTGCTCTTAAATGCTGAGCCATCTGTCCAGTCGGGTGAGTTTTTTGATACAGTTGTGTGCAAGTGGTATTACACATGGTTGTGCTAATGTTATTGTGTAAATGTCAAGTTTTTATCTCCATCAATGCCCCATAATGACTTGGGTTTTTTTTTTTTTTTGGGTGAGTGGTCTCATTTGTTCTGTAGAGCATGCTGGCCTTGGACTCAGAGATTCAGAGATTCATCTTCAAGACTGTCTGTTGAGCATTTCCTCCTCACCACCATCCTCCCTTTTCTTGCCCCTCCCCATTAGCACCGTTTATCTTTCTAGATAGGGCCACTTTTTCTATATCATAAATAAACAAATGATTTTATGTCTATAAAATCTAGGAACCATAATGGCTTATTTTACTAACAAATATCCTGTGGTTACTAACGGGCTTTAATTGGACCTCATAGTTTAATTTTGACTTTTTGTGGGATTTTTGAGATTTCTTCATTAATTAACTGCCCTGAGTATCTTTTCATGTCTTTGGCATCTCCTTTTTCTCTGCCGCGTCTTCCCTTTCCTTGAAAGAATTTTTAGAGTATCTGATATGTTCTATAAATTTATCCTTTGTTGCTCCTTAAAAATATTTTATTGTATTTAATAATGTGTGTTTGTATCTGTGGCTAGGTATGTGCGTATGTCTCATTACTTTGTAGAAGTGCATCTGCTTACATGCACACACACATACACACACACACACATACACACACACACACACACACACACACACACACACACACACACACACAGTCTCAGCCTGGTGGTAGTGTTACACACCTTTAATCCCAGCACTCAAGAGGCAGAGGCAGGCAAATCTTTCTGAATTTGAGGCCAGCTTGGTCCACAGAGTGAGTTCCAGGACAGCCCAAACACAGAGAAACTGTCTCAGGAAAAACCAAAAAAAAAAGGTGTCGGGGAGGGGCAGAGGCTCCTTTAGCTTAGGCTAGCCTCAGAGTTGGCATGTAGCTGGGTATGTCCTTGAACTTCTGACCCTACTGCCCATACCTCTGGAGTGCTAGGGTTACAGATGGGTGCCACCTGGCCCAGTTTATCACGAACCCGTTTTTATTCTAAAGGGTCATATTTTGAATAATTTCCCTCAAAATTCTTTATCATGGAATCCATTCTACACTCTGGTCCTGTGGCCATTGTAGAAGCAGGGATTCTGTTCACTTCACTTATTTGTGTGTTCTTGGGCCTTCAATACACTGTTTCATTGTTACAGGTACATTTATATAACTTAATCTTGTTAACATAATTGACATATTGATGTAAGTTAAGAAGGTCACACATGGTTTAAATTTGTTATTTTAGATTTTTGTGATACTGGGGATTAAACCAAGGACTCTCCACGTGACAGCAAGCCTCCTCCCTCTGAACTATATATACCCAGTCCTGAGACTGTTTTAAAGCAGTCTTCTGGCTTTTGTTTGTACGTCTTTATTTTATTTTATTTGTGACAGGCTCTGTTGTATCCACAGCTGGCCTCCAGCTTGTAGCCAGCAATAAATTTGGACTTTTAATTTTCCTGTTCCCACCTCCTGTGTGCTGGGATTACAGACATGTTCCACCATGCCTGGCCCATGTAGTGCCGGGGATCAAACCCAGGGCTTTGTGCAGGCCAGACAAACACTCTACCAATTAAGCTGTAGCCACAGCTGGCGTCTTAATTCTTTGCACAGATCAGTACATTTTCTAGATGGATCTACTGATATGGAACGTTTTCTACTTTGATGGCAGGTTCCTTCGAGCATTACCTCTCTGTGTCCCTGCTCGCCTGTTGGCGGCGGTGACTTTCTTTCACGCTAGTCCTCGTCATCGCAGGGCAGTGGTGGCTCACTTTGGAGGGTTCTCTTTCTTCTTCAGTGCTGTTTGTGAGCTTGTGTAGCTTGGGTGGTTTTGAATGTTTTATGAGGTACGATGTGGTAATACTTGGGTGCATACCCTTGAAAGCCTGTTAATTATAGATGTCTCTTTATGACTGGAGAAACAGCATCCATTTCAGCTTGGTTTGCTCCAGGTTTCCCCTGCTCGGGTGTGTTCTCAGTTCACAGGGTCTCATTTCTCCATTTTATATCACACAGAATACAACATTATTTTATTTGATAAGTAAGCTTTTGTATTCCAGGACAAAGTACAATGTACATTGCTTGGGTTTTTTAATATAAATAAATTGGAGATAACTAAATAAATAAATTTGATCTTGCTGAATATTGCATGACAGGATACTATAGGCCAAAGATGGTGGTGTCCTTTCCCATCTGTTCTAGGGTTATATGAATTATAGATCATAGTTTTTGTTTAATCGTTTGTTTGATTGTTTGAGATATGGTCTTACTGTGTAGCTCTGGCTGTTCTGGAACTCAGTATGTAGACCAGGTTGGCCTCAAACTCAGAGATCTGCCTGCCTCTGCCTACCAAGTGCTGGGATTAAAGGCTTGTGCCTCCACTCCTGGCCCTAATTTTTTTTCTTTTGAAATAGGATCTCATGTAGCCCAGGCTGTCCTCAAACTCCTGATACATCCGAAGATGACCTTGAACTTTTGGTCCTTACGCCTCCATTGCTCAAGAGTGGGGCTAAGTGTGAGCCATCATGCCCAGTTAGTGCTGTGCCAGGGTTTGAACACAGGGCTTTACCAGCCGAGCTACACCCAACCCTGTGTCTGTACTTCTGAAGGTAATATAAGAGAGAGTTTCAGTTTTTATTTAATTACTGACAATGACGAAGCTTGTATTAAGCATGATAAAATTATAACAGTCAATGTTCTGACTCCAGAATCTGCTTAGACAGATAAAGCCAGTCCCTCTGTTAGAATTGTTCCCCCCACTAATGTGCTTTGAACCGGATTTACTATCTATTTGGCTGAGTGATTATAATGACCCTTAGCACTTATGGAGGACTTCATCAACATCGGTGTTCCCATTTTGTGTTCAGATTCTTCTCTGCTACGCTCATCAGTCGCCAGACCCCCCTTTCCTACTGACCCCCTCGTATTCATTATCCTAATATAATTGGCACCCAAACTATTCATCATTCTACAGGTATTTGCCAAGTTCCAAACCATTAAATCTCATTTCCTTCCCTACCTTCTTTTTAGCTCTTGTATACCTGACACTGTGTTAAGTTTGGAGTATAAAATAGAGAATCTAAAAGCACCTGAACTCAGAAAACAGGAACAGGCACATAAACCACTATCTAGAATTTAGCTCACAAGATAGACACATGCACCAGTGACCAGACTGAAGAGTTTAAGACACACGTGTAACTAGAATGCACTGTGACGGGTGACAGGACAGGACACCTTGACAGGACAGGACACCGTGACGGGTGACAGGACAGGATACCATGACAGGGGACAGGACAGGACACCATGACAGGTGACAGGACAGGACACCGTGACGGGTGATGGGACAGGACACCGTGACAGGTGACAGGACAGGACACCGTGACGGGTGACGGGACAGGACACCGTGACGGGTGACAGAGGACAGGACACCGTGACGGGTGACAGGACAGGACACCGTGATGGGTGACAGGACAGGACACCGTGACGGGTGACAGAGGACAGGACACCGTGACGGGTGACAGGACAGGACACCATGACGGGTGACAGGACAGGACACCGTGACGGGTGACAGAGGACAGGACACCGTGACGGGTGACAGGACAGGACACTGTGACGGGTGACGGAGGACAGGACACCGTGACGGGTGACGGAGGACAGGACACCGTGATGGGTGACAGGACAGGACACCGTGACGAGTGACAGGACAGGACACCGTGATGGGTGACAGGACAAGGCACCGTGATGGGTGATGGAGGACAGGACACCGTGACGGGTGACAGGACAGGGCACCGTGACGGGTGACGGAGGACAGGACACCGTGACGGGGGACAGGACAGGACACAAAGACTCTGATTTTGTGGTTCCTGTTTGTGAGGACGAGAATCCCTCCAAGAGGAGGCGGTGTGGTGTTTAGCGCTAACGTCAGCTCCCAGGCTGAGCAGGACAGAGCTGTCCTGGTGGAGCGGCCGTAGTTTAGAGATGCAGACCCCGTGTGACACGGCTGTGACTGGGATGAGACGGGCGTGCTGAGGAGAGCAGAGAGGCTCTGCGCTAGTGCCTCGGGTCCTCCGTGCCGTTCTGGACGTGTGGGCTTCATCCCAACAGCATTGTGGGATCTCAGACCTTAAAGAAATGCTCAGTTTATTTTTTTAAGGTGTGGGACCGAAGCAGAGGTCCAGGGTGCTGCAGTGGTCCAAGGTGATGCAGCAGAGATAATGTGGTCTTCAGCTGAAGTGATGGGAACAGAAAGGAGAGGACAGACTGGAGAAATATTTAGGAGAAAGAACTGATTTCTGGTTAGGTAGAAAATGGAAGAGGAGGAAGGAAGGAAGAAGAGCAAAGAGAGTTTTCTGATTGGAAACTGTCACTGAGGTGTCATTGGTGAGGACAGAAAACCAAAGGAGGACAAGTTGGGAGAGCATGGTGAGTTGGTTTAAAGCCCTTTTTTACACGTATTTATTGAGTGGGTGGGAGGTAGGGGTCTCGTGTTCCACAGCGTCTATGTGGAGGTCAAGGGGCAGCTTGCAGGTGTCAGTTCTCTTCCATCTTCTGTGTGCCAGGGGGCCTGCACTCAGGTTATGCCACTTGGCAGCATGTGGCCTGACCTATTGAGCCATCCCCTTCCTGGTCCTGTTTGACGTGAAGCTGGGGTGTCTGTAGGGCATTGAGAAGTGTGGGCCCTGGGAAGAATGTGAAGACAGGCCAGGTACCCATGGCTGGAACAGACCGGCATAGCCACAAACGTACTTGACATCCTCCAGGCATGGCCAAAGGGTCAAAGACTAAGTGAGCAAGCAGAGAGCCCTTAGTCATATAATCCTTACAATAACCTCCGTGAAAGAATTGCTTACTGTCCTGTCCGTCCACGGTGTCTGAAGCTCGGTAAACAGCCAGGTCACCCAGGTTGTGAATGGGGAGCAGCTAGCTGCTGGGTCATCAGGGGACACGGCAACGTCTTTAGTGAAGAGAACAGAGGTGACTAGATTTGGTCACGTGTTTAGTTGGTCGTTAGAAGAGTTACCTGTAAAGTTAACTCAGGTGAAGAAAAATAGGAGATGAGAAGCAGGGTTGAGAGAGCCGAGGTTGAGTGTGTGGGTACATGTCCATCCTTGTTTGTGATGCACATGATGACGATGACTGCTACTTTTTTTCCCCTTTGGTTTTTTTGAGGCAGGAGCTCGGTATGTATTTCTGGATGGCCTAGAACTCACTCTGTAGACCAGGCTAGGTCTAACTCACAGAGATGTGCTTGCCTCTGCCTCCTGAGAGCTGGGGTTAAAAGCATGGGTGGTTAACATTTATGGTGGATTGGTTGATTGAGAAATACGATTAAGGGCAGGAGAGGGGATAATTTACAGAAAAAGTTTGAGGTATACTGGGGGCATGCTCAGTAGCATACGGTGGGGTTATCCTAGAAGGAAGTCAGGACAGCCGTTCTCTGGAGAGAGGATGAGGGCTCCGTGTGAATGTAGGTGAATGTGCAGGTGGGTGGGGAAGGAAGCTGAGAAATCCACTCCTGCGGCTGGGAGGGTATTAGCAAGGGAACAGATGAAGTCTGCAGCCAGGGGCCTTGAGACAGACATTCAGAAGTTACCTCAGGAAAAGGAGCCGCTGGGTCAGGGAGGGTCAAGAGTTGTGCATCTGTTTTATTGTATTTATTTATTATGTGTGTGTTGTGGAGGTCAGGGCACAACTTGAGGAAGCCGGTTCTCCCCGCCCTCCATGTGTCTCTCCGGTCGAGGTCTTCAGAAGTGGCGGTGATTGCCTCTACCCACGGAGCCATCTTGCCCACCCAAGTTGTCCGTTCTTTAAGGTCCTGTCAGTTCTGTGAAATTGGCTTTCCTGGATGACAGCGTGTTATGATAACATGTGAACTTCTGAACAGAACACTGTGGCCTTGCCTGAGCGTCGAGTTTAGTGATGTGGAGGAACCTAAGGTGGACCAAGAAGATGGGGAGCCAAAGACCAAATGTTAAGGAATTTGAGTGCAAGCTGCAGGGAAATCACTCACCTCGTGAGGCTTCAGTTTTCCTGTCTGGTGGCGGAAGAAGTTAGATTTTATGTCTTCTCGTCTCCTATAGCTCTCAGGAGTCCAGGGAGACTTGCACACCATTAGAAAAAAAAAAAAACTAATGGATCAGAGCAAATCAAGCCTCTGCTCACAGTAGCTCTTAGGCCCCTGTCCTTAGGGGGTTGGCAGCTTAAGATCGGGTCAGCTGTGGGGTAATTTGTGGCCCTGGATGTCAGCTGGGGAGAGGTCACAGCCAGGAAAGGAGACAGACAGGAGGGTGAAGCTGTGGCTGTTTGTGCCCGTCTTGTGTGACATGGTTCACTGTGCAGCCACCTTTTAAGAATGGAGCTCACCCCAGGGGTGGGGCTGGCATTAGGGGGTGAGTCCAGGTCAGGTAAGTGGCTGTGGAGATTACTGTAATAACTTAACAAGCTACAAAGGTGACAGGACACTCTCTTCACAATTAAGCCTCTAATCTTTAGACTGTCAGAGATCCCAGAAACCTGGGCACTTCCTTTCCACCGCGTTCCGCCGTTAGACAACCGAGTGCCTGGAAAATTCTTCACAGGAAGAAACAGGGTGTAACAGACTTAGTGAAATGTTTTTCCAGAATTCACTCTTTTAAGGCTGGGGATACTATTCTGTCTCCACTCCAGTTATCTAGAGTCTGAAACTCTTATTTTCCCCCCATAATTAAATATTCTTCAAAGTGAGGCATAGTCTAAAAATGAAAACCATTTCATCTTGAACTTAAATCGTCGTCTCAAAATGTGTTCTCCCATTTCCTGAGAAACAGCAGGAAGGAGATGCTTTCTCTAAATAAACTAAGCAGCCTGAGTGTGAACTCAGGGCAGTGGGGATCAAAGATTCCAGCGTGGTCACCCAATGGGAGTTTTCCAGTCCTTTCTATAACCTCAGAAAGACAAGTCTAATGGTAGTGTTGTTGTTTATCTATTGGTTTGGCATGAAGTATGAGGATGTATGTGTAACTTGGGAACATGCCTTGAGTGTGCTTGAGATGGTCTTGGCATCATTGGCTGTCTCCGTCCTGGAATCTGTTTCTAAGATGTAGCTGATGAGGGTGGCATACCTCAGTGGGGAAATATCCTTCTTAGCCATGGCATTTAAGAAGAACAGACCACCATCTGACTTCCTGCGTGGTGGTGGTTTGACTAAGAATGGTCCCTATAGACTCATTTGAATGCTTGGTCCCCGGGTTGTAGAAACCTTTGATAGGATTGGAAGGATTAGGAGGTATGGTGGTGTTGGAAGAAGCAGTTCACTAGGGGTGGACTTTGAGTTTCAACAGCCCATGCTAGGCCCAGTCCCCCGCCCTCTTGCTTTCTGCCACTTGGTCTCTGACTGTCTTAGGGATGAGAACGCAGCTCTCAGCTCCTCCTTCCGCACCACATCTGCTGCTGTGCTCCCTGCCAGGACGGTCATCCGAAACTATCGGCAAGCCCCTGATTAAATACCCTTTTACAAGAGTTGCTTTGGTCATGGTGTCTCTCCATAGGAACAGAACAGCAACTAAGACATGGCTCTCTTTGAACTTAAACTCTAGATAGCCCAGTAAACTGTTTCATGGCTGTTCCAGGAGGAAACCGTTAGCAGCTTAAACCCTCAGCTCCACTGAAAAATGGAGTTGGTGACAGTAATTATATGTGAGTCTGTATGTATATTTATTTATCTTCAGATAAGAATAGGGTGTTTATTAATACTCATTTCCAGAGACAAGATTTCATGATCGTTATCTTTCGTCTCGTAATGTGTGGTAGTGCTCTGTTCTGTCCGTGGTCTGTAACAGGTCAGACGGTTTATACTGGGAATAGTACGGATAATTGGCACTTTGTGCGATTATGCTCTCAAGAGACTAAATTCCCGCCTTGTGTTGTCTCTCAAGAAAGGATAGAGAGAGCAGGATGCAGCCTCGTGAGTGGCATGCCCGAGGCTCTGGTCCATCCCTAGCCTGGAAAGCAAAGGAGAAGAAAGGTAACAGCAGAGATCAAAGTGGCCAGGGCTATCGTCCATTTCTCAATCTTTCTTTTTGACCCAAGTCTTTCTATTTAGTATGCTTCTTGTGGACAGAGTTCTTTTTACCTACTTGACCAGCACCGTATATATGTAAGTATATTCAAGTCGTTCACATCCAGCGGGATCGGTGGTGAAGGGTTAGCGCTTACCGTGTTTGCGGTTGCTCTCCAGCTGTTGCATTTGATGTTGGCTACCCCTTTTCTGCCTTAGGTGTTTTTTGTTTATTTGTTTTGTCGTTTCTCACTGTATTGTTCAGACAGTCCTTTGTGCTCTCTGCCTCTGGGATTACAAACATGTATTGCCATAATTTCTTTGAAAAGTGTTGAGTGGTGGCCTTAGAGTTTTTGATTGACCCCCCCACCTCAATTTTATTATTATTATTATTATTAGTGACTTGCACAGCTTTAGGGTTGACCTGACTGGGACAAGGGAAATGAAGAAATAATGGACTCATGATACAGAAAAGCTGGGATCCGGTGGGCTGTGCATTCTGACGGAGACATACCAGCACCTTGGAAAGTCAGCAGTTTTATTAAATAAGCTGATGGAGGATCGGTTAGCTCCTCTCAGTAGGGTCCCTGTAGGGAGCCATCGTAAGCTGTCATCATGCTGGAGGAGGAAGCTGTGGTTGGTGTTTTCTGCATACACTGTCAGCATCCATAGTTGGACCAGGGAAAGGCCTTGCAATTCCGCCGAGCCTGATTAAGGGAAGAACTTGTTCCCATAGGTTTGAGGCCTTAGGGTCTTTGACATGGCCATACTCATGTTGTGAGTGTTGATTCTTTTTTTTTTTTTTTTTTTTTTTTCTTCTTCTTCTTCTTCTTCTTCTTCTTCTTCTTCTTCTTCTTCTTCTTCTTCTTCTTCTTCTCCTCCTCCTCCTCCTCCTCCTCCTCCTCCTCCTCCTCCTCCTCCTCCTCTTCTTCTTTTGGTTTCTCGAGACAGGGTGTCTCTGTGTAGTTTTGGTGCCTGTCCTACATCTTGCTCTGTAGACCAGGCTGGCCTCAAACTCACAGAGATCTGACTGGCTGTGCCTCCTGAGTGCTGGGATTAAAGGCGTGTGCCACCGCCACCCAGTGTGTGTGTGTGTGTGTGTGTGTGTGTGTGTACATCACTCATGAATGTCAAGGAGCATGTATGGAGTTCGGGGTAATCCTGTAGGGTCAGTTCTCCTCTTACACCTTCACACAGGTTCTGGGAATCAAAATCAGATCGTCAGACTTAGACAGCAAGTGCTGTCTTTCCCCACTGAACCATCCTGCTGGCCACCAACTTCTGCTTTTTAAAGGGAAAGATAATTACCCATATGTGATAGGCACAGAATAGAGTTTGGAAGGGATATCCATGAATACATTAAGGGTAGTCATTGCTCAGGGGTAAAATTATAGATGATTTTTAGAAAGATTTGCTCTTAATTGTGTGTGTGTGTTTGTACGTGTGCATGTGAGTGCTGGTGCCCTAAGAGGTCAGAGGTGTCAGATCCTCAGGAGCTGAAGTCATAGGTAATTGTGAGCTGCCCCAAATGGATGCTGGGAACTGAGCCCTGTTCCTTGGCCAGAGCAATATGCTCTCTTAAGAGCTAAGTCTTCTCTCAGGCCCTATGAATCATTTTTGCTTTTTTTTTAAATATAGCTTTCTGTATTATCTGAGCTTTAAAAATACCCAACAGTTACATTTATTATCAAAATGAACCCACTTCTTTTCATCTTGAAGAGGTAAACCACGAGGAAGTGAACTGAGAAGAATCGACTGCGTTCTAAATTTGCACCCAGCCGGTTTGGACTTTGGGATGAGCACACAGGCTCACATCACTTCCACTTTCTGGGCAGGAAGAAGACGGAGTTGGCTGCCTTTTGTTTTATCTGTCCTGTTCCTTCTCAGCCTGTATAGCAAGAAGGACCCTAAGCATGACTTGGGAATCAGTCTGCTCCAAGGCATTAGGAGAAGGTTTCTTAACTGAGTTCACTGACTCTCTCTCTTTCTGCATAATTGAGATTTTTTTTTTCCCCTGTACAGAACTGCTTTGTGCTTCTTTTGAAAAATAATGAGCCGAATGAGAATGTTCCAAAGCTACCTGAAAACACAGCCTTTTGCGGGGTGGGGGGGTGGGGGGTGGGGGGGGGGTGGGGGTTTCGAGACAGGGTTTCTCAGTGTAGTTTTGGTGCCTGTCCTGGATTTCACTCTGTAGACCAGGCTGGCCTTGATCTCACAGAGATCCACCTGCCTCTGCCTCCTGAGTGCTGGGATTAAAGGCATGTACCACCGCCGCCCAACAAAGCACAGCTCTTCAAATACAACTTTGAGCTGTTTGGTTTTGTTTATAAACATGCAGCTAGCTGGTGGTTTGCTGGCATGAACCTGGTGAGGGAGTCAGGTGTGGGGGGATTGCTTGTGAACGGTGTGGGCGTAGTAATGACTGATGTGAGGCTGTCTAGAGATCAGGAAGAGGAAATGTCTGAGAAGATTGTGATTACTGTTGTTCTGATATTATTCATTATATTTTCTGAATTTATTTGGGTTTCTAATATAAAGCAGATCCAACTAAGGTTTAGGAAAAATAGCATCACTTAATGCAAACAGACAAATGCTGACTGTCTGTTGTTATTGTTACTACTTTTGAAGGATTCCAGATTGACTAAGACCTCATGTGTGATAGACAAGCATGTACTACAGCTATTGCCTGAGCTCACATATATGAATAATTGCTATTTAAGGGATTATGAACAGAACGTAGCAATTTTTCTTTATTTTAATTTCACAGTAGATATTTTACAAGTGAGTGAGTTCCTGGGGTACTTTAAGAGAATATTGAAATGTTGATGAGGTTTTTGTTATTTGTAATAAAATCCTATCACACTATTCAGTAGCTGGGAGTGAGGGTAGCGAGTTTGACTTCATACTCATTTCTGAACAGCGATGTGATAGTCGGAGGGTCGCGTTGGCAGAGGAACATGGGCGCAGGTTCTGGGGACTGCCCTGCCTTACCCAGGGGGCCATGGGACCTTGCTCCCATTGCTTTCTCCCTGGTCTTCAACCTGCTGTTTGCAGCTGTGAAAATCAGTGAGAACCAGGCTGGGGCTAAGGGCGTGAGGGGGCGGGATAACCTGTTGTTGTATCCAGTGCAGAGGAGCAGGGTAATCTACAGCCTGTGCGCTCACCCGCAGAGAGCAGCTGCCTGGGACAGGCCCCCACCTTTGCTCTTGTGTGTGTGAAGCATAACGCTCTAATGACCGCCCTTGGGGAAAGGTTGGCGGGCACCGTTTCTGCTTACCTTTTCATCCATTATTACACGGTGGCTCCCCTGCCTGTTCTAATCATTCGCTCTTTGAAGGAGGAGAGCTTGTGGTCTGTGTTGCCACAGAGGCCCAGTGTGGACTCCAGATACTAAAATGGTGCATTATGAAAACCGGAGTGAAAATTTTAAAATGACAAAAATGACTTTGGCAGGATCCTCAAAATCTTATTCACAATTGTAAGCTTAATGTGCTCATTATAAGCCTTTATTTACATCCAGTGTAATAAAATAAGCTATTTTAGATATTTTCTGGATTAAAATTCTTTTCCATTTTCAGTGTCAATTTGTAGGTAATTTGTGTATTTGGGAGAGCAGAACATTTTACAATTTCAAAATATAGTCACCCAAGTTTTATTCTTACTTTATGGATGGAGCCCAAGAGTTTGAGTTGAATGTCGCTCATTAGGTGAACTTCCCATTTGGGCACAATGTTGGGCGGGCACTCCTACAGATGTCCTACTCCAGGAAGACGTACCCTCCACCATTCCAAGGTACAGAAAAGGTGCAGATTAAGCTTTTGTAGACGACATCAAAACCTCTGCCCTCTCTGATTTCTCTTTAATCAGTAACATTATGGATTAAGCCTTTTATGGTAAAACTTAAAAGATTAACACAAATTTGGCCATAGCTCGTCCCTCGTGAAATGATTAACAAGACAGACTTGCCTGACTTCATCTTTCTCTCTTTTTCTTCTGTGAGTTCTCTAACCCCAGAGCTCTTTACTTTTCTGGACAAGTCCAGTTATTTGGCTTTTATTTTTGAGACAGGGTTTTACTATGTAGACCAGGCTAGCCTCAAATTTAGGGATCCACCTGCCTCTGCCTCCTGAGTGCAGGATTAAGGTGTCTGACTTTCCCCACCCCCAATGGTTGGTTTGTTTGTTTAGATTTTCTTAAAAATTCTTCCAACATTCCTCATTTTCCATTTTGAAGTTACTTTGGGAAACCTCATTTGCCAAAGATGATCTCCTGGGATAAGGCAGATGAAGTATGGACAGGGTCGCTAGCTTCTGACAAGGAGCAGATCTCCAAAGCTGGGCTTCAGAGCACTGCTGCTGGGGGCCCATTCTGCGCAGGCAGTAGAGAGAATCGAAACTTCAGGAGGAAGAGTGTCCATCCACGTGGGACTCCATGTCATGGAGTATGTATAGACCACTGACTGTCACAGCTTCATGCTGGAACAGCCCAGGAAGACACACCTCTGGCACTAGCTGTGTCTCCGTCAGAAAGTAAGGTTGATTCTTATTATTTCTCTTTAAAAGAGAAATACAGTGACATGTGGCTTATTACGCATTTGTAAAGCTCCATTCAGTTCCTCCTTCCACACGGCTTTGTGCTTCTGAAGTTTCTCATTCTACACCCCTCTCCTTGATTGTTTTTTCAGAATCTATTACTATTTTGAGATTACTGTTCACTCCTCATGACTATATAGCACAGAGACAGAAGTGTGCTTAAGGACATTTCAAGAATTGTTGGAAATTCTGTCCTTACCTCAAACAAAAATTCATGTGACGTTTTTTGTGAAACTAAAGCCAGCAGCTCAAATAGCAGTTTTTAAAACCAGACATTCTAACACAGTAACATTCAAAGATAGACAAAGGAGACACTTATGTGCTGAGGACTGGGGGAAAATACCGTTTTCTGTGATTGAGCTGTCCTTTCTCTAAGGGCAGACAATTTCATGTATGGACAGTAGGAACTCTGCAGTTCATACATGATCGTCTGTGAGGGGAGGTCTTCCAGGAGGTGTTTGCTGATGTTACACAGTGTGACAGCACAGGAATTACAAACGTCATACAAAACGTGTGTGTTGTGTGTTCAGAGCCAAAGCTCCAGCAGAGTCAGCCTGTGCTGCCTGAAGTACCGTGGATTCGATGTATTTTTGATTTTGAATTAATTTTCTATCATTGTTCATGGTAAATTTCTTGTGAGCTCCACGGTGGGGGTGGACTCAGTTCTATGACCCCCTACATTTACTTATGTGGCCCCACGGTGGGGGTGGACTCAGTTTTAGAAGCTGTGTAAGAAGAAACACAAACGTGTACATTGTAGCAAGTTGTTGCTGAAGACAGACGTGAAGGAGATCCGGGGAGAGTTCCAGAGCTTGAGCTCGGCTGTCATTTCTGCTCCTCCTCATGGTTTCTGGGCCCTTACTGCCTGTCATGGGGAAAACTGTCGGTGTAGGCTTGGAGAGCTTTTGAGCCACCGTCCTGCTCTTGCCTGCCACTGGATAAGCTGTTTTTTCCTATGATTTCATGGGTGATGTATTTGAGATCTTGTTCCTATTTGTTTTTTTATAAAAGTTGGCTGTTTAGAAGTAAAAACTTTCGCCGGGCAGTGGTGGCGCACGCCTTTAATCCCAGCACTCGGGAGGCAGAGCCAGGCGGATCTCTGTGAGTTCGAGGCCAGCCTGAACTACCAAGTGAGTTCCAGGAAAGGTGCAAAGCTACACAGAGAAACCCTGTCTCGAAAAACCAAAAAAAAAAAAAAAAGAAGTAAAAACTTTCGTCTGATTCTTTGTTATGATAGGATAATAAATCCTCATTTAATGAAAATATAGGAAATAAAGGGACAATTGAAATGCGCCTTTGCAGGCAGGTCTTCAGCTGATTTAGAGTGGATTCAGGTCTCTGCATTGCTTCCTGACTGTTTCGTGTGGCAGCTGCACACCTCTCTGCAGGTCTGTTCCCTGAGTGTAAAACAAGAGCACCAGCAGTGATGGCCTCACATGGCTTACCTGGAGACCTTTGGGGACTGCGTTCATACTGCATGAATGCAACAGAGTGTTGATTAAGTAGATCAGGTGCTCACCATGTGCACAGGTGGTGCAGTGGACTGTGGATGGACAGGCGGTGTAGTGGGCTGTGGACGGACAGGCAGTGCAGTGGGCTGTGGACGGACAGGCGGTGCAGTGGGCTGTGGACGGACAGGCGGTACAGTGGGCTGTGGACGGACAGGCAGTGCAGTGGGCTGTGGACGCTCAGGCGGTGCAGTGGGCTGTGGACGCTCAGGCGGTGCAGTGGGCTGTGGATGCTCAGGCGGGGCAGTGGGCTGTGGACGGACAGGCGGTGCAGTGGGCTGTGGACAGACAGGCGGTGCAGTGGGCTGTGGATGGACAGGCGGTGCAGTGGGCTGTGGACGGACAGATGGTGCAGTGGGCTGTGGACGGACAGGCGGTGCAGTGGGCTGTGGATGGACAGGTGGTGCAGTGGGCTGTGGACGGACGGACAGGCGGTGCAGTGGGCTGTGGATGGACAGGCACTGCAGTGGGCTGTGGATGGCTGAGCTGTGTGGAAGTAGGTGGGGGGAATGGCCTGGAGCCCTTGCCTGTTTGCCTAATTCATAGTCCTAACACCTGGAATATTGCCGGGCGGTGGTGGTGCAGCACGCCTTTAATCCCAGCACTCAGGAGGCAGAGGCAGGCAGATCTCTGTGAGTTCGAGGCCAGCCTGGGCTACCAAGTGAGTTCCAGGAAAGGCACAAAGCTACACAGAGAAACCCTGTCTCGAAAAACCAAAAAAAAGTGCTGCTCACCACTGAGCCGTCTCTCCAACACCTGGAATATTGCCGGAGCATTCCCATCTCTCGCTTCCGTGGTATTGAAAATGGCCCTGCGTTTCCCATTTCTTCTTGCTTTTTAGCCCACGAAGACTAAGTTTGAGATTTTCCTGTTACAGACCAGGCCAGACATGAATCTGCGTTCCTCTGGTATTTTCTGTGTCTGCCTTTGTTTTTCTGCACTTTGGTGTGAGGATGTCGTGTTTATAAAGAAAGCCTTGGTGTCTTTCAAGTATAATGCATTCTTAAACTAACCCGAGTCGGCTCTGACCCTTTGAGATTTTAAAATTGCTTTGTTCCGGTTTTTGCGCATTTTTGAAATATTAAAAATGTTCTTGAGGGGGTGGGTCATGGGAAAAGTTTCCCAGGATTGTTTGTTCTTAGACAATTGTAAATTTGCATGGAGAGGTTTTATGCAGGGTTCAAGTCTACCAGGTGCACGGCTACTTGAACTCGAGCTTGTTTGGTATTTACTCTGTTTTCAGGGTATAAAGTGGGAGATGGAGCCTCTTCAAGTAACTGCCTTCAGTCCTCCCCATTGTCCCATCAAAGGAAGGTCTGAAGGAAAGCCCGGGTTTGTGTTGGAGCCGCATGTCAATAAATGAGGATCAAAAGATTCTTCTGTTCTCTGTTTTTTTGTCTTTGAACCAGGACTTTCCAGAAAGAACACAGACTTGTTTTGAATATTGCCGCCTCTGGGTGCGATTATGCAAGTCAGTAGTATTTTGGATTTTTAAAACCCCCTTTCATAATAGTTGCAGAGGTATGAAATTGCAAGGAAAACAAAAATACCTCCCCTGCCCCCAAACAGTTTGTACAAAGCCGTCTTTGCGTGCGGGTGGTCTTTGGTTTACAAGGATTGCAGTTCTTCGCCATGGATGACATAGTTTTTTTTTCTCATTTACATCTCACCTGCAATGAATTTCAGTCTACTTAAGTCTGCCAAAACCTTTTTAGCTGAGTATATGAGCATACTCTGTGTGTTGTGTGTGTGTGTGGGGGGGGGGGGGGCACAGGCACGTGTGTACACTTGTATGTGGATCATACATGCGTATGGAGGTCCGAGGTCAATTTTCAGGTGTCATTCTTCAAGTGGACTCCGCCTTGGCTTTTGAGACAGGGTCTTTCACTGGCTTTCAGATAGCCAGTGAATGCCAGGGATCTGTTGTCTCGGCCTGCCCAGCACCGGGACTAAGCCAGGCCAGCTTTTTGTGTTGCTCTGGGATCAGGTCTGAAGCACTCTGATGAAGCCGTCTCCCCAGTCCTGGAAATTTTAAATTTCATCCGATAGCCTTGGATGTTCCCTGTGTGCTAACTCCATTTAAGGCCGCCATCAAGGCCTCCCACAGCTGCCTTGTCTACAGCCTCCCTGCCTCTGACCTCTGACCTCCCGGGATCCCTATACACTGGAGCCAATCTGCCTGCCACCTGCTGATACCCTCAGTGCTTTTCTTTGTTCTCTGGTTTCTTAAGAAAACAGTGTCCTCACATAAGGCCTTGTATGAGGAAGGCCCTGCCTACCTCTCTAGTCCAAAGCCATTGCCCCGCCCCCTTCCCTCCACACATACTCATCCACAACCTTTCAGCACCTCCCACCTGACAGGCTTTGTGCTGCCCTCTGTTACTTTTCATCTAGCTTTCTCCTGTATCTTCCTTTTGTCCTAACTTGAATGTCCTCTTCTTCTACAAACCTTCCTTAACTCCTAAACTAGACGATGTCTCCATATTGCATGCGTTCTCTTCATCCTAGTTTCTAATAGACGTCAAGCTCCACGAGACCTTCTTAACTATGTTTGTCTTGTGCCCACGTTGTGTTCTGAAGTTGAGCACACAGTAGGATCTCGACTGTTCTTGGAGTGAATGAACACGATCCAAACCCTCTCCCAGTTTTGTGTAGTAGGTACTTACCATAATGGCCTAGGAACACTTCCCTTTAAAAGGAGTTTTTAAAAAACATATATTCAGCCAGCTTCTTTTGTTGACTTTAATTTTGCTTATTGTACTAAATATGTACAAATATGTGCTTGTAGCCTGTGCAGTTGTTAAAACATTTGAAGCCAGGCATGTGGCGTACACCTGTATCTCAGCCCTTGGGAGAGACTGAGGTAGGAGGAAGATGATGAGTTCAAGGCCAACCTGGACTCCATAATAAGACCCTACCTTCTGCCGCCCAAAAAAGGGCTCAGCCGATTAAAAAGTTCCTGCTGAGAAGCCTGATGAGTTCCACTTTCCTCAGTGCGTGCGTGCGTGCGTGCGCGTGCGTGCGTGCGTGCGTGCGTGCGTGCGTGCGTGTTGAGATGTTTCTGTATCATGAAAGGGGAGACCCTCCTACTGCAAGTTGTCCTCTTACCTCTACATCGCCCGTGTTGTCACAGGCAAGTAGGCAGGCCCGTGCATGCACATACACATAGAACAAGTGAATGTAATAAAAAGAATAAAGGAGATCTTAATGTATTTTAAAACATATGAAAAACCAAAAGAAATGCAAAAATTTAAACCATTAAAATTGAAGCAAATGTTAATGTGACAAATTCACTTTTGCCAGGCAGAGTCACCAGGGTTGATTTTTTTTTTTTTTAAACAGAAAGTTGTTGCCTTGGTCACCAGTACACACTTGGCACATGTGAATCCTTTGCCCTTGATAATAGAACTATGGATAATGCTTGTTTTCATAAATTCAGAATCAGACACTGTAGTCTGGAAGGCTGCTTCCTCACTGAGGACTGCTCGACTCCATCAGACCACAGGCTGCCCGTGAATGTCCTTGACTTGTCAGTTTTGGTGAGTTGAATGGCTGATAACTTTCTGGATAGTGATCCAGTGGTTTTGTTCATTCCAAGGTAGCAATAAAACCGGGTAAGGTGGCACACGTTTGCAATCCCATCACGCAGGGGAATGGTGAGTTTGAGGATAGCTTGGGCTGCATAATAAAACCTTGTCTCTCAAAAGCAAAACAAAACACTGATCCAAGATATAAAATTCAGTTATTGTTAGAACTAGGAACAGAAATGTAGTAATTTGTTAGTCTTAATTCTTACGAGAATAGACGCACGCTCCAGGTTTCAGCCTGTAACATCAGTAGCATCAGAGTGTTGGCGGAAGTCAGCAGGTGAGGTAACATACCCACGCCGCTTTAAAAACAGCTCAGACATTCTCCCTTTTCCTGCCGTTGCCTCTGCTGAAACATCGAACTGCTAGAATCAAGTGTTCGTAATTCCTTCTCCTTTAGACTTCGTTGAAGGTGGCTGTGTGATTGGGTGTGTTTCTGAGTGTCTTTTCCTTATTGTCTGTACCGTGCCTCAGTTTACTGCCTTTCATTTCGTGGCCACGTGAAATGATCTTGCTTGGGGAAAGTGCCGTACGTAAGCGGCACTTCATTGTCGTGCTTCCTTCCATAGCGTGTGTGCCGTGGAGGACAAGGAGCCCCGGCGTGTTTACTGTCATAAACACAAATCTGGAGACATATTGATAAGAACTGCCAGGGCTGGGATGTGGCTCAGTTGGCGTAGTGTTTCCCTAGCACCTGTGAGGCCCAGGTCCATCCTCTGCATCCCATAAGTGAATTGTGATGGCACATGTCTATAATCCTAGCATGCTAGAGATAGAGAATTAGAAGTTCAAGGCCATCCGCAGCTACAGTGAGTTCAAAGTCAGCCTGGGCTACATGATACCCTGTCTGTAAAAAAGGGAAAAGAACCGTTTGTTTCCGGGGCCCATTGTGCATTTAGACCAGATTCTTTGGGGTTAACATTGAAATGAAACTACAGATTTGAAGGGCGAATGTGGAGAAGTCATAGACTCTTGAGTATGTCTGGAAGGTCCTTGTTCCTGGGGCTGGAGAAATGGCCTAGGGGTTGTAGATGTAACCAACGGTCTTATTAAATAAGAAACACAGAGCCAATTCAGAGAAGAAAGCCAAGAGGTCAGAGCTAAGAGCCTCACCCTTCCTGATTCAGGGATCCTCTTCAGCCAAGAGAGCTCTCCGAAAAAGACCTACTTCCTGTGTGTATGTCTTTATATAGTCTAGCTGTTCTGCCTTCTCATTGGTTGTAAACCCAAACACGTGACTGCCTCGTCACTGCCTGAATGTACCACCCTCCAGGTCCTTAAAGGCGTGCGCCACCGCCGCCAAGCACTTGCTATGGCTCTAATAGCTCTGACCCCCAGACAACTTTATTTATTAACATACAATTAAAATCACATTTCAGTACAAGTAAAATACCACCACAAGGGGTTAAAAGCACTTTCTGCTTGGCTGGAGAGATAGTCCAGGGTGCTTACTGCCATTGCAGAGGACCAGGGTTTGGTTCCTGGCACCCACATCAGGTAGCTCACAGCCTTCTGTAATTCCAGTTCCAGAGGATCTTCCTTGGACACCTGTGCTTTCACATGGTACTTCAGTCAGTGCACTATTGCTGTGAAGAGACACCATACTCTAGGCAACTCTTATGAAAGAGAGCATTTAATTATTGGGGGCTTACTTCAGAGGTTTGGTCCATTGTCCTCATGGTGGGGAGCATGGGCAGCATGCAGGCAGACATGGTGCTGAGGCAGTAGCTGAGGTCTACATCCTGATCTCTAGGCAGAGCGATCAACACTGGAACTAGTGTGGGGTTTTGAAACCTCAAAGCCCACCCCCAGTGACACACTTCCTCCAACAAAGCCACATGTCCTAATCCTTCTCAAATAGTGCCACTCCCTAGTGAGTAAGCATTCCAATATGTGAGCCTGTGAGGGCCGTTCTTATTCAGACCACCACACATAGTACACACAAATGTGCACAGATGCATAGAAATACACACAAGTAATCACTAAATGAGTCTCTTAACAAACCCTTATTCCCTGCTCGAGAACACTTGGTGCCGGCACTCAGAGCAGCCGGATCCTTGTGTTCCTGGAAATGTTCTGTTTTATGGATCTTCTCTACCCTGCAGCCTTGGCTGTCCTTGTATTTTACAAAGCCCCCTCTTAATGAGAGAAATGATGAAGCTTTGCTTCCCAGTATCACTGAGACCACGTAGTTCTCTGTGAATGTCCCTCGTGGGCTATTTCTGGTTCCCTCAGTAACCTGCAGCTCTTCTCCTGTAGTAGCCAGGAAACACCTGCTGGAGGAGGGACTCGGAGCCCAGCAGAGCAGCCAAAGCCAGTTAAGGGAGAGAGTGGCCATGTCACGTGGAGTGGGGGCTGATGTGGATCTCAGAGTTGAAGGCACATTATCAACCTAACACAACCGTGATTTTAACCTGTGGGTCTACAGCAAGCAGTCATATAAGGTTGTTTTTTATATACACGAATCACTTTATTGATAATTCTCACCCCGAACTATTGGCCATTTAAAGTGTACGATCCGGTATCAGTACATTTGTGGAGTTGTGCAACCATCACCACGTTTTTTATACATT
Source organism: Peromyscus californicus insignis (assembly GCF_007827085.1). Taxonomy (NCBI): domain Eukaryota; kingdom Metazoa; phylum Chordata; class Mammalia; order Rodentia; family Cricetidae; genus Peromyscus; species Peromyscus californicus. The sequence continues at coordinate 96,087,932 of NW_026294424.1, forward strand.
TTGTCACTTAAAAGGAGACTGTTCATTAGAAATTATTCTCCCCTCTCAACCCCACTGGCCTCTGGCAAACATCAATCTTTGTCAGCTTGCCAATTATGGATATTGAAAGTACGTGGACTCCTATAAGTGTCTGGCTTTGTTCACTGAATATGACACTCTTACGGTTCAACAATGCCTACCTGGCTCAATACATCATTCCTTCATTGCCGCAGAACATTCCACTATATAAATAGTGGTATTTTTAAATACGATATTCAGTAGTATTCAGTATTCCAAATTGTAAGATAGCTCTTGAGGTTGTTTTGTTGTGTAAAACTGAGACTAGATACACCACATTTTGTCCATAGTGACTGGTTAACAGGTGTTTGCAGGACGTTTCCTGTTCGGGCTGGTACCTGTAATACCTTATGAACAAGTTTTGAGGCAATGTGGTGTGTCCTAGGGATATGATTGATAGGTCAGATCTTAACCGTTCATCATTTTGAGGAACTCTGAAACCATTTTCATTCCCACTAGCAATGTGCGAAGGTTTGGGTTTCGTTCATTCTTGTCAACGGTTTTTGACCATAGAGGCACACCTGCAGGTATAAAATGGTGCCTCACTGTGGGTTTGATTTATATTTTTCTTTTTTTTTTTGGTTTTTTGAGACAGGGTTTCTCTGTGTAGCTTTGCGCGCTTCGTAGACCAGGCTGGCCTCAAACTCACAAAGATCCGCCTGCCTCTGCCTCCTGAGTGCTGGGATTAAAGGCGTGTGCCACCACAGCCCGGATTTATATTTCTCTAATGACCAAGGTGGCAAAGCATCCATTCATGTGGAGACAATTTTAGTTAAAATTTATTTTTTCTTCTTGAATTGAAATTTTTCTAGAATCTCGAATTACAACTTAAGATAAAGAAATCCTTTGGGGATTCTTAAAGGAGATAAAGTCAGTTCATAAGAATTGGAAGATGGACCTGGGTGGCGGCGCACCCCTTTAATCCTAGCACTTGGGAGGCAGAGGCGGGCGGATCTCTGTAGGCTATCCTGATTTGCAGGGTGAGTTCCAGGACAGCCAGGGCTACACAGAGAAGCCCTGTCTCCAAAAAACCAAAAAACAAACCCTTGGAGGATGGAGAGGGAAAGGCCGCCGCTGCACGGCCGCCACGTTTGTGGGAGCTGACCATCGGCGGGCCAGGAGTTGAGTTTGACAATCTCACCTTTCAGAGCCTACTCCATTGTAGCCCTGGAGTGTGGTTGATACACCTGCTGACACTCCATCGGAGAAAAGTTACTTTACCTTTGCCAGCAGCTATCAATAGGGTGGGACCCCATGTCTACTTGCCCCTCTCAGTGCTGGGACCCCGTCTGGCTTGAACCTGTGTAGGTTTTGTGCATGCTGCCACAGTCTCTGAATTCATGTATGTACCAGTCCTGTTGTGTCTAGAAAACACTGTGTCCTTGGAGTCGTCACCCATCTCCATCACTGAAATAGTAACTAGAAACTAATTGTCTCATTCTGGTCATGCACTATGCCTGTGCTAAGCCATTTGCGTGGCTATTTAATTGGTACTAGTTTATAATGCAGAGAAGCTGTTCCTATGTGAGAGCCATATTCCTGGAAGAGAAACGGAGTCTAATCACCCTGAGTTGTTTACCCCATATTGTATACTCCACAGATAGCAGCATTTGAGCCTCTAGGCTTCCAGCGTGTTGAGCCATTGGGCTCAGTACACATGTTCCCTGTGTTGAGCCACTGGACTCTGTATACATGTTCCCTGTGTTGAGCCATTGGACTCAGTACACATGTTCCCTATGCCCTGCTTAGTCTTTGCACTGGGGATTGAGTTGCTATCAAAAGAAACTCGTCTTCATACTGATGCTGTGCTGTTTGAGGCTTTGTAGGTACCACCGTGGCCTGCTTACAGAAGTGAAGTGGCTGTGGCAGGGACTTCCCCAGGATATGTAGCTGGCCCAGAAGTCATGGTGACAGTCTTGCCCATGCCTTGGAAAGTTGGACGTACTCCTAGACTCAGCAGAGGTTTTTGAGTCATGATTAGATTTTCTTTTTCTCTAACAGAGTACAACATGTGGCGGCACCGTGGAGGTTGGATGGGAACGGGTGGAGGTGGGTGACAGGGAACTCGCTTTGGAGTTAAAGTCTAGATCTAGGCAGTGGGTAGGAGAGAGAACCATGATGAAAGGTTTCCAAGGGGACGTCATAAGGACTTGGTAACGTGTTGGTGGTGAGACAAGGACTGGAAGATGCCTTCAGGCATTGTAGCTTGGGCGCTGTGGAAGATGCAGTCTTTGATATGGAGTTGTGGGGTTGGAGAAGAGACGCAGGAGCCGGTGGTAGGCTTCAGAGCTTGCTCTTCACCACCACTGCTTTTTCGGCTTCCTCTGGAGGATACATCTCATTGCATTTGCATGCCTTGAGGCTTTCTTGAAAATTAATGGACACCAAAGTGTCTGTTGGCCTCAGGTAATTTTCAAAGTCAGGAAGCAGGTTTCATTAAACCATGAGAGATTTTGCTACAGTTTTCTTTGTTTTTGACAAGTTTTCTCTTTAGGTATATTTAGAAGGGAAGCACAAAAGCATTCTATCACTCAGGTAGTGAGAGTCATTTTACACACCCTCGCCCTTATGTCCAAGGGACTCAGCCCGCGTGTCCAGATCATTTCACACATGTCTGGTCCTAACCTTGTCCATGAGATTCCTCACTACCCAATGTAGCTGGAGTTTTCCTGCCCACAGTCAGGACAAATCTCTCTCACCTGCCAGTCCCACAGCCACTCAGACCCGACCAAGTAAACACAGAGACTTATATTGCTTACAAACTGTATGGCCGTGGCAGGCTTCTTGCTAACTTTTCTTACAGCTTAAATTAATCCATTTCTATTAATCTATACCTTGCCACATGGCTCGTGGCTTACCGGCATCTTCACATGCTGTTTGTCATCGTGGTGGCTGGCAGTGTCTCTCTGACTCAGCCTTCCACTTCCCAGCTTTATTCTCCTCCTTGTCCCGCCTATACTTCCTGCCTAGCCAATGGCCAATCAGTGTTTTATTTATTGACTAATTAGCAACACATTTGCCATACAGAACATCCCACAGCAACCCAACTTTATTGTAAGCAAAACTGACCATGCCAGAACCGGAGGCAGCCCAGAACCAAGGTACTACTCTCAATTCGATCATGAGCATATGTTCACCTTGGTAATTTTTAAAAGGAAACTAGTAGTATTCTGGGCATTTTATTCTTGGACCATTTAAAACTGAGTAATTTCTATAGGACACTCTAGACCTTCAACGTAGGCACAAAATGCAACTTTAGCTGTACTCCCAAGGCTGCTTCTGGGATGAAAAGCTTGGTGATATATTATAGAAGGACTGATGAAGCTGATTCCTGTGCTGTTAGGTTCATGCCTGGAGGTCACAGAGTTATGTAAGCTGTTTACAGCAAGGCACTAGTGAAGGCAAGTTCATTAGCCACTGGGCGGGACGGACCCCCAAGCGTTTGGTATGATGGCTATCACTGACCTTGTCTTGCAGATGTCTGATGTTTACAGAGTGAAATTATCTCATGTCTATCTAGGGTTAAGTGTCACAGGCTCCTGGGTAATGTCATGCAACAGAGTTTGTCTTTCGTGCTTTGTTGAAGAAAGTGAGTAGATGATTACCTGGGTTTGGCTGCTGTCTGGCCCTTCATTAATCATTGATTGAAAGCACAGAAGCACTTTCCTTGCTAAGGGCCTGTATAGAGCAGTCTTTACTTAGGTTTCAGATTTTCTTTTCTCTTTCCTTCTTTCTTTCTTTTTCTTTTTGTTTTTTAAGTAGCTCACACTGGCATCAGACTTGCTATATATATATATATATATATATGAGGATGACTTTGAACCCTGCATCCTCCTGCCTCAGCCTCCCAAGTGCTGCAGTTACTGGCATGTGCCACTGTATGCCAACCATGGTGGACTTTTGTGATTTGAATACGCAGGAGAATGCTGCCATATACTACTTTCTCTATGTATATGCTTGTGTGTGTGTGTGTGTGTGTGTGTGTGTGTGTGTGTATGTGTGAATATGTGTGTGTATGTATATGTGTGCGTGTATTGAAAGCTTAAAATTTAACAGAACACAAAGCTTATGAATTAGTGTTTGTATTTAGTTTAATTTACAGAGGGCATAATTACTGTTAGATTTCTGATGACAATAGTTTTTTTTTTTTCCAGCAAAGTCTTGTTTCTGCTACTTAGAGGCTTATTTACCAGATGGCTTTAACTATCATCTCAGAATAGTTTATGTGACTCAACATAATTCCTAAACTTAAGTGATTCACGGTCCGAAAGTGTTGACCGTCTTTGAACATTTTTTACCTGTGTGTGAGTTTCTCTTCCTGATGCTGTCACAAAACACTTGCCAAAAGCCACTTGGAGAGGGAATGGCGTGGCTTGTGGTTTGAGAAGGGATGTGGTGTGGAAGGCTCGGTGACAGGACCCTGAGGTGGCCAGTCACCCGTGTCTGCAGTCAGAAAGTGGATTCCACCTGGAAACCCAGCCAGCGTTTTTAGACACACCCAGAGGTGTCTCCTAGGTGGCTCTGAATCCTACCAAAGTGACAGTAAAGATTACCCTCACCCTGTGGCTTGGCACAGACGATAGATACACTTATTTTAATACCGGGACTGGAGATGGCTTAGCTGTTAAGAGCACTGGCCGCTCTTCCAGAGGCAGTTTCTCCATGCCTGCATGATGGCTCACAGCGTCTGTGACTCCAGTCCCAGGGGATCCAGTGCCCTCTTCTCACATCGCAGGGCACCAACCACACATACGATGCATAGATATAGGTACGGGCAAACCACCTATATACATAAAATAAATAAATACAACTTTGAAAAGTCCTTCAATACCTTGTCTCTCTTGGGTGGTAAAATTCCATTGAACATTCTAGGAAGTGGTTTTTAATTCTTTTTCTGCCATCGTTTTGGTCTGTTTGATTTCATACTCTGCTTTCTGTCTCTTTGGTTTTGCCGTGAACACTTGGAGCTTTTTGCCGCCTTTGGCATTGGAGCTGGCATGTTCCTGCTGACCTAATATTACTGGGGGGCATGACTGATCTCTTGCATGGCATCAGGAATCTTGCAGAATTTGAAATCTAGTGTAGATGTAACCAACCGTCTTATTTATTAAATAAGAAACACAGAACCAATGCAAAGAAGAAAGCCAAGAGATCAGAGCTAAGAGCCTTACCTGTCTGTTGCAGCCAGCCTCTTCAGCCAAGAGACCTACTTCCTGTGTGTCTGTCTTTATATAGACTTTCTGTTCTGCCTTCTCATTGGTTGTAAACCCAAACACATGACCGCCTCGTCACTGCCTGTCTGTACAGACCTCCAGGTCTTCTATGGTTGGTATTGAGATTAAAGGCGTGTGTCTCCAATGCTGGCTGTATCCTTGAACACACAGAGATCTACCTAGCTCTGCCTACCAAGTGCTGGGATTAAAGGCGTGCCCCACCACCGCCCAGCTTTTGCTATGGCTCTAATAGCTCTGGCCCCCGGGCAACTTTATTTATGAACATACAAATCACATTTTAGTACAAATAAAGTATCACCATAATGTAGGCATTATAAATTGGGACACCACATGTCTGAGAGTGTATTGGTACAAGGGCCACAGTGTAAACAGCAGCTCTCCACTGACAGCTGCTAGTGGGGTACCAACTATGAGTGCTTACTCAGAACATGCTCAGTGATTTGCGCTTCCCTCCTGTGCTCATGATCTGGGAGTGGAACGTAGACTGACCTGCTAGCTGTCGTTTGAGACGTTCCAGATCCTTCCAGGCCACACTGCTCAGTGCTGAGATGTGAGATCTAAAATTGCCATGACGGGGGTCAGGGGTCCACACTGCCCGTCAGTGAGCTGCTGACGTGTTCTTTACTCTTGGTGCCTTCCTTCCTTCCTTCCTTCCTTCCTTCCTTCCTTCCTTCCTTCCTGCCTTCCTGCCTTCCTGCCTTCCTGCCTTCCTTCCTTCCTGCCTGCCTTCCTTCCTTCCTTCCTTTTTGGTCAAGGTCTCACTGTATAACCTTGGCTGGCCTCAAACTAACAGATCTCTGTCTGCCTCTAACCAGGCCTGGCTTCTTTACTGTTTGTTTTAAAGTTTGTATTTATTTGTGTGTATTGTTTGCTGTGTATGCATTCATATGGGAGTGTGTGTGTGTGTGTGTGTGTGTGTGTGTGTGTGTGTGTGTGTGAAGGCCAGAGGTGATACTGGATGTCTTCCTTCTGTTGGCTTTTCCACTTTATTTTTAAGATCCAGTCTCACTGAAGCTGGAGCCCACGTTTTGGTCATACCGACTGGCCCACAAGCTTCAGGCGTCTTCCTGTCTGTCCTTCCATCTGCCCCCAGCACCACCATGCCGGGCTTTTGGACATCGGTGCTGGGGATCTGCATGCTGCATGGCAGCCACTTCACTCTTGCTGGGACTCCTGTGGTGGTGACCTAGGGTCATGACCTGCAGACGCCCGACCCAGAGCACCCTTGTCACTTGTCCTCTTTGTCACTTGTCCTGCTTTCTCCAGTGTCTGTTTCTGTACCCACATCTCCAAGACAGTGTCCCTGAGGATAAAGAAATGTCAGAAATGTGTCCAATATACATCTGTACTTAGCTGTTTGTCTTTCCTATGGGCTGCGTTTACTTACTGCAGCTTCATTGCCCTAAAGTGAAAGTTGACGATGTTCTGAATTCTGTAGAAGGTCGTGCTTTCGTTATCTCGTCCCTTTTTGTCCCTTTCCCGCCTTTTAGATGACCCTGCACATCCAGGCTTAGGCCTCGCACCTTAAGCCTTCTGTACTGGGCCATGCAGATAGTAAATAGTAAGCTGTGTGCAGAGCTTCTGGGAATACTTTTAAGTAATTTAAATACATTTTGTCTCTTTTCCATCTCCTTGGGAGCAGATTTGTGCCAGGTTGAATTGCGGTGAAATATTGGGAATTGTAGATGGGATTAATCATGACCCAAAAAGAATAAGGATTTTTTTTTAAAGACTGATTTTTAGACTACCAACTCAAAAGATTTACTTCCTCTGTCCAGACTGTGAACAGTTGTCTTGTTCTCAGCAAAGGCAACAGTGTTGAAATGTTCTTAGAAACAGTGTGTACAGGTTTTTACAGTGAGGACGAGGCCGAGGCTCAAGGAACATGAAGATACTGTCTCAACCCGTCCTCTTTGGAAAATTCTTGCTGCTCTCTTCAAATGCCACAGCTCCACAGAACTGTGCAGACTGCATACAGAGAAGAAATTCAAACTCAGGTTCTGCATCCTTGCCTCATGGGAAGAGGGTGGAAGGGGGAGCTGTTTTCATATATGATTATATATGTGCTTCTTGGCTATCTCATGACCAAGTGCCTTGGATATGGAACACCCAACTGCTGGCCGGCAAACCAGACGGAAGTAGTGAAGGTCAAGCTGGGTTTAAAGTTCGTGGCTTCCTCCCAGCGCTGGTCTGCTTTGCACGTACCAGGCTCCATGTGTGTGCCCACGATGAGCTGACAGTGTGGATAGCTTCCAAACAGCCTCTGGAAGCAGCATCCATGGAATGCTGCCATCATATGCTACTACCCAGTACTGAGACTGGGACCTGAGATTGCAGTGCAGGATTGGGGAGGGGAGTGAGCGAGTGTGGGGTGAGTTCCTTCCTTGTGAGAGCCCATCTGTGGTCGGGACCTTGACCAGCCTTCCCAGAAAGAAGGCTGACACAGAACCTAATGTTCAGCTTTCCTCTATTTTACAAATAAGGTTTCTTGAAAAGCTGAAAATTATAGCTGAAGAATTAAAATATGAAATATGCCCTTGTTATATGTAACACATGATTTAAAGTTCTCATGATTTAAGCAATTGATAAAAATTTTGGCACAGTCCTCAAAAGTCTCTCGGTGTATAATTCTGTTAAGTTTGCTCACAAAGCCTGTCTTCTTCATCGTCTTCTCCTCCTCCTCCCCTCTTCATCTTCCACTTCTTCCTCCTCTTCCTCCTCCTCCACTTTCCCTCCTCCTCTCCCTCCTCCTCCCTCCCTCCTCCTCCACTTTCCCTCCTCCCCCTCCTACTCTTTCACTCCTCCTCTTCCTCCTCCTCCATTTTCCCTCCTCCTCTCCCTCCTCCTCCGCCCCTCCTCTTCCTCCTCCTCCACTTTCCCTCCTCCCCCTCCTACTCTTCCACTCCTCCTCTTCCTCCTCCTCCACTTTCCCTCCTCCTCTCCCTCTGCCCCTCCTCCTCTTCCTCCTCCTCCACTTTCCCTCCTCCCCCTCCTACACCTCCCCTCCTCCTCTTCCTCCTTCTCCACTTTCCCTCCTCCCCCTCCTACTCCATCCCTCCTCCTCTTCCTCCTCCTCCACTTTTCCTCCTCCTCTCCCTCCTCTTCCTCTGCCCCTCCTCCTCCTCCTCTCCCTCCTCCTCCTCTGCCCCTCCTCCTCTCCCTCCTCCTCCTCTCCCTCCTCCTCCTCTGCCCCCCCTCCTCCTCTCCCTCCTCCTCCTCCTCCTCCCTCTCCTACTCCTCTTCATTTTGTTTTGTTTTGTTGTTTTGAGACAGGGTCTCACTGTGTAGCCATGGCTGGCCCGGAACTCAAAGAGCTCTTGTACTTTGCCTTCTTGCCTGGATTAAAGTTGTGGCTGCCACTCCCAGCCTGAGTGTTCTTAACGTAGAAATCCGTAGGTTCTCCCTGTGCGTTTCATGACAAATACACTGTGGTTATTTTACTGAGTGTAGTTCTTACAGAAATGCTAAACTGCCAGCCAGAGGAGACGATGTTGCTAAAATGAGTTTCAGGACCCAAGTGCCAGCCTCGTCGTAGCTTTTCTTGCCTGGTGACCTAGCCAGTTATTAATCTTTTCTGTGTAGAATGTTTTTTCCTCATCATCTGCCGAAAATATTTGGGCAGTTCTATCTTGTGGGAATTGCCATTCATCAGGAAATGCTTGTTCGTAGATGTAAGCCAGACCACACGTAGCAGCAAATGTTATTTATCACCATGGAAACCAGAAATCACAAGAGGATCATCTTAAGTGTTGAGCATTCTGCTTCTTAGGGGGACAAGTAGAATTCAGCTTTGGTGTTGTTCACTCGGGGCTCACTCACTCGTTACAGGGCACTTACCATCTGTTCCTCTGTGGCGATTTGTTTAATGACTAAATTTCACTTTCACAAAGCCAAGCCCATCACTAACGAGGAAGAGCTCACAGAAAGAGGTGCCAGTTTGCTTCCAGCATGGAAGTCTGTCAGTGTTGACCCCTAATTCGGGAGCAGAGGAACTATTTCATTAATTTGTCTGTTGTGTATATGTACATGCCATAGTAGACTTGTGTAGGCCAGAAGACAACCTAGGAGTTGTCTCTCCTTCCAGTATGTGGGTTCTGAGGGTCAGACTCAGGTCATCAGGAATGCCTTTACCCACTGAGCCATCTTGCCAGCCCAGAAACTATGTGTATGTACTGAGAGGTATAGTGTGGCTGTATCCTGTAACGGGAGTGATGAGGATATGTTGCTCGTTAATTGACTTTACTCCTTTAATAAAAGTAAAAAACCTCACAACTCAGTGAAGATTGGAGTCTTTGCCCTTTGGCTGCTCCCTTCCTCTCCACTCTATACGAAAAGATTGCCAGTCTCATCTCTGTGGTGAAGGGTGCAATAGTGTGAATTGAAGATGCAGAGTTTGATTATAGGCAGAAGGTCCTGTTCATAGATAAAACATGAAGAGTGCCTTCTGCAGTAATCCACAGACACTTGATTTAGGGGGGATTGGCAGAGGGAGTTCCAGGACAGCCAGGGCTGTTACACAGAGAAACTCTGTCTCCAGAAAAAAGAAAAGGTTATCTTCCGGACAAAGAGGATATGTAAATGAAGCTATAATCTAGTTTTATGTAGGTCAGGTATCTCGTTGGAATCTTTGGACTTGATTCGGATATGCCAGTTTTGGAGATGCCCTTTAATTTTTTTTTTTAATATAGGAGTGTACTAGATCACAAGTGTTTAAATGTGCACATGGTTAAAAAGTGAGAGCCATAAAATATTTTATGCCTGGCCTTCACTGATGCCGTAAAAGGGAGCCAAGTGTTCTTCACTCAGTCATAATTCATGTCTTTTTCTATTTTATTTTAGACAGGGTCTCAGCCCTGGACCATCCTGGAATTCACTCTGTAGACCAGGCTGGCCTCAAACTCTCTCCAGTATGGTAGCTACTGAACTTGAAGTCTGACTGCTGAATACTTGAAATACGGGTATTGTGACTGAGCCATTGAAATTTTCATTGTTATTTAACAGTTTCTAAGATATCTGCTGCTTCTGCCTCACCTAGTGCTGGGTTTAAAGGTGCGTACCACCGTATCTGGGTGAGAATTCTTTCGGCGATGAAGAGTTCCCAGTGTGAGACCTGGGCTTTGTTGCTTTGGTTTTTTTACATTGGTCACGTCAATGTCGGTCAAACAAGGGTCTTTATAGTATCTACCTGCTAAGATTGCCAGGCACTCTATGTGTATGAATGCTTCAATTTTGTTTTGAATGTAGTTAAAGCTTTGTAAAGGTTTATTCCTGTTATTCTAGAGGTTTGCTTGTGGTCTGGTAATCCTTGTGTACTTAGCCTCGCTCCTTTCCCCCCTGTGTTATGGAAAGGGACTCTGCATCCCAGGGTGATTTGTACATGGACCTGGCTAGTGCCATGTATACCCAGTGTGGAGACCAGCTGTGTGGTGTCCTGTGTAGGCTCCTGATAATGGCTCCTCTTGGGTCCAGCATATGACATAGGTGTCGTGGAACATGTTTGGTTTTTATTGGATGGTTGTGGCATGTCCTGGTAGATGGATAAATTATTCTGTAAGAATGCTTCAGAAATAAAATAGACATATTTAATTAGAAGCAGAACTTAGTGTAAGTACTTATTCCCGGGCATGAGAATCCTAATAATATCTAAAAGCAAACAGGCTCTTGTTTCATCTGAGACTTGCCTTGAGCTCCTCACCAAGCAAGCCTCGTGTCTTCCCTTCTAGACAGTGAGCAGGACTGGCTGGGAATGCTCAGATACGCTAGCTCAATTATTTGTGCAGATGCTTACAATGAAAAAGTGAAAGGTGTTCAACTGTCATTTTGGGTTTTGTAGTAAAGGGTCCCCTGACTTTTCCTCATTGGTAGTGAGTACTGATCACCTAGTGCTGTACCCTTACCACAGAAGAAGAGCATCACCTAAAGACTTCACACAGCCCGTGAATGCAGCTCCTAAAAGTCCACTTTTGCAGTACTGGAGTGCTTACTGCTTAGTCATGAGGAGCAGAGTTTGGATCCCCAGCACTGGGCATCCATGCCTGTCACCCAGTTCAAAGTATGGCAGAGAGGGGATGGTTTCTGGGGCTTGCTAACTTCCAGCTAGCCTATAAAAGTGTATACGTCCTCACACATATTACACGCACACACGCACGCACACACGCACACACACACACACACACACACGAGTAAATGAAATCTTTTTAAAAATCTACTTGCAGGCTTTCTGATACCGCAGTGATAAGACTTGTAGGTCTCACATCTGGTCTCTGAGGTTGGATCACTATGGTGTCATAGACACTCTGTACCTGACAGTTGCTCCTGATGTGCCTTTTGGGAGGAGGAGTGGTGTTGCTGTTTTGTTTTTGACATAGGCCTAGGCGGGTCTTGAACATGCTGTCATTGTTGCTGGCCCTAAACAACCCCGCTCCTCCCATCATCCTCTTGCTTTTATCTCCCAAGTGCTAGAATTGCTGTATGTGCTGCTACCCCAGCTCCAAAACTTCAGTTTTTTAGCTGTAAGACCCATTGATAAGCAAATAATATTAAGAAAAAGTTTTGCAGCCTGGCGGTGGTGGAACATGCCTTTAATCCCAGAATGTGGGAGGCAGAGGCAGGTGGATCTCTGTGAGTTCTTGGCCAGCCTCGTCTACAGAGAGAGTTCCAGAACAGCCAAGACTACACAGAGAAACCCTGTCTCGAAATCCCCCCCCTACTCCACCAAAAAAAGGGGAGGAGGAAAGAAAAAGCCTTGCCTGAATGGTTGGGCTGTTGATTACCAACGAGCCCCGTCTTTTAGCCATAGTGCTCTGTTTCTTAACTATTTTATAATTCTGAGATGTTTCTGAGATTGTTTGTTTCTTTTTTTCCTGGGTTGTGGGTGATCGAGACATCAAATACGCACTCTGGTGTGTTACTGTCTTTGTTCTAATGATGGGTGTGACTGCTTTAAATTCATTTTATAATTAAGGACTTAAACTGGTTATAGTATATTTGATTATTAAACCTGCTAAGAGGTTTATGAATTCATTTTACATAAAGCTGGAAGAATGAGAAAATGGCTAGCTCTTTATGTCCCCTGGTTTAAAAGCACGAAGAACCAGAAACTTGGGTCTCCCGAGGCGAGGCGGGAGGGAGTCTGGTGCTCCGTGGCCCTCCAGCGCTCCGGCCAATTGGAATGTCGGTAAGCCCAGCTGTGTGCCTGGTTTCTCCCTGTTCACCAGCACAGCTCCCTGCCGGGCATCTCAGTTCCATTGCCTGCTAGACTCACCTGCTTCTTCTCTAGAGTACTCTTGTCTAACACCGCCGACAACCCTCAGAGCACTTCAGCTGAAGGAGAGTCAAGAACAGAAACATTCCTTCTGCTCTGATTTTGGGGTGTGTGTGTGTGTGTGTGTGTGTGTGTGTGTGTGTGTGTGTGTGTGTGTGTTTTCCTTTTCCCTTTGTTTGAAGGGGCTTTTGCATCTTACAGTTGAGAAATCTGTGGTTCCAATTATCAGTTTCCTGGGGGTGTAAAGCTTATAAATTGCAGAGCTTGGATTAATCATTAGACATTCTGAGAAGACTGGCTGGTGCCGAATGTAAGGAGACATTTGCTAAGAATTAGAGCTGGCCAGTGGCCTGCTGGAAAAGGACTTCGCGAGTGTGCAGTGGGGAGGCTCTGCTAGGATCGGGTCGTGGTGGAAGCTGTCGAGATGGTCTTCCTGTAGGCTGTGGCTTTGGTCACCTGAGAGAACTGTAATAACAGTAAATATGTCCTTGTTGAGTCTGTGAGGTTGTCTTAGCCGCTTCCCTTTTTCTTAATCACGGGTGAGGCATCAGATGTGGCACTCTAGTACACAGCTGTCATTGCTCTAATGGTGGGTGTTGATGGATCGCATTAAACTCATTTTAAAGTCAAAGACCTACTGGTTATGATGGACCTTACTGTCTTCGGCAGTGAGTTGTATCTGGTCCTTATAGTCCTATAGTCCATTACTCTGCTAGCCTCATCAGGATCGGGATCGAATATAAGGTGGTGTTGCTTCTTCCTGGAGGAGTAGACGTGTGCATAAGAGCCTGGATTTAAATGAGACGGTTCCAAGTATAAAAATCCAATGACAAAACGGCTGAATAACAAGTAGTATATTTCCCAGAGCAATCCAGAGGTGGTGTGGACAGATGTTTGATGGTTTGTTTGGTTTTGGTTTTTTGAAACAGGGTTTCTCTTTGTAACCGCGCTGGCTGTCCTGGAACTCTCTCTGTAGAACAGAATGGCCTCAAACTCACAGAGATCCACCTGCCTCTTCCCCCTGGAGTGCTGGGATTAAAGGCATTGGCCACCACCACCAGGCTCTAGATCTTTTTTTTTTTTTTTTTTTTTTTTTTTTTCTTCGAGACAGGGTTTCTCTGTATAGCTTTGGAGATGTCCTGGAACTCTCTCTGTAAGACCAGGCTGGCCTCGAACTCACAGAGATCTGCCTGCCTCTGCCTCCTGAGTGCTGGGATTAAAGGCGGGCGCCACCACCGCCAGGCCAGGCTCTAGATCTTTAAAGTGGTTTCTACTGTGATCCCTGCACTCTAGAAAATGAGCACAGGAACTCTGAGTTTGGGGTCAGCTTGGGCTACAGAGTGAGATGTTGTGTCAACAATAATAGCAAAACAAAAATCAAGTAAGGTTGGGGAGAAAAATAATAATACTAATTACTATTTTTGCCTGTAATTTACCGTATGCAAGGCTTCTGTGTGCTTTGAACGTTTTTTTGTTGTTGTTGTTGTTGTTGTTCTGGTTTCTCTGAATTCTGCCTGCGTGTATGTCTCTGCATCATGTGTGTGCAGTATCTACAGAATCCAGTACCAGAAAAAGGTATTAGATCCCTGGGGAGTGAAGTAATAGACAGTTGTGAGCGGCCATGTGGATGCTGAGGATTGAACCAGGACCTTTGGAAGAGCAGCCAGTGCTCTTTACTGCAGAGCCATCTCTCCAGCCCCTGTTTGTTTTAAGGTCACATCGTGTAGCCCTGGCTGACCTGGAACTCGAGACCAGGCTGGCCTCACACTGGTGGGTGATCCTCCCCTCTGCCTCCCGAGCACCCTACCTGCATAATACTTCAATGTCTGCAAAGGAGTGGAGTGTTCTTATTTTCATTTTGCAGTTGAGGAAATGGATCAAGAATAAGGAACGCGTTTAGTTAGGGTGTGTAAGGACGGGGATGTTGTAGTCTGGCATGGCTAGGTGTAGGGTTTGTAGGGAGGGAATTGGATAAAAATGAAAATGGAAAAGCTAGTTTGGGTCAAATTCTCTAATTCAAATTGAAAAGTTGACCTCACAGCGTTACTTCCAGGACCCTTCAGAGGCAAAATGTTCAATGCCAAGTACTTTGTTAGACTGATATACTTTTAAATCCCTCTGCTAGGTTGTGCTTAAGTCTCAGCAGGTCGGACATTTGTCATAAACCAGTCAAATATGAAGAGACCCGGGTTTGATTTTCTTCCTGTACTTTGACTGTTTTATGGAGACTTAATCTCCCATCCACAACACAAAGGGCTCTGACTTGCACTGAGTATGTGAAGGTTTCAGGCTTGATATCTTTTGTGCATCTAGGAAGGGCTTAGTAAGTAAGTAAGTCGGAAAGCAGAGTATCGGCTCTTGCCTGGCTGGCTAGGTGCCCTAATGTATATACACTTCTTTCCTACGCCCACCAGTCTGAGTTCATTATCTTATTTCTTTCTCTTTTTGTGGGGTGTTAGTCTCCCGGTTGTGTTTATGCATGACTGTTCTGACTGTAGAATGTCAGGTTAGTTTTTTTCACGTATAGCGTGCAGTTTGTTATTTCCAGAAGACCTTCAGTGGCCATCTGAAGTCATCCCATGGGGTGACAGATTCTAATCTCCTAGCTCCAGCTCTTCTCATCTCCAGCTCTCTCTACCCCTGACCTCCTGGTCCACTCAGACCCCTTCCATTGTTTCTCCTTACATCTCTTGACGTGTTTTATCCTTTTCTCAATTCGCCCCACACTCATGTGTCATTGCCTGGGCTGGATGCATACTCTCACTTACCCACCTAGAGTTACAGGTGTGTATGTCTTCTCACTGCTAGACCATAAGCTTTTGAGGACTAGAATTATGTATTTATACCGTTCTACGGAGCCTCAGATGCTTTGTATCTGTGATATATAAATAAGTGGTTGAGAACTTCATAGTTTTATGCTGTTACCTCATCTTAGTCTAGGTGTGCTGTGGAATTTTTCAGAAAGTAAGTGAGCCACTCACTTCATTATGAAGTGAAGTTACCATCCCTCTGTGATGAAAACATCTTGGGAAATAATAAAAAAATAACAACAACAACAACTATCCTTTGGATTGCTAACACAGAAAAGACAGGCATTTATATATAAGCTGCTGTGTTGAGAGAAATGACGTTTGAAGGCACCTGTTATTTTCTGTGTATATTTCAGTCGTTAGCTTTTGTTATAGAAATTTAACCTGCTTAGAAATGAAAGCATAGCCACAAACAGAATATTGTTTCAGATTATCTGAAAAACAAGCTGGGAGAGAGAGAGAGTAGGGACTTAGATCAGGAGATAACCTCAGATCTCAAATAGTTTACAAGGTAGGAGTATGCAGTTGAGCATTTTAGTGTTAATATGATGTGTTAAGTCTATGTTTCTTGAATTTGAAGTTTATCTACACATTTAAATTATAGGATCATTATGGTAGGTTTTGCAAAGTAAAATTTAAAATCCTATCCCAGCCACTACTAATGTCTTGATCTCTTTCCTTCCGTTTCTATGATTTAGGTAGTGCTGCCGTGTGCAGAGCATTTATTTAAATCATTGTGATGCTTCAAGTTACCTAGACAGTAGTTTGAATATACTGCTGCTTGAGTGACTCGGGGAAGAAAAGAATTCCAGCTGTTCAAATGACTGTAGCATGGGAAGGATCGAGGACAGTTGGCACATTTGACCAAAGAATGTTCTGTGCAGCAGTTGATGTGGTTGGTCTCCAGCAAGTTCGCATCACACGTGTGGACTGTGCAGGTGGTGTTCACCACATTGGAGTGACGTGATTGAAAGGCTTCATAGCTTTCCCAGCTACAGCTGTGTCTCCTACAGAAAGGAGATCATAAATAAGTGTAAATTTTATGTGTGTGTGTGTGTGTTTAAAAATGTATATAATTGTGTGGTTGTGGTATGTATGTGTGTGTAGTATGTGTAGTGTGTATTGTTAGACTCATTCCACAATGTGTCTGGAAGTCAGAGGACAACTTTGAGGAGTGTGGTCTCACCTTTGTCTTGTTTTGAGGCAGAGTCTCTCTTACTAATCTGTTCTACTGCATCCTTCAGTCTAGTTGACCGTCAAGGTCCCGGGCATGTTCCTATCTCCCATCTCTGTAAGAGTGCTGGGTGTGTGCAGCCACATCTAGCTTTTTCATGTGGGTTCCGTGGATCCAACTCAGGTCACCTGGCTCATTCAATGAGTGCTTCTACCCACGGAGCCGTCTCACTGGCCCAGACTATACATTTTCAGTTATCAGTTTCATAGCAATCCTGAAGTATCCTGTGACCCTAGACGATCCATAAATCCTATGAAATAAACACCTTCCACAATAATGACATTAAAACTTCACTAATTAAAAACCCAGTGAGGGAGGGCAAGATGGGTATAAATGTATTTCTGATACGTCACATAGCAGAGCTTGCTGTGGGGAGAAGTAAAACTCTGGAAGAGGAGAGGCCTGGGGGTGTCCAACTGTATTCGAAAGGAGAGCAATGGCGTAAGCTATGTGGCCGTGGCCCAGGGAACAGCACAGCCTCCACGTGGCCTCCAGAGAGGAGGATGCTAGTGTGTGTTGGAAGACTAGCGAGGATGTTGGGTAGCTGGAGTGGGGTATTCTGGTTGTGTGTCAGAGGTGGTGCGGTCCTGCATAGACTGGGTTCTCAGGAGAGTGTTAACATGTGTAGCCTCTCTTTGGAGGAATTTTTCTATGAAGGGAACAGAGGCCTGATGTTGAACCTGGAGAAAGATATGACATGAAAAAAGGGCGTTTGCCAGGTGAGAAATGACTGGTAGGGAGAGCGGGGAATATTGGTGACTTAGGAGAGACAGTTGCTGGAGAAATGATGACCTGTTTGGCAGTAAGGCTGGGACTTAGCATGAGTTTCTTTAGATTGGGTGGGGCAATTGTCCACAGAATGAAGAATAGGCATCAATGAAGGGACATTGGTAGAATGAAGTGAGGCTATAGAAATTCTCCATTATTTCCTTTTTTTTTTTTTTTTTTTTTTTTAGGGAAAATATAAATGCAAAGGATTTTGGAATAAAGATGGGAGAAGTTTTTAAAGAAAGAGGCATGCATGTTTTGAATTGAACAACAACAACAAAAATGTAGCTTGCCAGATGCAAATGTGTCAGTCAGTTTTCGTTGACGTACCAAAATACCTAAGACATAAACTTAAATGAAGGTTTATTTCTGCTCACGGTTTTGGAGGCTTGGGTCCCGTTGCTTTGGGTGAATGGGGGGGGGGGGATGCCCACTTGCCTCAGCTGGAAATGAGAGGGGGAAGGGTCCCCTGTATTCTCAATAAGTGCATGCATCGAAGACTGGAAGACTTAACAGTAGGACCCACAGTTACAAGTCTTCAACATCTGTGTGCCAAGTAGGGGACCACGCCTGAATAATGAGCCTTTGGGAGACACCCCAGGTCCAGACTATAGTGGTAAGATGAAGAGAGGTGTTGGGGAAGCTGTGGGCGGAGGGGGAGAAGCAATGGGGGTAGGTGGGAAGAAGGGAAGACATGGGGGGGCGGTCGACGGCTGCCACAGCACACCTGACAGAAGCAATATAAGGAGGGGTGCCTTTGGGCTCACAGATCGAGGGGTGCCATCCATCATGGGGGCTTTAACCTGAGGCATCATACCCGTACTGGAAAGGAGGGGGTCAGCTGACTTTCTCCTTTTTATTCCATCCCGGATCCCAGCCCAGGGGACAGTGCCTCCCAGGCACACCCAGAAGTTGTTCCCCTGGGCAATTCTAGGTCCGTCAGATTATGGGTACAGATCTTCACATGTGCACATACAGACAGACGGGCAGGCAAGGCCGTGACAGACAGAAGAAGAGCATGAAGCCAGGCGCTGAGTCATGTGTCCAGGACACAGACCCCAGGGAGTTCTGGGAAAGGACATGAGGGACGTCAGAAGTGCAGCTACCCTGAGATCACTGTGCTGTTTTCCTTCCCAGTGGAAGGCTGAGCGAAGTGACCGCTGGTCTTATCAACTGTGGCAGGGCAGCAAGGCCACTCCGAGGGGGCCCTTGGCCATGCATTGAGAGAGTTGGCCTTGCTTGTGTTAAGCCTTTCTGTGAGCTATTGTTGAGTCTTATTCAGGAAGCGGTTCACCCTGGGCCTGGGTGATTGGGTAACCTGTTGGGAGGGGTTGGAAAGTCAAGTCCTGTGTGGAGGAGCAGTTGCCTGGAAGGGTGGAGACAGGCCTTACTCATATTGGAGCCAGATCCAGGACCACTGTGTGTTGTTATAAGCCAGTTCACAGGGCTTTGCAGCCCACACTGGAACCAGAGACTAAACCCCACAGTTGAGAGACGGGTTCATCTAGAGCAGTGGCTGGGACTGTGGGCAGATGCATGTTGTATCCCATTGTGTACGAGGCCTGTGTAGGGCTCACAGACGTGAAGGAGAGCGGAGGAGACTTTCCTGAGTTCATGGTGGATTATTGTTTATATTCATTTGCTGAGGGCCGTGGGAGTATACAGCAGGTGACAATTACTAGTGTTTGACAAGTTGACCCCCAGATGTATACCTCCCTGATGTGGGGGGGCCCACCTGGTAAAGCTATGAGGTCACTGGCTGTGGAAACTACCCCACAGCTGTTCTTTTAGGGAGGTATAATGGTGGCATCTGAGAAAGTTACAGACAGAAAACAACCAGTTTCCACAGCTTCTTGCTCTTATAACTTAACCCATTTCTATTAATCTATATGTTGCCAAGTGGCTGTGGTGTTACCGGTCTGCTGGCGTCGTGTTGCTCCTTGGGTGGTGGGCTGGGGTCTCTCCCACTCCTTTTCTCCTCTCTCTCCAGTTGGAATGTCCCGCCTCATCTTATTCTGCCTTGCCATTGGCCAAAAAGCTGCATTTATCAACCAATTAGAGCAACACATATTCTCAACATACAGAAAGCACCCTGCCATTACACACCTCCCAATAATGCCATCCTATGGACCCATCAAGGGACTGATCCATGGGTCAGTTCAGAGCCCTTAGAGCGTCTGAAATCTCCTCACAGACAGGCATGAAGTGTGTTTCGGTAATCCATGAGGTGTTTCTTAATCCAGCCAACAATTAGCAGCAGCGTCACAAGTACATCTGTTCCTAGTGCTTAGCTGAGAAGTCTTCAAAGTTCCGTGAGTCCCACATGCGTCATGTGGGACAGATTTGTAGTAAAGTGCCTACTGCAGAAACGCGAGGACCTGAACTCAGACCCCCAGCACCCACTTAAAAGCTGGACGCAGTGGCAAATGCATCTCTAATCCCAGTGTTGGGGGAGGGTGGAGACCGGTGGACCCCAGCAGCTCACTGGCAGTCAGCCTAGCCAAGTGGATGAGCCCCGTGTTCAGTGAGAGACCCCAGCTCAAAAAATAGGGTGGAGAGTGATTCAGGGGGACCTTCCACTCCAGACTCTATCCACAGGTACATACACACCTGCACACATGTCTACACACCCACAGGAACAAGTGCACATGTGTACACACACACACACACACATACACACACACACACACATATACACACACACACACACACATACACACACATTTATTTTGTGTCCTCAGGAGACAGTCATGGCAGATGCATGTTCTGTGATGTAAACTTTTCACTATATGGTAATTTCTATTTCAGCAAAATATCCCCTGTCTGTGTATTCTCAGCAGAATATTGGTATCAGCAGCTTCATAAGTGTTGGTCGAGTTAATGGACCAATAACTATTGATTTGCAATACAGAAATCTGTGTGTGCTTCTTGTATAAAGAGTGACATTTGATCCAGGTCTGGAAAAGCAGTCCGCAGGAGCAAGGTGGAGGTAGGCCAAGCATGTCACAAGTTACTGATGAAGCCTAAGAAACGCCCTGGGCTTCTGCCTGTAGCTGCCCCGAAGGCGCATGGAGAAGTGTAGAGCGACTGAGGAGGTTGAAACCGAAGTGGGTCGGGTTATGGCTGCCAGTGACCAGGGTTTAGACTTTCCTTAGAAAGTACTGGATGGAGTTTGTAAGGGGCCATCCCAGAGCACACTTCCAGAAACCACTTCTGATGGCAGTGTGACGCTCAAATTGGAGAAGTTGTGGGGTCAATGTAGGAGTTCAGCTTTTAGAACCCAAAGAAAGCCACACAGCAGTCAAGATGGGAAAGAGGCCAGGGGGCTCTTGGTCATCTGAGATGCTGAGCAGGAGTTGTAGAATTCCCTTGGCCAAGTCTTTGCCAGAGAGAGGCCTTGGAGTGCTGGCCTCTGCTGTGAATTCTGGGCTGTGGGGTTTGGCTGGAAGGGATGTAGGAAATCGGAGGGGGCTAATGGCAGCTCCACAGCATCTTACATGTAGTCCAAGTGGTATGGTTGGCATGGTGATCATGTCGAAGATGCGGGTCTCTAGGGACCTTAATTACTTCCTTTGTAAAATAATTCTTCAGTTCCTGTTCTGCTGGCAGTATGTGGCTGTCAGTGAAGGCAGAGGGACTTTAGAAAAGCCAAGTGCTTGTGAAAGCCCAACTGGCCCCCTCCTGTTAGCATCCCGCTCAGGACAGACGCCCTGCCCCAGCAGAGGGTAGAGACCTCACCGTTTCCTGTTTAGCCATTACTGCTCGTATTCTCCAGGTATGGGTTCCAGGGAGACAAAGCCGCCAGCTGAGTGGTGTTAACCTTTTCTTCCTTTCTCACTGCTGGGAAAGTAGGTCATGGTGTTGGAGGAGCATCTGCCAGGCCACAGCCTACCCCTAAAACGACAGAAGGGGTTTTCTACCAGATCCCAGAGGTGTGAACACAGATTCCTCACTTGAATTTTTTTTTTTTTTAAATCTTGCTTTGAAGGAAAATGTTCTTATAGTAAGTCTTAATAAGTTCATCTGTGGGTGGGCTGCAGAAGATGTAGTCTGGGTGAGGTGGGGCCCTTTCTATTTCCTGATATTAGTCATTGAAGGAAAACTCCCACTTAGTAATTAAAAATAATACCGAACACCTGCTTAGCACTCTTAAGTGCTGTGTTTATTCATGTCCAAATGTCAGAAGCCAAATCTACGATGCTATACACTAGTGAAAACAGGGGTAGGGGCCAGCCAAGGAGAGGGGAGCCTTTGTTTAGGGAACGGCTTGTAGTGATGAGCTATTTCTGCTTTTTCATGCTTGACACTGGGGAGCCATGAGTCTGACAAACATGAGTTCTGGTCGTACGCAGAGCAGCTCCCGCAATCCGCTCTCAGGAACTAGAATGATAATTACTCCTCAAGTTGAGGGAGGCTGGTGACACCCTCACAGCCTGACCCAGAGAAGTGTAGAGTCCTGGAAGGACTGGCCGGATCGCGCCCTCAGATCCTGGTGTTGCTCTCTGTCAGACCTCGGTGCCATTGACTTCGTTTCCATATGGAGCTCTCGCAGCTCCTACTTAGGCTGCTCCGTTTAAACATAGCCCTTGCCGCTTCCGCCCCAGCCCCACCGATGGCAGCAGAATTCTAGCTGCAATCCTCTCCGTCTGCCCCAGGCCCCTCCTTCCTTCCTTCTGCCTGCTGGCCTTGAACTCAAGACCTGGCTCCTGCCTCCCCCGTTGTTAGGGTGACAGTCAGGTCACTACTCTGGCTTTCCTCGTCTCTTGAAGCCAGTGATTTCCCTTTCTAAAAAGGTCTTTGATGTCAGTGTGAATCTGTACTCTTCGTTGCCTCCTAAATAAAACCAAACTCCCTTTGGGTTTCTGTGCTCTTTGACCTCTGGCTAAATAAACTCTTCCCTTTATTTCATTTCCCATGACTCTTTCCTCACTCACACCAGGCACTGGGCATCTTGACTGAAGACACAAAAGGCAGGCGGGATTGCCTTCCTGCCCGGCTCTGTACGTAGTGTTGATTCTGTCTAGAAATGCACACAGACATGAATGAGCGTGCAGTATTGGTCGTGAGAGCTGGGAGCTACGTCTTCTTCTGAAGGATGACCAAGAAGATTCAGGTCTTGGCACATCCCCTCTTCCTTCCTTTGCTCTTACTGTTGGGCGGGGAATTGAACCCAGGACCTGGACCTAGCTAGCTAGTGCGCTGCTCCCCATCTCTGCTGTCCTCTGTCAGGACGCAGTGAAACGGTAATTGCCTCCGTGTGTTCCAGTGGGGCTGGCAGCAGGGCGTTTGTCTTTTGGGAAGGTGTCACTGTGTCGTGGCCCCTGGGGAAGGACAGGAAGGTGACAGTCAGTAGCACCGCCTGTTTTTCTGTGTCTGAGGACCCTGCTTTTGCTGTCACTGGTCTGCACTGTCTGGACTTCTCTGTTTACTTAGATGGGATAAACTCATTGTGCTTCCGAGAGGACCTGTCTTGGGAAACCCTGCATCTCTCCAGAACCCCCACCGTCTTCAAAGAGTCCTTGTGTTTGTGTGGTTTCCTTCACATGGGTTTTCTTTTTTTCTTTCCTCCCCCCCCCCCCCCCCCGCCCCCGCCCCTCCGTTTTTTTGAGACAGGGTTTCTCTGTGTAGCTTTGGTGCCTGTCCCGGAACTCACTCTGTAGACCAGGCTGGCCTCAAACTCAGAGATCTGCCTGCCTCTGCCTCCCAAGTGCTGCGATCAAAGGTGTGCACCACCGCCACTGCCGCCCGCCGCCGCCACCCGCCACCACCTGGCTACCTGGGTTTTCTTGAAGTGTAACCAGGTGCTTCCGGGACGTTTAGACGAATTCTGTCTTACTTGGTCTTCACAGTGGAATCTAGTGTGTTGAGATGCTCTGCCTCCTCAAGAGAACTCAAAGTGGCGCACGCCTTTAATCCCAGCAGAGGCAGAGGCAGGCAGATCTCTGTGAGTTCAAGGCCAGCCTGGTCTACAAAGCCAGTTCCAGGACAGCCAGGTCTACACAGAGAAACCCTGTCTGGAAAAAAAAAAATAACAACAACAAAAACAAGACAGGAGAAGAGGGAAAGGATGGGCTAACAACAGAACACCGGGGGCTGACGCGGCATCCACGGCGCTTGCTGGACTCCTGCGCCAGATCATCTCTCTTAAGGCGGGAAGCGTCCCTCTCCCAGAAGTCCTGGTGGTCTTCTCTACCTTGCCTCCAGGTCACAGGTCACACTTGGCTTTCTTTGTCCTTCAAGTCTCAGAAGCACAGGAGGAGGGTTAGGTCAGCTAGCTCCCCTAGGAAATGTCTCCTTATATACTAATTGCTTCTTAAGGCACCAGCCATGAAGAGCATGCCTGCTTTCTTCAGCCTTCATTCGCAAGGGTAAGACATCAAACAGACAAAAAAATGCATCAAAAGCATTTAGCAATAAGGGAGTAAAAGTGTTTTCTTTCGCTTTGTTTTGTTTTTAAACCTTTTCATCTGTTCACTGTGTGTGTGTGTGTGTGTGTGTGTGTGTGTGCGCGCGCGCGCGGGGGTGGGTGCACACACCTACATGCCATGACATGAGTGTGAGGTCAGAGGATAGCTCCATCATGTGGCTTCTTTCTGGAGATCACACTCGGGTTAGCGGAGTTGGCAGCAAGCTCCCTTACCCACGGAGCCGGCTTACAGGCCCTTGTTTTGTTGTGTATCTCGGGAACCTAATATGTAACCGAGGGTAACCCTGGCCATCTAATCCCCCTGTCTATGTCTGCAGAGTTTCGGGATTACAGACTTGTGCCACCATGCCTGCTCTATTTACTCAGCAAAGACCCAACCTCGGGCCTCATGCATGCTTGGCAAGCACTCGGTACCAATAACTCCATCCCTAGTCCTCTGTGGCTCTTACTTTGAAACATGGTGTATTTACAGCCCATAAAATGACGTGTATGCAGCCTCCTTAACAAAAGGGAAATACATTTGAGATTGACCAGGTCAAATACTAATAAGTATACATGGCACAACTTTTATTGTGAAACGAAAACTACTCATTTATTCATAGCAGAAAGTAGGATAACCTTTCTCTCCCCCAAACCTGTAATTCTAGACAAATCATGAAGGAAACATTAGACAAATCCCAGTGGAAGGCCATCCAACAAAATACCTGTCCAGTACTCCTCAAAACTGTGAAGGTTGTCAAACAAGGAAAGCTGAGAAACAGTGGGACCCAAGAGGAAGCTCAGAAGAAGGCACTAGTGAATGTAAGGAACCTTGTATGGGATCCTGAATAGAGAGTACCCCTAGGAAATCTGCAGAGCGTGGATGTTAGTGTGCCATGACTGTTAGTCTTGGATGCATTTTGACAAACATGCCACAATGATCTAAGACCTTAATAATAGGGGGAACTGGTTATGAGGTAAATTGTAATCCTTGGTGATACTCATAACTTTCCTATAGACCTAAAACTACATTATATTTTCTTAAATGTTTATTTTAATTAAGAGGCTTCAGAAGCTGGGTGTAGTGGCTCACAGCAAAAGGGAGAAACTGAGGCAGGAGGATTATGCACTTAAGGCCAACCTTGTCTACTTAGTGAGACCTTTCCTCCATCTCCTTGAACCCCTTTCTCAACTACCTTCACCCCAGATGCTCCAAGGGCATTGTGGGAGGAGGTTCGCCACACCCTCGTCACCAGGCCTGGGGCCTTCGGTGTTGCAAGGACTTGTGTTGATGAACACTCTTAACTCTATAGCTGAGTCACCAAGAGCTGGATCAACTCCACCCTAGAGCCAACCATTCAACTCAGGACAGTTCTCTTTTTCTGTCTAGAGCCAAGGTTTTGGTATTTATAGCCCCAGGCTCTGTACTCTCATCTTTTCCTTACATCCTTTGGCCTGGAATCCCAGAAGCCAAATGGAGGTCTGAGTCAGCCTCCTCATCTCCTAGATCTCTGTTCAGAATTTCCAGGCCTGGCTCAGGTGCATCCATTATTTAAATGTTTAGTTTTGAAATATTTCTAGACTTAAGGAGAAGTCACACAAACGATGCATGGAATTCTCAGAGGCTCTTTTACCCGGCTGCTCCTCAGGTTAATGTCATGTGTGTCACACGAAGGAGGAAGTGGAAAGTCGAGTTTGTACCCACTATTGACCCATCAGGAGACCTTTCACTTCAAATGCAGATCGCACGGAGCCCTTAACCTCCAATCCTAATCGTTGCTCAGATTCTCTTGAAGTGAAAGCCTGCTGGCCAGCAAGTTATTTTGTACCATTTCAGTTTTGGCATTCTGGTGTTTTCCTGTGATTGGATTGAGGCTGTGCATTTTTAGCTAGGAGACCACAGAAATGACATTCTCTTCTCTGTCTCTCATGTTAAGATCCGTAGGTAGCTGTAGTGTTGATGCATCTTGTCACCGGGGACGGCAAATAACAGTGTCTGTGCTCACGGTAGGGTCTACCAGTCCACTGTAAAATTGCTGTTTTCCTTCCACAATAATGTGGTGAAGAAGTACTGTGAGTCTAGGCTGGTGTCTTGTTCGCCATCATCCTTCTGCTGACTGATTTTTAGCATCTAGCCATGAAGCCTGCCTTCAACAATTACCTCAACACTGTTTGCCTGATGGTGAATTTTGTATTTTCACCATTCTATTTTCATGTGTTAATTGGAAGGTTTTGCCAGGAAACAACTGATGGAGAAATCTCTTGTTAATAGTCATAATAGCAGTAATATCGATTATAATTATCATAGTACCCAACATTATTCTTGCAATGTGTCTAATGCTGAGCTAATATCCTGCTGTTCATCAAACCCTCTGAATCAGCTGTTTCTGGACAGGCATTCTAGCCTGTCCTCAGGGCTTGCAGAACCCTGTTCCTGGAACATAATTTGCCCTTCCACTTACTCTCCCTGGCCTGTGTTCTCACTCCTACAGTGGACCTTTGACCTTTGGTCTCTTCACTTGCACCTCCCTGTAATGCCTATTATCTAAGAAGTATGCCAAGACTGCCCTTGAACAAAATAACTTCTTGTTCGGGTCTTGACCACCCTGGCTTATCATCTCCAGCCCAGCATTAGTCATGTGGTCCTGGCCCATGATGCTAAGAGCTCTGGGTTCTCTTCACTAGTTAAGCCAGGCAGCCTGTACTCCATCTCTTTACTCCTCCTTACACACAGGCCAGCAGGGTGTGATGGCACACACCTTTAATCCTAGCACTTGGAAGGCAGAGGCAGGAGGATCGCTGCACTAGAGGCCTGCCTGGTCTAAATTGCAAGTTCCAGGGCTATGTAGAGACTGTTGTTTTGTTTCGTTTTGTTTTTAAAGGTGAATTACACATAGACTTAGGCACTGTCATAGATGCTAAGATATACTATGAACAAAATAGAAAGAGTCTAAAACATTGCACTAGGGTGGAGACCAGTTGGGAAAGGCCTCCGTGGGAAGATGGCCGTCAACGGAGGCTGTGGTCAAAGGGGGCAGTGAGAGGATCTGGGGATGAGGTCCTGTAGAGGGAACCATTACTGAGCTCCCAAGGCGCGTGGGCTTTACTCACTTAAAGAACAGAAGGGCTTTCCGTGACCTAGAGTGTGGTTGTAACATCCAGGTACTTGTACAAATACACACAAAGCTTTTGACCCCAGAAAATGTCTAATTTTATGCTTCAAATTTGACCTAGTTTTCTCAGATAGCTGGGAAAAAAAGAGCCAGAACTGGGGAGGGGGCGGGGAATTAGCACATTCCCCTAGAAACAAAGTATCAACCTGCAAACAGAGAAGGAAGACACTGGAAATGCTGTGCCCAGGGTTGGTGAGCCATCCAGTCCCCGGAAGTGTGTCTTTCCCTGGAGTAGACTCGAGAATGCTCTGCAGTAGAAAACACATCATCTGTGTTGTGATAGGTCATGCGTTACCATTTTCGATGCTGTAACATCTGATATGAAATGTTGCCCTGGATCTGTTCTTGGTCTTTGGACTTAAGACTTTGTTGTTCCGGACTTAGTGGGAGATGATAGAAAGTAACCATTCAGGAGGTGTATTTGTGAAGGAATGTCATGTTTGGATCCTTCTGCTTTGGTACTTGCAAAGAATTAGTGTTGTGAGTTGTTGACGATTTTCTGAATAAGCTCAACCTCTTGTTGGGATAATACATTCTAGAAACAGAGGGCTCCTGTTCTTGTTTGTGTTCTACATAAAATGCCTTTGTTGAAGTCTAAAGCCCAGTGCCCTGGTATTAGGAGAAGGGGCTCTGCCCTCACAGGTAGGACGGATACTCAAAGAACTCCTGCCCTTTCCTGCCGTGCAGGGGTACAGCCAGGAAGAGGTCCTCACCAGAGTCCAACCCCGCCATCATCCTGACCTCCGACTCTGGCCTTTAGGACTGTGAGGGACAAATGTTTGTTGGGTTAGGCCACCCAGACTGTATAATGTGCTGCTGTAGCTCCTATCTCCTTGTCATCGTTCACTTTTCTGTCGTCTCAGAGGGAGCCAAGTGCACGCTTGGCACCAGCAGAGGCAGGAGGGATGAGAGGAAATGCTTGGAAGGCATCTAGGATGAGCAGAGGATGTTCAGTTCTTGTTTGTCTCCTGAGTGTCAACCTTCAGAACACAGGAAGTCCAGAGCACCCTTTCTCTAAGCATTATTTTAGACAGATGAGCTATCTTTGAATTCTTTAGGAATTTTAGACAAACCCATATTCTATTGGATTTAGAAAAATTATTAGGGTCAGTGCTTGTGACATGGCTGAGCCAGGGGTGACTGGCTCATGCCTATAATCCTCACACTCGAGAAACTAAGGCAAGAGGATCATGAGGTCAGTGCCAGCCTGGGCTACTATGTAAATCCTAGGACAGCCTGGGCTACAGATTAAGACACTGTCTTAATGGAGCCAAACCAGTTAGTTAGTAACAACAGCAAGAAAAAGAATTAGCTAAAAATGAATTGAGAACAAACAAAGGAAATCAAGGAGAAATTGTTAATGTGCATTTCCAGCATAGTATAAAGTAAGTGGAATTATATAAAAATTAATGGTATCATATATTTACAATTTGTGTGTGAGTTGTAAAATATATTCATAAAAGCAATCTAAGTAATCACTCAAATGATTGCATCTTGCCTCCCTCTGGGTACCGATATATATATATTATATATCCAATATATATATATATATATATATATATATATATATATATATCGACTTATATTGCTTACAAACTGTATGGCCGTGGCAGGCTTCTTGCTAACTGTTCTTATATCTTAAATTAACCCATTTCTATAATTCTATACCTTGCCACGTGGCTCATGACTTACCAGCATCTTCACATGATGCTTGTCATGGCGGCGGCTGGCAGTGTCTCTCTCCCACTCAGCCTTCCACTTCCCAGAATTCTCCTCTCTCCTTGTCCCGCCTATACTTCCTGCCTGGCCACTGGCCAATCAGTGTTTTATTTATACAGAAGGATATCCACAGCAGGTAAGCTATTCACTTAAATGGTGTGAGAGGTCCTTCCTGTCAAGGCCAGAAAAGGAAAACATTGTATTCCTAGCAACAGGTGTCCTTACATTGTCAGCCTTGGCACCTAGGTGTGCCTATAGATCCCCCCCCCCCCCCCCCCCCCCGCCCGGCCATGCACTCAGCTCTTAGTGAGCAAACAGTTTCAGAGTCTGTGTGCTTGCCTGGGCATGGAGGTGTGCTGGGTAACTAAGAAATAACATGATAGACTGATCCTATAGTGATCATGTTTGAGAAACAATTATATTTTAAAAGTATAACAATTTGCTTAGAGGACATAGTGAGTTTTTATATTGCAGCCAAAAGAAAGGAAGGATTAATATACCCATAGACTATACCATGACCTCTGAGCTGGTGTTTAAGTGTTTTTCTTATTTTAAGACCTGGCAGAGTCGTTGTCTTCAACTGATTGAGTAAGCAAATGACTTCCCATGGTTTGTTAGATGCCCCGAGCCCCTCACCACACCCATCCCACCCCAGCATCTGCCTACATTTAAGGCAAGTGGCTCTGAGCAGGCTCTGAAAAGGGTATAAATGTAGGTGTGATGGAATTGTGCATAAAGACTGTCCCTACTCATTCCTTTCCAGCTTATTTTTAGTTTCTAGTTTTCTATGTGAACAGATTTTACTTATATAATTCTAACTATAAAGTTTGTATATCTACGAATTCCTATTTATAGATGACACAGTTTGTTTTATGTAGCAGTTGGGCTTCTGAAAAGCTGGTGAGACCTTGAACTTTTGTAGCTAAATTATTTTTAGATATCTCGGAAGAGCACTCCATAAGTGAATAATCACACCTTATTCTTTCTGGTTCTAGCAATCTCTTTATTGTGCTTTTTTTTCTTTTTCTTTTAAAGCAGTATGCGTCTGTGTATACTTTGTAAAGCTCAGGACAGAATGTCTTCAAGTCTGGTACTCACTCAGCTTTATGGATGTCACTTGCCTATGGGAAATCCCAGATGATGTACTGGCAGATCTGTGTTAAACATATTTCATAGTGTAGACATTAGATCTCCAAGTGAGTGTTGAAAACACTACTATATACTGTGTTCTTAACAATGTAATCTCACTGTAGCTTACAAATACCTTCCTCTAAAGGGGCCGGCCTGTGCATGACTGTGCTAGTCAGCTTTGTGTGGCTGTGATGAAAGACACTACATGGTCAACTTCTGGAGAAAAGCGACTTCAGAGGTTTCTGACAACTGGTGTTTGACCTTGTTGTGTTGGACCAGTGGCAGTTTACATGTACATGTACATGCATGTACCTGCACAGAGATGCCCGTTTGCCTCTGCTGTGACAGCAAAAGAGAGGAAGCAAAGGCAGAAGCCGCAGTGATTCCTTTACAGGAGTGCCTCGAGGGACCTCATTTCCTTCTGCTAGGCTCAACCCCTAAAGGTCAGTCTCCCTCCATCAGTACAGCTGAGGACACATGGGTCTTGGGGTGAGGGTGCATTTAGATCTAAATTAAAAGAATGAGTTTTAGATTTCCAGACTACCTGCTCTGCCTAGCCCCTGCCCCCAAATCCATGTCTCAAGTGGTCTGTTAGAAATGTGTGGCCATTTCTAACAGAAATGGTAAAATTTCAGGGCCTAAGACAGAGGTCAGGATGTGGGAATAGGTTAGTATAAGACAACTCCCCTGTAGGCGAGGAGAAGGCAGGGAGGACGGCTTGGGAGATACAAGATAACCATGAAGATGGGGGTCAGAAAGAGACCATAGAAATCCTGTGGTCTAGAGCTACTGAGATGGCTCCACTGTTAAGAGCAGTTGTGCCCAAGCTTTATGACCTGAGTTCAGTCTCTAGGAGCTACCTGGTAAAAGGGATGAATTAGTTCCCACTAGTTGTCCTCTGACCGTTACATGTATCTTGCACACCTGTAAATGCGCACACACACACACACACACACACACACACACACACACACACTAAAAATAATAAAGAGGTTTTGTTTGTTTTAGAAAGAAATCATGTCATGTAATGCATCACCTTATAGAGAGGGGGCAGAGATCCACACTGGTGTGTGCCTGGCCACCCTGTTTCCTGTCTATCCAGGGCCACGCATGAGCTTGTCACTGAGCAGGATCTAGAATGTAGGGCGGGGACTTTTGATGCATTTATTAGTACACGCCCTGGGGCTTCGAAAGAGAAGGTAGGAGACTCAGGGTGTGAGGATGCCCAGGCCAGGGAGAGGAGAATCAAATTTTCCAGCCCTGAAGGACGCTGCACAGGCAGGAAATTGCCATACCATGCTAATGATGGGGATTACCACCACCACTTAATGAATACTTGCTGTAAACTAGAAGGTGGGCTGGGTACTTTACTGTAGCATGTCATTTCTACAAAGGCTCTGACGACGGGAGATGTGCTGCTTCTGTTTTGTGGGTTTTTTGTTTTGTTTTTCAGAGGAGGGTGCTAATCGGGGTTAATGGATTTGCTCAGAGTTACCTGGTTTGCCTCTGTCCGCCTTAGCTGTCTCTCTCTGGGTTTCTGTGGTGTCGTGTTGTCAAGCCCAAACCACAGGCGGCAGGGCTGTGCAAACAGCAGAGGTGGGGACTGGGATGAGGCAGCCAGTGTTGGCCAGGTGCAGCCGAGGAGAGCTCTGCCACCGCGTCCCCATCAGGCTGTCTCTCCTGGCACACGCAATAACAAAAGGAGTTCCCACCAACTTCCGTAGCTGTCCCCGAGGAACATAAAGATGTCTCTCCAATGTGGCTGTACTCTGATTTTTGGTTCAGGGCCTACGGGCAACTGATATTGGCAGGGAAAATCCTGGGCTCCTAAAAACTGTTGAAATTTTAACATGAGCTAGCAAGTGGCCTTGGTACAAAGCCGTCACTGTAGCAAAATCCACTGATACTCTGGAAGGGAGACCATTCCAAACATTTACTAAATCTGAAGCAGAGGAGAATTTGGGGTCTAGGGTAGTGTGCTTGCCCAGCATACAAGAAGCCTCAGGTTCCATTTCTGGTACCATATGCATCAGACTGGTGGTACACGCCTGTAATTCCAGCGTTCCCTCAGGAGTCAAAGGCCGGGGGAATCTTCCCTGGCTGCATGGGGGAAGTCTGGAGGGATGGGGTGGGGAGGGAGGAAGCAAGACTATGAATCTGGGGGTAGGATTGTGCCTACTAACGAGAAGTGGGGGGAGCTAAGCCTTATTCATTGAGCTTCTTGGAGTATTCTAAATATTTCCCAGTTCTCACAAACTACAAAGAAAACAGACTCACTTCCTGTGGGCCAGGGGACGAGAGTGAAGCTGAATCTGGCAGCTCATTTGCTGTGGGTCATGCAGGCAGTAAATGCATTCAGACCTGGGCACCCCGAACCCAGAGTCCAGCAGAAGAAGAATCAGATTCAGTCTCTGGCTCCAGGAACCCACCAGAACATGGTGTACAGAGATTAATGACCCCGGGGCACTTTATCGTTCCTTAAATGAAAAAAATTACTTTTAATAAATAACTATCCTGAGATAAGATTTTTTTTTTATGCCATCGTGTCCACCTGTTCTAAGCACACAGCTCCTAAGAGCCTTTAAGGCAGCCAGCTTCCTGTGGTTGAAAATGTCTGTAGAGGCTGGACCGTCTCCCAGACAGAGGAACGGACTGCAGCACATCATGTGACTTATCTCTAGGGGCTTCCATTTCTGAGGTCTTTGCTTAAGTGCCTTAAACCCAGCACACATAAGGCGTCAGGGGCTTAGAGCTGCACTTCTCGGCTTAACTTTTAATCAGCCAGGTGAATGTGTGTGTGTGTGTGTGTGTGTGTGTGTGTGTGTGTGTGTGTGTGTTCATCTGAGGCTTCACTTGTGGCTGCGTAGAATTGTGGAGGAGCGGTTGAACAGCTTCTGTGCCCATGCACCAACCAACCCTAGGCTAAACAGGCAGCGCCTCTTGGGTGAGGCCTAGTGTTGGGTGGTCTTGGGGTGCAGCTTCCCCCAAAGCTACTTTCCTAGGCTGAAGAGTTCAGATAGTCCGGAGGGTTGTGGAGGGCCAAAGATGCACGCTAGCCCTGTTCTGCCAGTTGAACCCTTTGCCATTTCTATGGGCCCCCGTGGGGAATCAGCCACATCCAAGTTCCGTCTAGTCTGGCAGCTGCTGTGGGTGTCCCGTGTCCAACCCTTTCAAGATGTCCCATGCAGTGTTGGCAGAGAGCCAGAAAGTTTGTTTCGTGACCTTATAACCAGATAAACTCTGTTTGGATCCAGTTCGGTTTTGACCAGACAATTCTGCTGAGCTTTAGGGCTGAAAGGCCCCCGGGAAAAGAATGAATGTAAACTCCGTCTCTGCCCTCATCAGCGCTCTGCTTGTAGAACAGCGAGCCCACCGCTGTCAGAAAGTCCCGCATGCTTGTTTTTCTTGTGCGAGTCTCCGTATGTCTGTATCAGAGCATCAGTGCCCTCTCTCTTCCCTCCGTGTACACTGCCAGAGACAGCTGATTGTTGCACGAATCTTAAAAGGTCTTATTAATAAAAAACAAACCTGAAGCCGGGTATTGGGGTGATTGCTGGAAGATCAGAGAAGCAGAACAAGCCACAGCTTCCTCACCTCGCCAGTTCCTCAGCTGATCCTGTTTCCTCAGACTAGAAGCCTCTGAGTCCTCATCCAGATGGATCTCAGCTGAACTGCTGCTAAAAAGCCTAAAAGCTTAACCAGCTCTAGTTCCTGGTCCTCACGCCTTAAATACCTTTCTGCCTTCTGCTATCACTTCCTGGGATTAAAGGTGTGTGTCACCATGCCTGGCTGTTTCCAGTGTGGCCTTGAACGTAGATAGATCTCTGCCTCTGGAATGCTAGGATGAAAGGTGTGTGTGTGTCACCATTTTCTGGTCTCTATGTCTATCTAGCGGCTGTTCTGTTTTCTGACCCCAGATAAGTTTATTAGGGTGCACAGTATCACCACAACATTGATGATATGGCCATCCAGTAAAAAATCTGGTGTCAGAACTGATAGCCTGGGGGTCCTGCAAAACCCCTCCGAGTTTCTTACTCCATAAAGTGAAACGAATTTCCAGCTTACATTGTCACTGTAGAAATTCAACCAAGACAACAAGAAAGAGCTGAGGGTGTGGTTCAGGTGGTGGAGTGTTTGCTCAGCGTACACTAGGCCCTGGGTTCAATCCCTAGTTCCGCATAAGCCTGTGGTGGTAGTGCACCCTGTAATCCTGGCATTTAGGAAGTGGAGGCAGGAGGATCAGAAGTTCAAAGTCATTCTTGGATACACAGTGAGTTCCAGGCCAGCCTGAGATACATGAGACCCTGTCTTTAAAATTAAATCCAGCTAACTAACGTGTATGTGTGATAATGCCTTACCATTACATATTTATTCTATGTGCTAGGCAATGTACTAGACCCTGGGAAAGCAAACATGAATGTCATGACCCTGGAGAAGTTAAGTTTAGTGAAAACCAAGCAATTGTAAAGACAAGTGAGGAAGGAAGGGGGCGGAAGTGCACTTGATGGTCTGGGAGCATCAAAGAAGGGTAGAAGGACAGAGGTGCTGGTCTAGAGATTGGGGTGCTTCCCATGGGCACTGGTGGCAGTAAGGGGACAGATGGGCAGACGCTGGTAGAAGAGGACCTGGGGACACTTGGACCCTTTGTCCAGCCCTTTCTTTCACTTGGGAGAAGTGTTTTTATTTTGGGATTGGGTAGAACTCGGTGGATAAGAAAAGCAAATGGGTGCTGCACAGTCACCTGTTTTGTCTGCCTAATTCTGTGTAGGTGTCTCGACAAAGAAGAGGAATGAGGTGAATGATCATATAGTATAGATATCCTCTGTGGAGCCTCATGTGCATGTTTTGTGAAGGTCCCGATTCTGCACCGCAAAACCACAGTGCTGGTGCAGAACTGTCCTTAGGCGGTTGGGGGAGGCAGGCACGCACGCACGCACGCACGCACGCACACACACACACACATGAATACACACACACACACACACACACACACACACACACACACACACACACGAATACACACATAAACACCATATGCACAGGGAAACAGTGTGATAGCCAGGGTGTTACGACTGCCTTCTGGTTCTGTCCGCACGTGGCGTTGGCCAGCAGTCTGCAGGGCCTTCCCTTGGCTGTCTGAGTCCTGGTGTTGGTTGGCTGTCTCCCCTGCCCTGTACATGTAAAGGGGTGTGCTCAGTGGAAAGAGCTCCACCCGGGGAACCAGGAAGGCCAGTTTCAGTTCCTGCTTGCCGCTTAACCGGCAGCTGGGCCTTGCATCAGCCCTCATCACCGGACCATGGTTTCCTATAAAAGAAGATCCACTTCCGGTCCCGTGTGAAGCCTTCCAGTGCCTCTTGATGGCTTCTCAGCCCGCGCCACTGCTGACCCCAGCTGCTCTGACCACTGCCCCATCCACCCCCTGGTTCCCACTGCTTCCCTTTGCACTTGGCCCGCCCTTTTCTTTCATGCCAAGCCCCTGTGGGTCTGGAGGGACTCCTTGGTGCCAAGCTGGGTTACCAGATAGACAGAGTAAACATGGCTTAAGGTCACCTGGAAAGCCCAGCCACCACCAGAAAATGTTTGTAAAAGAATTCGATACTCCCTGCTTCAAGCAAAACATCCTGGCTGTCGTCTTAGGCTTGTTCCGTGGCTCGCTGGGTCACTGAGTTCCTGTTTGGAGGAATACAATATGATCTTGTTGGCACTTGGGCCTCCATTTTCTTCCCCTCGGTGTCTTGGACTTGACGCTTTCACCAAGGCCACATAGACTTTGGTACAAACCAGCATGGCCACGGGCGTCTCTGTCTCCTCGCTGGTGTACTCGAGACCTTCGCCAAGTCCTCAGCTTTGCCTTTGAGCACCGTGCTGGGGCAGAACAGGAGAGAGGTGGCAGCTGTCCAGCCTGAAATCCTCCCCCGAGCTCATAAGTGAGTTGAGGCCCAAGTTTCCTCTACAGTAAATAAAAGCATTCCAAGGTGTGCTGCAGGTTTCCAAGGCAGAGCGTTCTGGGGAAGCGGCCCACAGGGGCGGTGGTGGGGAACTTACTAGTTAACCAAGTGTGCAGATCCGGTGGATTGGGGACTTGATTTCTAAGCTTGGAAATCTGTGTACTGTGGGCTGCTACTCCTTCTCAGAGTTGCCCCAAACCAGTTTAGCCCAAGCTCAGGCATTCTCTTTGTGTCTCCATATCTCTCCAGTCCTGGTGCGGGTCTTGGCGGTGTGGCTGGCTCCCTTGATAAGCTACTGTGGCTGCTAAGGAATGAGTCGGTTGTGGTCCAGGGGGTCCAGAATAAAGGACTTTTTCTAGAGCTTTGTTGTGGCTGTCTAGGGGAACAGTTAGCATACGTCCTTAGTGTTAATATTCTGATCCCACCCCCTGGGGCCGCCCGCCATGACATAGAAGCCTCTTCTAAGGAGAAACTCTGCCTCTTTCTCCCTCCCTCCCTCCACTTCCAGGAGGTGTGCACTCCTCAACCTCCCTCTCGCTCTTTCTCTCTCTTTCTCTCTCTTTTCTCTCTCTCTCTCTCTCTCTCTCTCTCTCTCTCTCTCTCTCTCTCTCTCTCTTCTTTCCTATCTTCTCTCTTTCTCTATTATAATAAACCATTTCCACGCGGATGCAGCTTCTGGGTTGTGAATGTCCACCCACCACCATTCTAGCGTGGAGTGGGTCACCCACCAGTCCACCGCTGCATCTGCCCAGCATGCCAGCATGTTTCCCTGCACACGCTGGATACCCTCGGGGTCCCCCGTGTAATAAATCATAACACTTAGTAGCCCCAAGTCCATATTTCCACAGTGTAGTGAAGTGTATGTTATCACTGTCAAAGTCATGTGGTGCTTTTGTGCTGGCACTGAGTTACCTGTGCACATGTCTGGTCTTAGTAAATCTTTACACTCACTGTTGTCTGCTTTATTGATACAAAAAGACAGGGACAGAGTTGGTAAGTAACCTAACTTAAGCTTCACAGCTTCTAAATGGCAGATCCGGGATTCTTTCTTGGACAGTGTATTTGTTTCCTGACTCTACTGACCTCAGAGAAGAGGAAGCGAAGTTGGGGGTGGAAGCTTGGACAGCACTAAGAGGCATTTTTCAAATCACCCCTAACCCCGGAATCATCTGGAGTTTATGCTGGCTCCAGGTGATTTCATTTGGTTCTCGCCGGCATGCTTCCCGGACCCTCTCTGTCACTGCTGCAGTGACCAGGTCTGGGCACCTGCACAGTAGAACTGTAGGGACAGATGTGCACACTGAAGAATCATGACTTCAGCAGAGAGCACTTGCTTTTATTGTCGGAAGACCCGGGTCTGCATCTCAGGACCACTTCTGTTCACTGCTGCGTTCTCCCTTCACACTGACTTGACAGGGACCTTGTGGGGTTTAAGGGTAAAATAAGACAGTGGCGTCCTGAAATGACGGTCAGCTTGCGGTCTGGCTTCTACCTGTAGCTGCCTTTTTTGTTGATTGAAGTTTTAAGATAACTCATTTGAAAAGAGTGGTAGTTTATCTCCTCCACTCCAGGAAATAGCGCTTCTACCTCAAATCCTCCTCTGTCATGTGATTGGGTTGTTAGATTCATTGTTTAAGCATTTGCTCACAGGGCTGGAGAGATGTCGCAGCCATTAGGAGCACTGGCTGCTTTTCTGGAGGACCTAGGTTCAATTCCCAGCACCCACGTGACAGCTCACGACTGTCTGTAGCTCCAGTTCCAGGCAAGTGGATGGCCTCTCCTCTCCTGCAGGTAACAATCATGCACGCGGTACACAGATAGACATGCAGACAAAGCATTCATACACGTTAGATAGTAGATGAAAAGATGGATGGATGGATGGATAAAATTCTTAAGGCAAAAATTTTTTTGCTCAGAAATTTCTGGATGCCTTTGGACTATCTTCCCAGGAATTTGATGGAGATTTGGTTAACTATCCACTCTCAGATAAGACCAAGCAAACTTTTTAGCTTCCCTTTCACCATAGTTTTGCGCATCTGTCTTGAACATTCACTGCCCCCTGTAAAATGTTAGGACCCCTGTTCCACATTCAGAACCAGTCAAGACGGTAAAGGCTCAGGCTGGCGGTTAGCCGCCCGCCATTTTAACCACTGAGGACACTTTCTGTCGAATGAGACAGAGTAGCCTCCTGGGAGCTCCTCCCTGGACTGTGTGGACTTAACTACCCTTCCCCTGCCTCAGCAGGATAACAGAAGCTGGCAGGCAGCTAACAGGGCAAAGCCGCCTACGCCCTGCAGGCTAGGAGTCCAGAATTTGTTGCCTCTGTAGCCTGGCCTACGAAGAGGCAAGAGGGTGACGGATCGGATCGATAGGGTGGGGCAGAGGAGTGGCCAGGTGGACTCCCTGGGGATTCCCTCCAGGTGAGAGACCAGGAGTGTGACTAAAGGTCCTTTCAACTCAGCTGCTGCCTCAGGTCTCCAAGGGAAGGAAGATCCCTGTGGCTCACAGACTCATCCAGGGCTGGGAGCACGAACGTGCGGACAGTCACAGCCACCCCCTTCCCTGCTGTTCCCACCGCTGTGTTTCATGCTCCTTCTAATAATTAATCCATATTTGATGATTCTTCTTCATAAGGCGCTTAGGTGGGTACGCCTGCCAGGCATCTGTAGGTGAACACAACAGAGCCCAAAGGTGAATTTTATCCTAAGTACACGCAGAGTAGATTGTATGGCAGCCATCGGCTGGGAACGGAGCAAGTGCATCCCGGCTGCTGTCACCACCCAAGCCAGTTCATGACTGTTGGCATTTCTGACAGGTCTGCTTTGGAAGTTGACTGTGTTTAACCAACAGAACCCCATAGACCCACCCCACCCTGCCATTCTCTGCATCTGAGCCCTGTATCAGGACCACAGTTTAACAAGGCAGCCACTGGCTGGGTGTCTGCTTGGTTGGCTTTTTAGCTGGTGCTCTCAGCCAAACCTTTGGGAGCTGCTTGCCAGCCAGGACCAAGGGCTGATTCTGTCTGTGTGTTGTGCCAGCTTGTGCTGCATGCTCTCCTCAGGTGGGCTCTGGGTTTAGACCAGCCCGTGCACAAGCATCCATAGCAGGCCCTGGGTAAGAACCCCACCAGGTAAGGGTCACAGCCCCAACCTGCTGAGTCACTTCAGTTCTGCCTTGCTGGCTAGGACTTCCAAGCCGAATTCAGCCTGCCTTTCCTGCCCATGCATTCCAGCCTGCCAGCAGCTCTCTTGTGCAAGTCTGTGGGGGCCCAAGTCGACAGGGAACAGGTCTGAGGGGAAGCCCTGCTCATCTGAATTCAGGTGTTGTGTTGCAAGAAACACCCAGTGACCCACGCCCCTCCAGACGAACCTGTCAGCATTTATTCATGCTAGCAGGCCATCGTGACTTGTCACTGAGGACACAAAGGTGCCAGAGAGCCCACAGCCTTCTGACCACTCTTGTTCCCGTTCGCCAGGGATGAACGTGAACAAGAAAAATAAATACAGAGGAGCAGACAAGTACTGCATGAGCCTTTGTTTCAGAACTTGAAAACTAAACATGTTCAGGCCAAAAAACCTACGTCCCTTACTCCTTCTCCGTTTGCTCCGGCCTGATGTAGCCTCGTTCTTAAATTACACCACTTTGTTAAAAAAATTTTTTTTTCTAATCTTTCCTGACTCTTTTTTTTTTCTTTTCCCTCCCTCCAAGCGTTTTAGTTTTCCCGGGTTCTGCCCCCAAGAAACTCACTCTTCCTTCTGAGCAGTGGAGTTGTTGTAAATGAGCATGGTGGGGTCCCTGCCCACACATCCAGGAGCAGAGGGGCTGAGAAGAGACCAACTGTTCTTCGGGGTGAATCACGAAGTAGTCATACACATCAGAAGTCCTGGGGATCTTACACACTGGGAACTCGTTTGGACTTAGTACTTAAATGTACTGAATTTTGATTAACATTTAATGTCCATGTAAATTGAAAATGTTTTGTGAATGAGAATGTTGGTAAATCTCTAGAATATAGTAGCAGGGCCCCCCAACAAAGGGAAATGCCAAATGAAATTTTTTTCCAATTTTTTAAGATTTATTTATTTATTTATTTTATGTATGTGAGTGCTCTATCTGCGTGTATACCTGCACACCAGAAGAGGGCACCAGATTTCACTACTGATGGTTATGAGCCACCACATGGTTTGCTGGGAATTGAACTCAGGACCTCTGGAAGAGCAGCCACTGCTTTTAACCTCTGAGCCATCCCTCCAGCCCCGCCACATGAATTCATGACAGTGTGATCCAGAGAATCTATTTCATAACCATTTGTCATGTGTCTTATGTCCAAGGCAGCCAGAAACAGATGACAGATATGCAGAGGTCAGTGAGACACAGTCCCTTCTCTGCAAATGGCACTGTTCATTGGGTAAACAACAGTTGTATCTTAGTGTTTACACGAGTGAACTGTGGATCATGTGGTATGGGAACTCAGAGACGGCCCAGTTAACTCAGCCTTGGAGCGGGAGGGGAGACTTTGCTCGTAGGACACAGTGGAGTTTGGATTTTTAAGTCGCAGCTGAACTCTACACTTCAAGCCCTTGAAGGTCCCCTGCAGGTCCATCCAAGCAGACTTGAGCTCCGAACATAAGGAATCTGAGACTTGAGGACGTTAGGTGACCTTGCCTGGACCCAGCAGCAGGATGGAGTAAGGACAGGAATTCTACAGGGACTGTCTTTCTCCTGCTGGAAACTGAACTAAGGCTATGGGTGGGTCCATCGTGTAAGAGTTTTGGAGAGACAGGATCCGCTTTTGAATGTGGCTTCTCCTGAATGGCCCGTGTTACCTGAAGCCGACTTACAAGTACTGTTAGTTATCTTTTGGCTTTTAAAACTCTCTCGAAAATGGACTACCTGTGATGTCTAATAAGACACCACGTACAGTAGACTGTCAGGCGACATAATTAAGCACATGATAGAAAAGACTGAAGGAATCATTTCCATCTGTTTTGCTAAACAGAGACACACTCAATACAGACTTAATAATTTGCATTGGACTGTTCGAATGTTGAGCACTATCCTGATCCTCTATACATAATTGCATTATCACTCTGTTGGTTAAAAGTGAGCCAGCGTGGCCTTTAGACCTTACACAGGTACATGTATTCTAAAAAGTTTATCCACTAAACATTTGTGAATTTGTTTACTTATGTTTTTGCTGTTGTTTCTTTTTTTCTTTTTTTTTTTTTTTTTCTGTTTTTGATATAGAATCTGACTATGTATCCCAGGCTGGCCTGGAACTCGTGAGTGATCGTCTAGTCTCTGCCTCTTGTTCGAAAATCACAAGCTTGTGCCAGGGTGTCCAGATCTTATAGTATTGCTTTGTTTTGGTTTTGAAATAGATTCCCCCTGTGTGGCCAAGGTGCTCTTGAAATCACTATCCTCCTGCATCCGCTTGCTGAGTGCCGGGATGACAGGTGTGTAACACCGCATGCAGCTGTCTCAGACCAGGGTGAGATATTCAGAGCAGGTTAGGGTTTTGGCGGTGACACAGTTCTACCACCTTGCTGTGACTGTCTTTAGAACCTAAGTAGGTTAGGGCCGTTCTGGAACTCCTGCCAGCTCTTCTGGCGTCGTTTATTCATCCACAGTTGTGCTGGGGTGTGGTTTAGCTGTAGAACACTTACTAGCCTCGCGTGTGCAAGGTCCCAGGTCCAGTTTCCAGCACTGCCAAAAACTGTCGTTTTCCCTTTCTCCTTTCATTTTGCTTTCTGGACTAAGGCATTAGCCCTCACTTTATGAAGACATCGTTCAACATTTTACTTGATCTCAACCAAGTGGCTGAGGAGCCACAGCTTGATATTTTTGTACTTCATTATTCTTTGCATGAAAAATTGGGGAAATAACTTGCTTAAAGGGTTTAAACCATGCCAGGCAGCGGTGGCACACGCCTTTAATCCCAGCACTTGGGAGGCAGAGCCAGGCGGATCTCTGTGAGTTCGAGGCCAGCCTGGGCTACAGAGTGAGTTCCAGGACAGGCGCAAAGCTACACAGAGAGACCCTGTCTTGAAAAGCCACAGAAAGAAAGGAAGGAAGGAAGGAAGGAAGGAAGGAAGGAAGGAAGGAAGAAAAAGGGTTTAAACCAATTAAATGAGTTGGTCTTACAAAATCCCTCCCCCACTATGCCCAGCACATACTGGAATTGTGATAAATCATGCCTTGAATTAATTTGCTTCATTTCCTATGGACATATTTATAAAGCGTTAAGAAGAGTAACCAAGCTGGGTGGTGGTGGCAGACTCCTTTCACCCCAGCATTCAGGAGGCAGAGGCAGGTGGATCTCTGTGAGTTCGAGGCCAGCCTGGTCTACAGGGTGAATTCCAGGACAGACTAGAAAACAAAATAGAACAAAGAGTAAAAGAATTTTTTTGTTTGTCTATTAAAAAAAAGAATATATTCTTTCTAAAATAGAATAAGAGTATGATAAATGCCCCACCCACCCAACACACACCTCTCTCTATTCTTTTAAAGTTCTGGTAACTCCTTTCTCAGCAGCAGGTTTTACTGATGGATTTTTGAGGTCTATGTATTATTGACTAAGATAAAACCACAGGCCCCTAGAGTCAGGAAGTGTTGATTTTGGCTTGAAGCCAATGGGTGAATGATGTTTAATACATTAAATATTAAAAACAGACTCTTGGGTGTGTTGAGTGCTGCTCATGCTGCCAGTTAAAACATCCAGTTTGATTTATAGAAGTTTAATTTGGTCTGGATATAACCTGTTTTATCTCACCGTTACCGTATAATAATGACAAAATCTTGACAGCAGTCCAAATAATTCCCTAAATTTCTTTGTGAGTACAGAGAGGGAAAAATGAAAACGATTGGGTCCAGGGGGATGGGTGGCTCAGTGGTTAAGAACACTCAGTGGCTGCTCTTGCGGAGGACCAGGGTTCAGATCCCAGCACACAGAGGATGGCTCACAAGCGCCTGTAACTCGGAGGACCTCTTCTGGCTCCTGTCAGCATTGCACACGCGTGAAACACATGCAGGCAGGCAGAACTCTCATACACAGAAAAACGAAAAAAAATGTAATGAAAGTAACTTTACTGAACTGCCTGTACTTTTGGTGGGTGGCCAAACTTCCCTGCAACCTCAGTAGTGTAATGAATTCTTCTAATTTTGAAGGATGGTAAACCAGACTTTAAAGATTCTCTGAAACAGTGGAGAAAAGTTTCCATGAAAATGTAAAAACATTTCCCCCTTTGTTTTTGCTTTTTTGTAATTCTAAAATATTCAGAATTCCAGCAGAATCACTTTAAAAGTATATTATTTCCTAAAATAGGATCTTTAAATCCCATCACCTTACGCCTGTATTCACATGTACTTGCTATCTGCAACTGGAAATAAGTTTTCACGTTGGGATAAGTCCCTTAAAATTGTGTAGGCCTGTATGAAGCATATGACGTGATGTCGTTATCAACTAAATGAACCATCTGTCTGTTTCTAAAAGATGAAATATGGAGGTTTAGACAAAATCTAAAACTTTAAACCTTCAGGGAATATTTGTGAATAGCAAGCAAAAAGCCCCATTATTTTTAAATTTTATGTTTTTTCATTTGTTTCCTTCTTAAAAAGGATCTCACGTAGTCTTCAACTCTTTGTATAGCAGAAGATAGCCCTGACCGCTTGGTCCAGTCGCCTCTGCCTCCTGAGTGTTGGCATTACAGGCCTGGATCACCGCACCAGTTTTTTCTGGTGCCAAGAACCAGACCAGGTATTGTATATGTTAGACTAATACTCGCCCAGCTGAGCTACAGCCCCAGTCAGAAAATTAACACTATGATTGTTTCACTTCTGCAGTTTACAGTAGCAGCTAGCTCAGGTCACCCCTACTCTGTGCCAAGAAATGATCTGTGTGCATCTCTGTCTGAACACACTTCATCCTCATATTGACCCTTTGAGGCAGGCGGCCATTATTTCTGTGATTATTACAGCCGAGGCCCGTACAGTTTTGTGAGGGTAGAAACAGCAGCAGAGAGACCAAGTGCCCATATTCACTCAGCTAGTTACTTGTAAAGTCACCCATGCGGGTTCTGGTGATTCATCCATAACTGTGGCATGTTCGGGTAGACCTGGTCCAGC
Source organism: Peromyscus californicus insignis (assembly GCF_007827085.1). Taxonomy (NCBI): domain Eukaryota; kingdom Metazoa; phylum Chordata; class Mammalia; order Rodentia; family Cricetidae; genus Peromyscus; species Peromyscus californicus. The sequence continues at coordinate 96,131,800 of NW_026294424.1, forward strand.
TTCCACAGCAGTCTGTAACTTAAAAGCATCATGCATATTTGAGAAATGCTCTGAAACTGTTCTTTTTTTTTTAGACTCTCGTGGTATTGGATTTTTTTTTTAATTATCATCACTGGTGGCGTCTGTTGTTTTACTTGGTGTATTCCTTGTTTACAAGCAGGTGAGCAATAAGGATCATGCAGAGTGTGGACCATCTCTGTAAGCCTGATTTTTTTTTTTTTTTTTTTGAGGTTTAGCCTAAAACAAATGTAGATGGAATTTGTAGTCTGGTTCCCTTCTTTTCCCAGTTCACAAATTAAAGTAATTCTTCCCTAAGTCCACCAGACAGAGTTAGTCACTTCCTGTCCTGGGCCCACTGTTTTGTAATTAATTGGTTTATATGTGACTCCTTTCCATCCCCCACCCTGGCCTCCGAGCGAGTTCTTCAAGAGTCTGACACCAGCCCGGCGCTGGTGACAAGCGGGTGAATCACGTTGCTCCAGAGGTGCAGGGATTTGCCCACAGTGACAACAAGCCTGAAATACAAGGGACTTCCATCATTCTCCACCTCATGCTTGGCAGCCACATACTGCCAGATGTGCTTCAAATGAGTTGGGGTGCGTGCGTGGGTGCGTGCGTGCGTGTGCGTGTGCGTGTGTGCATGTATGTGTGCGTGTGTAGCCAGAGGATAACTCTGAGTACTCTGTGTGCTATCATTCTCTATCTTATTTTTCTGGAATTAGGATCTCTCACTGAATCTCCATCTAGGTTAGCAGCTCGCAAGCCCCTGGCTTGAGGAGTCAGGACACGATTTTCCCACCATAGTGAACATGAAGATGGTGGTGATGATGATGATGAGGCTCCACAATTACCTCCTATCCCGGGTGTCAGTTTAAGGCTCAAATGAAATGGTACATTATTTGTAGAAGTGTACCGGAACTAGGAAGCCCCTGTAATATTAAGAGTGCATATTGCTATTATTCTGGTCTGTTATTTCAGTGAGACTTAAAAGGTATTTCATGGGCGTTGTCTCATTAACTTTTCATCACTCTGTGAAGTGGGTGACTTGTTGCCACTTTACAGATGGGAGAACTGAGGCACAGTGCAACTGAGGACTTCAGCTATAATCAGGTGGCTGAAGGAAGCCTGGGACCCATCCAACTCCTTCCTTTCTTTCCAGCAGAGGCTCTGGGCTAAGCTTCCACGTCCTTCAGGGTACTGTCTGCCGGCCGCCCTGGCTCCTGAAGCCTCCAGAGTGAGCCAGAAAGGCAGACTGATTAAGACTGGTCAGAGGTCTGTTCTAGGGCCAGTGTCCTGCTTGGCCACTGAAGCTGTGTGAGTGAAGCATGTCGTAATTTTTGACGTGACTAACTACCCTCTGCTGTGGCCACCAGCTCTGGCAGCTGGGTGTGGAGTGAGCAGGCCCAGCAGCAGGGTCTAACCTCCTCATTGCATGTGTCTTAATGGGGAGTTCCTCGCTGTGACCCTCAGGAAATGAAGGCTGCTGCCACGTCCAGCGGCTGCTTCCTGTTCCTATAATTCTGAGACACTTTTTTTTTTTAAAAGAGTAGAATGCTTTATTTTTAAACCAATGGAAAATACCGTCAACCTGCTCCTTCTTGGCATTTCCTTAAAAACTGGGTGTACTTGTTTGAGCTTAAAGGGATATGTGAGAGAAACTCCCATGATGCCTCCCGGGGTGGCAGGAGCCTGCTGGATTTCTGCTTTTGGACAGCAGAATGAAAAGCAGTTAGCACAGATCTGAAGGGGCAGGAAGCTCCTGGGGGTCGAGGACAGTGTTTGGGGGAAGACATCTGTGCCTTGCCATCTCTGGCTCCGCTTGTACACCCCAGGCCTGCTTATTCTCCTGCCTGTGATTGTGACTTTAGCGGAATTAGCAACCTGAGTCATTTAAGCAAGTCATTTAAGCTCCTCGCATAGCATTGTGGACAGAAAGGAGCCGTCCTGGCAGAGGTGACTAGGCGCAGCTCAGTAAAGGTCTGCTTGTGTAACCAGTGGCTCCGTAACTAAAAGCAACAGGTAGAAATATTTCCTCTAATTCCTCATTTTCTTTTCCGTTCCCTGAGCAACAACAGAGAATGTGTATGGGCCCCAGTGGTTCGTCTTTGCAGAAACACTAATTTAGGGAATGTTTTACAGAGTGAACTGAAAAGAAGGTCTTAAGTATGCCAAGTTCTAAGTGACAACCTTGGCTCTGATTTTAGCCCCTCTAGGTAGAGGAAGTGTGGGCATAAAAACCTAAGATTGCCCTATGAAGATGCCCTGCATACCACCTTCCTTCCCCCTCCTCCCCCCAATACTGTGGCCAAAGAAATGCAGAGTAAATTAAGCTAGGTCACTGACACTCTCCTTGGGAAAAATAAATATTTCTTTTCGTGCTTTCTTCCTTTCAGTGAAATCTAACTTGAGTTCTTTGGATGTTTAGCCTTCCCAGGGAGTTTGGGCTGGTGGGAAACTCTGACCCTGTTTGCATTATGAGATATCCACAGAGCTGTTCACTCACAGTGTGGTGTGTGTGTGTGTGTGTGTGTGTGTGTGTGTGTGTGTGTGTGTGTGTGTGTGTGTGTGTGTTTGGGTAGGAATGTTATTACACAGAATTACAATGCACCCACCCTTCCCCCTTCAGACTTGGAAAAAAAAAAAAGGACCCTTTAAAGTTTTACGATTAGGTAAAATGGTGGTTGGCAAAGTTAATGTTTACCAGTGTAGTGAAGGGAAAAACAAACGCTATAAAGAGAACTTTCACAGGATGGGAATTCTTTCCTCTGTATTCCTTCATGAAGGTGTGAAAATGGAACAAGCCGCGCGCATGGCTCTGTGTGTGTGTGTGTGTGTGTGTGTGTGTGTGTACGTTCTACTTCCTAGTCAGAGCGTGTCTGTGGTATATGATTTGACGCTTCTGCCCATTCTCACCCAGCCATTGTCGGCTTGTTCCCTGGCCTCAGAGCGCACCCTCTGCCGACCACCTTCACTCCCTCAGTCTGGGTTTTTTTTTTTTTTTTTTGTCCAGGCAAGTTGAAAGAAGCAAACATTCAAGTTGCTGCTTGGGCCTGGCCCACCTGGCCCACCCGAGCCAGGTGTCCTCATTGCAGAGACCTGTCAGTCCCAGCCTCCCCTCCGCAGGCTCTCACCTGCAGATGCATCTGCAGCCTTTACACTAGCCAGTCCATGACGGGTGTGTGACACACGTGCTGCAGCCTGGGACTCTGCCTGGAGCGTCCCAGCACTGGCCTCTTCCTGGCTCCCGTCTTCCGCTCTGTCCCTGGGTGTTGGTGATTCTGGATTCCGCCCTTGGCTTTTGTCTCCTGGAGCTGACCCATCTTGCATGCTCGTAGGTCTACCTACCCCTGGACTTCATTTTGACGTTCTTGGCCCCACCCAAACTTAATCTCTACTTAAGTGTGTTATCCAATCCAGGCCATCCAAACTGAAAAATTAAAGCTAGTCATTCTCCTGTCTCCAGCCCTTCTCACTCTTTCTGTCTCCTCCTAAATTCAATCTGACAGTTGTTTTCCTGAGCTGAACTCCTGGAAAATATCCCCACATCTTTTCACTTTCCAGACCTTTTTCCCCTCACTCTGGGGATCTGAGAAAGCACAGCAGAGCACTCACTCTGCTCTTGGGTGTTCTGAGATGAGACCCGTCTCTCCTGCCTCCAGGTTCCCAGGAGACTCAGGTCTCCACAGGTCTGTATGGGTCCAGACACCGCTTTTCTTTCAGCTAACCCTCATTAGTGAGTGTTTTGTCACACGAGCCTGGGCTAAATCATCTTCTTAACCATCCAGTGTATTTTTGCCTCTCACAAGTTTATTAACTTTGTTACAGTTATTATCATATTTTGTTGTTTTAGTGTGATTTTATAGTGTATTAATTTATTTTTTATAATTTGTCAGTTATTGATTATTTTGAATCTTCCACTCTCTAAGGCCTTTGGTCATATTACTGAAAATACTTGCCTTGTAGATAAGGATACAGGTCTGCCCAAATCCATTTCTAAATGCTTTTTCTTAAGAAGCACTTTTTTTAATAGTCACAGATTTTTTTTTATTAATTACAGGAGTTGCTAGACTGTAACAAAGAGACCCCACATAGAATGGTTTGAGGACGTTACTTTATTTCCTCTCCACAGGGCAGGGCACATGTGAGTAGGTGGGCACTGGGAAGACAGTTCTAGCAGGCTTCACACATGGTTTCTGAAGGTGTCCTACTCTCCTCATTTCCAGCCAGCTGAACAGGGGAAGGGCGGTCAAATCAAGGAGCCTTGTCTTTAGAGAGGGAGCCAGGGAGTCGAACTTGAACTTCTTACATCCCATTGGCCCCGCTTCACCAGGTTAGATGGGAAATGTTATGGTCACGTAGCACCAATGCACCCAGCTAAAGCGCACGGTGGTGATGGCAGGTGCCTCCTACCAGAATAGTAGAGAGGGGGAATGGTTTTGTAGTGGAGTTTGGTGGTCTGTATTTTATTTTATTTGTAAATCTAAGGATTAAAGCCAGGACCTAGGGCATGCTGGGCAAAGGCTGTGCCACTGAGCTAAACCCCTAGCCCAGTTTTCTGGTCTTTATCACAAGAAGGAAGAACTGTGTTGATTGAAGAGTCAAACCTGGGGGGAAATGAGGGTCTCCTTGTGTTCTGTTTCACACCCATCTAGGCCTGCCCAGTAGGTTTCAGCCGCTGCTGCACACAGGTCGTAGGCCAGAGCCTCAGCGAGATCTCAGCTCCTGTTTCTAGCCCGTGGGTGGGTTTGTGGTGAAGATTGGTGTGCCAGAGAGGAGCAAATGGACAGGCATGAGGCGAGGCGTAGAATTTCTCTTGGTGGTTTCTGCCCCACCACTCACGTTTTGTGTTTCTACATCAGTGCAACTTTGTGTGGTGTGTATGTATGTGTGTGTGTGTGTGTGTGTGTGTGTGTGTGTGTGTGTGTGCTGAGCTTTGAATTCAGGGCCTTACACTCATGGGGGGGATTACTCTACCACTGAGCTATATCCCCAGTCACGTTTGTTGTTTTTGTTTGTTTGGTTTGGTTTTTCAAGACAGGGTTTCTCTGTGTAGCCTTGTCTATCCTGGAACTCACTCTGTAGACCAGGCTGATCCCAAACTCACTGAGATCCACCTGTCTCTGCCTCCCAAGTGCTGGCATTAAAGATGTGCACCACCATCACCTGGCCACTTTTGGTGTTTATCAAAATATTTTCTAGAAGGTAATATTAACTATTCTCTTTGTGTGTCTGTGCATGTGTACATATAGGGCAAGAGGTCTACATCAGGTGTCTTCCCAGTCATTCCACCGTTAAGTCCAAGAATGAGTGTTCATTCCTCACTGCCACGTGTCTCTCCTTTCAGAAGGGAATGTTAGTGTGCTGTGTGATTTTAGTTAACCTCTCGAGCAGTGTGTGCTCAGTCACGCTGTAACAGAATGACTTTCTGCTTCCCAAAATACGTTCAGAGCATTTAACCAGTGCTGGACTGGACTGTGGTGGTCCAGAATATATAAGGTAAACATGGGCAGATCTTTAAGCTGTAGGAGGGCAGAGACTCTGTCTGTCTTGATATCTATACAAGCCCAAAGACAAACACATGTCCTACACAAACATTTCCTGAAAATGTGGATGTTAGCCAGGTATGTGCCAATTCCAGCACGTGAGAGGTAGAAACAGGCAGATCTCTGAGTTTGCATTCAACCTGGTCTACAGAGTGAGTTCCAGGACAGCTAGAGTTACACAGAGCATCCCTGTCTCAGAGAGGAGAGAGAGAGAGAGAGAGAGAGAGAGAGAGAGAGAGAGAGAGAGAGAGAGAGAGAGAGAGAGAATGTGGTTGTTTATGAGCTGATAGCTTAATGACAAAAGGGTTTTGTGAAGTCTGTGATGACCAAGATAATAACAACTCCAGGTCCTGGACCCTGTACATGATGTGTGAGACTAAAGAGTGAGGGGCCTTTAACTAACCTTATGTGTTTCTTGGCATCGGCAACCCCAAATATTGGTCTGTTGTAACGTAGGACATTAACACATATTCTAATATGTTGTGTATAAAGTTATGCAAGGGAGCAACTCGTGCCGCTTTCGTTGTTATTGCTGGTTTGAGATGGAGTCACCTGGCTGGCCTCAAACTCTCCCGTGGAGCTTAACTGTGCACGCCTCCCTCAGTTTATCCCAGAATATAAATAACACTGTTCTTTCCTCCGTGGGAGTTTCCTCTAAAAGGATCGGGAACAGTTTGTTATGGCCTCTACAATGAAAATAATTGATGCTTAGACAAATACATTGACCCCATTGACACGCACAGGTAAAACAGTTTTAAAACAGTGTCACCTTGGGCCTGTGAGAGGCTCAGTGGCTAAAGGGGCCTGCTGCCGAGCCTGAAGACCAGAGTTGGGCCTTTCAGGTCCGCATGGTGGAGGGGAGAATAGACTCCCACAAATTGTCTCTGACTTCCACACGTGAGCTGTGGCACGTGTGGGCACACACACACACCCCCCACAAACTGTATGTACACAAAAGTAAATTAAAATGTGATAAAATCATCATTCAAAAACGTTCTTTAAAACATGTTCTTGAGGACTATTCTTTCTAATTCAACCGTGCCTCTCTAAGACTGGTCTCCTAGCATCTGTACTGTGGGGACAGGGAGGTGGCCACTCATTCCAAACATGCCTTAGCCTGTGAAGGGACTGAGGTGAAATGCCCTGAAGACTCACTTTTAAAGATGGTGAGTCATTTCAAGAGAGCTGCTTGTGCAGGCAGATGCTTCGGAAGCAAAAAGAGTGAAACGTCTTTGTTTTATTTTATTTTATTTTTTTTTAATTTTTTGAGACAGAGTTTCTCTGTGTAGTTTTGGTGCTTGTCCTGGATCTCGAGACCAGGCTGGCCTCGAACTCACAGAGACTCACCAGGCTCTGCCTCCCGAGTGCTGGGATTAAAGGCGTGCGCCACCACTGCCCACGTCTTTGTTTTATTAAAACCCTTTGAAATAGGACAAAAGTAACATTCAGCCAAATTTACCAATTTACCGTTGTTTCTAAAATAAGGTGTTAAAGGGCTAACCATTGGAAGGATAGTGAGTTGTCACAGAGATGTTTCCTGGTATCAGAAGGGGTTCCATTGTGAGAGAGATGATTTTATCCAAGGTCGTTATTGATTTTCAAGAGTCTGCTACCTGTAATTGCTGCATTATTTGATTGTTTTATATCTTTATTAAGATCTTCTCCTTATCTATTGGTTTTCTTGACTTGTTTTCTATTTTTTTCTTTGTTGATTTATTTTCCTCCCTCTCAGTTTTCATGACCCTCACTGCCCGCCTTTTTAAAAATTACATCTATTTATTTGTATGTGTGTGGGTAAGAAGGGACTGAGAATTCTTGATCTGAAGGCAACGGGAAATGAACTAGCCTAGGCGTAGTTTGAGCATAGGAGACCTTAAAACCTGCCCCCACAGTGACACACTTCCTCCAGCAAGGCCACACCTCCTTCAACAAGGCCACATCTAATAGTGCCACTCACTATGAGCACTGGGGCAGTGACATTCAAACTGCCACACTCAACTACAGACTCTGGGCAGTTAGACTCAGGCACGCCATCTCTTTATGATCCAACACCGACTTCAAGGGCTTGGTTTCATTCTCATACCTGTACCCTCTTCTCTTCTCCCCTCCAGCCCCCTCTTCACTGTTGACTGTTTACTTGATGTAAATTCATTTTTACATTGACTTAAAAAAATAAAACAGCCGGGCGGCGGTGGTAAATTTCGTGACTAAGCATTTGGTATACATTTCTTTGAACTTAACCTATCACTTTCTGAGGAGATTTGAAGGCTCGTGAAAATAATTCAGTTACTATGAAACTATGTGAGTCAGAGTAAGTGTGCAAGGGGTGGAATAGTAAATGAGGACCAGGAAGCGATCTGAGTGAGCGCTGCTCCTCTTCCTCCCTCGCTGCCCCGTGCAGTCCATCGCGGAGTCCCTTCTGCTCTCCTCGGCCCTTTCCTCTCAGAAGCCGTCCACTCGACTCATCTGCATCCTCCTGCTCGAGTCTAAAGTACCACTTGTCTCTTTCACCTGAAGTAATGCAATAGTCGCCTCCCCTTACTGTCCGCTAGGCCCAAAACAATCTCACAGACACAGGTAGGACCACCTCCACCTCAGTCCACGCTTCAGTGGTTTCCCCCGTCCTTAGTTTGATGACATCAAATGAAGTCTTAGAGGCCCCCCCCCCATCCCAGCATGTCTCACCGTGTGCTCACTCTCAAAGGCCAAGCCAAACCTTTCAGCTCCTTGGGTGTCCTATGCCCCCTCTTTCTATAGGCTTTCCCATGCTCTGGGCCAGCCTGCTCTACATCCTTCACATCTCACTCTACTCTTAACTTCCTCCCTGATCTCAACAGTAAGAAACTCCACATTATCCCTTCATACTGCCTTGCAGCCAGGGAAGAGGCCAGCGTTTCCTAGGATTGGAATTTCTGTGACGTGGGAGCTCCTTTTAAGGAAAAGAACAACACAAGAAGCTACAAAAGTGCCGCGGGGCCTGTGCAGAGGCAGCAGAGTGGACAGGAAAGCCTGCGCCACTGCCCGGGTCATCGGCCACTGCCATTCCTCTTGGTGGCTCTTTGTAAATGGCGACGGTGTCTATAGCCAACCAGATGTGTGTTTTCTTCCCCTGCTCTGTACACTGTGAAAGGGGAGAGAGGTCTGAATTTGCCCCCCCAAGTTTTCCCCAGGAATTTCCATGTATTTACACTTAAATGCACAGTATATGTTTCTTGGATGGGACAGGGAAATGAGTAAATGGATAATTGGATGGATTCTCGCTGCTGATGTTGCCTACACGACATTTAAATAAACTTGGTAGAGAGATGCCAAAGCCTAGTGGAGAACATCCGGGTTCTCTGGCTCTTTATATCAGTTCATCGTGAAAAACAAACTTAATACCAAGTTTTATAGGATTCTTCAAATAACACGTGTTCTTCAGCGTGGCAGAACTAACACAGTGTCTGCGTTAGTTTTGTTGAGTGCTTAAGATGTACCAGGCATGTGTACAGTACTTTGACACAATGTTCTGCTTTATTGACTGGAGTAAAATACGTATACAGTGAGAGGCATGTACTACTATCCCAGGGGCTCCCCTCATTCATAGTTCCAGGAGACTGCCTTCTGCAGTGTGTCTCTCTGGCCTTTGAGGTGGTGTCACCTCTGATGTGCTAAGTCTGTTGGCTTTGGTCCCAGAGATCATGGGCTTATCACTCTATTAGCAGTCAGGACCCGGTCTTTCCTCCTGTTGAGGCCATGCCTGCCGTGGCCTCTCTCATTGTTTCTCGAGCTGCCTGCAGGTGGCTGGCTGCAGTGAGTTAACTTCAGAACAGCCCGTTACGGAGATCTATAATGTGTTGTCCATGTGGGCGCTGAAAAATGCCTGTCAGCGCCGATCGGTTTCATCTCGGTGTAATTACTGGTGACCTTTTCTTGCTGGCAGTGTTGGGCTTATGTTCAGTATCTAATGAGCCTGCTCCTGGCTTATGGTTGGATGTCTGTGGTTCATTATTGCCACCAGCCTGGGCTATGCCCTGGGGACGTGCAGATGTAAGAAATACCTGCTAGGAGAGGAACTGGAGGGAGACCGCAGGACACGACTGAGGGCTGTGCAGATGTCACAGCAGCCAGTGTGCGGTCTACGTTCAACTCAGTCCCAGGGTCTAAGGTTTCCTAACACACCACCCAGGAGCCTTTTTAACTTAAATTCCCTATTGATGGAGTAGAATTTGTATCCCCACCTGCCTTTCTCTAGCCTGCCTGTGAAGTTTTTAAGGGCCAGCAGGACAAGCATCTGGTTGAAATACCCAAGCATTGCTTTCTAGCAGTCTCCCACACCTAGGGATAAGGATCGGCAGGTCCAAGAGTCAGTTTCCAAGCAGATATCCTTGGACGTGTGAACAGAGTGGCTTCCTGTCTCAAAGATGCCTGGAAGGGAACGTTGTGAATGTCTGGGACTGCGGAAAACTTCGGGGCAATTTGTTGTCCAGTTCTTCTAGTCCAGCTTCAGGAAACCATGTTTACCCTAGGAGCACACTCAAAAGTGAGGAACGTAAGAGGAAGCCGGCAGGTGGGGTCTGAGGCGTCTGGTTTACAAATGGATGGACCGGATGAGAAGTGTAAGCCAAGCTCTCCTAACAGAGCCCCTTAGAAATGCTTGTTGGGTGTGGTGGTGCACACCTGTCATCCCGGCGTTTATGGGGGAGGGGGGAGCTTAAGGCCGTCTGGACTGTATGAGAACTGGTCTAACAACCCTTGCTGAAAGGGAGGCAAGGAAGGGAGGGAGGGAGGGAAGGAAGGAAGGAAGGAAGGAAGGAAGGAAGGAAGGAAGGAAGGAAGGAAGGAAGGAAGGAAGGAAGGATGGATTGCACTGTGAACTGGATAAAGTTAAAGTTATAAAGCTTGACCACCCTCTTAGCTTTAGTTAGTGACATCCTTCTCTGGAACCTTGGTAGAGGTAAGATCCCTGATCTTTACATTTCCACTAGGATTTTTCTCAGTATGATGACCTCCTTTTTTTTAAATGTGTATGAATGTTTAGTTCGTGTGTGTGTGTGTGTGTGTGTGTGTGTGTGTGTGTGTGCGTGTGTGTGTGCGTGTGCGCGCGCGCGCTGTACCATATTTGTGCCTTGTACCCTCAGGTCAAAAGTGAGCATTAGCCAGGCGGTGGTGGCGCACGCCTTTAATCCCAGCACTCGGGAGGCAGAGCCAGGCGGATCTCTGTGAGTTCGAGGCCAGCCTGGGCTACCAAGTGAGTCCCAGGAAAGGCGCAAAGCTACACAGAGAAACCCTGTCTCGAAAAACCAAAAAAAAAAAAAAAAAAAAAAAGTGAGCATTAGATTCCCTGGAACTGGAGTTACAGATGACAGTGAGCCACCATGTGTGTGCTGGGAATCAAACCTGGGTCTTCCGGAAGAGCAGCCAGTGCTCTTAACCATAGACCCATCTCTCCAGACAACTTTTTTTTTCTGCCTTTGTGTGTGCATATGGGAGACAAAGTCACACTAATATATAACCTACCTTAGCTCAGAGTTGCTATCCTCCTGCCTCAGCCTCCAGAGTGTTTGGGTTAAGGCATTTATCACTACATACAGCTTAAGTGTAAGTTAATTTAACATGGTTGACCAGTTTAATCCACCCAAACCTGTATCTGGCACATGGTAAATGATCAGCACATGGTGAATGAGGTTTCTGGTAGAGTGTTACCTTGTGTGGGGCCCACGAGGACCAAAGCATTTGTAAATCCACTGTCCTGCATGATAAACAGGACCCAGTGATCATCTGTGGAGAGACTTTGGGCCTTTGTATTGTTTCTGTGCCCAAAACTGTGTCTTCTACTGCAGCCCATCACCCCATGTCTTCCCCTCCTTTCTTTGTTACCTTAAAAGCCACCCCCTGGGGAGTGCTCCTAAGTCCTGCAGGTATATTTGAACCTGCCTTGTCCTGGGCCTCTCTTGTGCTTTGTATTAATCCATTCAGAGCAATTTCTCCCCTTATTATTGCTTATCACCCCCACCCCACCCCAATTAAGCTGGAGGTTCCTCAAGAGGACCATGGCCTTGCATCTTCTGTATCCCTCTCTACTTGCTCTGGCTCCGTGGTACCTGGCTCATGGCCGGTGTGAGTTCCTTGCATCCTGAGTGAAGGTCATAAAAGATTACCCTAGTGGCAACGGTGATGACCTCATTTCAGTGTTCTTTGTCCCCGAAGCCAAGGGCAACAGTGAGAAGTCCCCTCCTACAGCAGTCAAGCATTGCTAACAAGGGTTGACACTGGCAAAGAAAGGGAGATCTGGAGTTGAAAGATTCTGTTGGGTTTGTCTAATCAGCACAGGGAGGTAGGTCGCTTAAGCTTTTTGTGCCTCATGCTTTCCTGTAGTATTAGGCAGTAATAATGCCTGAATCAATGGGTTATTGTGAGAACGACTGAGCTTGTGTGGAAAAGCCGTTTGCACACTGTAAAGTACTGCACACATGAGAAGCCATATCATCTGGTAGAAAGAACATTGCTTTGGCCTTAGACTCCAGTATCAATCCTTAGCTTTCCATGACTTAAACTCTGTGTGCTTGTTTCTTCTATCCAGAGTAAGCCGAACACTTGAGCAGCCCAGGGTGATGTCGAAGCCTGTGTGGTTTGAATGGGAATGACTCCCATAGGCTCATGTGTTTGAGTGCTCAGACTGCTTGGGAAGGATTAGGAAGTGTGGCCTTGTTGGAGGAGGTGTGTCACTGGGGGTGGGCTTGGAGTTTTCAAAAGCCCCATGCCATTCCCGGTGAGACCCCTCTATCCCTCTGCTTCATGCTTGTGGATCAGAGGTGAGCTCTCAGCTGCCGCTCCATGGCCATGCCTGCCTGCCTACTGCCATGCTCCTGGCCATGACTGTCATGGACTGACACTCTGAAACTGTAAGCAAGCCCCCTCTTAAACGCTTTCTATTATAAGTTGCCTTGGTCGTGGTGTTTCTTGTCACAGCAATAGAAAAGTAACTAAAACATAAAACTCGAAACTTCGCATAATAGGTTTGTTTTCCGAACCCCAATTCTGTACGAAAGTGGGGACCAAACCCTGTGTAACTCTGCTAAGACAGTGCTTGGTATGCAGAAGGAAGATGGCAAGGACTGGCTATGGTCACTGTTCCTAAGTGCCCCTGTGTTCTTTCGGGGGTCAGGGTGGACCGTGGTGGACACCAGGGTGAGTAAGGAGCTTGATTAGAAGCCTGTTAGTGGTAGTCAGCATGCTAGGAGCAGGGAGGGCAGGGCTGTGCTGCAGCTGGGAGCTAGGGAGTAAGTTCAGCAGAAAGAGGACGGGGAAATGTCAGGCACAGACCCTTTGGTGGTGGCAGAGCAGACACTGCTGGAGGTCATGTTGAGCGCGGGGTTGATGCTGGTCTTAATTTGGCTTTGTCACTCTTGCCGGAGAGGTAGGAAGCTGTGTGAAGTGAGCACTTGGCATGGTCCCTGCTACTGCCTTTCAGGCTTTCTGCTTTTCTACTGAGAAAAGGCCAGGCTCCTGTCTCCCCTGGCATCGGTGCCAGTTCCTAGGACGAGACGCTTGAAACAGTCCTGAAGGTTGGACGGCTGCGGAACAGCACCATAAAACCCCACGGTTTTCCTTGTGTGGCTGTTTATTTCTTTCATGCTAAGGCCTGCCCTGGAGTTTTTATTCTCGCATAGTCACAAGTTGCTTTGCAGGGGCGAATCAGTTTAATAGCTGTTCCCCCGCCCTACACTGTATAGGTGCAGGTAGCAGATGTTCTCAGAATCGTCGCCATTTGAAGATGATGGTTAAAACCTCATGTGTTATTTCATTGACCGAGCACCTGCTGTGTCAGGGGCTGCGTCCAGAACAAGGAAAGGAAATGGCCACGGTCCCTGCCCTCAATGGAATGGTAATGTGCAGGGGAGTCAGACAAGCCAGCTGTGGAGAGGGTCTGTTGGACAGAGGTACCGCGGCCTGTGGGAGCACATCCGCCGTGTGAACAAGAGAGGGAAAGGACACAGAAACCCAGCAGCTGAACAGACTGAGGAGGAAGAGTTCCAGGAAGAGAAAACTGGAGGGAGGGGAGTAACTCCCTGGAAATTACCTAGCTGTAGGAGAGAAGTCTAACTAAAGGACCCGCCTCAGGGTAGAGGGTGAAACTGGAGGGTGTCAAGGCAGTGAGGTGGTGGAAAAGACAAGCCACCAACCAGTACTCTCGCTTGGGACAGTGGCCGCCAGAACTCACCCTCACTCAGTCCTCAAACCCAAGCATGAGCTGTTGTCTTCCTTTCACTCTGGCTTACTGTCATTCCAGGAACCCTTCTTCCTACTTGGATTCCTAAGCCCGTCAGGAAAGGTTTAAGATACTCACAGGAAGTTCAGAATGGGCATGACATCACCCATGGTACCACCCCACCCCCACCCGTGTGTGTGTGTGTGTGTGTGTGTGTGTGTGTGTGTGTGTGTGTGTGTGTGTGTGTGTGTGTGTGTGAGATGAGAACTAGAATACATCTCAGACTCAATCCTTGAAGTTTAGGTGTGTATTTTTTCACAGAGCGTAAGTGTAGCTCAGTGGTCTGTATGTTTTGCGTTCCCCAGTTTGTGTTGACGTAATTATGTAAAAGCTGTATTCCTTAGAACTGTTGATAATCCCCACCCCTGGGGAGAGAAGTGAACAGGGTCTGTGGTGTAGTGCTTGCCTGACATTCACAAAGCCCTGGGTTCAATCCCTAACAGCATAAACCACATGTGGTAGCACATGCATGCCATGGAGGGTTCAGAAGGGAGCTGGAGGCAGGAAGATCGTGAGTTCAAGGCCACGCTAGGGAAGCAGTCGATGACGTGAACAGCATCTCCATCTGAACTCTGCCTGAATTCTAGACCCTTAATTTCAGCTGTCAGTGGAATCTGTCTACAAGGGCGGTACATGCTAACTAACATAAACCGCTAACCAATAACTTGTGGTCCAAGCTGTGCTAAGAGCTTTTCATTCAGTTTAACCTTTGTAGCCATCCTTGGACTGCATCCCTTATCATCCCCGTACACACAGATGGTAAACACAGTCTTGAGACTCACACCCTTTGGGAAGTGGCAGCTCTCGATCCGGAACACACAGCTATGTAGAGATGAAAGGTAGCACAGCACTTTAGATTTCTGCAAACAGATGTGGTCTCAATCCCCATCTTAATCCTTGAGTCCTAATCTTGTCAGTCCAGTATATAAATGCCACCACCTCTCCTCACCTCTGGTCCTAGACCAACAAGAGGCTTTGTGTAGACCTCCATTACATCTTACCCAGAACCCAGTCCTTCCTTCCTTCCTTGAGTTGATTTTCTGCTACAGCTGTCTTGGATACAAACATATAATCTGGGTGAGAAGACGTCCCCTGTTACCTCCTGTTACTTGCCACTCTGTAATGATGCCTTCTGTTGTTCTCTTTGTGTTTTTCAGGAATGTTTACCCTTGCAGAAGTTGCTTCACTTAATGACATTCAGCCAACTTACCGAATCCTGAAGCCATGGTGGGATGTGTTTATGGATTACCTGGCGGTTGTTATGCTGATGGTAGCCATCTTTGCAGGGACCATGCAACTTACCAAAGATCAGGTGGTCTGTTTGCCAGTGTTGCCATCACCTGCAAATTCAAAGGCACACACACCACCCGGAAATGCTGATGTCACCACCGAAGTCCCGAAGATGGAAACAGCCACGCGTCAAGACCAAAACGGGCAGACGACAAATGACATTTCCTTTGGCACATCTGCTGTGACGCCTGACATACCTCTCCAAGCCACCCATCCCCACTCAGAGTCCACCTTTCCAAATCAGGAGGCAAAGAAGGAGAAGAGAGACCCAACGGGCCGAAAAACCAACTTGGATTTTCAGCAGTATGTATTTATCAATCAAATGTGTTACCATCTGGCCCTTCCTTGGTATTCCAAGTACTTTCCATACCTTGCTCTTATACACACCATCATCCTTATGGTCAGTAGCAACTTTTGGTTCAAATATCCTAAAACGTGCTCCAAGGTTGAGCATTTTGTTTCAATATTAGGGAAGTGTTTTGAGTCTCCTTGGACTACTAAAGCATTGTCTGAGACGGCCTGTGAAGACTCTGAGGAAAACAAACAGAGGATAACAGGTGCCCAGACCCTACCAAAGCACGTGTCCACCAGCAGTGACGAGGGGAGCCCCAGCGCCAGCACCCCCATGATCAACAAAACTGGCTTCAAGTTCTCAGCGGAGAAACCAGTGATCGAAGTTCCCAGCATGACGATCCTGGACAAGAAGGATGGGGAGCAGGCCAAAGCCCTGTTTGAGAAAGTGAGGAAATTCCGTGCCCATGTAGAAGACAGTGACTTGATCTACAAGCTCTATGTGGTCCAAACCCTTATCAAAACTGCCAAGTTCATTTTTATCCTTTGCTATACTGCGAACTTTGTCAACGCCATCAGCTTCGAGCATGTCTGCAAGCCAAAAGTCGAGCACCTGACAGGGTACGAGGTGTTCGAGTGCACACACAATATGGCCTACATGTTGAAGAAGCTTCTCATCAGCTATATATCCATCATCTGTGTCTACGGCTTCATCTGCCTCTACACTCTCTTCTGGTTATTCAGGATCCCTCTGAAGGAATACTCTTTTGAAAAAGTCCGGGAAGAAAGCAGCTTCAGCGACATCCCGGACGTCAAGAACGACTTTGCGTTCCTTCTGCACATGGTCGACCAGTACGACCAGCTGTACTCCAAGCGTTTTGGTGTGTTCCTATCAGAGGTCAGTGAAAACAAACTGAGGGAAATTAGTTTGAACCACGAGTGGACTTTTGAGAAACTCAGGCAGCATGTGTCTCGCAATGCCCAGGACAAGCAGGAACTGCACCTGTTCATGCTGTCGGGGGTGCCCGATGCGGTCTTTGACCTCACAGACCTGGATGTGCTAAAACTTGAACTGATTCCAGAAGCAAAAATTCCCGCCAAGATCTCTCAGATGACTAACCTTCAGGAGCTCCACCTCTGCCACTGCCCCGCCAAGGTCGAACAGACTGCTTTTAGCTTCCTGCGAGATCACTTGAGATGCCTTCACGTGAAGTTCACTGATGTGGCTGAAATTCCCGCCTGGGTGTATTTGCTCAAAAACCTTCGGGAGCTGTATTTAATAGGCAACTTGAACTCAGAAAACAATAAGATGATTGGACTTGAATCCCTGCGGGAGCTACGGCACCTTAAGATCCTCCACGTGAAAAGCAACCTGACCAAAGTCCCCTCAAACATCACGGATGTGGCCCCGCACCTCACGAAGCTCGTCATTCACAACGACGGCACCAAGCTCCTGGTCCTGAACAGCCTGAAGAAGATGATGAATGTCGCCGAGCTGGAGCTGCAGAACTGCGAGCTGGAGAGAATCCCACATGCTATTTTCAGCCTCTCCAACTTGCAGGAACTGGACTTAAAGTCAAACAACATCCGTACAATCGAGGAGATCATCAGCTTCCAGCATTTGAAGCGACTGACTTGCTTGAAATTGTGGCACAATAAGATTGTGACCATCCCACCCTCCATTACCCACGTCAAGAACTTAGAGTCTCTCTATTTCTCCAACAACAAGCTCGAGTCCTTACCGGTGGCAGTGTTTAGTTTACAGAAACTCAGATGCCTAGATGTCAGCTATAACAACATTTCCACGATCCCCATAGAGATAGGTTTGCTCCAGAACCTGCAGCACTTGCACATCACAGGGAACAAAGTGGACGTTCTGCCAAAACAGTTGTTTAAATGCGTGAAGTTGAGGACTTTGAACCTGGGGCAGAACTGTATCGCCTCCCTCCCCGAGAAAGTCGGCCAGCTCTCCCAGCTCACTCAGCTGGAGCTGAAGGGGAACTGCCTAGACCGCCTGCCAGCCCAGCTGGGCCAGTGCCGCATGCTCAAGAAAAGCGGGCTTGTGGTGGAAGACCAACTGTTTGACACGCTGCCACTAGAAGTCAGAGAGGCATTGAATCAAGACGTCAATGTCCCCTTCGCAAATGGGATTTAAACTAAGCGAAACTCGGGCACACCCACGTACAAGGACAACTTCCTGGATGGCCGATGCTCACACGCAAGTTATCACCAGATAATGCATTTTAGGAGTAGATACGCCCTTTAAGCAAAACACGTCGGGGATGCACAGAGGCTGAGAGCAGACGAAACTGAATGTTCACTGTCGGTAGTGTTTTAAGTCAGTCATTTCCAAATCTTTTCTTTCCTTTTTTTTTAAATTTTATTTTTCTTCTTCTTCTGGGGAAAGGGAAGGAAAAATTATAATCACTGATCTCAGTTCTTTTTAAATTGTAAGTTGGATGCGGCTGCTGGCTGAATGTTTACACATCGCTTGCTCAAGTAAATGATTAAATTGACTTTCTTCTTACTACACTGCCTTTTTTGAGGTGTCGTGATTTGCTTTTGCTTAAGTGGTGCAATACTGCTTGACCTTGGATCGCTGAAGACACAAGGGGCCAGAATCAAAAATTTAGGTTTGCTAAAATATTGACCTCTTTACTGTTTTAATTTAAAGCAGGTGCGTCCAGTGCTTTCTGGAGCATTTGGTCATGCTGTACCTCTGAGAACCCCACACCAGACCTTGCTGCCTTGATGGCCTGTAGAGTGTCAAGGTTCTTTGATTGTTTCCTAAGAACAAATACTAAAAATAAAATAATACATCCTTTGGTCGTCACTTTATGCCCATGGGCTGGAGTTTGGGTTATTTTATGGTACACTTTTGTGCCGATATGATAGGGTTGCCAATAAACAGAAAATGTGTTTTAAAAATAAATTTAATAACAATAAAATAAGTTTATCTAAGTTGTAGTGATTCACAAACTTTTGATACCATCTTTTGGAATGTAAACAGATTCAGTTACCTATCTTTTCGGGGTGATGTCAGTGGGGGTGAGGGACTGGTGGAGATGGTGTGTGAAAGAAAGGCCTTGCAATTCATTGAGCTGGAAGATGCCTGGGCCTGGCTTTCGTGTGCATTTTAGTGGCAAGCTGTATTTCCTGCGTTTGTCTGTGAGGAGGAAGGGTGTTGTCCAGGAGAGTGTGGAGAGTCTACTGTAGGTTACAGGATGTCTGAATCAGCCTGTGGGAGGCAGCCTCTTCTCCTAGTAGATATTACTTGGACAGTTCACAGACCTACAAGGGTGGCCTTTTTTTCTCCTCTTTCTCCCTTCCTTCCTTCTTTCCTTCCTTTCTTGACAGGGTCTTTTTCTCCCATTCTGTCTCTCTCCTTCCTTGTAGACAGTGTGTCAGGTACCACAGGTTGGCCGCAAACTCTTTACCTCCTGAGTGCTGGCATACAAGTGTGCACCAGTTTATGCTGCACTGAGGACTGAATCTAGGGTTCTGTGCGTGCTAGGTAAGCACTCTGTCCACTGAACTCCATTCCCAGCACTCTGTAGCCTGGCTCACCTGGGACTGGTTAGGT
Source organism: Peromyscus californicus insignis (assembly GCF_007827085.1). NCBI lineage: Eukaryota > Metazoa > Chordata > Mammalia > Rodentia > Cricetidae > Peromyscus > Peromyscus californicus. Next base: position 96,150,758 of record NW_026294424.1, read on the forward strand.
AAACTAGGCCTGCCTCCAGGCTTGCATCTGCCCCCCTGGTGCTGGATTACAGATATGGTCACTACACTTGGCAAGAGAAGAGAACTGCTTGGCACACTGTCCGTTCCTGTCAGGCTGGGTTCTCAGCAGAGAGACTGGGCTTTTCCCTGACTGTTTCCGGTAACTTGGAAGACTCTGACAGTTGGGGAAAGAAGGGCTCACACTGATGTTTTCCTCCACAAAATGGCATTCTGGCGTTCTTACATATGGCCAGTAGGGGTAAATCTCTGCACATTGGAGAACTGAGAAATACTATGAAAAACAGTGCCCCAATAGAAAAGACAGTCGCCGCTGTCACTGAGTTAGGAAATGGCTGCACCCTGGCTGTTCATTCTCTTCATAAAGACTTGAGGTGCGGATCTTATGAATGCCCAAGCTTGGAAAATCAGACAGGACAGTGGTACAAACCATTTGTCTTCCAGTTCTCTCACTGTTTGCTGGCGTTGCTGTGCCTGCTTGTGCTTAGCTGAGACAGGAGAACATGGGCCCTGCTTCCCCGGAGCCAAGTAGGAGGAAATGGGAAGGTGCAGACAGTGCTAATGCTGGACTGCAGCTGCTCTCTGGAGGATGCACAGGACCTCTGTGAAGGAACAAAGCTAGAGGACAGTGAATTTGCTAATGAGGACCTTCTGGAAAGTGTGCACTCACTGCCCAGCGCTCTCGGCATCCCCTCCTGCAGCTGTTCAAGGCTTAGTAAGCGTCTGAAACTGGTGGAGGAGCATTCCTTGTATTGTTTTCTTTTGGTTTGGTATTTCGAAAAGGATGCCACATAATCCTAATGGTGAGATCAGCAAGGCGGGCCTTAGGATATTTGCTTCACAAACTAGAAAACTTGTCTCTTTTTTTTCTAATGATATTTTTATCACGATGGGTGTGAGTTCACACTTAGAGTGGTGAATGTAAGGAAGTAGTGGACAGCTTTCGGGGAGCTTCCTCCGACTCTGAGTTTTGGAGATTGAGCTTCTTAGTGCTCATGCAAGCAAGCATTGTTATCTCCTGAGCCATCTCGCTGGCCCCTTTTGAGTCACTCTGTTATAAACATTACATCTATAGCCAGACGTGACCATGCATGTCTTTAATCCCAGTACCTGGGAGGCAGAGGCTGGTGGACATCTGTGAGGTCAATATACCAAGTTCCAGGCCATGTCCAGCTACATGGTGAGACCCTGTTTTATTTTGCTTTTAAGTATTGAAAACATATTAATCACAATGAAGGATACATTCATGCTAGGTTTTTTGGTGTATGTGTGTAGGCCACATGTTGGCAAGGAGTGTCTTCCTTAATCATTGGTTTTTTTTTTTTTAATTGTTTTTTACTGTGTATGTGTGCATGGCGGAAGCTGGGCTACATGTCCGACACAGCATGCATGTGGAGGTCAGAGACCCAACTTTATGGACTCTGTTCTTCCTTCCATTTTTATGTAGAGTCTCAGGATAGAACTCAGGCCACCGGGTCCACATGGCAAGTGCCTCCACTGGATGAAGCAGCTGACTAGGCTTAGTAATTTTTGAGACATGGCCTCGTGCTGAACCTGTTGTAACTCATGCATTAGGAAGCCCAGGGATCCCCTTGTCACTGCCCACCCTCCCAGCCACCCCCCAGGGCTGGAATTATAAGTGCACGCGTGCCGCCATGTTCAGCTTCTGTGGGTGCTGTGGATCTGGACTGTGGGCCTCATGGCTACATCGCAAGCGCTTTAATGACTGAGCGGTCTGCCCAGCTCTCCATGCTGATGGAAAACGGTAGGAGTGGCAGGATGCCATGGCTCACCTGCTTTTCAGTGGAGAGCCAGTCTATAGACTGTATTCAGCACTACGCCCGGAGCTGGGCACTGGCCTCTCTGCCCACAGGCACTTGCTGCCTAGTCACTTGGAACTGACGGGCATTAGATGCCCTCAAACAGTATCGAGAGAGTGCCTTTTTTCTTACCCAGTTTCTAACTTTATCAGCCCTTAATAATGCCCTTGAATGCTCAAGAGTTCACGGCCAATTGGTTTAAATGCCACATTCCATGCCACTGTTTGCATACAGCGACATTCTGAAAGAGGCTAACTGCAAAACGCTGATTCATCTAAGGACTTTAACGGCACTGGGCTGTGGAGCCTCAGTAAAACCATGAGGAAACCGTGGGCCTGCGTACTGTGTGAACCTGTGAGTCCTCACAGATCTGCTCATGTCATGCACATGGGACATAGGGAAAGCAAGTCAGGCATGTTTTGGCTTAAGAGTATTTTGTCTTTCTCCAAAGTCCCTTGAGCTCTCCCTCCCATCTAGGAATAGAACCCAGAGCCTGTGCATTCTCTCGGTAAGCAGTCCTCCGTGAAGCTCTGCCCTCAGCCACTGACAAGGTCGGCTTGGCTGGAACTGCCTTCTAACTCACTGTAGCCAAGGATGACCTTGAACTTGGAAACCTCCTGTCCCCTCCTAAGTGCTGGGACTACACATGTACACTAGCACACCCTGTACACTCGGTGCTGGGGCTGAACCCAGACTTTGTGCACGTTAGGTAAGGACTCTACCCACCCTTCCAGCCCCTAAAGTATGTTTAAGTATTCCATGTTGACGCAGAGCCTACAAAGCCTTAGAGAACGTGATTTTCTTGTGACTGCCCCCGACATTTGGTTGGCTTGACCCAGGCACAGCTCTCTCAGCTCAGGAAGGTGAGCTTAAACTCATTACAGAGGCCCCATTTTTAGTAACAGAGATTGCGTAATTTAATAGAGACTCGTAGCCAGCAGGCCCTCATGTGTTCATGCTTTTCATGTATGAAGGAGGCTTTCTATTGTAAGTCTCTTTGGTGCTGTCTGTAACCAGCTCCCTGGTTTCCACATTAACCAATAACCAGACCCTTCAAGTTGCTGACGACAGCGAACTCCGAAGTGCCCTTGACTCCAGCGCCCAGCCCTGGTTTCCATTTACCTTGCTGAAGAAAAGCCAGAGGGCCGCCCCTCCTGCTGATCCCGGCCTGCTTTCGTCAGTAATTCATTGCAGTAAAATGGCCCTTTTATTAGCTGAACTCCCCAGACAAAGGCTGAGCAAACCAAAAGCCCCTTTCATGAAAAGAAGGGAAAAGGGAATGAACCCCTGGAAACAAGTTTCCCAATGTCCTCTGACTTAGGACTGCCACACAGAGTGGCCCTGTCTGGTCCTGGCCAGCTGTGGCTCTCCTAGATAGTGGTACCTGCTGGAGGCTGGGACAGGCTGGAGCAAGAGCTGAAGGCCGGTGAGCACAAGGAGACCCATCTCCCATCTGGCCTGACCATCGGGGATGTTTATGATTGTAATTGGGAAGCAACCAGTTTACCAGTGGTTTGCTGGGCTTTGTTGTTTTGTTTTTTAATTTTTGATGTTGAGGATGGGGCCCAGGCTCTTTGCTTAAATACTAAGTACATGGTCTCGATATTAAGTGAGGCTGACCCCAAGCTTGGAATTGCAGGTGCATAATTACCACACATGGCTAAATACAATGCACAGATAAAACTCCCGCACAAATGTTCCCCTTTCTTGTGGGTACCCCTGAGACCCTTTGCTTGGAGTCAGCTCTGGAAGATAACCTTTCAGAATCTCAGATTCTTGTCTCCTTACATTCTGTCAGACCCCTGAAGGGTAAACACCATCCCAGCTCTATGGGAAGCCCCTCCTTTAGTCCTAAGATCCAGTCTGCAGTGAGTTCTTAGATTGGAATTTTACCCACTCCAGCTGCAGGCTACACAATCCGTTTCTTTATCACAAATGGGGGCAATATTGCCATACGTCAGTGTTTTCCACATAGGTTTTTGCTTGTTTTTTTCCCCTTTCTCTTCTGGAGTATGTCATAAGTTAAATGCATATCATGGCACGGACCTGATATACATTCTTTGTCCTTGTTTGTGAATTTTTCAGCGGGTATCTGGAGCACAAAATAAACTGTGCTTATTCTTTCTCCACCCTATTTAGGACTAAATGTGGCCATGCAATTGAGTTCTAACTAAATGACTGGGATTGGGGCCTTAAAAGGAAGGACATGCCACCCACTATCCCATTCCTGATGTTCAAAACCCACATAGAAATGAGTTCAGGTCAGAATACAGACTAATGTGGTACTGGAGCACAATAGAAGCCTCCTGGGTTCCTGACTTCATGGAGCAGGGTTGCATAAATCTCTGAGAAACAAACCTCTGTTAACAGCTGTTAACTGGTTCGTGTGTGTTGGGTGGCGGGGAGGGTGTCCTACCACGTGCAGCAAGTCCTGGAGATCTTATCACTTAAAACCCTGCATGGATGGCAGCCACAGCAGCACCATTTTGGAGCAGATGATAAATGGGGGGTCACGTGCCTCTTACTAGGCTGAGATGTTTGTGAAATGGGCTGCAGCAGTAGAGCATTTGCCTAGCATACACAGGGCCCCCGAGTCAGGGCCCAGCACTGGAAAAATAAATCAGGAAGTTTGAGAAGTCTTGTCCCCAGGAACACATGTGTGACAAGTAGTCAGGTGGCTCTGAGTCACGTAACCTGAGTTCAGTCCCCGGAATCCATGTGGTAGAAGGAGAACCAATTCCTGCAAGTTGTCCCCTGACCTCTCTCTGTGTGTGTGTAGCACAGGTGTGTATATGCGTACACAAAACAACTGCGTACAATTTTTTTTAAAAGTAAGTCAAAGCCGGGCGGTGGTGGCGCACGCCTTTAATCCCAGCACTCGGGAGGCAGAGCCAGGCGGATCTCTGTGAGTTCGAGGCCAGCCTGGGCTACCAAGTGAGTTCCAGGAAAAGGCGCAAAGCTACACAGAGAAACCCTGTCTCGAAAAACCAAAAAAAAAAATAAATAAAAAAAATAAAAGTAAGTCAAAAGATAAACCAGAGCTGGTGTTGGTGACTGGCATTTCCAACAGCAGAGTGGAATTTGGAGACTTGTTGGTATTTGTGGCTTATATCCACCTCCATACTTACATTTGCTCCTGCTGGCCCCTGTGGTCTTTATGTCACCGTGGCAACTACAGGGCTCCTCAGAATGCTGTGGACAACTCGCCCCTGTGGTAGCCAGACATGTCCCACCAGCTGTGGCACAGCAAGAGACAGCTCAGAACTGACACCAGCCCCCAGGACCTCCACGCTGCCAGGAAGGCCCACTTTGGTTGCAGAACCGGTAAAGCAGGTGCTTAAAAAAGAGTAAGGCACACCTAGGAGTGTGGGGTGGGCTTCTCTCTCTCTCTCTCTCTCTCTCTCTCTCTCTCTCTCTCTCTCTCTCTCTCTAAGATTTTTTTGTTTTTGTTTTGTGTGTTTTGTCTGCATGTACGTCTGTGCACCGTGTGCGTGGCTGGTGCTGGAAGAGTCTAGAAGAGGGTGTTACAGGCAATTGTAAGCTCTGCATGGGTGCTGGAAACCGAACCAGGGTCCCCTGCAGAAGCTGCAGGTACTCTTGTGAGCCGTCTCTTCGGCCCACTGTGGGCTTCTTAAAGGATGGTCACACCTTTAAGTGTCTGAGTGATTTAATATACCATTTTGATTGCTCGTAGATTATCATTAAAAGGACCACTAGGTGAATATGGTGACACAGGTTTAATCCCAGCACTCAGGAGGCAGAGGCAAAAGGATCACTGTGAGTGCCAGGCCAGCCAGGGTTACATATGGAAAGACTGTCTCAAAAATAAACAACAACAACAAAAAGGTTGAACATACTCGGGGTGTGAGATTTGAAGGTTCTGTAACTAACTGTCCAAGGGACATGCACACTCGTGCAAAGCCCTTCATCTACTGTTACTCTCACAGGCCCCTGGGAAACTGCCCACAGCTCGGTAGGAAGACTGAGGAATCACGGAGGGGCAGGGAGAATGACAAGCTCTGAGTCTTCAGTCTGTGGGTTGGGGTTTTTTGTTTGTTTGTTTTATTTTTCGAGACAGGATTTCTCTCGTGTAGCTTTGGAGCCTTTCTTGGAACTCACTCTCTAGCCCAGGCTGGCCTCGAACTCACGGAGATCCGCCAGCCTCTGCCTCCCGAGTGCTGGGATTAAAGGTGTGCGCCACCGCCCGGCTTCAGTTTGTCTTTGAAGATTGCTTTAAGTACTAGGTACCCATGCAGTCCTTTCAAGTAGACCCTCTCCCCAGGGAAACCTCAAGACACATCTCCAGGGCTTGCCCAGGTCTTCCCTGCAGCTGAGGCTTCCGACTGTCTGGTTGCCATCTCAGTGGCAATCACTCATCTTCTGGACCAGGGTGATGGAGTCCTTCAGCACCCCCTCTTCCTCAGGGTGGTGCTGGTGATGAGTCCCGCACAGTGCCCACCGCTCCCTGGTAGCAGCCATGGCCAGAGCAGGCAGGAATTCATGTGGAAACAGCCTGTTGTCTCCTCTTCAGAAGTAGCTGACGAGTCCCAGCCTACACCTTCCACATCCGGCTCTAAGCTGCTGCTGCTGCCCCGTGAGGTCAGTCGCTCTCAGCTTCTCCCTTCTAAAGCAGGAAGAGGCTTTAGGAGCCGACTGGGTAACCCAAGCTGCAGTGTTCCAGCACGGCCCCCGCAGATGGACATTTGGTTCACTCCTCACGGCAGACCCGGGAGACGTGAATGTGAGCCCAGGTTCCCAGGAGACAGCCACACCAGCATTGAAGAGGCTGCAAGCCTCCCTGGCATGACTGGGGAGAGTTGGTGGTTGTTGATACAGAGCCAAACTGTTTTGGGCTATCTTTAGTCTTTCTGTTTGCTTTCTCTTATTTTTAATTAGTTAATAAATTAATGTATTTGTTTTGGTTTTTTGAGACAGAGTTTCTTTGTGTCACTGTCCTGGAACTTGCTCTGTAGACCAGGCTGGCCTCACACTTAGAAATCGATGCCTTTGCCCTCCCAAGAGTTGGGTTTAAAGGTGCGCACCACCACCACCCGGCCACTATCTTTAGTCTTAATAGCCACAATTTCCCCACTTCTGTGTCTGATGTTGGCTTCATCCGTTAAGGGTGTCGTTAGAAAACATCTAAGTCCCATAGTAAGATGGCGAGAGAGTTCTGTAGGCAAGAGTGCTTATTTCACAGGCAAAATGACTTAAGTTCAAGTCTCCAGAAACCCTGTACAAAGTTAAGCATGCTTACACACATGCCTGTAACCCTCCACACTGGGGGCAGAGACAGGAGGATCATGGGACTTGCTGACCCCAGGCTAGCCCCAGATTTAGTGAGAGACCCTGTCTTACAGGAGTAAGGTAAACGTGATGGAGCAGGACACCCACAGTGTCTTCCTTTGGCCTCTGCAGGTACAGGGGCATGCATATGCACCCTATGCTGCACACGGGCAATAGTGGAATCTTAAGAACTAAACCCCTGCTTCACAGTGACCCACCTACCGATGCTCCCGCTGATGTGTGTGGTAAATGCCTTGATTTCTACCTTTGTAACTAAAGCTTATGAAACTGCTTCGCACTGGGCAAGCTGAATCCGTGTCCCCGAGCCACACAATCGCTCTTATTTGCCTCAGAATAAACTATTTCTTATTCCATTTGAGGCAAGAGCTGCACGTCACATCAACAGGAATCTTGGAGTTGAGGAGACAGCTCAGGCAGGCTGTCCAAAGCAGAACAGGAGTGTGTCCACAAAGGACACCAGAGTTTGCACTTTACTCCATGAAGCAGATGACTGATGCTCTGTCTGTCAGCAACTCCAAAAGCCATTTTGAAATCAATGCTGACATCCGGGACATAAATATGCCCCAAAGCAGGATTCCCTCATTGTTTAGCATCAGAAGTTTTGATGTGTCTCCACATCCTGCCCTCTGTGTTACAACTTGTTAGGAAAGGGCAACTCACTCAAGGTCATGTAACTATGTTCACTAAATGTTAAAGGCGTGGCTGTCCTTACTCATGGTCACCTACTCAGAAATGAGGACACTCTGTTGGAACCCTTCGATGCAGTCAGTGTGATGGAGGGTGGCACTCAGCAGACCCCCAGAGCTGGGTATGGAAAACACTGGGACATTGCTGGGCCCTTAGGGCAGATGTGACGTTTCTTTCCAGCATGACATTTCAGAGGTGGATTCCCAGGCTGTTACCACCGAGGCGCACCCGATGGCTGCATTGTTCTGACCTTTATTTTCACTGGATGACTTTCTTCTCTTCTGGACAGTCACTGTAGCTGCCATCTGGGACCGCACAAGTAGGCAGATATTTGTGGTCTGTGCAGAGGAAGGAGCCAGTTTCCTATGGACAAACTGCTTCGGATGGAGACAAAAGGAAGTTGAAGAGACTAACGTAGTTCTCACTCGTGCTAGACCCGTGCGCTCCTGTCAGATGTGAATTTCAGATCCTCTAGGAGGTTTATGGGATGTGTGTGTGTGTGTGTGTGTGTGTGTGTGTGTGTGTGTGTGTGTCTGTGTGTGTGTGTGTCTGTGTGTGTGTGTCTGCCTGTCTGTGTGTGTGTGTGTGTGTGTGTGTGTGTGTGTGTGTGTGTGTGTCTGTGTGTGTGTGTCTGCCTGTCTGTGTGTGTGTCTGCCTGTCTGTGTGTGTGTGTGTGTCTGTGTGTGTGTGTGTGTCTGTGTGTGTGTGTCTGTGTGTGTGTGTGTCTGTGTGTGTGTGTCTGCCTGTCTGTCTGTGTGTGTGTGTGTGTGTGTGTGTGTGTGTGTGTGTGTGTCTGTGTGTGTGTGTCTGCCTGTCTGTGTGTGTGTGTGTGTGTGTGTGTGTGTGTGTGTGTGTGTCTGTGTGTGTGTGTCTGTGTGTGTGTGTGTCTGTGTGTGTGTCTGTGTGTGTGTGTGTGTGTGTGTGTCTGTGTGTGTGTGTGTGTGTCTGTGTGTGTGTGTGTGTGTGTGTGTGTCTGTGTGTGTGTCTGCCTGTCTGTGTGTGTGTGTGTGTGTGTGTGTGTGTGTGTGTGTGTGTGTGTGTGTCTGTGTGTGTGTGTGTCTGCCTGTCTGTCTGTGTGTCTGCCTGTCTGTCTGTGTGTGTGTGTCTGCGTGCATGTGTCTCTCTGTGTGTCTGCGTGTGTATCTGTGGTGTTATCTTTGACCTCGTTATAAACATGAAGGAGCTCTCAGAAGATGATGCAGCTCAGCTCTCATACAGTCATTGTTACCAGGAGGTGCCTCTACTTGCCAGAACTAAAATTAAAGTCAGTAGTGACCAAGACCAAAAGAAGGAACGCTAAGGAAGCCCGGAAAGGGCTGGGAATGTTTTCAAATACTGTAAACAGTTACTCTACCATTTGCAGATTAAAATTAGCCGGTGACACATCCCCGGGGTAGCCTCTCCCGCGGGCTGGAGTGAAAAGCACGCATACACTGTGTGTGCCTCCCCCACCCCCACCCCGTGGCTTCTGTGCACAGCGGCGCTAAGGTAGATTGCTCCTACTGAGTGCAGTGGCTGCCATCCTACCTCAGACCTTATTCCTTGTGAGCAAACAGCCTCTTCCCAACAGCGTAGCCACCTGACCTGCCCTTGCCACTGGCACCAAGAAGCCACAGGGAGGGTGGGTGGGGTTGGCTACTGCAACTGCCTCCTGGAGAATAGGTTACTCAAACCGATGACGCTAATGACCTCAGAGTGTATCAGGGAAGATGAAATGCATTAGCATGAAAGACCCCTTCAGAGCAATCCATGGCACTCTCTGTGCTTAAGACTCGGAAGCAGCTTTCATTAAGCATGTTTCTGGAATACTTAAGATTGGTGTCTATTAGCGAAAATAAAAATAAACCTGGAAACAAGGTGGCTGGACCATAGGGCTGTCCTGGAGGTGAGGCCGGGAAAGCCTGATGCTGCCCTGTCCACACAGTTATCAGTTTGTTTTCTTTGTTTAGCACATCGGGGCTGCCACACTGAAATGTTAAGAACCCTCTTTAGTTGGTTATGATTATTTCAAATTAGTACTCCAAACTTGGGTCAGGTCCAGTGGTCCATCTGGCCAAAGGCCCCAAGACATATTTCTAAAGAATAGCTGCAAAGAACACTTCCTTGGGCTGTTGTTTCAGGTGTGTGTGTGTGTGTGTGTGTGTGTGTGTGTGTGTGTGTGTGTGCACGCACTCGTATGCATGTGAGTGAGTGTGGGTGTATGTGTGTTCATGTGTGGTTGTGGGTGTGTGCATGTGTACCCTAGTTGAAAACAAGGAGATCCATAAAGTTTCAGGTTCATAGAACAGACGATTAAGGAGGTGGTCATTTACAGAACAAGAAAGAAAAGACTTCCATCAGCGTTAAAGCTACCAAAAATGAAGTGTGTGTGTGTGTGTGGGGGGGGGTGTTACAGGTAATGTTTAGGAAGTGCTCATTGCTTAGGGAGTCTACATCTGCACTTAGCACGGTGAGCATCGCTCCCTTCCCTTCACCCTTCACCTCTTTCAAGAGAGCACTGTTCACACCACCTGACCTTTGCACTTTGACCTCCCAGTTCATGCTTAGCTGTCTGAGAAAATGTAAACTCTCAACCTTGGAGTTTCAGCTTAATTTGCTGTATTTTAAAATTGTAAACAGACCGTGTGATAAACGGATCGTCATTTTATATAACTATCGACTCACCCCTTGTTTTACAGGTCGCTTTAGAATTCAGTTGTGTCAGCAAAGGAGGTAGGAGCAGAGAGAGTGGTGAACAGAACAAGGGGACTGGTCAGGACTAGTCATTCATTTCTTCTTCCTCTTCTGCTTCTTTTAGTATTTTCTCTTTTTTGTTTATTTATTTTTATTTTTTGGTTCTTGAGGCAGGGTTTCTCTGTGTAGACCTGGCTGTCCTAAAACTCCATCTGTAGACCAGGCTGGCCCGGAACTGGAAGAGATCTACCTACCTGCTGAGAGTTGAAACCTGAGAGTTCATTTTCAACAGTGCCTCAAGCTTGTTGAGGTCCAGGAAAAATGAACAGAAAAGACTAGACCCCCTGCCTGCTAGTCTAGGCATTCCCCCAAACCCAGCCTCTGCTAAGCTACACCCCAACCCAAACTAGAAGTTTAGAGAAGAAAATGACTAACAGCCAAGCTTGCCTGCAAGATCATGCCTCTGATAACTTCAAAGTAAACAGGATGTGAAACAGGGAGGTGACCCCCACACTGTATTTGTTGAGAAAAAGAAATACAAGTGACAATAAAGCCAAGATGATGTTCAGATTGTGCCCCTGGCTACTTAGAAAGGGAGGCAGGGGCATGAGTTAGGGTTCACAGAGACCGTCCTCTGCCTGAGTCGGCGCATCTGCCGTTCTAGGCTGTTGCCCAACTTTGCCTTGGCCACTGTGGAGTCTCCAGTATTCTATTGTGAACGGAGGGTCTCAGTTAAGCTTAGACTTTTCTTTAGTGTGACGTGTGTCTGTGTCCATGTACAAGAGTGTGTATGCGGAGGTCAAAAGACAACCATCAGCTTCTCTCCTTCCACCGTGTGGGGCCCAGGGACTGAACCTGAGTCTTTAGGGCCCTTGTACTGAGAGACAAGCACTTTACCAGCTAAACTGCACCTCTAGCTCCTCGTGCATTTCTTTAAGAAAGTTTATTGAGCTCCTGCATAGAAGCCAGGAAGGCGGGCCAGCAAGAGTTCTCAGCAGGTTAAAGACACTCGCTGCTAAGCTTGGAGACCTGAGTTCAAGCTCGTGGACTTACATGGTGATAAGAAGAACTGACCCCCCATGAATTATAGTCTGACCTCCATACATGCACCGTGGCAAACACACACACACAGACACACATGCACACACGTACACACACACACACACACACACACACACACACACACACACACACACACCCCTTGGTTCCCAGCTCAGACCACGCCATGCTTTCACTTCTCACCCACCCTCTGCTCCTGGCCTTCTCTCTTCAGGCAGACACCAAGCCACGGGAGTTTTATAACGAGTGGGAACACAAAGCAGGACAACAGGACATGTCCCTACGTCCAGAGTCCCAGGGTGGTGAGCTGCTGGGACTTGAACTTCTAATCAGCTTCAACCTTTCCCCATGATCCTCTCCCTCCTGGCCGCCCCTTCCTCTCACCCCCAGGCTGGCACTGAAGCTCACGGCTTGTACTTGTTTGCTTTTCTTGTGTAGCTCTCCTGGGGTTCTGATGGCTTTTTTCCTGATTACAAAAGCAACATATGTTCATAGTTACAAAAAAGTCAAATATTACAGAAACGTGTGTCATTTGGAAACATGTCACTCCATCCCTCAGAGCTCTCCACAGACTTCCTAGTGTAAAAGGCAGAGTGCTTAAGTGACCCCGACCTGCATGACCCCTGACCTCCATGACCCCTGAACTCTCTCCCATACCCTTCCTCTATATGCTGCCTTGTCCATGCTCCCCCGTGTCTGTACTCCGGGGCCTTTCCCCAGTTGGTCCCCTCTCTGGAGCACCCCTGGATGTCTGCATGGCTCCTGTCTTACTCAGCCCAGGTTGCCATGGCAAATACCATAGTGTGTGTGGCCTAAACTACAGGAATTTATTTCCTCGGTGTTCCGGAAGCTGGGAAGTGCAAGCTCGGCGTTCCGGCAAGTGTGATTTCTGGTGAGGGCTGTCGTCCTGGCTTGCAGTCAGCCTTCGTACTGTGTCCTTTCCTAACTGTGCTCCGGAGCGAGGGTAGAAGAGTGCCCTAAGGTGGTCTTTCTTTCCTTTTTTAATGTTTTCTTAAATGTTTATTTTGTATGTGTGGGCATTTTGTCTGCAAAGCACGTGTGTGCCTGTCAGAAGAGGGAGTCAAAGCCCCTGGAACTGGAGTTACAGACGGTTGTGAGCCACCATGTCGGTGCTGGGAACTGAACCTGGGTCTTCTGCAAGAGCAGCCAGTGCTCCTAGCCCCCGATCCATCTCTGCAGCCCCATGTTTTTTTCTTTGAAGTACACTAATCCCCATAGGTGCACCCCTCTTCCTTGTCACCATATTCAGCCTTGATTCTGTCCTCCAAGGACCCACTTTCCAATAGAGCAACGATGGGAGTTAGGACTTCAAAATATCCCTCCGTGATCGCTTCCTTCACGTTGCTTAAATGTCACCTTATCAAGCTGGAGCTTGGGGCACAGGCCTCTATCCCGGTACTCTGGAGGTAGAGGCAGGAGGATAAGGAATCTCAGGTCATCCTCCACCACACAGCTTGGCCTGGCCTCCATGAGACCCTACCTCATACAAACAAGCATTTTCTCCAAGAGGCTTTCCCTTCTCTTCGAAACACAGACATTTCTCACACACTTTGGGCCAGCTGGATGCTGTAGGATACTTGTACACTATGTGAAGATATATTGCTGTGATTGGTTTAATAAAGAGCTAACTGGCCAATAGCTAGGCAGAAGGTATAGGTGGGACTTCTGGGTAGAGAGAGAAAGTAAGAAGAGATAACTGAGGTTCAGAGGGGATGACAATGAGACACAGAGGGAGTCGGACATATAGAATGAAAGGTAAAAAGCCGCATGGTAAAATGTAGATTAATAGAAATGGGTTAATTTAAATTATAAGAACTAGTTAGGACTGGGCAGTGGTGGCACACACCTTTAATCTCAGCACTCAGGAGGCAGAACCAGGTGGATCTCTGTGAGTTCAAGGCCAGCCTGGTCTACAGAGCGAGATCCAGGACAGGCACCAAAGCTACACAGAGAAACCCTGTCTCGAAAAACCAAAAAAAATTTTTTTAATTAAAAAATAAAAATAAAAGAAATAGTTAGGAACAAGCCTAAGCTATAGGCCAAGCTTCATAATTAATAAGAAGTCTCCATGTCAATATTTGGGGGCTGGTGATCCAAAGACAGTCCAACAAGAAACTTGCTACAAAATGGGGTCCTTGGAATCACCTGGAGACTAAACCAGGTCCTTGTTCGCATGGGCCTACCTTCACTACTGCTGTTGACAGGCCTCACTTTGTGATGTGCCTGTCTGGGGAGGCCAACCCCTGCCTGTGGCCCAGGATAGCAACGAGTGTGTAGCCCAACACAAATTTGTCAACTTTCCTAAAAACTCTTTGGCATTGTTTTTTTTCTAAGTGGATTGCGTGGTTCTAGAGTATGACTTTTGTAAAGGACAACATCATGCATGCTACAGTATCATACAAAACAAAGATATACGTGCTCTCAAAACCCATGGGCCGAAGTTGCCCACTCCTGTGTGGCCCAAGACAGTTCTTCATCCAGTGTATCCTAGAGAAGTCAAAAGGTTGGACCCCCCCAGGGCTGTTGCCTGATCCCAACTTCCTTACATTACTACTTGAGTGTTTCAGTTCGGAGCATAGAAGCTTCAAGATGCTTCAGTGTTTTGACAGCAAAGCCCATTGCTAGAGGGACAGAGGGACATGTGGTTTATCAGGGGGTACAATTTTGTTGTTGTTGTTGTTAATTATTGAGATAGTGTCTCACCATATATCCTTAGCTGGCCTAGAACTCACAAGAGATCTGCCTGCTTCTGCCTTCCTGCGCTAGCATTAAGGTGTCTGCCACTACACTCAACCTGGGGGGCACAGTTTTAGCAGTCCATCATACTTTAAAATGGCAGCCTGGGATAGCGAGATGGCTCCGTGGGCACAGACACCCGTCAGAAAGCCTGCTGACCTGAGTTTGTTCCCCAGGTCCCACAGGTTGTCCCCACACCATGACACGTGCCCTGTGACACACGCAACCACACTCATACAGGCATGCCCACATGTGAATAAGTAGGTGTAAAAAGTGTGAAACCAAACAAAATTGTAACCTCTTTCTTACTTTCCTATATATGTTTATCCTTGGCTAAGAAACTATAAATTCCATACAAGGAGAGATGTCTGCTTTCATATTCACTGATTTTTCTCCATTGTTTATACAGGAACCTGGCTTATGAATATGCTAAGTGACCGAATGTATTAATATTAATTTGAAAGTGTTTTTCTGAAGAACACTTCACTGTGAGTCAGTCACCTTGTAACTTTGGGAATGCTTTTACTGTCAAAAAATACTTTTCCACCAAAGGTGTCACCTTCCTTCACCATAGCTTCACTGGGCAGGCTGGAAGAACAGCATTGCCTGGACCTCGGGAATGGGTAAGCAAGGGCTCTCCAGGGTGTTGTATGGCAAGTGCTCTTGCCTGGCATGCACAGAGCCCTGAGTGGTCCTCAGCACCACGTAAAAACAGATAGCATACCGGCAATCCCCAGAACTCAGTAATGGAGGCAGGAGAATCAGAAGTTCAAGGTCACCCTGGGCTATATAATGAGCTTGAAGCCAGCCTGAGCTAGGCGAGATGCTATCTCAAAAGAAGTAAACTGTTTCTCCTACCCAGGCATTCTACCAGCCACCATGCAGCCACCATGCAGCCTCCCAGCTCGGATGCCTCCATGTTTCCCCCAGCTGGAGTGTAGAGCTGGGGGGCTCTATCAACCGACAAGTTCACTGGCGCTCACCAACAGGAAATTCCTTTTCTCTGATATTTCCCGGTAGAAGCAGAAATCCTAAAGTTGTCAAGAAATGGAGCTATGAAGTGTCTTTGAAAGGTGAGGGAGGGTGTCAGGTCTTTATGAACCTTGCCCCTGGCTGGTGCAGTTTGTGTAAAGTGGGGCTTAAAGCCACCTGTCTGCAGCAGAGGACAATCTCCATCATGCTCTGCACAGCCTTCCCTTCCCCAGAGGGCTTGCTTAATGAGCCAAGCTTAGTATTAAAAGAAAACAATACCAGGCATGAGAAAATACTCAAATGAGTACATTCAAAACGTGCTTCATAACTTGAGGAGCAGAGAGGAAGGTTTACACCGTTAAGAAAACCCCTTTGAGGGGCTGTGGTGTTATCGCTTTGGGTAAAGTACTTGCCTATCATGCTTGGCGCCCTGCAGGTGGGAACACATGCCTGTGATCCCAGCTCTTGGGAGATCAGAAGTTTAAGATCGCCTTCCACTATATGTGGAGTTCCAGGTCTGTGGTTGATATATTGTGCACCCCAATAAACTTACCTGGGGGTCAGAGAACAGAACAGCCACTACATTAAACATAGGTTTAGGCAGTGGTAGCACACGCCTTTAATCCTAGCATTCAGGAGGCAGAGATCTATCTGGATCTCTGTGAGTTCAAAGCCACATTGGAAACAGCCGGGCATGGTACTACATGCCTTTAATCCCAGGGAGTGATGGCAGGAAGCAGAAAGGTATATAAGGTGTGAGGACCAGGAACTAAAGCCTTGTTAAGCTTTTAGCAAGCAGTTCAGCTGAGAACTCAGATGCTGTGGGATGTTCTGTATGGCAAATGTGTTGCTAATTAGTCAATAAATAAAACACTGATTGGCCATTGGCTAGGCAGGAAGTGTAGGCGGGACAAGGAGGAGAATAAAGCTGGGAAGTGGAAGGCTGAGTCAGAGAGACACTGCCAGCCACCATGATGAGAAACAGCATGTGAAGATGCCGGTAAGCCACGAGCCACATGGCAAGGTATAGATTAATAGAAATGGATTAATTTAAGCTGTAAGAACAGTTAACAAGAAGCCTGCCCCGGCCATACAGTTTGTAACCAATATAAGTCTCTGTGTTTACTTGGTCGGGTCTGAGCGGCTGTGGGACTGGCAGGTGAGAGAGATTTGTCCTGACTGTGGGTCAGGCAGGAAAACTCAAGCTACACTCAGAGGCTTCCAGTTTGAGGAATAGGATCGGCTGAGAAGTTGACAAGGTGAGGTTAGCTATGGCGTGTTCTGTCTCTCTGATCTTTCAGCATTCACCCGAATATCGGGCTCGGGTTTGTTTTTATTAAGACCTTTTAAGATTCATGTTATACAGGTCAGCCTGGGGATCCTGAGACTCTGCCTCCAAGACAAAATTACTTGGCTAATTAATTTTAAAATTAAAAGCTCTTTGAAACAAGTTGCAGAGTACTGGAGAAAATTTAACCTTTAAAAGTTACTTTCTTCCTTTCCCTCTAAATTTAAATTTTCAGGTTTTGGGTTTTTTTGGGTTTTGTGTGTGTGTGTGTGTGTGTGTGTGTGTATGTGTGTATGTGTGTGTGTGTATGTGTGTATGTGTATGTGTGAATGTGTGTGTATGTATGTGTGTATATGTGTGTGTATGTGTGTATATGTGTGTGAATGTGTGTGTATGTGTGTGAATGTGTGTGTGTGTGTGTGTGTGTGTGTGTGTGTGTGTGTGTAAACCAGAGGTTGACAGTGAATATTTTCCTCAGTTGTTCCCACCTTCTTTTTTAAAGCAGGTCTTTTTCTGAACCAGTTCAGCCAGAGCAGATGCCATCAAGCCCTAGCGACCATGTCTTCGCCTCCTCGGTGCTGGGTCACACGCCTGCGCTGCCGTGCCTGGCATTTTACCAGGCTGCCGGACTCAGAAGCCGGTTCCCACGCCTGTGCAGCAAACATTTTCACTGGCTGGGCTGCCTTCCCAGCCTTGATCTAAATCCTAAAACATGAAGTTTGTCCTCTTTTATTTGTTATCTTTGTTGAATATGTGGCTTACGTGTGTGTGCACGTTTGTATGTGTGTGGATGCACATGTCTATATGGATGCTCGTGCACGTGTGTGTGTGTGTGTGTGTGTGTGTGTGTGTGTGTGTGTGTATTCAGAGGCCGAGGGCTGACCTCAGGAGTCTTTCTCAGTCGGTCCCCACTTTGTTTCCTGAGTGTGGGTCCCTCCGCTGAATCCAGAGCTTGCTCCAGGATCCCCCATCTCTGCTGGAATGACAAGCAGGCCTCCACAGTCACCCAGAATTTATGCGGGTGCTAGTAATTTTGACTCTGGTCTTCTCTTACCCGGCGAGCTCCTTATCTGCTGGGCCCTCCTTCTAGTGCTCCCGAAAATTGTATCCTTTCTTCCTTTTCCTTTCTTTCATCGATTTCCATTTCTTATTAGTGCCATTCTAGGTAAAGAAAAATTTCAAATTTAGTTACTAGTGTAACTTTTCTCATTTCTCTATTTATTGCTTCATCTCCATTTTAAGTACAAATACATGAGATTCTTTTGTAGATGTAGGGAAACTGCAGTTTGTAACCTAGCTCGAGCACACTTAGGAATTCGTTCTTTTAGCTTTGGTTTGGTTTAGCTTTTTGAGGCAGGGCCTCAAATTATAGTCCAGGCTGACCTAGAATTCAGTGTGTTGCCCAGGCTGCCTCTAACTCATGGCTAGTCTCCTAACTCAACGTTCCAAGTGCTAGGGTGACAGGCCTGAGCCATCACACCTGGCTTTAGATTCTGTTTGGTCAGAGCCACCGAAATGCCACACCACCCTGACTCACCTGGCTTGGCTTCACCTGGTGATGGACACTCAGTCTATCATACTCTTCCTTAGCTACTGATGAGTGAGCAAAGTAAGTTGTCATGTGGCTGGGAAGTAGATACACACACAGTTAGTGAGTTAGTCTTGTGTGGAAGCCAGAAGACAACTTTCTTGAGCACTTGTCTCCTTCCGCTGTGTGGGTCCCGGGTGCGGAACTAAGGTTTTCAGCCTTGACGGCTGACAGCGACTGTGTTCGCTGAGCGCTTTGCCTGCCCGAGGAAATTGTATTTATTATTATTGGGGGTGGTTGTGGGAAACACAGGCCGTGGCACCTTCACGGAGGTCAGAGGACAACTTTGTAGGCTCGCTTTTCTCCGTTCGCCTTCGCCTGGTTTCTGGGATGGGACGTCAGGCTCCTGTCACTGATGGAAAGTGCCTTTACCTGCGAAGCCATCTCCCTGGCCGGAGACTGGTGTGTTTTTTGCTTCTCCTGTGACGGACATTCTTTCTTTGTAACTTTGTTTGTATTTTTGTGGGGGTTCTGGCAGCACGTGCCACAGCGCCTCTGTGGAAGTCAGGTGACAAGTCTCTGGAGTTGGTTCTCTCATTTACCCACTGAGTCATTTCCCCAGCACAACACTGGTAATTGTTGTCCCAGCCCCAGACCAGCGTTCATAATTGAATGTTATCAACACAGTTTCCCCTTCTCAACGGCTATCAATGAGGAGTGCGGTCCGTGCCCTGCAACAGGAAATGTTGAGTTTCAGTCTTGACTGCCACACATACTCTCGCAGGTGAAACACCGGCGCTCTCTGAGCCATGCTGGGGAGCCTGCAGAGTCTTTATCCGCTTGCTCCACAGCCTCGTCTTCTGCAGTTCCGTCTCATTTACTGTTTGGTTTTATGTTGTGTTGTCAACTGATATGATTGCTCATTCTTCTGCCTGGTAATTTGATTAGAAAAAGCCAAATTCAAAAGAAACAAACAATTCATTTTAGGTAAGTTGTTTTAGCTCAGTTGACAGAATATTTGTCTAGCATGCATAGGCCTTGGGTCCAATCCCCAGCAACACCTAAACCCAGCATGATGGTGGGTGCCAATCATCCCAGCACTAGGAAGATGGAGGCAGGAAGTTCAGAAATTCAAAGCCATTTTTTGTTACATAGCAAGTTCAAGTCTTTTTTTTTTATTTAAAAAATAAAAACAAAAAAGTGGCCAGGTGATAGTGGCATGCCTTTAATCCCAGCACTCAGAAGGCAAAGGCAAGAGGATCTCTGTGAGTTTGAAGCCAGCCTGCTCTACATAGTGAGTTCCAGGACAGCCAGGGCTACATAGTGAGACCCCATCTCAAAAAAAAAAAAAAAAAAAAAAAAAAAAAAGGTGCAACTCATCAAGAATGACTTTGAAAACAAACATTCGTTTGTATGTGTGCTGATGCAAATCTCATGCTAATCTGACATTAGGATAAGAAGGGAAGGGCATATGTGTTTGAGGATTTAGAGCATGTCTGGTTATCGTGGTCATGTGAGGAAAGACTATCTGGATGAAAACGTGTTTCATATTATAATGCAAGTTAGTTTGCTGGGGCCTGGAATTTTCCAGTGGAGGTAGATGAATTTTAACAACAAGGACTTGTGGAAAACTAGGGTATTTCTGAAGACCCACTAGTAAAATAACAGTGTTTCTTCCCCCAGAAATTGTCCTCTTTTAGATTCCCATAAACAATCTCTGTCTCCAGTGAAGTAGTTTAAGAAAAATGTCTGACATTGTTTATATGCTGATATTTCCAACCGAAATACGTTAAGACTCAGCTATTGTCCAAGTCCAGTTTTTCCTCTCAGTGTTGTTTTTCCTTAAAGAAGTTTCTTTGTTACTGTCAAGGTTAACTGAAGTCATAACTGAAGGAAAGAACTGAAGGAATTTGGAATAGTTTTCCATAAACTTCTGAACCCAGGGACCTATCCCAGGAGACTCCCTGTGAGGCTTGGGGTTGTTGTTGGGATAAATCATTTTGGAAAAACGATTGCTTCCTCTGCTCTTAGGTTGACAGAAAAAAAAAAAAAAGAAAGAAAGAAAAAGAAACAATCACTGGGCCAGCCTTGATCTTAGCATGCTGTTCCTCGAGCCACAGTTATAGAAACCACTAAAAGTTTCCCCTGTGGTCCAGAATAGCATTTCACCAGGCAGTGCAGAGCAGGTACTCAGGAGATGCTCAGGTTCCATCAAAATCAAGACTCTGCTAAGGGGGCTGGAGAGGTGGCTCAGAGGTCAAAGCAAGTACTGGACTCCAGAGAACCTAAACCCAGGTCCCTGCAACCAGAATGGGTGGCTCTCAATACTTGTAACTCCAAGTGCAGGGGCCCCCACACCCTCTTTTGGTCTCCTTAGGTGCCTGCACTCAAATCAAAATCTTTTAAAAAAATCAGCTAGAAATTGTGGGATCTGTAGTCAGATTTTTTCTTTGGGCTGCCAGCTCACAAATAATGACACAGAGACTTATTAATTATGGAAGCTTGGCCTTAGCTTAGGCTTTTTCCTTGGTAGTTCTTATAACTTAATCAACCCATATTATTTAATCTACAATCCATCACATGGATCATCGCCTCATCTCCATACCACCCATCCTGCTTCCTCTGTGCATCTGGCTGGCAATGCCACCTTTCTTCTTCCCAGTGTTCTCTCTCTGCCCGGAAGTCCTGCCTATACCTCCTATCTAGCTATTGGCCATTCAGCTGTTTATTATACCAATCACAGCAATGCGTCTTCACACAGTGTACAAATATCCCACAACAGGGGTCCTTTCATTCTGCAGAACAAAGGGTCTTTTAGGCCCTAGACAAAAAGACACATATTTCTTAGGCATCTCAAACACAGCTTTTTTTTTTTTAAATTAATCATATCTTTGTGTGTGGGGGTGGGGGGTGGGGGTGTACGTGGAGGTGTAGATGTAGATGTGTGGAACCCAGAGGTCAACCTTGCATGTCATTCCTTGTTTTCTGAGACAGTCTTTCTGATTGGCATGGAACTTGCCAGTTAGGCTAGGCTAGTTGACCAGCAAGCCCCAGGGAACTATCCCTACCTCTTCAGCACTAAAATTAAACATGAACTCCCGCACCTGGCTTCTTCACATGGGTACTGGTCATCAAACTCAAGCCTCTCATACTTGCATAGCAAGCACTTTACCAATGCGCTGTATGACCAGCCCTGAACACACATAGATCAAGGCCCTGAGTCTACAAACATAGCCTTTACAATTCTATCACCAAGTCTACTTATAAGTTTTTATTTGTGGCTGTGCCTGAACAAACTAGATCCTCCCCTTCTCCCATCTGGGGGAGACGAGAGGATCAAAAAAGGTCTATGGTAAGAAGCAGATGAACATTTTCAAATGAGGGATCTTTGCAATAGAATAGGTTCAGAGAGGAAACAAAACCTTCATACCCAGTATTGCCAGAGGGCTAATGATGGGATTAGATGAAGAAGCTCAATCCCTTCATTTCTTTCCTACCACCCGCCATGGTTTGGGGAGGAAAGTAATGATAGCTCTGGGGAGATACTTACCCTTAAATAATTCAGAAGGATACTGGTCCAGCCTTCAGCCTCCGCTATGCAGCTTTCCCCCAACAGAACCCGCCCACTTCTCCCACCTGAGAGGAGCTGAGGCTGGGCCAAGCAGAGCTTCCTGCAACATTTACAGATGTCAAAGGCATCCATCATTGCAGATACAGAGAAAAAACGTAGCAACCGGGACCCCTTCTGGGAACAGGGAGGAGGGAGCAAAGTTCTTTGGCAAAGGGATGATCTCCAAGGGAGGGTTGGAGAGAACAGCAGAGGCCTAGGGAGATGGAGAACGGGGAAACAATTGTCTCTGTCTCTGAAGCGACACTTCAGAGTGGTGCCCACACTGGTAGTCCTTGTCTCATGCTGACCTACACCTTTCCCTACATTTCTCACTCAGATGGGGTCCCATAATACTTACCTGAATGGGGGGGTTTGCACCTTTATCAATGTTTATGATGTGTCATAACTGGTGAAAATGGATGTGGATGTGTTGAGGAAATGATCACTTGGTGGGAAGAGTGGTCTAAGAGGCTAGAATGCCCCCCATTACTATGAAAAAGAGAAGCTAACCCATGTTCCCCCAAAGAATGGAGCCTTGACACACTGAGTACTTTTTAAATAATTTTAGCTTTGTTTATGTTCATGTGTCTGTGTATATGTATATACGTGTGTGCTGGTGCCCTCAGAAACCAAAAGAGGGTGTTGGATCCCCTGGAGCTGGCATTACAAGCAGTTATGAACTACCTGATGTATGTGCTGGGAACTGAACTTGAGTCCTCTGCCTGGGAGGTGAGTCTGATGGTGCACACCTTTAATCTCAGCACTTGGGAGGCAGAGGCAGAGGATCTCTGTGAGTTCGAGGCCAGCCTGGGCTACAGAGTGAGTTCCAGGACAGCCAGGGCTGTTATACAAAGAAACCCTGTCTCCAAAGCATGAGGACCTGAGTTCAAAGCTCCAGAGCCCACATAAAACCAGACACATTAGCATGGGCGTTTGCAAGCCAGCGCTCCCACAGTGAGCTAAGACTCAGAGATCCCCAGGAGCTGGGCCAGTGAGCCTGGTGTGCAGAAGAGAACAATGGAGAAACCCTGTCTCCAGACAGCTGGAGAGTGGAGCCTGAGACCTTAGGCTGCCTTCCCACCCACATACGAGTCCCACATACATACGTGCACATTTACATTACACACACATACACGCGCGCGCACATTTCCTTCTAGGAATTGTCTTTGGGTCTTTGTGAAGAGTCCTGCACTGCCTAAAAGTTGGTTAAGTAAATTCCTAATTGTTTTCTCTTGCCAGTCTGTCATTTTCTGTGCGGTGTTGGACTTGACCCCCTCGATGGGTGACAGACAGGTATTATACCTTTTCTCGTTTTGGTGTGACATATACTTGTAATCCCAGAACTGAGGAGATTGAAGCAGGAGGAGGATGAGTCAGGGATCAGCCTGGGCTACCCTGGCTGGATACTGACTCGAGAAACAAAAACAAAAGCAAAACCCCTTTCATCCTACACTGTAACTTGAGTTTTCCTGCCTGGCCCACAGTCAGGACAAATCTCTCTCACCTGCCAGTCCCACAGCCACTCAGACCCGACCAAGCAAACACAGAGACTTATATTGCTTACAAACTGTATGGCCGTGGCAGGCTTCTTGCTAACTGTTCTTACAGCTTAAATTAATCCATTTCCATTAATCTATACCTTGCCACGTGGCTCGTGGCTTACCGGCATCTTCACATGCTGTTTGTCATCGTGGCGGCTGGCAGTGTCTCTCTGACTCAGCCTTCCACTTCCCAGCTTTATTCTCCTCCTTGTCCCGCCTACACTTCCTGCCTAGCCAATGGCCAATCAGTGTTTTATTTATTGACTAATCAGCAACACATTTGCCATACAGAACATCCCACAGCACTACACAGTCCTGCAAATGACCCTTGTCATGGATGACAACATGTCTACTTTGTTCTGATCCCACCAGGAGCATTCCTGAAGTCATTCACCTAGCAGGACCAGAAAGGGCTGCTCCTGTACCCAGATGATGAGGGATTTAATTGTTTTAACCATGGGGCCTTCTGTTAAGAACTTGTAAGCAGCGGGGAAAGTATGGTGCTGGGAATTTCTCCGCATACCCTGACTAGGTACATGCAGATGGCGGACTCCTTTGCTCTCTGACCTTAAGGATCTCAGTGAAGCTGTACTTCAATTCAATTATGTAATGGGAGAAATGACTGGGCAATGAGATTAGTTAGTAGAGCTAAGATTTGATAACATCTGAATTGATACAGAATCTGGAATGATGAAGTGGGAGAGGCTGAGAAACATGTCTTAAGTGTATTCAGATGGATTTGATGAGCATCGGATACAAAGGGTGGGAGGGGATGTGGGAGAAGCTTTTGGGCTCCTCTGGGGTAATGCTGCCTTGACATATTTCTTAAAAACAATGATAAGGTTGACATTTAAGCATCAATATTGTCAAAGAAGGAGAACTCAGAAGCTCCTGTGCTTAATTTGATCTACTGCCCCTCAAGATTATGCTGCACTGAACTGACGGTTGACCTATTTTAAACCTGGGAGCTTCGGTGGGGCTTTGTAGGCAAGCTGCCAAATGGAATTCACTTCCCAGGAGTGCCACAGCTACCTCTGGGCAGCAGAGCCAAGACAGTCACAATCAAAGGACAGACTCAGCAAAGCTAGGGTGAGGAGAGGGGCAAAGGCAGGTGGCTGTGTGCCAGTCTGGACTTTGAGTCATGAATGAGGGTGTTGTCTTGCCTCTTTTGGATGAATCCATGTGTGTGTTGGAGAGCTTGATGATCCTGGCAGTTCTAGAAAGGGTGGGGCAGGGGACTGACCTCAGGGAAGGCCAAGGAACAAAGAACACAGACAGAGTTAACGTGTCTGACGCCAAAGCTGGTGCACCCGTTTCCTCCTGCAGAAGTGAAGTAAACACCAAGACAGGGAGACACTTGGTGTAGAGCACAGTAGGAGCATGGCAGTTATTTGCGCCTACTGTTCTGAGTAAACTGGGGCTACAAAGGAGTGTCAGAAGAATTTCTCTAATCTGGAGCAAGAAACTAAGAACGGTTCTCAAAGTGTCACTGGGTGGGCTGTGGAGACGTTTCAATCAATAAAGGGCTTGGCACACAAGCATCAGGATCTGAGTTGGATTCCCAGAGCTCGGGGACAGTGACAAGCTTGCCAATCCAGTGCTGGGGAGGTGGGAACAGGTGGACCCCTGCAAACGTGGTGGGTAGCCAGTGCAGACTACTTGGTGAGATCCAGACCAGTGAGGGAGAGACCTGTCTCTCAAAGCAAGGTGTATGGCTCCCGAGGAATGACATCTGAGGTTGACCTTTGGCCTCCCCACACACTCACACACTTGAGCATGTGAACATGCACACACATATGCACCCCTCACCCATGATAAAACAAGTGGAATCAGCACCAGAAATTGGGGATGTAGCTCAGTGGAAAAGCTTAGAGTCTGGGGAGGGGGGGACCCTCTGGGCTTAGTCCCTGATCTCTCTCTGTCTCTGTCTCTGTCTCTGTCTCTCTCTCTCTCTCTCTCTCTCTCTCTCTCTCTCTCTCTCACACACACACACACACACACAAACACAAAAACCCTCAAAAATAGCAAGCAATAGCAGATAAAGTGGGCATCATCAAAATTAAACACTTGATACTTCAAATGACATCATCAAAAAGTGAACAACTCACAGAATGGGGAAAATTTTTGAAAATCCCATATCTAAAATATGCAAAAATACAATTCAATAATAAAAAGGACTGGACGGTGGCACACGCCTTTAATCTCAGCACTCGGGAGGCAGAGGCAGGCAGAGCTCTGTGAGTTCAAGGCCAGCCTGGGCTACAGAGTGAGTTCCAGGAAAGTCTCCAAAGCTACACAAGAGAAACCCTGTCTTGAAAAAACAAACAAACAAAAGAATAAAAAGGATACATACTTCAATTTAAAAATGGGCAAGGGGTTGGGGATTTAGCTCAGTGGTAGAGCGCTTGCCTAGCAAGTACAAGGCCCTGGGTTTGGTCCTCAGCTCTGGAAAAAAAATAAAAATAAAAATAAATAAATAAAATAAAATAAAATAAAAATGGGCAAAAGCATGCATGTGTGCAGGTAGAATACTCATATACAAAAAAATAAAAAAATTTTAAATGAACAAAAGACATAACTGGACATTTCTCTAAAGAAGATTTGTAAAATACTGATAAATACAGGGAAAAGTGCTCAACCTCTTTAACCTTCAGGGGAAAATGCAAGTGAAAACAGTGAGACAGCCTTCACACACTCTAGTGTAGGCACAATTTTAAAAACCAAACAAGAGCTAAATAATAAAAAGTGTTAGCAAGGCCGTGAGGAAGCACTGTCCTTAAACATTTTTAGTAAAAATGTAAACTAGGACTGTCGCCTTGGGGTACGATCTGGCAGTTCCTGAAGAGGTTGAAAATGGAGTCATGTTGACAACTGAAGCCTAATCTTAACCGAGGAATTGCCTCCATCAGAGAGCTTGAGGTCCTATCTGGGGAGCGTTTTCTTAATGGCTATTTGGTATGGGAGACTTGGGCTCAGTGACATAGTGCCTGAACAAGCCCGAGGGAATGAGCAGGAAAACAACTTTCCTTTGTCGTTGTCTCTTCCTCGGTTCCTGCCTCCAGGTCTGCACCTTGAGTTCCTTAAGTTGTGGGACAGTCTTTTTGTACGCTGGGAAGATGTGTCTCTGCCAAGGCACCTTCTGATTGGTTTAATGAAAAGCTGAGTGGCTGATAGTTAGGCAGGAAAAGATAGGTGGGACTTCCGGGAAGAGATAGAATGCTGGGAAGAAGAGAGGTGGAGTTTGCCATCCAGACATGGAGGAAGTAGAAAGTACATTATGGAGGAGAGGTAACGGCCACATGGTAGAACATAGATTAATATAAATGGGTTAGTTTAAGTTTTAAGAGCTAGTTGGGGACAAGCCTAAGCTAAGGCCAAGCTTTCATAATTAATAAGAAGTCTCCATGTCATTATTTGGGAGCTGGTGGTCCAAAGAAAGTCCAACTGCAAGTATAAGGCAAATAAATTCCTGGTTGCTTTTGGTCAGTGTTTCATCACAACAACATGAATCAAATTAGATCAAGCTGCCACCTGTGTTAGTTTCTTTTCTCATTACCGTGACAAAATACCTTACAGGTGAGGTTAGCTCACTGTTTTGGAGGGCTCAATCCCTTGTGCTGAGGAAGCTATGGTAGAGCAGCTCACATCACAGTAGAGAGGAGGCAGAGAGAGCATATGCCTGAGCTTCACAGTCTCCCCAACCTCCTTTATTCTATTCACACATGCCCCACAGTATGTGGAATGGAGTCTTTCTCATTCAGGGTGATCTTCCTCTCTGAGTTAATCCTCTCAGAGATGCCCTTCCAGAAGCACCCAGAGGTGTGCCTCACAATCTCAACCTGTGCAGTTCTAAATGCAGTCCATTGACAAGAAGGTGAACCAGCATGCCGTGTGGCCACGTATTCCATTTCTAAGTATAGACTTTTTTTTCCCCCTTTGGTATTTTGAGACAGGGTTTCTCTGTGTAGTCCTAGTTGTCCTGGAACTCACTCTGTAGACCAGGTTGGCCTCAAATTCAGAGATCCACCTGCCTCTGCCTCCCAAATGCTGGGATTAACGATGTATGCCACCACTGCCTGGCTAAGCATATACTTTTTAAAAGATTTGTTTGTTTAACTTAAAAATCATTTTATGTGTATGGATGTCTTGCCTGAATATTGGTCTCAGGTTGGAAGCCAGACAGTTCCAACTACCCTGCTTTCTCCATCCCTCTCAGGTTTAGGGTTACACGTGTATACAATATGCCTGGCTTATTACTTGGGTGCTGGGACATAAACTCACTCTAGTTTTCAAAATTGCTCGGCAAGTTCTCTTAACTGCTGAATCCTTTCTCTAAGTTTTACTTAACAGAAATGAAGACTTACGTTTATACAATAACTTATATGTAGGTATCACAGACGCATGATACACAATGGCCCCCACGTGGAAGCAACTAAAATGTCTACCAATTGGAGAACAGATAAACGTAATGCGGCAGGTCCTTCCAGCAAAGTGTCGTTAAGCAGTAGGAAGAAGCTACGCGCTGCTGGTTGGCTGCAGCAGGCATGACTTTTTTTTTTTTTAATTTTAATTTATTTTGCAATACAATTCAGTTCTACATATCAGCCACGGATTCCCTTGTTCTCCCCCCTCCCATCCCCCTCACCTTCCCCCCAACCCCCCCCCCCCCATTCCCATCTACTCCAGGGCAAAGCCTTCTCCACAGCCACAGACTGAGGTCAACCTGGTAGACTCAGTCCAGGTAGGTCTAGTCCCCTCCTCCCAGGCCGAGCCAAACAATCCTGCATAGGCCCCAGGTTTCAAATAGCCAACTCATGCAATGAGCACAAGATCTGGTCCCACTGCCTGGATGCCTCCCAAACAGATCAAGCCAATCAACTGTCTCACCCATTCGGAGGGCCTGATCCAGTGGGGACCCCTCAGCCATTGGTTCATAGTTCATGTGTTTCCATTCATTTGGCTATTTGTCCCTGTGCTTTATCCAACCTTGGTCTCAACAATTCTCGCTCATATAAACCCTCCTCATTCTTGCTAATTGGACTCCCAGAGATCCACCCAGGGCCTTGTCATGGATCTCTGCATCCAGATCCCTCAGTAGTTGGATGAGGTTTCTAGTCATGAACCAAAATGTCCAAGAAATTTGGGACACCATGAAAAGACCAAACCTAAGAATAATAGGGGTCGAAGAAGGAGAAGAATATCAACTCAAGGGCACAGAAAATATATTCAACAAGATCATAGAAGAAAACTTTCCCAACTTAAAGAAGGAAATGCCTATGAAGATACAAGAAGCTTATAGAACACCAAACAGACTAGACCCCCCAAAAAAGTCCCCTCGCCATATAATAGTTAAACAACTAAACGTACAGAATAAAGAAAGAATATTAAGAGCAGCAAAGGAAAAAGGCCAAGTGACATATAAAGGCAAACCCATCAGAATAACACCCGATTTCTCAATGGAGACTTTGAAAGCCAGAAGAACCTGGACAGATGTAATGCAGACACTAAGAGACCATGGATGTCAGCCTAGACTAATATACCCAGCAAAACTTTCAATCACCATAGATGGAGTGAACAAGACATTCCATGACAAAGCCAGATTTAAACAATACTTATCCACAAACCCAGCCCTACAGAAAGCACTAGAAGGAAAATTCCAACCCAAGGAAGTCAGATACACCCTCGAAAACACAGGCAACAGATAAAGCCACAGCAGTAAACCCCAACGTATAGAAGTACACACACATCACCACCAAAAAATAACAGGAATGAACAATCACTGGTCATTAATTTCCCTCAATATCAATGGACTTAATTCACCTATAAAAAGACATAGGCTTACAGAATGGATATGAAAGCAGGACCCATCTTTCTGCTGCATACAAGAAACACATCTCAAATTCAAAGATAGACACTACCTAAAAATAAAAGGCTGGGATAAGACTTTCCAATCAAACGGTCTTAAGAAACAAGCGGGTGTAGCCATCCTGATATCCAGCAAAATAGACTTCAGACTTTTAGAACTCTGAACTTTATGAAAGGAGCTGAGATACTGTGGTGGTTTGAATGAGAAATGTCCCCCATAATTTTGGACATTTGAATACAAGCGTCCTAGTTGGTGGGGCTGTTTTGTGGGGGGTTAGGAGGTGCAGTCTGGCGGGAGGAAGCATGTCACCAGGTGTGGGCTTTGAGATTAAAAAGCAGCCTTGCCCACTTCCACTTTACTCTCTCTGCTACACGCTTGTGGTGGAGATGTGAGCTCTCAGCTTCCAGATCCAGCTGCCATGTTGCTTGCTGCCCTGCCTCCCTGCTGTGATGAACTCTTACCCCTCTGGAACTGTAAGCTCACGTAAACTCTTTCTTCTACAAGTTGCCTTGCTCATGGTGTTTTATCCCAGCCACAGAAAAGTAACTAATACAGGTAAAATCCACCAAATGTGGAGGTTTGGTTTTGGTTTGGTTTTTGGTTTTTCCGTTTGTTTATTTTCTGACTCTTCTACACCACCCCAGAGCAGAATTTCTGGCACTAGGCATCTATGTGGGAGTTTTTCACACACACACCAAGCAGTTCTACAGTTTGACTCAGTAGCACCAGACCTCACAGGTTGAAGGCTCAGGTCCACAGAACTCTCCCTGCCTTCACATTAGATCCCGGCAGAGCAGCTGTGAATCAGGGTTCCTGCAGTCCTTCCCTCATGTTAATTTGCTAGAGTGGTGGATGGATTTCGGGGACACACTGAATTTATATTGAACTGTTCATCATAGAGCTATAGAAAAGGAACAGAGGTCGAGGCACAGAGGCAGCAGCCCAGAAAGTGTATACCTTCTGTAGGCCATTGTGGGACACCTCTCCGGAAGCTGTCCTTGCCATTCTTTTTAGGTTTCTATGGGAGCACAATTGAGTCCATTGGGCATTGGTGATCAAGTCAACCTTCAACTTCTTTCCCCTCCCTAGTGGTCAAGGGATGATGTTGAAAAGCTCAAAGGTCTAAGCACATAATGGTCCCCCTGGCACAACCAGACTCTAGGCTGAGACTGTGCAGTGGCCTCTAGTCATCTTAGGCAAAAGACATTCTCACCTTGGGTTCCCAAGGTCTTCTAGGGTCCAGCACTAAATATGTGTTTCTTCTTCTTCTTCTTCTTCTTCTTCTTCTTCTTCTTATTATTATTATTATTATTATTATTACATCACAATTTCAAGCTCCACATTCTGTGCATAGAACCTTACAACAAAGTGGTACAAACGTCACAAGATACTGGCACATCACTACAACTTTCACTTTTCAGTCATCAGTTTGACCCTTGTCATGGTATGAAAACGTCTCCCTGGTTTGTCCACTTGAGCCTCTAGGCTCCCTATTCTGCCTTTCCAGGTTTCCAAGGCAAGAGCGGCGTCTATCTGCATGCGTCTCCACTCTTTCAGGGGTTTCTATAGTTGAACTAAGAGAGTTCTCTCTAGCTCTGGGCATTCTTCAAGAGTTAATGAACATCAGAGTCCCATCTAATCATAGTCCTTCACACTCAACTACCATTCTTTCTCTATGTATACCCAACCCTTCTGCCTTTGAGGGAGATTAGACTACTAAGGTGGTCTAGGGTACAAGAGCACCTGAATTTGATCCCCAGAAGTCATGTTAAAGAAGGATGGTCATGGGGGCGCTCTGAATCCCAGTACTAAGGAGGTAGAGAAAAGCAATTCCTCAGCCTCACTGGCCAGCTAGCTTAGACTAATAGGCTGAAGAGAGACTCTGCCTCAAAAAAAACAAGTTGGATGCCTCCTAAGAAATAGACCCAGGGTCGACCTCTGGCCTCCACACACATGTGCATGTGCACATATGCAGGTGTACCTCCACACACATGTGTACACACACACACGCACACACAACAACAACAACAAAGCTAAAAGAAGATAAACCCTATGAATTGCATGTTTCTGATTAATGAGTCAGCACAAATGAATGGTGGGTGTCTAGTGTTGTGCTGAAGATTTCCAGGTGTGGTGTGCACAGACGATGTTCCCCAGGTGTGGTGTGCATAGATGTTCTACATTTTAATCAATAACCCAAAGAGGTCCACTTTGCCACATACCTCCTCTCCACCTTGCTCTGGAGACAGGGTGACTTGCAGACTGTCCAAGGGCCTCCAGAGCTCATGGCAGAGTTGACCCTGGGGATCTCCAGCAGGTCACATGGAGAGAGGAGATGGAACACTGTTCCTCCCTGCAGGCCAGCAGGTGACTGTGGTGTTGAGGCAGGAAGCCTGCCTCGCCTAGTTCCTCCTTACCTCTTCCTGGGAGCCTCTCTGCAGTTACTAACCCTGTACCACCCTTAGGGGTTCCCTGAACTCTGGTGAGTTTTCTGTTGGGACACAAAACCAATCACCATCACTGCTTAAGTGACATAAAGGACCAGGATAACCTGGCTGAGGAGAACACAGAGTGAGCACAGCAAGATGATGTTTAATACACAGTGAGGGTGGAGATGTGGGTCCTACAGGATGAGAAGCTTTGGTTATTAACAACTGAGGTGAATCGAGAGCCCCCATGAGGGCCTGGGGAAATGGTTTACTCAATAAGTGCTTGCTCCTTAAGCATGAGGACCTGATTTTGATGCCCAGAACCCATGTAAAAAAAAAGTCCAGGTGCAATGCTGCATGTCTATAATCCTAGTGCTGAGGGGCACAGGCTGGAGGATTCCATAGGTTCTCTGGCCAGTTAGTCTAGGTAAAATGGCAAGCTAAGTTTCAGTGAGAGATTCTGTCTCAAAAAATTAAGATAGAAACAATTTAGAGAGACATCTGATATGACCTCTGGCCTCCACACGCACATGCACGTGCGCGCGCGCGCATGCGCGCGCGCGCACACACACACACACACACACACACACACACACACACACACACACACACACACAGAGTGCCCCACCCCACATATTCACACAGGAGCATGTATGCACACAGGCACACAAAGAGTTGACATAATACCTGCTCCACTCCATAAATGTCTAGTTGTGTTTTAAAATAATATCTTAAACATTTATCTAGCTTGTGTGCTTGTATCATGCATGGTGCGTCTGGGGAGATCAGAGGGAAACTTGTGGCAGTCCATTCCCTCCTATCACTAGCTGGGTCCTGGAGATGGAACTCAGGTTGTCAGGGTTAGCAGCCCATGCCTACACCTCCTGAACCTTTGCTGGCCTCTCGGTTCTTTTGTGGTGCCAGGATAGAATTGTGAGTGCTAGGCACATACTATACCACTAAGCTGTGTGTCTAATCCCCCCCAAAAAATAAAATTCTAGCTTCACAGTCTCCCAAATGCAAAAGCATTCACTTCATCTTCCTTTGTGGCTAGGCCACTCCTCGAGAACTACGTTCAACTCTGAGTGATGCATGGGAAAGTTTTGCTGGGTCATTACGGCACATCTTGCTGCAAGTGTCCCTCCCTCCACTTCTAGCCCTGCCTCTTGCATTCTCAGACATGAGAAAGTAGAATGTGTGAAATCATGTAATTTGATGGGTAGCCACGAAACCATTTTCAAAATTGCCTTTCTCTCCTAATTCATAAAACATTGTTTTCCAACCAAATTTACATTAGAGCCATTCTTTCTTAGGAGAACTCTGGAATCTTCGTGTCCGGCCCATACATTTCAGCCTCAAGCCTGCTGCACCTAGAACATAGTAAATGGAGCAGATCAGGCTATAGGTATAAAATATTTTCTACCAGAATATAGAAGAAATTGCTTCCTGTAAGTCTAGTGTTCACTATACAGTGAAATCCAAGCTGAGGTCACATGGTGTCAGGATATCCATCCTGGAGATGCTGTTGTGTTATTTAATGTAGCTCTTTGTATCGTGGAACCAGGACTCAGAGAGACTGTGATGAGAATTAGCAGTCCTTACTCTTTCTCCGTGATTGTTGTGTCCACAATGTAAGAAAATGGGTCCACGCTTCCAAGCCATTTGTCTGCTTTACGAGAAACTGCAAGAAACGTATTTGACAATTTCACAGAGACACTAAGGGTTTTCCTAACTATTTGATGCAAAACTTTTTATCAAGACTCTTTGAGGTGCTAGAAATTGTCTGAGAGACTAAGCAGTGGCCAGCAGAAAAGCTGGCTTCCTGCAGAGAGCTTACCACCGTCTCCTAACATCTATACTCGGGAGGGTCTCCTGGTGGATTGAGAGAACTCTTGTCCTAATTCCTAGATAGCCAGTGCCCAGGGGACCGTGGTGATCGCTCCCCTTGCCGCTCTGTGGTGGATGATTACTGCAGAAGTGACAGTGTTTGACTCTGGGTTTGTCCTGAGAACTCTGCTCTTCTTTTGGTCACTTTTGTAGGGGAAAGGGCTCTCACAGCCCTGTAGACAGCCTAGTGTGGGGAGTAGCAGTGACTTCTCCTCCTTCATCAGTACTAAGGAGCAGACCTTCCAGACTCGGTCAAGCCTCCAGACACCGAATCCCTGACATTATGACCACAGCTTGTGACAGACCCTATGCCCAAACTGTCATCTAAGTGAATCCAGCATCCCTTGCTCACAGAACCATGAGCAATAATAATGTCTGTTATTCTTTTACTCCGGTAACTTTTAGGAGAATGTTATATGACATCAGATGATTGATACATACCCCCACACAGAAGCTCCCTGTAGAAAAACAACCCACATGTTGAAAACAGGAAATGAAATGCTAGGTGTCACGGCTTACACCTGTAATCCTGGCGCTCAGGAGGCAGAGGCAGGAGGATCCCTGCAAGTTTGAGGCCAGCCTGGACTATATAATGAGTTCTAGGTCATTCAAAGTTAAAAAACAAAACAAACAAACAAAAAGCCACAAAACACTGGCCATTTCAAATGCAGGTTTTTTTCCCTTTGTTTTTTGTTTTTTGAGACAGGGCATTATGTAGCCTACCAAGCTGACCTCCCCTAAACTCGCTAAGTAGCCAAGAATGACTGAACTCTTGCTGCACACACCTCTAAGTGCTGGGATTATAGGCATGCTCCACCATCGCTGGCCTCAAATCCACAGCTTCTGCTGGAGCCTTCCACACTGTGGGCCATATGTGAGTGGGAAAAAACAAAAGCAAGCGTAACTTTCTAGCACAGGTGAGAGCCCCAGACCAAAAGAAAGTAATCTTCACAATAAAGAAGGCCGCAGCTGTCACTTGGCAGTGGGCATGGCAACAGAAAACACTGTAGGAAGTGCAGCGACCCAGCAAGACTATTTGCTAATAATTTATTTTCATTAAGAAAAGAAAAACATATCCTTGGTAACATGCCAGTTCTCAACAAGCTGATTCATAACAAGTCTTTCTCTGGGAAAAGAGATAATTAAATTGTTCCGAAGTCTTTGCTACCTAACTATAGTAGTCATTATGGCTTTCCACAAATATTCTGGCTCTCTTTTCTTTCTGATGGTCTGATGGATGGTGGATTTTCTTTTTTTTCTTTTGACAGAATCCAAATTGGCTTTGAATCAGAGGATAATTTCCTGTCTCTAACTCCCAGCTAGAATGCTCTGATTAGAGGTGTGTACCACCAGATCCAGGTCATGCAATGCCGGGGCTGGAACACCAGGCCTCACAAATGCTAGACGCTCATTCTACGAAGTGAGCTACTGCCTAGCCTGTGATAATTACGGTTTCCCACTTATTTGAAGGTGGCACCACATCATTTGCCCTGACCGACAAAATACGAGTGGAAACACTGGGGGTCAGAATGTCCCAGTCTTCCCTGCCCTGTGTCAGGGCAGCCAGTCAATGTCTCTGAACTGATTTCTCTGTCAGCCTGGAGCTAGCTCACAGTGACGATGACATGACAGTGTGTAATGAATGGAAATGCAAACGTTACCTGTAACCCCAGCAGAACATTGCCTGGCCTGGTTGAAAGACTAAGAACTGAAACTCACATTGCTCAGTCCTGTTGTGGAATGTGGCCCTCTGGGGGTCACTGTCTCCATCTTCATCAGACCTCCTAGGGTCTTCATCTTCATCATGTAAGCCACGCCTGCTTGCAAGAGCAGGCCTGTTGACTACTAGAGAAGGGGGGGTTTGGGGGGGTCGCTAGGCCCTCACCCCAGATTCCAGCCACTCCTCTCAGGCATTTGTGTGCTGGTCTGTCCTAATTACACGCGAGGTGCTGGAGTATACAGGCTGAGGGAGGATCCTGCAAGGGAGGGAGCTCTGGGCATGCAGCTGTCCTGTGGGACGCCCCTGCCTGCAGCCCTCCTCCATGCTCTGTAAGCACCCCAACAAACTCATTGGTTCCCCGGAGTGAACTTGGATGGAATTGTACTTTGGTTTGTTGTTGGGACCGTATGCCGGGGAGAGGTGTAGATGCTTTCCTAATGTCTTCTTAGAAGGAACTGTCCCAATACCTGTCTCTCCTGAGGCTGGCTGCAGGGCTTTCAGTTGGTTAAGAGTGGCCGTGTGTGAGTGTGGCTGAGAACAAGGTGTCTCCTATAGCTCATTTGTTGGCGTAATAAACTCGAGATTAGGTATTATTAAACTCAGTGTACCTATAAAGATCCTAAGAGAGGAAGTGGTCTTTCCCTGCTCCCAGCTTACTGGCCAGAAGCATAACTGGGACAGGGGCCCAGGCTTTCTGAATATAAAACTCCCTCCAAGTTACTCTACTGCATGGAAGCCACCCATCACCGACTATGAACCCAGGTCATTTCACCCTCTGTGTGTAAGAACTCCTGTGTCTCCTCTTCCTGGCTTAGTCACTTTTGCCTCCTCTTCTCTCTCCTTTTCTATTTTCTCCAAGAAGTAGGCCGAGTGAAACTTTGCCCGTGTTCCTCTGCCTGGAGGTAATTGCTGCTGCTCTCCCACGTAACGGTAGAGAAATAAATAGTTGACATGCAGCCTCTGCAAGGCATGTTCAGCCTCTTGCACACGTTGCCACGCCATGGATCTATTTTAAAAGTGGGAAGCACAAGGCAGAGTCTTTAGACTGTCTTCAGACTTTGTTCACAGCCATCAGTGGGCAGGATTTAAACTGCTGCTGACCTGACCTCCGACTCATTCTGAAAAGGTACTAGACTCGCTGTATCTCAGTCCTTCCTGGGGATGCTCTACAAATGCTGGCTAGTCTGCAAAGGCTCACCCTCGTGAAAGGACAGACCCTCCAAACTCCTCAGAATCAACCCTGAAGTGAGGTCATCTGGAAATTACCATTCAAGCTTTTTGTCTTTTGGTTTGTGTGTAGGAAGTGGTCAATATGTATCCGTTCCTATGCCTCAGTTTTGCCATTGAAAAACTCGTTTTGTGTAATTTTTGTCTTCAAGGCAGTCTCAAACTCTTGGTGGGTCCTTCCGACTGAGTAGTTCTGGTCCATCCACTGGCTATTTCAATGAGTCCTCTAACATGAGAAACCCTTGGCTAAGGGTTTCGTGTACATGTTAATTTATTTTAATTAGTCTTCATTTATTCCTCTTTTATGTTATGTTACAGCTGAAATGAAACTCCTGTATTCCAGTAAAGCTCTGCCCTCAGCAAACCAGAACTGTTGGTCATCCTAGATAACATGTTTCCCCCCAAAAGTGTGTGCACATGCATGTAACAATAGCTAAATATTTAATTTAGTGATGGTAAAGGGAGCGCTATAATACAATTACGGCAAAAAAATGGAATTGAGTAGAATGAGGCAGAGACTCCTTGTCCTTGAAAAAGATCTGACTGAGGGAATGAATGGTGCAGAAGAGACCTGTTTCCACAGGCTTTTCTAGGTGGGGAAAGTCCAACCAGGTCTGAGCCCCAGCCTTCTGGCGTAGATGAGATGTGCACCTGCGAAGGAGAATCGTGCTGTGGGTGGGTGTGACACCTGTATTCCTAGTAGGCGTGGCCTCCAGCAGACATCCAACTGATGCATGAGATTTTTTTCCCTTAAGAAAGTAGAGAGCAGGAGGTCTGTTTCCCCCCCTCTTTCGTCTTTTTTGTACTTCTGGGTCCTTATCGTCCCCGTATCCTGTTGAAAACTGTCTGCAGATCATCTAGGTCTGTGTAAGTTCTGGCTTTACAGACCTTGACTTCGCTCTGACCAAATCTTCCTGTGTCTTCTAAGCTTTCTACGCTGTAAAGTATGAATGAATACCTTATCTGCCTCACTGAGTTAATGCAAAGAATCTATAGAAGAAATGGACTATTAACACCCATTTTTAGCACAACATTTAAGATATGGCTAGTGAATTTTATTTGTCATTGACCCTGGGCCTACCCCGCTCTATTCTTCCGGGAGCAATTTGAAAGTCAGCGGCACTTACTTTGGATTCCTTGACTTTGTTTGACTCAGGCCACTGATTGCCCGTGGTTTGCCGGAAACTATATGAAGCCTCACAAATAAGCTGTGAGTGCCTACAAGACCATCATCTTAGCAGCCTGTGTGCATTTAAAGTGTATTAACTGCTGCCAGGAGATGATCCATGAGATTTTCTTTAACTGAAGGGAGAGTAGTGGAATATTTTACAGAGCCTCTCCTGAAAATGCATATTTTTTTTTTCAGTTTCCTCTAGAAATACGTATCATGAAGCATCAATTCCTCAGGATGTATTTGAAGACAGAATTTTTAAAATAACCATTAAAGGGGTTGGAAATATAGCTCAGTTAGGAGAGTGTCAAAAAGCATACACCAAGACCTGGTTCCATCCTCTGCACCACTAAATGGGGTGTGGTGATGCATGCCTGAAATCTCAGCACTTGAGGTAGAAGCAGGAGGGTCATCCTCAGGGTCATCCTTACCGCGTGAGACCTCACTCAAAACTAAATAAATCTAATAACCATTATAGTTAGCTAATAGGATTGGTGTGGGTCCTGTTAGTGTGCTTAGTGTCCTTATAAAACTAGGGGATTAGTGAGACTATGCGCTGAGGGAAGACCATCTGACACCACAGACAGAAGAAGGAGCTGCTGACACCTGGGCCCAGTAGATTCAGCATCCAGGAGGCTGAGAAAAGCCCGCGGTTTAATCCACCCAGGACTCGGCACTTCCTTGTGGCAGCCCTGGGAGTCTGATCACCTTCCTACTCTTGTCATGGATTTTTTTTTTTTTAATTAAAGCCCCTGGGACTAAATCCCAGCTAAGTTTCTTTAATTCCCTGTTCTTTCTCAAATCCTTTTCGAAAAACCCCCAACAGGGTCACAGTGAGGAGGAAAAGAACGAGCATCTATTGAGACTCTGTACACGGAGCAGTGACTTTTGAGCAGCGATCGTCATGATTTAGTAGTGATTATCTTCACAGATTAGGTAACTGAAGGCCAGAGGTTACACGTTAACTAAAGTAATCAGGCATTCAACAAGTGCTCATTAAGCATCTATTGAGCTCACCAAGGCTGGTGGCACACGTTGTAATTCCAGCTCTTTGCAGGCAGACAGCAAGGTCATTCATTGCAAGTTTGAGGGAGGCCTGGTCTATATAGCAAGTTCTAGGCCAGCCGGCGATTAACAGTGAGACCCTGTCTTAAAACAAACAAAAAAAATACCTTCCCATGTCTAACGGGAAATGACATCATACAGGCCTACACACACATGAGAGAGGTTAGGAGAGGGTTATCCTCAGGGTTTTGTGGGAGCTCTGTGCAAAGGCTCATGTATCTCAAGTCAAACACAGCCTTGGAGGACTGGGCTAAGCTGGGCCCCGAAGAATCACCTGCAGACAGCCAGGCAGGAAGAAGATGTGAGACCCCTTTTTATTTTTCCTTAGGGAATAAGCCTGGAAGTCCCATCTCAGAGGGAGACTTACGCATACTTTTTGACTCCTATTCACCTGTGGTACACATTGCGTTTAGATTATCAAAGCCACATGACTCCTCTCCGCCAGATCGCCGCCATCATGGACACGAGTCGCGTGCAACCCATCAAGCTAGCTAGGGTAACCATAGATTATCAAAGCCCTTTTTCTTTTTTTAATGTATTTTTATTTTTGTGTTTGCCTCAAGTTTTTATGCAAACATATATTGTACATCAAAGTCTTTTTTTCTCATGGCCTTCTGCCACAGAAGCCAGACTGTCACAATATCTGTTCCCATTCTAATGTTGTGAGAGGTACCGAATCTCTCCCTCAGGTCTCCCAGAGCCTTGTTTATTTGTAGGTGAACACATTCCTCACTGGCTCCTTCCTTGCTCTACCTTCCTGGTGACACACAGAAACCGAAACACCAGACACCAGGGCTTGAAGCGTGACGCTGCCGTCACTTTGGAGGATGGCAGCTGCTGTCTGTATTGTGTCCTTGTCTCTCGTCTCTTCTTTTTGTTTTGTCTCTGAGACGGGGTCCTTCTTATGTCGGCCTAGAGCTCACCACGTGGCCCGGATTGGGCTGGAACCTGTGATCTTGTGTCCTAGTCTTCCTGGTCTTGGGCCGACAGATGTGCACCACCATGCCACCTTCCACTCTGTTTCATGCCAGGCTGGTTAGAAGCCTCCAGGCTGTACCACAAGATCAGGCTGAATGAATCATATTTGTAGACTCTATATTTTAGATCACAGAGCCAGCGGCCTTTTGAAGAACCCTCATTTAAACACCTGGGGCCACCCTGTTGATGCTTCTTGTGGAAACAGGTAAAAGGTATTCAAGGTGGCTCTTCCCCAAATCTAAACCCAATAAAAATGACACATGGGAACTTAAAAGGCTGTGGCTGAAGGGGAAAGGGAACAAGACGGAGTCAGGCAGGAGAGCTGAGCCTTTCTGTTAGGCCCAGGAGAGTGGGAGGTACAGCCCCCTGAAGGTTCCTCCTCCCCGCAAAGCTTCACTCCCACAGAGGTGTTTATGAAATGGATTTGCTCAGGGTGTCATGTCTGTGTTCTCCTACCGAGAGAGGCTGCCTTGTCATTTGTAGGAGGAGCTGCCCTTGGAGCATGCTCTGGGTCTTCGTAAACCAAAACTGCACGTTTGCCCGATTACAGAAAATGTTCTCTGAGTCGCACATTCTGATCCTCCTAGCTGAGCTGCCAAGGGGCAGATAAGTCGCCCCTGGGCTCCGTAAGCCCGTCCTGTGTCAGTTGCCTGACCAGTGGAACTGCAGAGATCTCAGGAAGCTACCCTGGTTGCCTGGGCCAGAGCTTCTCTGCCAAACTCACGCCAGGTGGAGCGTGGTGAGCCTGTTTGGACTTGGGAAGCAGAGGCTTTCTGGGTGAGAGAGCTCCACTTAGCTGTACAGTTGGAGCCGGAAAGTTCTTCAGGGGTTGAGGCAGCTGTAGCGAGGGCTCTGTCTCTCTCATGGTCAGTATTTTGCCCTTTTCGCCGTCTCTCTGCCCTTTTCCTGTGATGTGTCTGCTCCTTCATCCTTTTTGACTGGCAGACTAACGAATCCCTTAGTCTGAATCTGGAGAGAGCTAGCGCAAATGGCCTTGCCCTTTCAGTGGAGCCCTCTGCATAAAGCATCTTTATGAGCCATCAGCTGGCCTGCCTCAGACCAGGTGGCCACCTTTGGTCCAGGCCTTGGTTACCTTAGTCACTTGCAGGCATCAGCCCATTGTGACCCCTCTGATCCTGGAGTCTCTGCATTTGGCTCTTCCGATTAGAAGCAGCGATTAAATAACATAGTCCCTGGAACTTATGGTCAGGCCACCGAGTGCCTCATTTGCCTGAACAGTCCGCACTCAGATTTCCTTATCTGTAACAAAGGACTACAGTGTAATTTATCTCATAGGGCTGCCATGAGGCTTCAGTGGAGTAAGAGCACAGGCAAAGGTGCTTTGTAACCTGTTAAATATTATACCAATGATATCGTTATCAGAAGGGATAACCCCTGGAGTCATTTTTATCTATTTGGTTTTGTAGAAAGGTTGCCCGGTCATCTAGGAAGAGAACAATGGTGCGGGACTTGGGGAGGGAATCTCCTGTCCACAGAGAAGGGATAGTCACAGTGACGTGCCGGAGCTCTGTCCTCAGGCTCTCACAATGCCCAAGTACCTGAGGTAGCGTGCATGTGTACGAGTGTGGAATTAGTGACCCAGAATTGAGACCCTGGTTCCATGTTGTCTCTCTCTTCCCTCCTCATGCCTCCACTTTGCTAGTAACCTCTCAAAAAGGTTTTTAAAGACAAAGAGCAAAGGCGTACGGGAAATAAAAAGTGAGCTGAAAGGGGAGAGGTGACGGTGAATGGCGGCCGTAAGGGGATACTGGGCGTGAGTTCCCAGAAGGGCTGGGCTGTTCTGCCCACACAAACGAACTGCTCCGGAATTTTGGCTCAAAGCTAAACATCCTGTATCTGCCAGGAAATGTCATGCTCTTTGTGTGAAAAGTAGCTCTGACCTTGGCCAAAGCTGCAGTTGGGCCCCCTGAACCCCCAGACTCACTGCTTGTGGGAGCCTTGAGGTCAGAGCCTTGATCCACCAAGCAAGTACCAGGTCCCTCCACACTGAGAGGAAAAGGTGCTGTTTTAATGATTCCTTACCCCAAATCCAAATCCTGGCATTTGGGAAGCAGATACAGGAGGATCGAGCGTTCAAGGCTAGCCTCTGCTGCACAGCTGAGTTTGAACTGTGTTCAAAGTGGAAGACCATGGAAGCCGGTCTTGAAAAACCCCAACAAAGAGACAAAACAGCAAACCAGGGTCTCTTTTGAATAGGCTCAAGGTGCTCACCTTCAGGGTGAACTATGAGCATTCGTCGTAATTTATTCATAGAGGCGCATGTTCAGAAGTACACAGAAAGCTGGGGTGTCTTGGTCCAGTGCCAACTGCCTACTACATTCTGACGGCTGAGATGGGCCAGTGTGGTGCCGCCTGGGATGGGAGGGCTAAACAAGGGCAGGACAAGTAGAAACAGACTTTGGACATCTCCTTTCAAGAGGGGTACCGGAAGGCCGAGGGCGGGGAGGAGGGAAGTGGGGAAGGGGACGAATTTCCCTCCCTGTGCTAGGCTAATTTCCTCGTTGGCGTTGGCAGCTAGGACTGCTGGGGGTCCTGCCTTTCTTCTCCAAGGGTTTTTAGTTCTCTGTTAATGAGAGCATTGGAGAAATTGCCATGGTAATTATAGTGTCTAGACTTGGGAGCTACGGAAGGCAGTAAGAGAATATTTAATTGCAGAGCTAAGAAGGCATGAGAAGATGACAAGGTATTGAATCTTCCTTGAGAACAATGCTATACTGAGCAGTGCTTCTTGGAATTGTCCCGACACTTGTCTGTTATGTAAAGGGGAGTCTGCGGTGTTTTGTCTGAGCATTCAGGATTGTCGAAGTCCTGGTTTCTTCTGGTGTGTGACTTAGCGACAGAATGGAATGTGCTGCCAGCTAAGCTACCTTCCCAGTTCCTGTTCTGTTTTCAGTGCTAAAGACTGGATCTGGGGCCTTTTGCATCCATTCCGTCACTAAGTCACATTCCATTCCCGAATGTTAGGTAGCATTCTACCAGTGGAGCCACATACCCAGCTAAAATGCTCTCAATCTTGCCCAGATTAAGAAGATGCCGTCTGGGTCTTTTGGAGAGGTGTGAAAAGTGAATAGGGAAGGAACCTTTCCATCTCGCCTAATTTGGTCACCATATTTCCTGTTCTTCAGTGAAATCACATCCTTTTAAAACGCTGGCTAGTGGGAGAATGAAGCAGGATGATTTCGTCTCCCAGGTATCCTTGCCTCCAGGCAGTCAGTCGGGTAGAAGCCCTCTCCACCAGCAGCAGCACTTCCCCACTTGCAGAGGACAAAATGGCTGATGCTCACGATGCTGACTGGTGTGTGTCAGGCCACACCCTTCCTGTTCCTTTTGCTTTTTCCAAATCTAAGTATTACAGATGTTTCTGCTGCCTATGCAAATCTCCTTGTGGTAAAGAGCAACAACTGAAGAATGGCATGTGAAAAAAATCCTTACCTTATAGTCAACCTCCCAATTAAGCATTCTACAGATGAGTATAGATAACCCCTTGTGAAATTCAATGTATATAAAGCATATGTATGTATGTTATATATTTATATAAGATGGAGTCATGAAAATAGGTAACGTTAAATGGACTGTTGAATGACTGCCTTGTTATTTAAAACGTTGTAAACATATCAAAAATGGGGAAATACCTCAACCTCTTTAAATATAGTGTTCTGCTGTGTAAATTCATAATCGTTGACTCCACTAAGCAGTTGTTACTCTCTGCTCTTTGTTATTATAGTCAGTTCTATAGTGACATCTTATCACTTCCATGACTTTATTTTTAAAAGATAAATTATTTTTTAAATCATCATTATTGAAAACATATTCTATATACAACAAACTGAAACCATAAAATATATGCAGCATGACTTTTTGATAACTGCATCCAGCCACATAACCTCCACTTCAATCAAGCTATAGAAAGTTTCAGTCACCTCAGCAAGTCTCCAAAAGCTTTCCTGCTCAGTTTGCTTTCTTCTACACCCTGGGACCACTTG
Source organism: Peromyscus californicus insignis (assembly GCF_007827085.1). Classification (NCBI taxonomy): domain Eukaryota; kingdom Metazoa; phylum Chordata; class Mammalia; order Rodentia; family Cricetidae; genus Peromyscus; species Peromyscus californicus. The sequence goes on from NW_026294424.1 coordinate 96,194,364, forward strand.
CCCAGGCATGGCACTATCCACAGTGGGCTGGGCCTCCCACATTAATCGATAATCAAGAAAATGCCCCCCAGACTTGCCTATGGGCCAGTCTAATGGACACATTTTCCCAATTGATGTTCCCTGTTACCAGATGACCCTGGCTTGTGTCAAATTGACCAAAAACAAAAAACAAAAACAAAACAAAACAACAAAACCCTAACCAGCATGATAAGCAAATACCAAATTGTTTTTCATAGTGGTTGTATCATTTTACATTCCCATCATTCATGTGGAGAGTTTCACATGGTCTCTGTATCTAATTTCAGTCATCTACTGGATCCTAGTAATTTGTTAGTATAGCTTTAATTTGTATCTCCGTGACTAATGATGCTAAACATCTTTCACAAGTTTTTGATCATTGCCCTAGCTTATGGGCCTGTCCAATTGTGTTGCTGTGATGGTTTGAATGAGAATGGGCCCCCTTATGAGCTCGTATGTTCCCCAGTTGGTGAACTGTTTGGGAAGGATTAGGAGGTGTGGCCTTGCTGGAGGGGGTGTGTCACTGGGGTTGGGTTTTGAGGTTTCACAAGCCCATGCCAGGCCCAGGCGTTCTCTTTCTTCCTGCTGCCTTCAGATTACGGTGTAAAGCTCTCAGCTACTGCTCCAGTGTCATGCCTGTCATGGTCATGGACTCACCCTCTGAAATTGTAAGCAAGCCCACAATTAAATGCTTTCTTTTATAAGGGTTGCCTTGGTCATGGTGTCTCTTCATGGCAATAGAACAGTAATAAAAGACAGTTATCAAATTAGAGAATTAAGCTGCTCTTCATAAATTTCAAATATGAGTAATTTGACAGATGTATTCATTGCAAATATTTTATCCCAGTCTATGGATTGCCTTTCTACTTATTGATTTATTTTTGTACTTGTAGGTATGTGCACATGTATAGATGCATGTATGTGTGTGTGTGTGTTTGTAGGCTAGAGGTTTACATTTGGGCATTTTGCTTAACTGCTGTTGGATTTATTTTTTTTGCAACAGGGTCTCTCACTGAACCTGGCGCTCAAAGTTCAGCTAGGCTGGCTAGCTGGCCAGCAAGCACCAGGGATCTTCCTGACTCTGCCTGCCCAACTTGTGGGTTATAGGCTCACACTATTGTCCCTGGCTTTCACGTGGGTGCTGGGGATCAAATTCAGGAGCTCATGTTTGTACAACAAATATTTTATTTACTGAGTCATCTCCCCCACCCTTGGCCCCTTTTTATTTTTAAAATGTCTCTTCCAAAGAGCAAAGGCTTGTGGTCTTGATAAAGCCCATGAATTATTTTTTGACAGAGGGAGGAAGAGTGGTTAGTCTAGCTTTAGTGAAGAGAGCATACGGAATTCCAATCCCCTGAAAATTGTCAGACTCATGCTGGAGTGTCCTATTAGTTAAAGGAACCTTTCCTGTTGCCTTCGGTAATAGAATTTGCTGTATTTCCGTGTCCTCAAGAAGTGACTCTGAAACTTAAGTGCTATCTTAAATTTTAACTTTTAAAATATTATTTTTAGATGCTTATTTTGTCTACATATGAATATTTTCCCTTGAGTGTTTGTGTGTGACTCAAAAGATGTCAGACTCCCTGGAATGGATGGTTGTGAGCCACCATGTGGGTGCTGGGAACCAAACTTTGGTCCTCTGGAATGCAGTAACAAGGGCTCTGAACTTCACAGTCAACTGTCCAGCCCTAAGTCTTAATTTTAAAATGTGCCTTAATTGGGAAATCTAGGGAAAAGGGAACAACACATCAGATCTCTACTGTCTATTTATATAGGATTATTCTTTCTCATCCTCCTCCTGTTCTTCCTTTGGTTTTTCCAGACAGGGTTTCTCTGTGTGCTGATTGTCCTGGAGCTTGCTCTGTAGACCAAGTTTTCCTCTAACTGGGACATCTTCCTGTCTCTGCCCTCTGGAGTGCTGGGATTGAAGGTGCGCACCACCACACCTGACTGGATTTTTTTCTTAATGTGTAATCTACAGAAGTCTGTCTAAAATGCAAATATAATTCTCACGGAAAGAACACACTCAAGTGTGTGTATGTGAACACCGACATACATGTAAAACCCCTGTAAACACTGATGTCAAGAAGCCAAGAAGGGAAAAAACATAAGCTGTCAAAAGTCAGAATAATGATGATGGGAGTATCAATCCAGTTCTTACCGGCTCTGAGAAGAGAGCAGCAGGGTGCCACGGTAGCAAAGGTTCTCCAGGGTTTGTCTCATCACACTCCGCCATCCAGGCACTCAGGGGGGCGCTGGAGCTGTGGTCCATGTGGGCCTGACGATGAGTCAGGCGTCAGGCACTGGCCACATGACACTAGTTTTGCAAGCATATAAAATGGAAGAGTCACAGGGTCACAGAAACCTCCATCTAGATTTCAAGGGAAGGCCTGGGAGGCCAGGAGAAGTGAAAGCTCTCATGAGTGACTCCTCTCTAGAAGGTCAATACTTGGACATGGGAGAGTGAAACAAGTCACAACAGAGACTCTGGGAAGGGACCGATGTGAAAATGTGGGGCATCTGCTGAAGAAAGCCACAGGATGAAGAGAGCCAGCCCAAGCCAAGGCCACAGAGATGGGGCTGCCCAAGCTCTTTGGAGCTTATACCCCATCACATCAAGCTCTGGGTGCCAGGGTCAGAGCTGCAGGATTTAGTAGCATGTTTTCCTTGCTGGATTGTGGTCTTGCTTTGACTCCATCCCTCATTTCTAGCCTTCATCCTCCCTTTGGGGAATGGTACTGCTTCTCTTGTGCCATTGTATTTTGGAAGTACGCAATTTGTTTTTTGACTTTTTTTTTTTTTTTTTTTTTTTTTTTTGGTTTTTCGAGACAGGGTTTCTCTGTGTAGCTTTGCGCCTGTCCTGGAACTCACTTGGTAGCCCAGGCTGGCCTCGAACTCACAGAGATCCGCCTGGCTCTGCCTCCCGAGTGCTGGGATTAAAGGCGTGTGCCACCACCGCCCGGCCTATTTTTTGACTTTTACAGAAGCCAACAGTTCAGAGTTTGCCTTGAATCTCAGATAAGGCTTTGGTCTTGGACCTTTCATGGGTTGGTAGAGCTGTCAAGACTATGAGGACTCCTGGAAGTGGACTAATATGCTTGCACTGTGAGATCTGTGAGGTAGGCATGCGCCTTTGGGGGCCAGTGCAGGATGTTTCAGTTTGGATTTGTAATGTCCCCCCCAGGCTTGCGTGTTGAAGACTTGTTCCCTAGCTGGTGCTATTGGGAGCTGTTGGGAATGTTAGGAGGAAGCACCAAGGGTATGCCTTTGAAGGGTATGCCTTGTCTTCCTTCCTCTGCTTTCCAGAACCCAAATAGTGAGCAGTTTTGCTCTGCCATGTGCTCCCTGCTGTGATGCTCTGCTCACCACTGGCCCAGAAATTACAGAGTTTAATGATCATGGACCTGAAATCAAGAACCCCAGGCTGAAGGACAAACACGCCCAGTGCCTCAGGAAGAGGAGGAGGAGGAGGAGGAGGAGGACATACAGGTGCTGATGTTCCCTCAAGCCCACTGTGCCATGGAGCCGATGGAGGTGTTTACATACGGGCTGGGAGAGACGCTGAGGGTATTTATGTGATACACTTCCTGACTGTCTGAAAGACAATGAATACCTACTACACGGTCATGGACCACTTATGCCCTCCTTTTGGACTTGCTTTAAGAGCACCATCTGCATCCATACAGAAATTGGCAACATCTAGACCAGTAGTTCTCAACCTGTGGGTCGAAATCCCCCTGGGGTCACATATCGGATATCCTGTATATCAGATATTTGTACTGTTATCCCTAATAGTGGAAAAATTAAAGTTATGAAATAGCAACAAAATAATTTATGGTTGGGGTCACCACAGCGTGAGGAACTCTCTTAAAGGGTCACAGCATTAGGAAGGTTGAGAACCACTGCTCTAGACCCGTCTGCTTGGTTTCATGCTGTTTCTCTTTTTGGGAATCTTGACCATGCTCAGACCAAATATGTACTTCATGGCTCCCCTACAGGAAAAAGTGATTTGGGGGATGTTAATTTTGGGTGTTGTGCTCTGTCTCAGCTTCTCCTGGCTCTTTCATACCATCCACTCTCACTTAGACTCTCTCGGACTCTTTCTAAACTGGACTATTCCAGGATCGCTCTGCTGGTTATGGGGAGCTTTGCCCCGACTCTGTTACTCTTTCTGCTGCTCCCCCACAGCCGCAACTCATCGACCTCTCCCTCATCTTGTCCTGGGCATTTCTGACATCACTGTGGCACAGTGGGATCAGTTTGCACTCCTAAGTACCGGCAGAAAAGAGCAGGAGTGTTCCTGGGACTCGGCTTGAGTGGTGGTGTGCCCATCATGTAGTCTGCTAGCGCCAAGGCTTTGTCAAAGCCACCGCAGTGGGCCAGATGGGCTAGTTCTTCCTCATCTAGCTGTGGCATACAGCACCAGAGCTGGCCTTTATGCCGCTCGGATTCCTGAGTGCTTCTTTCCTGGAAAATATGACGTGTGGTTCCAGTCTCATTGGGTTTTCCACATCCTGGTGGTGCCATCAGCTTTCATCCACTTCTGTGGGGTCTCTAACCTTCAGGAATTCCATTGTGTCTTAGAAGGTGGTTGTCCAACTTCCCTCTCTAAGCCCTCCCATTGGAGGGGTGGAAGAGGAGCTTCCCACTAGCTTTTAAAAAGCAAGAGTCTGAGATCTCTGTTTCTAGAAGAAACCTCTTAGAGTATTAAGTACCAGTCAGCTTCCGCTCACCGTCACAGCCACCTGGCAATAAAGGTCCCATTTTCACTCCCTGGCTGGGGAGCCATCCCCGCTGGACTGTGAATTTCACTCCCTGGCTGGGGAGCCATCCCTGCCAGACTGTGAAGCTCATGCTGCAATCTCACCCATTCCTCTAGCCATTTTGGGGGGGGAAATTCTGAACTGTGATTCTTCTGAAATTACGTTTTGCTTTTTCTTAAAGAAACGAGCCCTTCCTGCCGCTCTATGTTGTAACCTGGCTGATAACAGGCGTCCATTTTTATAGCCCATTTTAAAAAACAACTAAAACCTGCCCCTGTCTTTCTAGGGCCTAGATCTGCTTATACGGTAAGACAAACAAAGGTACTGCCTGACACAGCCCAACTAATCATGGAATTCTGTTCTGGCTTCAAGTAACTTCAGTTTAACAACTTTTTTGTCTTGACAGAGTAGTGTAAAATTAAAATGGGGAAGACATTTAATATTTAACACCAAGATTTAAAAGAAACCTGTGTCACCTTTAGTGGCATATGCCTTTAGTCCCAACATTCAGGAGGCAGAGGCAGGCCTATCTATGTAAGTTCAAGGCCAGCCTGGTCTACAAAGAGAGTTCCAGGACAGCCAGGGCTACACAGAGAAACCCTGTCACAAATACAGAGAGAGAGAGAGAGAGAGAGAGAGAGAGAGAGAGAGAGAGAGAGAGAGAGAGAGAGAGAGAGAGAGAGAGAGAGAGAGAGAGCTGCTATTATTGCTATGGGCCTTGATGCAAAGACTATTATGATAATAAAGTACAGACAAAAATATCTTTAAAAAAAACCAGAAACAACAAAAATTGGTGTAGGTTGGCACTAGGTTTTATCCTGGACCACCTAGCCTGACCCTCTCCTGGGCAGAACGTGCCTCTGAGCAAGCCAGCAAACTGCCCAGACTTCATCAAACAACCCACATTAAAACCTGGTGTTTTGTTGAAGCAGGAACTCCACTTCTGAAATCATGAAAGAGGTAATCTTCTTAGGACTTTGATTTGTAGGAAAGCCATTAAAAATAACTTCTTTTATTTTCCTCAGATTAAAGGTTAGAGATTTCAGTCGCAAAAGAGTAACCGGCTAAAAGATGCATCAGATTGTCTTTGGTTGAGAAATAGTCTCAAGAAACGCAAATCCTTTGTGTGTTTCCTGGGCTTAGCATTTACACAACACATTTCAAGTTTAAAAGCCCTTTACTATCATTACTAATCACCTCCCAAGGGCTTCAGGGCAGCTAGAGGGAATACTGGAACAAGGCCAGCATTCAGAGCTGTTAGAGGCACACGTGTCTGTACCCGCCTTGACGCCTAGGCTTCTTACGGTTTCCCAGCACTAACCCGCTGGGTTTAATCACCTGTGCCTACTCAGTCTCTAGAAGGTTTTCTTTTTCCAGACTTGACATTTTCTCAAGCACAAGTTACCGAAACACAAAATAGCATTTCTTTCAGCTATCTTGCCAGTGATTAAGCACTGGTGACAGTTTTCGGTTTATCATCAAGACAGAACCTTTGGGGAACCAATGAGTATTGACACTTCTAAAAATGCACTAGATGGATGCAGAATAGAACCCGCGGTCAACAACATAGATTTAAATAGCCAAGAGTCCCCTTCCATTGTATTTTCAGAGTCAGGGTACTTGATAGGATAAAACTTTTTCTAAATACAGGTGTAAGTAAATGTATCTTGTGTCAATCTATGTGTAGTCTATCTTAGAGAATGTACAGTAAGTGTGCACATGCATATGAGAGTCAGCACGAAAGTGACCATTTTCCCTATCTTATTCTGTTTTACGCTTCCAAAGTCTTTGTTAACAAAGTCATTGTCAAATTCCACGCGCAGTTTTGTATCTTGAACTTCAAATTTGTCACTTTAATATAGTTCACACTGTTGCATGTTTTTTTAAAATGAGCTCTAAAAATAACATCTGACGAAATGAGGCAAATTGGGACATTTATGTCTATGACCGCACTCAAAGAGAAAGGCCTGTGGGTGGAGAACACTGCTCCACTGAACCAGTCTCTGCCTTGGTGGGTTCCTTTCACTTTCCTCTGATTTGAGGGTACTGGTGCACCAAAGCACGCCGCACACCTTCACTCCATTTGGTGTGTGGTGCCCTCTGCTGGCCATTCTAGGATGGTGCCCCTTTCTCTTCCTTGTAGGAAAGTTCTTTACATTTAGGCATTTTGTGTCTGTACTTACATTTCTAAGTGTGGCCTTAGTGCATAATGAGGGATATATGATAAAGGCCTGGTCCTGGGTCCTTTTTTATTTACTCAACAAACACATTAAACAGTGTCTCAAGGTACCAAATACGCTGCTATGGAACTGGTGGCAACAAGGAGCAATCTTCACTTTCAAGGGTCTTAGTAGTAGAGCCAGAACAAGGGGATGACCTCTTCAACAAGACTTAGATATTACAGCAAATAAACCAATTCATTGGAGAGTCTCGCCCATTCTTTTTAATTTTTAAAAATTTATTTATTTGTGTGTGTGTGTGTGTGTGTGTGTGTGTGTGTGTGTGTGTGTATGTGTCTAGTGTATGTGCCCTTGTGTGTGTACAAACATATGTGTGTGGAGACACCAGAAGAGGACATTCAGATCCCTCAGAGCTTTTGTGGTTTGCCCAGATTTTTATGTGGGCGCTGGGATCTGAACTCTGGTCTTCACAAGTGTACAGCAAGAACTCTCAATGGCAAAATCGTATCTCCAGCCCTGGGCCTTGTCTGTTCTTACAACACTGGAGTTGACAGATGTCACAGCTAATTGGCTCCCAGTTTGCCGGGTAGAAGCTACGATGGACCGTCACATATTAGGAAGACAAAATGAGGATAGCCTCAAAAAAAAAAAAAAGGTACCTTGGGAACTTCTCCCATTGTGGTGGTTTGAAAGAAAATGGCCTCCAAAGAGAGTGGCACTATTAGGAGATGTGACCTTGTTGAAGTTGGTTGGTCTTGTTGGAGGAAGTGTCTCACTGTGTGTGGGGGGGTAGGCTTTGAGGTCTCATATATGCTCAAGATACTGCCCAGTGTCTCAGAATACTTCCGGTTGCCTGCAAAATGTAGGACTCTCAGCTACTTCTCCAGCACCATATCTGCCTGCATGCTGCCATGTCGCATCATGATGATAATGGACTAAACCTCTGAACTATAAGCTGCCACCCCAATTAAATATTTTTCCTTTATAAGAGTTGCCATGTCATGGTGTCTCTTCACAGAAATAGAAACCCTAATTAAGACAGAAGTTGGGGGGCTGGAGAGATGGCTCAGTGGTTAAGGGCACTGACTGCTCTCCCAGAGGACCTGGGTTCAAGTCCCAGCACCCACATGGCAGCTCACAACTGTCTGTAACTCCAAGATCTGACACTCTCACATGGTCTATATACATGCAGCAAAACACCAATGCAAAAAAAAAAAAAAAGACAGAAGTTGGTACCAGGGACTGGGATATTGCTGTGATAGGCCTGACCATGTTTTTGTTTGGAGGAATTTGGACTTTGGGAGTTTGGGTTAGGGAAGCAGTGAACTACTTTAAGCACTGCTTAATGGTCCACACCAGTAGGAGCATGGAAAACAGTGGTGCTGAGGGTGATTTGAACTTGAGCTGGCTCAAGAGGTTTCAGAGGAGAAGAATTTTAGTGTGTTGCATAGAAATCATTCTTGTAATATTTTGATGAAGAATGTGGCTGCTTTTTGCCCTTGTCTGAAAAGTTTGTTTGAAGTGAAAGTGAAGACATTTGGAAGAGGAAATCTCAAAACAGCCTAGTATAGACTCTATTGTGTGGTTACTAGGGTTAACTCTAATGAAGATATATAATGAAAAGGAGCAAGCTGAGCAAGGAAAAATATTTGAGGAGAAAAGGAGCACCAGAAAGTGGGATGGAGCTAAGTCCAGTGTTCAAGGAGAGAAACAGATTAAGAAGTGGAATAAAGGGAGTGGTGACCTCAGGGCAAGACCCCACCCAGCTAAGTTTCCAACTTGTGAAAAGGAATTAAAGAAAAGCTTAGAGCTAGGTGTGGTGGTGCATGACTTTAATCCCAGCACTGGGGAGGAAGAGGCTGGTGGATTTCTGAGTTTGAGTATAACCTGGTCTACAGAACAAGTTCAAGGACAGCCAAGTTTAGGCAGTGAAGGAAGACAGAAAACTGGTAAAGATGTAGTTAAGTGAGGGAGGCATGTTTCAGCCCTAACAAGCAGCAGAACTTGTCACCTTCGGCCATGTGGTTCTGGACTTAAGGACAGAAGAAAAGGGCTATAGAATTTGCCTCTTCGACTAAGGAAAGCCACTGAGGTCGGGCATATGTCAGGAGTGTCCCTGAATGGAAGCCTGGTGAGGCCATTGCATAAAGTTATGAAGTTACAGCCTGGATTACCTTGGAGAACCCGAGATGTTGGAGATGCCAGAGCCATGGGATACCTGCTGAGAAAAGCTTCTAACAGGGAGTGGAATCAGCCCAAGAGAAAGAAGTGTGTTGCAGTCAACAAAGCTGAAAGGAGTTGGAGATCCGAAGACTGTTTTGACATAAGACATGGAGATCCTGAGTTTGGAGTTTGCCCAGCTGGTTTTCCATCTTGCTTTCAGTATTTCCTCACTATGCTCCCTTCCCTACATTTTAGAATGGTAATATATATCCTGTACCATTATATGTTGGAAGCATGTGATCTGCTTTTTGATTTTGATTTTACAGGGGATTACAGTTAAGAGATGGAATGAATCTCAGAAGAGACTTTGAATTTTGGACTTTAAAACATTGTCGAGACTGTGATAGACTATGGGGACTTCTGAAGTTGGACTGAATGCATTTTTGCATTATGATTTGACTACAAGCTTTTGGGGGGCCAGGGAGTGGAATGTGGTGTTTTGAAAGAAAATGGTCCCCAAAGGGAGTGGCACTATTAGGAGCTGTGACCTTGTTGGAGTAGGTGTGGTCTTGTTGGAGGAAGTGTGCCACTGTGGGGGCAGGCTTTGAGGTCTCATATATGCTCAAGATACCACCCAGTGTCTCAGACTACTTCTTCAGCACCATTTCTGCCTGCCTGCTGCCATGTTCTACCATGATAATGCTGAACCTCTGAACTATAAGCTATCACCTCAATTAAGTGTTTTCCTTTATAAGATGTGGTCACAATGTCTCTTCACAGCAATAGAAACTCTAGTCAAGACACCTACTCTTTGGGGTTTTTCTTACTTGACCTTAATAAATCTATGTTTACTTTGCTAAAATAAAAAAGAGGAAAAATGGTTGGATAATACAGTTTTAGCTGATCCCTTAGAGAAGAACAAAACTTGTTTCCCAGGAAAGTACAGCATATGCAATATGTGTCCAAGGAAGCAGTCTTAACTTGAAGCCATCTTTGCTGTGCACGTTTCCAAGGGAAACCAATATTCCTACCCAGCTGCAGTGACTAACTGGGGTTACTAGTGATGGCCTAGTAACTGTAAAGATGCAATAGTGGCACTCATATCTTGGCAGCAACCAACGTCTGTCTAATTGGAGTCTTTAGACCAATTAGGCAACTCACTAAGATGGAAATCACGGCTGGTATGGGAAACCTAGCCAACCACCTGAGGTAATGGATCTTAGAGAAGAACATATTACCACCACCATTTCACTATTTTAAACTAGCATAATTCCTAACTGCATTCTACTTATCTTTCTTTATAACCATAGATAGATGTCGTCCTCACACTATATCAAAGATATTTATCTTTGCAAGTGGAGACCATACAGAAAAGCACAACTGGTCAAATGCAGAGAGCAAGTGATTGTGGGATTTCTAACTTCACTGATACATCTGTAACATAATTCCTGTGCCTTAATAAAGCTCGGGGAGCATTTCGGAAGGTGAGGGGCTGGAAAGATTGTAAGAGCCAGAGGACCAGGAAAGCTGCTGTGGGATTGTGTTTTCTAGGAGTGACAGGGAAGTGTCACCCATGATATCTTAATAAGATGGCTGTCTAAACAAGACCTGAAGAAGTAGAACACCAATAGATGTGTCAGCATGGAAGGAGGAAATCTTACAGGGCCTGTCCACAGACGGGGAACAACAGGCAATGGAGGAATGCTGAGAGCGAGAGAAATAGTCTTCCCCAGGGGAAGAGGTCATGATATTGGGAGGGAGCAAGGAGGAGTACATGGCAGTGGCTGGAAAGAGAAAAGGGAATGGGAAAAATGATGTGTGTGTGTGTATATATATATATATATATATATATATATATATATATATACATATGTATATATATGATTTACTTAAATATATATAAAAGATTTATTTATTTTATGTATATGAGTGCTCTATCTATATGGACAACTTTATGCCAGAAGAGGGCATCAGATACCACTAGAGATGGTTGCGAGCCACCATGTGGTTGATGGGAATTGAATTCAGGTCCTCTGGAATAACAGGCAGTGCTCTTAACTGCTAAGTCATCTCTCCAGCCCCAATGTAATTACATTTTAATAAAAGAAATTTATTTAAAAGTTCCTAGCATATAACAGCTGCTCAGTAGAACACAGTAGGCATGCACTTCACAATGATAAATTATATATGAGCTTGGGCTCTAGTTCCAAGCTGACTGAGTTTGACTCTTTATGCTTTGTTAGCTGGGTATCTTGAGTAAATAAGGTTACCTCATTAGTAAATTGGGGGTGATAGGAGTACACACATCATAGGTAGATAGTACATGCAAAGTGCTTTGAATACTTATTAGTATTGAGGGTATAACAAAAATTAATTATTTTGTTATTATTCTTTTTAGCTTTTGGAGACTCTGAATCCTTTTAAAGTCTTATACTAAAATCAGGGAGAAGCTTCAAGTAAGTCTTAGGTATAAAACACATTCCAATCAGGCTGGAGAGGTGGATCATCAGGTAAGAGTACTTCCTGCTCTTCCAAAGGACTCAGGTTTCATTCCCAACGCCAACATCAGATGGCTCACAACCACCTTTAACTCCAGTTTTGGGGATCCAATGTCCTCTAGTCTTTGTAGGCAGATTTGGTAAATGCTCTTCCTCATTCAGCATTCATGGTGACAACTAGGCCTTCTGAGGGAAAAGGTATAAACAAGGTCCAGGCAAGACTATAACGAACTCGTAAGTGGTGACAAAAAATCCTACTGTGAAATTGTGAACGTGCAACTCTATGTGTTACATGGAGTGGGATTCTGATTAAGATCTTAGGGAGATGTTTAGAAAGAGGCAATATTTACAGTGAACGGAGAGGGAAGAGAGGAAACAGAGATGAGCCAATCATGGTGCAGTCATGTGAAAATGCCCTTTTGTTCCCAGACATGGCAGACATCCCGTGCTGTTGGTGTGGAGACGGAGGGTTATGAGCCGAGGAACCAAGGACTCTGGGTCATTAGGGAGCTCAGACACTTAACTCCTCTTGGGTTCAAGGCTGTAGCGTCTCTGATGTAATTCCCTTAAGGACAGGTCCTAGGTGTAACCTCTCATTTCCTGCTTGTCCCTGTAGCCTGTGCCTGACATCAATCCCCATAGCCTAAGTACCTCTGCATGTAAACAGTCAAGCCCCCATATCTTTTCAAATCTTCAATAGACCTGTTGGTCTGGAACTCATAAACCTGTTGTCTGCGGTAAAATACACAGAAGATGAAATGACCTATGGCTTTGTACAAAGGATTGGGCCCTTAGGGTACACAGCTGAGCTTAATAAGAGGGAAACTAGCTGGACTCTGGGAGGCAAGTAGTAACAATGGCATAAGATAATGATGCATGGTAGGTGGGCGGTGTTCAGAATCTGTTGAATAAATAATAATAAACAATAATGTAGGAACAGCTGATGACTTCTTGTGCAGTGCAGGGTGTGGTAGTTTGAATGAGAATGGCCCCCACAAGCTCATAAGTCATTTTGGAATGTTTGGTTTCCACTTGGACTGTGTAGGAAGGATTAGCTGGTGTGGTCTTGTTGGAGGAGGTGTGTCACTGGGGGTGGGCTTTGAGGCTTCAAAAACTCAGGACAGGCCCAGTTTCTCTGCCTCCTGTATGTGGATCAGATTTAATCTCTCAGCTACTGCTCCAGCAACATGCCTCCCTGCCATGCTCCCCACCATGACGGCCATGGACCCACCTTCTGAAACTGAAAGTAAGGCCTCAAGTAAATAATTTAAAAAATAAGTTGCCACGTTCATGCTGTTTCTTCACAGCAATGGGACAGTGACTGAGACACCAGGTGTAACTCCACATGGCCAACTATCCAAGTAACAATGCTTCCTAGTTAGCAAGAGGAAGGAGAGGGAGAACAGATACGAGTATGCTGGCTCTCAGTATAAGTTTGAGTTTCTTCTTGAGTCAGTAGCTCCGTGACTGGCCATTTTCTCTTCCAGGGGAGGGAAGGGAAGGGGAGGGGAAGGGAGTGATACACACACACACACACACACACACACGAGAGAGAGAGAGAGAGAGAGAGAGAGAGAGAGAGAGAGAGAGAGAGAGAGAGAGAAACACAAAATATAGTGACCTAATGTTTATTCCCTTTCAGCCATGCTAAGGTCTTAGGACTTCAGTTACAAAATCATTCCTTTGCCAGAAGGTAAATTGGGAGAAAAATGATAACTAGAAAAGCATTAAAAAACATCGAGGGAGAGCTGAGTTTTACTTAGTAAACATATGTTCTTGACACCAAGGGTACAAAGAAGACCTTATTATAATTGCAAAGAGCTTTGAATGAAGAGAGTATAAAGCCAAATTAGTTAATGCAGGGAGACACTGCTGTAAGGCCTTGCTTCTTAAAGTGTGGTTTTCTATCAGTCGCTGCTTCTGGAAGTTTGTTAGAATGGATATTCCTGGCCTCCAGCCAGCATAACTGACTGATTATGAACTCGTTTTAATGAGTTTGCATCACGTTCAAAGGTATACTCGAGAAGAACAAGTCTAGAACATGGGAATGAGATCCGGGAACATATTCTATAAAAGTAAATTCTGAGTTATGTTTTGAGGATGCATCAGCTTGCAGAAGCTTCCCAGTAGAGGGACTAATACAAAGTCAAGAACCATGAAAAAGCAAAAGGATGTTTGGGGAAGTAGAGTCAGAGAATGATCACCAAAATGGGGAGAGTAGGCTGGAGAGATGGCTCTGTGGTTGAGTGCTTGCTGCCTTCCAGAGAGGCTGAGTTCTGTTGTTAGTGCCCATGTCCTGCAGCTCACAGCCCCCTGTAACTCCAGTTGCAGGGGATCTGGTGCCCTCTTCTGGCCTCCAAGAACATCTGCACTCATGTGCACCTACCTACACACAGACAACGCATATTCATAATTTAAGAAGTTTTTATAAAGGAGAGAGAGAGGAGAGGAAGAAGGACAGGGAGGGGGAGGAAGGAGGAGAAGGAAATACAAGGAGAGGGCAGAGGTCAGCAGTATCCCCCATCTTCTGTTTGTCTTCTATGTTAGGCAGCTTTGATTAGATCTACTCAATGCCTTCCTTGTGGGAATGACATGTTCAGATTTGCATTTAGATCACTTCAGCCTGAGGAGGCTGAGAATACGTGAGGCTGAAGGACAGAGAAATTAATTAGAAAGTGAATGCAGGAGTTTTGCAGAGAGATAATGAGTGTCTTAACTCAGGCAGTGGCAATGGAAAGGATGGGACAGACAGTGATAAGCAGATGAAAAGGTTCAGTATGTGATTGGAAGTGGGAGGCTGGGGGAGCAGTGAGTCTTGAGTGGATGACATTCAAACTTCCGGCTGGGATTAGTGGGTGGCGGCTTACGGTGGGTGCCATGAACAGATGAAAGAATACAGGAGGATAAACAGGTTTGAGAAGGGAAATTGTGGGTTCGGTTTTCAACATGTTCAACCCAGGTGAACAGAAAACACGTGTAGGAGGAAAAAAGGGAGAATCAAGAAAAGGGTGGAGAACAAGATGAGTCAGTGAGGTGGAGAAGGAAAACGAGGAGGAGGAAACAATGCCCTACCCAAATTCGGGGCTACTGCAATACACCTTGTTGTTCTTCCCGTTCCATTTCCTGCTTCCTCAGAACTCGGTCCAGCAAGTGAATAGAACCCTGAAAAGGCGCAAAAATAATTTGATTTCTAGCATCCTATCTGTGATACCAATTCGTTGTTACTACTATTTGCTCTTTGGGGGAAAAAAAGGAAATTATTTAAAACTATGGTTCAACTCACATCGACCAAAAAATCCCTAACATGATTTCCAGAGCAGAATAATATCCCCGCTCCCGTGTGTGTGTGTGTGTGTGTGTGTGTGTGTGTGTGTGTGTGTGTGTGTGTGTGTGTGTGTCTTCGAGCTGTGGACTCTTCCTGCCAAATCTTTCCCATCTGTGAATTTTCACAGTTGTTTTTTTTACTTACACCTTAAAACCCAGCCGTGGCTAAGAGCCTGTCTTGGGATAGTCTTATGATTGTTTCGTATTTAGCAGTCTGTGCTCCTCTGCACGCCCCAGACTGACTTCTGTGTCTCCAAGAAAGGAGCTCCCCCGTAAGTGCATGAAAATTTTCCTCCTCGGTCGTGTCTGCAAGCCAACCAAAAAGCCAAAGGTCGCTCTGTGATCTGATTAGTCTGTGCAAGAGGAAGGCAGTCCCTCCTGGACCCCGTCGCTCTTGCCAGGCTCAAACATGGCCGGCCCCCGGGAGCCCTTCCAGCACATGCCACGCACGCCAGCCTTCCGCGGCGGCGGTCCCTTCTCACCTTCCGTCCGCCCCGCTCCAGAGGGTCAGGGACCCGGGAGGCCCTGACCGCGGCCTCGCTTCCCGCCCCCCGCGCGAGGGCCCGCCCACCGGCCCCGCCTCCGCCAATCCAAGGCCGGGCTGCCGCGACTGGCAGCGCCCGGCGGCCCCGCCCCCCCCAGCCTCGCTGTGGCCTGCGGCTTCCCGGCCAGTAGCGCCGCTCTCGGTCGCGCGGGCCGGTCCGTGTGGAGACCGTCGGGTCGCGGGCGTCTTGCCGCGGGCCACACAGCTCGGCGCCGAGGCCGTCAGCCCCGTGGACGGCGTCCGGCATGGACTTCGAGGACGGTGAGCGCGGCGCGCGGGGCGGGCGGCCGAGACGGGCGGGCGGGCGGGCGGCCTGCGCCGGGGGTCTGTTTACCGCCTCAAGATGGCCGTGTGGCTTTGTTCTGCGGGCCGCGCGGCGATGGCGGGCCGGGGCCGGGGCCCTCTCCTCCGCGGCTGTGCGGCCGCCCGGGGAGGCCCTCCACCCCCGGGCTGCCCCCCACCCCCGCCCACGGGGTGGGCCTCGCTGCCAGCCCCGCGGGCCTCCGGGCTCCGTCCTCAGCCTCGCCCCGGGGCCGCCTGCAACTTCCCGGCCTTGCGCGGACCGGGGGGCGGGCGGGCGGGTGGAGCCGCTCCTCACGGCTCGCCCCGGGCTCGGCCGACCCTCGGACACGGGCTGCCTCAGCCAGGCTCCGGCGGTGCGTCCCCGGGTGAAGCGAGTGTAAAGCGTTCCATCGGGGTGGGCTTCGATCCCCCCACCTCCCACCCCCCACCCCCGAGCCACAGTCTGCAAGTTCTTACACCACGTAGCAGACTGGGCTGTTTAATAACTCACCCCTAATTTACCTGCTTGGAAATACCTGGTCTGGAGCAGTTCCGTGGACCAGGGCACTTTTTTTTTCTTTTTTTAGGGGTGGTGGTGGGGCTGGTGTATGAATGCTACTTCAGTTAGAATTCTGTCCACAGCAAGCCCCCCAGGTGCCCTTCACGTTCACATAGATCGGTGCACAGCAGCCCGTGTTGGACTTACTGAATAAATAAACGAAATTGTAGGGATGACTTTCAGCCCTTCCTGCGCCGGTTCCCTCAGCCGTTCTGTCCAGGGCCGTGAAGTACAGTTAGTTCGGCGTCTTCAAACCTTGGCTCAACTTTTATAGGGATTAGTGTCAAGATAACGTGATCCACAGTGACAGTGTTAGGGAGACCTGGGACAGTTTGTAGGATGAAACTGAGTGTCATCTCGAGGAACTAGGTATTTCTAGATAAAACCAGTTCATTTCTTGTAAGGAAGCCTCTGCCTCCACAAAAAAATGGTCTTTAACATTGAATAAGATATGACCTTAGCTCATGTTATATTGAATGAGCTTTTGATTTTTGATTTGCTGCAAGAAGTTAAGGCTGTCAAATGTAAGTACAGGAAAGGAGACCCTTTTGGTATACTTTGCAGTTGCTTTGAAATAGTTCAGCTCTTCAGAATAGTGTACTGCCCAGTTTGTGCTTTAGTGTTGGGCTGTGACTCATTCTGATATAGGTGACTCTAAATTACAACTATTTGTAGTAGCCAGAGTTGACATTAAAAAGAAAAAATATATTACGTTTTCATAACAAAGTTTGATGACACTGTCAACATACGTGGTGTCCCAGAAGTTAACCTTGTGAGGTGTGTGTGTGTGTGCGCCAAGTGGGAGGAGGGCAGTGGGAACCGTAAGTCAGTAAGGAAAGGCCTTTTCTGTAGAGATTTGAAAAGTAACGGTAAACTTGGTATGTTTGCTTTTCATTATAATTATAATAAAAATAATAATATCTGTAGCTGGAGTTTTCCTGCCTGGCCCACAGTCAGGACAAATCTCTCTCACCTGCCAGTCCCACAGCCGCTCAGACCCGACCAAGTAAACACAGAGACTTATATTGCTTACAAACTGTATGGCGTGGCAGGCTTCTTGCTAACTGTTCTTACAGCTTAAATTAATCCATTTCTATTAATCTATACCTTGCCACGTGGCTTGTGGCTTACCGGCATCTTCACATGCTGTTTGTCATCATGGTGGCTGGCAGTGTCTCTCTGACTCAGCCTTCCACTTCCCAGCTTTATTCTCCTCCTTGTCCCGCCTACACTTCCTGCCTAGCCACTGGCCAATCAGTTTTATTTATTGACTTATTAGCAACACACTTGACAAACAGACCATCCCACAGCAAATATCAGTGATAATAACATCTTAACTGCCCATCCTCAGATGCCACTGCTGCAGTTGGGCCATAGAATTTGAGTGTATCTGAATCTGATCCTGTGTCTTGTGCCAGGGTTCTGTTATTTCCAGAAGCTCTGTATTAAATTCTGTTCTTTCTGTCTTTATTTGTAGAGTTAAATAAAGGCTTTAACATTATGTTTGGATGGATACAGCCCACACACTCATACATATATGCATGTGTATTTTTCAGATGAGCTCCTGAAGTCTTTAGAGAACAGATTAAGTGCTAAAACCAATGCTGACCTTGAAACATTTCTGTTCCATACGATGAGTTCTCAAATATATCTCCCTTTTTGCATCATTTGATACATATTCTGCTTTCCTTTTTCTTACTTTGTGTGAATTAGTACTGGGTCTTCTCTTTTGGCAGTTACATATATGGACTATAAACTGTTTTTACATTGCCATTAGGCAGTGAAGGAGTGATGTGTTTTCTCAAATGGATATTTGTAATTATTTGTACCACAGTTTTTTTGGTAATTGAGTTAATGACATTTAAAAATTGATTGTGAGTAGATGAGTATGATTTTGGGTTTGTTAACATTGCACTAATTCCTTTCTATTGAATGTCTTCGTAGATTACATACACTCTGCTTCCAGGAATACTTACCAGGGCTTTAATGGTAAGTATCCTCTTTCATTTCCTTTTAATTTTGTTGAGGGACTATATTAGCTTTTCTTTACATACCCATAAAAGCACAAGTATCAATGCAAAAAGCTGACCTTCGTTTCAGATATTGTTTTGACTCTTGATTCCTAAATCTCAGTGTTAATGTCATTCTGTATATCGTGTTTTTCTGGTGTGTGTGTGTGTGTGTGTGTGTGTATTTGTACATGTACACTTGCTGGAATCTCATGAAGGTCATGCAAGTATTCATCCACTGAGTGATAGCTCCAGCTCTATGTAGCACTTGAACTTGGGAACAGAAAAAGAAGTTACTTTGACATTGTATCTGTTTTGTTTTACTTAGGATTCTTTTATTTAATTAATGTCTTCATTCTGAATGACCAGTGGCAGGACACTGGCTGAATTACTCTTGAATTAGACATTGGTGTTCACTTACATAGATTAAGTAGACTTAGTCTTGGTCCTATGCTGCCTTTGTTGGAATGCATGTTGGCTTTGCTGTTGAGGCCATTTTTCACTGACCATATGAATGATAAAGAGCTGTCCAAAGGAGCACACACGAAGAGCCCTGGCTGCTTGTTAACAAAAGCCTAGTGTTGATCATAAGAGACGTGCAGAATACCATGCATATTATTTTGATAGCTATTAGAGTCAAGGCCCTGCCATACAAGATGATAGTAGAAAAAAAAGTACAGAATGATTTGGAGGTTAAAACCAAACCAAACCATTATATGAAAGTCATGAGGGAGCAGTGTTAAATATCTTTGATTACCAGAGAAACATCCGGCTATTTTATCAAATAGTTACGAAACCAAAGCAAATGTACTACCAAAGGCTGTGTCGTTAAAAAAATACTATTTATGTGCCTGCTTTTCTATATGTGTACCATGTATGTACAGTGCTATTGGAGTTCAGAAGAGGGCATTGGATCCCCTGGAACTGGAGTTACAGATGCTTGTGTGCAACTTGATGTGCTAGGAACCACACCTGGGTCCTCTGCAAGAGCAGCAGGTGCTCTTGCTTTTAACTGCTGAGCCATCTCTCCAAATGCATTTTTTTTTTTTTTTTTTTTTTGGTTTTTCGAGACAGGGTTTCTCTGTGTAGCTTTGCGCCTTTCCTGGAACTCACTTGGTAGCCCAGGCTGGCCTCGAACTCATAGAGATCCGCCGGCCTCTGCCTCCCGAGTGCTGGGATTAAAGGCGTGCGCCACCACCGCCCGGCTCCAAATGCATTTTTATATATATAGTTAATTCCCGCCCCCCACCCCCACCCCGAGCTGAGGACTGAACCCAGGGCCTTGTGCTTGGCTCAAGAAAACTTTTAATACATTTGAATGTAGGGAAATGATAATGCTCATTTAAAAATTTTTAAGATGTTTCCTATAGGAAATTAATAGAATGTGAAAGCTATTAATAATGGGTAGAAAACAGAGAGTTAAATAAAATGAATCCAAGATTTTAAACTGAAGTTAAATAAGGCAAGTGGGTTTTGGAATGATAGAAAGCTGTACTGGAGAATTAGAGTTGATTTCTAAAGATAGTACTTGGAATTCAAAATCACAAATCAAGTTTAGTTCATTACTAATGTATTACAAAATCCCTAATATTGCAATTTTTAAATTTTTTCTAATATAATTCCAGTAGTGATTCTTTTTTTTTTTTTTTTTTTTTTTTTTTTTTGGTTTTTCGAGACAGGGTTTCTCTGTAGCTTTGTGCCTTTCCTGGAACTCACTTGGTAGCCCAGGCTGGCCTCGAACTCACAGAGATCCGCCTGCCTCTGCCTCCCGAGTGCTGGGATTAAAGGCGTGCGCCACCACCGCCCGGCCCAGTAGTGATTCTTATTTGAAGATATTGTCAGAATTTCCTAGAAACATTTTCTACATGAATATTGTACAGGCGGTAGCCTAGACCTTTTGATGCTTAATTTTAGGTAGGGGGTCCTTTTCTGTGTGGACAGAGTACGTTGAATAAAAGATTTTGGCTTTTACCTCTGGCTAATGTCTGCTACTTGAAAATACTTTGAGGTCTTATTTGTCTGCATTTTGTAAATGAGAAACTTAATTTCAGGGGTTTTGACTTCATTTAACAATACTTTTTTAGTACTTGCTATTTATCTAGGTAATGGTCTGAGAGCTAGGAACAGAGAACCTGTGAACAGAATGAGCAAATAATACTGTCTTTGTGGAACTAATTTCCAGTCTAAAGGGATAAACATGCAGAAAATAGTTTTAAAAATAACATACTCTGTGTTAGAAGATAAAAATTGTTGGGGAGAAAAAATAATGGAGGGAGAAAGACAGGTTGTCTGTGTGCACTGTGATTTTAGAGTCACTGGCTCAAGAGAAGATAACATTTGAGCATAGAATTAAAGGAGGTAAGGATGCAAACTTTAAAGTAGTCTGGACACAAACGGAGCAGACTTTAGTAAATACTAACAAAAGATTTGTTGTTCCAAATGAAGACCATAATACATTGTTAGCCTTGGGTTTCCTGTCTTTCTACTGAACTAAAGTAGAAGGCAGTGGTACAGATTTTCTCTACACTGTGTTTTGGGAAGGATTTTTATTCCAGTGTCTCCCATATTTTCCTTATTTCAAACCCTTCTTAGGTAAATAGCAGATGGAAAAGGAAGACATTCTTGGTAGAGGGAAATGTATGAGCGAAGGTAGGACTGAGAACACTGAGCTTCACAGAGGGTAAGGAAGACTGGTTTGACCAGAACAGGTGATTTTTCCTGAGCAGTGTGAAGATAAGGCTAGAGAGGTGAGGTATAGCCAGAAGGCATTGAAAAATCACAGGCAATCAATCTGTTTATATGTAAGAATCAACGAAAATGAAGACCTGGAAGAGATGTATTAGTGAGCACTGCAGATACAAGGAAAAAGCATTCCTGGTAGAGGGAGCAGGAAGTGGAAACATGGGTGTACATGTGTTGAAACAGCAAGGAGCCTCTTGTAATTGGAGGAAACAAATGAGGTTGTAAGGTAGTCAGTGGGTTAAGAGGTGATAGGGCAGAACATATATGGTTTCTCAACTTGGACACTGTTGCCATGTTGGATTAGCTAATATTTTTATTGTAGGGTAATTTGTGTGTGTATCTGTGTCTGTCCCTGTGTTTGTCTATCTGTCTGTCTGTTCTGTGCATTTATTGAAGAATGTTTGTTTAGCAGCATCCTTGATCCCTATGTGGTAGATGTCAGTTGCACCTCCCGCCTAGTTATGACAACTAGAAATGTTTATTAGAGACATTGCAGTGTTCCTTGGTGGGGGTGTAGGAAGGAGGGAGGTGGTGTGGGAGAGTTGTTTCTGGTTAAGGACTAGTTGGGCCTGGAGAGATGGTTCAGTGGGTAAGGACACTTGCTGTGCAAGCATGAGGACCTGAGTTTGAATCCCCATCACCAAGCAAAAAGCCGAGCACAGCTGTGCGTGCACTTGTCACTCTAGTGCTCTGTGGGGGTGGAGATAGGATCACTGTGACATGCTGGCTGTCAGCCCAGCTCCAAGGTTCAGCGAGACACCTTGTCTCAAGGGAATGAAGCAAAGACTGATAGAGCAGAACACTTGACTTTGTCCTCTGGTGTCCATATGTGTGCACAGTTGTGTGCACCTACACATGCATGTGCACACACACACAGAGAACGAACACTAGTAAAGGATCGTACAGGTTATTTTAAGGCTTTGGCTTTTCAGTTGTCATAAGGTGGGAAGACATCATTGGACATGATTTGCCTTATATTGTAGCAGTTATTCTGCTGTGAGTTGATGGGTGCAGCTGCCATGATGCAGAGGAAGCGTCACAACATACTCCTGATACTTCGGCTCCTCCATTCTTTCTGCCCTGGCTTCCACAGTGGTCCCTGAGCCTTGGAGGGGATGATACCGATGTCCTTGACAGGGTTGGACACTCAGCAGTTATTTTTGCTCAGTACTTTGACCAATTATGAATCTGTACATTTACTACTTCCCATGTAAAAAGAAGCTTCTCTCACCAAGGCTGTGAGAGCAGTGATGTCCTATGAGTATAAACATAAATATTTAGAAGGAGTTTGCACTGAGTTCATTTAATAAAACCACAATAAGCAATAGATTCCTAGGACCTGTTACCTCCCCAGCCATGGGCTTTTGACCAAGTTTATGGTACCATGAAAACCATAGTATTTGTCTTCTAGTTTTCCTACTGAAAAGTGTTCTTTATAAAAAGTAATTAATTTGATTCATAAACCAAACATGGTACAGTGGCTTATCTTGGAGAGAACTCTGATACTTTGGTATGTAGCAAAATTGCTTTATGTGCATTTTCTGTTTCATTACATTGAGTAACAAAAAGATGTAATTAAATCAAAGGCCAGGACTTAATAAAATTATTAATTGCTCCGTCAATGGCATTCTTAAGCAAAAGTGATGTAAAAATTTGTTGTTTTTCACTGGGTGTGTGATATTTAGTATAATGACTGCTAGATTAGTCTGGTGCTTCATATTTCCTGATATGTACTGAAATGCCAGTTATCCACAACATTTGTATACTTTTAGTGCAAATGCTATAAAAACAGAAATAACATCCTTGTTATTTATGAAAATAGTTTTGACCTCATGGGTCTCAGAAACTCTGATCAACAAACCATTCTATGATAACTGCTCCTCTAAGATGCATTAAAAATTAGAAATTTAAGATGAGGCCACAACAGCATATTGTTGTAATACTGTATAAACTCTACAGGTTCTGTGAATAGAAAGAAGAAAGTTGATATTCAGCAGAGACCACCAGTGAACGTTTTCTTGAATAATTTACTAGTTGAAATAGATGTGAAAAAATTAAAAGATTCCAACTAGATCCTTGGGAGAAAAAAATTTTTCATGTAGAAAAAAACAGGAGGTTAAATAAGAAAATACCTACATGGTACTGGAAAATTCATTTCCTCCTTTTGGACTTTAGTTTGCAAATCTAAAAAGTGAAAAGATTAAATTTGATTAAGGTTACTTTCAGACTTAAAAGGCAAGATTGTGAGTAGTATTTATGTAAAGTTTGATCATTTTTGTTTAGACTAGAAACATTAAATAATTGTAACTACGACTTGGTGCTTGTAAAAATATAGATTAAGGTTTTTGCTATGTATACTGTTGTATTTATAATAAAAATATGGGATGAGAGGTAATGAGGCATCTTAAAGGACTTTATAGTAAACATTTAAATAATATAATTTCTTTATAGTCATTATTAATTTTATGACCTTTAGTTTTCTAATATAAGTTTGTTTACTCCTACACTAGAATTTTTTAGTGTTTGTGTTATGAAAATTCACACTTACTTCCTTTATTCAAAAGATTGGAGAATTGAAGTATTTGTTGAGGCCTTGTTATTCTTAGGCAAAGGGCCCAAAGATTGATCTTAGTTTGTGATTTTACTTCCTAGAATTATCTGTATCAGTAACTAAATGTTTCTAATTGAAAATAGAGGTGCTCTTGAGTTTTTAGACAATTTGGGAGCAATTAGTACAAAAAAAGAATATATTTACATCATAGTGTTCTTAGGACAAAAAGTCTCTTGATATTTATTAGATGCTGACTTTTTGAAAATAGTAGTTATATATAAAGTTATTTATATATTATCTTTTTTTTTTTTGGTTTTTCAAGACAGGGTTTCTCTGTGTAGCTTTGCGCCTTTCCTGGAACTCACTTGGTAGCCCAGGCTGGCCTCGAACTCACAGAGATCCGCCTGCCTCTGCCTCCCGAGTGCTGGGATTAAAGGCGTGCGCCACCACCGCCCGGCTTATCTTTTTTTTAATGCTGTAGTACTAAGTTCCAAATTCAGGGCATTGTAGTAGTAGCCTTATAGTCCACTAAATATGCTTACACTGAAAATATTTTTAATGTAGAGTTTTGTAGCTGATAGTTTATTTTTCCTTGAAATATGAAGCCTTGTTAGCAAATAATAGTTTTCAATTTGTTACTTTTTATCTTTAATATTGAGTTAAAATGTTAGTGCAAATTATTGTTTTAGATGATTTATGTGACAGTATTGTGTTTAATAAAAAATTTTTGTGAAGAAAATGGTGTATTTTACTCATAATCTCTTGTTGACTCTTCCAGGAATGGATCGTGATTATGGCCCTGGATCTTATGGAGGTCTGACATTCCAGGATATTTATCTAAAAATTCTTCTTTTGGGTACCAGTAAAGGTGAGCATCATTTAATTTTTTTCTTTTTAAACTCTTATAGGGCTGGATCGTGACTATGGCCATGGATCCTATGGGGGTCAAAGATCCATGGATTCCTACCTAAACCAGTCCTATGGCATGGACAATCACAGTGGTGGTGGTGGGGGTAGCAGGTAAATTGCTTAATCACTTGGCCAAATAATTAGAACTATAAGATTCTGGATGTATTAAGTATTCCTTAGGTTTTTATGATACTTGAATTTTGCTGTTTGGTATTGAATCACCTGAAATATTTAAAGGTGCTAATTAATGGACATAAAAATTTTCTTAGTCTTATTGGCAGACATTATTTTCGGAGGACACCATTTATCTTTTATTTCAGTATAATAGAATAAGACATTCTTTGACAGTGGATACTTTAAAAAGAAAAAAAACTTCTTTTATTTTTAATTTATCAGTCAAAATGTCCTGATCAAATGATACAAAATGTTATTGGAAATATTTATTTGTGACTTACTTTTCTTGTTGAAAAGAATTTTTTTTTTTTCCCCTGATGTGGGCACTGTGTAACAGCAAAATAGTCTGCCTGGAATGGCTTTAACTGAACCAGTCTAGCGGCTTTCAGTTTCTAAGAAACATTGAAGATAGATACCATTTCATTTTAATTTTAAAGCAAGTTTGAAGAGCATATTGTAATAGTAGAAGTGTTCTTTAAATCATGTTCAGGTTGTTTGCTGGCAGCTGCTGCGTACATCCAAAACACTGCTTAAAAATGAGGGTCATGCACCTTTAACTACAGTCTAGACTTTCTATTTTACTGTTGATATTCTTTGAGACTTAAACTGATTAAACAACTACAGGTCTTAGGATTGATCATGTTTAATAACCTTAAAGGGGTCTTTTTTTGAGATATAAAACTTGCTTCTAAATACAAAGTAAAACTAGACATTTGAGATCATCATCCTTCATAAACTGAAGGATCTGGATTCCTTAAGGATGGACTTGAGCGATGCTTGTTTTCTTTGTGCTTCAAGTGTGTCACTGTGGTTTACAGTAGAGTACAGTCATGAAAACAGTTACTTACTGTCCTTATGTAATGCTTTGAAATTCGAAGTTGGGAGGGAATAGTATTTATATGGCTAGGAGGCTTCAGAATTAAATAGTATCTTCTACTGAGTGACTTGTAAATCATTGACTAATGTAACATCATTTAAATGTTTTAGTTTATCAGTTATTGCCCTCTTACATTGTAAGTGTATTGTGCATAAACTATTTCTGTAGTTGTTATCATTCATCTCTTGTGTAATTGTGAGCTTTTTAAAAACTGTAAGGTAATAAGCAACTTCTGTAATCTAAGTTTTGGATTTGTGATAAGTAAAATGATTTTTTTTTTCTGTTGAGACTGTGGTTACCTTTTAGAGTAGTTTTTAATGTGATAATTTCTTGATAGGAAATACTTTTTCAAATAATTGAAGGCATTATAAAATGTATTCTTTCTCATCTGCTTTGAATATTCATATGTAGAGGGTATATGTTGGTGGTCTTTTACTTTTATGTTCTATTTTACATGTTTATTCTTCTAGATTTGTTAGATTTACTAGTCTTACCAGCGTGTTTAAGGATTGGCCTTGGCTGAAGTTTGACAGAATGTCAAACTTTATAACCTGAGATAATTCCTCAGCTTTGGTTATTACAGACACAATGAGGCAGTTTTGTGATATAGATTATTGAGGTGCAAAGGATCACTTAGTATCACAAAGACCCCCCCATCTATGCAGTCTTTGTGTCCCTAAAAAGCCAAAGTATTGTAAATGCTTTGTAATTTTCAGTATTAGGGAAGGATTCAAAAAAAGTTTAGTTGGTGAACTTTAGTAAATAACCTTTTCTAAGACTAGGGCTGGGCTTTAGTTATTAGACAGACAAATCTTACTAAAATAAAATAGAAAAGCTGCTAAAAAGCAGAGTTTAAAGCTAAGGTTAACTAAAATCAATTTATATTTAGAAACTGACTCAGATAGCTTTCTGTCTGGTCTCATGTTGAACTGCCCAGCCCTAATCAAGTGTGAGCAGAAGTAGAACTATGCAAGCCACTATGGTATAAATGAATTTTAGTTGATAAATGTCATCTGATAACTTGTCTTTTGAATTGTCTAACATTAGTAAGCTTACTTTTGTTTTTTCCCTCACTGTGCAACTTTTCCAGGTTTGGACCTTATGAGTCTTACGACTCCAGGTCTTCTCTGGGTGGGCGAGATCTGTACAGATCTGGCTATGGTTTTAATGAACCCGAACAAAGCCGCTTCGGAGGTAGTTATGGTGGTCGATTTGAGAGCTCCTACCGGAATAGCCTTGACTCTTTCGGAGGTAGAAACCAGGGCGGGTCTAGCTGGGAAGAACCTTACTCCCGTTCAAAATTGAGGCCTGGGTTTATGGAGGACAGAGGAAGAGAGAATTACTCTTCCTACAGCAGTTTTTCTTCACCCCATATGAAGCCTGCACCTGTAGGCTCTCGGGGGAGAGGAACGCCTGCTTATCCTGAAAGTACGTTTGGAAGCAGAAACTATGATGCTTTTGGAGGACCATCAACAGGCAGAGGCCGAGGCCGAGGAGTAAGTACAACAGAATCTTTTCAGATTCTTTTCACTAGTCACTCTTTTAAACCCTTTCAAGACCATGGTTTTCAACGAGAACAAACACTGTTTGTCCCAGTGTGTTTTAAGCAGAGGCTGAGTCATAAAGCTTTAGGTTGGCTGCAAAAGTTTTCCAGCACCTCAGAAAATAAGTTGCAGTGTAAGATGATTCATTCATGAAGTTTTGTCAAATCTCCCTTTATGAAAAAGGTGAGGATATTAGGTTTGGTCTAAAAGGGGTTAAAAGGAGTTGCATTTTTCTTTGTAAACACTAGCAGTTTTGCTGGTGAGATAGTTGTTGGATTATTGTAAAAGGTAACTGAACCCTTTTTGAGCTCTGAGTAGGTTAAAGGTGCAATGTATAATAAAATATTTACCCTTTGTTAGTAAACTCTAGCACGTAGAATCCCTTCAAAGTTCCATATTTCCTGTTAAACACTCAAGAGATCAAAAGTCAGTGTAGATTAGGATAGCTTAGTCATGTTTACACATGAAGAAGTTGATATGTATAACAGATGGTAGAATGATTTGTGGTCAGTATTATTTTGCTAACTTGCTCTCTTATTATATGTCCTATTGGTGATTGTTTTCTTTTCCCTAATTCTGTTGAGAAAGAATCTCTTACTTGTTTCTGCTTGCTTCCTACCTAGGAAGTAATATTTTGCAAGTTATTGCCTAACTGGATAAATATATTAGCCTATAGGTGTTTATTTCAGGATATACATTGTAACAATTACGCTTTGTGGTCTTGGGTAACTTCATAAATTTTTACCTAGTAAGGGTGCATAGGTTATGGGATTATGTAGTTTGATCATATAAATACTATTGTATATTTATATTTTTGTAATATAAGATTTTTTTTCAAAGTCAGTTGTATTTTTATTCTTGTAGAAGAAAGTATTCTGATAGACACTGTAGTGGGGCATGTGTTTTTGACTGTTCATTAGCCTTTGGTCATCAGTGTAGTTTGTCTTACTTGTATAGAAATTTTGCATTTTTAATAGTCACTCTTTACTTACATAAAATGCATTGCACCTTTAATGTTTATAATGAAGATTTTTTGATGTGTCCATATAAATTACATGGAGACATTCATGTAAATCTCCTAGGTTAGATAGATATTTCTAATCATATATTAATGTGTAGGCAGCAGTGTTGGTCCACCATACTTGAGGATTGTTGGTTAATTAAAAGTAGTTGGAGTAGTAGGCTTTGGGCTTTGAAATTGAAAATACCTTCTAGTTTGAAAATTTGGAAACATTTAACCTCTTCCATGCTGTGTAATATTTTGGGCAAAGGATTTTTTCTTAATGAAGATTCAGGTATCAATTTTGTTTTCTTGATGTACAACTGAGTATTCCTGTACTTTGTATTTGCTCTTCTAGTCCGAGTGGACTTCTCTTTCTTTCCTTCTGTTAGCCAAATAGATGAACTGGTAGGATCTTCATTTTAACCTTCACTTGTACAATTCCCATTGGGTCCTTCTCTTCAGATTACTCCTCAGTCTTTACCTTCTAAAAGTAAGACTAGCAGAATAAATGTCTGTGGACATGACCTCTTGGTAGAGTGGATTTTGTTAATGACAAGAGAAGAGGAAGGGACACAGAGTCATTTGCTGGTATGACTCGTCGTCTGTAAACTTGCTTCTTGGGGCTTTGGGGTTATAATATGTTTCTTTAGGTAAGAATGTGAATGGAACGTCAGATGCAATTCTTTATCTGAAGTGTGTCTTGGAAGTTGATGCATGGTTATGCTTTAACTCTCCTATTTCATACTAATGTTCCATCTCGCCTTCTCATTCCCATTTTCAACAGTGAGAAATCCTAAATGATTTCTGGATCATTTTTACTTTAAACTACAAATATGATCATCTTTGTGTATCTTAGTTTTATGCAAGGTTTTAGTAAAATAAAAGATTTCTTTTAAGGTCTTTGATGGGAAGTCATCAAGTAGGAACTCTGAGGAGGAGTTGTCAGAGAGTTGTACAAGTGGTGACCCTCTGACAGGCACATGGTGTTCGTGATCTCCCATGATTCGGAGTTGTAGAGATTGAAAACAGAACATAGCCACCTTGTGATATTGCAAATACTAGTTCATTGGATTGAAGTTCATGTAATAATTCATAAATTTTTTATATGTGCTTTCTCAGAGAGGACTTGTAAAATTCAATTAAGTTCCACAGAATTTTAAGGTGAAAACTAGTAACTAGATGACAGAAATTTGTATTAATCCATATTTTATCTTGACATTATGTTAATGTTTCTTGATTTCACAAATTTACAGCATATGGGTGATTTTGGAAGCATTCATAGACCTGGAATTATTGTTGACTATCAAAACAAATCCACCAGTGTGACGATTGCTACCACAAGAGGAATAAAAAGAAAAATGATGCAAATATTTCATAAACCCGGGGGAGCCTTTATCAAGAAACCTAAGCTAGCAAAACCTATGGAGAAGATGAGCCTCAGCAAATCACCTGGTAAGTGAAAGACTGTTGCTGTGGGTCAGGGCACTTCACATTTTAGAACACATTGATTTATGATCATTTTTAGTGTTCATATGGAAAAGTACATAATAATTATAACTGAAAATTAGATCTGTGAATCCTCTGTGTAGTTATTAATCAGTTGTTACTGTTGAGATGTATTTTTTGTATATATGTATGGATGTGGGCATGTGCATGCCACAGCATGCATGTGGAAGGTCATAGAACAACTTGAGGGAATTACTTCTGTCATTCTACCGTATAGATCCCAGGACTGAACTCAGGCCATCAAGCTTGGTGGCAGATGCCTTTCCTTGGTGACCCAGCTTGCTAGCCTCCAAATGTACTTTTAAAATTAATGTGCACTGGTCAGTTTATTTTTCTCTACTTGTCTGCCTCCTGAGTGATGGGATTAAAGGTGTGTGCCATTGCACCCAGCAAAATATATTTTTAAAAGGCTTTGCAGATGATTTTGATTCAAGCCCCTTTCTTGGATGTTATATTTATTATTGGAGGAATATATCTCATAATGTACAAGATTCTCTGTATCAGGGCAAAGGGAAGAACATTTTTGTAGTCTTGGCATTAGGTAAAACTGTTTCCTCTAGAAAATTAGTTTGCTTTTAGTCTTCTGGAGATGGTATCTTAGAGAAGATCCTATTTCTGTTATTACAGACTGTTGGAAAGTTGAAGCCCATCTGAAGATGGGAGTAAGACCATTTATGACAGACTGAGGGAAGTGACACACCTAGTAGGAAGTGTGAAGTGCAGAACTTAGACGTGGTGAGCTACGGAACAGCGGTGAAGGAGGTTAAAGAGAATCTAAACTCAGGGAGAGCTAGGTGAGATTGGAAGGCATGTTGTCCAGAAGGTATTAGTTCCGAATTTGGACTATAGATTCAGCATAGCCCTCAGGATTTGGGCTGACTAGGCTACACTTAACAATTTGCAGTCTTAATTCAAGGCTAATCAAGACAAAGTGGTATTGGCACAGTGACTGACATGTGTGGATCTGTAGAAAGGAGCCCAGACATGATCCACTGGCTTGACTGTTGAGAGGAGAGAAGAGTCTTTGTGTAAGTGGTTGAGCTAGCTGACTAGTCATACAAAGATTACCATGCAAGAACTGCTCCTAAGAACAGATCTCAGAAATCTCTTAGCACAAAGCTTAGTTCATAATTTTGGATTTAACAAGGAATTTTTACACAGGACACCAAAAGCATGAGCAACAAATAAAAATGAGTAAATTAGATTTCGTCAAAATTAAAAACTTTAGTGTTTCAAAGGCCACCATTAATAAAAAGTAAAAAGAAATTGTGTATGTGGTAGTGCACATCTGTAATCTCAGCACTTGGGAGCCTGAGGCAGGAGAATTAATTTGAAATCAGTTTAGGGTAGAAAAGACCCTATCTTCTATCCCTCATAAAATGTCAAAAAGTATTTTTGCAAACTGTATCTGAGAAAGGACTTATATCCAGAGTATATAAAGAACTTTAACTCTCTAACAAAAAGACATAAATAACTGAAAACTAGGCAAGGAATATATGCAATATTTATTCAAAAAGACATATCAGTGGCCAATAAGCATATGTAAAGCTCATCAGAAGTCACTTATCAGATAAATGTAAACAAGTACCAGAAATAGATGCTCTGTGTCCTCCAGAATGGCTAGAATAAAAAGATTGATAACAAGCCTTAGCAAGTCTGTGGAGAAATTGCTTTACAAAAAAATAATTGATTTACTGAGAGAGAGAGAGAGAGAGAGAGAGAGAGAGAGAACATCTGGAAGTCATAGGACAACTTGGTTGGTTCTTTCCTTCTACCTTTACATGGGTTCTAGGGATAAATTCAAGTTGCCAGACTTGGAGAACAAATGTTTTATCTACTGAGCCATTTCACTACCTCCTTCCCTTTCCTCCTTTTTGGAGATGTGGTCATGCACTGCAGTCCTAGCTGGCTATGTATTTGACTATGTAGTCTGAGATGGCTTCCAATTCCAGGTGGTTGTCTTAGTTAGGGTTTCTATTGCTGTGAAGAGATACCATGACCATGGCAACTCTTATAAAGAAAACATTTAATGGGGTGGCTCGCTCACAGTTTCAGAGGTTCAGTCCATTGTCATCATGATGGAGCATGGTGGCATGCAGGCAGATGTGCTGGAGCTGAGAGTCCTATATCTTGCAGGGAACAGGAAATCGACTGACACACACTTGGTGGTATCCTGAGCACAAAGTCCCTCCCTTCCCCCTCCTGCCCCCAGTGACATACTTCCTCCAACGTGGACATAACCATTCCAACAAAGCCACACCTTGTAATAGTCCATTCCCTGTGAAATTATGGGGGCCATTTACATTCAAACCACTACAGTGGTCAGGCTAGCTTTGGCAGCACATACACCAACTTAGCAATCCTCCTGCATTAGGTCCTGATCATTGGAATTATGGGCATTCATCAGTGTGCCTGGTAGCTGTGGAGAAATTTCTACACTGTTGTAAAAATGTGAACAGGGCATGAACTTTGAAAAGGGTCTGGCATTTCTCAGATGATTAAACTGAATTATATGACTCAGCAATTCATTCCTGGATATATGCTTAGAAAAAACTAGCAGTCCACACAAAAGCATGTATAGTTATATGCTGAAAAATGTTTTGGCCAATGATGGATTGCATATACAATATTGCATATACAAATTGCAATACTTTAGATGTATTACAGACCTCGTCAACTAGGTTTGTATATGTATATTCTGTATCTATGCCTTTTCTCAAAAGCCCTAGTGTTAAGTGATACAAATATATACAAATGTTTATAAGGCATTTGTCAAAATAGTCAAAAGGGGAAAAATCCCAGATATTGATTAAGGGATGAAAAGATAAAATGTGGTATGTCCATATTCTGTGGTATGCTATAATAGAACATTTAGCTATAAAATAAAATGAAGTAAGCATACATGCTGTAACTGAATGAACATTTGAAAAGATGATGATAAATGAAAGAAACCAATGACAAAGTCCATGTTGCATAATTGTATTCCTCGGGATGTCCAGAATAGAGAAATCGGTAGAGACAGAGAACATTTTGGTCTGTGGAATGGGAATTTGGGACATGAAAGGTGATAAAGGTTTCTTTTTGGGCCAATAAAAGTGTTCTAAAGTTGATTGTGATGTTTACATATATCGGAGGTAATAATGACCACTGGATTTGTGCACATTACTGATTTTTCATTTTTAAATTGGTACTTCTTTTTTGATAATACACTTTAAATGAATTAATTGTACTTTAGAAAGACAAAGTTTTTAAGAGCTAATCTGTTCCTTAGGCTTAACAGGGAGAAATTGGGTAAAGTATGTTTGAACAGATTAGATTCGGATAAGAATATAAATAAAAAAGCTAAGGAAATATCTGTTAGTATTTTCTGAGAAAGCATAAAATATTCAGTAAATGTTTTGTGTGTTTTTGACTGTATACTGAGTTTTTGTTTTTCATATTTATTTTGCTTTGATTTTCTCTTTTTGGTGTTTCTAGGTAGATGGTATTGTAATCCCCCTTGTCAACTGCTATCTTCTTTAGCATCTGTCTTGTGCAATTACCTGACTGAATTGGAGCTGAAGAAGAGTTGCATAATTACAATGAATGGCTATTTTAAAGTTGTTTTGGTTAAAAAATTTATAATTTTCTTAAGTCCAGTTTGAAAAATAAGATATTGTTTGTATTGCAATGAACTTCTTATTACGTGTTCTTGTCAAAGGGATTGCTTCAAAGAAAAGTGATAGTAAGAATTCTTCCCAAAAGGAGTAGAGGAACACTAAAGCCCAGAGTAGTTTCCAGTTAAATGGTTTTAATAAAGTAGGTAATTATTATATAAGTTTGCAATACTGACAATGTATTTGTTTTTCTTAACTTATTATTTCCATTTAAATTAAGGATTAGTAAGTGTATACAGTTTGATAAAAACATGTTTTTAAAATTGTTTTTTCTTTTTTGGGGTGCCTTTGAGTGCTTTGCATGTATACTTGCACACCAGAAGAGGGCATCGGATCCAATTTCAGATGGTTGTGAGCCACCATGTGATTGCTGGGAATTGAACTCAGGACCTCTGGAAAAGCAGCCAGGGCTCTTAACCACTGAGTGCTCTCTGCAGTCCTATTTATTTTTATTTTATGTGTATGGGTGTTTTCCCTGTATGCATGTCTCTGTACTATGTGCATACCTGCTTCCATGGAACTGGAGTTAGGGATGGTTGTGAACTGCCAGGAATTGAACCCAGGCCCTGTGGAAGATCATTCATTCAGTACCATTTCTCTAGCCCCAGATTTTTAAGTGTTAATAGTAACCTAGTATTTACTGAATGCTTCTTGCACATGGGCACTGTGTTAAAGAGCATACATGCATTACTTGGTATAATTTTCAAGCCAAATTGATCATGGGAAGTTATTTGTGTCCAACTCTCTACAACTGACAAAACAAAGGCAAATGAGTAATTTCCTTCCCAGGTCAAACAACCAGTAAGTGGCAAAGCCAGGATTTATTCTAAAGCTGTTTCTGTGCCTAATGTTATGGTCATAACAGAATTTGCTTCATATCATTTTTCATTTATTTATTTACTTATTTATATTTAATTATTTTTGAATATATTTATCCCATGCTGGCCTTCAACTTGCTTTGTAATGGAGGATGACTTAAACTCGACATGCTCCTGCCTCCATTTCCAGGTGCTTGAAGCATAAACACAGGCTACTGGTCCTGATTTATTTATTTTTTGTGTTATATGTTTATGTGGGTGGGGGAGGCGAGGGATACATGTATGCGGAGCCCAGAGGACAACACTAGGCATCTTCCTCAGTTGCTTTTTTAGTTACTTATTTTGAGACAAGGTTTCTCAGTGAACCTGAACTTACCAATTTTGGTTTGATTTTTTTGGCCAGCAAGCCCCAAAGATTCTCCTCAGTCTGCCTCTCTAGTGCTCAGATGACAGGTGTCTGTCACCCTGCCCAGCTTTTTAAGTGGGTGTTAGGGATCTGAACTCAGGCTAGCCTCAAACTTGCTGTGTAGCTAAGTATGACCTTGAGCTTCTTTTCCCTGCCTCAGTCTTCTTACGAATGTTACAAGCATGTGCCACAACATGGGTTTATGTGGTTCTGGGATTGAATTTAGGGCTTCATGAGTGCTAGGCCGGCACTTCACCAACTAAGCTCATCCTAGCCCAGTAAGAGCCTTCCCTTCCGTCCCCACTCTGCCCTCTCCTCCCTTTCCCTCCTCTCTTAGGTTTGTATGGCTATATGTGAGTCTATGCACTTGAGTGCAGGTGCCTAAGGAGGCCAGAAGAAAGTGTCAGATTCTCTGGAGCTGGAGTTACAGGCAGTTGTTAGCTGCTGAGAATTGAACTTGTGTCTCCTATAAGAGCAGTATGTACTCTTAACCACTGGGCCATCTCTGCAGCCCCAAGTAATGAGATACCATTGTACCAGCCCATACCCACTAGGATGTTATAATGAGGGGTGGATAACAAGTGTTGGCAAGGATGTATAAAAACAGGAACCATTACACAGTACGGATGGGTATATTAAGTGGTAGCACATTAGTGTTTCTTCGATGAATATCTATTTGTACAGTGGAGTATTGAATTGTAAGAGTGAAGTACTGATACATGGTATAACTAATGAACTTTGAAAACATGCCAAATAAAAGCAAGACCAAAAAGAGAGATTTACTGATTCTATTTAAATCAAATATTGTGAGTATAGAGAGGACATGAGTAATTACTAATATCTTAGAGTTGAGTTGAAGTGGGGAGTGACTGTTGAATGGCTACAGTTACAGTTTGGAGTGATGAAAGTATTCTGGAACTAGATAGTGGTGGTGTTGTCACAACATGGGAATGCTGTTTATATTACTGAATTCAACACTTCAACATGGTTTGAATGGGAAATTTTATGTTTTGTCTATTTTATCCTAGAATAAGTTTTTAAAAATTGCTTTTATTTTGGAGATCTGTAGATACACATTTTAAGAAAATTTGGGACCACCCTCATAATATAGATGTGAGGTTTTTTTGTATTCAGGCCTGACTGTTACTGGAATTGGAGTTTTATCCAGGTCAGGCTCCTTCAGTGTTTCTCAAAGTATGCGAGCTATTCAAGATGAGTTTTAGGCTCTATGGATACTATCCATTTTGGTAAGGATAAGCAAAAATGAGCAGATTTAAACAAAAATATGTAGCAAATAATCACAAAGAAATGAAACAGATAAAGAATGTTACAGTGTATGTATTAAAATGAAGTTTTTTCCCCTAATATCTTAGCAAAAATTGATCCTAAAAATGAAGAAGAAGAAAAGCGGCGAATTGAGGCTCGACGAGAGAAGCAAAGACGTAGACGAGAAAAAAACAGTGAGAAATATGGAGATGGATACAGGTTTGTGTTCACAAAATCAAAAATGAGGCTTATAAAAGACAGTTCTCTAAGCTGGGTACCTTTGCAAAGCATGGTGCCACGTCCTGTAATCTGTACTTGTGAGCCTATGGCACTTCAGGCTAGGCTACACACTAAAACCCTATTTCAAAAGGAAAGTCTCGTAGAAATGGGAACTCTGTGAAGTAGAATATGAGAACGTTCTAGTCAGCAGAAAAGATGTGACTAAAGAAACAAAGGAACAGTGCTAGGAGTGTACCTCCGTTGGTCGAGTGCTTGCCTTGACACCCAGAGCCCTGTATAAACTACCTACTGCTCAGTGATGCATAAACCAAGTATGCTGGCACATACCTGTAATCTGAGCACTTGGGCAGTGGAGGCCAAAGACCATAGTCTTGAGCTTTGACTGTGCAGAGACAAAGTGATAGTCTGGGCTGGGCAAGCTTGAGTGTTATCAGTGTATAACTTATTTCAATAGAGATGCCAGAGGAAATTCTGAAGAGAATAATAAATGAATAGTACTGACCTTTGCGATACTGCAGCGTTAGTGCACACTGCACAAGCATGAGGACCCACTGAGAGGGGGTG
This sequence comes from Peromyscus californicus insignis, assembly GCF_007827085.1. Lineage (NCBI taxonomy): Eukaryota > Metazoa > Chordata > Mammalia > Rodentia > Cricetidae > Peromyscus > Peromyscus californicus. Next base: position 96,230,960 of record NW_026294424.1, read on the forward strand.
TGCTGTGCATGCTGTCAGGATTGGAGAGAGCAGGGCTGCTGAGGTTGCTGTCTGTCAGCCTAGTTCAGTACTCAGTGAGAGAGCCTGTCTCAAGGAAGTAGAACTTTTCTCTCCAACCTGTTCATGAGCCTACAGATGTACAAATGTGTAAGGTTCTAATGAAGCACACTGATGAGTGCTAAACATGATGCCAGGGCTGAAAAAAAAATGGTTATAGGCAAATGACAGAATTATTAGCCTATGAACAGACTGCATTTATATAAAAATGTAATATATATTATTAATGATGTGCTAAATAAGATTTGGTCGAACAACTAAATTTTAGAGTCAGTTTAGATCTTCCTATCCCATCTAGGAAGATTAGAAATTTAAAAAGCAATGGAAAACGAAAGGAGAAAATACAGGATTTTCTTCTCTGAAAGATACTCCCCCGGGCTTAAAATCAGTTATCTATAGATATAAAAGACGTGATGAAGGGCTGGAGAGATGACTCAGCAGTTAAAAGAATATGTTGCTCTTCCAGAGAACCCAAGTTCGGTTCCTAGCACCCAGGTCACGAGGCACAAAACTGCCTGTAACTTCAACATCAAGGGATCCAGTGGCCTCTTCTGGCCTTCTTGGATACCCACGCACACATACACATAAATAAAACTTAAAATGAATTTTAAAAAATGAATAGATTTTACTTGAGGACTCAAAACCTTTTTTAAAAAAGATTTATTTATATTTTATGGATATGAATCTTTGCCTGCGTGTATGCATATGCTCCAAATATGTACAGTGCCTGTAGAGGTCAGAGGGGGCATAGGATCCTTTGGAACTGGAGCCACCATGTGGGTGCTGAAAACTGAACCAGGGTCCTTTGCTAGAGCAGCACATGCTTTTAATCACTGAGCCATTTCTCCAGCTGTAGGACTCAAAACTTGAAAGCAAATGGTCTTAGAAAATATAATTGTAAGAAGTGACTGATAGCTAATTTAAACATTAACTTTGATTAAAAATTACCCCCTTCTTTTTTTGATTTTTTTGAAACGGGGTTTCTCTGTGTAGTTTTGGTGCCTGTCCTGGATCTCGTTCTATAAACCAGGCTGGCCTCAAACTCACAGAAATCCACCTGCCTCTGCCTCCTGAGTCCTGGGATTAAAGGCGTGCGTCCAGCCCCCCCTTTTTTTAAAGAAAGAAAACTAAGACATCTGATATGTAATTTAGTGAAGGAATATAGCTAGTTAATATCTTTAGGGAAAATATTGAGACTTTTAGTAATTTAAGTAAAATGAAAAATAAGTAACATGCTGTTTCATTAGAAAAAGACTGATTTGCTAGCTGAGGTATAATCAAATTAACTCAAAATTTAGTGGGGAATGATATAATATTATAACTATTAGAAATCAGGTGGCAATTTAAAAAAGTTCGCAACTTTGTATTCATTGATATTACCAAGGAAATAATCTAAAACACAGAGTTTAATCTACAGAAATTCTCATTACATCATGATTTACTTAAAGTATTAATGGGAACTACATATCAGTTCCAGAGAATGATGAAGTTGATAGAAGTTTTGACTCATTGCTGTATGAGCTCATTGTTAAAAATGAAGATTATAGAATTTACAATAACGTGGAGATAAGGATAAAAGTAGGAAAATACGTATTTAAAATTAAATTATTTATAGGGAAAAAGACAGGGGAGCAGGGTTTCCCTATGTATCCCATGCTGGCCTTGAATTTGTGAGCCTCCTTTCTCAGCCTTCCAGTTGCCAAGATTAAAGGCATGTGCCTCTCTATCAGGAAATTTTTTTGTGTGTGTTTTTGAGACAGGGTTTCTGTGTGTAACAGCTCTGGCTGTTCCGGAACTCACTCTGTAGATCAGGCTGGCTTTGAACTCACAGGGATCTGCCTGTCTCTGCCTGAGTGCTGGGATAAAAGGTGTGAATGCTACCATGAAAAATTTTAAAGACTCCCCCTTATGTTAGAATAAAGAATATAAAATTTCTAAAGTATAAATACAGAAAATTTCTTACTCAATGTTTTTGTTTTTTTTAAGTTTAGGTTGTGTATGTAGCAGGAAAAGTGTCCATGTTCTATGTAACTCACATTTTATCTTTAACCCATAGTGTTTGAAATCTCTTGAGGGAGGCTTTATTTACAGTGTGAATTTCCATTCATGTTAAATAGGAAACTATTGTTACCTGCTATAATGTGTGTAAGGTGTAGAAAAGAATGTTAGTTGCATCTGAATTTGCAAACTATGTTCTGTCTTTGAATTTAGGCTCTTGGATATGCATTTATAATCTTGTATCTAGCTTTAATAAACTGTTCTTTTTCTGGTTTATTGCTCCTAATTTACTAGTATTTGAGAAACAATAGAATTAAACATACTACAAATTACTCCATAAAGAGGGCTTACAGTTTGTTTTTGTATAATACTTTATTTTTGAGATTATAATATAATTATATTATTTCTTCCTTCCTTTTCTTCCCTCTAAACCCTCCCATATTCCTTTCCTTGCTGTCTTTGAAATTCATGGACTTTCTTTCATTAATTTTTACTTGCATGTATGTATATGTACCTACACATATGTTCCTAAATACAAGATATTTAGGTATAATGTTACTTGTATGTGTGTTTTAAGGTCTGATTGTTTGGAGTTGAACAACCAGTTGGTGTGCTCTTCCCTAGGGAAGCTATGTCTCCCACTCTCAGCATTCCTCAGTTGTCTGTAGGTCTTTGTGTAGGGTGGAGCCCATCCACTTTGGCATGTTCTCGTTCAGCTCATGTTTAGGCAGTCATGTTGGTGAGATTCTGTGGGTGTAGCATCTGACATTACTAGGAGACACAGTTTCTCAACAAATTCCCCGATCCTCTGGCTCTCACAGTCTTTCCCCTCTTCTCCAGTGTTCCTCAAGCTTTAGGTGTGGGAGTTGCTTTAGGGACTGGGCTCCACAGCTCTACGTTTCGATTGGTTGTGGTTTTCTGTAATGGTCTTTGTCAGTTGCAGAGAGAAGTTTCCTTGACGAGGGGTAAAGACTACACTTCTCTGTGGGTATAAGGACAAATATTTAGAGTGTACTTGGGGATTATTCTGGTTTGGTAAGGTGCTAGTTGTGGTGAAGTTTCTCTTTCAAGATCCATGACTTCACTAGCCCTAGGTAGTTGGCTAGGTTTCTGGGATCAGGCATGATTTCTCTCTAGTTGAGCAGCTCTTAGTCCAATCAGAGAGCTATTGGTTACTGCCAAGCTTTGTGTGCCACTACTGCACCTAGAGAGAACACACACCATTTGTCTTTCTGAGTCTGGGGGTAACTCACTTAATATGATTTTTTTTTAACTTTCATCCATTAACTTGCAAAATTTATGACTTCATTTTCCTTTGGAGCTGAATAGTATTCTATAATGTCTATGCACCATATTCATTATCCTTTTGTCAGTTGAAGGACATTTGTGTTGTTTTTCTTTCCCAGCTATTGTGAATAGAGCAGCAACAAACACGGCAGAGCAAGTATCTGTGGAGCAGGACGCTGAGTCCTGTGGGCATATGCCAAGGAGTGGTGCAGCTGAGTCCTATGGTGGATTTATTTGTAGCTCTTTGAGCATTCTCCATACTTATTTTCATAGTGACTGCACCAGTTTGCGGTCCCACCAATAGTGAATGAGGGTTTCCTTTTCCCTTCATTCCCTCCAGCATTTGTTGTTGGTTATTTTGTTAATGTTTACCATTCTGACTGAGGTAAGAAGACATTTTATAGTTGTTTTGCATTCTCTTATTGCTAGGGACCATGAATATTTTTTTTTTTGAGATATTTCTTAGCCCCCACTCCACCCCTCCCACCCCCCCGCCTTTTTTTCTTCTTTCAAGACCACTCTGTTCAGGTCCCAGGTCCATTTTTTAAATGAGTCTTCTTGTTTTTCTGAGTTCTTTGCAAATCCTGGATATTAATCCTCTGTCAGATGTGTAGCTGGCAAAGATTCTCTCCCATTCTGTGGGCCTCCTCTTCACTTGGTTGATTGTTTCTTCAGCTGTGCAGAAGCTTTTTATGAAGCCCCACCTGTCAGTTGTTGTCCTTGGTCCCTGGGAAATGGGGTCCTATTCAGGAAGTCCTTCCCTGCACCTATATCATGTAGGCACTGCCTATGTTTCTTCTAGCAGTTCCAGGCTCCACTTTTAAGTCTTTGATCCATTTGGAATTAGTTTTTGTGCAAGGTGGTAGATATGGGTCTAATGTCTTTCTTCTGCATATGGATGTCCAATTTTCCCAGTATCATCTGTTGAAGATGCTTTTTTTTCCAGCTTATGTTTTTGGCATTTTTGTCAAATATTAAGTGACTGAAGGTATGTGTACTCATGCTTGGGTCTTTGATTTTTGTCCTATTGACCTGCATGTCTGTTTTTTGTGCCGGTACAATACTGCTTTTATTACTTTGGCTCTGCAATATATCTTAAAATCTGGAATGGTAATCCTTTTAGCATTGTTCTTTTTGTTTAGTTTTTTTTTTTTTTTTTTTTTTTTTTTGGCTACCAGGAGTGTTTTATGATTCCATATGAATTTTAGGATAGTTTTTTCTACTTCTGTGAAGAATGAGATGGGGATTTTGATTGAGATTGCATTGAACTTGTAAGTAGCTTTTGCTAGAATGGTCATTTTTCTAATGTTAATTCTATCAACCCCTGAACATGAGATATCTTTCCATTTCCTAGTGTCTTTTCTATCTCTTTCTTCAAAGGTTTAAAATTTTCATTTTCAAGATCCTTCACTTCCTTGGTTAAGTTTATTCGTAGAGACTTAATTTTCTTTGAGGCTGTTGTGAATGGGCGTGTGTCCATGATCTTCCCTCTGTGTGTTTGTTGTTAGTGTATAGAAAAGTTATTGATTTGTGCAGGTTGATTTTGTATCCTGCCACATGGCTGAATTTATCATCTCTAGAAGTTTTCTGGTACAGTTTTGTAACGCATAGTATCATGTCAACTAGGAACTAGGGACAGTGTGACTTCTCCCCCTGTTTGTGTCCCTTTAGTTTCCTTCTCTTGCCTTCCTGTTCAGCTAGTGCTTCAAGCACATTATTGAGAAGGAATCAGAATAGTAGACAGCCCTGTCTCCTTCCTGACTTCAGTGGGATTGCTTCGAGCTTTTCTCCATTTATGATGACATCGGCTGTGGGTTTCTCATGTATAGTTTCTGTTATGTTGAGGTATGATCCCTTCAGCCCTACATTCTCCAGGACTTTTATCATGAAGGTATGTTGGATCTTGTCAAAGGCTTTTTTCTTCATATGTTGAGATGATCATGTGGTTCTTGTTAAGTCAATTTATGTGGTTTATTACATTTTTTATTGAATTACATATATTTTCATTTTAGAGGTCCTTCCCTTCTTTGGTTAGGTTTTTTTCTAGATATTTTATTTTCTTTGAGGCTGTTGTGAATGAGAGTGTATCCATGATCTCTTTCTCTGTATGTTTGTTGTTGGTTTATAGAAAAGCTGTTGATCTGTATCCCGCCCCCTTGCTGAATTTCCCATTTCTAGGAGTTAGGGAATATTTAATGTATAGTATCATGTCATCTGCAATAAGAATAGTTTGGATTTTTTTACCTATTTGTATCCATTTAATTTCTTTCTCTTGCCTTATTGCTCCAGCTAGTGCTGGGAGTACAGTATTGAAAAGGAGTGGAGATAGTGGGCATCCCTGTCTTGTTCCTGCCTTGAGTGGGATTGCTTCTAGATCTTCTCCGTTTAGGATGCTGTTGGCTGTGGGATTCTCAGATATAGCTCTTATCATGTTGGTGAAGTCACCTCTAGCCCTACATTCTCTAGAACTTTAATCTTGAAGGTATGTTGGATTTTGTCAGTTTTTCTGCATCTAAGTTTTGTCTCTGTATATTCATTTGTGTGACTTATAATATCTATTGACTTTTGTATGTTGAACCAGCCCTGCATTTCAGAGGTAAAGCCAACTTGGACATGGTGGATAATCTTTCTAATGTATGTCTGCAGTCTGTTTGCAGATATTTTATTGAGTATTTTTGAGTCTATGTTTAGTGGCCAGCAGTTTTTTCTTTGAAGGGTGCTGTCTTTACCTGTTTTGCTATTATAGTGGTACTGGCTTAGTAGGAGTTTGGGACTGCTCTTTCTGTTTCTGTTCTTTTGAATTGGGTTGACGAATTCTTTTTTGAAGAAGGGTTTGCTGTGGTATTTGAATGTCTGTTAGAATTCTGCTGCGACTCCATCTGGCCCTGGACATTTTTGTTTGCTTGTTTTCTTTTCTTTTAAAAAAAATTTTTGTTTTAGCTGGAAAGCTTTTTTCTTTTTCTTTATTATTTCAATCTCCTCATTTGTTATGAGTCCATTTGGGTTGCTGATTTCTTGGTTTAATTTTAATGCTTTGGCAGAATCTAGGAATTCATCCATTTCTTTTAGGTTTTCCAGCTTAATGGGAGTACACATTTTTAAAATATTACCTTATAATATTCTGAATTTCTTTGGTGTCTGCTGTAAAGCTTCCTTGTTCATTTCTTATTTTGTTAATTTGGGTCCTTTTTTTTTTTTCTTTTGGTTAGTTGAGCCTTGGGTTTGTCAATCTTGTTTATCTTCTCAAACAGATTGGATTTAGTGATTATTTGTACTGTTTTCTTTGTTTCTGTTTCATTGATTTCACCTTTCGTTTTACTATTTCTTGCTGCTGATTGGGTTTGGATTTGGTTTGTTCTTTTCAAATTTTTTATTTGCATCTTTATCATTTATCTGTGCTCCCTCTAATTTTTACTGTAGGGACTTAGAGTTACACATTTCCTCATAAGACTGCTTTCAATGTATCCCAGAGGTTTTGCTGTGTTTTCATTTTTATTTAACTCCAGGCAAAATTTTAATTTCTTTCTTGATTTCTTCTTTCTGACATCTTCAATAGTGGATGCTTGCTATCAGCTTCAAATTTTATTGCATTGTGCTCAGATAGGATACAAGGAATGATTTCAGTACTTTTGAATTGGTAAAGATTTGTCTTGTTTCTCAGGATATGATCTATTTTAACAAAGTTTCAGTGTACTCCTGAGTAGAATGTGTAGTCTTTGGTGTCTGGGTGGAATATTCTGTAGGTTTCTGTTAAGTCCATTTGATGTATAATGTTAATTAAATCTGATGCTTCTCTAATTTTTGTTTTAGATGATGTGTTTATTGAAAAAAATGGTGTATTGAAATCTCCTTGTGTGTGTGTTTTGAGACAAGGTTTCTCTGTAGCCTTGGCTGTCCTGGAATTCACTCTGCAGGGCCAGACTGGTCTTGAACTCACAGAGATCTGCCTGCCTCTGCCTCCAAAGTGCTAGGTTTAAAGGTGTGTGTCACCACGAGATGTAACCCAAATTTCTGAATGGTCTTCTAATAAAAAACCTGGCACCAGATATTGGGGTGAATGTTGAAAGAGCAGAGAGGCAAAGGAACAAGCCACAACTCCCACCTCTTACCTCACCAACTCCTCAGCCAGAAAGAGCTCTAGCCGAAAGGGCTTCTAGCTGAAAGGGATTCCTCAGCCGAAAAGGCTTCTAGTTTCTGTCTCCTCATGCCTTATATACCTTAATCTGCCCAGCCACTAAAGGCATGTGTGCTTCCCAGTACTGGGATTAAAGGTGTGTGCCACCACTGCCTGGCTCTGTTTCTCTCTTAGACTAAGTCAATATCATGCAATCCAGGGTGGCTTTCAACTCACAGAGATCCAGATTATCTTTGCCTCCTGAGTGCTAGGATTAAAGGTATGTGCTACCACTGTCTGGCCTCTATGTTTAATCTAGTGGCTTGTTCTGTTCTCTGATCTTCAGGCAATTTTTATTAGGGTACACAATATATCACCACAGCAACCCTGTTGAAATCCCCTACTACTATTAATGGATTGATGTTAATGTGTGTCTTTAAATCCAGTAGTAGTACTTTTTTTTTTTTTTAAATGAAATAGCATGCCCCACAGTTTGGTGCTTGTATGCTTAGAATAGTAATGTCTTCTTGGTTAACAATCCCTTTTATTAGAATGGAGTGTCCTTCTTTATCTCTTCTGTTTGGTTTTAGTTTGAAATCTATTTTGTCAGATATTGGGATAGTGATGGCCTGATTGCTTCCCTGGTACCATTTTATTAGAGTACTTTTGTCCATGCTTTTATTCTAAGGCAGTGCATGTCTTTAAAGATGTCCTTCTTATAGACAGCAGATAGATTTTGTTTCTTGATCCATTCAGTCAGCCTATGTCTTTTGAATGGAGAATTGAGGCCTCTGATACTTAAAGTTATTATTGAAATGTATGTTTTAATTATGGTCATTGTGTTGTTAATTCTTGGTGTTGTTTGTGTTCAGTGGTACTTTGTGTTTTAATAATTATGGTTTCACATTTCTTTCTACAATCTCTGCTATGTTTATTCCTCGCTTTGGCCCAAACTGTTGCTTCCTGTGTTATCCTTAGGTTTGGTTTGTTGGATATGTTTTTTATGGTGCTTATATTGTGGAAAGTTTTTCTCCCTCCTTCAATCATGGCGAATAGTTTTGCTGGGTATATTAGTTTGGGCTGGCTGACATAGGCTTTTAGGACTTGGAATGCATTGCTCCAGGCTTGTGGATTTCAGAGTTTTCATTGAGAAACCAGCTGTTATTCAGATAGGTTTTCCTTTATATGTGACTTGCAGTTTTTCTCTTGCAGCTTTCAGTTCACTTTCTCTGTTAGGTCTATTGCTGTGGGATGGTCTGTATGTCAAGTGTGTTGCTGTTTGGTCATTAAATAAATCACTGATTGGCCAGTGGCTAGGCAGGAAGTATAGGCGGGACAAGCAGGAGAATAAAGCTGGAAAGTGGAAGGCTGAGTCAGAGACACTGCCAGCTGCCATGATGACAAACAGCATGTGAAGATGCCGGTAAGCCACGAGCCACATGGCAAGATTAATAGAAATGGATTAATTTAAGCGGTAAGAACAGTTAGCAAGAAGCCTGCCACGGCCATACAGTTTGTAAGCAATACAAGTCTCTGTGTTTACTTGGTCGGGTCTGAGCGGCTGTGGGACTGGCGGGTGAGAGAGATTTGTCCTGACTGTGGGCCAGGCAGGAAAACTCTAGCTACAGTCTATATACTTAGTGTTTTAACTATGATATTCCAATAGGGAGTCTCTTTTATGGTCTAGTCTATTTGGTGTTCTGTGTACTTCTTGTATTTGTATGGATGTGTCTTTCCTTAGTTTGGGGAAGTTTTTCTTCTATAATCTTGTTGATTACCTGGTCTATGCCGTTGACTTGGGATTCATCTCCCTCATCCATGTCTATAATTTGAAGGTTTGATTATTTCGTGGTGTCCCACTTTTCTGATATGTTTCTTTCCTGTGGTTTTTGTTTTCTAATTTTTAGTTTATTTGGTCCGGGACCTCTACTTTGTATCCTGATTATCTTCTGCCTGATTCTTTCTACTTGTAAGGTTTTCTTCTGAGTTCTAGTTGTGTTACTGGAGATTTCATTTCCGTCTTCATTTTAGCTTGAGTTCTCTTCAATGTTTTTATCTCCTTATTGAATCCCCTTCTCAAGTTCTGGGTTAGCATCGTCATTTCCTTCAGCATTGTCTGTGTTTTCTTAGGCATCACTCAGGCATTTATTTTCCTTAAATTCTGTTTCTTTAATTTCATTGAGATGTTTCTTTGTGTCTTCCTTAAACTTCCTGAATTCTTTGATGAAGTTTATGATTGTTCTTTTAAAGTCTGTGTCCTGAGGTTCATCTAGGTAACTTTTATTGGCAAGTATTTGTGCGAAACTGGTAGGAGAGGAGATACTGTCTTGATCTTTCATATTGTTTATATTTGCTATGCGATCTGGGCATGTGGACTTCTTTTGTTAGTTTTAAGTCTGATATGGACAGAACAGGTTGGGGCAGAAGAGAGGATGTGCCAATGGATTGATTGGGCCTAACGGTTGGAAATGACTTAGGTGGAATGAAGTGAGGTGGACTGGGTTGGTGTACAGGATGTGCACCTTGTCCAAGCCTGGAATGTGGATCAGGGTGGGTGGAAAGGTTGAGGTGACATGGAGAAGCCCATGGGTAGGGAGTGTTCTGGCAGAAACCTAGGCCAGGACATTAGCTGTGGGGCCTGGGGAGAAGGGGTGGATGGTTGGGTCAGGGAGACTCACTGGGACAGACCGGGAGAAGGACAGGGGAGGTCTGGCTGGGCAGTGCGGTTATAATTTTCATAGGACTGTTTTTTGGTCTTTGTCTCTGCCCTGCTTCTTATCTCTTTAAATTCCATTTGGCATAGATAATAGATATGTTACTGTGTTGTGGAAATGAATTAAACAATTTATGTTAAATATATGAGTCTAAATATGATTATGCATTGTAAGGTTAACATTTGTATTTAATTATTCTATGAGTACTTTTCCCATTAAAATTTGAAAATTTGAATGTGATGTCACTGTGTTAATAGAATAAACATTGCAGTATAAGAACTGAAATGTTCATTTTTCACTATACCATAACCATTTCAGTTAAATTGTCGTTTTCTAGACTATGAGTCTTAAAAAATATCCTACAGTATGTTAGGCTTAAAAAACAGTACTGATGATTAAACCAGGACCTAATACATACTAAAGAAATGCACTACAAGTGAGTTACATCTGCTGTCGTGTGTACATTTATTTTATCAGAGTGGTTTTACTTTTGTTAGGAAGATTTGAGATGGATGGTAAATGACTGCTTTTGGATAGGTCTCTTGTTATTTGAATGCTTTCAATATGATAACGAAGGTGACTGTGTACATACACTACTTAAGAGAACCTGGGGTGAGATGCGTATGTAAGAGGTATGCACAAGCAAAAGTATATGGTGAAGAAGTGCCAGAAGAGAGATACAAATCAGAGTGGCAGTGAATCCCAGAGACAATGTGATGATGGAGATGGTATTTGAACTGCTCTAGGAATGGTAGAATTGCAAGAGTTGTGTGAAGCAGTCCAGGTAGATCATATACCTTAAGGTAAAAGCAAAGAAATAGGTGTTTTACTGATACCTCAAAAATAGAAAACTGGTTTGAAAAGAATTAGTGATTTAAAAATGTAACATAATTAAAGCATTTAATAAAGATGTAGTATGTACTTTATACTGCTAAACGAGATTAGTGGGCATAGATAAAAAGAGAGTAGAGATTAGGAAGTGTCCTGGGTAGCAGCTGAAGGCATTTTTGTGTTTAGTTTTTGAGTGTTAAAGGAGTCAGTGAGGTATGTAAGCAGTAACGTGCTAATGCCTGTTGTAGAGGACGTAACCTAAGTAGTTGAAGGAGCCATCTTTTTTAAATTTTTAAAATTTTATTTATTTATGTAGTTTTTTTTTAGGTATGGTGCTCTGTCTGCATTCATGCCAGAGAGAGCTTCAGATCTCATTACAGATGGTTATGAGCCACCATGTGGTTGCTAGGAATTAAACTCTGGACCTTTGGAAGAGCAGCCAGTGCTCTTAACCTCTGAGCCATCTTTCCAGCCCTGACAGGAGCCATCTTAGGGACTCCATGTGATACCTCTGTGAAGACTGCATTAACATAAGAAGACTGCATTAGCCAGAGAAGTTAAATAACCTGCCCAAGATCGCACATGATATAAACTGAGCTGTTAACTCCTAAGTAACTCAGCAGATAAGTCTAATAGCAGTATGAAAAGATCCTTGGGAAATGGAAACTGAGTCAGAACCCAGAGACTGTTATCATAATTTAAGGAAAAAGAAATAACAACATACATAGAAAGTAGGAAAGTTATAGAGGAATTCATTCTGGGTGGATTTTCATCTTCTAAATAATGTATATTTGTGCAGCAGTCTCGACCTGTCAGTCATCCTGACAGCTGTTGGGGGACAGTACGTCCCCAGAGCTCTGTGGGACTGAATAGTTGTTTGTGTCTACCTGGCTTTGTTGATGGTTTGGAAACCCGAGGATGGGCCAGAGTGTAAAATTTGTTGTGGAATTTTGGAACTCAGTGCTTCTTTACATTAACTTAGCTTTCGAATGGCCAAGGCTTGAAGTCATCCCCTCATGTGTCCTATTCATACCCAGAGGCTTAAAACACAAAGTACTTTAATGACTATGCTGTCCATAGGTACTCAACGAAATATTTTTTCCTCTGCCTTAATTTCAGAGTTCTAAAATGGAAAGAAAGTTATTTCGGCTAGTATACTTAGTTTTAGATGATCTAAATGAATAAGGTAATATTTAAAGAAGATTTCTTTTCGTTGTAGAATGGCATTCACATGTTCATTTTGTAAATTTCGAACTTTTGAAGAAAAAAATATTGAACTGCATCTGGAAAGTTCTTCACACCAGGAAACGTTAGATCACATTCAGAAACAAACCAAATTTGATAAAGTAGTTATGGAGTTTTTGCATGTAAGTAGATGTTTTTGAAATGAGAAACGTTTTATTTGATCTGAATTTATTTCACTTTTTATAATTTTTCTCTCACCTTTTTATGTTTCTAAAAATTTAATAATTACTCATTTAAGGAAAGTTGTTAAAACTAATTAGATGTGAATTCTATTTTAAAATTTGAATTTGTAATATGAGAAATCATTTTTCATAATTATTTCTGAGAAAGTTGTCAGAAAGAGATCCTTTAGTCACTGTATGTTGATTCGGATTCATCTATTGTTCCTGCAGAATCTACCGTGTACCTGGAAGTATGATTGGTACATTAATTCTTCGTTTCAGATGAGCCTTCATAATTCATTCTCTCTCTCTCTCTCTCTCTCTCTCTCTCTTTTTTTTTCAAGTGATGATTGAAAGATCATGTCCATAGAAGCTAAGTGACCTTGTCACTAGGTAGCAGAGTCAGACTTTTGAGCCAGGGAGATAGGATCTGTCTGGTGTCTTTGTATTTTCCTTGTGTAATTGTCAACTTAATAGATTATTTTGAAGACTGCAAGCATTACTGTTAATGAGCCAACTGTAATTGAAAATAAAACATGTTCACAGGTACACAGATAGTATGTTTAGGTGTAAATGCCAAGACTGCAGAGATACTCTGGGGACTTGAAAAAACAAACAAAACAAAAAGAGATGCTGCAAGAGGCTGGAGCTGGACTACTGACTGCACAGCACTGATCTGTTCACAGACCTCTGTATCCAGCAGAATTGGGTCCTTTATTACAATTTGTTCCTGTAACTTTCCCGTAATGGGTTCCTGTCTGTCATTATGATTCACCCACTTACTTGAGAAGGTCACCTCAAGGTGCAGCTTCTAATCTCTTTCTCCAAGTGCCCAGAAGACATTTTGAAAGTGAAGCCATTTTCTAGTGTTTCACGATAGTCTGTCTCTTCAAGTAAATTGTGGGTTTCTTGTGAGAGGATATTAGTTCTTACAGAGCAGAAATACCTGCCAATGATAGTGTTCCCATAAGATGAATGTGGTGCTGAGCATATGCTGGGTGCACCTTGGAAACAGTCTGTATTCTTTCTGCTTATTTTCCAGGAATGTATGGTGAATAAATTTAAAAAAGCATCTATTCGTAAGCAACAGACACTTAATCACCCAGAAGCTTACAAAATAATTGAAAAAGATGTCATGGAAGGTGAGTATTTAGTCAAGTTGTTTTATAAATTTACATTTGTATTTTATATATCATAACCCTGAGGCCTTTGAGATTGACGTAGTTCACATTTGTACCTGCTATATCTCTGACTGGTTTATCAGAGCAGACTTCTAACTTCTTGTTTCCATACTTACAAGTTTAGTAGTATTACCTCTTTTTGTTCAGTATAGAGGAACAGTTCTCAGCTTGTGGGTTCCAGCCCCTTTGGCAAACCTGTCTCCAAAAATATTTACATTACGATTCATAACATGAGAAAGGAATTTTCCTCTAGAGCAGTGAGTGGTTCTCAACTTTCCTAACACTGGGACCCTTTAATACAGTTCCCCATGTTGTGGCGACCCCTACCCATAAAATTATCTTATTGCTACTTCATGACTGTAATTTTTGCTACTGTTATAAATCATAATGCAAATATCTGATATGCAGGATACCTGAAAGGCAGCCCCAAAGGGGTCAAGACTTACAGGTTGCTTTAGATGAAGGATCCTTCTTTAATTTGCCCTGTCTTTCTTTTTTTGAAGGTCCCCCCCCCCCCCCCCCCCCCCCCCCCCCCCCCCCCCAGACAGGGTTTCTCCATGTAGTTTTGGTGCCTGTCCTGGATCTCACTCTATAGACCAGGCTGGCCTCGAACTCACAGATAACCACCTGGCTCTACCTCCCGAGTGCTGGGATTAAAGGCATGTGCCACCGCCGACCTGCCCTGTCTTTCTTAACTCTATTTATTTATTTTATTTTTATTTTTTAAATTATATGGGCGGGGGGAGTTGTGTGTAACACGAATCTTAAATGGTCTTACTAATAAAAAAACTCAATGCCAGCTATTAGAGTAAATTCTGAAATATCAGAGAGACATAACAAGCCATAGCCAACCTCACCTCACCAATTCTTCAGCTGATCTTGTTTCCTCAAACTGGAAGCCTCTGAGTCCTCATCCGAATGGATCTGGTGAAAGCCTAAAAGCCTCTAGTTCCTGGTCTTCACGTCTTATATACCTCTCTGCTTCCTGCCATTACTTCCTAGGATTAAAGGCATGTGTCTTTCCCAAGCAAGGCATGAGATCTCAAGTCCTGGCATTAAAGGTGTTTGTCACTATGCCTGGCTGTTTCCAGTTTGGCCTTGAACTCAACAGAGATCCACATGGATCTCTGCCTCTGGAATGCTAGGATTAAAGGCATGTGCTACCACTGCCTAACCTAATGTCTGTAGTCTCCACAGAGACCAGAAGAGGCCTTCAGATCCCCTGGAGCTGGAGTTACTCAGAACCCCCATATAGGTGTTGGGAACCAGACCCAGGTCCCCTACAAGAGCAGTACTAGTTCATCTCTGAGCCTTCTTTCCAGCTCTATTATGTTTCTCTGAAATTCATATGTTTAACTCTTCTGTTTTTCAATTTCCTTCTCTTTTGATTCCATCTCTGAAGTCTATAAGCCTGTTCTTACTTTAAAAAATAAAAACAAAGGAACAAAAAGCATGCTAATTGTACTATAACTCGCCTTTTCTTTTTATCTTTAAACAACTCTAGGCAACAGCTCCACCGCTGAGCATTATATTTTCCTAACCCAACAACCATGTTTCTTTAAGCCTCGTTCTTCTTCAGGCTCATTGGTTAGATGAAGTAAACAGCTTTCTACTCTCATCACATGGTCCCTTAGTTCATTTAGAGATACGGTCTCACTGCATTGCCTCTGGCCTAGAATTTACTAGTAGAACAGCCAGGCCTTTAACATGCAGCAGTTGTCCCACCTGAGTGCTAGGATTATAGGTGTGAGCCACCACGCCCAACCCAAAATGATCTGTAGTTTTGTTCTGTTTGTTTCCCTTAAATCATCTTGATAGCATTTTCCATTTACTCCCTTGCTTGTGATCCTTTTTTTTTTTTTTTGGTCTCAGCGCCTTACTGGCCTAATGTTCGCTTAATCCCCTTGATTTGGTTTTAGTCTTTGTACTTCATCAGTAATAATCTTCATTATTCCTTCCCTTTATATTTCTTTCAGGTGAACTCATCTACATACAGAGTTTAATATGTGTGTGAACTACTTATATCTGTAGATCTAGCATCGATCTGTTTTCTGAAATCTTGTCTCATTCATTTACCTGCTTGCTAACATCTTTTCAGTAGTCAATATAAAAACCAATGTTTTGGGGCTAGAGATGGATCAGGGTTAAGAGCAGGAACTGTTTGCAGAGGACCCTCATTTGGTTCTCAACACCCATGTCAGGTGGCTCACAACCACCTGTAACTCCATTTCCAGGAGGATCTAACATTTCTGGCTTCCTTGGACACTAGCGTTACCCACACAGACACACAGATGTATATAATTAAAAATGTAAAGATAGGGGCTGGAGAGATGGCTCAGTGGTTAAGAGCACTGACTGCTCTTCCAAAGGACCCAGGTTCAGTTCTCAGCACCCACATGGCAGCTCACCACTGTCTGTAATTCCAGTTCCAGGGGACCCAGCACCCATGGCAAAATACCAATGAACATAAAATAAAATTAAAAAATTTTAAAAAAGTAAAGATAAATCTAAATTTAAAAATCCCATCATATCTCTAAAATCTATCATTTCCATTGCCACTCTTTAATTAATTCAGGGGAACAAACTCAAAATACTTCTTTTTCTTGAAAAGTAGCTTTGCTGCGTTCACCAGAGCAGAAGTGAGGGTTATCCAGGTGCTCTTCATCTGCAGCACTGTGTTCTCTAGTTCATTTTTACACATTGAGCAAGTCTGTTTCTTTACCCTGCTTTAAATATGTATTTGGGGCTGGAGTGACTCATTGTTAAGAGTGCTTGTTAACCTTGCAGAGGACCCAGGCTTGATTCCCAGCACCACCATGGTCACCCACAACGTTCATACCTTCTGGGGGATCCAACACCCTGTAATGACCTCCCCTGGCACCAAGCACCTATGTGCTTCATGGACATACTTATGAGCAAAACTTTCAAACATAAAATAAATCTACATACTGCATTTATTCAAGTCGTCACATGTTCTCTGAATACTTTTTAGTATTTTTTTTTTCTGACTGGATTCCACTGTATGGTCATGTAATTTCGTCTTGTACGGTAAAAGGCCAAAATTGCTAGGCATGGCCCACACAAAGCATGGCAACAAGTGGTAGGCATAGTGGCAGGAATAGGAGGCTGAGAGCTCACATCTTGTACCTTAAGCAGAAAGCAAACTGAGCACAGGGCCAGGCTTTAAGCACTCGAAAGCTGCCCTCAGTGACATACTTTTTTAAAACAAAGGTAAGCCTTCAAACAGCACCACCAAGGGGTACCAGTTGTTCAGGTCCCAGAACCTGTGTGGGGCCTTCTCACTCAAACCACTACATTTGGTAGTAAGAGCTAGGCAAGTGCTCCACCCATGAGCAGTTTCCAGCCCAGGGTCCATTTAGAATAATCATTTTGAAGATAGAGAAGGGATGCTTTTGTTCCTTACAGCATCTTTTTTTTGCTTTCCCTGCCCACCTATGTTTATAATAATGGAAATTCTTATTTGCTAAAAATAACATCCATTTACTTTATGCTTTTTGAGGAGATGGACCAAAAGGGCTCTAAGCATGAGTGAATAACATGATGAGAGAATGTGGGGCTGGAGAGTCAGATTAGCAGTTAAGAAACTGTTAATTGTTTGGTTTACAGCATCCACTTTGGGTAGTGCACAACCACCTTTAACTCCACTTCTAGGAGGATCAGACCCAAAAAATCTACATATGTAGATAGGAGATATGTGGAAGAACTCGACATAAGCCTACATGCTCTGATCCTTTTGTTGTAAGGAATACAAATGGTGATGAAAACTAGTAAGAACTTGATTCGTCAAGAATAAGAATGTGAGAGCATTTCTTCCCTAAATGAACTTTTTTGTAGGTGTTACTGCAGATGATCACATGGTGAAGGTAGAGACTGTTCACTGTGGTGCCTGCAGCATGTATATCCCTGCTTTTCATAGTTCAGTTCAACAGCACCTCAAGTCTCCTGATCATGTCAAAGGGAAGCAGGTAAGTTTTTAATCTCTTTATAAAATTCTTAAATTTGTACCATTTTTTTTTAATCATCCTTTGGCCGTTGTTTCGTACATACTGTCCTGATAATCTGAAATGTGAACAGCTGCATGTCTGCTGGGAGGCAGCTTTGTCACAGTTGAGGTCGTGGACTCCAGAGCAAGGCTTTCTGGATTTGAATCCTGGTGTTAAAGGAGTTCCTTATCTAACTTTCCCTGTCTGTAAGATGAGACAGGCACCATTCCTTTGTGCTTGTTTAAGGATTCAGTTAACTAGTTTGTAATACCTAATAAAACAGTGGCTGGTAATAGTAAGCATTCAGTAAATCATAGTTGTTAAGCAGTTTTTGTTATTTTCTTTTATAGTTGCTACAAAATGGTTTTGTGAGTATGCGTGTTAGAACAAATAAGAAAGGGAGTTTTTATTGCCAATTTTTCTGATAGTTGAAGAAAATACATTTAAAGATTAAAGTTAGCATTTATTACAACTGGCTTATTTTTCTCATGGTTTGGGAAAATGCATTTAAAACTAGTATTAGCATTTACTATCTGTTGTGACTTTGGGACAGGATATCCCTGAACAGCTTAGTGCCTACTTGTTCTTTAGTACACGTTTCTGCTCTTTATGCTGGGCTTTCTCTAGTTAGCTTTACTTCAAAAAACATGAGTGTTTATATTGTGGGGAATTTGTAAAATGTATTTGAAAACTTAAAAATTAATGATTTAAATTTAAATAGAAGAGACTTGAGTCTTACATTTCTGTTTTGGAATGAAGTGAATTTCACATACTCCAGACTCTCTGACACGCTTTGAGCCATGCTGTCTTGCTGGTACACACTCTATATTACCTTTTCCCCTTCTGTATAATACTTCTTTTAATAACTTAGAAACCCTGAAGAAGACTGATTATTTTTGGATTATTCTGTTTTGATAGTGTGAAGTGTAGAGTGAAAAGGATAGGAATCAAATGTCTAGACACCTAGACTTGCACTTGGGAGTGCTGTACTTTCATTGGCTTATGAAAGTTCGTAGTCTTGAGTGATGAATGATTTAGATGACAAGCCTGGTAGCTATAGTTATGCATAGGTTAATTTATTATAAAAGTCATTTAAATATAGGGTCTTGTGTAAAATACCACTCACTTTATGTCTATAGACTTTTCATGCCATCCTTTCTAGTATCTCACTGTGTCCTGTTGTTCATAGGCTTATAAGGAACAGATAAAAAGAGAAAGTGTGCTGACAGCGACAAGCATCTTAAATAATCCAATTGTGAAGGCGCGGTATGAACGCTTCGTTAAGGTAAGACTTTGGACAAAAGCTTTTTGGGAAGTATTATATAATTAAAGGTGATAGTCATAGTGTGATACTAAGATAAATACAGTACCGCATACCGGGAAGAATTTTACTTACTATCTTGCTTACAGGTAGCACATTGTTTCTCTTAATTATTGGGATTACAGGACAGGGGAGCAATAATTCCTTTCTCATCCCCTCAGAAGAGAAGATCAAGATGTTAGTTTTATTCACATATGTGTTCGTGTGATTGTAAGTGCTTCCTGTGATGGTGTATGTGGATGCCAGAGGACAACTTCGATCATGTCACCTCAGGAGCCATCCACCTTGTCTTTGAGACAGGGTCTGTGATTGGTCTGGGGCTTGCATGTTTATCAAGGCTGCTGTTTCTGCCTTCCCAACTCTGGGATAACAAGCTTGTGCTACCAGGCCTGGCTTTTAAATTTGGGTTCTGAGGCTCAAACCGAGGCCCCTATGTTTATGTGGCAAGCACTCTCTGAGCTGTGTGCCCAGCCACTAGTTTGGTTTGGTTGACTCGTGTCTTCTGTAGTTGCTACTTCAGCTCATCCCTGTCCTCTCCACTCCCGTACTGTTTCCCACTAGGGAGGAGAGAGTAACACGAGTTTCCACCTTAGATTTCTGTGTGTGTTTCTGGATGGTCCCTCACCTCTGTTACTGTTTCCCTTCATCCGTGTTCTGGTTTCATCATTCGTGCTCCCTTTTGGATCTGATTTTTCCCCCTTATTATTGTCTTCTCCAGACAGACAGTGCTTATTACTTCCCTTAACTAAAAAGTGACCTGGTTTTTCATTGACTCACTTTTCACTGCCTCTTCTTACCATACTTGAAAAGATCGCTTGCCCTACGTTAGGCTATTCGCTTCCTATAATTTACTGTAACTGAATAGTTCTCACCTGGAATAGCATAATCAGGGTCTTTTTGAAAGATATGGTTAAATAGAAACCACCCAGGCCCTTTTAATGACCCTCTGAATTAATTTCCTGAACTTTTCAGATTAGTATATCCTGAAGTATTTTGTTTCTTTTCTTTCCTTTTCCTCCTTCCTTCCTTCCTTTCTGTTTTTTTGTTTGCTAGTTTTTTTGTTTGTTTGTTTGTTTTTTTAAGACAGGGTTTCTCTATGTAGCTTTGGAGCCTGTCCTGGAACTCACTCTGTAGACCAGGCTGGCCTCGAACTCACAGAGATCTGTCTGGCTCTCCTCCCGAGTGTTGGGATTAAAGGTGTGTGCCACCAGCACCCAGCTCCTGAAGTGTTTCTTATTAGGCTTCTACCTGGCAATTTTGATTCAGAAGGTCTGAGAATGACTAGAAATTAGTATTTTAAGAAAGAGCTCCAGTGCCTGACAGTGTGCTTTTTGTCAACTTGATAGGAAATTGATTGTAGAGACGTGCTCTTGGACCGCTGCTATTGCTGTAACTCCCACTCCATCATCCTCTCAAAACTTCTCTTAAGATTATCAGTGATCAGTTGTCACAGCCACTGCTTTAAAATTAACATACTGGGGCTTGAGAGTTAGCTCATTTGGTAAACCACTTTCTGTGCAAATGAAGGGACCTGAGTGAGCTCCAGAACCCATTTAAGAAAGCTGAGCCTGGGGACGCATGTGTATTATCCCAGTGCTGGGGAGATGGAGATAGGAGCATCCCTGGGGCTCTCTGGTAAGCTAGCCTAGCCTAATTGGCAAGCCTCAGGCTAGGAGAGACCCTGCCTCAAAAGTCATGGTGTACAGAATGGGATGACACCAGAAGTTGTCCTCTGACGTCCACATACCCTTGAACACACATATGTACTCACACACACAGACACAAAAATTAACGCTCCTTTGTTTAAAACATGTGAACCTAAGTCCTTAGGAGCCCTCTTCATTCGGTAATGATGGACGCTAATGATTTCTTTCAATACTTTTACTTTTATCTGTTTTATTGTTTAACACTGCCCATTTATCGTTTTTTCTTTAAACTACCACTTTTGGCAAATAATGTCCTGCTTCTCTCACCCCTGTATAGGCTGCTTCTAGGGTTTTGCTCCTGTAGTCCACCTTAGGCTATCCCCTGTGGGACTCTAATTCCACTGTCTGCTCAATGCAAGTAATCTAGTAATGTAAATATTTTACTTTGGGCATTCTTCTATTTGAGCTGAAAATTTATAGGTGCCTGTAAACCTTTAGATATCTCAGGTTCTGATTGTCTGCAGCATGTACCCACCCACTTCCTCTCTCCCCATTCTAATGTACATATTCTGTTAATGTCCCACATCTTTCATATTCTTTTAATAAAGACTATTGGGGTCCAGCTCCTAAATAGCCTTTTCCTAGGGTCCGTGCAAGAACCTGACAACCAGCTGAGGATCATCTAGGATAGTGAAAAGAATCTGAGCACACTGAGCTCTCTAGTCCATTCACTTTATTCTTCTCAGTCAATCCTATCTGCACAGCTTCTTTTCTGTTCTCATACTTAGCTCCTCTCTGTCTCTTCTTCTGCTGTTTTCTCATTGTTCTATCTTAGTTCTTCCTCTTGTTCTCCCCCCAAGCGTGTATGTGTCCATTCCTTAACAACTTGTTAGTAAAAACTACAAAGTAAACTCTCAGGGACAAATATTCTGATAAGAGTCACAAAGACTTGGTCAGCTTAACTGGTGACTGACAACAGCTGTAGGTTGTAAAAAGTTCTGGCTATCTCTCTTTTTTGGGAGGTGGGTTTCGAGACAGGGTTAGCTTTGCTGCCTGTCCTGGATCTCGCTCTGTAGACCAGGCTGGCCTCGAACTCCGAGTGCTGAGATTAAAGAAAGGCGTGTGCCACTGCCACCTGGCATCTGGCTGTCTCTTAAAGGGATAGCTCAAGGGAAGAAATTAAACCAATGGAAAAGGCAAAGAATACATGTACTGTTTTATGTGATTAATAATATCCACACATGGTTAGTCAGTTAACAGCCCTTTTCTGTTAATTACCTGAATCTCAGGACATACGCATAGTTAGTGTAACGAGCCTAAAATCTTGCATTAAAAACTGGTGTAGAAATAAATACAAAGTGTTAATTGTTTTTTGAATCAGAGTAGGGAGGTGCCGGTGAAGGAAGTTTAGGACAACATAGGTGTTATTGATCTCTTGAAGGACTAAGATATACCAAGGTCAGGCACCTGCACTATCACTTCTGGTTCACTGTAATTCTTCTGAAGGATTTTGATCCAGCAAGGCCAGGCACCTGCAGTTCTGCTCTGTGAAAGTTCTATGAGGACTTTTGCCTTCTCAGTGGCTAAGGATGGAGAACAAGACCTCTAAGTGTCTACAGTCCACATGGAACAATAGACCTAGTATGAAGCATATTTTAGTATGTTTGTATTCATAAAAATTGTACAGTTAAATAAGAAACCATCTTCTAGACTATCCACAATTATGTGTGCCCATAAGATTGAGAAGCAGTCATGAGAGTACATGTATACTAACATGGAGATACAGGGTAAATGGGGAGATACTATAGCTTTTATTGCACAAGAAGTTTACAACAAGAAACAACCAATTCATTCAAAAGGCAGTAATTCCATAATGCCTTGTGTGATAGTTTTCTCCAACAGAACCCTGGGTCTGGGTTCTGCACACTAGTCACCTGCTGTATACTCCTGTGGTCTTTTGCTACCAGCAGCTCTCAGTGCTCTTTCTTATCTGTGGCCATTAGAATTGTCCTCATCAGTGTCCCCCTCCCCTTTTCTTTCTTATGGAGGAGAGTGACCACTGGGCCTTCTAAGCCCATTCTGTATCACTAACCTGCACCACCCAGGTATTTATTATTTCACTTCATTCTACACATTCCTGTCTGATCCATCTTAAAGTGTAGCACCAGCCTTAATAGAGTCTGCTTTAATAAGCTTCACTGTCTCTTCATTTCCCTTATTAATATAGACTTCCAGTTTGACCAGTTTATATGAGACTTAATCCAGATAAATAATTACTAAGATGAAATTGTAGGGCTGCAGTGGTGCTCAGCCAGATAAAGGCTCTTGTCATCAAGCCTGATGACCAGACTTCAAGCCTTAGGCTCTGGAAGGAGAAAACGGGTATCTGACCTCCACATGTCAGCATGGGCACGTGCATGTGCACACACACAGGAGATAAAGTAACAAAAGCGATAAAATTGTATCTGAATGTTTGCCTAGCTTTCAAAGTGTAAGCACAAGTCATGGGGTCTAGTAACTAAATTGAGGTACTTGGTTTTTATTGAGTTCTTAGGAAACCCCAGAACAGAATCACATTGAGTAGTTGTGTTATTAAGCAGATTGTCTGCATCAGCTGTTTTGTATTCAAACACATTTCTACTTTTATGTATGATTTTAAAAATTCAGTTAAAAATTTTGGCTTTTTGAGTGCCCTAATTTATGGTATGTAAAATAATTAATAAAATATATACTCACATTTGAATGAAGTAGATACTTAAAAATATTTAGTAGGTTTGCCATTAAGTAAAAAGAACTTCAAATAGTATTTTTTCCATGATATAGCAAGTATCACTAATAGAAAAACAAATGTGTTGACTAAATGCCAATTTCTCTTTTTAGGGAGAGAATCCTTTTGAAGTTCAAGATCATTCTCAGGATCAGCAGATAGAAGGAGATGAAGAGGATGAAGAGAAGATTGATGAACCCGTAGAAGAGGAGGATGAGGAAGAGGGGGAGGAGGAAGAGGAGGAGGAAGATGAAGTAGAGGAAGTGGGGGAAACAGAAGAGGTGGAAGAAGAGGAAGGGGAGGAAGCTGGAGTTGTGGAGGGAGAAGGAGATGTAGAAGGAGAGGAGGGAGTAGAGGGAGAGGCGGGAAGGGTGGCGGAATCAGGGGATGATGAGAACGTGGTAGAGGCAGAGGCAGAGGAGGAGGGGAAGGAGGAGTCTGCCAGCTGTCCTGCTGAGCAGCCTGAGCACAGTCAGGTGTAGGGCATTAGACTTGAGTGGAGCTTTACACTCTGTCCTATTGTAGGAAGGGAAGACATTTAATAGCTTATGATATGAATTGATACCATGTTGCATGCATTCCACGTATAAAATTTGTTTTATATAATTTCTAAATGTTTGGCACTTGTTTAATAAAATGAAGTTAAGATGATTTCAGTTTAGCTTTTATAGATACCAAACTTAGATATGATAAATTGTTTGTATAATTTTTAAGCTTAATTTTTATTACCTTAACTGGTGTTCAGGATACTAGATGTGTGTTGTTCCTCTATCTGTTGAAATCATTTGAACTTCAGTGCTGCTCTTGGGAGTGAGCCTTTAAGTGTGCATTCAGTTTTTGAGTACTTACTCTAGAAGAGATGAATTGGGCAAGTATTTTGTCCTGATTGTGGGGTTTTTGTTGTTGTTTTGCTTTTTTTTTACATTGAGTAGCAGTTAGCATTAAGATGGCTTAATGGCTATTGTGTACAGTTACCTTTGTAGCAATAAAATGTTTTTCTTTTCTTTCTAAACAAAAACTTTCTCCTTGATTGCAAGTTAAACATTTCATCAATTAAATGAGTATTTAAAAATCAATATCTGCCTTAATGTATGAGTTTAGCTCACAAGTATTTCAAGTGATTGAGAAGACTTGAATTAAAACATTTTTCCTCAATCCTATTTTTAAAAAGTGTGACTACTGTGTATTTTATAACACATTTCAGAGGTCAGGCTGTAATGATCCTGTTTATACTAGTTTTAGTTTGTTCTTCTCTCTGTGCCTATGTCAAACCTGGAATCTTCCTGAAAATACAATTTAATACAAAGAATGTGTGTTCTTTTGTCGTGTCTGTTTTGCCTGAAGAACCAAGAATCAAGCTTTCTGTTTTTTTAAAAAAAGCAATGAATTGTTTCTCCTTCACTCTTTTAAATACTTTTCTTAACAAAATAAACTGTACCTACATCTTCATCAAGAGGACAGGAGACTGGCCTACTTTTACGTGATTATCTTCAGGTAGCCGTCTGTAGAACTGAAAAGCAGTGTTCTTACAGTCACAAACCTCTTAGTGATCAGCACGAGCTGTACTCCTAAGTCATTAATACGCCCTTTTCTTGTGATGGGGTTCAACTGGGGTTTTTTGTTGTTGTTTTGTCTGAGTTTGGGAAATGTTTTTTATTGACTAAATTTATTAATTTATTTTACATCCTGACTGCAGTTTCCCTCCTCTCCTCTCCTCCCATTCCCTCCCCACCTCTCCTCTGCCACATACACACACACACACACACACACACACACACACACACACACACACACCCGTTTCTGTTCAGAAAGGGGCGGGCCTCGAATGGGTGTCAACAAAGTATGGCCTAGCAAGTTGAGGTAGGACTGCTGTGGGATGTTCTGTATGGCAAATGTGTTGCTGATTAGTCAATAAATAAAACACTGATTGGCCATTGGCTAGGCAGGAAGTGTAGGCGGGACAAGGAGGAGAATAAAGCTGAGAAGTGGAAGGCTGAATGAGAGAGACACTGCCAGCCGCCATGATGAGAAACAGCATGTGAAGATGCCGGTAAGCCACGAGCCACGTGGCAAGGTATAGATTAATGGAAATGGATTAATTTAAGCTGTAAGAACAGTTAGCAAGAAGCCTGCCACGGCCATACAGTTTGTAACCAATATAAGTCTCTGTGTTTGCTTGGTCGGGTCTGAGCTGCTGTGGGACTAGTGGGTGACAGAGATTTGTCCTGACTGTGGGCCAGGCAGGAAAACTCTAGCTACATAGGACTAAGCTCCTCCCTTTGTATTAATGCTGGGCAAGGCGACCCAATGTGAGGAATAGGTTCCCAAAAGCCAGCCACAGTTAGTGACAGCCCCTGCTCCCACTGCTAGGAGTCCCACAAGTAGACCATGTTATATAAGAGGTGACAACTTTTTAATGAAATTAACTTCCCAGAAATTTGAGGCATTGAATGGGCAACTTACATGAAAAAACACTAAGTCGAATATATGAGCATTTGTAGAAGTGTGTATTACATGTTTGTGTACATGTGTGTGGGTGCTGTGTGTGGGTGCATATACCTGTACTCAGGAGACCAGAGCAAGATGCTGGGTGTCCTGCTCTGCCATGCTTTGCCTTATTCCCTTGAGACAGGATCTCACTGAAGCTGGAGCTAGGTTGGTAGCCAACAAGCCCAAGAGATCCTCCTGTCTCTATCCCAAGTGTTGAAGTTACAGGCCTGTGTGTGTGCCTGGATTTTTATGTATGTTCTAGGGATTTGAACTCGGGTTTCCATGCGTATGCAGTTAGCACTCTTAGCTCCTGAGCCACTGCCCAGCTAAAGTAAGGCCTCTGAAACTAGATTTTCTAGGCCTGGGGAAGTGGCTCAGTGTATAAAATGTTCATTAAGAATGAGGACCAGAGTTCAGATTTCCAGCAGCTGTGTGAATGACAGCTGTGTGTGGCAGCCTCCTGTAATTTCAGCATTGAAGACGGTGTGGATGAAATCCCAGGAGCTAGTTGGTGAGCCCAGACTAGCTGTATTGACAAGTAAGAAGCTGCCTGAAGTCAGCTTCAGGCTTCCACACGAGTCATGTCATGTGTTTCTCCCCCCCCCCCCCCCTCCCTGCCCCCGCCCCGCATTTTCTGGACCATTATGCTTTAATAATAAACTGTTTAGCTTACATTTAAGTTGGAAAAATCTGGTAAGCGTTTAGATCTAATTGTAGTAATTTGGAACCGAATGCAAGAAGGTTAGTTGAAAACTAGAAAATTTGGATCCTACTTAGTCTGTTTACTGCATAGAAAACTTCTTAAGGGTCCTAGGACTTGATCAACCTTTTTTACTCTTTTTGTTTGTTTTGAGACAGGGTTTCTCTGTGTAGTTTTGGTGCCTGTCGTGAAACTCGCTCTGTAGACCAGGCTAGTCTCACAGAGATCCACCTGGCTCTGCAAAGTGCTGGGATTGAAGGCATGCGCCACCACCGCCGCCTGGCTTTACTCTTTTAAAAATTTGAAGATATTTGTGGGAAAACTAAGGTAAAGGAATAATAATTTGTTAATAATTTGGTCCTTTTGGCACTAAGTTTAAAAATGTGTATGTGTAAATACGTATGTTGTCTGCGTGTGTGTGAACATGTACACTCATGTTACTCAGTGAGTACATGTGGAGGTGAGAGGACAACTTCCAGGAACAGTTTTTTTCCTTCCATTATGTGGGCCTGGGAATCTAACTTGTTGAGTTTGGAGGCAGGTGCCTTTACCCACTGAGCCATTGTGTTGGTCCCAGGTTGGAGATTTTTAAATAGAATGTCTCTGGAGATCTGATTGAGATTTGAAGAGTCATGTATTCATACATATAAAATCCCTGCAGCAATTTTTAAGAGATAAATGTTTTAAAGTATATTTTTAGACATTTAAATGTATGTATTTCCACAATTTGTAGGTTTGCAGTGTAGTTTACATGGAAATTCCATTTACAACAGAAATCTGAACTATATGCTGCAGAAGTAAGCTGAAGTGTGAGTTCTATGAAAGAAGCTACATGTTTTAATTAATATGGAATACTTGAGTAGACAAAACAACCTCTTTTCTGTCTCCCCCACCCCCCCCACCCCGAGACAGGGTTTCTCTGTGTAGCTTTTGGAGCCTGTCCTGGAACTCACTCTGTAGAGCAGGCTGGCCTCGAACTCAGAGATCCACTGCCTCTGCCTTCTGAGTGCTGGGATTAAAGGTGTGTGTCACTACTGCCTGGTTTATATTCCTGTCTATTAAAAAATGATTGTCTATATGGTCTTTTTTTTTTAAAGTGGATTAATCCATTTACATTCCAGTTGTTTGAATATTGACTGACTGTGGGTAAAAGTTAAAAATAAGTGGTTTATGGAAGGCTGAAGTGTCTCAGGGATTAAGAGCACTTGCTGTTGTTGAAGAGGACCTGAAGTTGGTTACCAGCACCCACGATGACTTATAGTTGTCTAACTCCAGATCAAGGGATGGGTCCACCACCCTCTGGCCTCTGGCACCGAGCACTGAGTGGCAGCCACACATGGAGGCAGTCTTAGAAGTCTAAACCGCTAGTGCAGGGCCACTGGGCACACCAGTATGTCAGAGACTGAGCCTCTTTAGTTTGTTCTGCAGCCTAGAAACCTTGGCCCCAGCCATCCAGTGAAGAGAGAAAAGGAATAAAGCTGCTCGGCTCTGCCTTAACAGCAGCCCCGGACCGGCTCTAAATCAGTTCTATTGTTTAACGCAGCCATGCGAACTTCTGGTTGGCTTCCAGGAAGGCCAGGGCTTCAGATAGAAAGCCAGGGCTTCTCTTGTGTAATTGCCTGGGGAGATGTGAATAAATGCCACACAGGGCACTGAAGACACATCGAAGAAATGATTTCACCCAAGTCTAGTTTAGGAACCAGTGAGTTCATTGGGGTCACTTACCAGAGCGTAACCCAAGGCAGCTGCATCAGCAGGAAGTGTGATATAGCTCCCCCCCCCCTCCCCCAGCATGGGTGACCACTCAGGAAATCTGTCTCCCTGGAGCTTCCTTTACAACCTGTTGGCAGTTTGGTTACAGCAAGAATCTCCTTCCCAGGAACTGTTTATCGTCACGTGACCCTGGGGAGAGGCTTTGTGAATCGTGTAAGATTCTAAGCTTCCTAAGTTTCCTAACTCCCTGAGTCTTAAGATCCTCTCCGTAGGAAGGGGTGCTTCAGTTTGGAGGCAGTGGCTGCACAAGAGGGTCCATAGGCAGGACAGACAGCACTGCTTAGGTTAGGGCAGCTGTAACTGGCTCAGAAACCCGTGTGCAAGGACAGTGTACGGAGCAATGAGGACAAGATAGTTCCTACTTCGCACTAGAAAACAGTACAGTAAGAACTTACAAAGACAGATCATGTTAGGGTCATTTGTGGAAAATGGCCTGTGAAGGAGCTAGAGGCACTGGGAAAAGAGACGCCTGTACCACACAAGGCACATGAATTCCAAGTAGACGAGGGGCACATGGCAGTGCTAAGATGAGAGGTAAGAAACTCACTTCTGGTTTTGGAATAGAGAATCTTCTAGGCAAGATACCCATCCCAGAAGTCCTAGGGAAAAAGTGACAGACGTGGTCCATGAAAATCAGTCAAAAGCTGAGCAACATGGCCTACAGCTGTAAACCTAGCTTTGGGGAGGCTGAGGCAGGAGTGTCCTGAGTGCAAAGCCTAGCCTGTGAGTTTGAGTTTGGCCTAAGGCCGGCAGGGGTGGGAGTACTGGAGGGTGAGAGATTATCCTAACAAAATGGAAGAGTAACAGAAGAAATGTTTGTAAATACATGCAAGTGACAAGAGAATATTAAATCAATAGCTCCAGCTCATTCCGAGATTGGCAATGGCCTCTGTTGGTGAAGAAATGTCCTTTCCAAGATGTAGTGGGCAATTGGGGTTTATGCAGTATAATCTAATGTATATACTCGTCATTCCAGCAGCTGTATCTTTAAAAAGCCACACATTTGCTGAAATGGTAAGGTCTGAAATGCTAGTAATGAGAGGTAACTGTTAACTTCTAATCTAAAAGGTAATGAGGCTGTACTGAGGCAAATGTTTTTTTTCTTGTTCTTACAGGAAGATGTCCCAAAGATTTTCATGAAAGAAATCCACCCCATCATCAGTGGCAGGATGTGCCCCAGCGTCAGAAATGATCAAATGGGGGGAAACTCTTCATTTAAGAACTACTAAAGCCAGGTAGTGGTGGTGCACGCCTTTAATCCCAGCACTAGGGAGGCAGAGCCAGGCAGATCTCTGTGAGGCCAGCCTGGTCTGCAGAGCGAGTGAGATCCAGGACAGGCACCAAAAACTGCACAGGGAAACCCTGTCTCAAAAAACAAACAAAAAAACCCCCAAACAAACAACCAAACAAAAAACTGCTAAAGTCTCTCTGAGGCTGCTCTTCACAGCATTCCTGGTAGTGACAAGAAATTGGAAATAAACTCATCTACTTATCAGTAAGAATAATGGTTAAATTATGGGACAGGTATCACAAGTGCATGCTCTGTAGTCATCATAAAGAAAGAGCCTGCAAATGCTGACTTGGGAAAGAAAAAGCAAGTTACATTATATATTAGAATTCCATTTGGGAAATTCTCTATACATGTATAGATACATAAAGTCCAAGCTATTTGTATAACAGCCTGTAAAGGTAGTTTATTTATAGGAAAAGTGTCTGAAAGGATAAACAAATAGTGCTCACCTGTGATGAGGGAACTTACATCTGGATGGGGGAATTTTTTCTCCAAATCTATTATTTCTGGCTTTATTTTGAATGGCTGTAATAGCATTACAGTGTATTGAAAACAGAGAAATATAATTAATAAAGTAGAAACAGAATCCACTAACTTAGAGCACTTCTAACAGTTTTTGTATATTTGCTCATGACCCCTTTCATATTTTCTGATTATTTCTAGGCACAGCTAGACGTTGATAGTGCTCCCTCGGGTAAGAGAAACCGAATTCCAGGCTTAGGAGGAAGATGCTGAATCAGTGTGGGAGCATGTAAAGTTGGCTTTGCGTCTGGGATGTTGAAATGGTGTTGTCAAGTACGTGGTGGACACAAGCAGCAGCAATACTTCTCTGTAGTGATGACCGGATTTCCTGTGATGACGTCACGGAGCATTGGTTGGCCTGGGACTTGGCAGATCTTTCATTCTTGCCAGACCGGGATTGTCATTTAAAAGTTTTGTCTCAAGAAAAGCATTGGAGCAAATGCCTCAGTTTCTCACCCGTGAGAAGAAGGTAACATTGCTCCAAAGACGAGACGAATGAGGAGCCTCGTTCTGTCAAGTGCCTGAGGGCTTCACTTTTCCTACTGTTACCTAAAACCAGAACTTACTTCTTATCAGAGCTAGAAGTAAAGCAAGTGTTGGCTGGTAAATCCGTGTTTAGAATTAATGTAGACATTTGGGTTTAAAAATTTCTTACTTTGAATTAGTTTCAAAAATGTTTTTTTTCTTTTATAAAATATTTTATTAAATTAATTATAACCTAATATTGCCAAAACAAAAATTTACATGCCAAACAATTGTGACTTAAAAAAAAAAAGTTAAACAGGATAGTTTTGATTTGCTGTGGGAAGAATAATTCATATTATTCATCAGGAGAATAATCCAAAGTTCTCTACACCTTGGAATCATTTCCTACCATTTAGCTATGTGTCAAAAATGTTTTTATAGCATGCATTAATTATACACGAGGATTGGTTTCATTATGACATTTTTTACATGCACATAATGTATTTTGATCGTATCCATCCTGTTACCCCTTGTTTCCCCTACACCTCCAGTTCCTTCCCTTTTTCCAGACAGTCCTCCTTCAGCCTTCTCTGCCTTCACGTCTCTGTGTATGGCCCACAGTTTCATTAGGTTGTGTACGGGGCATGGGAATCTTACTTGTGGCTGTACTACTGAAGAAAATCGACTTAGTCTTGAGTTTTCATAGTCCATTTTGATGATTACATTGTACGCACTCATTTCTTCTCAAGGTTTGTGTAGGCCTTTGTTCTAAACTAACAAAATCAAGACCTGTTGATTTGATACAATTGGAAGAAAATAATATCTCGTTCAACAGAGTTAATCCTAGTTATTAATGTTTGTAGCTGGAGTTTTCCTGCCTGGCCCACAGTCAGGACAAATCTCTCTCACCTGCCAGTCCCACAGCCGCTCAAACTCAACCAAGTAAACACAGAGACTTATATTGGTTACAAACTGTATGGCCATGGCAGGCTTCTTGCTAACTGTTCTTACAGCTTAAATTAATCCATTTCCATTAATCTATACCTTGCCACGTGGCTCGTGGCTTACCGGCATCTTCACATGCTGTTTCTCATCATGGCGGCTGGCAGTGTCTCTCTGACTCAGCCTTCCACTTCCCAGCTTTATTCTCCTCCTTGTCCCGCCTACACTTCCTGCCTAGCCAATGGCCAATCAGTGTTTTATTTATTGACTAATTAACAACACATTTGCCATACAGAACATCCCACAGCAAATGGTCTTTCTCCTCTGGCATCAAAGATCTTCAGTGAACAATAATATCAGTAACTGCTAATGGTGGTTCTCTAAGCTTGGCTGGCCACAAAGGGTTAAATCGTTCTTCTCAGCTGAGACTTGAATTGCATGTCGGTGCTGAGGTCACTGTCACCGTTAAATGACAGATGTTTTCCTGAAAATCCCAGTATCCCTTCTGGTGGCATAAAGTTCAGTGTCTACAGCAATGGGAGGTGTTCCTTAATAACTGTTAAATTTATTCTGTGGAGATTTTGCGAAGATGCCCTATTGCTGTTGGAGGACTCCCTCGACACCTCACTCTGCATTTTCTTTTTGCATAATGCCTACAATTTAGAGTCACCAGGCCCCTGCTGTGTCGCTGCTGCATCCTTGGTTCAGTGTAGCCCACATACTCATAAATCTCCCTTCCTTCCTGTAGCTTTCTGCAGCAGCTGGGGTACGACAGTCATGTCCCTGTTCCATCATTCCAGTCAGCCCTGGGGCGAACAGACAGACCAATCCAAAGCCACTACGTCAGATAAAGCAATGCTGCTTGCACAGCGTGGCATCCTCGAGAGGTAGTCCCGTAACACTCCCAATTTGTATTCTGCATAAAACTCCTCTTACAAGTTATAAACTTCCTGTAGGGAGCACACGTATCCGGCTGAGGGCCACTGAACATATGATGGGTGTAATTGTAAACTCAGAAGGAACAGACTAAGCCTTTCCCATGCTGCAAGCCCACAGCGATAAAAGGAAAACCTCGCAGTTTAGAGTCAAGTATGGTATTTTTCCAGTTGGAATGCTAATTGAGCAATGTTTTCCTGAGACTCTGGACTTAATATGTAATATTGAGGAATATGCTTGATTAATATATCTGAAGTGTATGTGTAAAAACTTCACTCATAGTTATTACAAGTTGTACTGGTGCTTCATTGACCTGCAGTTGAGGCAGTTAATTGAATGATCACTGTGATCATGTTAATTGCGTTAAAGAGACCTTGAGTAAACAATGTGTTTGTGTGGTACTTTCTGATTAGAAATAAGTGTGTGTGTGTGTGTGTGTGTGTGTGTGTGTGTGTGTGTGTGTGTGTGTATGAGAAGCAGGTGCCCATGGGGCCCAGAAGAGGGCAGGGGGTAATGAGCTGCCACTTTAGGCCCTGGGAATTGAACTTGGGTCTTCTGCAAGAGCAGTATGCATTCCTACCCACTGAAACTTCTTTCTCTTCAGCCACATTCTGATTTTTCATTCTGGAGCACGGGCGTCCAGTCTTGGCACTATTGACATTTTAGACTGGATAACTCTTTGTTGTGAGAGCTTGTCCTGTGCATTGTAGGCTCTTCGGCAGCAATCTTGGCCTCTCCCTAACCAAGTCCAGGAGTAGGAAGTCAGTTACAACAATCAGAAATATGTTCAGTCATTGCCACATGCCCCCAGGGGCAAAGTCACTCCCAGCTGAGAACCACTGGTCTAGGTAATAGAAGGAAGAGAAGTGTGGAGTTGGAACTTTAAGTGTTCTGTTGAAGGTGTTAGGATTACCTAAGGCAGAGTCAAAGCCAGAAGAAGGCTCCCTGACTCATTGCTACGGCAAGTATCTCAGGGCTCCCCTAGCCCCTCCCTCTACCAAGAGCTTCTGAGGCTCATGCCCCTGAAAGCTTGTTAGAGCACGTGTAGACTGCAGAGGACGTTCCTTTGTTCACTGACTTCTGCTTCCCCAAAGCAGAATCTTAAAGACAAGGGACAATGACAACTCAGGAGTGACCCAGGTGTGTCTGGCAGCACTGGATTCTACACCAAGACATATAAAAAACCTGTCTTGTGGTTCTTTGGGTTCCCTCCCCTTCCAGAGACCCCAGTTTCTTCCGGCCTTTCTCAGACTCAGTGTTGCGGGTGTCATCATTGGTAATGAGGGAACAAGTCCCTCCAGCTGCTCTCTTCCCAACCACAGGGCTTCAGAGGAATCTAAGGACTCACAGTGCAGGAAGGTGGGTTTGGGGGGGGAAAGCACAGTGTACAATAGTTCTCTTGCCCCCTTGGTTACACATATATCCCTGTTCCATCAGGAACCAACCAGTGGCGGGCCCAGGAACAAAGATAGGCAAAATTCTCCTCTAGTGGCCCATTTACTGACTGATGCTAGTTTTTTTCTGAGAAGTTCCCACCTCCTTTCTTTCTGTGTAGGATGGATATGGTCCGTGTGTGTGTGTGTGTGTGTGTGTGTGTGTGTGTGTGTGTGTGTGTTTGTGTGTGTATGTGTGTGCGCTCATGAATATTTGCTCACACTGAATGCGGTTGAACAGACTCAGGCCTCCTGTGTGCCTTTCCTTGGAACCACATTTGTTGGTAGTTCACACGTGTGGCACTACCCTTCTGAGCTGTCCTCCGCCATGCTTTCATGGTGTCACGGCTGCACAGTCCACCTTTGTGCTCCTTTGCCTCACATCGGCTGCATACGATGTGAGGCAATGTCCTCTTCCGCCTAGCCCTGGCACAATGGACGGGTGCTCATCGCTGGCCAGGGTTGAGCTGAAGCTTCCGCAGGGCACTCTTGCTCTGCCATCACCTGCCATCTAGAATTATTTGATGTGGTTTATCACTTGTCTCCTTCACCAGAAGTCAGCTCATGAGACAAGGATTCTGGCTTCTCAGCATCTAAAGGGATGTATTGGTGAAATTATTAAGGCCACTCCACATAGTTAAAAGGGAGGTTTATTTTGTGGGGTAACTTACAAGTGAAGGGATAGGTTGCAGGGTCTGGGAAAGACGTAGCATAGTCCGGCGGTGTTCTCTGGAGAACTCTGCTCGGTCTACCTCCAGCATCCTGGGTCCAGGAACCAAGAGAGCCGGCCCATCCGGATCTCGGGTCTTCAGGGTCCTCTCTCGGCCCCGCCTTGTAGGCGTGACAGTTACCAAAGCCTCAATGGGGGTTGGAACTTCCAGATCAAAGCTGGAGTGGCTACCCACTACAGGGATGGATTAAGGTTTGTAGTGGGTCTTTCTGGCTGCTTAGGATCAGCATGTTTCAGGATGATTCTTAGCATGGTTTGAATCCCTTGTAGACTTCTGGGCCCTCCCCACCCCCCACTCTCAGTTTTGGTAAAATATTTGTTTGGTATACATTTGGTTGCCATTAGATGGCTCCTCACTGGTTTATCTGAGTCACCTCCTTTCTTTTGGCCTTTCCCCCCTCATATCAACATGCTGTCACAGCTCTGGTAGCATGCCTGCTGGTGAGGCAGGAAGGAGGGACGTTGGGGATGGGATCCCCAGGGCCTATCTCTCTGTTATTGGGAAAACAGGGATTTTGCTGGGAATTTTCCAGGAAATCTCTACTTACACCACTTTGTACAGCACTTGGTCACATGGCCATGCCTTGATGCCTGAAGGGAGATGGGATGGGGTTAGAGTCTGGTGCTGACTGTTCAGTTGGCTTGTCAACAGAGGCTGTCACAGGATCTAAGGAAGCATGCATATCCCTGGAATAGAAGCAAATCAGAACAGTATTGATGCACTGTGGTTCAAAGGACAAAAACAGCAATACAGAACAGTAACGACTTCGGTTTGTGGGGGACACTGACATACCAGAGTATCTGCATGTGACTCATGGACAGAAACCTGTGTGCTTTAAGCATCTCTAGACTATCCAGAACACTGGGTTCCATGAAACACAGCTGTTAGACTCTTGTTCAGGGGATAAGAAAAAAAACATCTACCTGTTCAGTACAGGTGCAATCTTCTCCAAAAGGTTTTCATCGATGGTAGGTTGGATACATGATGCAGGACTCACAGATCTGAACCTTCCCAGTTGGAACATGATAAACATTACCTTGGAAGGAACCTCAGCTAAGTGAGGACTTACCTCCATCTGATGAGCCCTTGGGTGTCTGTGGGGCGTTTTCTTGATTAATGATTGATGTGGGAAGGCCCAGCCCACTGTGGGTGGTGCCAGCCTGGGCAGGTGGGCCGGGTTATGTAATCTTTGAGAGCTATGCTTCAGCTCCTGCCTTCGGGTCCTGCTTGCCCTGGCTTCCCCAGTGATTGACAGCGATTGCGACTCTTAAGGCAAGTCTGCTGCTTCCTCCCTAAGGTGATTTTTGGTTATGGTGTTTATCATAGCGTGGAAACAGAAACAAACGGGGACGGTGTCCTTCAGGGTGTGTGTGTGGGTGGGGGGGGAGAGTGAGGGGGGGTGTGGGTCGGCAGATGGGATGATTTCGGTCCGCTCTGTGCAGTATTTTACAGCGGCCAGCAGAGGGCAGCAGAGCCCTACTTTTCAAAGGTGATTCCAAGGGCTTCAGACCTAAATCTTAGGGGTATCTCTTTGTTAAAGTTGGAAAGAATAATTTTGTACTCAAGTTTCTGTCTTGGGGAACGTGGACCCTAAACTTTATTTGGGATAATGTGTCTCTGAGCTGTTTACTGCCGCCCATTTTAAGAAAAAGCTAAGAACGTGTCTAAGACCAATCTGATGCCATTACTGTGGAAGACGGGTAGGAACTCAAGGGGTGGGAACCTTTTAGCCCGAGGGCTAACTCCACTCTGAAGACTGGTGTTTATATGAAGAAAAGAAATATGTGGGTCCATGGGTGTAGCGCCATGACAAAACATTTGTCTCGGATGCTTGAGGCCCTGCCTGCATCCCCAGCACCGGAAAACTGAAGTCTGTCACTTGTCTCTTGGAAGAAGATGCGTCTGGGAACTGGTCACATCTCTGCTTCTGCGATTCCTCAGTTTCTTGACTCCTGTTGGACTGGAGGAAGGGTGGGAAATGAAACTACTTTCATAGTTCACAGTAACTTAGATTTCTTGGAGTTTTTACCCAACTCACCATTGTAAGACGTCCAGTTCTTTCCAGTCTTTTCTGGATGGTGCCAGAGGAGACAGGAGATGCCTGGGGAAGGGGGTGACCAGTGTGAGAGAGAAGTGGGTCTCTTTACAGTCTACTGTTTCTAATTTGTAGTGTGTGGAGACTCTGAAGAACCCATGGTATCATTAGCCTGATCTTCTGGGCCACCAGGCCCCAGAAGAAGGAAATTGGTCAAAATAAGACTTCTGAGAACGCTTGTCTTGTCCCTTCACCTTGTGTTCAGAAGAAATCAGAGGGAAGCAGGCTGAGGGCCGCCGAGGGCCACCGAGGCACCAGTGGTCTAGCTGAGGAGACCTTGCTTTCCCACGCTGTGACCTCCCCAGATACAACTTAAGCTGAAACTTGTTAGAAGTTGAATTTCTCCTGTCTACTACACTTTTTGATTTCTGAGTTAAGACAATTTTTATGCCTTCAAATGACCCGAACACAAGTCTTTTCCCCCGGGTGTTATGTAAACTATTACTATGTTTGACCACAGGAGACTGCTCTATGTGGCAGGAACTCTTATTATGCTGTTTGCACGTAAAACAGCTAAGGCTGAGAGACGCAGTGTCTTCTGGGTTTCTACACCAGTTAGAGGCGGCATTACTTGAACTCATGTGGTTTATTCTTGTCTTCAGCAGGTTTACTTTTCTGAAGATTAGGCCTTGTCAGGGTTCACGTTTCTGTGTACAGTTCAGGCTGGTAGTTCACAGTCCAGCCCAAAGAATGTGGTTCCCACTTTCATTATTTTGTTTTTAAATAGTGTGTGTGTGTGTGTGTGTGTGTGTGTGTGTGTGTGTGTGTGGTGGTATTGTGTTCCCCAAAATATTGTGTACCTTAATAAACTTATCTGGGGTCAGAGAACAGAAAAGCCACAAGATACTTAGGCTAGAAAATGTTAGCACACGCCTTTAATCCTAGCATTCCAGAGACAGAAATCCCTCTGGATCTCTGTGAGTTCAAGGCCGCATTGGAAACAACCAGGTATGGTGACTCACGCCTTTAATCCCAGGGAGTGGTGGTAGAAAGCAGAAAGGTATATAAGACGTGAGGACCAGAAACTAGAAGCATTTGGCTGTTTAAGCATTTGGCTGGTTAAGCGTTCAGGCTTTCGAGCAGCAATTCAGCTGGGACCCATTCTGGATGAGGACTCAGAGGCCTCCAATCTGAGGAGACAAGACCAGCTGAGGATCCGGCGAGGTGAGGTCGCTGTGGCTTATTCTGTCTCTCTGACCATCCAGCATTTCACCCCAATAACTGGCCCCGGGTTTGATTTTGTTAATAAGAACATTTAAGATTCATGCAACATGTGTGTGTGTGGTGTGTGTGCGTGTGCACTTGCACACGTGCGTGCACACCCCTGAGTACCCACCCTGGCGTGCAAATATAAGTGAGCGAAGAACTTGTGGGAGTTGCTACTTCCCTTCCATCATGTAGGAATCGAACTTCGGTCACCAGGCTCAGTGACGAGCGCCTTTTCCCAGCGAGCCGTCTCCCTGGTTCCTGACTTTTGTCCTTTTGTGTTCAACCTCTCCATACTGAAATACTTAGAATAAATGCTGTGTGAGTTTGACTACAACTGGCTAAATGCTCGGTGGAAACAACTCGGGTGAGGACAGATTGCCTTTGCGGTTGACCTCAGAGGGCTCAGTCCGTCATGGCAAGGATGATGCTCACTTGGGTCATGGTGACATGAAAATTGCAGTGGAGTGACATGAAAGTCAAACTGTACCCCAAGGACTCCCCCTCCAGTGACGTTTACCCACTACACCCCAGTCTCTGTGGTTTTCAGCGTCTTCCAAAACAGCGCCACCAGCTGAGGCTAAGCCCCTAACAATGAACCCTTTGAGGGACACTTCCTAGCCAAACCCATACATTTTGCCTGATTAGTCTGTCAGAACATGCTTTTATTTATCTTTGCAAACTCCCCTGGCAAGTGTTTATGGAATAACGACTTGGTTTCGCTCAGTGTGTTTCCACTACCGTTTCCCCGTTAATGTAGAGTCAGGATCATGGTACAGCTGGAATCATACAGTTGCCAGGGAGGTAGGTAGGGTGCTTTCAGACCCACCATGCCATTTTATCTAAGAGAGGTGATTTCCCCAAAGTTACAAAAGAAGGAATTCCAGAGCTCGATGTAAAAACCCAGGTTTGGATTCTTGTTTTGGGTTCTTTGGCTGTTCAAGCTCTCATAATGAAATATTTATTAGTAACACTTGTCAAGGGTGAAGACTGTGACCATCCAGGTTACTATCAATGACCCTTTCACAGTCATCAAATCATTTGGACCTTGTAACAACACCAGGAGGGCGCAGCTTAACGGGGCAGTGTTGGTCCAGAGAGAAAGTGGCACCAGCATCAAAAAGAAAAGAAAACAACTGTTTGCTGGATGCTAGGGTTGGGGGTGTTTGTGTAAGCCCAGGACTTCGGAACCAGCCTGAGAAGTATAGTGTCACCGCCCCAAACACGGCCACTTAAAACAGCCAAAAGTGCAGAGTAGCAACTGTTATTGTCTGTTCTGTAACCGCAGAGCCCAAGTCACAGAGAGCTTAAGCAGCTAAATTACCTGAGTCAAACGATATGGTCAGTCTCGAAACTAGGAATTTTGGTAGAAGGTGCTGTACACAAATGATTCTTGATTTTCTAGTCTACAACCACTGGACACTTGAGAACTGACTCAGTGGCTCCTTTGTCTTGGCTATCATACTCAATCCTGAGCTGCCTCAGAGGGAGGCGGCACTCTGGACCTCAGAAGTGTATCTGAACATGCCTGCTTTTTATGTGGGCGCTGCCTTTTCCTCCCAGAAGACCATATTTTATAATCAAGAGAAAGCATTCCTGAAGTGTCACGGGCTCTCTTGCACTCAATACGGAAGCAGCGAAAGAGTCTTAAAGAAGGTTCCTGAGGGCTGGAGGGGTGGCTGAGTGGCGGAGCTCCTGCTTAGAATGCACCACAGGTTCTCTGAGCCATGGAGAAAGAAGGAAGAACACTGAATCTCACAGAAGGCTGTAAAGATTGTGGCAAATCTGAGAGAGAGAAAAAGAGAGAGAGAGAGAGAGAGAGAGAGAGAGAGAGAGAGAGAGAGAGCGAGAGAGAGAGAGAGAGAGAGAGCTGTTGATGAGCCCCTGAGGGGAAAGCAGTGGTGGCCAGAGCAGCAGAGGTCTGTGTACAGTGCAGGGAATAGCAGAGACACTTGCTAATCATGCCACTTTTCCATCTCACTGCCTTGAGCAGCCCTTGACGGGTACTGTCTGCCATCAAAGAACAATTGTAGTAAAAATCCAGGAACTGGGGGGACCCGGGGGGCCCGGGGAGTGACCTCAGGTACCTGAGACAGGTGGGGACCAGGCGGGAGCAGATAAAGACCGGATGTTTTCACATTGCCCCACACCACAAGAGCTCTTACTACAAAAGGGTGGGGGTTCTACTGAAGCGACCTTACCTGGAGCACGAAATGCCAGTGGGAAGCCAGTGGGAAGCGGTCAAATCTAGACTGTAATGCTAAACACTGTCCGCTAGGTGGCAGTTTCCCCATTTAAGGTCCCTAAACGTAGGGGAGAAATTACGGTCTAGGCTTTTGTTCCTCTCCTTGAGGTACACAGTGTTCTCCAGGGGGTGGATTTCCCATGGGAAGAAAACACTAGAGAACAGAAAGATTATGCTGCCACAGGAGGAAAATAAACAGTGTATACCAGATAGAAAGGAACGATACATTAGAGAACTAAGTACCGGAAGGACCCTCACCGGAAGGACCCTTGAGGAAATGAGAGCATATCAGAACCACGAACATTCCAGAAAAGCTAGAAGAACTTGCTGCTTTAAATGCACAAGACTAAAGGGTAGAATTCAGAATTTCATAAGTTGAGTACCAGAGTGAAGCTAGCCAAAGAGCAAATCAGTGGAATTTAAGACTAGAACAAGAACCGCTTGTGGGGCTGGAGAGATGGCCCTGCACTGTTATTGCAGAGGACCCAAATTTGATTCCTAGCACGGACATCTGGCAGCTCACAGGCACGTGTAACTCCAGCTCCAGGGAGGTCTGGTACTCCTAGTGTTGGTGAGCACCTGCACTCACGTGTGTACAAACGCACACATACACAATCAGGGCCGAAGAGATGTCTTCTGGTTTAAGAGCACGCACTGCTCTTACAGAAGGCCCAGTTTGGTCCCCAGCACCCACATGGCATCTCACAACTGCCAGTAGCTATAGTTCCAGGGAATCTGGCACCCTCATCTAGACTCCATGGACACCAGCATTTACAGGCCCACAGACACACAGAGATATGCATAATTAAAAAAATCTTTAAAAAAGGGAGATATAATGAAAAAGACAACAAGCTGTGGAGAAAGTGGGTATGTTAAAAATAGTAGTGAAGGCCAGGTGTGGTGGTGACTGCCTTTAATCCCAGTGCTCAAGAGGCAGAGACAGGCGGATCTCTGAGTTTGAGGCCAGCCTGGTCTACGTAGTGAGACCCTCTCTCAAAAAACCAGAACTGAACAAAGTAATGAGATAGTAATGTATTTCTTTTGAGAACTAAGCAAAGCTGGTATAGATAGATACCCGGTGTAAGTAATACAGGTAACATGCTTGAGTCAACACATACACGTGAGCATGTCACCCATATACCTGGGTCCTCAGCAGAGAGTACAAACCCTTTTCTAGCAAGGACGAAACATCATAAGCTTCAGGAGAGTCTGGGAGTGAAGCTTCATGGCAGAACACTTGCCTAGCACACGCAGGGCCCTGTGTTCCACTGTCTGCCAAACGCCAAGGAGGCTTAGTAGTGATCGACACCATGCAGACCATGTTCTCTGACTACACTGCAATAAAAATACAAAGTCGTCTTTTATGTGAAAAGATCACCAGAAAGGGTGATCAGAGCACAATTTGTAAAAGACACAGCAGAGGAGGAGTGTGGGAAACAGTAATGTTGTTTCCACAGTGAAGATGGACCTGGGAGAGAAATTCGGAACTCTATAGAACACAGATAAAATCTAATAAGCTAATAGCTCAACTTATATTTGGAAAGGATGAGTTGAATATGCTAAGAAAAAAGCACCACAAGAAAGGAAAGTAAAAGTCAACTCGGGGGCAAAATTAATAAACCATGTGATCTCTCCTAATAAGCAAATCTAAAGGAATGATTAGTAACTTGAACAACAGCCACCAATACGTACATCATGCTGTTTCTGTGGTTACACTTGTATGATGCTTGTATATTGTTTTAAATTCCTTCCATCCACTAGTGTTTTATCTCCACGGTAACACCATAACGCGTCCAGAGGTCTCTGCCCTGTGCTGAGGAGACAGAGTGAGAGGCTAACGTTTTCAAAGGACAGAAGTCACAGTTGCAGAAACAACTCATTTTAAATGAATACCACAAACAAATGTTCATCAAAATGTTGAAAAGGACAGGCAGTGGTGGTGCACGCCTTTAATCCCAGTACTCAGGAGGCAGAGCCAGGCAGATCTCTGTGAATTCGAGGCCAGCCTGGTCTACAGAGCGAGATCCAGGACAGGCACCAAAACTACACAAAGAAACCCTGTCTTGAAAAAAAAAATGTTGAAAAGGAAAAGACTAAATTTCTGGAAAAGTATGTCAGATTTATTTCAAGAAGAAATAGAAAACTTGGGCCAGGTGTGGTGGTGCACACTTTTTATTCCAGCTTTTGGGAGGTAGAGCTCTGTTAGTTTGAGACCAGTCTGGCCTACATATCTAGTTCCAGGACATCCTGAGATACATGACAGAGACCCTGTCTAAAAACAGACAAATAAACAAACAAAAACCAGAAAGCAAAAACAAAAAACCCAACAAGAAATAGAAAAATTGACCAATAAGTAATCTGATATTATAATGGAAACTACTCAAGAATAAAGGCCCCCACACCCACAGGTTTTTACAGGTGACTTTCAAAGGCCCCACACCCAGGTGGTTTTACTGGTGATGTCTGTCAGGTTTTCGGAAACAAGAACATCTTCATCTTATACAAACTGTTCAAAACTAAGAGTGAAAACAATGACAATTGCCCATCATGTTGACAAGTGAAGAGGAATTTACATAAGACAACCATTTTAGAACGCCCACATACTTTAAGACTAACATAGCAGTGATGCAGACTATGAACCACGATAATACAGTAGAGGAAAGAAATGACAGATGTGCTTTCCTTATGAACATGATTAAACACAAGAAAGATCTAAATGAAATAGGACCCCCCCCCCAAAAAAAAGACCTGACACTAAACATAGAATGACACATTCTAGTCAAGTAAGATTTATCTATGCAAGGCAGGGACGACATCAGTGTCTGAAACTGAGAATAATACATTACACTAAGAGACTAAAGGAGAAAAATTACTTGCTAATTTCCATGTGAAAATCATGATGCATTTTATCATATTTATCCCAAGAAGCATCCAAGAAAGTTGATGATATAAGGGACATTAGACAAGAAAATTTTAATCAGTCTTCAACAAAGACACCATTCCTTTAAAAAGCCAGGAATCCGTAAGGTTGATTGTTTTAATAGTGATCCAACATTGTCCTGTGCTTCTAGCCAGTGTAATTAAGAGAAAAATAAACAACAACCAACCACAACCACAAATAAAAAGAAATGAGGTGTAGAGTGGGGAGGGCAGAGACAAAACAGCCACCGTTGGTAGATGGAGGAATTGTTAACAAAGAAATCCTATCAGGGTTCTACAGTCCATTTGAGCTCACAAATATGACATACAACTTACACAGGCCAACAATACCCAGTTCTGAAATGATTAAAATGATGTTATTCAGAATAGCAAGAAAATAGAATAGATCTAGGAATTAAGCAATATGGAACACAAAAAGATAAGACTAAATCAAATGACTGGATGGGTGGGATTGCATATTGTCAAAATTGTTGTGGCACATTTGATTGCACTGTGAAATTCTGAGACTGTTAATAAAATTAACCTTGGATCAGGGGGCAGAGCCAGCAACTAGTTGACAAAAATTAGCCATAGAGAGTAGAGATGACCCAGGAATATGGATAGAGAGATGCACATAAAGAAGTTGGAAAGGTCTTAGAGATTCATGGTCTTTTTTGGTCTGGGACATGTGGAGAGACATGCTTGCTGGGTCTCTGGTAAAAAGGGGAAGTTCAGCTGGTCATTCCTCCGCTGCCTCTTTGATCTATTAGGTTTTCACCCCAATATCTGACTCCCAAGGCTTTATTGGTAACAGAACAACTTAGATAAAAACAACACAAAATGCCCAAGTCCTCCTCTATTTGGCTATACACTGTGTGCAGTTTCAGTTGACAATAAATCCCAACTGGATTGTCTCAAGAGCTCAAGAAACTGTCACAAAGCAAACAGTCATGAACGGTTGGTTACCTTTTTTGGGACACAGCAATGACAAGAAGGAACGTAGTCAAAGGCGCTTTGTAATAAACCGTGTGATGTGCTTCCTGGAACAAAAGGGAAAAAAGAAACAGAAGAGAAGGCATGCACAGGGCTGTGGGTGTGTGGTGCATCACGTTGGGTGGGAAGGGTATGCTTACACAGTGCCTACAGCGTTCATGACAACTGCTGCCCAGCAGAGCTGGATTTGCAGTTTGCATCATACACTAAATTGAAAGTAAGATGCGTTAAAGATCAAATGTGACCTGTGAAAAGTCAAGTGAGGGATAATTTATTGTAAATATTGAGCAGTAAGCCACAGAGTAGCACTTATTGCACCTGTGGATTTTATTAATA
The DNA here is from genome assembly GCF_007827085.1 of Peromyscus californicus insignis. Classification (NCBI taxonomy): domain Eukaryota; kingdom Metazoa; phylum Chordata; class Mammalia; order Rodentia; family Cricetidae; genus Peromyscus; species Peromyscus californicus. The sequence continues at coordinate 96,275,363 of NW_026294424.1, forward strand.
CAAATATCAGGTATTTTCACTCCACAGTAAGTTGTGAATGTGGCATTTACAACTCTGAAATTATGGTAGTTGTTAGATGTACTGGGCACCTTCCCACTTCACTTTAACAAAATAGTCCATCACTATATCACACATAGAAAAAGTCCAATAATTTCACTATCAAGTAAACGGGCTTTGTAACTCCAAGTCTTTTGTGTGCTTATGGATGTTTGGAGTAGTGTAGGCTTTGTCAGATTGCAAGGGATTCTGTGGCCCAGTTAGGTTCAGAAATTCTGAGAAGGAAGGTCATGTGGGCCATGATGAAAAGGGACCAAAGAAGGTTACAGAACACACTGAACTGGGAGCAACTGCCGGTTCAATACAAGGTTTTGCATAAAGAGAACAAAGTTTGTGAGTCTGCCTGGATGTGGCAGGCTTTCTTGGACTGCCAGCCCCAAATCATGACAAGGACACTTGTTATTAATTATGAATGCTTGGCCTTTGCTTAGGCATGTTTCTAGCTACCTTTTAAAAAAACAAATTAGCTGGGCGGTGGTGGCGCACGCCTTTAATCCCAGCACTCGGGAGGCATAGGCAGGTGGATCTCTGTGAGTTCGAGGCCAGCCTGGTCTACCAAGTGAGTTCCAGGAAAGGCGCAAAGCTACACAGAGAAACCCTGTCTTGAAAAACAAAACAAAAAAACAAATTAACTCATTTCTATTAATCTATGTGCTGCCCCAAGGCTTGTTTACCTCATCCACATACTGTCCATCCTGCTTTCCTGCTTCCTCTGTGCCTGTCTGTCTGGTTTCTGGCTGGCTGGCCCCTGGCTGGCTGGTTGTCTGGCTCCTCTTTTCTCTCTGCTCACTTGCCCTGTCTATCCCTCCTCTGCCTAGCTAGTTTGGCTGTTTAGTTTTTTATTAGACCAATCAGGTGTCTTAGGCAGGCAAGGTGAAACGGCAATGCATCTTCACATAGCTAAAGAAATGCAACATAAACAAATGCAACACATTTTTACATAGTTAAACAAATACTCTATTCCACAACATTTCCCCATTTTTGTCTAAATACAAAGGAAAGGTTTTAACTTTAACATAGTAAAACTATATACAATAAGAACAATTATCAAGTAAGAATTACATTTACAACAGCCAATCTACTTATATTTGGTAAATTCAGAGAAAATACTCCATTATTTATTATATCTTGGTGAGTCCAAAGTTTTGTACCTAATTTACCTTTTATCATAACAAAGAAAAACTGTAACTTTAACTATCCAGTCTTCAACTCCATCAAAGACCCCAGAAGGATATAATATTACCTGAGTAAACAGGAAATGCAGTGAAGCCACTTCTAAAACTATAGAAATGACAGAGACATCTGGCTGCCTGGACAGTCACCCAAAGTTCCTTTCATTAGGGTATCCATCTTTGGCCTACAGGCCTAGAATGTCTGGCAGACTTTTCTGTGAAGCAGGAATCTTGAAGGACTGTCTGGTCTTGGCAAAGTTCAGCAGTCATTTTCCTTTGTTTCCTGCTGGTCCAGGTCATACAGCATACTGTCAGCAGTCGAGGCAAGGACAGTTTCTTGCCCAAATGGCTAGTTTTGCCACAATGAAAGCAAACTCCATATGGAGGTTCTTTGATGCCCATCATCCTTTTATGAAGTAGATTGGTGCTGCCAGGAGCAGACATGTCTCACTGCTATGAAAAGCCTTAGGTTATTAAGCATCTTAATGCTGTATTCTGTAGGTCTTTGAAGCATTTGAAGATCACCTATCTATATAAAATTTATCTTCTTAACCTTGAAAATGTACCTAATATGACTACAAGTGTGATTATTATAGATGACTAACTACTAACCTGTATTTCTTAATTATACATTACATTTTTAAGTGAGCTACATAAGCACAAAACCCCAAACAAGAGTAGACACATACATACAGTATAACAAAAATAAATTTAAATTTGTATCAATATATCAAAATCCATACCAATGTAAAATATTTGAGGTTAATAGTTGTCTTTTTTCCCTATATTCCTATACCCTCACTAAATGATGACAAACATTCATAACCCACCGAATTATCAAAAAATCACCCATCCAACCTCTTGGGAATGTGGGCATTCTGTTCTCTAGACAGTTTCCTGTTGTCTGTGAGGGTGGGGTGGGGGAGGACAGCATCCCCAAGGGACCCTGAGAAAATTGAGGCAATGGTCAAGTCCTGGGAAAACTAGTTGTAACATTGGCTATCCATTCTCAGAATTGTTCCCATGCAGAGGAATCAGTATATACATTACCGTCTTGTAGTTATTCTGGTTATTTCTTTATGTCTGTAGCCAAGATTTTCAGGAGATCTCCCCTGATCAAACCTGATCTCTATTAACCTTGAAGGAATCCACAATCTTTCATTTCCTGTGGAAACAAAAGCATAACCTCTCCTCCAATGCAATGTATTTTCTGGCTTCCATTTTAAAGTTAAGGCATACCTAAAGTATCTAGGCTGGTTCAATTCAGCAGTCCCTCTTACAATCCAATGTTTCTCAGCAGCTGTTATTTGCTCATTAGCAAGCAAAAAATTCGAAGTCAACACAACACCATACAGGATCCAGACTCCCTGTATATTTCCCATCTTTATGTGGCTTTTCCCCTTTACATTAGTTTATTCTCTCTTTAAAGACTTTATTCTTTTTAAACTACTTTTTCCGATGACTGTCTATACCCATTTTCTCTTCTTTCTTAAGCCTATGCACATTTTTAAACACACTGTAACCTGTTTAGAGGTTTTTGGTCTGAACCTGCTTTACTGTGCATCTGTAGCTTCCTTTGACCTTGTGAGCCAAACCTTAAACTCTCATGGCTTTGCACTTGTGGCTGGCTCCACCCTGCTTGGGTCTGTGAGGGCCAAGCTTTATGCCCTGTGGGCCTGGCAGAGAGTCAAGTTTAACTGAGAGCTGTGTTTAACCAGGAGCTGCAATTAATGGCCCCAGCTTTAGGAAGTTGGTGCCCACACTGTGGCAGGCAATTTTATTTAGCTTGTTGTTTCTACTTAATGTGCTGGTTGCTCAAGTGTTCATTGTATGGCAGAGCCACATCTCTGTATGCTATGAGCATCTGGCTACTAGGAGGCTGTGTCATTTTTTTTCTTTTTCTCCCCCCCCCCAGCTTTCTTAGGCCCTATGTAGAAATGCATGGGTGCCAAATGTAGTAGGCTTTCTTGGACCACCAGCCCCCAAATCACGACAAGGAGACTTTTTATTAATTATGAATTATAAGCTCAGCCTTAGCTTAGGCTTGTTTCTAGCTAGTTCTTTTTTTATTTTAATTTAAACTAACCCATTTCTATTATTCTATGTGCTGCCCCTAGACTTGTTTACCTCATCTACATACTGTCCATCTGGCTTTCCTGCTTCCTCCATGTTTGTCTGGCCCCTGGCTGGCTGGCCCCTGGCTGGCTGGCTCTCCTTTTGTCTTTGTTTGCCAGCCCTGCCTATCCCTAGCTATTGGTTGTTTAGCTTTTTATTAGACCAATCAGGTACCTTAGGCAGGCAAGGTGAAACAGCAACACATCTTTACACAGTTAAACAATTATTCTGTTCCACAAACAAATGCAATATATCTTTATATAGTTAAACAAATATTCTGTTCCACAACACCTGGAGACTAAAGTTCTGAAGCTTATGCTTCTGCAGCTATCCTGAACCTTTGCTTCATAGTGACCACTTCAAAGTGGTCAGTAGGGACAGGGGGATCTCTGTGGTGACCTCACTGTCCTTAGGCAGTTTAGTTATCTTTCTTACTGTTGATGTTTTCACTAACAGAAATTTTTCCTTCAATGTGACGAGTTTGTTGTTTTTTTTAGAAACATCAAAAGTTCTCCACAGAGAGATCTGGGGACATATCAGCCAAGCTACTCCTGGTTAGACAAGTGCAGTAAGGTCTTTCTCCCCTTCCTGACTGGCTGTGATGGTGACTTGGGTTGTGTATGTAGGACTGCTCAGAATGGTGGGCGGGATTCTCATGTCAGAGACTGGGTGGCAAAGGTGCTGTCTTCAGTGGGATTTTAAGAGCATGAGGGGGTCTAGAGCAGTGGTCAGCACAGTAAAAGTGGGCTCAGAGGAAGCAGATAATGCTTGAAAATCCAACCTGTTTTGAGCTCTAGAATGTTCTGATTGTCAACTAAGGTACAGACATAATAATTTCTTTTTAGGAAAAAGGAAATATTTGGTGTAATTTATTAGTAAATCAGTATTCATTGCTGTGATACTGAGTCATTAATTAAGCTGATTAAAGCATTCAGTAAGCTATGCTTAAATTCTTTGAAAATGCTATAAACACCCTTTAAAGGGGTCACATGTTATCTTATTTGCATAATCTGCATATTTTCTATGTCCAACATTTAGAAATAATATTTTATCTGTAATTAGCTCTTTTTCTACTTGGAACCAAAGCTCTTTTGGTCAAATTAGAAAATTCTCAGTTACTTTAAAGCACTTTACTTTTCTGTACAACATAATTTTCATCTTTTGTTTCTGTTCTGTTCTCTCCTCCCTCCTCCTCATCTTCCTCTCCTTCCTGTTCCCTTCTCTTTTCTTCCTCCTCTTCTCCCTTCAGCAGGTCTTACAATGTAGGGCAGTGTAGCAGGGTCCTTGCTGTTGTTCCCTTTGGGGGTGGGGGCCAAGTAGGCGCAGAGTCAAACCACACAGACTCTGGGAGAATGTCGAAACAAGCTCAGTTTACTCAGGAAGAGGCAAGCCTTATATACCCTCCACCCCACCCTTGGGGGAGGTCTGATGAATATGCATCAGCTGGTGTGACATGGCTGCCTCTCATTGGTCCAGGTTATCTCCAGATCATGTTTCAGCTGCAGTTGCTAAGACCATCAGGCAGACCCAGGCTGGCGCTCAGAAAGTACCTTTTTTACTTGTTTGGGCCCTCTGGCCCTCAAGCCCGTTAGGGATGAGTCATCCCACAGGGCAGGCTTGTCTCAAACCTACCATCCTCCTGTCTTAGTTTCTTGAGTGTTGTGTGCACTACCATTAATCAAGTCTTATTTTATGACAATGTAAGTTCCTTGTTTTAGGTCACTAAGAACTCCCGAGAAACAATAATAGTTTCCTAATGGATCTCTTAAAATTCAGTCTCAACCTTCCTCAATATTTATTTGCTCATTCATTTCACCTTGTATAAAATATTTGAGTGACTTTTATAACTGACCCTCTACTGAGTACCATAATAAAGAGCAAAGAAGAGGAGCTCTCTCCTTTCATGTGCTTGGGCAAATGGGCATAGACTATGCTGCCTGGTCTAATGTCAACTTGACACACAAACTAGAGTTAACTGAAAGACGGGAACCTCAATTGAGAATACGTCTCCTGTACGCATTTTTTAAATTAGTGATTGATGGGTGGGGGGTGTCATCCTTGGGTTGGTGGTCAGTCCATTGTGGGTGGTGTCATCCCTGGGTTGATGGTCCTGGGTTCTATAAGAAATCAGGCTGAGCAAGCCATGAGGAGCAAGCCAAGTAAGCAGTACCCCTCCATGGCCTCTGCATCAGCTCCTGACTCTGGGTTCCTACCCTGTTTGAGTTCCTGTCCTCACTGCTTTTGATGATGAACTATAATATGGAACTATGAGTGAAACAACCCTTTTCCTCCTGAAGTTGCTTTTGGTCATGGTGTTTCACCACAGCAATAGTCCTCCTAAGGCAAATTGGTCCCTGTGTAGTGGGGTATTCCTGTGACAGACCTGAGCATGTTTTTGGGAGGATTATGCAAGAGCTTCAGAACTTTGGGCTAGAAAAGCCATTGAATGTTGAGAGTTCAGTGGGCTGTTCTGTAGGCTCTTGGGAGATAAGAATGTTGAGAGCAGTGCACACAGTGCAGGCCTGGCTTGTGAAGTTCCAGAGGGAAGTTTGAGTCACGTAAATGACTCTGTCAGGGTCATTTGGTATTGAGTTGAGAATCTGTGGTTCCAGTTAGCTGGGACTGAAGAATCAGCTGTGATTAACAAGAGACCAGAACCACTGAAGTAAAACCTTTGCTTTACTGGAACAAATTGATGCTGGTCGGCTGGGGCTGAGACATAGCAGTGATTAAGAAGAGACCAGCGTCACTGAGGTGAAATTTTCTGGGAGTGTTTCCTCAGAGTCAGCACAGAGAAGCTGTGTTCCAGACCTCAGGTTGACTGCTGAACTTGATGTGTAAGAGTCACCCAGGTGGTAGTGGTTTTGAAGACATGAAGGGGTCATGGAGAGAAGTTGAGGCCTGGCACCCTGAAGAGAGCCTACCAAGAGATGCTATTGGTGAAAGCAGCCCAGTTGCAGCAGTGGACCTAGCATTTTGGAGATGCCAGGACCATGAGACAACCACCAAAAACATCAGCGTGGTGGAGTCAGCCTGAGCCTAGAAGACAAGCTGTAGTGCTGCATAGGACGGAGCCTGAGAAGTGACTCAAGCCCTTTGGAGGAGCCCAGATATTGGGCATAGTTATTTACATTGTTGGAGTTCAGTTATGCTTTGTTCAGAATCTGAATGTGCCCTTGAAGCACATTTTCTTCCCTCTTGAAGTAAAAAAATATTTAACTTAATTCCAATTTTTACAGGAGCCCACAGCTGAAAGACTTTGAACTTTTAAAAGAGATTTTGGATTTTTAAAGAGACTGCATATTTTGAAGAGATTGAACATTTAATGTGTTTGAATTTGTAAAGACTGAGACTTTAAAGTTATTTATGTTTTATACCGTGATATTAATATTAACATACCATCTTGGGGATAAATGAGAAAGGATTTGAAAATTAAAGTGATATGTTTGTGTGTAAAGCTGACAAGGGTCAGTTGTGCTGGCTACTTTTATGTCAACTTGAGTCATCATATGATCTGGCTGCAGGCAGGCCTGTAGGGTTTTTCTTAATTAGTGATTGGTGGGGGAGGGCCCAGCCCATTGTGGGTTGGGTGGTCCTGGGTTCTTTAAGAAAGCAGTCTGAGTAAGCTATGGTGAGCAAGCCAGCAAGCAGCACCCCTCCATGGCCTCTTCATCAGCTCCTGCCTCCAGGTTCCTGCCCTGAATGAGTTCCTGTCCTGAGTCCTTTGCCAATGAACATTAAAGTGAAATTGTGAGCCAAATAGACCCTTTCCTTCCCATCTTGCTTTGGTCATGGTGTTTCATCATCACGCTAGTGACCCTGACTACGACACAGACCTCTATGTGACTACGAATTGTTCACCACTATAAAGGCAAAACAGAAAAGCAGGAGGGAGAAGTTAACACTGCCAAAGCAAACATCTATTTTTTATTCTGAGAGAAAGTCTCACTACACAGCCCATGCTGGCCTTGAGTTTGCCATTCTCCTGCCTCAGCCTCCTGAGGGATAGGATTACACTACCCCAGCTAAAAATGAGTCTTTATGAGAATGTTTCATTCACCTTCAGCAGCCTGAAGAATTGTGTCTACCTCCTTAAAACAGAAGCTACTTTTGTACCTTAATGTCCCCCACACCATCAAAGTCAGAGATTGATCAACAAGTGTTAGCTGAGTGGAAACTACTTCACTGGGTACAATTTTTAAAAAGTGGTTTAAAGATAGCGCTGAATTTTCTTGCATTAATAAAAATTTTTTAGTTTTGAAGTGGATTTCCAAACATTTTATTGAAAGGAAAAACTGCTTCAATCACTTTTGGAGCCCAGATGGCAGGCATTAGAACTGTATTTTTAATCATTGAGAACACTGCTGGAATTTTGATGGAAATATCAGAAATGTCTTCTTTTTAGAAAAAGAAAATGTTGCCTTTTTGTGTGGTAGAAGTCTGTACTAAGGGTAGGGAAAGCAGATTGACATTTGGTCATTATTTCTTATCAAGGATGTTTCACTTGTAATGCTATTTGACAGCTATATTCTGGGTCTGACAGCATTGAACCGGCTTAATTCCCACTGAACAGCTCTAAATAGGCAGAACTGCAATCAGTTTAACAACCCCTGGAGGCAACGAAATCTCTCCTTTGAAGGAATACTCAAGGGGAAGAAATCTAAGATTTATAAAGGGCAGCAAGCATTCAAGAAAGGGGCAAAGTTTATATGTGAGCCTATAATTGATGTTTCCTTTGTTGGAGAAGAAAGCTTGAGGATGCTTTAAGAATGAATCTTTAACAAGTTCTAATTTGCACTAACAAGTGTGTTCAAGATGTGAAGGAGACCCGTGATTCCGCGGGTTCCATTTCTTCCAGCCAGCTAAGAACATGTGGAGGGGGTCATCAAAGTATGAGAAAGAAACTTAAAATTAAACTGGAAGGCTTTAGCTGGGCCTCTTTGATGTTGATGCCAGAGGGTCACTGTCACTACAGACAGTGTTGATTGGGCTTTATGGTTGTGGTGTGCACTTGCTTAATATGTATGTACTTGCATGAAGAAAAATTCCAGTCCACCGTGGTGTCATCCTCATTCTAAATGAGCTTGGCAGTTCAACTTCAGTTGCCTGTAATTGAGCTAAGCACAGCGTAAGTAGGGTTTATGTGGAGAGAGTCCTAGTTTGAGATCTCTCCTCACTGTTACTAGCTGTTTTTCTTTGCGGGGATATCACAGTGTGGTCCATAGTTTTCTCATTTGTAAAATAGGGATGATAGTTCTTATTGGGGTGGTTTGTTATTGTGAAGTTAAAGAAGAGTGCTTAATTAAGTGTGGGTCAAGGAGAGGCTGGACCCGAGGTCTTACTGTGTGCTGAACAACAGATTCACTCTGCTTGATGCCCACAGTTATCATAGGATGGACACTCAATAATGAGGTAGAGAGAGTGCTGGGGGGACTAGGAGAAATGGGGTGGGATGCAGAATCAACTTGTTGCTTCTCTGTCTTAGACTCAGTTCCTAGGGAGGTACCTCTGTCCTTGTAGATGGACTCTAGGAGTTTGATCCTGAGACTTCATAATTCCCAAGCATATTATGGTGTTCTTGTTCCTTAAGTAGTGAGGGGTCAGGTGCTCCAGTGATACCTATCTCCATCTTTCCATTCTTCTATCTGTCTATCTATGTATCTATGTATCTGTCTATCTATCTATCTATCTGTCTGTCTGTCTGTCTATCTATCTATCTATCTATCTATCTATCTATCATCTATCTATCTATCTATCTATCTATCTATCTATCTATCATCTATCTATCCATCCATCTATCATCATCTATCATTATTTATCATTATCTATGTATCTATCAATATCTATGTATCTATCATTAATCTGTCTATCTTTCTATGCATCTATGCATTTATCATTAATCTATGTGTTTATCATCTATCTATGTATCTATGTATCTATGTATCTATGTATCTATCTATCTATGTATCTATCTATCTATGTATCTATCTATCTATCTATCTATGCTGTGGAATAATCCTCTTGAATGCTGTAAAGATTTGCTACTTGAATTGTTTAATAAAATGCTGATTGGCCAGTAGCTAGGCAGGAAGTATAAGTGGGAAGACCAAAGTAAGGATGATGGGAAGAAGAAGGGTGGAGTCAGGAGTTGCCAGCTGGATGTTGAGGAAGCAAGATGAGAATGTCATATTGAGGAAAGCTATCAAGTCATGTGGCTAAGCATAGATAAGAATTATGGGTTAATTTAAATGTAATAGCTAATTAGAAATAAGCCTGAGCTACTGGCTGAGCATTTATAATTAATATAAACCTCTGTGTAGTAATTTAGGAAGTGACTGCCAGGTATTTGGGAGTTGCTGGTGAGACAGAAACTTCTGCCTACAATCTCTCTCTCTCTCTCTCTCTCTCTCTCTCTCTCTCTCATCTATCTAAATCTATCTATCTATCATCTATCTATATATTTATTATCTATCATTATTTAATCTATCATTTATATATCTTACTATTTATATCTTTCTATTTATCTACCTGCTCATCATCTTTGTGTCTGTCATCTATCTGTCACCTATTTATTTTGCCTTGCTGGAGATTGAACCAAAGACCCTGGGCTCTCTGGCCAGCTAATTCTGTGTATGTATATGTACACCTTCACATTTATATGTGTAGGTGTGCATAGCTGATCACTGATCCTTACAGTTTTGATTCTTTATTTGCTGTTATTTTCTTTAGTTTTGTTTCTTTTTTGTTCATTTCCTAATGGTTGTACATGCTTTGGGTGTGTTCTACAGTCTCTGGAGCAGGAGTGAGTCGGCAGGAGGGAAAGCTCCCTGCTTTCTTTAGATAAGCTGTTCCTTCCCATGTGGACTTCCTTGAAGCATCTCATTAATTTACCAAATTCTCTTCATGTTTTGAGTCCCAGATATAATATCATTTCTTTCAACAAGCTTTCCTTGACTACGCTCGACCTTAGGAGTTCCTGCGGTGGTCCTCAGGGGGGGTTCTGAGCCACCACTGTCGCCATGCGGACATTGCCACTGCTCTTGTCCCTGGTCTCTCACTTTGAGTCTCTGGTAGGACTGTAGCTCAGTCCCTGCTGAGTGTGGGTGGGTGTGTCATATGGTGTGCTGTGCCTGGTGATTTGTGAGCAGGGTTGGAGGCTCTGCACTCAGCCCCCAGGCTGTTCCCAGGCCTGGCAATGGCGGAGGGCTGCGTCAATGCGGAGTTGTGCAAGGGTGATGTGGAGGGCAACTGCCGTGAGTATTAGGAAGGCTGGCCACACAGGGCCCCAGTGAGAAACAGGCCTCTGCCTTGGAGCCCCTGGGAGCTGGAGCTGGTTCAGCACTACAGTGTGTCCATTTGCATTTTGTTTGTTTGCTTTTATTTGAGGCATGGTCTTACTTTGTGGCTCTGACTGGCCTGGAATTCACCAGGTAGCCCAGGCGGACTCGAACCCATGGCGGTCCTGAGTCTGCCTTCAGTACCTGGTGCTGCGTGTATCCCAACTGACCCAGTGCTTGCCGAGCCCCTGTCTTGTTTGTCCTTTTGTCCCCAGAGCCTTGTTACAGGACTGCCTGACATGGGGACTACAGCTAATGAATCATTCATGGAACGAAGTGATTATCAGGGAAGGATCTATCTCAAGATTTAGCTTCTATAGTAGTCGGGCCCGTGGCGTGGTACCAGTGTGGGGGAAAAGCAAAAGGAATATTATCTGCCAGGAGAGGCAATGACTGTGTTCCGATACCTAAACTTCAGAAAATATTTTCTTTAGAAAAAAAAAAGGCAGTGAAAAACTTGGAAAGAAAAAAAACCTTTTCCCATTGGAAGAGAATTATGCATAGATACAGGGTAAAATACACACTACTCTTTATGGACAGGTAACAATGGTGACATCCAGGAGACCACGGAAGAGCTTATGAGTCACAAGGAAAAAAGGCTCTGGGGCCCTCATTCACTTACTGTTGTGTGCGCAGTGTCCATGTGGGCTTCAGTGTAGAGAATGGGATATGACACCCCTCCCCGACTGCTCACGTTTGAGTGAGATAACAGAGACCAGGCTAATTGGAACACAGGAGAACAGGGTAATGATGGAAGTGCTCTTGGGGAAAGCCTGGGAGGCGGGGCTGTGTTACTTCTCCTGGGGACGAAAAATTTGCAGAAGTGACATTTTAATTGGGTTCTACCCATTATAAAACTCACTTTCATTTCCCTGGACTGTGCCTGGGTTCAGTTTCCTACCAGGACTCCTGGTGGCCTTTGTCATACCTGCACTGCAGCACATGACTGAACCACCCTGAGCCCCTCCGTTCCTGATGACCCCCGGTTCCCCCAGTGTGCTGAGTTACAGCGGATACTGTGGTTCCTTGAGCTTCCCTTTCCTTTCCCTCCTAGACCCCTCACACAGGGTTCTGTGGACCGCATTCTGGGCACGTTTTGCAGCTATTCTCCATTTTTCTATCAGTTTATCGTCTTTTTTCAGGTTTATTTGAAAAACCCCTCTTTGGACCAAAGCCATTTGTGCCTTTTCTACGTTTATATTTGGACTGCCAGAAAAACAAAACAAAACAAAATGAAAAACCAAAAAACAGGAAAACTGGCAACAATTCAAAGTCACCATTCCGAAGTGGTACTGACATTTCTTAGTAATATTTTTATATTTCTGCACTTAATGTTCCTTCCAGTCTTTTTTAGGGACTGTTTTAGAATTCCTTCCTAATAATACATTGAGCTCTGTACCTTCTACCACAAGCTCAGCAGATGGCCATGCCCATGACCTTGTAGAACAGTGGTTCTCAACCTGTGGGTCGAGATCCCTTTGGGAGTCCAATGACACTTTCACAGAGGTCACCTAAGACCATCGAAAACCACAGATATTTACACTGTGATTCATAATAGTAGCAAAATTACAGTTACAAAGTAGCAACGGCAAGCATCTCATGGTTGGGAGTCACCACAACACAAGGAACTATATTAAAGGGTCACTACTGTAGAGGAAATCTAAACCATCAGACTGGTACTTCATTAACTTCCTGCAATCAGTGTGAAGGACACTGAGAGATACTGTCACACATTTCTTTATCTATCCAATTGAATGAAGCATTGGGTTTCTGTCTGTCCTAAGTTAATAGCTTGAGTAGGTTTGGAAGATGGAGAAATAACAGATTTGGGTAATAAAACAACCTAAGAAAGGATATTTAAAACGTCTTGTTTGAAAGACGATATCACGCAGCCTCTGATGGCTTTAAGCTCTTCAACTCCACGGGTACTGAGGCTGACCTTAAACGTCTCATCTTGCCCCACTTCCAAGTGCTGGGTTATAGGCAGGCATGAGCCATCACACTGGGCTTCCTAACAGTCTTGAGGCATGGAAATATTAGAAATACTGGCCAAGAAGATGACTCCATGGGCAAAGGCTCTTACTGTGCAATGCCTGGAACCCACACAGTGGATGGCGAGAACTGGCTCGTGCGTGCTGTCCTCTGACCTCCACACGCTCGCCATGTGCTCCCAACTCGCACACGTCCAACCACCAATAATAAAGTTCTAAAAAGTTAAAGAATGACTATTTTAGCCCAAATAGACGAAGAAGAGACTGCTAAGGGGGCTGAGAGGAGCAGTCAGAGTGGGGTACCGGAGAAAAAGGCGAAGTCGAGGAAGGCAAGGGGAGAGCGCACTTCAGACGAGACGGACAGCTGCCCATTCCAGTCTCTCAAACCCCGGGTCACCTTGATGAGAGCGCTGCCGTGGAGACCGGGAGCCGGCTGAGGAGCGGCCAAGGAAGGAAGCCAGGGTCCGACTCGACATTTCCATTTTACAAGGCTCAGCTGTGCAGAGCGGGAGGGACAGAGGGACAGGCCTGCGGGAGAGTTGTGGGGCTGCCAAAAGACATGATTATGTTTTTATGATGGATACACACACACTTTAATGCCTACGGGGAAGAATAAGTAGGATTGAAGAAGCAAGGCCGCGAGGGCTGGGTATTTGAGAGATTAAGGTCTAGGTGAAAGCAGGAAGGGATCAAATCCGGAGGCTTTGGTCGCCCCCTCTTTCCACCTGCAGCAGACTTCTTTTTACTCGATATAATGTTTTCAAGTATTATCTACATGATAATGACTTCTAAACCTATGGCGGCATGCAAAATCAATCTCCTGAGCTCCAGGAGCCTCTCTATCCACCCGGAAACTTAGCCTTGCAGCATTAAAAGTGGAGTTTGTTATTATTTAGTCATGCATTATTTCCAAGTTTCTTTTTTTTTTTTTTTTTGGTTTTTCGAGACAGGGTTTCTCTGTGTAGCTTTGCGCCTTTCCTGGAACTCACTTTGGAGTTTGTTTTTTTTTTTTTTTGGTCCAAGTTTCTTTTATCGGGAAAAGGAAGGAAGTGCTGTTCAACCCAAGCTTAACAGACATCTTCGGCTCGCCTTCACCGTCTCGTCGGCTGCCTTTACTGCTGACTAATTCCAGGGATTGGCTTATGCTTTCTCTTCTCTAGGAAGCCCTCTGTGGTCTCCACAAGCAGCCCTAGGGGTTTTCCTCGGCACATTACGAAAGTCCTGTTTGTTTGCTTTGTCGGCTCCCATTCCAGTCATCCCCTAAAATCCCAACACATCAAGCTGCACATTGTATCCCACTCAGAGCTTTTAAATAATACAGAGTCCTGGTCCACCCTCCCTAGGTGCTCAGTCAGTGGGGATGGTCCAGGGAGTGAAAATTCTGGAAGACCACATGCCACCCTAACACCCCCTCCTCCGCAGCTGGGGCAGCATCCAGGCCTTAGGCAGCCATGTGTTATGTAAGAGGTTCATGATGTCTCCAGGTAGCATCTGCACTGGCTGCTCAGTCCTGGCTGAGGAAGCACAGGATGTATGCCAAGTGTTCCCCTGGCTTCTCAAATTCCACGCATCACAACATGGATTCATAGACCTCATGCCTGGAGTGCAGTGTGGTAGGAAGTGGCTCTGAGAATGCATTTGTGTTGAACCCTGTCCTCCACAGAAAGCTGCTGGTCTGTTAGGTTAGCTTAGAAGCCCGAGTATTAGGCTTGCATTTGTGTTCTACATGAGTAAAGAAGCAGTAAGCATTTTGTCTGCGGCAGGCTAAATCATCCTGAGGGAGCAGCCTACATCACTGGGATGTAACGAAGTAAGCTGTCACCAGCAGCTGCCAACCCCCGTTTCTGGTGACTTAGAAGAAGGCTCTCCTGAGCAGGCACCTTCCCAGTCGGGTTTACTTTTGTGCAGGGATGGAGGCTGATTACGCAGTGGGGGTGATTTTCTTTGTGATTTCCTGTACTTTCTTCCCTGCTGGTATTTTTAAACATTTTATTTTTGAGATTATATTTAATTAGAACATTTCTATCTTCTCTCTCCTCCCTCCTTATCCTCCCATAGATCTCTTGCCTCTCGCCTTCAAATTCATGACCTCTTTTTTTTTATCCTTATGCTTGCATACATGGATGTACGTATATATCCCTAAGTATAACCTGCTTAGTCTGTATAATGCTACCCATATGTATGTTTTCAGGGCTGAATGTTTGGCACAAGACAACCAGTTGGTGTGCTCTAACCTGGGGAGACCACCTCTCCTGCCCTCAGCTTTCCTCGGTTGTCTGTAGTTCCTTGTGCAGGGTTGAGCCCTCCTGGGCTCTCCCCTCATCCACATGTCATGCCTATCCTTGTTCAACTCACATTTGGGATTCCTGTACCTTTTGTTGTTGTGTTTTGTTTGAATTTAAGTCGCATCTTTTAAATGGTAGATTTACTGAGATTCCTGTACTTAATAGTGGTTTGTGCAGGAGAATACGGGCAAGCCTGCCACAGGACTAGATGAGTTGCTCCATGTCTGAGCAGCCATCTGAAGTGTCCCCAGATGCTTTCCAGAGCCTGTGCTCACCCGTGCTCCCCAAAGGTGAAGCATGAATCGTGCTAAATGTTTGTACCACCCAGTCCCCTGCACCCCGACCCTCTTATATACACCAGGTCTGTCCGGTTTCTCCATCTCCAAGGCCACCACCCTGGCCCACACTACTGTTGGTCCTTGCCAGGATTTCAGCACTGCCCACCTAACAGTTTCCTTGCTCACTCTCATCTCTCTGTACCGTTTTCATTTGATTCCCATACGCAATGATACTAAGAAATACACAGGATCATTCTGGCTGCCATTTTTCCAGCATTTAGAATGGTCTTTGGCTCATGGTCAGGGATGCTCAGTCACGATTTGTTTAAATACGTGAGTAGCTGTATATGAGCAACTATAGTACTCTCCTGCCAAAACTGTTCACACCCTCCCTATTGCCTTCAGGATACATGCAAGATTTCTAAAGAGAGATTCAAAGGGCTCTTCCATATGCCATTGATCTTATCTATGAGGTCTCTTACCTACTAACCTCTCCGCCAAGAAATCATCTCTTCTCACATCCTGCCTATTCTATCCTCTCAGTGCCCCACTGTGTGTGTGTGTGTGTGTGTGTGTGTGTGTGTGTGTGTGTGTGTGTGTGTGCATTTGTGTATATGTGTGTGTGCAAGTTGGAACTTGGCCAAGTAAGTGAGGCTGATTAGCCAGTGAGCCTCAGAAGCTGCCTGTTTTTGCCCCAGCACTGGAATTATGAGAACACACCACCATGCTTGACCTTTTGCATGAGTTCTGGGGATGAAACTCAGACCCTCATGTTTCCAAAGAAAGAATAATTGACTTTAGTGCTCAGGTCGCTGAGACTATCTTTGAGTGAGTTGAAGGTGACAGGTCCCTGGGAATCTGACTGTGAAGTCCTGTGGAAAACTAGCTAAGTACACCCATCTCCGGGCTTCTTCCCAGGAATTTCCTTTTATTTTATTTTAAAATTTGAAGTAATTTCAGAGATCAAAAAGAATTTCCCCTTATTTTATTCTAAATTTTGAAATAATTTCAGAGATTAAAAAATTGAAAATTATACATTTTTTACAGATTTTTTATCTAGATTATCCTAATGTGTTATATCACACACACACACACACACACACACACACACACACACACATATATATATATATATACACATATTACCATATATGGGTTATTATCTCCCTCTAAATGTATGCATACAAACATGCACATATAAAATATAAAAATGCCTTTTCTGAGTCCTTAAGAATAGTCATAGGTATGTAACTTTATTCCTCAATGTAGGTATGTGTGTATATATTTGATTTATTTTATTTTTGTGCTACATGTATGTGTGTGTGTGTGTGTGTGTGTGTGTGTGTGTGTGTGTGTGTGTGTGTGTGTATACATGCATGCAGTTCCCTTGGCAGCCAGAAGAGGGTGGCAGAGCCCTCCTGTGAGCCACTGAACCCAGCTCAGGTTCTTTGCAAAATCATCAAGCCCTCTTAGCTACTGAGCCGTCTCTCCAGTCCCAGGTATATATTTCGTCAACAGTGACACTTCTTTCTTACATAATTACAGTATAATTATCTAAATCAAGAAGCTAGCTGTAGATACAGAGTTGTTATCTAATCTGTTTTGCCAGTTTACCTTAATGTTCTTCAGGGCAAAGGAAGAAAAAAATTCTTTTTTGAGTTGATGTCTTCTAGGGGAGAGAGAATCAGTTTTGTTTAGGGGTTCAGTCCCTGGTAGGGTGACCATGATCCAGTGAATAACACTGTGCCCCGAGTGTATAGACAGCATTAACTGGACTCAGTGGTTATAGTTAAGAAGAAAAGAGGGCATGAAGTTGGGAGGGAGACATGAGGAGTGAGGCTGGGAGAAGCAGGGGGCAGACATGGGGGTGAATAGAATTGAAAGACATTGTATGCATGTATGAGATTTTCCAAGAATAAATAAAAATTATATTAAAATCCAGTATAGGATTTCTTTGGGTTAGTCTGACATTTACCTGTCCTGTCTTCTCAGCCTTCTTTGATCTTGGATGGTCTCTCAGTTTTCTCTCTTTCTTTTTGGTTTCTCTGTGTAGCCCTGGCTATCCTGGAACTCACTCTGTAGACCAGGCTTGCTTCAATCTCACAGAGATCCGCCTGCCTCTGTCTCCGAGTGCTGGGATTAAAGGCGTGTGCCACCACTGCCCAGCTGGTCCCTTGGTTTTCTTTGTGATGATCTCCACATCTTTGAGAACTTCTGGCCAGTCACTTTTGCAATGTCCCTCAGTTTACATTTCTTATTTCCTCATGATGACATTCAGACTATGGAGGTGATGCCAAGGACTCACATCAGGAGGTGGCTGCTGTAAAAATGCCTCATCAGTAGTCGTTGATCCCTGGCCACTGTGGTCTGTGCAAATTTCTGAACTGGAAGTTTACCTTTGGTGATGAATACTTATTTTATAGAGAGATACTCTGAGACCGTACAGATGCCTTATTTATCAGGGCACACCTTCTAATTTCTGTATTGTGTAATGACTTCGTCTGAAGCGGTTATTACTATGGTGAATGTCAAGTGACCATTCTGAGTGGCATCCTCCCTTCTGTTCTTACCAGTGGGCATTCCACTACAGGGAAAGCTAGCTTCCCTCCCTTGCCCTCCCTCCACCCTTCTTTCCTTCCTTCCATTTATCCTTCCTTCCTACCTTTCTTTCCTATCTGCATGGGCTCACAAAGTCTTACTCATATACCTTATAATTTGTTATTAAGCTACAATGACTTGTTCCAGACTCAACTAGCATTTATATAGTGGAGGGTCTTTTGAAGTTGGCTTTTATTCCCATCCATCCTTGAATACTTCCTTACTTTGTGGTAGAGCAAGAAGTTCTAGGCTTTAGGTTTATCTGGTGCATATCCTACCCCAGCTCTGAGACCAGTCCTTTTATCTTGCATCCCTAATTTCCTTTGGTGAGCATGTTGGCTAATTTTATGTCAACTTGACACAAGCTAGGTTCATTTGGGAAGAGGGAAGCTCAGCTGAAAAAATGCCCTCACCAGATTGGCTTGCGGGCAGGCCTATGGGACATTTTCTTGATTAATGAGTGACATGGAAGAGTCCAGCCTACTGTGGGCTATGATACCCTTAGGAAGGTGGTTCTGGATCCTATGAGTAAGCCATGTGGAGCAAACCAGTAAGCAGCACTCCTCCATGGCCCCTGCTTCAGCTCCTGCCTCTAGATTCCTGCTTTGAGTTCCTGCCAAGACTTCTCCCAGTGATGGACTGTTACCTGGAAGTGTAAAGTGAAATAAACCCTTTCTTTCCCAAGTTGCTTTTGCTCATGGTGTTTATCACAGCAATAGAAACCCTAATTAAAACAGAGAGCACTTTTTATTTTTGACACAGGGACTCACTATGTGGCCCAGGGTGACTTCAAAATCACAGAGATCCAATTGACTCTGCCTCCTGACATCTGGGATTAAAGGTGTGCTCTACCACACTTGTCTAGGAATGGTATTTAGGAACCAAGATATGGGTGGTAGCTGTGCTAATCAATACTGAGGTGTCCATATTTCTAGGCCTTTTCAGTGGATGCAGTTAGAGCTCATGTCACACACACACATATCTATGTAATTTCCCTATCTATTCATGGGAACCCAACTTTCCTTGTTTATCCCACAGGGCAATGGGAGGATAATTTTTCCTCTGTGTTTGGTTGGTATCTTAAAACAACACCTAGGATTCATACTTTGAGGTTTAAGATGGCTGATTTCCCCTTTGGTTCTGGAATGCATTTCTTCCATCTCTTTTAAAGATGATTTATGTATGTATGTATGTATGTATGTATGTATGTATATATGTATGTATGTGTGTGTATGTATTTGTGTGTGTGTGTGTGTGTGTGTGTGTGTGTGTGTGTGTGTGTGTGTGTGTGTATAGGTCAGAGGACAACTTTCAGAAGTCTGTGTTCTTCCACTGTGTGGGTCCCTGGGCATACACCCAGGTTGAAGGCTTGTGGCAGGTGTCTTCATGTGCTGAGCCATCTCACGGCCCCTCTCCCACCTCTTTTAAAGTAGAAGGTTCTAGTGCACGTGCTACATAGAGAACCAAGCATGCGGCAATGCAAGTGGGCCAGAAACAATAGTAGAACCATTGTCATCTTGCTCCTACACGCCCTTTAAAGAGGAATCTGGCAGTAAGGTCATGCCAATGCCGGGCATGTGGACTTGTTCCTCTCCGTTGGTGAGGTGAGAAGGGAAAAGTTCATGTGGACAGATGTAATCAACACAGCTCTGGGGGTAATAAGTGCAGATGTCTCATTTCAACTCACATTATTCCACTACTGCAGCCTAAAGCTATTGTACAATATTAGTTGGTATTTGACAAAAAAAAAAGATTCTTTAATAAAATTCGTGGAATGTTTAATATTTGAATGGCTATAATGATTCTTCGAAAAGAAAACAGTGAGGTTTCCTTAAGTTGTCTGTCTGTGGAACTCCCTTTCTAGGGAGCCTTTAGATCAAGTTCCTGTGTGAAAGCAATTCTGAGGGAAGGCACTCGACCACTTCCTGGGGTGGACGTTAACACCGTCACGTGGCTGTGCAGGTGGCAGAACCGAGATTTGAACCAAGCCTGTGGATGCTTCAGGATAGAAACCCGGTGAATTTTCTCCACCCCCTTTCACCTGGTTCTAAGCTTCCTATTGTTTCTCATCAAATACACGGCTTTATATTTCTGCATCATCGAAATCTTGGAAACGCTTAAAATTTAGCAAGTAGAGGCTGGGAAGATGGCTGGGTGGATAAGAGTGCACACTGCTCATGCAGAGGACCTGAATTTGGGTCCCAACACCCACATTAGGTGGCTCACAACTACCTGTATAACTCCACCTCTGGGAGGGTCCGATGCCTCTGGCCTCTGTGGGCACTCGAAGTAATGTACGCACACCCATCCACCCAGCCACCCCCATACAAGTAAAAATAAGTTCTCTAAAGTTAAGCAAATGTATAATCATTCTGAATACTGAGTTATTTTTTATGTGTGTGTATGCACACATGTGTGTGAACATGGAAGCCAGAGAACAACAATGGGTACCATTCTCCAGGCGTTGTCCGCCTTGTGTTTTGAGACAGGCTCTCTTACAGACCTGAAATTCTTCAAGTAGGCTAGGCTTGTCAGTGTGCCCCAGTTCTACCTGTCTCTTCCTCCTCAGCACTGGGACTGTGTGTGTGCACACGCTGGGCTTGTGGTAGTGTGTGTGTGTGTGTGTGTGTGTGTGTGTGTGTGTGTGTGTGTGTGTGTTCTAGAGCTTGAGTCCAGGTCTTCATGCTTACAAGGCAAGCATTGCGCTGCCTGAGCCCTCTTCTCAGTCCCGAATCCTTACTATTGGCAGATATATCTTGAGTATCTTCTGACTCCCTCTGATCCTGCTCTCTGAAGTGAACTGGAAAACATGAGTTTGTGAGGGATGACTCCCCTGTTGGGGTTGTACACAGTGAAATTCCCCTCTGTCTTACAGTTTTCACCTGGAATTACTTTTTAATTTTCTAGAGAGCCACAGGAAATGCGAATGAGACGTTTTGCAGCTGGGTTACATGTAAACATTTTCATATTTATGCATCTGAAGTCATGCAATTCACAAAGAAGTCTTCTCTGTACTCGTGTCTTGGTATTTACTAATACCATTAACTGCATTTCTCCAGAGCTGTGAGAATCATGGACAAAACATTTTGGGTCCCAGAATGGGCTTTGGATGTGTAAATCAATCCCATGGATCATTTTAAATTACTAATCATAAGCAAACAGATAAGCAAAAATGACTATAAATTGGGTTAATTACTGTAGCTCAAGTTTTAGCTCATAATTTTGACTTTCAAAGGCTACACAAACCAATTTTGTACTCTTAGATTATAATGAGCAATCTTTATTCTTTAATCAGTTCGCCCTGTATCTGGCTGTCTAATGTAACATTCCTTTGAAGTCTAGAAAGATCTAACATAATTGAAGAAATGTCGAACTACTTGACTCTTTTTTTTAATATAAAGGAATTAAACATTAATCAGGTTTGTGCATCTCAATTAAGCCAATTAAAATTATCACAGAACCAAGTGCATACCGAGAGAGGTAGCTTTAATGCTTGAATACATTACCAACTTTTACATAGAATTCCCATATCCATTATGCTTGTTACTCAAAAAGTAAATACAGACCCAGAGTCCACATTAGACTGCCTGCCAGTCAACACCAAGTACTGCAAAAGAAGAAGTGCTCATCGCTCCTGGTGCTTGCTTGGTGGCTGTCCCTAGCGCTGGAGCACACCTCGGGTCTTCTGGCCAATGGAAGGATTTTGTAATTACTGTCCAGGCTGGTACCTTTATCCAAATAGCCCATTAACTATTCAGTTTGCTTTCCTAACAACTGGGGAAGGCAGTTTTGGTCTTGCAGGCTGTAGTATACATACAAAGTCCATATAATTACTAATAATTTGTAACAAGTGTTAATTGATAAACAGCTCCCTCTGGTAGCTTAATTAAAGCTGTAGGATAGCTAGGCGATTTACAACTGGGATTGATCCCAATTAGTCAACAAAATCCGTGAAGTCTGTTCAAAGGAGAGGAAGGAAATTTAGCCTAGTGAGGCTTTGGGGATTTTGTCTTGTCTTCTGTTTCTTTTTCCTTCTGGAAGAGAAACAGTCAGAAGAGCTGCAGTTGCGTGGTCTGGAGCCATCCGCCACCTTATGCGGTTAGTCAGCCATTTGTTCCGTCAGGTTACTGAAAAATATTCAAGTGTTTTCTTTTATTACACCCAGTGGTTCGCGCTGCTGAGCACCAATCCAGAGGGACCTGAAAGCACAAGAAAATAACCGTTTTGTTTTAAATAATAATAATAGTAATAATAAAAACAAAACAAAACAATGCCTGGTTTTCTTTTCACAATCTGTTTTGCAAACTGGCATTTTGGGGCCATAATTTGAAGGAAGCTCAGAAAGTGGGGCAAGGGGGAAATCATTAGAGACCTGGTGGCCTGGGGATCCTGGGAAGCCAGCCTGGCGGCTTCAGGACTCAACTTATATTATTGTGCGGGCCGCGGCAGCACAGACCTAATCTGAGCATTGCTGGAATTGCCCCTATGGAATAGAAGACGGGGAAGTGTCATCTGTACTCCGTGAGATCACAGACTGGCTGCAAACAGCTGCTGTAACATTAATTAATCTGTTTGCAAATAAATTGTGGATCTGTGCGAGCTGAAATTGCTGTTATAAACAAGCCAGGATGCTGCGCTTGCCAGGTTGCCCTGTCTTTTGAGTCTTTCCCCATGTTTTAAATTCACTGGGGCCCAGGTGCAGGGACTTGGGGATGTTCTGAGTGAGAGAACTGAAGGCACTTTCCAGACACCCAGCGTGCAGGCAGTCCACACTGGTTTAGGAACTTGTGAAGGCTGTACAATACCGTGTGAACACATCCATGCCTCATTTCAGTCAGATTTATTGATCAAAGAGAATGATACATTCTTCAGAGCAAATTGATGTGGATTTAGTAATTTTGTAATTTTTAAACATTTCGTAAGTGTCACAGTCGCTTAATTCCTTCTAACTAGGTGTGGAAATTCTAGTTGCCTGGACACTTAGAGAATCAATGTTTATTTCTAGTGTTTACTCAGAGAAAGGGGAGGAGGAGGAGGAAGAGGAAATCCTTGGAGCAGAGAGAGCACCTGAAGGAGTTTGTCTTGGTGACATTTGGCATTCCGAGCCTGCCTGCGCCCTGATTCTCTGTCCGTTTTTCTTGGCCATTCGGATAGGATGAAGACTCTCGTGCTTTCTCTCCAGTTTCTCAGTGTGTGTTTGCTGATTATCTCACTGTGTTGGTTAGGTTCTCGTCAAGTTGACTCGAGCTAGTCATCTGGAAAAAGGAAACTTCAGCTGAGAGAACACCTCCATCCTGTTGGCTTGTAGGCGAGTCTGTGGGCTATTTTTTTGATTGATGACTGATGAGGGAAGGGGCCAGCCTGCTGTGGGTGGTGCTGCCCCTGGGAAGGTGGTTCTGGGAGGTATAAGAAAGGTAGATGAGAAAACAAAAAACAAAAAACAAAAAACAAAACAACAACAAAAAAAAGAAAGGTAGATGAATGAGACCTTGGAGTGCAAGGCAGTAAGCAGTGCTCCCTCATGGTCTCCGCTTCAGTTCCTGCCCCGGCTGCCTCAGTGACGACTGACCAGGATACACAAGCCAAACAAACCCTTTCCTCCACACATCGCTCTTGTCAGAATTTTATAACAGTGGTGGAAAGCAGGCTAGGGCAGGCACATGAGCTCTGTGAGGTGCTGGGACACACAGCACATTAGGAACAAAACTCTTGCTCTCAGAAGTTTGTGGTGTGTCTCAGGCACAGCAACCCTTGCAGTTTGCGTTTGTGTGAGAACGTGAATGTTCATGTTTGTGCATGTATGTGTGTATGTATATGGAGGCTAGAGGTTAACCTTGGTTTTCTTAGGCACCACTGTCCACTTTTTTTTTTCTTTTTAAAGACTTGTCTCTTAGTGGCTATAGCTCATCAAATAGACTAGTCTGACTGGCCAGCAAGCCCCAAGGGTGTTTCTATCCCTGCTTCCCGGGCACTGGGATTACAGCCGTGCACCACCACGCCTGGCTTTTTTTTTTTTAAATGTTAATTCTAAGGATCAAATTCAGGCCCTCATGCTTGTGTGGCAAGTACGTTTTAGGTGGAGCCATCTCAGCCCAAATAAATGGTGTCTTAAAGGATCACCCTCTGGAGTCCAGATAGGCTCTGTGACAATTACTCTGCTGTAGCACAAAAGGTGTCACAGACTATGGAAATAAGTGGACACTCTGATAAAACCTTATTACAAAAAATGAGAGTCGGGCTGAACTTTGCAAATGGGTTGCCATTGGCTAGGAAAGAGTCAGATCAAAAACCAAACTGCAAACCTAATGTGACTAAGTCATCAGTTAGCAAGATTAACAGGGCACATGGGAGGGACATTTTATCCAGATGTGATGTCTAGGGATTCTTTAGAGAAATGCCAGGGGAAACATCTGGATGGGAGGAAGCCATTTCAATAAGGTTGTCAGAATATCATGGGCAGAGGTAATAACGGATCAAAGCCCAGGTTAGGGTGAGGCAGAGTGTCTGTGGTGATGTCATCAGTATTCAGGGCTTCCTTCTCCTCCTACTACACTGCATGGTTACATTCCTCTATCTCACCTGAGCTGGGCCTGCTGTGACTGGGGAAATGTGAGAAGAAATGACATAGTTTTCTCTAGGTAGAGGATTTTTAAAATTCCTTTTTATTTGCATGTGATATGTGCATATGTGTATGCATACTTCTATGCATGAGTGCAGGCTTATACAAATCACAGTATGTGTGGAGGACAACCTTGGGTGCTGGTCCTCATTTTCTGCCCAGCCAGCTCAGTTGGTAGAGCATGAGACTCTTAATCTCAGGGGTGTGGGTTCATGCCCCATGTTGGGTGCCACTTGTTATGTGAACACCCAAGAGTCTGTTAAAGGATATCAATAATTTATTAAGATATAAAATGGGCTGGGCAGTGGTGGCGCATGCCTTTAATCCCAGCACTCAGGAGGCAGAGGCAAGCGAATCTCTGTGAGTTCGAGGCCAGCCTGGTCTACAAAGCGAGTTCCAGGAAAGGTGCAAAGCTACACAGAGAAACCCTGTCTCGAAAAAAAAAAAAGATATAAAATGGGGGATAATACACTCACAGATACAGAACAAAGTGAACAGCCATCGTTGCCCTCTGTTCTGCCCATGGGTGAAGGGAACCAACCATCTGGTCTTTGACTACCCAAGGGAGAGTACACGACTCTTCCCCCTCCACTCTTAAGGGGTCACATATGCAGACAAAAGGCCATGCACTAGGGCTTGTACCCCAAAGTCATTGGCAGAATGAATTCCCACAACATTCTTGTTTAAGTCACAGTCTCTCATGGCTAGATATGCCCAGGTTAGTTGGCCTACAGCCTTCTTGAGATTCTCCTGACTACTCTTTCTCCTCTTACCTCCTCTTCTTTTAAAAAATAGTTTATCCATCCACTTTGTGTTTCCCAGTCATGGGACCATCCACTGGAGTGTAGTTGGCTTACCAGGGAAAGATCTCCCCTCTCCCCAGTGGCCATCAGATGTCCACAGCTCTTCAGTTAGGGGTGGAGCTTGGGAGCCCCTTCCTACTCTGTGCTGGAGTGTTGACTGCTTTGATCTTGTATAGGAACCGCAGCTGCAGTGAATTCATGAATGCAATAGTCCATTCATGCCCAGAAGACATTGCTTTGCTCAGTGCTCTCTGATCCCTGTCTCTTGCAATCTTTCTGCTCCCTCTTCCACAATGGTCCCTGAACCTTGTAGGTGGGGGTGAGATGGATGTTCCGTTTGTGTCTTAGCACTCCACTAATACTTCCTTTCACTTTGATGGGTTATGAGTTTCTGTAATAACCCTTGTCCACTGCACAAAGAAACTTCTTTAGGCACTGGACTAGCTCTTGGCAAGTCTGTGGGAGCATTTTCTTAATTGCTTAATTCTATTAATTGCTAATGATGTAGCAGCCCAGGCCACTGTGACTGATGTCCATAAGCAGGTGGCTCTTAGCTGTATAACTAAGGTGACTGGACAAGCCAGGGGGAGGCAAGCCCGTAAGCAGCATTCCTCTGTGGTCTCTGCTTCATTTAGGGGTGGCTCTTCCCTCAGTGGTGGTCTGTGACATGGAAGTGTAAGCCACACATATTCTTCCCTCCTCCAGGTTGGTTTTGGTTATTTTAGCTCAGCAATGAAAAGTAAAGTCGGACACTCAGTTTAACAGAATAATCGCAGGTGGCTCACCCCTGGGGCCTTTGACCTTCCCAGCCATGGATTCTTGACTAGATTTAGAGTACACGCATGTGTTTCTCTTGTGGAGTGGGCCTTAGGTCCAATCAGAGAGTGCTTGGTTATCCCTGTAACATTCCTGCTGCCATCACAGCCGTGGACATTTGTTGTCCTGCTGGTCACTACTGCAGTTCACAGGGTTCGCCGCTGGGTAAGACAGCTGGTGACTTTCCCCTCGGCAGCCTATAGAGCACCTCCTCCTCCTCCAAAAGCTAGCCAGGTGAGAGAGAGCGTTGGTTCAGTACCGATTTGACTTCACCACATGATGGGACCCATGTGTGCGGTGCCTTCAGTAATAGGGTCTTACCATTAAGTGCAGAGTAGAGGTGTATTATCATCATCATCATCATCATCATCATTATTATCATTGTGTGTGTGCACAAGCACAGAGGTCAGAAGATAACTTGTGGGAGTCAGTTCACTCATTCCACCACATAGGACCTAGGGATTGAACTTGGGTCAGCAGACTTGGTAGCACATAGCTTTACTCACTGAGTCTTGCCAGCCCTAGAATAGATGTTTTAAAAAAATCATCAGTTTTACTTGATGTCATTTTTATCTCAGAAACATGGAAAATTACTTGGGTAGAGAAAAAAATCTTCAGAGACAATTAAAAAAAATCTAGCAATATCAGGTGTGTAATTAAAAAAAAGATGAAGCTAATATGGAAACATTAATAATGGGAGGAAGGCCCTGAGGACTAGCTTCTATGGTACCAGAAGGCACCATGCAAGCTCCCAAAGGAGTGAGGCGACCAACCAATCAGCTATGATGTCTATGAACCACATCAGCAACCAGTATGGCACAATATCCCTAAGGGTGCAGTTAGTGGTGTACATTCCCTGATGGTAACCAACAACCCTCTAATTAGTCTTAAGACCTTCATGACAAGAGGGAAATGATGCTTGGTGCTGGAAACCTAGCCAACGACCCAGGGCTAGTTGAAGTCGTGGCCATTGGAGGAGAATCTACAACCACTAATTTATTAAACTAGCATAACCCCTAACAACAATCTATAAACATTCCCCCTTATACCCACAGGTAAGTGTGGTCCTCACCCCTCATCAAGGAAACTTCTCTTTGCAAAAGATGGAGACCATTACAGGAAACCATAACCAATCAAAACACAGAGTTGTGGAGCTCAATTCCAGTGGATACATCTACAAGATATTTCCACATCCAAGGCTCAGGGAACATTGTCAGAGAGGGAGCAGAAGGACTGTAGGAGCCAGAGGACCGGGGAGTTTGCTGTGAGATTGTATTTCCTAGTGACATCAGAGGCTACACCCATGAGTCTCACCAACATGACCGCCAAAACAGGAGCTGAACAAGGACGACACCAATGGACGTGCTGAAGTGGATGGAGAAAAACCCAGGAGGCAACCGAGGAAAGCTGGGAGGGGGAAAGGTGGTCTTTCCCAGGGAAGAACACCAGTGCCAAATGGCCAGCCCTGGAGACATCCACACAAGTAAAATTATATGGACTGAGCAGGTTATATTTAGGAACATACATAGTAATGATGAAAAAAGAGGTCATGAAGCTGAAGGAGAGTGGGGAGGGGTGTATGGGAGGGTTTGGAGGGAGGCAAAGGAAGGGAGAGATATCGTAATTATATTATAATCTCAAAAGTTTTAAAAAGGGGAGGAAGGGGATCAGTGGGGGGACAAAGGTAGTGGGAAGATGTGTGTGTGTGTGTGTGTGTGTGTGTGTGTGTGTGTGTGTGTGTGTGTATGTGAACAAGGTTTGCACAAAGAGAAGCAACAACAATCAATGGTTACTTCCGAGAATAAGATTGAGTGACTGGGAGAAAGAAAATCTTCCAAAAAAAAAAAAAAAGAGAGAGAGAGAGAACTATTCACCACGTCTACTGCTTAAACTTATTGCTTTACATAAGCCACATTACTTCCATGACTTAGAAACCAATAGAAAAGTGTCAAAGGTTAGTAAAGGTCAGGTCTACAGTGGAGCCTGTCAGCCACCACCTTCTCTCTGTCTTCACTTCAGTGCATGGTGCCAGGCTTCCAACTTCCAGCAGCGCATTCTGTCTAAGAATCTCCTCAGGCCCCCAAAGCCTTCTGCTCACCCCTACAATAGGTCAGAAGTGCCTAAGATTCTTATCCCCAAGAACCAACTTCCACTAACAACAATAAGAGTTGCACACACACAACTTACCTTTGGTGATGGTCAGCTTCATTGTCAACTTGGCTGGGTTTAGAAGACAGGAGCTGCACATCTGTCTATGTCTGTGCAGATGTTGCTGAGGAGGGAAGAGCCACTGTGAAGTGGGCACTATCCCGTGGGATGAGGTCCTAGACTGAATAAAAAGAAAAAAGCGGGAAGCCAGTTTGACGCCTCTGCTTCCTTTGTTTTCCAGTCCCCCAAGATGTAAGGAAGTTCCTGCAGCCATGCCCTCCCCAACATGATGAGTTGTTTACCCCAACAGTGAGTCAAACAAAACCATCCTCCTTAAATTGGTCTTGTCAAGTATTCGGTCCCAGCATGGAGGAAATCCCCTAGCACCATACTTAGGGGAGTTCTATACGGAATCAGAGCATCCCTGGAGGAACCGAGTTCCTGCCTCCCACAGTGGTAACCTGCTTGATAATTCTTCCTTTCCTGGCTGCCAACTGGTCCCCTGACTTCCTCTCTTACTGATGATCTCACCTTCCAGATTTACAGTTAGCATCACATTCTTATTTTATGGATAGTGTTGTGGGAAGTTAGACATGACCATGTTGTAAGAGTGGGTGTGCTCACTTGAGCAAATCTGGCCAGGACCAGTTCATGCAGATATCACCAGATGTGAGCGTCTGTGCATCGACAGGAAGTGTCACAATCCCTGTTTTCTTATAGAGCAAGAGTTACTTGGCCTGCCAGGTTAGTGTGTTCCTCTGGTCCCACTAACCTGAGATTTCAGGCACACAGGAGAAGTATCTGATTTAAAATATGCGGACAACTCACTGGATGGTTTCTTGACACTTGGGTTTCCCCCCAAAAAAAGCACATTTATTTCAGCCAGGATGGCATGAAGTATGTTGTGTGTGTATTATGTAAGTGTTGTTTGTTTGTGTGTGTGTTGTATGTGTTTGTGTGTATTGTGTGTGTGTTTGTATGTGTGTGCTGTGTGTGTTTGTATGTGTTGTGTATGTTTGTGTGTGTGTGTTTGTGTGTGCTGTGTGTGTGCGTTTGTTTGTGTGTGTTGTATATGTTTGTGTGTGTGTGTGTTGTGTATGTTTGTGTGTGTGTGTGTTGTGTGTTTGTGTGTGTGTGTGTGTGTGTGTGTGTGTGTGTAGTGTGTGTGGGGATCCAGCTATAGACTCTGGAGACTTTTCCCACAGCCCACGGCTCAGGTGTTTGTCCCAGGCCCCCAGCGCCTCATCACAATTCTGTTTCGACCACACTTGTGTTCCTCTAGGGTTAGTAGAACTGTCATCTTGTAATTGGACTGAAGGGCTGAGTTCAGCTGTGGAAGCCGATGTCCCCAGTTCCTGTTTTGAACAGTTGTGGGTTTTACAGCTGGGTTGGTGAAAGGTTCTGAAGCTATTGGTGTCATGAAACATTTTACAGGCAAGGATAATTGAGTTTTTATTTTTACTAGAAAAGAATGCCATCATCCTGGCTTTGGGGACCAAAGTATGGAGGAACTCAATTAAGGACCAGGATTCAGAGAGGCTGTAATTATAAAACTATACAGAAACAAAGGCAGAAACACAAGACCAGGGAAGCACACACGGATTTCCACTCTTCTATTAGATTCTGCTCAGAACAGTGAAACAGTCAAGGGCATTATAAATCCATTCATTTATTTCAAAATTTGCAAAACAAATCCCTTCTTACACATAGTATTTGTACAACATGAAATTATTATTCAATAAGTTGACATTTTAAACCTATTACCGCCTAAACCCATCTATTACTGAGCTATTCAGAGCACTAAGTTAACATTTACCAGAACGTTCATCCTCACATCATGGGGAGATCAAGCTGAAATCCTTTATTTCATATTCAGATCTTGGCAGGTCAGGATTGAAATCGGCTACCTTCCTGATACTTTAGTGAAAAGCCACTGTGAAATCCACAAAAGCAGTATTATCAAGTTGCCGCAGTTATTCAGCTAGATGTTGACTTTGATATGTCAAATCTCTGATCTTTAATAGAAAATTGATGGTCGTGCCCCGAGGGTCAGTCATATGCATGACCAGGACAGGCCAAGGTTTGCATTAAATTATATCCAGTCTTGTGGTCTCATTCCCTGGCAGCTAAAGTCAAACAAAACAAATGGGTCCCTTGCTAGGTGGATCTCTTCATTGTTTTTGTGTTGGCATATGGATTTAATTCTGTAATGGGGGACTGCTGGGCACAATCTGCCTTATTGATTTTCCGAAGAGAGATTTTTCTTAGTGTACCCAGAAGTGCAGGAAAAACCACGCGACCGGCGCAATCTTGCTTTTTCTCTTGGATGGTTGGGCTTGCAGCAGGTTGATTCTGCACTAGAAATCTTATGACGATGATCACATCATCAGTCAGTTTATTTTTAGAGGCTCAGCTTTGTGTGTGTGTGTGTGTGGGGGGGGGGGTGTTGGGCAACTAGAGCAAAGAGACTGGTAGCTCCTCTATGTCCCAATCATATGACAAATTATTTGGTCATTGAGTTCTCTGGATTTGAGTGGTGCTAAATGGACTCTTTTAGGGCTCCAGGACCTGAAGAGGGAAGGCTGCAGGAAATGGCAGATCTGTGGTTTTTATACCGACTTCAAGGTAAGCAGCTGGTGCTAGCAGGAGTCCTAGCCCATGCAAAAATGGACCACACTTCATTTCTCCCACCAACAACCCAGAGAAGCTGAGTGGGTAGAGCCTCAGAGACATGAGTACCCTCTGAGGCTGTGGCCTTCTAGGATGTGTTGAGTAGAGAACCTCCTTGCCTTTCTGGTCTTTATGCTGTTCAGAGCTGAGGTCTGTGAGGAAGTGGAGACTGGACCACAGTGCTGCTTGGTGGGTGTATTGCTTTCTGGACTAGAACGGGAAGTACTTACTCTGGCTGCCCACTGGAGTGGCCGAGCCCCTTTCAAGTTCCTTTGGGGCAATCTGGGAGGGTGAGGTCTTACCTCTAAGGAAGGAATTGTGGTAACAGGAGGTCCAAAAGCTCCCAGTGAGACCAGGACAAGGGGAAGGCCATAGTGTACATTATTCTTGCCACTGGGATGTTTCCCCTGACTTTATTTTTTTCTTTTTGGGGGGACATGTAGCTGGAGAATTTCTCTCCAGCTCCTGCCAAGCCCTGCCAGTCCCGGAGCCCACTTATAAAATAAACACACCGACTCTTATATTATTTAAACTTCTCGGCCATTAGCTCAGGCCTACCATTGTCTAGCTCTTACTCTTATACTCAGCCCATTTCTGTTAATCTATATGTTGCCACGTGTTCCGTGGCTTTATCTGTTGCCTCTACATGATGCTCCCTGAAGGGCAGCTGGTGTCTCCTCCCCCTGCCTTCCTCTCCTCTTCTTCCTCTCTCCTCTCTGTTAGCCCCACCTATACTTCCTGTCTGGCTACTGGCCAATCAGTGTTTTATTTATACAGCGCGATATCCACAGCAGGGTCAAGTTCCCATGCATTCCAGGCTGGCCTCAAGCTCGCTGTGTGTTTGAGCGTAACTGTGGACTTCTGATCTTCCTGACTCCATTTTTGAAGTATTATGCTATGCAGTGTTGGCAGTGAAACGAAGGCTTTGTGGCAGGCAACCTCCCCAACAGAGCTACACCCCCAGTGTAAGACTCTCTTTCAAACTGTGTTGGTGACTAGATATTTCTAAAATCCTCTTCACCATGTTGAAAACGTCTTGGAGAGCAAGACCAGCAGCAGCCAGAATGTTACCAAGAGTTCATTTTTTTTTTCTGTAAAATCTAAATGTTTGTCAAAGGTTGTATTAGTTACTACATGTATTAGTTACATACTTTGCTAGTCTGGGGAAGGGAGAAATAAGTCTTAGTAAGTGACATAAGTTCCCAGAATCCTCTGGGAAGTCACCAAGCTGTCTTCAGATCCAGGAGTATCTCCTCACGGTTCTGTGGGGGAGGGGGCAGAAATCTGCACCTCTGTTTTCTTTCTTATATGTTTAGGTCAGGGGTTGATGCCATGTGCCTCCCATTTTATCTTTGTTTATTGATTGATTGATTGAGATGTGGTCTCTCCTTTACTCTGGAGCTCATCACCTGGTTAGACTGGATGGCGTACAAGCCCCAGGAACCCTTCTGTTTCCTCCTTCCCAGTGTTAGGATTACAGGTGTTCACCACAAGGCCCAGTTCTTTTTGTGGGTGCTGCGGATGGAACTGATGGTCTTTGAACTTAGTGCAAAAGCCTTTTAGCTGCTGAGCCACCTCAGTAGCGCCCCCTACCCCCTTTAGATGGAATCACAGAAAATGTATGGGAATCCGCCCCATCATTTCCTGGGGCCCTTCATTCATTCCACAAACATTTGTTAAAGTCTTTGGCTTATGCTGCCAGTCCTGAGCTTGTGGCGGGTGAGGCAACCGCGAAGTCTTGGTTTTTGTTTAATTAATACAGTGTGCAGAGTTGGTAACACGGCCCCATGTGCTGTGAACAGGGTAGAGCAGAGGCATTGGCGGCGCTGGTTTGGGTTCTTCAGGAAGTACTTCTTTCCCTCTAACCGACGATTACACATTCAAGACAAACACGCAGGTCCTACCTTTAGGGGAAGAAAATGTAGTGAGGGTCTTGAAGGACATACTTTAAGGAGGATGGTCTTCCAGGTTTGTGGCTGTGGACGCTGAAATAGCATTCATCTGAGTGCAAGTAAATACTCATTAAGGAATTTCAAAAATAAGTCACAGGAGGTTCTTTTAAGTCCCGGGTCAGCTGAAGCCCCGTCAGATTTACACCGGCCGCTGCCGGTGCCTTCCCGGCCACGCCTGAGTGGGTTTTAATGAAAGAGCAACACTAAATGTTTTCGCTGCATTTGAAGGCATCGAACTCTCATCCAGAGAGTTCTGCCTCACAGCCAGAGCTGGCCTCTGCCTCACCCTGCCCCTTTCATCTCCCTTTGTTGGGAAGCTACACCGAGGCAGAGATTTCCCCACCGCTCCCCGCCTGACTGCGGCTCTGAAAGATGATTGCCTTCTGGTGAAACCCTTTCCCCCTCTTCTGTACCCAAGCTCCATGTTCAATGAACATCAAAAAGCCTTATCATACCCCGATGGTTTAAATCTTTAAACAGAGCGTAACAGCCGGAGTACATCCAGGCCGCTCACATCCCAGAGTCTTGTCACTGTGCGTTCCTGCAACAATTACCAGGAGAGGGAGGCCGCGGAGTGAGCGAGCAGCGTGCTGCCTCCCTGGACTGCACGCTGGCGCTCTGATCAGGACTTGAGCGAAATTCTGTTTGAAATGAGAATAGACTAATTTTCATCCGGCTCTTCTCCGAGGAATCCCATGTGGTCCAACACGCCAAGGGTCATCATTAGAAACCCACCTTCAAAAGAGTGGGGCCTTCTCCTGGCAAACCTCTCTCCCTTTGTTAAATTTATAAACATTTATGTAAAAATGTATACATTAATTGTTCAGGCTCTTCCTGGCCTGGAAGAGCTATGCCCAGGAATGTTCTTGGGGGAAATAAACTCACAAAAATACCCCAAGTCAGAATGAAAACGGCCTCGTTTTGAGTGAAAATTCAGAAGAATTCTGTGATCAAAGGCAGTTCTTACTCCCAGCTGTTCAAAGGGACTTGTATTAAAAAAAAAAGAAAAAAAAGAAATGTGACCAAGAATAGAAAAGAGCTCATTAAGAACTTAATGAGACGGTGACAGGTGAAGCTATCTGTGGCTTAAACACCGTTTTCCCCCCCCCCCCACAGCGTTACTCATTTTGTTTCCCAGAATTCAATTGAGATTTTCTAATAAACCGCTATACCATGCAGCCAAGTTCGTCACGCCGGAAACGCCCTTCAGTCTGGCGTCACTGGGCGTCTGTGTAATTAAGACGTCACCCCCCCCCCCCTTGCCCCTCACTTCACTGCTTCTGTGAGTGCAGCCAGGGGAACAAATGATTGACTTTTTCCATTTCCTCGGGAGGGGGAACCTGTAAGCGCAAAGAAGCAAGCCAGGAAAGGCGGGTTCAAGGAAGTTTAGCAAGACGCCTCAGGACCCAAAGGGAAGGCGAGTTCGGGGTGTCCTTAAAGACTCCTAAAGAAGGTCCTCGGGGACTTAGGACTGCGTGTGTTTTCAGGATTGTGTTTTTGCTGTTCTCCTGTTTATAAACACCAAAACAAAGCAAGGGAAAACGCCCCCTCTAATTCTCCCACGCAGCTTAAACCCCCTTGCCTTCCCCAGGCAAGGCCTGATTCTCTTGTACATTTCCAGCACTCACCTTCCTGATTCTGGCCCCTCCAACACCAGTAGCCAGGGTTCGTTCTTTCTTTCTTTCTTTCTTTTTTTTTTTTTTTGTTCTTTAAGTGCTGGAGGAGTCATGAAAAATTCAGACACTGGGTTTCCCTGAGACCAATCTGGTGGCTTTTTCTTTGGGCTAACTGCTGCTTTCTATGCATCATTCAAAAGGTACATACCAAGTCGTCAGCCCTGAACTGCTACCTGTGTTAAACATGAATATTTGTAGCTTAGCAAGGGACTAAATTTAAAAAAAATTAATATTTGACAAGCCCAAAGAAAGGCATAACAGGTCCAGAAGTATCCATTTGAAATATATTTTTTTTTATTTGTAAAAAGTCAAAACTTTTTGTCTAACGGGGATGATTCCGAGCCACTAAAGGTTCGTTTTGAAAAACCACTGATTATCCAGCTTCTTCCAGGAACATTGATTACGATGACACCCAGGCAAATGCACAGGGAAGTCATTGTTTTTCATGCAGATGGCAGGAGGAATATTCATTCCACGCAGGTGCCACTAATCTTACCTGACCAGGAAGCCACGCGGGATGGTGTAAGGCTGACTCCAGTTGCACACCCACTGCTCCCACAATGGCAAAATTGCCTTTCTTCACATTTCTTAATTAGAATTAGAGTCATCTTAGAACTAATAGAATCTCTTATTAGGGACAAAGGGAACGCTGGCTCTCCAGTTCAAGTAGCATATCTGCATAACTCACAGCCTTGAGAGATTATGGTCCCTGCTACTCTTGGCTGGCTGCCTTTAACTCTCCTGTATTAATGAGTTGTTCTAAATTTAGGCTGCTGTGACAAACTAATATTAATACAGTATTTTATGGCCCAGAGCATTGTTAATACATAGGAATGAAACCCAGAGTCTAAGGAAGGGGGGGAGAGAGAGTGAGATTACTTTGTGTGATTGTCAAGATATAAGATAATCCATGTATGTAGATATTAAGACTTAAATATAATACACTGCTTATGGATTTATATTATGTGAAACATTTTCTATTATTTTAAATCCTCATGGCTTTAGTTTCCTATTTTCAGGGGTTTATAACTTGGCCACACAAATTCACTCTGGGCTGAAACTTGGAATGCAGGGTCTTAACCTGGAGACATTTTATTTATTTATTTATTTATTATTATTATTATTTTTAGTTAACTAAATTAAAAGTGAGTTTGGCCATTTTTAACCTCACCATGTATCAAAGGAGGAATCACAGGTTTGGAATACAATTTGGTATCCAGAGCTCAAGTCTGTTTCAAAACAGGGAAACACCCAGCAAAGAAAACCGTAAAGGAGACAGGGCAGGAGGGGATTTCTAGAAAGGGAAAAATCAAAGTTACAAATCGAGCTAGTAAACATAATGAAGGGTTTTTTCTTTAAACGCCCTTTGAAGTGTGCACTGTGGGTAGTAGAGGATGTGTAGGTACTGGCTTGGGTTGCCACCCATAGATAGACATTCTAGAAAGTGTGTGTGTGTGTGTGTGTGTGTGTGTGTGTGTGTGTGTGTGTGTGTGTGTGTGTAAATACAACTCAGTGTTTATCCTCCATAACCAAGGAATAGAAACATTCAGTGTGGGATTGACCCTGTTTTATGGCAAGATACAATGTTTCTTTTTAATGAATCCACAACTTGATAAGAAGAAAAGTGAGTGTCGCAGTTAATATCGTTGGTGGCTCTGGGCTGCCAGCGGCATGAGTCAGGAGCGTCAAAGCAAGGAAGCTGTGGGGTGGGAGCTTGTGGCAAAGGCACATCGTGCAACGTATTTTTAAAATCCTGCAGGCTGGGGAAGCAGTAGAAATGGAGCAATGTTTTTGTCCTGACCGGATCCCTGAAAGCTTGCCGCAAAGTCCGCTCTGGGGGCACCTCCTGAGACAGGGACTGTGTCCACTTGGAAGGTGTTTTAAAAGAGTCTTTTCATATCTTCAAAAGGAAAGCCAGAGTGGGAAATTATCCTGCTCCCAAGATAACATATTTTCTTGTTTCCGTCTTCTCCTGCGTCTTCAGCTCTGTGCCAATAGCAGCTCTCCTCTCTACAGTTCACTTTATTGGGCCAATGCAGATTCACGGACAGAGTTAAAGTTCCTGTTTTCTACCACGCTGTCAGCAAGATGCCTGGAACTGTAGTAAGGAATTTTTTTCATAAAAGAAACGGAAAACGACTTACATGCCACAGCAGAAACCCAAACTCTGTTGTCCTGATCCAGCAAGAGACAGCCGAAGACCTTCCCAGTGTAGAGCAGCTAACGGGCCTTCTGCAGAGAGTGGACCCAGGAGGCTGTGCTCAGAACATGTGGGTGTACAGTAGATATGCTGGTGGGCGGTAACATCCGCAGGAACAGAAAACAGCAAGAACAAAAGGCAGGTTCATATGTGTGTCTCAAGTCTAGGAATCCCTGTCTACAAGGAAGGCCAGATCTGATACTGAAAGCCAGAACTACCCCATTTGAGTCTTTTGGAGTAAGCTGTTTTTTTTTTTTTTTTTTTTTTTTTTTTTTTATAAAATTCTTAATCACACAGGACTCTCCTTGCTAATGGGTCAAAATAAAGTACAAAGTAACAACCAGATGTAAATGAGGTGTGTCTGTTTGCTCGGGTGAGCAGTCCCCTTGAGGCTGCGTATCATGACGTCTCACCCATAAGGTTTCTGCTTCTCCACGCTGGATTCAAGCGTTTGAAACGTGGCCGCTCACACTGTTCAGATTTGCCTGTTGGTTCTACATGACTGAGCTTGGGATAGATTTGAGCCAAGAAGACAGGTTTTTGCTTTAAATTTGTGTTTTTGTGATATTCAGTTGTCTTCACACACCATGAGGATCAGGTCAAGAAAGAAACCTTCGACTTTTCACCGTTGTTACAAGTTTGAATTGGGGCTTCACATAGCAGAGATCTGATAGAGTCCTAAATTGGGCTTGTTTTGAAGAAAACCTGATATGGTTTTGGTATGGCGTCTTCAGGAGGGGTGAAATTGTTTGAGTAGATAAAATGAGGAAGTCTCCCCCGCTGAGAGCTTTTGGACACAGGATTCCTCATTTCACATTTGATGTTAGGGTGGGGTAGAATGTCTTCTTTACATTATGACTCACCTCTTGGAACTTAGGACTCCTGCCACAGGCCTCTCAGCATTCAGCTAAAATTAGTTAAAGTTTAGTTTTTAAAATTCACAAAGTTGAGAATTCAAAACGGAGCACAGACGAGAGGGTTGCCCTTCCTGTCCGACTCCCCGAAGCTCCGTCTGCTTCCTCAGAACCGAGGGAAGAAAAATTTTCTCTTCTCAGATAGACTGTATGATAAAAGAATCTCTTTTCAATAAAAGGAAAAAAATTCTCCTATTGTCCGTTTCCTTTCGTGTGAATGTTAGTGATCTTTTCTCACCGTCCTTTACTTGAGTTAATTGAATTTACTGTTATTCCCATGTGTTGGCATGCTTGGGCACAGTGCACAGGTGCTCAGCCGTCACCTCAGGGGGTCAGTTCTTGCTTCCATCCTGTCTCTTGTCCTGCATGCACACTCCAGGCTAGCTGGCTGCACAGTGGGTTTCTGGGCCATTCCCCTGTCTCCACCTTCTGTCTTGCCTGAAGAGTGCTGTAATTACAGGTCCATCCTGATTTTTT
Organism: Peromyscus californicus insignis; assembly: GCF_007827085.1. Taxonomy (NCBI): domain Eukaryota; kingdom Metazoa; phylum Chordata; class Mammalia; order Rodentia; family Cricetidae; genus Peromyscus; species Peromyscus californicus. The sequence goes on from NW_026294424.1 coordinate 96,313,471, forward strand.
TACGTTGTTTTCTGGGACTGAACTGAGGACCTTACGCTTACTTCACTAATGCCACCGAGCTGTGCCCCCAGCCTTCAGTATTCTTTATTTATAATAATTGATCCTTAAGATTTCCACATCAAATTGTGAGTCCCCTCATTTTTTTTCCCAGTGGCAGCATTATTTATGTTTTTTTTTGAATGTGCTATAATTAACTTAATCATTGACTAGTGGTAATTTAAGGTGTCTCCAGTATTTTGCTATTAAAAATCCTACATTGTGGATAGCAGAAAGACACTAAGTCTAGTGGTGAAAGCCAATAATCCCAGTACTCTGCAGGCCAAAGTTCAGTGCCTTCCTAAGATAAATAACATATTCAAGGCCAGCCTGGTAACAGAGAGACCTCCAACAAACAAATAACATGAGCAGCCTATTACCTATGACATATCACACACATTCCCCAAAAGTCTGAAGGATAAACTAGGAATGTAATTACTGGTCAACAAAGTGAGCATTTGTACATTTGATGGATACTGTTCTATTAGCTTCCATGGGGACACACCAGTTCATGTTCCCTCCAGGACTGGGGGCTAGTACTTGATTCCCCGGCCCCCCACCCCCATCATCATTAATTGGCCCTTTCAAGTCACGAGACCTTTAGTCAACTTGATAGGTTAAAAAGGAAAACACTTCAGAATAATTTTAGATTACGTTTCTACCATACCCCATGGGAGTGTTTGAAAATATGCTTAACAACTGTTTGGTTTTCATTTTCCGCAAGCCGTCTGTTTATATCTTCAATTACTTGTACCGAGTAAGTCAAACTCTGTGTCTTCTGGGTGGTCTTACAGTCTTGTGAATCTGGGGATTCTGGCCTAATTTAAGTGTCTGGACAGGAGTGCTGGGAAAAAGTCTTGGCTGACACCAACATAAAGAATACGGTGATATTTAGTTCGCGCCCCCCCCCCCTTTTAAAAACCTTATGAAAGTTCTGATTTTTAACACAGAAACCAGGAAAGAAACTTAGTTGAGCTAAAGGTTTAGGCGGTCTGAATAGAAACTGACTTGAGAGCATTCTCTTGGAGTGGGACGCTCTTACCCTGCAGGGTCCAGGATGACTTTCCTGTCCCCTGTGACGTGATGACAGGCAGTGTCTCATGCTGAGCAGCTGGTGGAGACCACAGGACAAGGAAACACCAGCCGGGTTTGTCCGGGGAAACACCAGTCCTGTCTTAGCAGACTTACCACATGCTCCACCTTCCACAGCAATTCTTATTTTGTTAGTTGAAAACAACTTGAGAAGAAGCCTAAAGGGTGTGACTTTAAAAAGAATCTCCCCCTCGCCCTGCAGAATTAGTGGTATCCCCCAGCGTCCAGAACTGGTGATTAACACTTTGCTGTATTTGCATGTAATCTCTTACGATAATTTCAGAATTAGCTGAAATCCCCTGTAACTTTCTGTTTTTTTTTCTTTCCTTCTGTTGAGGAACAATTACAGTTTTTCAAATAGTTAAACATATATACATACACACATATATTTGCATTTATATATTTTGTTCTATGAAACCTTTAAACAACATCTAACATTGTTTTGGTTACTTTCAAAATATAAGTAGCTCAGTGATATATCATTCTGTATCTTGCATTTAAACTGTTTTTAAATTGTGTGTGTTTTTACATATGTTTTGCTTCATATGTATCTGTACACCATGTGCATGCCTGGTGCCTGCAGAGGCCAGAAGAGGGTGTCAGATCCTTTGGAACTGGAATTACAGACGGTTGTGAGCCACGACGTGGGTGCTGAGGACTGAGCCCAGGTCCTCTGGAAGTCAGGGATTTTAACCATGGAGCCATCCCTCCATCTCTTCAGTATTTAGCTTGTATTTTTTACTCATAGGTTGTTTTTGTTGTTGTTGTTAAAATCCACATTGCTATGTGCATATATGTATATACTTATGTAACTAAAGTTTTTCTCTCCGGGGCCCACCAAGCCCCGGCAGTCCCATAGCCCACTTATAAAATAAACATACAGACACTTATATTATTTAAACTGCTCGACCATTAGCTCAGGTCTACTATTGTCTAGCTCTTACTCTTATACTCAACCCATTTCTGTTAATCTGTATGTCACCACGTGTTCCGTGGCTTTACCTGCTGCCTTTACATGATGCTCCCTGGACGGCAGGCTGGCGTCTCCTCCTCTCTGCCTTCCTGTTCTCTTAATTCTTCTCTCTGCTAGTCCCGCCTATACTTCCTGCCTGGCTACTGGCCAATTAGTGTTTTATTTATCAATCAATCATCCACAGCATACTTATACCCACAGATTATTCATTAGATTTTCTAGACCCAGGCTGCTTAGGACTCCTGTGTAACTGAATTGGTATTAAACTTCTGATGCTCTTGCTTCTACCTCCCAAGTGCTGGAACTAGCCATGTGTTCTCCTTTCTGCCACTCACTTCATAGATGTGGCGCTGGGATGGAACCCAGGGCTCCTGCACAGCAGGCAAGCGCCTTTCCAGCTGAGCTCCACTCGGGACTCTGCTTTACTATTTCTGTGTGTAGTGTTTAGGTATCTCCCTGAACATTTCCTCTCGGTGGATGTTTTGGTTGCTGCTAGTGAGTTGTAGTTTTCAACATGCATTAACAAAGAGTAGCTTATGGGATCCAGGAATAAACTCAGTGACACTTAGGACAAATGAAGAGAGACTAACTTTGTTTGCACCCCAGACAGAACCTAGGTTTCCTAACCTTCTCGTAAGAATCTCGCCCCCATTCTATAAAGGTTTCTCTCTAGCAAAGTTTGAAATAATATTTAAAAGGTAAAACTGAATCTACTCACACATGGTTTGCTTTGGAAACACTTTACATTTCCCTTTATACCTATTTTGTGGTGCAGTTTTAAAATTAATCTTTGCATCTAAATTAACTTTAAGATATGTATTAAGGACACCTGTCCATCGCCCCCCCCCATACATTGTGGTGGCGATGATCAAATCTAGGACCTTGTGTGTGCCAGGCGAGTGCCACTCAGCCACACCCCTAGTTCCCCCAGCCATTTTAATAGACAGCAGAATCATCCACCAACTTTTCCTCACGCATGTTTGTTTAGAGAAAACATTAAAGAAAATGAAAAAGTTTTTCAGAGTGAGTCCTCTAAAATTATCTAAACTTAATTTTTCTTGTAGAAGTATGTCTTTGATATATTTCTGACAATTTTATTTATAACTAAAAGATAACTATACTTTTCTCTGAAAACTTCAATTTCTATTTCATTTTTAATGATTGAAAGCTAGAAAGGATAAGATGGAATCTTCTTTCTCCATACCATGTTGCTGACTACAGGGTGAGAAAACCATGGTCCCCAATAGTCCTCAGTGAGCACACACTCTAAAGTGGAGGGTGATTTTATGTTTTGCTCTTCACAGACTCATGGAGTACCTGGGCTGAAAGGACCTTAGTCTGGAGATATCAGACTCACCCAAGATCACACAGGATGGTGGTAGCTATACCAGAGTGAGGGAGGAACACAGACTCTAAACAATGTAATTTTAGCTTTCTTATATTTCTCAAAAAAAAAAGAGAGAGAGAGAGAGAGATGGTGATTTATAGCTGTGGTTAAAATTAAAATGGGAACAAATGTTTCTGTTAAGCAAATATACTAAAACAGGACATTTTCACTTTCTGTGTGTAGCTAGTGCTTAGTGTGTTGGAGCTATGGCTGTGTACTCACTGAAAACTGCAACAGAACACCCAGAACTGGCAGTGTGATGGCGTTAGCAGCATCGTTTCTTCAGAAGGTGGTCTGTCTGAGCAACACTACCTCTGGAGGACTGTCAATGGCCATTGCGCCTCATCGAAGCTCAGCCCTTACTGTATCTTGGGAAGCCGAACCTTCTTGCTTTCCCAGAGTAGAATCAGGCAAATCTATCCCATCTTACACATTTAGGACATTTCATAGTTATCTGATTGTGAACCCATCTTCTTCTCTTGGAGGTTCCTCATGAGGGATACATTCATGTTGACGTGGTCTGTATTTCACCATAGCATCCTATGAGAGCTGCAGAGTGTAAGTTAGAGTAAGCTATCCTGAGAGTTCACCAAACGTCAGGAATGAATGAACAGATGTGGATGGATGGGTGGATGGATGGATGGGTGGGAGGGTGGATGGAAGGGTGGGAGGGTGGATGGATGAGAAGGTGGGTGGATATATGGGAGGATGGTTGGGAGGGTGTGTGTGTGTGTGTGTGTGTGTGTGTGTGTGTGTGTGAAAAATCTGGTTAGGAAAATTGTACCTGAAGAAGACACTTTCCTTGTCAGGATTTATAAAGTTGAGCATTGGATTTAAAACATACTAAGTACCTGTTACTGCTAAAGTACTAAAATTCTATGAAGCAGTTTGAAAGTAGATCTCTTCTTTCCCCCCTCTGCTAAATTGACAGTGGCTGGTTGGGTTTTTCTATTTGAGAAGATAGTAATGCTCTTGAATTAAAGAAAATTATCAATCTTCACTTTTACAGTGTAGTAAATTTTAAGAACTAAAGCATTGCTTGTGACATTTCCACTTTTTCATGATTTTTAAAAATTGAGATTGAGCCAAAAAAGAAAGATGAAGAGAAGGAGGAGAGGAGTGGGGAGGAGGAGGAGGAGGGGGAGCAGGAGGACTGGGGAGGAAGAGGAAGAGGGGGAGGAGAGTAGGGAGGACAAGGAAGAGGAGGAGAGGAGTGGGGAGGAGGAGGAGGAAGAGGAAGAAGAAGAGAACAACCATCCGTCAAGGACATTTTCCCCACTCCACTCCCGAGGCTTCTCCTGCCTTTCTTCCTGGTTCTGGGCCATTTAGAGGATTTAACAATGACAAATATACTGCAAACATGACTGGATGTTCTCTCAGGCCCTTGTGGATTTGATTTTATGAAAAAACTTAGACTTACTATAGGAACATATACCATTGAGCTTATTTTCCAGCGCACTAAGAACATTTCAGCCATGGATGTTCACGTGTGACATTGGCTCATGCAGGATAGGCTTCTGTATTTATACACTAAAATAATAGTTAGAAACTCTTACAGAATGTTTGAAAATATTCAAAGCTTTGAGAGAAGTTTTTCTTCATCAGTCAAGGTCTTTGAGATGGTATTAAAATAATGTCTAATAAAAATTGAGAGCAAGGAGACGTTTACTTTTTTGGGGGTGTGTGTGTAGTGTGTGTGCATGTGTGTATGGTGTCTGTGTGAAGTGTGTATGTGGTGTATGTGTAAGTGTGTGGATGATGCACACACCTGTGCATGGAGACTGAAGCCAGCAGAGGACACTGGGTGTTCTTCTCTGTCACCCTCTGTTCCTCTGAGGCAGGCACACTGTCTCACTGGGTGCCTCACTGGAGCTCTTGTTTGCGTGGCTAGCCCCCACAACCCTCCTGTTTCTTCCCGGCTTTCCCTGAATGTGAGCTCAGGTCTTCCTGTTTGTTCAACAAGCATTATTCTCTGCTTGAGCTCTCTCTCCAGTCCCAGGAACAACTCCTTACTGTTTCAAGTTAGTAGAAATTCTTTATCCACATCACTAGTCAAAATAAACCTTTCAAACTTTATGATCAGTTTGTGACATTGGATCATCAAATGCATGAATCAGAATTATGTTAAATAAGGCTATGCTAGGCGACTTTCACCTGTTCTAGCACAATCTTAGGGAGGATGAACAGTCATCATCAGCAAGGTAGAGAGGAAATGAATCCTTTAGTCTAAACCAACTAGGTCTCTGGTTGAAAGGTCCACTTGGTCCCCTTCTTTGGGTGTCTTTAAGCTCCTGAAGACTTCAGTCCCAGGAGCTACTCTTGGAGAGTTTTCTCACTAGAGGGCAGCATTTGACCAACTGTCCAAATACAAGGTTGCTGGTGAGTGGGGGATATCCATGCAGATCTCTTTAATAACTCAGTTAGCAGTCTTACACGGATTTCTAATTCGATTTGCTGGACTGGGACCCAATTTGGTTTGATAAGCCTTTAGGAAGGAATTTTAGGGATTTATTCCACTAATAAATATGAATTGTTTTTAGATAGGTATTATGTCAGGTTTGTGAGTCATGCTTACCCCAGCACTTCTATTACCTAGCCTTTTAAATGCACATACATTATTGTGTTCAATTATTTATTATTGTAACTGAATAAAACAAGAGCAGAGTTACTGCTTTAGCAGGCCTCTTTGTGTTCCAACCCCTGATGGCATCTATTGCCCGGTTACTGTTGTCTGTACTATTTTTCTTGGGATTTTCGTTTTCAGTGTGGCCTGTGGACATGCTGCAGATGGCTACAGGAGCAGCAGGTGGAGCACTGACTTGTGGGAGATGCTTTTCTTTTGAGCTGGTCCTTGAGATAGGATATTTTCCATTTTCCAGAGCGCACGCCTAGAGGCTAGCCCACTGACTGAGTTTAGGATCCCATAAGATAATACAATCCTTAATTTTGGAGGGTAAAAGAGCACGTCATTGCTCAATTCTCATCATTCTGTCAGTGTTGGGACCAAACTATTTCTCTTATTTTCCAACAGAGTTGAATGCGTGGTGGAGACACATGGCATGTTTGTGGTTTTCTGTGGTTGCCACAAATGCCTAGGCCAATCAACTATTACAAAGAGAAATAGTTTGTTCTGCTCACACTTTCGACCATGGTCAGGTGGACACGTTATTGTTAGGGCTCTGGTTGAGGTGAGCAGCGTGTCCTGGTGAGACTGTGGGACCGAAGGAACCATTTTAGTTCATGACCCGGAAGCAAAGCAGTAAAGGGAGGAGGTGAGTGTCCACTGCGCCTTTCAAGGATATGTGCCTATGATGGGAAACCTTCTCAATAGGGAAGGAAGCTCTTGGAGTTTTCACCACCTCCCAGCAGCAGCGAACTGGAGGCTAAACCTTCAACACAGAGACTTTTTCAGGGACATCTGATTGTCACATCCCACTGTTTGTTTCTCGGCGCATTGCTATGGGGGCCGTGTTGGAGAGAATGGTATCATCCTAAAGGGCCACTTAAATAGTGTTTCCTTTTTGACCTATAGATTATTGCTCAAGTGGCCTCAGCAGAAATTTAAGTTACAAACCTGTGCATGTAGTATGCATTCCCACATACGTAATGTGTGTAGACTGCCACCGATTGCTCTCTTTAAGTATGGATACAAATTTATTTTGGTGGCAGCATATTTTCTAGATGGCAATCATATCTGGGTCCTTATGGTACTGAAAGGGGCATTTTTCTGTACACGTATTTTATTTATTTAGTGTGTTATATATGTTTGTTTCTGTGGACGTGTGAAGGAGGGTACACATGGAGACCAGACGTGGTATCGGGGGCTTTCCCAATTGCCCTCCACCCTTCCTTTTGAAGCAGAACCTCTCATTGGCTACGGAGCTCATTCTTTCAGCTAAGGTCGGTTAGCCAACAGGCTCCGGGCATCCACTTGTCTCCAGGGTTAGCACTACAGGAGTGTGCTGCTGTGCCTGGCTTGTTAGAGGGCACTAGGGATCTGAACCCAGGTCCTCATGCTTGCATGGCAGATACTTACTCAACTGAACCATCTTCCCAGGCCCCAACTTAGATGAATTATCAGAAAGTAGTCTAAAAGACGCTCTTCTGGGATGCTAGGCTGGGTTTCTAATGACTATATAAATAGAACTAAATTTCTTGAAAACTGTGAATGTTGGGTAAGGTAATTTAGGAAGAAATACTTTTCACACAAAGGCCAGAGACCATTGAAGGTAGAAATGCTATGTATGAGATGTGTGAGCAGAAGTTTTTCATATTTTATTCTTCAGGCCTACCGGCCTTGGTTCAAGTAACCAGAGTTCACCTGATGTCTTTCTGGAGGGCATCAATTTTGGATATTTTTAGCTACTTCTGTTCCACTTCATCTGTTTAAAAGGCTATCCTAACCATTGTACTTAAAACTTATGTAGTGGGTCCTGTTGCTATAGTCCAACCTTGCTTTACTTGACCTTCAGCACACACCTGAGGTTAATACGTATTTTCCAGAATTACAGCTAAATCCTGTATGTCATAAAGAACGTTGGCTCCTTTAAGACGATCAAATTGAGCTAATTTAATCAAGTAGAGTTGTGAGTGACCAGACTAGATTGGGATGGGCGTGGTGCTAATCAGAGTGTTTGGTGATTGCCGAGACTGGAGGGTCTAGTAGGCTGCTTACACACTGTGCTGTCTTCCCATGTGTGAGGTCTACTTTTGGTCACTCCCACACATTTTCTTCACCTGTCTGTCTAGGCACTGTATGTCTGTGGACAAAGTGAGACCTATAGAAGCTGGATAGCAGAAAGGACTCTAGGTTACACTAATCTTTATATATGGAACAAACCTCTACCAAGTGCTTCCTCCACGACAGATTAATGGATGCTGGGAAAACAGGACACAGTTCCTGCCTTCACAAAGCTCTGAGTCAAGTATGGGCAGGAGTGGATTTCACACACAGAGGACAGCATCTGCGGTATGATGCAGGCAGAAGATGGAGCAGGTTTGGGGATGAGAAGCAGCCATATTTGTTCTGGGCGAAAGGATTTTATGGGATTACGGAGGTTGAAGAGTTTGGCAGGGGTGGTATCTTGAAGGGCCTTGTTGACGTCTTTCCCTTTCTATAGCTGTTCTTACATCACCACATGGAGTAGTGATTTGGGCTTCCGGCCTCACTCTGGGAAAGGTAGCATGGGACAATGGAGTCAATGCCAGAGCCGTGAGAGAAAGGCCAGCATTGGTGGAGAGGACAGACACTTGGGGAAGAGTGGTGTCTGTCTGGGTTCTAACCGTGGGTAGGTGGTGTCTGTCTGGGTTCTAACCGGGGCTGTTGCTCTACTAGATCAGTCACCTTGGGAAAGTGATCTCAGCTCTCCACACCCCAGTGTCCTTATCTGAAAACCAGCCATAAAAATAATCTCTACTTTCACAGGAGTTTTATAAAGATCAAATGAATTTTTCCTTGTAAAGTTATTAGAAATGACTTGATTAACATCTGAACAAAATATAGATAAAAATCTTGATGATTCCTGAGGGCCTAACACTTACATATTGTCACTTTTTGTTTTAAAAAGGATGTTTATATTTATCGTGTGTGTGTGTGTGTGTGTGTGTGTGTGTGTGTGTGTGTGTGTGTGTGTGTTACACACACGTAGAGGTTGGAGGACAACTTGTAGTTGCTCTTTCCTTCTCACGTAGGTTCCAGAGGTCAAACTTAGGTCATAGGCTTGGCAGCAAGTACATTTAACCTGCTGAGCCATTTTGCTGGCTCAAAATCTTGTCTATCTTAAAAAGAAACAGATGGACATTTCCATAGTTTGTGCGCATGTACATGATCTTGTGGAGGTCAGAGGCCAGTTTGAGGGAGTCAGGTTTCTCCTTCCACCATGTGGGATCAGGGATTGAACTCAGGTCCTTTTCCCCACCAAACCTCCTTGCCAGCCCTTCCTCATACTGTCCCTTCAGTTTGTCCCTTACCCTAGTCTGGTGGCAAATAGCTGTTGTTAGCCTGTGTTCACATGTCTGAACCACTGAAGTTGTAAAAGCATTGGTAAATGGCCTAGAACTAAAGCCCACGCTGTCACTGATCCCTCCTTTGGAAAGGAGTCATCGAGGAGAGTGACCGGTCATGGGATGTGCCAGGCTGCCTGGGGAGCTGATTCCTGATCCCCATGGTCCTGAGTGAGTTCTCAGCTCAGGATCTGAATCCTCATCTTAGAGGAGATACCATCTTCCAGGGTAAGCGAGAAAGTCCCAGAAGCCGTTGTTCAAAGATAGCCTCCTTCAGAAGTGCCCAGGAAAACAAAATGCTCCTGGTTGTTGAGGGAGGCAGGAGCGGAGCTTTGGTTTTGTTCTTTGGGTCTGTTCTCAGTTGGCGTCACAGGCCTGTGGACTGGGGAGAGGAAGCACTGTAGCAGTCAGCCCTGCTCTCAGCACCTAACATTTGCGGAGGATACGGAGAGTGCCCGTGTGGGCGGGATGAGCATTGCACAGGGAGCAGTCTGTTTAATCCTCACCACAGGCCTAAGAGTGCTATCACCATCGCCACTGATGGCCACACAGACCAATGTCGACAGTAGCTGCCCACAGCCAAACATCACAGGACACTGGCTTCGGGTTGTCTGTGGGTGAACCTTGAAATCTTTTCAGGCTGTGTAAAGTAGGGGAGCAGCTGAGCTTGTCTAAGTTGGCGTTTCCTCATCCATAAAACAGCCACAGGAAGCTAATCCTCAGGGACAACAAGACACTAAATGAAAATCCATTTGTACAGTGCCTACTGTGGTGCCTGGCATGTAGCAGGTGTCATCAAGAGAGGCAGGCTGCTGTTTGTCTGTCTGCACATGCTCACAGGCAGGATACTTCTCTTGGTGCTTGCTCCGGTCAATGGCTCATGGGGGCAGGGCTGCTTCACTTTCATTATTTCATCATGAAACACTGAATGAGTTCTTGTTGGTCACTGAGCCCTGTGGGGGAACATAAGGCCCATGATCAGAAGCAAATGTGTTGAGCAGGTAGCATGCTGAAGATATATGGAGGGTGCTTGGTCTGGGTGGGCTGCAAACACGTCACAGAAGTCAGTAATAGCGGCCAACATTTACATGGTACTTTCTGTTTACCAGACATGGTATGTTTGCCCGTTGGATACATGGGTAAACTGAGGTACAGAGATGCACTCAACTCAGAGAAAGCCAGGCTTAGGGTTTAGACAGCCAGTTCCTGGGCACCTGTGCTTGTCAGCTGTCCTTGAATAACGGGAAGGACAGCGGCAACAGTGGTGGCAACCACTGAGCACCCAGCACGTTGTCCTCTTCTGTGCTCATAGCACCTCTGTGGACTGTGAGATGCATGCGGATCTGGGTTTTGAAGTTGAGAGAACAAAAACTGAGAATTGCCATTCCACAATGAGGAAGAAGCTTGTCTAAGGACTTGTAGTTGGTAAGTCACAAATCTGGGATCCAGACTCAGGGTGAACCGTCTCTCTGTGTCTTCATACCACTGTCCTTGTCACCCATGAAGGAGTACTGATGAAGAAGGGTAGCATCCCAGGTAGCCATGGTGATCAGCCATAAGATTGCCAGCATCTAAAGGGACCATGTTTGGCAGAGAGAGACAGAGAGAGAGAGGGAGAGAGAGAGAGAGAGAGAGAGAGAGAGAGAGAGAGAGAGAGAGAGAGGGAGGGAGGGAGGGAGGGAGGGAGGGAGGGAGGGAGGGAGGGAGGGAGGGGGAGAGAGAGAGAGAGAGAGAGAGAGAGAGAGAGAAAGAGAGAGAGAGAGAGCAGAACATACAGAGGGAGGATGAAAGACAAAGTTTGAGCAATGATCCTGGCCCTAGAGGCAAGACTTCAGTATTAATCTCCTCCAACCCTGTAGGCACTTCAGGCGTAGGTGAGGGGGTGTGTTCAGATGAAGGTGATTTCCCCCTCGAGTCAACCCAATCCTATGTCTGTTGACTTCCTATACTTATTTCAAATCTCTGTGCCCTTGCTTCTGTTTTTCTTCCAGCTTGCTGTAAGAGTAGGGTTTCCAGATTAAGCAAACAAAACACAGGATATATGCCAATTATGTTCAGTTAAGCAATAGATAATTTTTCAGTATAAGAATGTCATGCACATCTTCATGTATGCAACTCATATGTAAGAGGACTATGGAAAGGCATGATTCCCAGTCATGGGGCTGGGCAACCTTGGTGGTGACTTTGTAAGTTTCATAATCTCTATATATTCCTTTGCATGGATGGAACTCCCTCCTGCCTGGTGCTTGGTCATGCAGGGAAAGTCCTCATGGTCAGGCTTTGCCTCCTCGAAATTCCTAAGTCCTCCTCTGATGACCAATGGGAAAAAGAATTCACAAAGGAAAATGGTCTTTTAAAGATTTATTTATTATGTATACAGTGTTCTGCCGGCATGTATGCCTGCATGTTGTAAGAGGGCACCAGAGCTCATTATGGATAGTAGTGAGCCACTGTGTGATTGCTGGGAATTGAACTCAGGACCTCCGGAAGAGTAGCCAGTGCTCTTAACTGCTGAGCCATCTTTCCAGGCCCTGGAAACTGGTCTTAATATATTATGCCATCAGTTGTTAGCAGGTACCCTGCCCTGTCGTACCATATGTGGTCCTTGCTTGGCTTCAGGAGCCTTCTTGAAAGTAAGGCATCATTGTTTCCTGGGCCCACTCTCTATGATTGCTGTCCACGGTCCCCTTCCTTCATGGCATGCCACCTTCGATATGGGCACGCAGCCAGCCGAGCAGATGGCAGGGAGTCTTGGCATGCCAGGAAACCATTAGGTTCATCAGTGCGAGCAACGGGAGCAAGTTCCTATCTGCAAATGTGAAAGCAGCAGCCCTCGGAGGGCAAGAAGCAAAAGCCCTTTTGGTCCAGGGGAGCTGACCTTTCGGGCCCAGATGCAGTCTCTGCTGAGCTGCAAGTTTAGAGCTCTGTGGGAAGGAATGGCCTCAGGAGACACGGAGATGGATGGGAAAGGGCTGCTGAAATAGACAAAGTTTCATTTCTGCTTGACTGGAGGCACCGAGGGCCAAGACTGCTGTGGGTGACAGCAAGTGGGTCCAGCAGGAACCTGCTTTCCATTTCTGGTGAGAAATCCCCTGAAGAGCAAGAGCAAGTCTGCCAGAGGACGGGGGCTGTGCTCTGCTTTCCTGCTCCGGAGATCACAGTGCTCCCCTAAACCTGAAATTCTTGGGATTTGCTGACCGACCCAACAGACACCGAAAGTAAAATGAAAGCATTTCCCTTCAACTAGTGGAGAGGGTTGAGGAAGCAGAGGAAGAGTGGAAGTGTCTTGGAATCCTAAGAAGGTGTCCGTTCTATTTTCTTGCAGCCTTATTTTTTTTTTTTCTACTTAAAAGCACAGGGTTGCTTGGTAGAATGTTTAGCTTGCATGAGGCCCTGAGTTCAGTGCCCCCCACTGGGCATGATCCCAACACTCAGGAAGTTGAGATGGGAAGATCAGCAGTTCAAGGCCAGCTCTGACTACATAGCCAATTCCAGGGCAGCCTGTACACCATGAGACTCTTGTCTCAGATTAGCATAAAAGTAAGAAATCTTGTGTAGAAGTGTGTGGCAGACGTCTCCTCCAGCTCGTGCATCTGAAAGGCTCCTCCTGTCAATAATTTGTTATGTATCTGTGCAGAATTCTTTCTTGAACAGCAGGTGCCCACTCTGAAATTATAGTTTTTCTTTGATCAAACAACTTACTCTTGCTCCTCACATTGCAGTATATATAGGCATATGTAAGTCAATACAAATATTTATATTTAATGATAACTAACCTGCCAGGCTTGAATCTTTTATTTATTTCTCAACTCCATAAAATTGCTGATCTAGTTTCAACAGTCACATGATCAGTTTCCTGCCATTCAGTGTAAAATGGTTTCTTAGTTACAAACATTAACATTGTGGTTGACGTATAACTCAGATTTTCTTGTATAAATGGTCCCCCTGACTCCTCTCAAGCCACTGATGTCCCTTAGTTTTCTCTTAGTGGCTCATTGCTCTTTCCTGACTTCTGGCCCACTTACCGAAGCATGTGCTATATGTAAGCACTTGGATACTTCATCTGTACTTCAAACCCATTTCTCCCCACCTGAGTCCCACTCAACTAATATCAAATGTACCGTCATGCACTGTATCACCTGTGTCAGAAATCTTTCTCTCTTCATAGCTCATCCGGTGCTGCAAGGTTTATGACATGAATGTTTCTTAGGAAAGATATTCATATCACTACTACATGCTCTAACCTCAGACCCTGAGACTGGGCCACAAAATCCAAGTCCAATCAAAACATGTCGCCACAGCCGAGACGTTCCCAGTTCTCTCTGGCCAGGCTTAGTCAGGAGGCGGTAGAATTTAGAGTTCTTGGAGGCTTTCTCCAGGGAATCCTTCTTTCAAAACACCCCTTTCACCCGAGAACTTGATGAAACACACTCCCTGAAGAGTGTCGGTGTGCAGCGTGTAGACTACCAAGAGCCATGTAAATGGTTACGTCTACCTTGACAGACAGTTAAGCAGGGTGAGGCTTGAGATTCCCTGTGGACGCTGAGTAAGAAAGGATGCCTGGAGAGAAGGGCCGCCTCTGTTTAAAGACGACCCAAGAGAGTATCTGTAGATAGGTCAAGATGCCAACTTGGAAAAGACCTTTTAATCTCTTCCAATGGCAAAACTAACGCATGATCTCCCAGCACTCGGGAGGCAGAGCCGGGCGGATCTCTGTGAGTTCAAGGCCAGCCTGGTCTACTCAGCGAGATCCAGGAAAGGGGCAAAGCTACACAGAGCAACCCTGTCTTGAAACACCAAAAACAAACAAACAAACAAACAAAACAAAACAAAACTAATGCATGATCAAGAGCACCAAGCTTCACTCCCTATATTAAGGCTAATATGGAAACATGTTAAGATAGATTTACCTAGATACCTGACTTTATCTTAAAACAGAAACAAAACCTTAAGCTTCAAATAGCTGTCTCATTCCTGGCTTTAGTAATCCTGTGTCCTGGTGTGTTAAAATCTCTGAGAGAAGCCGGGATGGAGGAGTGAGCCTACTTGCTACTTGAGATCATTATTTCTGCATCACTTAAGAGCTGGGCAGTGCTGTTAGAAAGAGAGCTGCAGGTTAGATTATCCTAGGACTGCTCTTTCAACCATAGCCAACCATCAAAGGCAACAGTCCGTACAATCTTGCCTTTTCTACCCACTGGCAGAGACTGGTGGCTGCAGTGACAAGGTCACATCTTCATTTATCTTCACGAATTAGTCCACGTTTTAACTTCCCACCTGGACAGAGCTATTGGAAAAGAGGGCTATTTCTAACGGCTGTCAAGGACTTGGGACCTATGCTGGTGAGACACCATCAGGAGAATAGCTATTTTGTAAGAACACCAAGGATCAGAACCATCAGATGAAGAAGAACCCTACTCTTCACAGACGGCTACATCTGGAGTTGAGCAGATTGTGGTCATAAAGACTGTGGGCTGTGGAGAGGCGATCCTGGGCTGGCACAGTATGGGTGAACAACCATGCCAGAGGAACCCAAACCACCCATCACCAGTGGAGAATCCTGAGGTCAGCAAAAACTCGACCAGCCTCCTGCTGCATCTGGTACAGCTTTAGATGTTTAGGACTTAATAGTACCTGTGGGAGCAGGTACTAGGTCCATTCTGGAAGTCACCTGAAGCATAGGCTCAGGAAGGAATGACAATGTTCCTTTTGGGGAAACTGAGTCAGCATTTGGTGTCTGAGTCATTGTGTGTTTATAAAGTAGGAAGCCAGACTGTGGTGTTTAGTGCTGGGCTGTGCTTGGCCTCAGAGCAGATGTTCGTCCTTATGTTCTTTACATTGTTAGGTACAGAGTTGGCTCTCGGCACACTTGGGGGAGATCAATGGTAAAAACTGAGGCAGCTCTGGCTCATGGGACGTGAAACGGTGACACAGCTTTGCCATCAGTACCGGATAGGGCGGGACCCGTGGGCCGCTCTGGGGCAGATAAATCCTTTACCTCTATGATGAGAACTACGTGTTTGTCTCAAAACTGACGTTCTTGTTTGTAATTTAAAAAGCTATTAAGAGATAGAACAAACTTGTTTTAGGTGGACGATACGCCAAATTCTACCAAGGTTCTATTTGTGGGGTCAAACAGAGACTGGCGTTATTGAGTAGTTATAGCCATAAGCACTGAAGCTGGCCTGTCCTTTCCTGCTAATTAACGGCTTTAAGTGGGCTGGAAAGATTGAATTGTCCAGGGCCTAGACCATTCCATTTTCAGTATTTAAGTTTATTTTCTTAGCTTCTTTCGTGTAAATATAACCTCCACTGTTTTTCCATCTGGATGGCTTTCTTCCTTTACCTCTAAGTAAACCTTGTCTTGCACGTTAACAGTAAAGTGACGCCATGGAGGAGCACACTCCCCAGCCTACCATGGACAGGTAAGCTGATGGAATCAATCACGTACATCCCCCTTCAGCTTTTCCTTTGTTCTTTCAGATCAAAACCACTGTTTCTTAAGCCTTGGTCTTTCCGGAGGTAAATGTGATATGGATTTTTGAAGGAAAAATGTTTTTGTAGCTTATTCCTCACTTGTTCATGTCCTTGAACTTTTCTTGCAAGAACAGAATCTGAATACCGGCAAACCACTAGTTGTTTTTCTGGCTTGGGAGAGTGCAGAGAACAAAATCTTTTATTTCGTTGCATTACAAAAATTCTCCTTATTTTGGGGCTGGAAAGATGGTTCAGCAGTTAAGAGCACTTGCTGCTCTTACAGAGAAACTGGTTTGATTCCCAGCACCTCTATGGCAGGTCACAAGTCTATAACTCCAATTCCAGGAGATCCAACGACCTATTCTGGACACATGGGCAATATGCACATGTGGTGTACTTACACACATGCAGGCAAAACACCCATATGTATAAGATAGAAATTAATTTTAAAAATGCTCCATATTTTAAGGTGCAATTAATTACTACACCAGTGTCTATTACCCTCTATTAAAATACAACTCTGACTTTTCTTTCTCTCTTCCTTCTCATCCTCCCTCCTCTCTCCCACCCTCCCTTCCTCTCTTCCTTCCTTCAACAGTGCCTCACTCTGTAATCCAAGCTGGCATAGATCTCGTGGCAATACTCCTGCCTCAGCCTCCAGAGTACTGTGATTGTAGGCATGAAACCCCATGCCCAATTTAAAAGAATAACTTTAAAGAAGGCTATTTAATTTAAAGAAATTTAATATTTGCTTTGTATTCCAATAGACCCTTGCCAACACTCAGCATTTCACTTGTGATATAACAACCATAAGGCTTTAACGGTCCTGTAAAGAGCCTGGCCACACAATATGCGATGTCTCAGCACGGTTTGAGAGCAGAGGCAATGGCGAGCAGGATTTGGTAGAAGGAAGAATGAACTTTGACTCTTCAAAATTCCATGTAAGTAATAATTATAATGAGTGTTTTAGGGGGTTACTCCCGAAATTAGTACTCTTTAGGTTTATACACATATTTACATATTTTGTTTGTTGGCTATTTGTTATTTATTTATTTTTCCTGTTTTTTTTTTTTTTTTTTTTGAGACAGGGTTTCTCTGTGTGGTTTTGGTGACTGTCCTGATACAGGAGTTCACACTGTAGCCCAGGTTGTCCTGAAACTCTCTGTGTAGCTCAGGCTGGCCTTTTGTGGTGTCCTCTAGCCTCAGCCTGCTGTATCGAGGTTAAAGGTGTGCTCCACTACTCCTGACAAGCTTATAAATATTTTTTATGAAGAAAACAAGGCATGAAAATCTTTCCTAAAAAATATCCAGCTGTTCACTTCCACAGTGAGGATGCTGTGAGGCCACTGCCAGGTCTCTGCAGAGAGGAATGGAAAAACCCACCGACGCCTCTTCTTTGGAGCAGCATTAAGTTGGCTCTGGACTGCAGGCAAGGTGAAACGCCATGGAGTTCCTGTACCACCCCTGAGCTCTCTGCTCATTCCATGTGGGAACCCTACCCTTTGGGGCAGTCAGTGCTGGGCTGCTGTGTTTGGTGGGTGTGAGGTACAGCCTCTCGGTTATCCCTAGGGCTCTTCCCCGGGTTAGCGTCCGGTCCAGGGAGGTCTGCCTTCCCAGGCTGCGGTACTGGGCCTCTTCCGTGCCCACAGCCTCAGGGGAGGGAGTGTTTTCTGTCGCCAGTGTGTTGCTACTTAAAGACTTCCCAGGATTTAAGAGTAATCTCCAAGGTGTGTTAAACACGCAGCATTCAGTGCAGCGGTGGAGGGAGGCGGTGGATTGAACTTTCCTTGGAGACACTCACTTTTATTAAAGGAGCATGCTAGCCCAGGAAAAGAAAGACAAGAGGCAGAAAAGAAACCACTGTGGTTAAACAGGAGCCGTTGTGCAGGCTGCTTGCTAAGAGGAGCCAGAGGGTCTCAGAAGTAACGCCAGGCACTCGGGGAGGGCGTCAAACAATCAGGGTGTGGTGGGCTGCAGAATGCCGTCCTTCGGGGCCACTTCTCTCTAGAACTCTTGGATTGAGTTCTATACGTGATAGGTCATTTTAGGAAATGTGTTAATGTACAGATCAAAATGTCCTGCTACACCATTAGACGCCATCACAAGCAGTAGTGCCTAACGACTGGGCCGAAGCGGCAGCGCTTGGGGACAACATGTGGCCTTTGTCGTTGGCCACAGGATGTAAAGGAGCCTGCGTTTGTCCAGATAACCCTGAAGTGGGATGCGAAAATGAGTAGAGAAGAACGGTCTGCATCTGCAGACGTGATGTGGACCCTACCAACAAACTCCGGAGAAGCAGGGCCAGCGAGCAGAGGCCTTGAAATGGAATGAAAGTGGAATCGATGTCTGACTGAGAAGTTACAGCACTGAGTTCCCAATTCTAAGACATGAAAAGAGAGGTGATTTTAATTAAAAGATTGCATTTAATTAATTCACTTATTATTATTATTCTGTGTGTACACATGCACATGTGTGCATATGTACATACGATGGCATGTGTGTGGAGGTCAGAGAATGACTTGATGGAGTCAGTTCTTTCCTTCCTCCATATGGGTCCTCAGGCTTGGTGGTAAGATCCCTTATCTACTGGGCCATCTTACCAGCTCAGAGATAACGTCTTAGAAAAGAAAAAATAAATGCATGGGTATAAGGCCCGTGACAGTGACTAGTCCTGTGCATGTTACTCATGAGCTCTTGGGACCGACACAGAGGAACACGCTGAGGAGAGCCTCTCACTGCAAGCCCAAGTCTGTTGGATTTGTTGGTTTCTCTTGTTTTTGTGTGTGGTTTGGAGGTTGGAACCCAGGGGCTGAACCACACTCCGGCTCTTTGCTTTTTCTCTTTTTTTTAAAAAAAAGTCAAGAGTGATTTTCTTCTCCTTTGTCTGTAAACTCCCATTCACGCTTCACAATGCACCTAGGTTTCACGTTTATGAAACTCTGGGGTTCCCCAGCTTCCCATCTTTCCCCTTTTACAAGCAACTTCTCATGCACAGCTCTCTATGACACTCTGCAGCCTGCCCTCCCCCATGCTTGACCATGGGGCCCCATCTGTCTTTGGCATGGAAAAGGGACTTGATGTTTATAATATTGTGTGTGTGTGAGATGTGTGTGCACAAGTGTGTGTGTGTGTGTGAGAGAGAGAGAGAGTGCATGTGAGTATGTGTAGAACTTTGTCCCTCTCTACTTTAAAATGTTCTTTTAAAACCTGAGTGAACTCAAGTCATCCTGTTCGTCTAAACGCTGTGGGTCCTGTACTGAGAGTAGAGAAAACTCTTCAGGACCCTCTGCAGGACCAGGTCTAGCTCACGCCTGTCCTCCATGCCTCTGCCACAGCAGTCCCCATGATGGATGGCCAGACCTCCCAAGATCCCTTTTCATTTTCTTGTCTTTGTTTCTCTTCATTGTCTGGTTTCTCTTTTTCACCTTTTACTCACACCTAAGTACAAATATCACCCCAGCGATGCCCCTATCTGTCTCTCTTCTACAACCATGTCTGTTTTATACTTGATCCTTCTTCCTAAGTTCATCGAGCCTTTGGAATCCCTGGCACAGCACCTGCCACCAAGATGACTAATAACCCATTAGCTAGTGGTTTTCGTCTTCCACATTGGAAGACATTTGAAAGATGCGGGACCAAGGGTTCCAAGTGCCGAGAAGAAGAGGTTAAAAATATGAGGTTGAAGCGGATTGAGTATCTTTCTATTTCATTTTCCCCTCAAGAGTGAAGGAGAAACAGATGGAAAGTCTGTATTTAAAGGATGTTTCCATAAATTATTCTGTGTAAAAGACACCTAAGAGCCCACTCAGTCATGAGAGATCAAGTCATTCAGCCTTTGGGTTCCCTGGTTTTCTAGTTATCTTGTCCCAGCCGGGCACAAAATAATGCTAATTGGCTGAGGCTTATTGACGGCACCTCATTCCAGAAGAGGAAAAGGGTCTGGGAACATCAGGGCAGCTAAAGCTCCAACCAGAGAGGGAAAGTATTATGTATTTGTTAGAAGAGAAGCGTTATCAAGTCCTTAGGCTCCTGATAAGAAAATGCAGACCACGACTTATCTTCTAGGATGCCCTAGCATCTTAGCTCTGCCTCCCAACCATCAATATTCGAGCAACATTTTTAAAAAGAGTTACCCGGGACCTCCTGAGTGTCAGGGGCTGGGGAAGTCAACTGTCTCTATCCCCAGAATCCAGTCCATGTGGACGACATGTGAAATTATTCCATGGGAGATCCAGTTCAGTGGTTTGAGAGAGACACAGAGCAAAATGGCTCTTACCTCTCATCAAGCTGAGGCTGGAGGTGCGGCTCTGTGCAAACCCGTGAGACGTCTTGGAGGATGAGTAGTTTTCACCTATCCTATGCAGATGTCATTCTCCTGGAAGGCACCGGTGATGGCCACATAGGGTGAAATCTGTGGCCAAGTGAATTTCTCGGGCATAAATTTTGTAATCCCTCCCTTTCATCCAGGAGCTACCTGGACGGAATATGTCAGCAGACCTAACAGAAGTGTAACCCTGCGATTCTGAAAGTGGCAGAGTTGCTTCACACTCTCTTTTTTTTGGGCGGGGGAGGTCCTCTTCTCTTAGTCATGCTTAGGACACTCTTAGAAGTCCCTGCTTCCACTAGTCAGTGCTTCTATAGGCAGAGATGGGCTGACAAATTGAGGTGCCAATACACATACCGAGCACCCTCTATGTGCCCAGTCACGAGGTTGCCTTTCTCTCTACTGTGACGAGATGACTGATCAACCGTTTAGATTTGGTTCACAGTGTGAGGGTGTAGCCCGTCATGGGTAAGTCGTGGCTGCAGCAGGGTGAGGCAGCTGGTGACGCTGCATCTGTAGTCAGGAAGCAGGCATGCAGGCTGGTGCTCAGCTCTTTCTCCTTTTTATTCAGTCTGGGAACCTCCTCAGCCCGGGGAATTGTGCTCCCTACATTCAAGGTAAGCCTTTGGTTAAATCTTTCTGGAAACCACCTCATCAACAGACTCACAGGTGTCTTCCCACAGTGATTCTAAATCTAGTCAAGTTGACAGTGAAACTCAACCATCAGGGTAATAAGAGAGGGAGGGGGGGGGCTGCAAAGGTGTCTGGGTTGTCTGCCTGAGTCCCATTCTGGTCCTATTCAAGAATATTCTACTAGTTATTTTTATTCTATAGATACTCTATGCAAGATCCCTGGGGAACTTGTGAGTGGTCCTGAGGACTTTTGTTTTACTGCTCAGTTGTGATCCCAGCAAACTGTAACCCTTTGAATAGGGAGAACTAAACTAGGAAAGTAGAATATTTCACTGAATCTAACCAGATCTAGTAACAAGACGTGAAGGAGAAAGGGGTTGGACTTGAACAGCTGTTTCCTCCGTGTGTGTCTCGTCTTCCCTTTTTCTCCCAGTCATCCCAAATCAGCAGCAAATCAGTACCACGTTGAATCAATTATGGAAAGGTCAAAGGGTCATTTGTCTTTTTTTTTTTCCTTCACATTCATTTAATATATGTTTGTTTATGACTGGGTAACGTCACTTCACACAGAGACATCAATAATCATCTGTCACATCCAAATAGATTGTGACTCATGGCCAAGTGACCTAATCAATTTGTTGGTGAACTATTCATTCCTGATGTTTTGAGTGAACAGGCTCTTTAGGGCCAGAAGCTGAGCACGCGTTTAGTGGCCGCAGTGATGAACTCTACACCCAGCCCAGTCTGCACATCTGGTTTAATCTATCAAAGGAGTGGGAGCCAGGGAGGCAGACCAGCCAGGCTGGCCAGGACAAGGACACTGGCTATGATGCTGCCGGCTGGGTAGTGCTGTAAAACTCTAGGGGGAGCCATTCACACGTATTATGATGTAAGTGGTTCCCACTGGGGTTAGGAAAAATTAAAATCCTCTCTTTCTCAGTCTGAGAGTTCTTGGGCCATCTTTTGAGTCACATCTTCCCTGGGTTTTATTTTTCCCCATCTTTCTTCATCTACCCTTGAGGCCAGTTGGGGGTTTACGTGTTCGCACTTGGCTGTTGGCATTCTACAGAACTGCTTTTGTCTGATAGGTGAGGCTATGTGGCAGGACCAACCTCCGCATCTCAGAAGCATAAGAACAAAGATCTTTTTTTTTTTTTTTTTTTTCCTCCAGGTCATCTTCAGATCCAGGGTGAGAGTGACATCCATCATTCCATGGAGGTGAGCCACAGAATTTCTTTCAAAGCACCAGCTTGCATTTCATGGCTAAAGTGGCGGTTCTCACTTGAAAGGAGGGTCCAAGAATGTAACTCTGTGCCCACAAAGGTGAGATCCAGGTAATTAATCTTAGAAGAGCAACCAGCACAAACATAGTGAAGAGTCAAGGGATGCAGATGGAGTTTTGTTTTGTTTGGGGACGGGATGTCATTGTGTAGCCCAGGCTGACTTGGCATCCCCCTGCCCTGGTTACTCAAAGCCACCGCACCCACTGTGGGAGCCTGGAAAATGGGAGTGTGGTTCAAGTCTGACTTTTGCTTCTTGTCAGCTGTTTAATAACTTGGGGGTACATTGCCCCCTCCGCACCCCAGTTTTCACAATGATATTTTCTTGGTAGAAAACAAGGTAGGGGGCCCAACAAATTTCTTCTGTCCCCTGTCCCCTGTCCTGTTGTCTACCTAAGGGCCCACTTAGTGCCAATCCTTTGCATCAGTCTGTAAATTAAAGGGAGAAACTGTCCTCTGTCTCCAGCCAACAAACAAGAAAGCCCCATGGCACTTGCCAAAGCTCATGGAAATATCCATTATCAGGCAAACTGTCTGTGCTTAGGAAACTATCCACTGGGCTTTGAGCTCACCAGGTTAAAGGCAGCAGCAGAAACTTTACCCTCAGCATAAGGAGGGATTCCTTGAGAGCCACACAGCTTCCCCAGTGAAACACGGAACTGCCGAGCCTCTGTAAATGCCCAGAGGATCCGCTGCTTGGCTGCAGAGGTTCAGGATGACCCGGCAGATGTGAATAACTTCAGGATGCCTTTCATGCTTGGCAGGCGTCCCCATTTTTATTTATGATATCAAAGCTCAGTACTGTGTTCTCTCCTGCCGAAGACATGAAAGAGATTCAGAAGTCATCCAAATCATCTTGTAATTAATGTTACCGTGCACGCCCAGGACATTAAAATGTTAACAGTGTTAGAATCGTGTGCTTTGGAATACCGAGTGAGGGCTTTATTAGAGAGAAGAGCTCAGCAGATGTCATCCACCCTAATTGAGGACATCAGGGTGCCTGCTGCTTGTTCTTATCAGTGGTGCAGAGTGGTTTTTTTTTTTAATTTATTCATTTTCTTTACTGCTAGAATCTGCTCTCATTATTAGACTATCTTGTCACTCATTTGCATTTCAAGTGCTGAGACTGGGGGGGAGGTAGCAGCCATGTGCCTTGCCTTAGAAGAACACTTCAAGGGTTACTCTATCAAACAGGAGCGCAGCAGCACAGTGAATCTGACATCCGGGTTATCTTATTCCCAGATGCTCTGTGGTGTCATTAGCAGGATTAATCTTAGCTTTAATTTCATAATGATTCTTATTCTAATATATGTGAATGAACACAAAGTCTCTTGACTCATTATCACCAATTTACCCAAGATATGTAATCAGGCTCTTACATCCACCAACATTTACTTTTGCTAATACATCTAAAATTGTAGATTAAGCAAACACAGTTAGTTCCAGCTGAGTGAATGCCTACTGAGGTAGCACTATACTATTTATGTTTTAATTAAGTCCATTAATGGTGTTGTTTTTAAATATGTACTGGCCAAAAATGTGTTCACGGGGAATAGGGAAGTCATCGTTCGAGCAGACGTCCAGCTGTAAAATTAGTCACAGCAGCATTGTGTGAGGAGCCATTACCCACTTCGTTTTGGCAAATTATTGGAATTCCCTCTGCTAATTATGTTTTTAACCTTTATAAACAAGACAGGAGGTACAGAGCCTCCATTCCAAACAGCTCTGCTTCCCTCTGGAAACAGAACGGGGAGTCCTGAACGGCGAGTGTAATTGTAATAAGCCTTGTTGTTCTCATTCCTCTTCAAGGTTAGCATGTCACATCAAATATTGTCACTTGTGGTTTTGTGATACGTCCTAGGCAACAGCCCATTTCCCCTCTCACTTGACACTAAGTTTAGTAATACACTGCTGGGGGAGGCAGGGAAACAGACAGCGGATCCCAAATCGCCCCCACTTCCTTCGACCCTGGATTCTTCATTCACCAGATGTCACCCAGCAGCATGTAGTGCTTTATTATTGATGGGTAAAATGTTCAAACATTTAAAGAAATGAAAGTCAGCTTTGCATTTTTAATTAATTAATTAAAAGTGCTGTAAATGCCAGCTTGTTAATTGCTTTGCACCTGCAAGCCGACACAGGTTTTGTGCACTCTTTCTTTGAATATTAAATTTTTTTCCTCGCATGTCTTTATAATGCTTGGGAAGTCTCTCCAGCAAACATATTAGTAAAGAGTAAATATTGAATCTTAGACAAAACTCATGGCTTCATCTTTCACTGTACCCAGAATAGGATTTAAAGGAGGATTTAGATTTCTAAGACTTCTAATTAAGTAGTGATAATCAGACTTCCTGCTGAGGGTCACTTCCTGGGAGTAATTTGAGTTATTAAAATGCATGTTTTTGTTTGTTCTGCTTTGCGAGCTAAAACTGATCCCTTTTAATATAGCAGCAAATATGCAAATTGGTGTTTCATTATATTGTGTAATTTATGGCAATCTTCTCTAATTTACTGAAAGGTCAGGAGCCTGACCTTGTCATTCATTTTTTTTTCCTGATAAAGCTAAACTAATTATGTGGATTTTTTTTTTGATTTTATGAAACTCTGAAAGTGTGCGGCACAGCTAAGAATGTGACAAGTTTAACTTTCACTTAGCTTTGCATTCACCGAGACGGCCTCGGCACTGCGTGGATCCCAGCCGCAGAGTGGGATTGAGCAATGAGTTGGCTTGAAGTACTGCCCAGAAAATCAGATTTTATATATATATAAAATTATTCCATTTTATATCAGGAAAATGTGGCAACAAGAAAAGCCTGGCTTTCCTGAGATAAACAGCTGGTGCATGCTATAAGTTGCCATCAGCCAGGAATGCTAAAAAGAATCATCCCAGATTGAGGATCAGATTTTCTGCTCAAAAGACTCACTAAGTCCTTCCCTGAGCTTTGTTCTTTGTGGATGCTCAATGTGCCCTCTTTACCTTCGTCATCGCGTTACGTACGCTCCTGGCAGCTTTGCAGTCAGTGCAGGTAGGTACCAGTGACCGCTTGCTGGCAAGCGAGTGGTTCTTGTGCTTCTGCGTCAAGGGGCATGCAGATTTATTGCTAAGTACTAAATTCTGGTCTCTCTCCTTCTTTCTGACTCTGCAATTGACTTCTAGGAGTCTGCATTTTTATTCATCTGATCTATTTTCTATACTTGGGAAGAACCCACATCCATTCAACACTTTTCTACCCCCAATGCTAATTTGTTTAATTATTCATAAAATATGGCTGGCAGGGGCTGCAGAGATAGCTCTACTGGCAAAGAGCTTGTCCATAAACATGGGGACCCGAAGTCAACACTCAGCACCCACATAAGAAGCTGGGCATGGTAGTGTCTCTGTAATCCCAGCACTGGGCATGACAGTGTCTCTATAATCCCAGCACTAGGCATGGTAGTGTCTCTATAATCCCAGAACTGGGCATGGCAGTGTCTCTGTAATCCCAGCCCTGGGCATGACAGTGTCTGTCCCTGTAATCCCAGCACTGGGCATGGCAGTGTCCCTGTAATCCCAGCACTGGGCATGGCAGTGTCCCTGTAATCCCAGCACTGGGCATGGCAGTGTCTCTGTAATCCCAGCACTGGGCATGACAGTGTCTCTGTAATCCCAGCACTGGGCATGGCAGTGTCTCTGTAATCCCAGCCCTGGGCATGGCAGTGTCTCTGTAATCCCAGCCCTGGGCATGGCAGTGTCTGTCTCTGTAATCCCAGCAGTGGGCACGGCAGTGTCTGTCCCTGTAATCCCAGCACTGCATGGCAGTGTCTCTGTAATCCCAGCACTGCATGGCAGTGTCTCTGTAATCCCAGCACTGGGGAGGCTGAGACAGATCCCTGGAGCTTGCTGTCCAGCAAGCCTAGCCAAATCAGCTCCAGGTTTAGTGAGAAATCTTGTCTCAAATAACGAGATAGAGAAGCCAGGAGGAAGACACTTGGTGCTGGTCCCTTTCCTCCACAAGCACACATGTGTATACACTACTGTACACACACCTGCACACATACCAACATAGGTACACACACACACACACACACACACACACACACACACACACACACACACACACAAATACAGTTGGCCATTTTTTCAATAAATACATTGCTACTCTTCAGGAGTTGCTTGGAAACACAGGTGTGGAAGTAACACTAAAGGACAATATTAAAGACATGTTAGCACAATTATGACCAAAATACCATGAGAACAAAGTAGTGTTAAAAGTAATTTAGGGTTGGGGAAGAGAGAACAAAGAGAATGCTATTGAAACTAGACTTTGAAGAATGAAAAGTTTTTGTTGGGCAGAGAATAGAGCATAAGAAAAGTTGATGGCCAGGGAGAAGCTTGAACCAAGTTTGGAGATGAGTGCAGGCTTGTGTTTCAGGACACAGTGAGTAGCCTAGGGTGATCAATGCAGATGTTATGTCATGGGTGGCAGTGGGCACAAGGCTAGGAAAATACACCAGGTTTGGCATGTCTCAATGCTAAGCAGTTGGGATTTTATTTGGAGGGCAGTGAAAAGTATGTCAATGTCAATGTTAACATACGATGGTGTGGTGGTTTGAATGAGAATGTCCCCTGTAGGCTCACATAGTAGAATTGTTTGGGAAGGATTAGAGGTATGTCCTTGCTGGAATAGGTGTGTCACCGAGAGTAGGCTTTGAGGTTGTAAAAGCCTGGCTACCACCGTATTCTCTGCCATGAGAGTCCTGGACTCACCCTCTGAATCTGTAAGCAAGCCCTTCAATTGAATGCCTCCTTTTGTAGGTTGCCCTGGTCATGGTGTCTCGTCACAACAACAGAACAGTGACTAAGACATGTGGTGAGCTGGCTAAGTCTGTGTCTGGGAGTGGTTTGAATGAACAGAATTTAAAGGCAAGAGGACGTGATAGGAGGCCTCTCAGAGTCCACAGAAAGGGACTAAAGCCCCTCACTGAGGTCATGGACATGAAGAAAGGCTGGACTCAAAGCACAACTTGACCACAAGTTGAAGGAGGTGATATGGGGAACAGTGGGGAGAGGGATTTAATCCAGAGAGGATGTTATTAACTATGATGGGAAACAGGGAAAGAACTTGACTGGTGGAAGTGAAGGTTTCGTCATGGTGGCTTGTTCCTCCTAGCGTGTTTGAGGACTGTCAGCATCAGGAAGCTCCGGGAAGTGAGGAGGAAATGCACAGGTACTCCATAAAGGTACACACTTTTTTATGTTTTTATGTATCAGTTTAAAAAGTAGCTGGGAGTGGTGGCTCACTCCTTTAATCCCAGCACTTGGCAGCAGAGGCAGGTGGATCTCTGTGAGTTTGAGGACAGCCAGGGCTACACAGAGAAACCCTGTCTCAAAAAGAAAAAAAAATAATTTAAATTTGAATGAAAATGTAGACTCTGAGAATTCCGTTTTAGACCTAATGAATCTGTATTTCTATACTAGCCCTGGGTGATTCATTTTTTTGCATATGAAAATGCAAGAGGCACCGGTTCAGAGCAAACATAGTCTGTTGTTGGGACATTGAAGGGCTCCATGCAGTGTTCTGTGGTCATACAACTTTGGGCGACTTTCCATACAATAACTCCTACTGGTTATTCAAAAGCACAAATTGAGGTAGCATATTAGAGGCTCCAGGAAGTCATTCTCATCAAGGAACTTATCTGCCTTTTCTTTAGCCAACGTATTATTGTGCTGGTTGGTTTTTGTCAACTTGGCACAAACTAGAGTTACCTGGGAAGGAGGAGCCTCATCTAAGGAATCGCCTCCACGGGCATGTCTGTGGGGGCATTGTCTTAATTTCTAATTGATGTTGGAGGGCCCAGTCCACTGCGAGTGTGATACCATCCCTAGGCAGATGGGCCTGAGCTGTATAAGAAAGGTAGCTGAGTGAGCCAGAGGAAGCAAGGCAGTGAGAAGCAACGCCTCTGCTTCTGCCTGAGTTCCTGCCCTGACTTCCCTCAACGATGGACTGTGATGTGGAAATGTGGGGGTGCGTATGCCCATGCACACGCATGCACAGGTTAGGAGATGATATACGAGACCCCTCCCTCAACAAAGTTGTACTTGGTTGTGTTTTATCATATCAACAAAGCAGCAAACCATGCCAGTCACATTGCACGATGTGCATGTTCAAACTCCATTGTTATCGTGACCTTGGAGACTGGATGTGTGCAGATGTGCTGATGATGAGGTCATATGGGATTACAGGGGCACTCAATCCAGCGAGGACTAACTGATACGCGAAAGCGCAGGGAGGTGCAGAGGCAGATGGAGAGAAAGTCATGTTGTGGCAGAGGCAGAGCCTGGAGTCCTGCAGCTACAAGCGCGAGCGCGGCAACCTCTGGAACAACAACCTCGGGAAGCTAGGAAGAGGAGAAGAAGGACTCAGGAAAACTGGGGAAGAAGCAACTTGATTATCTTTAAGGTAACTTGATCTTTCTGGGGAGAAAAGAGCGTAAACAAATAAAACAAAGCAAGAACTTGACAAGCAGAGAAGGCCATGAAAATGGAAAACAAGTTGTCAGAACTCAAAAATTAAAGAAATGGCAGGTAGACGTCGATTCAGCACTGATGAGTCTTATTAAGCCAGATTGGGGAGAAAACATAACTGAAAACAGTGAGGATGTGATAGTTAGAAAATCATCCAAATCAAATTTAAAACAGTGAAAAAAGGAGTATTTTTGTTGCTGTTTTAGTTCTTTTACATAGGCTTTTGATCCATTTGAGGTGATTTTGAAAACATTATTTATCACGGTACTGGAGAGACGGCTCAGTGGTTAAGAGCGATCACTGCTCTTGCAGAGGACCTGGGTTTGATTCCAGAACCCACACAAAGGCCCATTTGGCTGTCTTTGCTCCTTCTCATCTTCCACAGGCCGTGACCAGTCATGAAAATCTACACTCAACCATCAAGGTGTCTTCAGTGAGCAGAAGCTCACGAATTAGTCAGTTGAGCTTGTCCACACACCTCACCTAACTCTGGTTTCAGGGGGTCAGATGTTCTCAGGCACCAAGCACACACATGGTGCACAGACATACATGCAGGCAAAACACATATACACTAAAACAATGAAGTAAAACATTTAGATGAAAATTTCACAATCAGTGTGTGTGTGTGTGTGTGTGTGTGTGTGTGTGTGTGTGTGTGTACGTGTGTATCTGTGTGCAATATGGTAATGGTTAAGAAAATTAAAGGTGGAATTATATGACTCAAATTCCAGTTCTGGGCATAAACTCCAAAGAATGTAAAGTAGGGTCTTGAGGTAGTTGAAAACAGTATGGTAACATTATTGACAATAGCTAAGACAGACGAAAGGCAAGGTAGAAAACCAATGGGTAGACGAGCTAAACATGGTATACACAAATACAGGAATTCAGCCTCACAAGGAAGGGAATTCTGGGACATGCTGCATCGATGAAGCTTGAGGACAGTATACTAACCACGATGGATGTGAAAGGACAGATATCCTGTTGTAGAGAGAGAAGGCAGAACGG
This sequence comes from Peromyscus californicus insignis, assembly GCF_007827085.1. Classification (NCBI taxonomy): domain Eukaryota; kingdom Metazoa; phylum Chordata; class Mammalia; order Rodentia; family Cricetidae; genus Peromyscus; species Peromyscus californicus. Next base: position 96,343,186 of record NW_026294424.1, read on the forward strand.
TGGTTCCAGGTGCCAGGGTTGGGGATGTGGGATTAATACTGAATGGCTATAAAACTTCATTCTGTACCACGAAAAGAGTTGTGGGAATGGATGTTGATGACGGCTGCACAGCATGATGTATTTAGTACCGTGAACTATGAAACAGATGTTATGTTTCATGTTTGTGTTTAGTTTGTTAGAACAAAACTTGAGAAGAAATGGATAAAGCGAAGATGAGAGGGATAACAGATAGGGGCATCTAGCATGCACTTGATTGATGTTTATAGAGAGGAGGGCTGGGGAGATGGCTCAGTGGGAGAGCACTTCCTCCACAAGCATGAGGACCTGAGCTTAATTTCCCAGCACCCACGTAAAAGCTGGGCATCGCTGCATGTGCCTGTAACCCTAGCACTGGGTAGAGCTCAGGCAGGCGCGTTCCCAAGAGTTTACCAGCCAGCCTAGCCAAAACACGTTGGGGGTTGGGAGGGATAGAACAGGACCAATGAAACCATCACAGACCAGCAGTAGAGGAAACTTTTCGGGAATAGACATGACTAGGACATCCCAAGAGAAAGAATTCTGTGATGGACGGCAGAAAGGGAAGGTTCTTACCCACAGGAGCAAGGTGAGGTGTGCGGACAAGCTCAACTGACTGATTTGTGAGCTTCTGCTCACTGAAGACGCCTTGATGGTTGAGTGTAGATTTTCACGACTCCATTCACGGCCTGTGGAAGATGAGAAAGAGGGAACACAGCAGAAAGGGAAGGGACTGGGGCAGGTCCTCCGCCCGAGGAGAGAAAGGATTAAGAGAAATCTCTATTTTTTTTTTCAACAAAGAAATTTCTTTTTTGTGGAAGAACCGATGGTGAGTTTTAAAACTGTTTTCACATGTTTTCTTCTCCCGGGGGCTAGTCAAAAATGATACTTTCCCAAGACTGACAAATCTTAGTGATTTATTTGTCGTGCCTTACTGACACTCTCCCATGTCAATATTTACAGAGCGGGGAAGATGATAACGCATAAACAGAATAATGCCTTTCCAGCTTCTAATCAGCACCAAATACGGAAGCACACCCAGAGTCAACATGCTGATGGTGATTAATGTTGATTTTGTTAATCTGTAGGAAATAGACAATTAATGTTACAGATCACAGGCTTTAATAAGAAAACAAATCCACCTTTCTAAGTTTCGGTTTTACATTTAGAATTTCTATTTAATTCCTCATTATTGTGGATTGTTTTGAATACTGAATATAAGAATCATCTTAATACTCAGCACCTTAAAACACATTTCTTTCTCAAAGGGGAACAATGCCTGGTTACCTTCCTGGATATCTCTTAGTGAAGTGTTTCCCATCACTCCTAGAAGCTAAACCTCCATGGAATCCCATTCATTAGTGAGAGGGGGCTGGGATTTTGACCAGTGCTAGAGCAGGCTAGGTTGAGCCTCAGCTCCCGTCCTACCTCAGTCCATCCCTGTTCAGCTCTCCCTTAGCTGTGGAGTTCTCCTGCGGTGCTGTGTCCTCTCAGGGTTTCTCTCGCTAGCCAGAGTTTTCTCGGCATGAAATTGCTAGTCATGTAAGAGAGTGAGGAAAAAAGATGGCTAACGGTGATGCCACTGCTGTCTGAGTTTCCATCACGAGCCATACAGAGATGAGATGTCTGGAACCATGCAGAATAAAACATACATGGCGTCTATCTGCTAAGCTGTCGTCACCTTTAGACCTCAGCCTCACAAGCCAGTTTGAGCTGATGACCGTCAAATGGTTCTCCGTGGAGGCGGGGGGTGAGGGTTCTCCGAATAAATGCCTTAAAGCCAATGTTCTTGAGAATAATTGGGTAAAAGACCTTTGAAAAATACCACAATGGTCTGATCTTATGTTCACCACTTAGTGTTCCTTCCTACAAGTGTCTGTTTCCCTGCCTGGTGGACAACTGCTTAGCCTTGAGTTGTGGTTGTTTTGAAGATCTTGATGCCAGAAGACAGTTTATATGTGTATATGTACATGCCAAATAATGCCAGTCATGCCTGAGACTTCCACAGAAGCAACCCTGGGGAATGTGACTTCATGTCATTATATATGTGTTTCTTTAACTCTTGTCACAGCAACAGTTGGTCTTGACTTTGAGCGCATGACCTCCTCACAGGGGATGGAGAATAGGGCCTGGGCTCAAGGAGCCTTCAGGATTCCTTTGGAGGGAAGGGTCCACTCCTATATTTTCTAGGATCTCTAGATGGAATGGTCACAGAACTCTCCTCACCAGAAGTTTACTAGGAATACACAGAAACAATGCCTTTACACCTCAGAGCTACAAGGACTTCAGTGTCTCACAGGCCTCTCATTAGAACAAGTCCAACAGGGTGATTAATTTCATCTCTATCAATGAATCAAACACCATCCACAAGGCTAAAAATTTGGATTTGTCCTTATTTTCATTCTTCCTTGTCCTCCCGTTTAAACCTCTAATGGCATCTAATCCCCCTGGAATCAAATAGGTTTCTTCTCTGTGACCTTCAAAGACTTCATGACCCAGCCCTGGCCACCTCTTCAGTGCCCCCTGTCCACTCACTCCCCATTTGATGCCATGGCAGGCCAAACTCGGTCATTTGTCTTGTTGCTTTCTTCCCTCTGCTCGGCAGGTCTTGTTCCTGGTTTGTTTGCCATGAATGGTATCTGCCCACTTTTCAGGACTCAGTTTGCTTAAAGAAGCTGCCTTCTCTGGGTGGTTCTGGCCACTCTCCAGGTCTCCTCTCAGACAACTGCTATAAAAATATTTAGTTATTTCAGTTTGCTCATTCCTTGAGGCAGGTAAGGCCAAAAGCACCGGGCCACACCTTAAGCAAAGAGCTGTGACATGCGCAGAGAGCACTCTGGCCAGGGGAAACCCGACCCATAAGCTCCAGACCAAAAGATGATAACTCGCAGCCCAGAGCCAACCAGGAAATGCTGCAGCAGCTGGAAGCAGAGCCTGCCCAAAAGTACGCACATAAATACCTCAGGCCTTTGTTTAATAAATGAGATTGCTTGCAAACCTCCCAGAGTCTGTGTTGTTGGTTCTGCATCTGCTCATCCCCTGACCTGGGAGCAGAGACAATGGGATTTCAGCTGCAAAGCCAGCAACAATTCCTCTTTCCTTTCTCCTCACTGGAGCAAAAGCAAGAATGTGATCAGTCTAGCTCAGCTCGAGCTCAGCTCAGCTCAAGGTGCGGCCCAGTGCTTTCGGCCTTACCAGCCTCAAGGAATGAGCAAACTGAAACAACCACAACTCAAGGCTAAGCGGTTGTCCACCAGGCAGGGAAACAGACTCTTGTGGGAAGGAACACTAAGTGGTGAACATAAGATCAGATGGTGTTTTTCAAAGGTCTTTCAGCTCAGCTTAGCTCACACACTAGTAGTGTCTCTTGGGCTCTCTTCAGGGTGCCAGGCCTCAACCTCTCTCCATGACCCCTTCATGTCTTCAAAACCACTACCACCTGGGTGACTCTTACACATCATCAAGTTCAGCAGCCAACCTGAGGTCTAGAACACAGCTTCTCTGTGCTGACTCTGAGGAAACACTCCCAGAAAATTTCACCTCAGTGACGCTGGTCTCTTCTTTTTGTTTTTTGAGACAGGGTTTCTCTGTGTAGCTTTGCACCTTTCCTGGAACTCACTCTGTAGCCCAGGCTGACCTTGAACTCACAGAGATCCGCCTGCCTCTGCCTTCTGAGTGCTGGAATTAAAGGCATCCACCACCACCGCCCGGCTCTTCTTAATCACTGCTATGTCTCAGCCCCAGCCGACCAGCATCAACTATTCCAGTAAAGCAAAGGTTTTACTTCAGTGGTTCTGGTCTCTTGTTAATCACAGCCAATTCTTCAGTCCCGGCTAACTGGAACCACAGATTCTCAACCCAATACCAAATGACGCTGATAGAGTCATTTACGTGACTCAAACTTCCCTCTGGAACTTCACAAGCCAGGCCTGCACTGTGTGCACTGCTCTCAACATTCTTATCTCCCAAGAGCCTACAGAACGGCCCACTGAACTCTCAACATTCAATGGCTTTTCTAGCCCAAAGTTCTGAAGTTCTTGCACAATCCTCCCCAAAACATGCTCAGGTCTGTCACAGGAATACCCCACTACACAGGGACCAATTTGTCTTAGGGGGACTATTGCTGTGGTGAAACACCATGACCGCTTTCGTTTCAGATTTTTTTTTTTAAAGAATGGGACCATTATTAACTAAAAAGCATAGCTATTGGGTTGGCAAGATGGATCAGTGCATAAAGATGCATTCCATACGAGCATGAGAGTCTAAAGTCCATTCCTGGATCCTGCAGTACAAGAGTAGAATCAACCCCTGAAAGTTGTACTCTGATGTCATGTGCATCATGGCACACACGCGCGCGCACACACACACACACACACACACACATACACACACAGACCACTCATAGTAAATACACAAAAGTTAAACCACACCTCTCATCTCAAAGGGAATGTGTAGATGGAAATTTCTCCAGTCCTGCCTGGCCCAGCAGTCTGGACGAATCTCTCCCACTCATGGTCCCACAGCCACTTATAAAATAATCACTCACAGGCTTATATTAATTACAAACTGTATGGCCTATGCCTTCAGCTTCTTGCTAGCTAGTTCTTTCATCTTAAATTAACCCATTCTTATTAATCTATATGTTGCCATGTGGCTGTGTTGTTACTGGTCTGCTGACATCTTGTTGCTCCTTTGCAGCGGCTGGTGGCTCTACCAACTCCAACCTTCTTCTTGTCCTCAGTTTGAATGTACCACCTAACCTTATCCTGCCCTGCCATAGGCTAATGCAGCTTTATTTATTATCCAATGGGAGCCACACATATTCACAGCATACAGAAAGACAACCCACAGCAGGAATGAACATCTTATTCCCATTTATTGTTTATTTTTGAGTCAAATATGAGTGACCATGATATGAATCAACACAGTTCCTGTTGCTTTAAGTACCATGCTCCAAAATAAGTAACAGTTTCATAGAATTTTTATAGTAACAGAACAAAGAAAGTTATAAGTCAAAACATTAAGAAAACCAAAACAAAATACAGTGGCAGAAACATTGGGTAGGTTGTAAGACAAGTTTTCTATAGGCCTCAGATGCTGTCTGAGCTTTGGGGTTGATGGAAGTTATGTGTCCACTTGAACATTGAAAAGAATTTTACCAGAGAGTTATAAGGATGTTAGGTCACACATAGAGGTGAGCAATAAGGGACTATTTGAGGAAAAGGGAGGCTAAGGAAGCCCAGAATAATAAGGTTCTTAACCTGTAACAGCCTATCCTGTAAGCCTGAAGAATGTTCGGCACTGATGTGGATTTTTTTTCCAACTTCAGTTCATACCATATTTGGGGATGTTTTCAAAACCATTTACCTGTAATTAGTTAAATAAACACTAGCAGCATTCTAGAGCTGTGATGTGGTCTGTGCTCCCTAATTTTGCTCCCAGGATCTGAGAACAGTCAAACCTCAGGCCAGCTTAGTCACAGTCCTCAGCAAGGGCTGTTTCTGTCAGCAGCTGGAATTCAATAAAGAAACATAAGACATCAATGAAGATTGAACAAGTAATAGGTACCTACTTAAAAATGATCTAGCTGTGGTTATGAGTATGAAACATTAAATAACAACCACTTCAAAGATCTCCATTGGGATATGGTATTATGGGAGAAGAAAATGTGAGTCAGGTTATTAAATATTTGTAAGTGGTTTTAGGGGCCAGCAAGATGGCTCGGGGGTAAAGGACACTTGCCAACTGTCTTAAGGTTTCTATTTCTGTGAACAGACACCATGATCATAGCAACTCTTACAAAGGAAAAACATTTAATTGAGGTGACTTACATTTTTAGAGGTTTAGTTCATTATCATCTTGGTGGGACATGGTAGGGTGCAGGCAGACATGGTGCTGGAGAGAAGCTGGGAGTTCTACATCTTGCAGGCAACAGGAAGTGAAATGAAACAGTGGGTGTGGCTTGAGCATACATGAGACCTCAAAGCCCGCCTCCACAGTGACACACTTCCTCCAACAAGGCCACAGCTCCTAATGGGGCCACTCTCTTTGGGGGCCATTTTCTTTCAAACTACCACATCCCACTCCCTGGCCCCCAAAGACTTGTAGCCATATAATAATACAAAAAATGCATTCAGTCCAACTCCAAAAGTTCCCATAGTCTATCACAGTCTCAATAATGTTTAAAAGTCCAAAGTTCAAAGTCTCTTCTGAGATTCATGCAGTCTTTTAACTGTAATACCCTATGAAATCAAAATGAAAAAGCAGATCACATACTTCCAACATAAAATGGCACAGGATATACATTACCATTCCAAAATGTAGGGGGGGGGGGGGGCGGAGCATAGTGAGGAAATACTGGACCAAGGAAGACCGAAGATCAGCTGGGCAAACTCCAAACTGCATCTCCATATCTGATGTCAGAATGCTCTTCAGATCTCCAACTCCATTCAGTTTTGTTGACTGCAGCACACTTCTCTCTCTTGGGCTGGTTCCACTCCCTGTTAGCAGCTCTCCTCGGCAGGTATCCCATGACTCTGGCATCTCCAACATCTTGGGTTCTCCAAGGCAATCTAGGCTTCAACTTCACAATTTCACGAAATGGCCTTTCTGGGCCTCCATACAGGGACACCCTGACACATGTCTGTCCTCAGCTGTTTTCCTTAGTTATGGAGGCAAATTCCATAGCCCCTTTCTTCTATCTTTAACTGCAGAGCCATGAAGCTGCCAAGTTCTGCTGCTTATCAGGGCTAGAATGTGGCCCCCTCATTCAATTACGTCTTTACCAACTTTCTGTTTTTGATGGTGTCCTTTACTGCCTAAGCTTGGCTGTTCTGGAACTTGCTCTGTAGACCAGGCTGACCTCAAACTCAGAGATCCACCAGCCTCTGCCGCTGGAGTGCTGGGATTAAAAGTATGCACCACCACACCTGGCTCTAAACTATACCTTAATTCCTTTTCACAAGTTGGAGACTTATCTGGGTGGGATCTTGCCCTGAGGTCACCACTCTCTATTCCATTTCTTAATCTGTTTATCTCCTTGAACATTGGACTTAACTTCATTCCACTTCCTGGTGCTCCTTTTCTTCTCATATTTTGCATTTTGTAATTTACCCTGCTCAGCTTACTCCTTTTCACTATAAATCTTCATTAGTGTTACCACTAATAACCACACAACAGAGCCTATACCAGGCTGTTTTGAGATTTCCTCTGCCAACAGAATTAGTCCAAAACTTTTCACTTTAACCTCAGGCAGACTTGTTGGACAAGGGCAAAAAAGCAGCCACATTCTTCACCAACATATCTCAAGACCAATCTCTAGGCTCCACACTAACATTCTTCTGCTCTGAAACCTCCTGAGCCAGGCCCCACAGTCCAAATCACCCTCAGCTCCGCTGTCTTCCATGCTCCTACTAGAATGGCCCATTAGGCAGCACTTAAAGCCTTCAACAGTTTTTCTAACCCACAGTCCCAAGGTCCATATTCCTTTAAACAAAAGCATGGTCAGGCCTGTCACAGCAATACCCCAGTCCATAGTACCAAGTTCTGCCTTGTTTTAGGGGTTCTATCACTGTGAAGAGACACCATGACCACAGCAATGCGTATAAAGGAAAACGTTTAATTGGAGTGGCTTACATTTTCAGAAGTTCAGTCCATTATCATCATGGTGGGACATAGTGGTGTGCAGGCAGACATGGTGCTGGAGAGGAGCTGATAGTTCTACATCTTGTGAACTGAGACACTGAGTGTGGCTTGAGCATATATGAGACCTCAAAGCCTGCCTCTACAGTGACACACTTCCTCCAACAAGGCCATCTCTATTCCAACAAAACCACACCTCCTAATAGTGCCATTTACTTTTGGGGCCATTTTCTTTCAAACCATGATAGGACCAATATTGGCTACCTGAGTTCACTCCCCAGGACTCACATGGGAAAGTTAGTTTCCTCAAGCTGCCCTCTGACTTTACACACACAAACACATGTGTGCCCCATTTCATTGACACAGATAAATAAATAAATACAAACAAACAAATAAATAAATAAAATTTAAAAAGCACATTTGGAAGACCTCAGGAATACTTGGAAGGACTCTTCATCATCACCCCTGCCATCTCTATGACCTTCATTTCTCTATTCTTTGTTACTCCTGGTAGAAAAGGTTGAGTGGGACTAGGGTTTAGAACTAGAATGCACTGGGATACCAGGGAAGATGACGGATCAAGAAGGACTGGTGGGCATCTGTCCGAGGCTGACTGCACTCACTGAGAGGAATCCTTTCAGTCAATGAAGGAACGTTCTCAGCCGTCTTCCAGATTCCAGGGGGGCTGGGATTAGCTCCCACTGGATATCTTCTGCCTAGCAGGAGGCTATGTCTGCACTGTCTGCCTCACTGGCTACTTCTGGTGGGAGGAGAAAGGGGGTAATTTGAATTTACATGGGAATTTTACTGAGAATCTTATCAGCAAGAAATATACCGCTGCTTGAAATATGCTCCAAAGTGAGGCGTGAGAACTGGAAGCTTGACCATTTTCTCCCTCCCTCCCCCACCAGGTATGCAGCTGGTGCATTTTTACCTACTTTCCACCTCTGTAAATTTGATTTAAACTCCCCCACCCTCTCTTTGAATGTGTGGTGTGAAAATATAAAGAGTCTGGTAGGATGCACCTAAGCCCAGTGTAGGTAATAAGCCTATGGTTTAATTGTGGTTGTTAGTGTGGAATTTGACGGTGGCACCTCAGCTGGTACAATTAGCTTCTCATCATCTTTTATCACGGTGCTGCGCGTCTACCGTGGTTCTTCTTTGAAGATGTCAGCAGTCGCTGCTCGGCACTTACAGTTCTATGGGCTGGAGAGTTTGGCTTTAGCATTTTGAAGTTTCGAGGCCGGGGATGCTTAGAGAAAACAATTTGCATTTCTGCAGACCGTAGATGATTCCTGTCTTGTTTTATTCTTTTGGTCCTTGAGCTGTTTTGTTGGGGTCAAGAGTAAGAGCTTTGAGACTGCCTGAGCTTTCAGCACAGGTCTATTAGCTGCATCACCCTGGGTGAATCGTTAACCCAGCTGTCCCTCAGCTTCTTCATTTGTAATTGGGGATAATAATACCTGACCACCCGGAGCATCTGAGGAAATGTGTGTGGGTGGTGAAAAACCCATCGTCTGAGGACTGAATCGAGCTGCATCACTGTGGTTGCCTCGTCCTCACTGTCACTGTCTCGGTTAGCTTGGGACGGAAGGGCAGGTGAACGAGGGAGGTTCTGGGCTAGGCTTCTTGCAGTTTCCCACCATGATATTTCTTTAAGGGGCAAGCGTCTCAGGACTTTTATAGATAATGAACTTCTGAGCCTCCTGAGAGCTGGGCTCACAGGCATACATCATCAAACCCAGTGCAATTTTGATCCTTTGGGAGATGAAGCAACGGGTAATATTAAGTCCCTTGGATGCAGTAGAAAGTGTAGGCCTAAGGAAGCTAAATGAGAGACTGGTAGCATCCTAACAGCACAGTGCCTTTGGTCATTATGGCCCTGGGCTTTATGTATCTAATTACACTACAGACCCATGGGTTAGACCCCATTATCACCACTGAACAGACAAAAATTCAAAGCATGTAGAAGTAAGTCAACCTTGGGCTGGGGAGTTTAAGAAGTGGAAGATGAATAAAGAGAATCTGGCTAGAAAGACTATGCCTTCAATTAGTAATCCCATGCATGCGATTTCCTGTGAATTCTTGGGTTTTGGTATTCATCAGCATTATTCTAGTAGGTCCTATTTGCAAAAAATATCCAATAACTTATGGGGAAGGTAATGGATTTTAAGTGTGAAGTTAACCTCAGAAGTTAACATGAGCATTTAGCCTAATAGAGCCTGTGATATTGGGTCATGCTTGTCCTCCTAGTACTCAGGAGGCAGAGAGAGAAGAACAGGGGATTCAAGGGCATCCTCAGTGAAAGAGCAGCTTTGAGGCCAGACTGGGGTACGTGAAACTGGGTCTCCTAAAAAACAAATTTAACCTCCTAAAATGACACTGCTCTGTCCTGTAATTCTCACAACACTATAAGCCAGAAATATGTTAGGGCTCTTGTTTTAAATTGTGCTTTTCAGTGGCACATCATGACTGTGCATATTTGAAGAAGTACTATGTGAAGTTTCAAAATACTCTCCATTATGTAGTAATCAAAGGAAGTTGCATATCATTATCACCTACTTTTAGCATTTTGGTGCGATGAGAATCTTAAACTTTGCTTCCAGCTATTTTTGAAATGTTCAGCGCAGTATTGGTAACCATAGTCACCTATATGCAAAAGAACGACACCATAATGTACTCTTCTATCTATAACTCTACCCCTGACCAATAAATATCTCTTGCTATCCATCCTTCTACCCTTCCCAACCTTGGCCATCTCCATTCGACACTGTTATTTTATGAATGAGTTTAGCAAAGTCCACACTGAATTTGGGATCATGTGGTGTTTGTCTTTCTGTGCTTAGATTACTTCACTTAACATGGTGCTCTTTAGCTTCACCTGTTTTTACCACAATGAAGGAATTTCATTCTTTTTGTTAAATAGTGTTCTTTATATTCTCTCTCTCTCTCTCTCTCTCTCTCTCTCTCTCTCTCTCTCTCTCTGTGTATATGCATGTTTCTCATTTTCTTTATACATATGCATGTGTATATATGTATATGTATATGCATGTCTCTTTTTTATTCATTCATCTATTGATAGATATATTTTAGGATTCTTGATTGCCAGTTGTAGAAACCATTAAGATTAGTTTAAACAATCAGAGTCACTAGCCCCCACCGCCACCAAAGAGTAGTCGAGATGAAAGATCAAGGGGCTGGAGTTGCTATACTGGCGTGAAGACCTGAGTTTGGTCACCAGCACTCACACAAAAGGCTGGCGCGGCACACTTTTCCAGTGTTTGGAAATCGGAGGTGGACTTGGTTCCCACCACCTTCTCGATGACTTTTAATCCATTTGGAGTCTTTTCAGGTAAAGCAACTGTCATGCCTTCTGTTGCATCCTCCAAGTAGAGTCTGTTGAAGTAGGACAGCTGCACAGAGGTAGTGACAGGCTGGGGGAGCACTGGGCGAGCTTTACAGGGTAGGTCTCAATGCTGTGACTGGCATCACTGGTGATAAGAAGTCAGAGTATGTCAGATTCTGAGGCTACGGGCAGGTCTCTGCAATGTCGTGGCAAGCAGTTCTTGCACGCTGGTGAGTAGGTCACAGCTGCACCCCTCCTCTCTAAGGCTGGGAGATAAGAACACTGATTCATTGCTCCTCCATCTTCATTTCCCATCACACCTCATGGACTGGATGGGAGAAGGCAAGAGGCCCTTGCTTACTGATGTCTTCTTTGAAAGAAGCAGAGGACATCATGTATGACACAGGGTGGCTGGGTAGATTTCTGCAGTTTTCTCCCACTTCTCCTTCCTCTTTCTTTTCCTCCTCTTCTTCTCTTCCTCATTGTCTTTTAAACTCACCTACCAAACTGATGTTTTATATCTGACAAAACTCATGTAAGATCTTCCTTTCATCATTGTTTTTCTTTGCTGTTTTCTAAACCCATGCTAGAGTCTTCTTATTCACTGGCTCCCGGGGTCCCTCAGTCATTCTGCCTTTGCCGGCCCTTACCCAGACCTCATTGGTGCCTTAGCAATGCACCTTGGAATCATTCGTGTCTGGCTCACAGGGTCACAGCATCTCTGTGTCTAGCCTTAGGGACATCTGCCACCTGTCTCTTTTGCTTTAACAATCTTTGGTCCCATTTGTCTCTGGCTGTCTCATTTCCTTATCTTTGTTTAATGGTAGACATAGTCTTGTCTAGTGCTTGTGTGTTAGTGCTTACATGTACTCAGGATGATGACTCTAGGTGTGTAGAATACAAAGAAGACATGGTCCAAACATTGAAATGAAATGAGCTACCTACCAATCAGCCTCTAGAACCTGGAAGTGGGAGCTGATGCAGAAGACCTTGGCCTGGTGTCTGGCTTGTTTATTCCTTAAGGTGCAGTGGTCAGTGCTTATACTTTGCTAAGAATTCTGCCAAACAAGCTTAAGATGTGGTGTAGGCAGATTTTTCTGTACTGCCTACCGGCTCCCAAATAACCACACTGAGACTTCTTATTAATTATGAAAGCTCAGTCGATAGCTTAGGCTTTTTACTAACTAGCTCTTACAACTTAAATTAACCCATTTTTATCAATCTGCTTTTTTGTCCCATGGCTTTATTATCTTTACTCTGCACGGTGGTGATATTTTATTTGTGCTCTAACAAATAAAGCTTGCCTGGGGATCAGAGGAAAATGCTAACCACTATATTAAACATAGAGGCAATGATAGCTCAAGCCTTTAATCCTAGCATTTGGGAGGCAGAGATTCATCCAGATCTCTGTGAGTTCAAGGCCACACTGGGAACAGAGCCAGATGTGGTGGCACACACCTTTAATCCCAGCACTAGGTAACCATAGAGGTCTGGAGGTCTGTACAGACAGACAGGAAGTGATAGAGCTGGGCAGAAAGAGAGAGGAAGTAAGATGGCAGGGCACAAAAAGGTGTATAAGGCATGTGTCCTGCTTGTTCAGTTTATACAGCATACTGTCAGCAGTCAAGACAAGGGCAGTTTCTTGCCCAAAAGGCTAGTTTTGCCACATTGAAAGTAAACTCATATGGAGTGTCTTCAGTGCCCATCATCTTCTTTGAAGTAAATTGGTGCTGCCAGGAGCAGATGTGTCTCATTGTCATGAAAAGCCTTATGTTATTATATTTTAGATGCCATATTCTGTAGGTATTTGAAGTGTTTGAAGATTATCCATCTAAAATATATCTGTTTGACCTTGAAAGCAGATGTAACATGACTATAAGTTTGATTGTTATTGACGACTAACTACTAACCTGTATTTCTTTATTATCCTGAATATTTTATAACAATAACTTTCAAGGACTAGAAATTTACATTACATTGTTAAATGAGCTGCAAAGGTATAATACCTTAAACAAGAGTAGTATGTATGCACAGTATGTTCTAATAGAAATAACCTTAAATTTGTATCAATACACAAAAATCCATACCAATGTAAAATATTTGAGACAAATGGTTGTTCAAAAGTAGACTCAACAGTCTACCCTTCTATTTCATCATTTCTATATTATATACTCCCTTTTACTTTTTAGAAAGAGATCCTTGAATCTAATCTCCTTTGTTTAGCTTTTTTCCTGACCATTACCAGTAACAACTTGTAACCAACCCCCCTAAATGATGACAAACATCCAAATGACCAAAACCCACCCACCCCACCTCTTGGGAGTGTGGGCACTGTGTTCTCTAGACTGCTTCCTGTTGTCTTGGGGTACTGGACTCTTTGAGGGACCCTGAGAAAATTAGAATGATGGTCAAGTCCTGGCTGGAATATTCTTGAGGTTGAAGCTGTGTTGGATGCAGAACTCTGAGGAAACTGCAACAAAGGCATTCTGAGAGCTGGATCACCTGGGCTACCTGTTTCCGTTGGTGTCTGGTCCCCTTGCTATGAAAATACATAAAACTTCAAAGGTAACATATGTATCTACATTAACACAACTATAGACTGCATTGCCTATACCCAAGCCAGCCAAAAATGATTTTTTTTTTGTTTTATGTTTGAGCAGGTAAAATATACATCACCTGTCTTGTAGTTTTTCTAGGTGTATTTCTTTATATCTGTTGCCAGGATTTTCAGGGGGTCTTCCTTGATCAAACTTGATCTTCTTTCACCTGAATGAATCCACACTCTTTCTTTTTTGTAGAAACCTCTTCTCCAAAGTAATACTTTTTTGACTTCCATTTTAAAGTTAAGGCATTCTTAAAGTTTCTATGCTGGTTTATTTCAGTAGTCCCTTTTACAACCCCATGTCTCACAGCAGCTGTTGTTTGCTTATCAGCAACCAAAAAAATTCAAAGACAGTTCAATTACGTTTGGGATCCAGACTCCCTGTGCATTTCTCATCTCTACATGGCATCTTCTTTTTTATTTTATTACTTTACTTTTTCTTTAAAGACTTTACTCTTATTTTTAAACTATTATCTTTTTATTTATTTATTTATTTATTTATTTATTTATTTATTTATTTAATGGCAATCTATATTCTTTTTCTTTTTTCTTTCTTAAGCCTACTCACATTGTTAAACGCACTGTAACCTGTTCAGAGGTTCTTTCTGTTTAAACCTGCTTCACTTTGTATCTGTAACTTTTCTGTCTGCCTGAGACACCTTAAACTTGCCATGTGGCTTAACTCATGGTGCACTGTGGCTCAAGCACAGAGGCAGCTGCCGGGAGACATGTCTTTGCACCACTACCAGCATGAGAGAAGGAAGCCATGTTTGGCTCTGTTTTTGTGTGTTTAGAACCTTTTTAAAAAAGCGTTCTTAGGTCTTATGTGGATATATGTGGCTGGACGTTGGGTGCCATTTATAGGTGGATTTTTCTGTCCCTCCTGCCAGCTCCCAAATAACCACATGGAGACTTCTTTAATTATGAAAACTCGGCCAAATGCTTAGGCTTGTTAATAACTAGCTCTTGCAATTTAAATTAACCCATTTTTTATTAATTTCCTTTCTGCCTCATGACTTTATTACCATTACTCTGTATTGTCCATGCTGCTGCTTCTACATCTGGCTCTTGACCCCTTGCATCTCTGCCCTTCTTCTTCCCAGTGTCCTCTCTGCCCTGAAAATCCTGCCTAGCTATTGGCTGTTCAGCTTTTTATTAAACCAGGCACAGTGACATGTCTTCACACAGTGTAAAGGAATATTCCAAAACAATGGGGAACTTTGATGCTCAGCTTTGGGAGTAGCCACATTTATCTATAGCCACTCACCCACTCATACGTCCTCTCCTCCTACCCCTTGTCCTGGGGATCGAACCCAGGGCTTCACACATGGTAGTCAAGTGCTACATCCAACTAAGATATACACCCAGCCTCTCTCCCTCTGTCATTCCCTCTGCCTTCCTCCTTCTTCCTCTCTGTCCTTCCTTATCTCCTTCCTGTGTCCTTCTTTCTCCTTCAAACTCACTCAGAGTTACTGTTCTATTTTCTGAGATGTTCAAGGCTATGAGGCTTGCAAATATACATATTCTCAAAGGGTCCACCCATCAGCATCCTCTATGACAAAGAAGGGGCCTTCATTCTTAGATCAAACATTGTGGCAGGCCAGCTATGAATTAAATAAAACAATTGGGAATTACTAATGCCCAATTCACAATGTCCCAATAGATATTATGGGGCCCCCACCCTGGCATGCACAGAAGTCAAGGTTTCCTGTTTGTGAGGTGGGTCAGTCTGCTCAGACGAGGTTTCAGTCATAGAGCAGAGAATGTCCCCTGCAGTGGTGATGGCCGCAGCTTGTCCAGGCAGCATCAATTATTCATGCAAGGAAGATAAATTAGGTAGAACCGGGTGCTCTGTTTCCCTCATGAGGCCCTGCTAACGAAGTTGAGGAAGGAACTGTCCCAGGAAGCTGGACTCACTGCAGCACCATTTGAAAAGCCTATTCCCTCGCTGCACTCAGAAAGGGATTAGTGTAAGAAGACCTTGTCTCACAGGTCTTGTCTCACATGGTCATCAGCAGGGAGAATCATTTCTACCAACAGCTTTAAAAGTGGAACAGAAGGTTCAAAGAGAATTGCTTTAATGGCGTTTGTCTTGGAAAGGGTAATTCTGGAGAAGCTACCGTTACTTTCAGGCGGAACTACTACTAATTCTGACATCTCTTCACTTGAGCACACACTTTACTGGAAACTCACTGTCTTCAGTGTCTCTAATGACAGAATTCGAGAGACTGCGCAATTTGGCTGATTTGCCTGTCATTCCTGGGCTGATCCATTTTGGAAATGTTGAACACATCTAACTGTTTTTCAAGTAGTTTAAGAACAGCTGTGCTGAGAGCAAGGAGCCTTTTCCCAAAGCTGCTTCCTCAGGGGTGGGGTGGGGGGACAGTGTTGGCTGGAAATCAGGAGGGGCTATGGGAAATCACAAGTCAAATCTGTCCTGTTAGCAGGGCAACATGACTGTCTTTGCCTTTTGTTTTTCTCTGTTCTCTGCATGTGTCTTAAGGACAAGAACAAACGCAACTAAATAGCTTCCTTCTAAGTATTAAAATACTTTAAAACTTCTCATATCATGGATAAATAACCAGCTAGTGAAACATTTATGAAGCTCTTGCTACCAACAAGACACTGAGAGCTGGGACAAGTTTACAGAATTGTAAGATCTGCACTGTAGGGAAGATATGAATAAAGTCAAATGATGATCCGAGACTAGACAGAATGCATCCCTAGAAAATGGGACCTCTAGGAAGGATGCACCTTCTCCTGCATCCCCATGTTCTGGAGGGGTCCCAGGGAGGTGAAATGAGAGCTAGTTCTTGAAGCCTAGACAATAGCAGAGCCAAGTGCAAGCGGGCTGAGTGGAGTTCTGGCTGTCCTGGAACTCACTCTGTAGACCAAGCTGGCACAGAACTCTTCTGCTTCTGCCTCTCAAGTGATGGAATTAAAGACATGCCCACCATGCTGGGCACATATATATTGTTTTTTCAAGAAGATTTCATGAATCCTCCCATCCTCTCATCCATTTCTGCCTGTGGATAGCAAGACAGGTAGCAGGTGTACAGTGTCTCAACTCACCTGTACCAAGATAATCTCTTTGTGTCTCCGTTCAGGTGCCTCTCACATCCTACTGTCAGTTAAGTTTCTAAGCAGGAAATGAATGACACACCCATTGTGGGGAGAAGAGAATTTAATGAAAGGACCGGTCAGAGTTATGGGAAATAAATCAGATGTGGGATAATAAACAAACAAAGGAGCAAACCAGCCAGCAGCAGAGGGGAAGCCAGGGCTGCCTCTAAGCCTGCAGGGGATGGGTGCTCAGTCAGGGACTCTCCGACCACAGCTCTTGCCCTCAGAAGTCATATCGCTGGCAGCACGGGCAGATGGAGAGCAATGGAAACATGTCCAGAACTCTCGTTTTTCCCGTTGGCTGAAACTGACCCAAGGCCAGCATCAGGAGAATGGGTGTACAATCCGTAACTGTCAGCCTCTTAGGGCACAGCATAGGGAGGGCCAGTGTGAAGGCCACGCCCAGCAGGGCACAAGGATGGCGTCCTGCTCGCGTTCCTCTGGGAGTCTTTCCAAACCCTCACACTGTCCTCAGTGTCTCCCCAACTCGCTCTGAGAAAACGGTCCGTTGTTTTTCTCCAGAAGGAGGAATTTCTTTTATCCTTTCTTCTCTACTCTTCATCTCTGTGTTCAAGCGTTACCAACTTCCCCATCCTCTAGACAGAAGTTCTGCCTCCCAGAAAAACTCTTCTGGATAGACCTGCAGCCCGCCAGACAGTCACTGTGGGCCTAACCTACGTCATCGCCAGTCTTTCCTGAGTCCTCAGCGTTTCCTTTTCGGCTCCCTGCTTTGAAGTTTTTTTTTTGTTTTTTTTTTTTGGTTTTTCGAGACAGGGTTTCTCTGTGTAGCTTTGCGCCTGTCCTGGAACTCACTTGGTAGCCCAGGCTGGCCTCGAACTCACAGAGATCCACCTGGCTCTGCCTCCCGAGTGCTGGGATTAAAGGCGTGCGCCACCTGCTTTGAAGTTTATAAGCACTTTCCGATTTCTCTCCAAGTGAAACCAACTGTTTCGTCTGAGGATCTCCTCCCCGGGCACTGTCTTCTACTTCTTGTGATGTGTGTTTTGAACCTTCATCATTTGTTCTACTTCCGTGCTTGCTTTGCCGTGGTCTGGACTCTCACCCTGCCTGGAGTCTCCAGAAAGAGCTCTTGACAGGATCCTCTGTGTTCTTCGCTGTCATCGCCTCCTCTATCTCTGTAGCATTGAACTGGAAGGATGGGTAAAGAGTAGCCATGTTAAGGGGGCCAGGGAATATGAGCAGCAGATGGAAGCCTCAAGTGCCTTCTTCAGGGTCTGCATTCCCAGAAACTATTGCACAACGGATGTGCAATAAATAATTATTGAAGGATGAAATGAATGAGGAGAAAATCCCTAGTGTTGCCACGAGGGATAAGCGTATCTTACACACAATATCATCTAACAAAATACCAACTAAATCAGCGAACAAACTTCAAGGAGGTTCTGGTACAGGGCGGCAGGAGTCACCAGTGGAAAAGGGAGTGTGGGAGTCAACACTAAAGAAGACTGTGGACAGCTGAGCTTGAGAAGAGTGATTGATCCTCAGAGGAACAGTCACCTTGTGGGAAATACAGCAATCCCCTCCCTGAAAGTTAACATGGGAAAACAGACGCCTGTTGCTCAACCTATGGGTCAATGGTGACATTAATGTGTGCTTATTTTATAGTATGCAGCATGCTACTGAACAGTGGGGCCGGAAGCATGGAAATACAATCAATATAATTAGCATACGGTTGTACTATTTGCATAGAAGAGATCATTTAAAGTGACCCCAGGCAAAGCATTCTTCTGCATGAAGGAAAAACACTGAAGTTATAAAGTCAGAGTCCTGTGCAAGTCAGCTCTGAGTTCCCAAATCACTCACTCCACATTTTCTTCAAATAGTGATTTCTAAATAGAAGCTAATAAATTTAAATTACGGTTCGCCTTGCCATTTGAGGGTCCCCAGTAGAGAAACCCAACAGCTATCATTCTTCACTATCACTGGGTGTGCAGGATATGGCTTACGGATAATATAAGATGATCTATTATCAGGATGAGGGGAGTCTCAGGGATCTTGAAGTACTCATCTTCAAGCCCAGAGAGTCCTTTTCCAAGAGCGTGTCTGCCCTCAGCTGGATCAGGCTGGATGTAAGCCATCACACTCTAATTTATGCTGATCTCCCTCTCCGTCTGCCTCTCCTTAAATATCTTTCTAACCAGCAGCAATTAGAGTTGACTTTGGTTAACTTTATACAGTATGTTTTTGTTACAGTGTTTATTCTTTCTGGGTTCATGGAAAAAAGGGAAAATGAAGCAAAGTCTTTTCTAGATTCTTCTGAGAATCTCATAGAACAGAGGCACAGGGTCCTGCTGTGAGTTTGGTGCTCTCCTTTCTCCCCAGACAGGATTTCTCACTTCACCAGGGACTGATTTTCTCTCACAGACTAGTCTCTTCATGGGACAGAACTGCTGCCATTTCCCAGGCCTGACCTGACCCCTGATCTTTGTCCGTTTGAAGTTTCTGACCTAAATGTGTTCAACACCTCCTTTAAGATGCCCTGGTACCCCTCAGACACTGTTGCGCTTCCACGGGGAAGTTTTAGAATGAGGTCACTCTTCTTTTCCTATGGGGCTGTTCATCTTTAAAAGTTTAGTTCTCCACTTTGGGGAGGAGTTGATCTATATGATGCTCTGCAGAAGGTCAGGTGAAAAGCCACGGGCTTGGAGAGACTAGGCATAGACTGTATTTAAAAAATAAAAATTTTGGAAGTTTCAAGAAGTGATCATTGTTTGGGGAGGTAACTATGTTTAATTTTATTTAAATGTTACACAGAGTATACTGGGTTACACAGCGTTACACTGTGTATTGAGACATCACGCTATCCCATAATACCAATGATGTTTGTTTTTAATGTAGCAGTTAAAATTGATGTAATTCAAATTTAAAATAAGGACAAATATGGAATATTGTTTCTTAGAGTTTGAACAGTGCCCAGAACAAACCAGTACTTTTAGTGGGAATGTTGTCCTGACTAGTGTGTCCCCTTAATTTCTACTAGCTAGACTAGTTAGCGTTAAACTTTTAATTTCAGTTTTAGAAACTCAAATCTCATCCTAAAATTATCCATTTCATCTACGCTTTGAAATGCATTGACAGGAAGTTGAATGTAGCTTCTCTCACATATTTTAGAATTCCCCCTGCATCTGTAGTTGTATTTCTGTCACAGGCTGATACATACCCAAGCCACTTTTAAAATTTTTTGGTTGCTCTTGCTAACGAGTTCACAACATTGTCCTCTCAAAGAGCCAGCTCTCAATTCACTGAGCAGCTCCATGGCTTCCTGGTGTCCTGTTCTTTCTGCTCTTTCTCCAGCATCTGCCACTCAGCATCACGGTTAACATTCAGCTCCAGATGCAACATGTCTCCATCCCCATCCCAGCTCTGCGTTCACCTGGTTTAGGTGACTCTTGGAGATCAGCAGTGTAGCACTGAGGATGTGTGTGTAGGCGATTGTGACCCTGAGAGCCACAGCTGTTGGGTGGCACCCTACTAGTTGCTGTGGGGGACTTGTGCACACATTCACAGCACTACAATTGTGGGGGGTGAACGAGACCTGGGTATTGAAGAGCGGACGTTCCTGCAGCAAACCTCAAGACGTCATCAAGCATGCTAGGGCCCAGGACACTCCCTTCTTTTCTTTTGTTTCAGTTTAACAGTCCTTTTTGTTTTTAATTGAAACAGCAAAGTAAAGTGGGTGAGCTGAGACAACCATCTAGGGAAAGGAAGGTAGAGTCTATTAGTTAAAGAAACCAGATGTCTCCATGTCAAGCCAGCATGCAACCTCCATCAGACCAAACAGAGAGCCTGTCAGAGGGAGGAGGCTCACCGTGAGGGTAGGCAAGGCCAGCCAACTTCCAGCAGAGGTCAGCTTTCAAAGTTTTCACAATTATACGGGAAAGGGGGATAGCATTCAGAGTTACAGGTGATCACCAGCTGACAATGTCCTCCTGGCCCACTAGGGTTCATGGAAATATTTGTTCCTTGGCTTGTGGGGGACCAGGTGATGTGGGGGACCGAGTGATGTGGGGATCAGTGAATGGCCTTTTTTTTTTTCTCTGCTTTTTGGAGGCAGACTGGAGATGGTTGAGGGTGCCTTCCTTCCTCTCCTCAGAATCCCCAGGAGACCTCAGTGGATCCATGCCTCACACCTGCTCCTGCTGCTCCTGTGTTTGTCAGCTTCCCTAGTGAGAATCCCAGGGGCTTTGATGGACTCCAGGGCAACACACCAGCTCCAGAGCCAGCCCCAGATTCCCTCTTCCCGGGAGGGTGCCTGCACTTGTCTGTACTCGGCTTTCTAAGGCTGCTTCCCAATATGTCTATCAGTCCAGGGCCCCTTTTTCTATCTGCTCTGACGTTAATGGACATGAAAGGCAAGCGTGGTCAAGCCATTTCCTTGTTTGTGATCCCAGAGAAGTTCCCCACCGCGTGAACTCCAAGTGCAGGCTTGTCGTGGCACCTCCCTCTCATCCCTCATTGTCTGTCCTTCTGCTGAGCTCCTCCCACAATCTCTTCACTTCCTGCAGGCTCAGGGCGTGGCACTTTGTTCAAAAGACAGTTCCCCTTTCAGTTCTCATCCCCCAGACTCATTTTCTTTAAAAATATTGATGTATTTATTTTTATGTGTGTGTATGTTCACCGCATGCTTGCAGTGCCTGCCAGAGCCATAAGACAATGACAGAGCCTCGGGCGGTGGAGTCATGAGGGGTTGTGAGCCACCTGATGTGGGTGCTGGGAACCCAACTCTAGTCCTCTGAAGAACTTAACTGCCAAGCTATCTCGCAGGTCCCAACCTGGCTCATCTTCACTGTGTCTTCCAGTCTCTGTTTGCAGGCCACCTCCTCCAGGAAGCTCTCCCTGCTCATCACTTCTGTTTCCTCACCTGGCCTGCAGGATATTAGGTGCCTTCTTCAGTGTCTTTTTCTTCAGGGCATCATCCATTAAGTTGGTGATACTTGATTTTCAGTGAGTGTGCTCAACTTCTTGAAGGCGGGAATATGTCTTCTTGGTTAGAGTTTCCCAAGCTTAGCTCGGGCCACACACACACTGCCACAGTACACTTTTTTTTTTTTTTCAGGGAAGGTGGTCACCAGGTTGGTTGGGACCAGATTTTGATCTTATAAACCTCCACTTAATTGTTATCAAAAGAACTTGTTCCCCACAAAATCAGTACATACATATAATCAATGTGAAGTTTAGCAATGTTATTTTTGGCTCTTTGGCTATATTGAAAATTTCTCTGAAAGGAAGGACTTTTCTTTTTTCCTTCGAGACAGGGTTTCTCTGTGTAGTTTTGGTGCCTGTCCTGGATCTCGCTCTGTAGACCACGCTGGCCTTGAACTCTATCCTCCTGGCTCTGCCTCCCGAATGCTGGGATTAAAGGCATGTGCCACCACCGCCCAGCTGAAGGACAGTTTTTTTTTTTTTAAAGCTTTTGGTTATTGATTTCCTTTCTTTTAAAAAAAACTTCAACTACTATATATTGAAAATTTGCTGTGTTTGGAGAAGTCCTGTGTTTGGAGTATCCCTGAGAAGGCTTCCCATTTCCTTCAGTGTGTGGCTGCACACAATGCTTCTCTCCATTTGGAATTACTACCCTGGATGGGAAGTTATTTATTCTACGGTTACCCAGCATTCCCTTCCCTGTGGTCCCTTGACTCCAGTTCTGGGACTACAGAGAAAGTCTGATTCAGAGACAACTGTGGCACCACTAAGGACAGCTTCGTTTCTTTTAACCAGTGAGCTAGCTTCTAGCTAGTTCTTAGACCTTTTATTTTGGGTTTTCTCCTTCATGATGGGGTGATGGGATATCTTTAAAATGCTTTTATTAACATACAATAATTTTATATAATAATGATTTTCATACATGTATTTAATGTTTTTTCTATTCCCATGACCCTCTTTGGTCCCCCTCCCACTTCGTGGATCCCCTTCTCTTCCCAGCTGGTTCTCTCATGTCACGTCTTTTCCCTGTGGTTGGGTTTCTTTAGGGTTCTTACCGGAGCAGGGTGAAGGCTGGTATTACCAGTGGCCACACCGCTGGAGAAATGATGAGTGTCTTGGCATTTGCATTTGTAAAAAAAATAGTTTTTGGAATTCAAGAAACAGATGCCATTATTCTTCAAACATTGTGCTGTTCCGAGTGGAGGGCAGGGAGTGGGTGGAGTGGTACAGCCATTGCATCAGCCTCTGCTACTCAGCACAGAGCTAGGACTGTCCACCAGAAGGGCCTCAGAGACATCCCTGTCCACTCTCCTCATTGTATGGATGGTAAAGCCGGGATCCAGAAAGATAAAGTGTCTTTAAGAGTCTACACAGTTAGTTTACTCCCCTGATCTTTGTGTGTTTCTCGTTGGGATTGGAAAAGAGATGTGGGAGAATTGGAGAGCTCACCCAAAGATGGAAGTGGGGCAGCTGCTCGCCTAATTAAAGGAGAATCTAAAATACTTCCTCAAAGCTTTTTCCAAGTCGCAGTTTATATAATTAACGCCGTCGCTTTCTCTCCTTTTCCTCCAAACAGAGGGATTTGCTTCTCTGACCCACAGCTCTGTGTGCTGTGGACAGTCTCTGTGTCTACGGCTTATTGGGTAATGATTTGTATTTGCAAGGGAATGCTTGGTGGTGTGAGCTGGGTTAGTTCAGCTAGAGAAACTTGATAATGAAGCCAAGGTTGAGGGGTTTGTTCCCTGGGAGCACCTTAGCTTTCCACGATCCTCAGCTGTGTTATCCCTATCCTCCACGGCCTAATCCCTGTTAGCCATCTCACAGGTGTGGGCTTTGAAAGCTGTGGGGGCCGAGAGAGAGAGAGAGAGAGAGAGAGAGAGAGAGAGAGAGAGAGAGAGAGAGAGAGAGAGGATCATTACCTCCAGATGCTCACCTACAACACAGAGCTGCATGTGTAAGAAACAGCAGAACTACTGACTATTGTTATAGCAACAGAGGCCCTGCCTCCTAACACCAGCCCCTCCGGAGGATTTCAGCGCGAGTTTGGAGGGAGGTTCCCATTCAGTCCTTCACATTGACTAATGGGCTGCACACCCAGAGCCTGCCTAGAATTTGAACTTGAATTTGACTCTTAACATCCACAATTGAGACACTCTGATTTATTATTAGTCTGAATGCTTGATTAGGGACTGGCTGTCTCTGAGTTTCAATTCATGTACTAATCTTGCTCTTATCTTATTGTTAGTAGACCGACCAGCGCGATAACCTACTGCTTATGGGTATGAGCTCCAAGGGAATGTTACCACGTATGTATTAACTGTAATCTGGAGCCGATGACCAGATATTTTCATGCGTTTTCTTTAACATTTGGCAAATGGAATACTGGTTTTCTTGGGGATGATCAAGTTACCAGCATTAGAAGGTTCAGAACAACATTTTGTCAGATATTATTGCTGGATGAGCTAAAAACGGATCAGTAGTTATATGCTAGCCTTTGGGTCATTGTCACAGGATGTATCATTCCCAAATTGCCAGTCTGTATGCTCATACAGACAGGACAGAAAGCTGGTGGGCACCACTTGCCCCTGGAAGGCGTGTGTAGAGAAAGCATGTATTACAAATAAACAACAATACCCCAAACCAAGAGTGTGCCTCTGAGAAAGTCTGAAGTTTTCCCCCTCAGCCCTTTTTTCCTCTTATTGTGCCAGGGACTCCTGGGTCCCAGAGGCCATTGTGATGTGCCCTTCTCTGGAGAGGAGGTGTGTGGGTGTATTGCATTCCCCCTGTGGCCAGCCTGTTCCCATTTTTTGTTACTAGGCTCCATTAGCAGAATCCCCAGGGGAGAAGCTTTCCTTCGGGTGAGGTGTGGTGCCCTTGTGAGCCACAGGTTGATGAAGAACGGTATTTGTGTATTTTTCATTAGGTGGATGGTCCTTTGTTAATGGGACACAAGCCAGACCAAAGCCTTGACTTTGCTTTGCTGGGAGAGTGAGAGCCACCTACAATATTTTTCCCATCTAGAGGAAAAAAAACAAAACAAAACAAAACAACATTCTTACTAGAAAGGGGTACCATGAAAACATTTAAGCTTTTCCTTCCCTAGAACAACCCACGCTGCCTGAGGGTAGCCGATGACTTCACTGTTTTCTTTCCATAGGAACTGACCTTCAGAGCAGGCCTCTGGCTCTGTCACAAACTCCACAGACAGCCCCCCCACACCCCAACCCTCGTGCAGCGGGACTGGGAGGAGGAAGCTGCTTTCAGCCTCACTCCGACTTCTGTACTGAAGAGCGATTACCTTCTTTAGCCATTTTGGGGGTTTGGCTTAGGTTTTGATGTCTGAGGTCAGTGTGACCACACATGGGGAAAGTACTGAGGTCTGGAGGTAGAAGGTCCATAGAGAC
The DNA here is from genome assembly GCF_007827085.1 of Peromyscus californicus insignis. Taxonomy (NCBI): domain Eukaryota; kingdom Metazoa; phylum Chordata; class Mammalia; order Rodentia; family Cricetidae; genus Peromyscus; species Peromyscus californicus. The sequence goes on from NW_026294424.1 coordinate 96,368,261, forward strand.
TTCCTGATGCTGCGCTCCATCCGGCCTTCACCTCACCTTCTGTTTGGGAAAGAACTGGAGGTCAGTCTCTGTGACAGCAACAGACTCCTCCCTTGTCTAAGGGATCGGTCCTACAATGACATCTATCTTGTTTGCTATGACGACCAAATAAAGGCAGCTTGGGGACAGTCACACCCTGGTTACATCATCTCCTTTGTCAAAGTCCACAAGCCCCCTGAAAATGATGAATTATACAGCAAAGGTCCCTTGCATTTCTCCCAGGGACTTTTTTGGGAAACTTTTTTAGATTGCTCCCCTAACTACATAAATTTGGAACTAATCTAAGTCACACTGACTTGTTGGTTTAGACCCAGGGCCTGTATCAACAGGAACAACATCTCCTTTGGGATAAATTATTGAAGGCACATCATTTGCATGCAATTAGTACAGCACACATTATTTAGAAAATAATGGTGTTGTGTTTTGTTTTGCTTGAGTGCTTATAGGCCCATAATAAGTTGCTTATTTACAAGACCATACATTTTATTTAGTGCTTTTCTCACCCCCTCCCTATTTAAGGGAAAACAAGTTTTGGAATAATTTTTGGGAAGAAAGAAAATAGTAGTTATTGGATGCCAGTTACATGTTGAACATGGTGCTAAGTACTTTGTAGAAGTATTTTTTCTTAAAAGGAAAACTGTAAGATAAGTTTTTAAATCTTTTTTTTTTTTTATTGATTTTTAGCAATGGAGGAACCAAGACCTAGGATCCCAGGGTTAACACGTTTCTCTGAGCTGGGAGAAACCAGCTGGATTCTAGCAAGCTTGCTAGAGTGTGGTACCAGTGACCCGGGAGTTGAACTGGGGATAGAGTTTTAGGGAGTTACACCACTGGACAGGGCACTACTGTGCTGTAGGCAGGCGTGTGTGCATGTGTGTGTGCGTGTGTGTGTGTGTGTGTGTGTGTATGTGTGTGCACAGTCAAGTGTCTTCTCACTCAGCTTTCAAACAGTTCCTTTTGTATGAGTTGCCTCAGGCACTGGGCAGCTAGGGATCTTATTTTAACGGAATTAAACTCTTTAATGGATTTTCCTCCCCATGCCCTGAGAATATTTCTTGTTTGAGAGATGGCTTCCTTTTCAAGAAGTTCTGTTTGTCTCAACAAAAGACCAGGAGCAAATGTATTTGTAGTAATAAGGGGGGGGAGGGGAGGAAAGGGCAGAGCAAAGCAATTAGCTGCTGCTACCTTCTCCCCCTCCCTCCTCCTCCCTCCTCCTCCCTCCTCCCCTTCCTCTTCCTCTTCCTGTATTTTCAGAGTCAGGCATACTTTATAAGCATTCTTCTTGGGACAGTCCAGATGGCTCAGTCATTAAGAGCACTAACTGCTGTGGTGATATTGTGTTCCCCAAAATATTGTGCACCCTAATAAACTTATCTGGGGTCAGAGAACAGAACAGCCACTAGATATAGAGGCCAGAAAATGGTGGCACACACACCTTTAATCCTAGCATTCCGAAGGCAGAGATCCATCTGGATCTCTGTGAGTTCAAAGCCACACTGGAAACAGCCAGGCATGGTGACATATGCCTTTAATCCCAGGAAGTGATGGCAGGAAGCAGAAAGGTATATAAGGCATGAAGACCAGGAACTAGAGCCTGGTTAAGCTTTTAGGCTTTTGAGCAGCAGTTCAGCTGAAATCCATTCGAATGAGGACACAGAGGCTTCCAGTCTGAGGAAACAAGACCAGCTGAAGAATTGGCGAGGTGAGGTGGCTGTGGCTGCTTCTGTTTCTCTGATCTTTCAGCGTTCACCCTAATACCTGGCTCCAGGTTTGTTTTTATTAATAAGACCTTCTAACAATTTGTGCTACAAACTGTTCCTTCTGGAAGACCTGGGTTTGATTTCCAGCACCCACATGGCAGCTTACAACCTCAGTAACTCCAGTTCCAGAGAATCCATTCCCCTCTCCTGCCAGTGTGGACACTGGGCAGTCACGTGGCACACAGACACACACGAAGGTAAAACATCCATACACAGTAAGAAACACTTTTAAAAAATTCTTCATTCTGTCTTAACGCAAACTTAGAATTTTGCATGAAATGACCACCCTAGGAAAAGCCAGCAGAAACAGCATCCATGAGTGCTGCTAACTCGTGGGTAAGTGGACAGAGCCTGCCTGTGAGGCATTTCTCCTTCTGAAGGGCTGGGGAAAGTGGGGCCTTCCCCATTCCTCTTTCATTCCATGGGGCTTGAATATTAACATTGCAGGTGAAATACATGTTTCAGACTTGCAAATTTTTGTCACGAAATCAAAGGGAATAGAGAATTGTAAGAGCAGAGGGGGAGTGTGTGGGAGATAAGAGGGACTCTTAGTGTCAGTAGGATGGAAATCAAGACGGTAATGAGGAATGCTGGGGTAAATAATTTCCATTTTATCCCCAGTAAGAATATTCCCTCCCTCACCTTTCAAATTCCCTGCTCACCTCCTCTGCATCCCAAACAAATGATTATCGACTCTCCGCTCCTGAAATGACCCTGAAGTGGGTGTAGTTATGGAATTCTGAAGTGCTTCTCTCTGGGGCCCTCTTCCCTAAGCTGGTAGACTGTCGGCATTAGCAGGGATCTGGTTTTAGACATGTTTTGCAAAGCCCTATTTGTTTGTATCATTTGAATTTGTGAGCGTAGCAACACCTCCCCAAGTATATTAGATATTCTCATCTTGGGGATTCATAGCGAACTCTGGAATTTCTGCAGGAAAACAAGAGGGCCTGTGTAACATGTCCAGTGAAAGCCAGCAGAAATGCAAAACGATGTGGATAGCTGCAGAAGCTCCTCCTCCAGCTTACAACGACACTGACTTCTTCCTGTCTCCCTTCATCAGTACAGATGCTGACACATTCTCTGGCCCGAAGGACAGAGACAATCTTGAAAAAAAATTTTTTTTTTTTGACAACACTGTATCTGGCATGAGTTTAGCCTGCCAGTCTGTGGGAAAGCTCAAACAAAAGCACTAAGTGAGCCAAACCCCGAGACAAAGAAACATAGCTCCTCTCTTACCCTGGATCACCAGTGCCTGGTGGGGGTGGGGCGTTTCGGGACTGGCCTAGTACTCATCCTTTAGCTGCTTTGGTGTGAGAACCCAGTGACTTAACCTCTTATCACACATTTCTTTTTCTTTTATGTGTGTAGGAAGCACCCCACATTAAGGTAGCACTAGCCCAAGGAACCAGCCCTTTCTGGGATGGGCATCAAAATGGGGCTGCCTCCCTGCCCTTGGTGAGGAGGGATGCTCAGTACAGGATGCTGGGGTGCAGCCCTTCATCCTGCCCCTACTCTCCTCTGCAGGATTCAGAAACCCACATTGCCATCTCTGCACCCACACAGAGGAACAAGAAAGCTCACCAGTGCTCAGTGCCTTCCAGGGGGAAAGTGTCTTTCATTCATGCCTTTCAGCATCTGAATCCAGAGGTCTGCGAACTGGATTAACTCTCAAGGGAGGAGACAGTAGCCAACCTCCACCTAGAGAGGGATCCCATTCTTTTCTTAAACACTGGGAACTAGGACAGTAGCAGCTGGGAACCTCTGAGCCATCCCCTCAGCTCCGTACTATAAATTTTAAACTGGGAGTAGGTCAATCCGAATTAGTTGACAGCCTGCAGGGTAGAGATATGTCAGAAGTTACAGGACGTCCCCTTTGGGAGGTTTAAGGGAGCACTTTCATGGGGGACACATGTGGGGCTTACTCTCATCACCAAATTACCCAACACAACAGGCCAAGTCTGAAATGATTGTGATGTAAATACTTCAGATACCAGGATACTTAAAAATTACATCATCTCTTAGGCAGCTGTAACCCCCTCCTCTACCTTTTTCTTATACAGTCCTTCAGAAGATTTTCTTATAGGAAGTTAAGGTAAGCCTGCCTGCTGGAGTCAAGGCGACTCACTGGTGACCCGGGTAGACATCCATTCTGTAATATGCTAAACCTTGTTCCCTCAAAGTGATCAGCATTTTGGAATGATTTGTGTTTGAAACCAAGGCTGTCTTTTTGATAACGACTTAGGTAGAAGGAATTGCATGTTCAAATGGTGATGAGGGGAGTATGGCTGAACTCAGCTGAACACTGACAGTCTTAGAGGAAAAAGAATGTCAGATACGTATACATGCCCATTGGCAGGTTCTATGTTGTCTACTTAATATATAGATTTATAAACACAAATTTCCCCCAGGTGCTGTCTCTGCACACAGCTGCTCCCATTTCTCCTGTCCTCAAAAGGCAAGCATGCAAGCAATGGATTCCTGTGATAAGACTCCCCAAATCTTTCCACGTTAACCCTGGAGCGCTTATCTGGGGGCCAGAGGTGTGTTCCAGCCCCTGTGGGAGGAGTGACTTTGTGCTTGGAGCCTGCCTCCTTTCCTTTAGACAGGAGAGGGGAATATCAACGCTTCCCCACAAAAGCACTTCCACATTTGAATATATAAATGATAGACTTCTCTATCCCTTTTACGTATTTTGGTGACAGGTAGATTCAAAAAAACATCTCCCCTTAAAACTGAGATGTTGATATAAATATCTGACGGGGAATTCTAATCACAGTATACATTGAACAGGTGCACTGATCCTGTATACCTGGAAAAGATTTTTCAAACAGACTTTGTCAGCTCGGCGATGGCATTCCTTGTCAAACAAAAGCATGCCTAAAGACACATTTCAAAAGCAGGCGAGGCAGCGCTTGCTTTCCTGCAGAAAATCGAAAAGGAACTCAGAGGCCAAGAACAAACAGAATAGAGAACCAACGAATAACAGAGCACAGTTCTGAGGAACACTTTCAGGGAACCAAATATGTTTTCAAAAGACCACATCAATAATTAAACATTAGCAAGTCAAATTCCATTTTTCATTTGTTGCGATTGTCTAAAATGCGTAATGAAGAAATGAAATGATTGATTTGGCTTCAGCAAAAAGGCACAAACTAACACTCTTAATCTAGAGGGCAGGTAGAGCCAGAGTAGTAGAGGGAAAGAAATCTTGGTTTTTTTCAAGGAATGCTTGTACAAATTGACTTATCTCCAGTTATGCCTTAATGCAAGCGTTTCAATCAATGGTCGCTGAATTACAAGTTCATCTCATTCTTTTAAAAAGGTAGCTCCTATTTCTTCACTCAAATTTATGTTAGTCTCACAGTGTAACTTTGGCTGACTGACATTGTGCAGTATGCTAGGCACAAGTTACTGATAACCCAATAGCCACGTGGTTTCTTACAGCTGGAGCATTTTTTTTTTCTGGACAGAAAATAGTTGCAACTTAGAGTAGAATTGAGTCTAGACATTGTCAGCAGATTTAATTATGTATGGGGAAGAATGAATTTGGTCTGCATAGACATTTTCTGAACTTCCCACATACAGGATGGTAAGGCAAGGCATGTTTGAAAATGAGAAGAGACAACTCATGGTCTGGAGAGATGTCTGCAGATGTGTGGGTGACGCTAAGGCTTGTGGTGGACGTGTGGGTGACACTAAGGCTTGTGAAAAGCAGGGAGGGAGCTTCAGTTTGTCCACCTGTGGGGCGTTGGCAACCGTTACTCACTTCTGTGTTCAGAGGGCTTTAAATCCACAAACTGGACCAGAATAAAGATGAGCAGGCTTGCTTTTGATAGCACACCACGTGCCAACGTAGGGTCCCAGTCCCGCTTCTCCTTACTGCTAACGGAAAAGCCTCTTTAATACAGCAAAAGGAAAAAAGGACGAGAAAGGACTTGGCATTTGATTTGTTAAGGCCTGTTCTTTGTTACAAAAGGGAAAAGAACAGATCACTGAAGACATTTGTTTCTTTCCCATGTATTTTTTGGGTAAAATGAGACCTTTTTTGACGTACCAATCACAGTGATTTGACAGTCCAATTCCACAGGCACCTGCAGACCCACCATTTCCAGGTCCATAATACTGGAGAAGTTAGTTGACTTCTTGGTACCACAACTGTGTGTAGGAAGAGCGCTTATCTAATAAAATAATTGGGAGGATTGCACACACACATGTCAAACATGTGCAAGTGCTTGTATCTGACTGGCACGTGGCACATGCATGAGGGTGTGCTGTCGTTCACCACATCCATGCAGACACAAGGCTACCTTTTAACTTGTTTGTTTTTTCCATGGTGTCCTTTGAACTCCAAAGCCTCTCAATATTTATAAAGTCTAATTTATGAATTTCTTATTTATGGATACCTCTTCTGTTGTCATACTTACAGACTCCTTGTCCAACCTCAGGGATGTGAAGATTTTTCTGTTCTCTGGAAACGCTTGCTACCCAGTCGAGCTCTTATGTCTAGCCTGTCTCTACACCGGCAGGCATCTATTCTTCCAATGGGCGAATGTGCGGATAAAAGGGTGTGGTCCCCTCCTAAGGAAGCTGGTCATCTGGAGCACACACAGAAGTGACCCAGCACACAGCTCCTCTGGCAGTGAGAGCCCTACCTGGAGCTTCAGAATAGGACAGATGAGCTTGTGCGAGTGAGGACTCACTTCCAGGCAGGTGCCAGTGCCACAGACAAGGCATCCCGGAGGAGAGCTGAGTGGGCGAGGAAGATGAGGCTGGCCTGAGGGACCTTGACTTTGAGGGGGTCCATGAGCTAGCCGGCTGAAGCTCTCCAGACCACTTACTTTATTTATGTAGCTCTCTAGTTTAGGAAAATGGGTTGGGCTGAAGATAGGTGATTGAGGTATCTCCATGTAATCCTTGTGAGCACGGGCTTGGGTATGTTGGAACACAATGGAATCATTTTCCTATGGCTGGTGGAACGTGTCTGAATTCCTCATTAAATGTACAGAGGCACTCTCTGAAAGCCAATTAGCCTTCAGCTTGATAACTCATCATGTATTAATGCATGAGAGTTTAATTGCTTCTCATCTCAAACAGCTCTTCTCTGCAGTAATTTTATTCTTTCGGAAGTAGGTAAGTGACTGGTTTGTTGTAACAAACCTCAGATTTCTTAGCAGCTAACGGCAATAAAAGTCTCATTGTCATATATGTTGCAGTCCCACCCAGGCTCCCAGCTGGCAGGAAGAGACTTCCATGTGGTGATTCAAACACCCATTTCTTTCCACCATTTGTTCTAGCATCTTCTAAAACCCCAGGAGATCTTCATGATGGGGCATCCCTATTAGCCCCTGTGGCCTTGGTTCATAGTCCTTGCATTTAGATTGAGGGAAGCCGTTTCTGAGGGACAGCTCCAAATTCAGAATAATTGTTTATTTTTCGACGAACTGTGGTTAGCCTTCTCTATCATAGTAGGTATGCTGATAGAATACTCTAACATGGTGTCTGGAGTAGTTTAAAAACTGCATTACAAACATGTACAATCATTGACTAATTTGATCTTTTTGAGCCCATTATATATGCTTAGCACCATTAGGGGCATAATAGGAAAAGAATTAAAGTGTGGATTGATTGATCAAAAAGTATTTATTAGGAACTTATGATCATAGCACTTTATGAATTGTAGGCTTTTGTTTTTATTTTGAGATAGGGCTCATGTAGCCCAGTCTGGTCACAAATTGCTATGTAGCCAATGATGACCTTGACTTTCTGATCCTTCTGTCTATGTCTTCTGAGTGCTAGGATTATAGGTGTACACCATCATGGCCAGTTTTGTGTGATGCTGGGGATGTCAAACCCAGGGCTTCACACAAACATCCTACCAACTGAGTTACAGCCCCAGCCCCATTCAAATGATGACTTTTATTCCCCTTGAAGATCTGAAGTGATTAGCTAGAGAGAATATTGATTTTAATAATCAGAAGGACTGCACATATGCTCTGGAGACTAAATCCTGAAGGATGAGAATACTCAGGGCAGGCAGCCCTGAAGCAGGATCAGGCTTACAGAATGAAAATTTGATGGATGACGTGGAGAGGAAAGAAAGACCCCAAAGAGGAGCATTGGAGAAGTGATGATGTAGAGGTGCCATGAATGTCTGAGGATGGTGTGGGACATGTGTGGGACCATCTCACTAAAGTTATTTTACTTGTTCCTGAAGCATAAAAAGTAGTTCCATAGACTTGCCCTGGGTTTGGATTTATGGGGAGGGGCCTTATGGGGTAGGGATGGGTGGACTGTAGACCGAGAAAATAGTCATATTTTTAAACCAAGCCTCTAAATTGTTATTCACCGGGGCAGGTGCTCTAAATCGCGGGCTTTACTTCCGTGTTTTATTGTTTCTCACATTGCCACTCGGTGTAACTTGCTCACTCTCTGTAGTGGGCTCTAGGGTGAGCAGTAGCGGGGATTTATTTACTCAGTGATGGCTAATGATTCTCCTGAGTCGAGCAGGGCAAGATAGCTCGTGGAAAACAAGGCTATCTTGGCTGAATGGGGTCATCTTATAAAGGGTTTTGACAGTCAGATGGTGGAGCTCAGGCTTGATGCAGCAGGGACCAGGGAGCTATTCAAAGTTTCCAAATAGGTGGACAACTTTTTGAGTGTGTTAGTTAATGAAGATTCATCTTCCATCAATATGCAGGGTGTCTAAAGGTGAGGGAGCCTGATGGGATGGAGTTCTGGATGACTTTTTTTTTTTAAATCCGAGGGGTGGGGCTGGAGAGATGGCTCATTCAATAAAGTACCTGTCATGTAAGATGTAAGAGGACCTCAGTTTGGATCCCCAGAACTCATATAAAAGCCTAGGGCAGCACATGCATCTGTGATCCTATTGCTGAGGGATCGGAGGTGCAGACAGGTGAATCCCTGGGGCTCATTGGTTATCCAGCCTGGCCTAACTGATGAGTTCCAGATTCAGTGAGAAAATGAGGTAGAGGGTGATCAAGGAAGACATCCAACATACATCTCTGGGCTCCATGTGTGCTCACATGTGCACCTGCACACATATACAGCGCGCACACACACAAACACACACACACACACACACACACACACACACACACACACACACACACACACGCACCAGAAGTGTAAGGATGAGGGCATTAGAGAGGAAATGGTAAGGTTTGCTCACATGACAATGGTTGATATCTGAATAAGGAGGTAAAGCTGGTCATGAGCCTGGGACTGGATGTTTGACTGCACTGCCAAGAGAGGGCATTAGGGGGCGGTAGACCACGGGGAGGAGAGACTGACTGCAGAAGAACCAGGCGCTGTCAGTAGGCCCCATGAAGAGTACTCCCTTTTTCCTCCGTCAAGGGAATGGAACGCATTTACAGCTCAGTCCAGCCACTTGAACCTCCCAGTGTGAAGGCCATGCTCAGTCTCCTCAGGTACGCTGCAGCCCTCTCATCAGAGGACAAAGGATCACAAGCCAAGACGGAAGGCTTTCGAATAGTCTCTAATTTTTATTGACAGCCTTGCAAAGTTCTAGATGCACTTAGCACCTCCAAAGAAGTGCTAAATGATTTAACATTTTGGGGACAAATTTGTTCTATTAGTCTCTAGTGCCAAATTCACCAAAAATATCTCATTAGCTGTGCATTGTGATTTCACTAGGGTGCCCTGCACTTGGCTGGATTCCAAAGAACACATTTGTATAAAAATGTTCCCATTATGGAGTGTGAGAGCTATTAATGGAACACCATATGCAACCTAGCCTCTCCTTTGCCTCTGCCCGCCTTGCAACCCAAAGCTTGTGTTTTCCATCCATTTTTGCCAAGTGACCCGCTTTGCAGGGGTTAAACTTTACCTAATAGGCGGAGGCCTGGGATGCTGCAGCAATCCATCTTTCGTCTGGGTCTAGGCCTCCGAGGCGTCCCCTTCCGCTGTGCCCACCGCCAAACCTGACCCTTTATTCCATCCCAGCTCAGGGAAAGGAAGGGAAGAGTCAAGACCCAGAGTGGGCACCAAGCCCAGACCTACAGCTGTGATTGATTGACCGACATTTCTGTTGCTAGCCATTAAAAAAACGGGGTGGGGGGGAGTTTGCAATGACCGGCAGGTTTGACCGGCTTTGGCCTTTGGCTGTATTAAAACTCATCAGTTCCCGCCCCTCACCCCCACCCCTACTTTTTTTTTAATCATGTACAAAAATTCAAGAATGATGTTTCCACACTTGTCTTTTACTAAAATTCTTGCCTATCAAAATATCTCTGGTTCTTTTTTTCATTTTTATTTTTTAAAATAATATCTTCTATTTTGTAGGTGTCTAAGAAGCTTTAAACTATCATTAAAAAATGACACCAGTGAAAAATAAATGGAAGATGTCTGCTGATCACCAGAAGAAAGCTGTAGAGAAGCTTGGTAGTGGAGAGCCAAGGAATCATATACAAGCCCAGGAGTCCACTTTGTGGATAGAAACAGTTGGTTGAAAAAGAAAACAGTTTTCAAAAACCGCGGGCCATACAGCCCTGGCATTGTTAATGCTAAAATGGTGCTAGTAGACCCGGACCCAGAACGGAAGAGCTAAGAACGGCACCAGGGCTGGTGTGCAGGAGAAAGGCACAGAGCTTAGCTCGTTTGAAGGAAATGTAATTTTTAAAGTAATGCATTAATTTCACACACAATGAATATTTGCACTGTGGGTAATGTTGCAAAAGTGAACACGATTTCCCTAAACTCAAAATGTTGTCATGTGACATGGGAAAACAAATACATGTTTTTTTTTAACTCTAAAAAGGTAAAATTAAAAGTTAATAATCAAGCAAAATGAAAACAGGGGCCGCAGTCAGGACGTTGGGCTCACTCGGATGACAGAACCTCTCCCTGCTGGAGCTGGAGAGGGAGCAAGGCTTGGCGGCTGTTCATGTCTTGCCTTGGCCCTTCTCTTTGGAGCACAAGCTGGATGTGGGAAGCTCTAGAGGCCAATTTTAGATTGGTTACTTCATTTTCAGGAATGCCACCACTCTAGCCTTTTACCACAAACTCATTTCCATTCTGTCTGTGAAATGCCTCGGTTTGAAATAAACCCACTTCTTTTTAAAAGCATGAAATTATGTGGAAGTTAATTTGTTTCCCTGGGGTATATACCTCCAACTAATAAATTATCTTGGGTAACACGGGAGATAGTTTAAAAACATAACACAGAATGATGTTAAACTTTATTGGTAGATCAAAGAGCTTGAGATAAAAATTTCTATGTAGAACTTCCTAATCATATGTCCATAATTTTAAATTAATGATTCTCGATTGAGACACTTTGGGGCGGGTTGAAGTGTTCTGAATTAGATCCAAGTCCTGAGGTTGCTGCTGACATGTAGCTGAGACCGGGGATACTGCTTTATATCCAGCAGGGCATGTATGATCACTCACTTACATGGCATGTTTATTGCTGTTTTTATTTCAAATATTATTCATTGAAAAAGAGAAAACAATTTCCTTAATGGGTTTGTGTAACTACGAGAATGAGGTAGCAGGGCCTGGGAAGATGGACCAGCAGTTAAAAGGACTGGCTGCTCTTTCCAAGGACCCGGGTTCCACTCCCAGTGCCCACATGGCAGTTCACAACTGTCTGTAACTCCAGTTTCAGAGATCAATGCTCCCTTCTAGCCTCTGTGAGCACCAGGCTTGCAAACGGTGCATGGCCATCCACGCAGGCCAAACACTACTGCTTGTAAACAGGACGTCCTTTCTATTCTTCTTGCTTATCTAGTCCCTCTGTTGTGTGAGTGGGTCTCTGCCCTCAAGGACCACTCTGCTACACCACTCACAGTCCGAATTCCACCCAGAGAAGCACACAAAATTTTGTCTCTTCTGTTTTTCTATTGAAAATTTATTTATTTTATGTGTGTATGTGTGTGTGCTAGAGTGCATGTCTGTGCACCACATGTGTACATGAGCCCATGTACATCAGAAGAGGGTGTCAAATAGTCTGGAACTGGAGTTACAGGCTGTTGTGAACTGCCATGTGGGTGCTGGGAACCAAATCAGAGTCCCCTGCGAGAGCAGTAAGCACTCTTAACTGCTGAGCCGTCTTTCCAGTCCCGAAGATTTGTCTCTTTAAAGACCAATCAGAGCAGCTTAAAATTACCAACTACCAGGGCCGAAGCATCAGGAAGGAGAGGTGAAATGGAGCAGAGGTGTTCTTAAGGGAAACATTCTGAAAGATTTAAACAGAAAGGGATGTAGGCTTATGCGAACTGCAGAGACCATCTATGAGCATTAGAAGGACCACTGTTAAGTGTAATTCCCGTTCACAAGAGAAACATTTGAAAATGGATATTGCGAGTCAAATGATGAAGACTTGCAATCCCATCTCACGATGCTGCCACGGGGCTGCAAGCAACAATGCCGGCAGCAGATCCGAGTCGGGGTAAATATAGTAACTGCTCACTGCAGGCGGGCCACTGTCCTGCTCTGGGCGATGTCTCCGGCAGCCACTGTAGCCTTTATGCATCGGTGGGAAGGTGGAGAGGTGTGCGTGACAGCTCTACACGGGAGAGTCTCGGTGTGCTGTCAGACCTTCTCGTCCACGCGTGTACCCAAGGGACAAACTTTGAGTGTGTGCTCCTGCTGTTCCTCTCTCAGATGTGGGAACTTTCGAAGCAATAGACTTTGATATGGACACTTGGATTGTTCATCTTGGTACAACTGTCAACCAAAAGTCTTGAAATACATTCCCAGAGCACAGCATATGTCAGACACTATGTTAACTTTCTGTGCTTCATTTCGATATTCATTTGAGTGTGTGTAAACTAGTTCCACAAAGAAGAGAGGCAGTGTTTTGATTCCAAGCAGCACATGTGAAGGTGAGTTCTGTGATCTGGCTGGGTAATGCCCTCCACAGTTCTGTGTGTGAATTCCTGGTCCACAGGTGGAGATGCAGCTTTGAAAAGCGTGTAACCTCTAAGAGGTGGAGACTTGTTGGAAATGAGTCACTGAGGATGGTCCCTGAGGCCTGAGAGCACAGCCCATTTCCTGTCTCCTCTCTGCATCCCGACTAAAGATCCCTTCCTCACTACAAACTGTATCCCTTCTGAAGCCATGAGCTGAAGGAAAGCCTTCCTCCCGGCAGTTGCCTGTGTTCAGGTGTTCAGTCACAGCAAACACTTCACACACACAGACAAGTAACTAACAGGGGGTACAACTTCAATTCCTCCTGAGCACAAGCAAAAGTCCTCCAGGCTGAGTGTGGTGGGGCACCTCCCTAACCAGGTAAGGCAAGTGGGGAGAGATGGAGACCACGCACACAGGGAAGTAAGCGATGAGCTTTTCATGGAACAGCATTCTCTTTGCGGGCATTGCTGGCGGCTGAATGATAGCACGTGGCTCAACGTGGGCACGTGCTATAGACCTGTGAAGTACTTCTCATGGGTTGGAGCTTTTGATTCTCACCACCGTTTGATGTAGGTCGTATTATTCTTCCCCTTTCACGGGTGTGTAGATAGAGATATGAGGAGATTAAGTTACTGTTCCCAGGTCTTGCTGTTGAGAATGGACAGAACCAGAATTGGCTCCTAGATGACCTGATGCCAGAGCATGGGCACAAGAGAGGTTCCTTGGAGGGTCTGCCATTTAAAGGGTTTTGGCAGAGAAACATGACACCAGAGAGAAAGGAGCCACGATTCTAGTTAAGACAGTATCTGCAGTTAGGGTTTCAGCCCCCACCATATTTCATTAGCAGTCACTTCTGGTTATTTCCTTTTGCCACCATGGAATACAGGCAGGAACTCAATTCCCAAGTGACCACAGGGCTCTGGAAAAACCAAATGGCGAGCCGATAGTGTAACTGACGAGTGGCAACCCGGAGCTGGTAATGCCCTCTGATCATCATGGGGTATGAAACCCAAACTCCCCCATGATTTTAGTGAGCGCTTGAATTCCTCAGCTAGGAGGGATCTTGGCCAGTTCGGGCTAAGTTGAAGTTCTGTTTCCACATTAATGATTCATCTTCCAAACAGCGAAGTTGCTGAATAAAAGTGAAATGGGCCTTTCAAGCGCCTCTGGCCTTTTCTGAGTCCTGCCTCCGTGGACGTCCCACTGTGTGGGTGTTTCTTGTTCTCGGTGTGAGCTCTACCTTAAAGCAGGTACTTCTGAAGCAGGGCTTCTCAGGTGGCCGGAACCTTTAAGGAAAACCACGGGGAGCCCCTCTGGACTCAGGTGAGGTGGAGACTTGCTCAATTAATCAGCGCCAGGTTTTGTTGATCGCTTACTCTACAGGTCTAGGCCTGTCCCAAGTCCATTAATAAGCAGGTAGATTTTTAAAATCCATCAAGGTGGCCATGTCTTGTGGTTAGCATTTTTTCCCTCATTGTAGGTTATCTTGGAGACAAAGGTGGGTCCGTGTTTCAGGGCTGGCAGGGGCAGCTCTTCCTGCATTCTACGGGCACTGGGCTGCCTGCTTTGCTTCTCCATGGAGCATGGGTAGCAGCATCGCCATGCTTCTGGGAGATGTCTGAGTGAGGAATGGCAAGCCTGTTCAGCGAGCTTCACCGTTAATGGACGGCAGTGAGGGGAGAGTCGTGATACAGAAGCAGACGTGACTTTCTCCAGTTCGGATGCTCGGGTTCAGGTTAGCTAGGGCTGCAGAAAACCATTCCAAAAGTTTCTGAAAGCACAGGAGTGTTTGTGCCTTTTTCTTTTCTGTCTGTTCTCAGGGCCCCATTCCCGAGTTACCTTATCTATTTTGAACAATTTTCTTTACTTCTTTGAATTATGTTTATGGGTATGGGTATGTGCATGTGAGTGCGGGTACTCATGGAGGTCAGAGGTGTAGGATTCCCGTGGGGCTGGTTACAGGCATCTGTGTGAGTCACTTGATGTGGGTGTTGGGAACTGAACTTGTGTCCTCTGCAAGAGAAGTAAGTGCTCTTAGCCACGGAGCCCTCTTTCCTGGCCCTTGTGTTAGTCTTCTTTTCACAAAAAGGTGTTGCTGTTTCCTAAGACATGCAAGTCCATAAACATTTCCATCTGGTCGTAAGTAAAAGGCACCTTGGTTTTCATGGCCAATGGTTGTAGGGAGGCTGGGGAATCCAGAATTCCTGCCTCGTGTTTATGGGCCTGGGATCTACCAGATTTCCATCTTACACTCCATCTCTGAAGGACAGCTAAGTCCACTGTGTTCTAGAGCTGAATGGGGCCAGGCCTTGTCAAGGTGGCAATTTGCTGATGTCCCTGAGACCTGTCCACCTCTGCTGTGACTGGCAAAAGCCAAGTGTGTGGGCACTGGTCTAGCATGGAGGAGTGTTTGTGTAGTGGAAGAGGAAGGACAGGTGGCCAGATGGAATGAGAAGGCCCCAGCCAGCTCTAGAGAGGAGGTAATTTGATGCATTTGATGGTTCTAATGGCACCCCTGACTGAGGGGCCAGATGGAGCTCTGGATCCTGCAGATTCCAGCTGCCCCACCCAGACTGCTTCTGCTGCTAAAACCCATGGCATCATTTGGGTCAAGCAGTTGATACTGGTTCTCCCCAGTGCTCTACTCAGAAGGAGACAGTTAAGAGTATAGCAGGACCTTCCCATGTGATGCTGGCCTATCTTTTATTGTTAAGGGCTGGTCATGCGTTAGCATCTTAGGGCCTCCTAGAAGCAGACTGTTTCAAATATCTGCCTATTAGACATAGTCCAGGTTAACCCTTTATACCATGGGATAGGAACTAGTGGGGAAAGGGCCAGTGCTGGGTATATGGACCTTGCGCCAGCCCACACTTCACCTGCATGACTACGCCTTCCCTGATCCCCAGTCAATCGTTCAACCGAGGCTCAAAGGCATTTGGGTTTTAACCTCGCCTAGGCACTGGTAACTTTAAGTAGCTCTTTGGTGCAAATATTCTTTTCGCTGTGTGTATGTGTGTGTAGGTGCCTGTGTGTATATGGGTGCATATACCCACCTATGTGGGGCCAGAGGTCAGCCTTGATTGTTCCTTGGAGCTGTCTACCTTGTTTTGCTTTCTGAGAGCGTCTTCCACTGGAATATGGAGCTTGCTGATAAGCAAAGCTGTGAGTTGTAGTGCCTGTCTCTGTCTCCTCGCTGCTGGGATTACAGTTACATCCCATCATGCTCTGCTTCTTATGTGGGTGCTGGAGATTGAACTCAGGTCCCCATGCTTGTCTAGCAAACTGACTTCTTTCCTTCCTTCCTTTCTTTTCTTTTTTTCCCCCTCACTGAGCTCCCTCTCCAGGCCTGGGGAGGGTTACCTTGGTTCCGTTCATAGACATAGGGCGATATGCCTACTGTGGGTGGTGCCGTTTCCTGGACTACCCAATAGCAGAGAAAGCCAGCTGAGTCCCAGGAGCATGCATGTTCTTGCCTGGCTGTGGATGTGACATGACCAGCTGCTTCCAGCTAGTGTTGCCTTGACATCCTGCCATGATGGACAGTGCCTTGAGCTGTGAGCTCAAACAAACCTTTCCTGTCCCAAGAAGCTTTGCTGGAGTCTTTTATCAAGGCGGCAGAGGAGAAACCGAGATAGTGACTTGCAGTGTGTGACCCCTCTGATGGAACTTTTCTAGTGGTTTGAGAACTTTAGCACATTCTGGTGGTGTGAAAACTCAGTCCTGATGCTGTCTCCCAAGGGAAGCCTTCTCCAGTCCCTGCTGGTGGAAGCTCCCACCTCTGAAAACAACCCTGGACACTCTTTGCTTCTCTTCAGGGACTTACCCTGCACTGCTGTGTAGATCTGTATTTTGTGTGCACCACTTTCTTGATTGGATTGTGAGCTGAAAGACAGCAATATCTCTTCAGTCATGTCTGTAGCTGGAGCCCAGTGATGGGAACTTTGAAGATAAGGTGAATGTGTATTGAATGACATTTCCTGGAAATGAAGATAACAGTGTTTTTAATTCATGTATTTCATCTGTCCATGTGTAAGTACAGCACTGCCTATACAGTAGAGTATAATCAACGGTCCTCCAGGGCAGACATAATCAATAGGACATATGCTATATTTATATAAGATACATAGATCGGGCTGACAGAACAGAGATTCAGAAAAGATCTATTGCAGCTGTGTGTCTGAATTCCACAGAGCAGCAGGCTGGAGACACAGGTAGCTTTTCTGTTTAAATGTTAGAATTCCTTCTTCTCTGGGAGGCCTCTATTCTTGCTCTTAAGAAATTCAACTGTTTAGATGAAGCCATTTACATGGTTTATGGAAAATAATCCACATTATTTGAACATTATTAATACAAATATCAATCATATCTAAAAATCCTTTTGTTGCATTATCAAGACTGCCATCTGACCATAAAAACAAAAGTGTGATCTGCCACTTAGCTTAGTTGACATACAAGCATTAGCCATGGTGTGCAATGGATACTTGATGAAGAAATTGGAGGACCACATTAATGGGTATGCAATAATGTCGACACTTTGTAGTTTTATTTGCTATAATATTTAATCCTTTTAGTATCTGTGGCACGATGGAGCTGCCATGAAGTAGGAAAATAAGGGAACTTTAGACAGGAATATAGAAAATGAAACTGGTTGATATCGTAATGGGAGCTGTAGGCAGTCCCTCTCTTTCCTTTTCTTTCATAACTCTGGAGATATGTCTAGGCTGGTGGCCATATGTATTGTTTTCACTGATTTTCACAGTTCATCTCTATAGAAAACACATAGTAATTTGGAGAAGCCGCGGGAATTCTCCAGACTGTAACAGAAGGACAGCAGTGCATTTTTCTACTTCCTGTCCCTAACGCAGGCCTTCTCTTTGACTGTAACATATTTTGGATGTCTTCGATGCCTAAGAGAAGCAGATCTTCCCTGTCCCCTCTCCAGCTTTGCCTTTAACTCGTGATATTCGTTCTGGCCTCAGTGCTGCTGCTGCTTTTGTTGCCCGAAGGACAAGCAAGCATTTACAAAAACAAAACAAAACAAAACAAAACAAAACAAAACTTCATTATTTTCCTGTATAAAATAATTAGAGTGTGGTCTGAATCTTTATATAGCCTCCAGTCCAGGGGCTTTTCATAGCTTCTATACATTCCAACTTCCATCACTTTCTAGTTGTGTGGGGAGTTATTGAATGTTAGACTGAGGGTGTTAGTGTATGGTCTAAGGATTTCTCGTTTTTCACCTGCATGTGGGTGGCTTCTGACTGTTGGATCTACATGGATAGGGTGCTGGCGTCTCTGATGGGCACCCTATGTGGAGGACCAGGGCCCCAGCATCTGCTGGAGTGTGAGGAAGGGGAGGCTGGGCTGGTGCTAGTGGCAGGCTATCTGGAGGGGATGCTCTCCTCTAAGCAATATCTTCTTCATGGTGCTTGTGACACCTTCATGGTGGAGACTCTTGAAGGAGACCAGCTCCCTCTTTTTCCTCCCAGGGTACTCTTGAGCAGGAAGAAATGAGGAATACGTAGATAGAAATGCTGTGGGATGTTCTGTATGGCAAATGTGTTGCTGATTAGTCAATAACTAAAACACTGATTGGCCATTGGCTAGGCAGGAAGTGTAGGCGGGACAAGGAGGAGAATAAAGCTGGGAAGTGGAAGGCTGAGTCAGAGAGACACTGCCGGCCGCCACGATGACAAACAGCATGTGAAGATGCCGGTAAGCCACGAGCCATGTGGCAAGGTATAGATTAATGGAAATGGATTAATTTAAGCTGTAAGAACAGTTAGCAAGAAGCCTGCCACGGCCATACAGTTTGTAACCAATATAAGTCTCTGTGTTTACTTGGTTGGGTCTGAGTGGCTGTGGGACTGGCAGGTGAGAGAGATTTGTTCTGACTGTGGGCCAGGCAGGAAAACTCTAGCTACAGAGGGAGAGAGACAGTTAGAAACATAGGATAACCTCGGGAGGGCCTGGGTCAAAACTCACCAGCCCAGAACTTTATTCGAAAAGGCTTTTTATAACAATGCCAAGGGGAGGGGCAAAAGACCTCCCCCTTGCTAGATACAGCCAAGTGTAGACCCTTCCAAACACCTGGTTCCCAGGCCCATGGCCCAATCATCCTCTTATGCAGTCCTCCTGGGTAAAGCCACTAGGAAACCTAGGTGGGCTCCAACAGACTCTGTGTTCTCCAGCTGGCCATTTCTCTCCCAAGACTCTTAACCATAAAGCGCAAAGTTGGGAGCTGCTGGGCCAGCAGTCTTCTAGTGCCCCAAGGCTTTGCTCCTGGTGGGCAGATGTTTCTTAGAACAGCTGGAGCTGGGCTGGGAGCACACACTGGAGGATAGGAACACCTCTATAATTTTCAGGGTCCTCCACATTGTGTGAGTTCAGAGGACTGTGACTGTGTTTTTAATCTGTCTCCATGATCACAATTTGTAGAGGTGCTTCTCCTTGCTTGTGGCTTTAGACTTCCTATTGTATTTGGGTTCCAAGAAGCATGAACTTGGGGGTGGTGGTGGTGGTCTTATTTTTGACTCTTCTCAATAACTTTTATGAAAAGTGGGAGGTGTGGTATGGATGGCTGTCTCAGGCCCTGCTCCATACCATCATCTTGGAACAAAGCATCTGTGTCTCCTGCTTTGAAGAGGGAGCTAGTGAGCCAAAGACTCTCTTCTCTCATTTTCCTCTCTAAAGACCGCCACTGAACTGGTTAAGATAGATTCCCCTCCGACCTCCTCTTCTGTGCTATTTGGAATGTGAGTTTTGTCCTTACCTTAGTCTTGAGCATCAACTTCTTGCTGGTGATCGAATTGGAGTTAACATGTGGTTTTTGCACCACGGGGCAGGTGGTCTGGAATCAGAGGGCTGAGGACGGTGTCCTCTACAGCTGCCACCAGCTCCCTTTTTCTCGGTAGACAGGAGCCGGGAACATGGCACTTCTTATTTTGTGCTCCCTTTTTACCTAGCACAGGGCGGCACCAGGCAGCAGAAAGGCAGGGTAGAGTGAATGTTACTGCTAGACAGTCTCTTTCCAGAGTCATTTCTCCCCGCTGTGATTCATCCCATGTTCGTCCCATGTGCATCCCATGTTCTTTCCATGTGCATCCCATATTTGTTCTTCCATACCTCTGGGGTCACTGTGCTCTGACTGTCCTTCTCAAAGCTGACCACTGACTCCTATTACATCCTTCCTCCACCCAGGGGAGGGGATAGAAGATGGAGATGATGGGGAAGAGATAAAGAGAAGAAAGAGAAGGACAATAGGTAGGTGCCCATTGCTTTATACCGAAACTCTCTGTAGTGTTAGTTTAAACTGGTGCTGTTAGAAACTATTCTTCTAGTTTATACCCATGAATAAATGATGGCCATCACCGCAGCACAATGATAGCACCAATAGGTTTGGAGGAGCAAGACTGAAACCCATCTCGACACAAAGTCAACTGCATCATTTTTAAGTGAGCACAGCTCCAAGCAACAGCAGATATTTAACAATTAATAGCGGGTGGATGGAAATGCCTCACTGCTCTGCCCGAATATGACCCGGATGCTTATAAGCAGAGACGCAAACCATCCAGGGAACTTAGAAATTCTGGTCTTTGACCTTCGGGTCTGTAATGTATCAGCCAAACTTTTACATGGTGATGCATTTGTTTGTATAATGCAGAGGGAGGTCGGGGGGGACCATTCCTTCCAGCTACTTAAGGCGTCAAAGGCCAGATTCGGAACTATGATGAGCAGTTATTAGATTACTGACCTACCCTGTCAATACATCCCCGCTTCTTTCTATTTTTTTTTAAGGCTATGTACAGTTATTTACTGGCTTGATTTTATTATATGATTCCAACCTTTCTGTTTTTGCATCTGTAGGTTTGGTCTTTTACTGAGGTAGCTTTTTGGTTTCTCTATGAAAAGCCGTTTAATTTTTTTTTCAAGGTTTCCACAGACATAGTGATTAGAATATATTGTCAACTCCTTTAGTTCTTTTTCTTTCTTTCTTTCCTTTTTTTTTTATCACATAGCTCACCTGCCAACTCCTCCTTGTTAATTCAGCTCTCTGGCTGGTGCTTGTCTCTACACTTGGCTGTGGGAAGATGAGGTGCCTGAGGAGAGATGGGAGATAGCAGCGGTGGCCGAAGCAAGATGAAAATGAACGATACTTTCAAATCCTAAGCAGGGCATCTGAGGCTAATAATTACATTAAAAAGGCCCTCTGTAGGTAGGTGCAAATAGGCTAGTCTAAACAAGCGCGGCTGCTTTAATATGGGCTGTTGGAGAGATGTCATTACCTGACGAGGCGCCACCTTTCACCTCTAGCCATTGTGATCCGTTAGGTCTCACTAACGGGGGAGAGTGAGGAACTTGTTTGCAGGGATTTGTTGTCTCACGCTCTGAGGCAGCTGAGAGACAAGAAGACGCTTATATTCACAAGGTGTGATTGCCTAAGTGCTTGTCTGTGTCTAATTAGTTTGCCTTTGCTGGTTGGTAGTTCCACAGCCAGGAGGCAGATTGACTCTGCGGGCTGTAATACAGAAGGTTGATTGGTGTTGTTGCCATTTGTTTATTTAACCCTCCCTCCAACCAGCCAGGCCTCCCCAAATGGAGAGTCTTTTCTGCTGCCTCCCACAAATACATTAAACAAGAAAAAGAAAGGGAAGGGGGAAAAAAGAAAAAAAAGAAAATGGCTGATGTGGCTGTGGCTGCCTGCTGCCTTCAGCGTGCAGGTAACACGGATGCTCTTTGTTCGAGGGAACGCACAGGACATTTTCCTCAGTGATGAGATGGGCATCCAAGTCCTTCAGACTAGAGATGGAGTCGAGAAGAATATCGGTTTCTTCCCTTTTCAGTTTTTTTATTTTTATTTATTTATTTTACATTTATTTTTATTTTATGTGCATTGGTGTTTTGTCTGCATGTATGTTTGTGTGAGGGTTTCGGATCTCCTGGAACTGGAGAGTTGTGAGCTGCCATATGGGTGTTGGGAGTTGAACCCGGGTCCTTTGGAAGAGCAGTCAGTGCTCTTAACCTCTGAGCCATCTCTCCAGCCTCCCTCTTCAGCTTAATAAGCAACTGTGGAAGGAATCCTGGTGGCCGGGGCCATACACCCTGCAGAAAGCTGTGCTGAGAAGTTAATTTAGAGGAGCATTGGTCGGGACTGTGTTGACCTTCCTGACGCATGTAGGTAGGCCTGACACAGCAGCTCCTGTTGGCAGACAGCCTCTGGCCTGGATCTCTGCGTGTGAAGGTCCCCTTTGAAGCAGGCCCTAGAGAAACAGTGTCCCCTTCATTACCTGTCCGGTACCTGTCCTCAGAGATGTCTCTAACTTGAATCAGAGTTCAGGGGCCATGGCCACAGGTAGATTTTTTAATTTTTTGCCTTTTTGCAAGCAATCAGATTTCCTAAGGACACAGCAGAGCATCAGTGCACATACTCAGCCCTTTGTTCAGCTTGTAAGACATGCTACAAAAATGCTATTTTGTTCTTCAGCTCTTCTTTCTCTAAAACCTGTTTGCTCCTCATTATGGCATTCTGTCCATCCTCATCTCCAGCAGTTACTGGGCCCTGGACAGACATGTCCTGGACGAATGACCAGGCTTAGTAGAACCAACCATGTTATTCATTTACACTTTATTTTAAAGATTTATTTCTTCAAATGCTGTTTGTTGCCCACCAGAGGACATGGTCTGGGTCCTGTACATAAATCCAGGTTGGTTGTAATGGCTGCTGGCTTTTATTTAGTGTCTACTATGCTTTAGGTACCACTGTTATACACTGTCCCATTTAGTCCTTAAAATAACCCACTAGGTCAGGTGTGATCATTATTTCTGTTTTATAGTTGGACAAACTAGGCCCTCTGTGGTTCTAAGTAATATGATTAAGGGGATACTCCTGTGTATCCCCTTTCTTTGGACCGCCAATTCCCAAATAACGACACGGAGACTTTTTATTAATTATGAAAGCTTGGCCTTAGCTTAGGCTTGTTCCCAACTAGCTCTTAAAACTTAAATTAATCTGTTCACATTAATCTACATTTTGCCACGTGGCTCATCACCTCTCCTCAGTACCTTACTGCCTCCACATCTGGCTGGTGAATCTCCTGCCTCAGATTCTTTACCAGAGTTCATCTCTCTTTCTGGAAGTCCTGCCTATCCTTTCCTGTCTAGCTATTGGCTGTTTAGTTCTTTATTAAACCAATCAGAGGGTGGCCTTAGGGAGGTGAGAAAGGACAGACACAGATCTTCACACAATGTACAAAAAGATTATCCCAGCATACCTGCTTAGTGGTAGACCTAAGACTCAAACCTGCCTGACCCAACATCTGTGCTCCGACTAGAGAGGCTCCCTTTACACGCACTGAGAGCTGGCGGCCATCCTAAGACTTGGACAATAAAAGCCATCAAGAGCAACGCTCAAGGAGGATGCATTAATTACAGACTGCAGCGAAGGAGCAAAGCCAAGGTTGTCATAGCCAACAAGGGTCAAGCTTGTGAATGAACCTCACGGTGGAGCAAATGCAAGTGGCTTTGTGGAAGGAAAATACCAACCTCAGAGTCACCCCTGTGGTTGCTCAGCAGAGCCTTATTAGTCTTTGAAATCTGAGTGAACTCCTCAAATCAAAGGAGACGTCTAAGAATATCATCTGATCTGGCTGGGGGGACGTAGCTCGGTTGGTGGAATGCAGGCCTGGCGTGTAAGAAGCCCTGGGGTTGGTCCCTAAATTTCATAAACTGGATATAGTGATACATGCCTATAATCCCAGCACGTTAGAGATGAGATAGAGAGAGGAAGATCAGAAGTTCAGGGTCATCCTTGGTTGCATGGCAAGTTCAAGGCCAGAATGGAATACATGGTGCCATATCATATATTTATATCTATATATCTAGGCCCCTGTGGGAAGGTGCCATTCACTCAGGGAAAGGGTATTTTCCCTTCAGTTAATCCCTCCTAAAAATGCCCTTAGGGACCATCCCAGAGGTGTGTCTCTGAGTTGACTCCAGATCCCATCAAGTTTAGTCAACTTTAACCATCTCACTTGCTGTCACAGGTTGTGTCCCCTCAAGGGAGATAGTTTAGGGTTCAATGTCCATGTCCTTAGCATTCTTTAATAGCCAGATTGAGTGGCTTCTTATGTCTTGTCTTCAAGTCTTCCCAGCACAGAAGACTTTAGAGTCCTTGGAAAGCGTGTCTTTCCCTGACAGTGGATTCTCCCCTCCTGGCTAGAGGAGATGCTGCCAGCATCGATGCAGAGCCCCACCCCTTACCTTTTCTCTCCTGATGAGCCAGAGTGGAAATGTTGACCACCAATCCTGTAGGGGACACAGGGATGGTAAACAAATGAGGAGCACCTTGCATCACCATGTGCTGCCCAAGAGTATAATGATGACCCAATGTCATCCCACTGCAGATGCTCCTGCATCAGCATCCGCACATTAAAGAAAGACAGAATCAGTTGTGCTCATCACAGGGACAGTAAGGATTCGTTGTTCTTCTAGTCTTTCTCTGTGGTGCATCTGGGTGCAGCTTTGCCAGATTAGGAAGGATGGCATTCCCTTCTGAAAATGAAGGAACACACAAAGCAGCATGTAAAAGTAACTGCCAGTTCATGTAAAAAAAAGCCTAACTCAAGCCGAAGGCCTCATCTCATGCAGTCTACAGATCTGGAAGCATTAGAGGAGGTGTATCTAGGCGATGTGCCTCTGACCCTGTGGAGTCAAGGGATAAGGACAGAGACAAGTGCAGAAACTCAGAGGCTGGCTGCCACAGTTGGCTACTCCTCCAGTGCCTTTTATTTGTTGATTTCCTTGGTGTGACTTCTATTTCATAACATTTACAGAGCATTAGTTATACTCCCCCTGCTGATTCAGTCCTGGGAATTTAGAGTCAATACAGCTTGGTTCTGTTCTTGAAGTATTCTTAGTTAAGTGTAGTAGACAGAGAGAAAATGATGGAGGGAAAGGGGGAGAGGAGGAGAAGGGAGGAGAGAGAGACAGAGAGAGAGAGAAACAGAGACAGAGACAGAGAGACAGAGAGAGACAGAGAGACAGAGGCAGAGAGACAGAGACAGAGAGACAGAGACCCCTGTGTCTTGAGAGCTACTACCAAGACATGGTTGTGTGGGAAGAGTTTTCTGCCTGGGGAAGCTTTGGGCCAACCTTAGGGATTCTGAGGTTGGTATTTTCCTTCCTACAGCCTGAACCTGGAAATGGATTAGAGATTGCTGAGCCTGGGGTGAATTCCTAATGTGACTCTGATATATAGAGAAGCAAAATTTCCTAACTTCACATGGATGTGGATTTGAATAGCTGACTGAGCTCCTGGTACGTGCTCTGAGCACTGGCATTGGACTCCAACATGGTACTGGATATTTAAAGTATGTTTACTGTTGGCAAGGCCTCTCGAAATGTGTGAGGTCCAACTGAGGACTCAGAAGACATGGAGAGTGCAAAATACGAAAAGGGTTGAGTGAGTACAGGAGAGAAGAAGCCTGGAGGGCAGAGATGGATGGAATTTGGGAACAGGGGTAACCAGAGACCCATTATTTATTGCTTGAGGTCCCCTATTATCTAAAGAACTTCCTGGTAAGGAAGGTAGTTATCTCTTTAGGGTGAAGAGAGAAGCCTTCTTCCTTCCCACTGTTCACATACAGTGCTGGTTCTGGCCAGGTGACATCATTCCCTCCTGATGTATGTCAGTGTTTACGCGGCTGTGATACCAAGATGCCCTCAGGCTCCTGCGCCACTCCAAATCCACTGGTAAAGGTGACTGAGGTTCCTGACCTTTGAATCTGCATTTTAACAAGCATAAGATGGTTGTAATTCTTATTTGGGTTTGAGAACTCGGCTGTAACTCCTTTTGAGCTATTCTTTGTGACTCCATGCCATGATCTGAACCCTTCTTTCCTTTATGCATCAGATGATTTAACACGTAAGAAATATTTGAATATGTATAAAATATAAGACAAATGTTAGCACTGCCATTAGTTATTTTATATAATTTCATGATGAGAAAATGAAATGATCTATCTTACACAATCATCCACTTGATATAATTTCATAGCCCAAATGTGAAATGCTAGCCTTCCAAGGCAAAGGATCTTTATAAATATCAACCTATTATTAGGCTCATGGCAATGTAGTTGTTCTAGTTTGGGAGTCTTCAGAGGTGATGCTCAGGGTTGGGGAGATGCTCAGTCAAGTGCTTGCTGCATGATCATGAGGGTCAGAGTTCAGACTTGCCATCCTGGTGCTGGGGAGGCGGAGACTTGAGGATCCCTAGGGCTCATTGGTCAGCAAGGGAGGCTAAACTGATGAGTTCCATTCTCAGTGAGAGATCCTGACTGAAAAATGAGACCAAGAGCAACTGAGGAAAACACCTACCTGACAGTGACCTCTGGCCTCCTGCTCTCCCCACTACACACACACACACACACACATGCACGCACGCACGCACGCACACACACACACACATACACACATGCATGCGCACACATGCATGCACACACACATAGGAGCACACATATGCATGCACACATACATGAACACACATGCAGGAACACACATATGCTCATACACATGCACATATACACATGCACACACACACACACACACACACACACATGCACACACAGCCTGATTTCAGTGGACTGTTGGGAAACGCTGTTCATCTTAGTGAAAGCATTCTGTGATTCTTGCTGACAGTGTCCATTCATTCTATTCCTTGCTGCTTTGTAAGAAGAGCTCAGCCTTCGGGGTCACGCCAACCTGGCGGATGTCCAAACTCTGCCATTGTGGCCTTAGGATTAAAAGGCCATCACACTTACGCAGGAAGCACATAACAAACTGATCCAGCTCTCCCTTGGTCCTTTGGTTTTCTCATCTATGGAATGGACGCTCCGATGTGAAGGTGGCGGAGAAGAGAGACTCGCTAACAGTGTCTGGCACATCCACACTTGACAACTGGCCATCGTTAGCAGTTCTTTAGATTATTTGTTTCCCTGAAATGTGATCATTTAGTGGCAGTCCACTCTGTTATAATCCCGTCACAGCTGCACTGTGCAGAGCTCCCTGATCTTAGCCTCATGAACCTGTCACGTGAAATAGCAGGTGAAGGAAATTGTAATGATGGCAGAAGCTCACTGGGAACCTCAGAGCTGTGCTGTTGCCTTTTCCCCTTGCACACTCACTGGAGATGCCGCCAAGTGACCAAGCCAAATGCCTGGAACCTGGGACTCAAATGAGCAATGGACAAGGAGCAGGTGACAGCCTGATTGATGTCCTCAGTTTCCTTCCGTTCTGTGACTGACGTTTTGTTCAGTGGGAATTATGTACTGTAGGCAGGCTCTCTCTCTCTCTCTCTCTCTCTCTCTCTCTCTCTCTCTCTCTCTCTCTCTCATACACATACACACACACACACACACACACACACACTCTTATAGCCAAGAATAGACACTTTTTATTATGCATTCTTTATGGCAGGAGTTTATAAAATTTCATCAGTTTATGAAAATTGTTCTAAAACCTGGGAAATTAACAGGAAAAACAGAGGAGAGTTCTTATATTGAATATTGGCAAAACACCAGTTAAAGTGTTCTTCTGGGTAAAATGAGTCATAAAAGTTGTCAAATGGAAAATGGGTTGACTGAAATTTATTCTCAGTTTTACAATAGAGCTTAATCAAAAGGTTAGAGCTGCGAGGGCTTCCATGACAAAATATGTATGTGTTTTTTAAGTTGCATTGGTTGCAGAATTACATCAGATCCAACTGATGTAAATGTAAATTTATTCAGTGGAAAAACCCCACGACCATAATGCACTTATTTGCATGTACAATACCAGTCCAATCTCTCTCAGTTTTTTTTTTTCTGAACTTCTTTAACTCTCTCCTTCCAAACATTGTCATTCAGGATAAATATCAACACTAGCACACTCAATATAATTGAGTTTTTTTAAGCTACATAAAAGACATATTTTTGATAGCTTTATAAAATATTGACTTTTATATTATATAACTGGCAGGTGTACATTTTGATCATGGTGACCCTTAAGGTTTCTTTTTTGTAGCTAATGGGCAGATGGATTTTCTGTGTTACTGTATTTCCACTTTGGTTCTAATGGAGTGGTTGCTTCAAGGTTTACCTTTTGTCCTCTTTGTTCCATCCATGGTGGGCTTCAGGGAAATGGTTCTGGAAAAGACTGGGACCACTCAGTAGTAGAATTACAGTGAACCAGGATGAATTACATTTACAGGCTGTCCAGTGGCCCCATCTGTCTGGTGGCTGTGATTCAGAGAGTGGAATGAGGGCCCAGGTCAGTCTTGCTGGAGCACGACAGTTTAGGATGCTTTGGATGTCTGCACCTGATGCTGCATTGTGGCATTCCTATGGAATTCTGTGACTGTTATCACATTTATTGGATGGTGAGAGTGGCAGATTAGGGGCATGGTTCGAGTCAGGCTGGGAATTCCAGCAGCGTCTTAGCTGTAAATCTTAAATCCCACAGATGTCCGGTTCTGACAGTGTGCTTGTTCATCTATCCTTGTTGCAAAGTCAGCTTTGGGGAGTACTGTGGGATGTCTTTCTGTACTCTGTGACTATGTGTTGCTCTGATTGGAGGATAAATAAAGCTGTTTGGCCTATGGCAGGGCAGGATGGAGCCAGGTGAGAAAAATCCAAGGGAGACAGTGAGAGGAGAAAGGAGAGGCAGGGGAGATGCCATCCCACCATCCAGGGAGCAGCATGTAATGACATAGAGGCAAAGCCATGGAACACATGGTGACATATAGATTAATAGAAATGGGCTGAGTTTATTTATAAGAGCTAGCTAGCAAGGAGCGTGAGCCATCGGCCATGCAGTCTGTAGTTACCATAAGCCCCTGTGTGTTTGTTTGGGTCTGAGCGGCTGTGGGTATCAGGGAGCTACAGTCTGCTGTCAGGCTCCAGGTCATCCACAGCAATGAGTTCAAGGAATGCGACTTTAGCTGTGTCCTCAGACGGGCCACACCTTCCCCACTAATGCTGTGCTTCTAGCATTAACACTAGTGTCCACCCATTAGCTACGCAGACTTTGAGAGCCTTGGTAGACGCGGTGAGTTCAACTCTTTCTCTCCACTGATTGAACTTCCTGGAGAGCTACTGGGTGAGATGTCAAAGCCTCAATGGTGTTTACAAAGGGTGAGACAACCTGTGACAATAATATATGTCCTGTGTTTGATGCAACACATTAAAGTAGAACTTCCTTCCTCCCCAGGAGAGAGATTTTCTCAGTTCTAGGATGACCTTTAGAAACCATGCTGATCTTGGTTTATGTTTTCTCTTTTAGGATATTCAAGAGTTCCACTCAGAACAACTTGGTGTCCACAGCCTCAAAGCCAAGGTTAATGACCCTTTTTTGTTTATTTCTCTGTTATTAACCTCTGCTTATTTCTGTCGTCACATTTCTCACACTATGTGGATGTTTCTTTGACTTCCCACTCTCTTCTGTAGGCCTTATTGTCCTCAAAGTGAGAGTGTAGCCCGTTTTCCTGGGTGTGCTTCCAGCCTTAGTATCTGACGTTGGGGAGGCATGTGGGTTCTGTTGAAGAAATGAATGAGTGGCTGAATAGTTGAGGATGAGGTATGGGGCCTTAATGCTTGGTCCTTCTGAGGATGCTCAGGAAGATGTAAATGGACTTCAGTGACTTTATTGGAACATGGGAAACTCCTTCATATGACTCCAAATGCAGAGCATTTATTATTCCATCCTTCATTACCCTCCAAATCCAGGGCATCCATGAAAAGTGGGACCAGATTTTCCAATAAATGTTCCCATGTATTCAGCTCCAGGCCGCTGGAGCCAACCACTGATTAAGGATATAGAACATATCTTGTCAGGAAGATCTTCTGGGCCTGCAGGGCAGCCTGCCGTGAGTACAGCTTCTGCAGGGACCGGAAGCATGGGAAAGGCCACTGGGTATGGTCAGGAATGGAACTCCTTGGAAAGGTGAAGGAGTTTATCTTTGGCCTGGCCTGGAAACTGCACTCAAGAAGAGAATATGCTTGTTTTTCTGGAAGAAAATCACCTCTTGTGTGTGTGTGTGTGTGTGTGTGTGTGTGTGTGTGTGTGTGTGTGTGTGTCTGTCTGTCTGTCTGTCTGTCTGTCTGCAGGTATGCACTTGTATGTACATGTTCATGTATGTGTGCATATTCATGCACACACATATATGGGAAGGTATGTTCATGTATGTAGAGGTCAGAGGACAACCTGAGGTCTTGTCTCTCCTCAGGGGTCATCCTTTTCTCTTTTGGAGACAGACTCTCTCATGGGGACCTGGGGATTAGGAATTAGATTAGGCTGTCCAGTAAGCCCTAGGGATATATACCTGGTGTGCATGTGTTCATGTGTATGTGTGGGTTCATGTGTGTGTGAGGGTACATGTGAATGCATGTGCATACACATGTGGTGCACAGGTGCATCACGTGTGTATGGAGGACAGGGTTCAACCTTGGATGCTATTCCTTAGGAACCACCCAACTTGCTTTAGAGACAGGATCTCTTGCTAGAACACGGGGCTTTCTGCTGAGGCAAGGCTGGCTGGCCAGTGAGTCTGGGGACATGCAGTGTCAGTCTCCCCAATGCCGAGATATCAAGCATCTGCCCCCACACCCATCTTTCCATGTTGGTTCTGGAGACTGAACTCAGGTCCTGATGTGTGGGTGGCAAGCACATCACCAACCAAGCTATCTCCCTATCCTGGAAGTCCCTTTCTGTCACAACACTGGGCGTGAGCGAAACTCAGCCCCTCAAATGTCAGATTAATTAAGCCGATGGGACAGGGCCTGGAGACACAGGGTACAGAAGGCAGGAAAGACAGATTCTTCTTCACTGGGCTGATAGAAATCTAGAAGATACGGTCAGGGCTCTCCCTCCCTGTCAGTCTGTCCAGCATTTTAGGGACTCCTGTGATCTTCAGAGGCAACTCCAGTACCTCACCAAGTAGTCACTCTAGCACAAAAACCGTATTTCTTTGTTCCACTTAAATCATAAGGCAATTTAACAATATTGTCAAGAAAAAACATCGCTTCAGAGAAAAATGTTCACGTTAGCACTTGCTCACTGACTGACGAATGTACTGTCCCACTTCTCTTTTCCCAGGGGGCAGGGCAAATTTGGCAAAGTAAGCTGTGTCCAGGGAAATTTGGTAATGAACCACGAAGATGAACGCACTGGGGAATCTTTGCAGAGACCAGTCAGGTCCTGCTTTCTGCAAGAGCAAAATTGACAGCGTGGTCAGATTTCAGAAAAGGAACGCATTACAACACTTGTCCTTCAGTGTCTCCTCTCTCCTGATTTACATATTTCCCACCAAAGGTACATCTTCAAGTTCAGCTCCTAAAAGCATCCATGCTAATTTTTCTACAGATCTATTATGTATGAACGAGAAAAGTCTATTCTCTTCTCAGTGTGCGGAGGATTTGTGCATGTAACCCTCCATTAGTGTTAATGGCAGATCTATGCATAATTTCCCTAACTCCCAGAATCCAGGGCGCCCAACTAAGCCACTCTCAATTACTTACACACACAGTGACAGGGAGCAGGTAGCAGGCTCAGGGACTGCATTTCAAGTTTTCATGTATTAGTGGTCCATGTTCGAAAAAGCAGTACAAAGGACGTAAGTAGAAAAAGATTAGCTCATCTTAACACCTTTAAGACACTTCACGGCTTCTATTGGTTAAGGTGGCTCTGTCCCACAAGACTGTGGGCTGGTGGAGCTTGGGGATCATGGTGCTCTGTAGGTGGATAGTCAGAGAGGGAGCTTCCCATGGACTTAATAGTGCCTGTGGTTTCAAAGACTGAATGAAGAAATGAATGCCCAGGTCAGACCTGACCGTGTAGTCGGTGATTCTCTTGATTTCAACCGTAGGTTTGACTTTGCAGTTACACACACACACACACACACACACACACACCACACCACACCACACCACACAGTGATAGAGAGCACATATGAGTGATAAGGAAACTGGGTTCTGAGGCTGCATTGTGTGTGTGTGTGTGTGTGCATGTGTTTGCAGGTGAACGTGGTTATGTGTGTGCACGCAGAGGCCAAAGACAGACATCAGGTTCTTTTTTTTTAAAACTGCTTTCCACCTTGGTTTTTGAGACAGAGTCTCTCACTGAACCTGGATCTTGCTGTTTCTGCAGGCCTGGTTTCCCAAGCAAGTTCCTGGGCTCTTCTTATCTCCATCCTCAGCGCTAAGTTTACAGATGTGCACTGAATTTCAGGTAGGCGCTGGGATCTGAACTCAGGTTCTGCGATTCTTGCCTGCATGGTTTCAGCTGATCCTTCCATCAACCTTATTATCTTAGTTTAGATGGAATAAATTCAGATTTGGAGAGTAGAATTTACTGTCTATGTTCACACAGCCAGTATGAAAAAAATTGATCTCATCTACATTTAAAGACTTATTTATTGTAATTTTAATTATGTGTAAATGTGTAGGGGTGTGTGTGTGTGTGTGTGTGTGTGTGTGTGTGTGTGTGTGTGTGTGCAAATAAGAGTGTCTGCAAGAGGTTGGAGCTGAATTTACAGGCTGGGAACCAAACTCAGGTCCTCTGGAAGTGCAGTAAGTGTTCTTGACCACTAAACTAAGCCAGCTCTCCAGTCGCTTGAACTTAAACTACAGACTTTATATTCTATCCCCCAGTAGCTCTCTACTTTTTAAAATTATAACCCCTGAAACACTTAACAATCCTACCCCATCCCAGTGCTTCATACTCATAGCTACAGAGTTGAAATATTAAAGCTCTCCTTTCTGATTAGTCAGGATGCTTTGTGTCAATACTCAGGAATTATTTCAACACAATGACAAAGTCTATCAAGTTTGCTGAAGGCCACATAACAAGTGGTCCAGGGCTTTGATGGCTTCTAACCCTGTAGACCGCATCCCTCAATCACTCCCTAGGCCCCCTAGTGACAGGAAAGTGTGAATCCTGTCAGAAAAGCAAGGAAGTTCATTGTGAATGGATCAAAGGGCTTACATAGCCATACATGTCAGTTTTTACTACCTCTGGCACACCAAAAAACTTCATTTCACCAAATGCACTTTTAGATCCACAGATAAGGATAAATCAAATCCTTGCTTGACCAAAGTTGATGTTGCTCTCATGATTCCAAGAGCAAAGGCCTTTTGACGCAATTTGAAAATTAATCTATGCTGTAGCTTTCCAGAAAGGTTGTCATTTCCACAGTCTACATGCTCTGATTGTATACTGGTCATAAATGATAATCAGAAGGATTAATAGATATTAAAATTTGTCTCTTGTCCCCTCTATACATTGCAACCCAGAAATCTCTTCTGAGAGGTGGCTCAGAGTCTTGAGAAATATGAACTGAAGAACAAATTATGATGTTGCATCTGAAGCAGCCCAGCAGCAGGAGAGTCACTGACCCCTTTGTGGTGTCATGACTGAGTGGGTGATGAATGGAAATGTGGTTTGCAAAGCAGCAAGGCAGGAAGATTAAGGTTCTGCTTGCTAGTATAGAAAGTGGTATGGGGAGCACTCTTTTCTTTGAAGAACTTCTGAGTTGCTAAATTCTGCCAGTTGGCCACTTTCTTAATTTATATCAATAATAGTCTTAATTAACTTGATGTTGACATATTCATCCTAATATATGGAAATAATTGCAACATTATGTCTAGAAGAAAGGGTGGAGTATGTGTTTTGCATGTGGGAGCTTTCTCGGAGATTTGGCCTATAAAAGATGCTGCTCAGGGCATGTGACACTTTGAGCTAGTAGAAAGAGCCATGTGTAAACATTTGGTGATACATCTGTGTTGCAGAATAGCTTACCCAATCAAAGAACATTTGGAGATTGACCACAGAGATAGGACATAATCTGCAGGTCTCCGTGCATGTGAAGGATTAAGGCCAACATGGTGAGGCTGTTTGCTTGAGTTATGGTTTAGTGAACAGGTAGACTCTTCTCCCCAGTTACCTGCAGTCTTGTGTTGCTATGTTCATGTTTGGAGGTGTCTTTGCTTAGTCATTAGAAGCAGGATTACACTCTGTCTACCATGTACAGTATTTTGACTGGGTTGGGGAAGTCATGAGGAGCAAAATGGAGCAAAGTCCATCAAAGTAGAATAAGGAAAAGTGAGAATTTAACTGTAAAAATCTGTAACCCAAGTGAGTTTCTGTTTATTTCTCTGGTCATAGAGATAGAAGAGTGAAATTCTCCTGCTCTTCTCATGGATCTCAGTTGTCTTCATTTCTCTCCACTTTGTTTTATGTATTTGGAAGCAGCTTTGTTATATGTAGTATGATATACATATATATATATATGTATATATATATAATCTTTTTTGTCTCTTGATGAATTGACCCCTGATCAATTTTTTGTAAACTTAGGTAAGTGATATGCTTATGGCTAAGTTTTAGAATTACTTTTTCAATTTCAACTATATTATCCACAAAAATGTCCATGAAGAGCCCAAAACATTGAAGATTGAATGGGATGATATTTGCAAAGTACAGAACCAATGAAGATATTGTTATGTCTACCTAGGTTCATTGTGTCAATCAGTGTCCTGCCCATGATAGGATCAGTGATTTTACTCAGAAAGTGAAAGATGTCTAAATGGCCTGCAGATATCTGTTTAAAAAGTGCTTTACAGTACCCATAAGAGGTAAAGTGAGTTTCTGGAAAATAAATTAGACCTAAAGATGAGTTTTTCCCCCTTAATCAATTCTATAAGACACATTGCTCTTATTTGGTGAGATATGACAAAGCAAGATATTGTTTATATATCTGTGTGTTTCTTTTGACAGTTTCATCCATGTACATATGCATTCTGATGATCCCACCCCCACCCCTTCTCACCTCCCCTACTCTCGGCAACTCACCCTCCTCCCTCCAAGTCCCTTTCTGGGAATTCTTGTCTTTTGTTTTGTTTTGGGACCTACTAAGTTTTACCAGAGCACATTGTAGCACCTTGGAGAGGGGTTCACAGTGTCCTCCCTCTCTCTACAAAACTATTGGCTACTGATATATTTGGGGGGAAGCTCGTTGTTTCCCATTATGTAGCCATCAATGGGCCCACCAGTCTCTAATGGGTAGTTCTAAACCTATGGTCATGAAGGAGTGTTTTCTTTAGATAATCTTTCAAAGTAGTGGCTGAATTTGTTGATGCTCCAGTTTCTTGAGAAAATCCCCAGAGCACATGGCTGGTCTTCAAAGCCATCCATTCAAGCTGTTATGGGATGCTTGGAGAGAGAACAAGATACCGAGGCTTGGCTTCCAGAGAGCAGTGTATTGTGCCGTATCTAGCCTTCTAGCCAATGGCCAGAATCCTGAATGGTATACAGTTAAAGCTAGTATACATCTTTAGCTTCTTTGTTGGCACATGTACAATTTGATTGAGTACTTTATACTACTAGGAGATGAGAAGAAAGGAGGTTGAGGAAGAGAGGTGGCTGGGAAGCACACTCAAGGACACTGACTAGCCCTTGAGGCTGTTCTGTTTCTTTCTTCCTTGGCTCTGGAGCCCTACCACAAAGCAACACCAAGGCCCTTAGAGTCCCGGAGCAATCTTTGTTTTTACCTTTATATTGCCTGAGGAACATTTTGAAAAACAGGGATAAGGGAGATGAAATTTAACCAGCCCTGTCAGGATCTCAAGAACCTGTGTTTTCCGGCCCGTTGACATACAAACAAGGAGGCCAAGGCCCTACAAGAATCCCCAGCTCCTTCTGGGGAGAGTGCAGGACAGCTGCACACTGAACAAATTAGTCGCTTAAAGCCTAGAGTGTGCACTGCACTGAAGTTGGGTTCTTTTGTCTGTTTTAAGATTTATTTTTATTTTATTTATGTGTATATGTGTGTGTCTGTGTGTGGGTATGCCACATGTGTTGGGTACCAATGGAGGTAAGAAGAAGGCATCAGATCCTCTGGGCCAGAAGTGCCTACTGGTTGGGAATCATTTGGGTTCCAGGAGCAGAACTTGGGGCCTCTGCAAGTGATCCTAAGCCATTTCTCCAGCCCTTAAGACTGGATTCTTTATATTACACCACAAGGTTTCCTTCATGAATTAAAATAACATACAAAAGCCTACCAGGATCTATAAAAAATTTTAACTTGTCTTTGAGAAAGCAGTTTCCCTATCATTAAGATCTATTCAAAGGAATTCACCAGTTCTGTGATAGGGAAAAATCCCATCCAGAATCAGGGGTGAGTGGTTGTCTGTCAGCTCCCATAATGCATCTCTTCCGAGATGGAGATTTCCATGCAAAAGTGGAACCAGAGGTCAGGAACCAAACACAGGTTAAATGCGAATTAAAAACAATTAAATGAGCCTGGACATAAATTAATTGAGTTCTTGCCCAATAAACAGGAAGGTCAGACTAACACTGGAATTCAACATTAGAACGGCAGAAAAGAGAAGGCCATGAACTGGTTACATTATTATTCAGGGAAGGCGGGAAGCTGGAGTTGTCAAGTACAAACTCTTGTCAGATGTCTTTATCTGCTCAGATCTCCCGTTACTGTTCAAAGTTCAGCTATGCCTAGTTATGAATCGCGCAATTACGTCAGCCTCTCGGGCTTCAACAGGGACACCATCAGAGGGAAAGGAACCATGTTCGACAGGAACAGGCAGGGGCTGCTGCATTCTGCGACACCATGGACGTGGGACGCGATGCGAGGGATGCACCGACCGAAACTGCCTTCTGATCTGCCCGCATTGGTGAAGCGCCTCTCTTCTTTCACTTACATTTCAGAGAAATGCTAAGCAAGGGGGAGGAACTTTAGAAGGGTTCTCACCGACATTTCTATACAAAAAGAGTCCAGCTTTTGTGAGTCTGGGTCCTGTTTGGCTCGGTCCTAACACGGGGTCTCTTTTGGGTGTGTATAGGGTGAAATCAAGGCAAATTAGAACCAAGTGTTTTACCCAGAGCAGACGAATCAGGCAGTAATGCGGCCTCCTTCAGATTGTAGTCTAGCCTGGGGCTTGGATCTTTGGAGCCCAAGGTGTGGGTTGGCATGAGTGAAAGACATAGTTTTTACCGGATGGTTTACCTTCAAATCTCAATGATTTCTGAACTTCTGCAATGGTCAAAATAAGCTGTCTTGGGTCCCTTCCTGGTCCTGGGGTTTGTTGCCAGGGTAGAAGTCATCAGAACTGACTGTAAGGCATAGAGCAGGGGTCTCTAAGAGAGAAGGACCATCAGGATGCCTAACGTAAAGAAGCAGGAGTTGAAACTGACTCAACTTGGTAAGGTAGGGAAGACACTATGAGGAAGGAAGAGGCAGGATGACTTAGGAAACTTCCAGCCAGATAGACCCTTGTTTGTCTTTACTCTTTTGGGGGGCCCACCACCCAGCTCCCAAATAAATCACACACAGAGGCTTATTCTTAATTATAAATGCCTGGCCTTAGCTTGGCTTGTTTCTAGCCAGCTTTTTTTATCTTAACTATCCCATCTACCTTTTGCCTCTGGGCCTTTTCCTTTTCTTATTTCTGTAATCTTGCTTTCACTCTTACTCCATGGCTGGCTGTGTAGCTGGGTGGCTGGGTGGCTGGGTGGCTGGTGTCCTCCTCCTTCTCTCACTCCTTCTTCTTCTACTCTTCCCTCCCAGATTTCTCCTTCTATATATTTTCTCTGCCTGCCAGCCCCGCCTATCCTTTCTCCTGCCTTACTATTGGTCATTCAGTTCTTTATTAGACCATCAGGTGTTTTAGACAGGCACAGTAACACAGCTTCACAGAGTTAAACAAATGCAACATAAACAAAAGTAACACATCTTAAAATAATATTCTACAACAGACCCTTATGCTGAGCTGGATTGGACAGGCATCAGCAATGACCATTGGTGGGGCTCCAGGGGAGGAAGGCAGTCACCATAGTCGCCAAATACTAGCTCTAGAGCCATACAGGGAGTGGAAGGTATTGGGTGTACACACTCACATGAAAATGTAGATATACACCCACATGCCACACACAATTTTCTGGTGAATTCATATTAATGTCTCACCTAAGAAATTGTTACTCACCTAAATTCAAGAAAACATTCTCTTAAGTTTTCTTCCTGAAGCCTTGGAGCTTTATCTTCTATGGCTGTGTCTATAATACCTCTTAAACTGTTTTTGTGCATGGTATAAGGTAGGAGTTAAATTCTTAAAAAAATATATAATCATTTATGTGTTCTTGAATCATTTATTAAAATATCTCCCCATAAATTCGTGAGTATCTTCATATAATTAACTGATATATATGTAAGGGTAGTTGTGTATTATCTCTATCTGTTTTGTTAATTTTACCTATTTTTCTGCTCTATGCCTCAGTGACCAGATGATAATTATAACCACAAATCTAGTAGGTTGCTTGTTTATTCAAATGAATGATTAATTGGCAGGATATTTTTCTGTCAAATTCTTGCTTTACTATTTTTATTATAACAACACTGTATTTATAGACCAATCAGCTTGGAAAGAATCAAAATCTGTATTAGCTTACAGTGTTCCCATACCAAAACACCACCAAAAGGAATCCACCCCACATCGCTGGAGCCCTGAAGGTCAAGGTTGAGGAGTTAGCAGGTTTGATGTCTTCTGAGGCCTCTCTCCTTGGGTTGTCAATGGCTCCTGTCTGGTTGTGCCCCCTAGGTTTCTCCTGAGTCTGTGGCCTCATTTCCTGTCTTAAAGTAAGCTTTTATAAAGACAGTGGCCATGTTAGAGTATGGTCCACCCTCACAACTTCATTTTACCCCATTTATCCCTGAAAGTCCCTATCTCCCATACAGTGCTATTCAAAGGTGCTAGAGATTAAAACCTTATCACACTAGTTTTGGGAACACAAAACTCAGCCTGTGATATCTTGACAATAATAAAACTTGCAGTCCTTGAACATGGTGCATCTTTTTACATACCCTTAATTTTTCTCAGTATTTGGTAGTTTTCAGTATGCTAATTGATCTGTCTTAACCTTGGTCACTTAGATGCACTATTTGAATGCTATTCTTGTTGTTTTTTTTTTTAAATCAACTTTTAACTACCATATAGAAATTCAGTAAATATTTTAATGTTGTCTTTGTAAACTGATAATGCTTAAACTTATTCTTGTAGCTTTGTCCCTAGTGTGTGGCTTCCTCAGGCTCTGTGCATAGGCTGTTACTTTGTAGAGATGCCCTCCCTCCTAGCTCCCGAGTCTGTGGTTCTGCTTCGATACCCTTGTTTGCTTTCTGCCTGTGCAGTGGACAATAGCTTTTGTGGGAACAGACAACCTTGCTGATCTTAGGGAGAAAATTCTCATTTTCCCCTTTAAATTGCTGTGTATTTTCTCACAGACACCCTCCATTAAGCTGAAGAACCCTTTTCTGTTCCTCCTTTCCTGAGTTTTGATCATGAATGAGGTTGAATTACGTCAAATTATTTCTTTGTATCTCCCGATGACCCCTTGGCTTTTCTTCTTT
This sequence comes from Peromyscus californicus insignis, assembly GCF_007827085.1. Classification (NCBI taxonomy): domain Eukaryota; kingdom Metazoa; phylum Chordata; class Mammalia; order Rodentia; family Cricetidae; genus Peromyscus; species Peromyscus californicus. The sequence continues at coordinate 96,407,396 of NW_026294424.1, forward strand.
AGTCTCTTGATGGGGTGAATTAAGTTGATGGTTTTTTTGAATGTTAAGCCAACTTTCATGCTCAACCTCTTCATTATGTGGTATTTTCGAAGATTGCTGGGTTCCATTTACTAATATTTTCTTAGAATTATGCTCATTAATTTTCTTTTCTGGTAATAGCAGTCATTTTTTAAGATCATGGTTATAATAAACATAAAATAAGCTAATAAGTATTCCTTCATTTTCCATTTTTTTTCTGAGAGATTTTATTTTTAAAATGTTCAAAGAAATCCCTAAGGAAAGCCACCGAGAGATGCCATCTTGTAGCACTAAGTTGTGTCATAGTTGTGGACACGTTTACGTAGCCTGTCCTGGCTTTATCCTCAGTTGGTTTTCTTTCAAACATGTGCTTATTGTTCATATAACATCAGATTTATTGACACAAGGATTTCCCAATATTCCTTTATTATTATTTAAAGATTTATATTTATTTATTATTTATTTTGTTTTTTTGAGACAGGGTTTCTCTGAGTAGCCTTGGCTGTCCTATAACTCGCTTTGTAGATAGGGTGGTTAAAGATTTATTTTTAAAGTGTTTTGTGTGTAAGTGTTGGCATACATATATGTATATGCGCCACATGTGTACCTGGTGCCCACGGAGGCCAGAAGAGGGCATAAGATCCCCTGAAACTGGAGTTCTAGATGGCCGTAACCTGTCATGGGAGTGCTGGAACCAGGTCCTCTGCGAGAGCTCCAAGTTGTATCAGGCTTTTTCTTTTGAGCCACTAACCAGCTCTCAAATCATGGCACAGAGCCTTGTTATTAGTTTTGAATCCTTGGCCTACCTTAGGCACATTTCTGACTAGCTCTTTTAACTTAACCTGTTTCTCTTTACGCATCTTTCGCCTCGGGGCTTATTACCTTTCATACCTTGTATATCTGCTTCCACTGCTTCTCTGGCTGGCTGGACAGTGGCTACCTGGCTTCTTGCCTTGAGTGTGTCCCTCTTTCTCTCCTTCTCCCTCAAGCCCAGATTTCGCCTCCTATTTATTCTCTCTGCCTTCCAGTCCCGCCTATCCTTTCTCTGCCTAGCTATTGGCCATTCAGTCCTTTATTAGACCAATCAGGTGCCTTAGGAAGGAAGGTTAAGCAGATGCAACACATCTTTATATAATTAAACACACAGCCTTAGATCATTAAACAAATGCAGCAGGAACAAAAGTAACAAACCTTCCCACGGCTAAAGTAATATTCTGCAGCATAAACAAATGTAACACATCTTTGCCCAGTCCAAACAATATTCTACAACACCAAGTACTTTGAATCACTGAGCCATACCCCCTTAATATTTTTTAAATATCCATAAGACTATAATGATTTCCTTTGTTCTCCGATATTATCTGTATTTAATCTTTCCTTTTAAAAAATAGACAGTTTTTGAACAGGGTACAGAGTCCTCCTACACTCCCTTACACCTTCCTCTGCAGTTTTCCTTAACAGGAGCAGCGAGCACAGGCTGTGTACATGGGAACACATGAGCCTGAAGGTGTGACCCACAGACAGGAACCACACCAAAGGGCCAGCGTTAGCTGTGTAGGATGAAATCCAGGCAATGGACAGGTGGCTCCTGACAGAGGATATAAAGCTAATTGATTGCGTGTGTGTGTGTGTGTGTGTGTGTGTGTGTGTGTGTGTGTGTGTGTGTGTGTGTGTTTGCATGCAGTAGATAAATGCACAAAAATATAATTGATAGTGAAAGTTTAAAACCCAAGGTGAAGCTCCAGAGTGTGTTCCAGAGTCTCGTGTGTTGCATCAGCTTTGGGACTGAATAATCTCCAAGACAGGGTTTCTCTGTGTAGCCCTGGCTGTCCTGAAACTCACTCTGTAGACCAGGCTGGCTTCGAACTCAGAGATCACCTGCCTTTGCCTCCTGAGTGCTGGGATTAAAGGCATGCATCATTAGCACCAGGCACACTGAATAATTTTTTGTTTGCAAATTCTTTACAATAAAGTTTTAATTATTGAAAAATAAAGAAGAAAACAACTTGACCATCTGATCCCACAGTTTTACCATTTCCTTTGTTCTTCATTTCCTCCTTTAGGTCTAGTTTTTCATCTGATATATATTCTAAAGAAGTTCCTAAATGCCATGGCAAGTAGTCCACAAATGATCTTTCTTGACATTCATTTATTCATTAATTATGTAACTGGTGTGTGTTTTCTGAAGAGTTTCCTTGTGTTTCTTACAGTTCAGATTTTCTTTTTTTTTATATGAAAGTATCTTTATTTCTTCAGTTTTGATATCTCTCTCTACTGGATATAGAGTTCTAAGTTGACAGTTTTAAACCCTCTCAGCAGTTTAAGAACGTTATTCGTCATCCTCTGCTTGTGGATCAGAGTTGCGCTCTTGTGAATGTCTTTTTGTTCTCGCTCTCTGATTTTAGGATTTGTTTTCCCTTTTCCCTCCTGACATTTGATGATAATGCATGTTGGTATTGTTTACTCTATATTTTTTTTCTGCTCAGGGTCCATTGAAGGTTTTGCATGTGTGAGCTTAAAATTGTCATTAAATTTTCAAAAGCCATAGCAATCATTTCCAAAGAGCTTTTCTGTCCTGATTTCCCCCCACTCTCCCTCTCTCTCTCTCTCTCTCTCTCTCTCTCTCTCTCTCTCTCTCTCTTTCTCTCTCTCCCTCTCCCCCTCTCCCTCCCCCTCTCAGTTTCAAAACATTATTTTATGAGTTTCTGGACACATTGAGTTATCACTCTATGGAGAGTTATTTGTTCTCATCTCTTTCTCCAGCTGGAGTAGAAGGTTTTAGGGGACTAGAGACTCATCTCATTTTCAGTTCCCTACATCCTCACCTAATAATATATACATTAGAAAAATTCAAAATTGCATAATGGTGAACGAATGGCTGACGGGAACAGCTACTTTATCACTTACCACGTTATTTTAAGTATCCCTATGTGAATTACTTATTCCTCTGTCACAAGCCTTGAGCAGTGAATACCAGCTACCTGATGTTTGAGAGGACTAAACCAAAGCTTAGAGCTTAAGAAGGCGGCACAGTTGGGAAGTGGGAAGCTGGCAGTGAAACATGCCTCGCTCCCAGCTCTTTGTGAGTCTCCTGTAAGGAAGACATGTCCAACGTCTCCTTCACCACTAGGTGGACTCGACCTCTCATGGTGCCTCATCATTTGATAATGAGGATAAAATAAATTGTGGGCAACACCAGGAACTGAGGAAGCAGATGGCAAGATGGCCTTAGGCAGAATGGGACTGGGCATGCCCAGCAGGGGAGTGCTCCAGCTGAGATGGGCAGAGAGGGCAAGGCTGGGGCAGGTGCTCCCATTTGCACCTACTCAGTCAGTTTAAGAAGGGTAGCAAACAGCTTTCCAGGGACACCGGAAGCTTGTTAGCTGCTGTTTCCTACTATTTTGGTTTCTGCAAAATTGATCAGTTTTTTTCCCCTACTGGGAGCAACTCATGAGGGCTCAGGAAGAAAGAACATTGCATATGAATGCTCAGTCATGCTACCAAATGTTGAGTTTGTTTTCTTTGTGTGCTTCTTGTGAGCCTGGAAATGTCTGGTAAGGACAAGGGTTATTTCTTGTCTATAGAATCCAGTCATGCTTAGATATATTTTCTGTGCTGTTATTGATTTGGCTAAATTTTATCTTTATGGACTATTCCTTATCTTTGGGTATTGATTAATTTCTCTTTTGCTCATCTGCCTTTCTTTGCTGCTTTTAAAATTTATTCTGCTTTGTCCAAACCTCCAGGATCCCCGTTCCAATCTACAGAATTGCTAATGTAGCTTGTTAACTCACATTTTGGGCAATGTTAACATGATTTCAGGTATTGAGGACAAGGAAGGGGTGGAGGTTCTGCTGAAATCCTTAGGAGGAGTAAAAAAGATGACTAACAGTCCAAGTCCAGAGAACACCTGCTCCAGCCATGCTGGCAGCCTTCTACCAGCCCTTCCAGCCTGCAACGCAGGCCTCCAGAGCACAAGAAATGTTCTAGTGGAGTGAGATTTCCAATTTCTTAGCTAACCCGATTTTGTTGATTCATACATATGCATGCTCCAATATTGTTTCTGAATACAAAAACTAAGGAAGAAGAGGTAAGATGCATTCTCTAGGGGCTCTGCTTCCTTTTTATATCATTTATATTCCTTGAAATGCCCTTGAAAGTTCACTTGCTAAGGGAAGCTAAACAAATAATTGCATACTAAATGGGAAATGAGACTAGAAGCTAGATAATTTGTAACATCAAATATGCTTTTTCCACAGTTAACATTTTCTCTGTGAGGGAACAGGAGGAGGACACAGTCCCAGGCATCTAGACTGTGATAACTAATAGCAATGCCAAATGCATGAAATGAAAATACCCCCAGATCCACCTTCCCAGTTCGGCTCCATCATAGCTGAACAAAATACACTATCTTGGAATAGGAATCACACTTGCCTCATTCCCCTTGATCCCCAAAGAATGAAGTAGATATGCTTGTAATGCACCTCACTTCTCTTTGTAGCCACTGAATCTGAATCTATCCCCCCTTTTTTGGCCATTGCTGTTTTGGGGGCCTATTACAAATTTTAAAAAAGTTTCCTCTAAAAACAAGGTGAACAGTCCTGTGAGGCCAATGCAATGAGACAGATGTCGGTTGGCATTGCTATGGAAAACAGTCATGACCACAAATGGAAGGAAGGAGTTGGTAATCACATCAGACAAATGTTATTTGGGAACCAGCACTGTTGTTAGCGAAGAATCAGAAAGGTGATGTGGGATTGAAACTGAATGTCTCCACTGTGACAGTAGTGTTCAGCTCTACCATGGTTGAGCTACCAACTGAGGTGGCTTGTCAATGGAAACTATTGCTTGAAGGTCAGTTTTAGTTTGGTGGACTGACTGTACTTTGGTTTCCAGTTAGATTTCTCCTAAGGCCATCCGTTTCAACAGCTGAATTTCATAGTAAAATTGGGGTTCTGGGTGCTACAAGGAATACTGAGGAGTAGTCATCTACTTCTTGGTGTTGTGAATCTGATTGTAAATTTTCACCCTGCTCACTGAAACAGGTTTTTAGAAATGGAAGAAAAAGTGGGTGGAGAAAAAATTGGAGAGAGATGAGATTATCAGGCTATGGGGCATACAAGGCCCTTCCTAGGTCCAGCTGATTTTCCCATGGCATGTTGAGCCTCAGGTGCTGGGAGACACTCTTCTCCAGACCTGTGGTGCGAGTGTGCGACAATGAGTCACAAGCTGAAGACTTCCCAGAATGCCCCCTTCCCATAAGCATCCTGTACAACCAACGTGGGCCCTAGCATCAGTCAGCCCTCAGAGTCCTTTGGAGATCACTTTATGTCAGATCTGAGCATAGGAGGCGTTAGAGGTGATGGGTAAGGGTGCAGACTCTGGAGTCAGACCGCCTGTGTAGAAATCCCGGCATGCCACAGGTACCCATGATTGTAGATATTTCCATGTTTCCCCATCTAAAAGCAGGACTAACAACCCTCCCTAGCTGCAAGAATTAAATACACTGTGTGTGTGTCTTGTGTGGAGGACATATAGACATATGCATCTATTATGTGTGCTAGCTGTATCACAGGTAACTGTGCAGTCACACACAGCTGTGCCTGGCATACCTCAGCAGCACGTGTCGACACTTGCTGTCATGGCTGCAGTCCTTCCTGATCCGTGATTTTGCTGTCTGTACCTTTGGGATGTGTGGTTTTACCTTTTACATCTCAGCCACCACCCGCCATGTTCTGGAAACACAGAATGGAAAATGAGTGAAAGACAGAAAGTTTGTGTTTCCTGGATCACTTAAATATCATTCTGGACGATGTTGGAAAAGATTTTAAACCAAATTCATGACTGGGTGTTTTGGATGATAGCTGTGAAAGTCTAGTGTCAACCTCTTGTAAGGGCTGGTCTCCTTCTAGGCTCCCATGGAGATGTTCATCTACCCGCCCTTCTCCAGGCCGAGATCAAAAGCTTCTCTTTGCTACATTGTTATGGGGGTGGGGGTGGGGAGAAGTTTGTTTGTCATCAAGGCGTCTACTCTGGGACCAGGAAGTCTGAAGTCACCCGTACAGTTCCTGTTCTACTTCTTTCCGGGTTCACAGATAATCCGCTAAAGCCGAAAGCCAGTCTGGGCACCCAATCCTGTCCACAGGAATCACTTCTGTGTTAGTTCAGCTGTAGCTTGAAATGATTCCTAGCATTCTGTTTTCGTTTTGAGACAGTGTCCTACTCTATAGCTCAGACTGACCTCAAACTCAAGGTGATCCCCCTACCTCAACCTCCCCAGTGCTGGAGTTACAGGTATGAGCTGTTGTGTATGCCTTAAAAAGATTAAAAACAATTATCAGTGGTTTTTGTTTGTTTGTTTGTTTGTTTGGTTTTTTTGGTGCAGCTTTTCCTAGATTTTTTTTGAGCCTGCAAAAATATTTGAATGAAAAGGTCATGTCATGCTTTTCTATTAGTCTCTGTATTTATTATTATTTTCCTGGAAAATAAGCATGACTCTCAAACAAATGAGAATTTAGCTTACAGACAGGCCCTTCGACTGAAGGTTTGGAGTATGAGTGACTTTATGTTCTAACGAACAGAAAATAGGCCCAAAGTGCCATGTAAGGGGCTGGGTACCCTCGGCGATTATGGCTCCTTAAGTCAATGCAGGCAAGTGTGTATTAATAGGGAGGTAATTTGGAGAACGAGGCTAGAACCTGAGACCACCCCCATCTACTTGGGCACTGCATGAAATAATTGAGTTGTCAAGGTGACTCCTAAGACGTTTCACTAGCCACCTGTGTGCAGGGTGTGGGCTTGCTTCATAAACCCTGTGGGAGGATCTGAGAGAGTGCAGGCCTTCGCTCAGAAGTAGTCACACTATTTATCCCAGAGCAGCAGAGACGGGCCTCCTTTCCCTGAGAAACCTGGTCCAGGGAAGGCAGAACATGTTTCCAGCTGCCCCCATCTGTGTGGAGTATGGCCCAACGGATGCAATTCTCTCTGAAATAAAACAGGCATTTCTTCTAGAGAATGAAATACATAAAAGAGCAAAGGAATTACCTAATGCACTTTTCTTGTTTGTATTGCTCAAGTACTTCCCAAGCCTATAAAGAGATACAACAACAGGGAAATTGCAACTGTGTTATTCCCTACACATAATTTATTCACCCATTCTCTTATTATCAGACATTTAGCCTGTTTCTGCTTGCTTTTTGCTACAGTGAACATACTTGTACAGACCTCTTTAAACATAGCTTGTGCTATTTCCTCCGGGTAGATTCCTCAGGTGGACTAGGGCGTCTGTGAGAAGGATACAGTCAAGACTCTTGTGTGTGCCAATCCTGTGCACTTCATAAGGCAGAATCTTGATTTTCTCCCTCAAAATGGTCTCACCACACTGCAGGCCTTGGAATGACCACAAAGAAAGGTCTTATAAACACATGGACAAAGGATGCTACTAAATTGTTTCAACTTAAATTTTTTTTTATTGTAAGCAATGCTGTTTATCTTTCTTGTTGCTAGGATAGGAATCATGGGACAGGAAACACAGATGGCATTGTTTATACTTATATTCTCTTCTATGTCCTCTGCCCATTTTTCACAGGCACATGGGTGTAGTCCTGCCGGCAGTGCAGACAGACGCTTTAGAGGATGGTGGTCTTTCCCTGTTTTTAATGTTTGTTTTCAGTCTTCCAGTTTCCTTTATGGTGGTGTGCTGGACTGAATTTTTTTCCCATTTAAATTTGTTCTTCCCCTTTGAATATTCAATTATAACTAGGCATATGGTCACCTAAGTAGGGATGACGTGTGCTAGTATCCCCTAAAATTAAATGGAGCCATGTGGCTGACTTTATGCTGATGTACTGTGAACATTATCTTATGGCCTGTAAGGGTATGGGCCTGCCTCATTCACGTTCATCCCTCCACACACTCACTCTCTAGAACTCCAGGAATGGTACAAGGCCGGCTTTAACCATATGGGCATTGGGAGTGCCCCAGTATATAGCAAGCAAGGGATTGGCAGAGCCTGGGTAAACCTGAATGTCACACTTGGACTGGCGTGGCAGCAGAGAAGTTGTTTGTCTTTGAAGCTGTGTGCTACAGATGGTGTGTTCACACGTATTTACAGGTCATGCGCTGGGATTTTAACCTCCAGTGTAACAGTATGAGGACATGGACCCCACAGAAGGTCCTTTGATCATCAGGGCTGCCCTCATGAGTGGGATTAGGTTAGTATACTTGCAATACCCCCTCCTTTCCATCGCGAGAAGTTGCGTGAGAGACAGCTGTCTATCAGTGAGGCTGTGGACCTCCAGCAGACACTAATGTATAAAAATCTCTGTTGGTTATAAGCCACCCGCCCAGGGCATTCTGATGCAGCAGCGAGAGCTAATGCAGTGCCGTAGAGTTGACCCTGTTACAGCAGTCTGTTCACTCTAAGCTCTTCTGTCATCAAGAGTTTAACTTCAACAAATTAATAGCGAACTATTTCTTTATGACATTTTGCATAGCTTTTTGTTTTTAATTTTATGTATGCTTGAAAATATATTTTTCTTATATAATATATTGTGAACACAGTTTTCACTCTCCCGACTCCTCCCAGATCCTTCCCACCTCCCCATCTACCCAACTCCATCCCTTTCTTTCTCTCTCTTTAGAAAACAGTCAAACAAAACAAACTAGAATAAATTTAAAAAAAAACAAAGAAAAAGCTTAAGAAACTCCTTCTCTCTCTCTCTCTCTCTCTCTCTCTCTCTCTCTCTCTCTCTCACACACACACACACACACACACACACACACACACACACACACACACACACACACATACAAACCTATAAAAACACAAAGTTGGAAACCATAATATACAAACAAAAGGCAAATAAGACAAAAATCCCCAAACAAAGCAATATGAGATGAAAAGTCTCCAAAATACCATTGAGTCATTTGGCGCTGCTCATCTGCTGCTGGATGCAGGCCTAACCTGGAGTGTGGTTAACATACCCAGTGAGAATCCAATGGAGAAAACTGATTTTTCCTTTGCAAGCAGATGTCAATTTGAGATAGCTTCCTGGTCAGGGATGGGAACTCATGTCCACTTCTCCTGTCAGTGCTGGGTCTGGCTTGGACCTGCACAGGGCCTGTGTATGCTGCTACCATCTCTGTGAGTCTCTATGTGCCTCAGTCCTGCTGTGTCTGGAGGACACGGTCCCCTTGATCACGTGTTGCCTCTGGCTCTTAAGATCTTTCTGCCTCCTGTGGTAGCTGTGGTCTCTTAGAGTCTGTAGACCAACCATTCGGGCTCTCTGGCTTTTAAAGTCTCTATTGAGAAGTCAGATGTTAGTCCAATGGGTTGGATTTTGTATGTTACCTCGTCTATTTCCCTCACAGATTTTATTTTATGTACATTTATTTATTTTATGTAATGTATTTATTATGTACAGTTAGTGTTTTGATTATTCTGTGTTGTGGAGAATTTCTTTTCTGGTCCTGTATATTTCGTGTTCTCTATGCTTCTTGTACCTTGATAGGCACCCCCTCCTCTGTTGTGGAAATTTTCTTCTATGATTTTGTTGAAAATGTTTTCTGTGCCTTTGACTTGGGTTTCTTCTCCTTCTTCTACTCCTGTTATTCATAGATGTGGCCCTTTTTATAGTGCTCCAGATTTCCTGCATTGGTTTTAGATTTAACATTTTCTTTGACTGAGGTATCCAGTTCTTCTACTTTGTCTTCAACACCCGAGGTCCTCTTTTCCGTGTCTCATACTCTGTTGGTGAGGCTTACCTCTGAGGTTTTTGTTGGACTTCCTAAATTTTTCACTTCCAGTTTTATTTCAGTTTGGGTTTTCTTTAGTGGATCTGTTTCTTTGTTAAATTCTGCTTTTATGCCTTGACTTGTTTTTATTATTTCATTCTACTGTGCTTTCAGAGACTTCATTAAGGGGCTCACTCATCCTCTTGAGGATCCTTAACTGTGTCCATAATTGATATGTTGAAGTCCTTGTCTTGTGCTTCAGCTATATTGCCTTTCTCATGGCCTACTGGAGTGGGGTTCCTGGGTTCTGCTGGAGGCATATTGTCTTGGCCATTTGTGTTTGTGTCTAGGTCTGGGGTTAGGATGGTTGAATTGCCTGTAGTTGTTGATATCTGGTCTCATCTTTGTTGGGTGGGTGTTCCATTCCTTGGTTTCTGTTTAGTCTCTGGATCTTAGGAGAACATGGTGGCTTGGGGTTGCCTGGTAGAGGGTACTTCTGTAGGTCAATGGCTCTCAGGAATAAAGGGGGGCTAGGAGAAAAGATGAGAGAGGCTGTAGGAAAGAACTAAAGGGGTCCTCTCCACACCAAGAGGTGGGGTTTCCAGGGAGCTGGAGGTTCAATGGGAGGAGGAGGTACTGCAAATAGGTTGCAGGAAGACAAAGAATAACCCAGAGACAGGGAAGAAGGGCTGGGAGGGCCCTGGCTCTGTACCAAGAGTTGGAGTCTCTAGTGAGTTGTTGAGGGAGGAGGAGAGGCATATGTAAGCGGACTGTCACAGGAGGGTAAGAATGGGGAGGTCATAATGGAGGACAGGAAGGATAGTGAAAATCACCTCCCTGAGTCCCAGCTCTGTGTGACTGCTGGGTGGGTGGGGTGGGCAGGTAGAAAGTTTTTCTAGGTATCAGCTGACACAGAAGAATGGGGATAGTCTAGAAGGGAAAGGGCTGAGAGTTCATAGGAAGGAAAGATACTGAGTCCACACCAAGGTTTGGCAGAGTCTCCAGGAAATTGTATTGCTTTTCTATAGAAAACTTCTCAATCTAAGACCTCATATGCATTTATGGTTTTTAATGCATTTTAATTCATTAGTTGCATTTTTATGATGCAACTTAAATGTGTGGTTGTTTGATCCATGCATTGTTGTTTTTGGTATGACATGAGGTGAGCTGAACACATTTTTAAAAATAAATTTATCCATACGTTTTATACTGTTCAGTAATATCTCTTCTCCATGGACCTGTAATGTCATCTCATATGTTTATAATAATTGCTATTTCTGAGTGTTTATTTTCTTTCATATATTACTGTAGGCAGAAGTTTCTCTCCTGTCTGCCTGTTTCCAAATACCCATCACCCACTCCCAAATAGGTGACTCAGAGGCTTAATATCATTTGTAAATGCTCTACCAGTAGCTCAGGCTTGTTACTAACTAGCTCTTACACTTAAATTAACCCATAATTCATACCTATTTAGTTACATGGCTTGGTACCTTTTCTCAGTATGACATTCTCATCCTGCTTCCTCTGTATCTGGCTGCTGACTCCTGACTCTGTCCTTCATCTCCCCAGAATTCTACTAGTCTGGTTGCCCCACCTATATTTCCTGCCTGGCTACTGGCCAATCAGCATTTTAAACCAATTTGAGTAACAAATCTTTACAGTGTACAAGAGCATCCCACAGCATATTAGTATTTTTGCATGGTTGTGAAAGTAATAAAAAAATTTATTTATTATAACTTTATAAAATCACCTTGTGGTCAACCTTTTTCCTTAAGATATTTTAAAAAATTTATTTATTTATTTTATATTCATGGGTATTTTGTCTGTATGTTTATCTGTGCATTAGGTGCATGCCTTGGTGTTGGAGGAGGCCAGAGGAGGGTGTGAGCTGCCATGTATGCACTGGGAATGGAACCCAGGTCCTGTGGAAGAAGAGCCAGTGCTCTTAACTGCTGAGTAGTTTCTCCAGCCACCCCTCTTTAAGCTTGTTTTTAAAAAAACTTCTTGGCTAGAGTTTTTGCATAATTTCTTATGTAATTGAGAATCCTTTGACTAAGTCCTCACTTTCCAGACTCCAGACTAAGCAAGAGTACCACTAGGATTTTGATTTTGAGTGCATATAATTCTCTACATCCATTTGTGAAGAACTTTCATTTTCACAATGATGAATCTTCCTTCCTAATGACACTTCAGTCCATTTATTTGCTAAAACTAAAGCTCTGTAGTTTTCTTCATGAAACCCCACAAATTTGTTGTTATTATAAATAGATTCATTAATGGATTTATATGGACATCGGGCTGGAGACAGGGCTCAGCAGGTGAGAGCACTTGATGCTTTTCCAGAGGACCTGAGTTCAGTTCCCAGCACCCGTATCCAGCAGCTCACAGGATCTGTATCTCCAGTCCCAGGGGGTTTGATGCCCTTTTCTGGCCTCCTCGGGTGTCTGTCTCATATGCACAAACCCCTACACACACACTTGACATCTAACATGACTGAGTTCTTTTTTTTGTCATATCTTCTAATAATTATTTTGATACATTAGCGAGACTTGCTTTTTGAATATTCATATTGTGTGTGGCCCGTTAGGAACTTCGCTTGCATCTGAGCTGTTTTCCCCCTGGTCCTCTAGATATTTTCTCTGAATTGTGACTCTTCACAGCCAGTGGCTTCATCTGGCTCAGTGGCGATCCTGCGCTTTGCTGCTTCCCGTACAGATTTAATTTCTTGGATTGCCCTGTGGCTCCTGTGTCTCTTTACTCTTCTTCCTATACCCATTTTGTTGAAGTTGTGTTAGGGCTGCGACCACGCCTTTCAATGCTCTTTGACTGAATGCAATGTTTTCAGATTTCTTTTATTAGAAATTCAAAAGAAAGATTGAGTTTTACAAGTTTTTTATATCTCTTCAAGACCTGAAACCACAGACATACTAAATCTAGAAAACCCATATTATTGATACGGTTTATTTGTTATCATTTAATGCTTTCTTACATGTAGTAAGTATAACAGGATTTTGTTTTGGGGCTATGTCTTTTTTTTGTGACTGTTAAATAACATCGTTATTTTATTTCACTCTCTGGGTAGGCTAGGCCTTTTGCTTTGGTGCCTTTCATTCTGTGAACTGAGCCCTGCCTGTGTCCCAGCAGAAAACAGATTGTAGCAGGAATCTTGAATGTTCTTATTAATAAAATCAAACCTGAGCCAGTTATTGGAGTGAACACTGGAAGATCAGAGAGACAGAACGGGCCACAGCTAACCTCACCTGGCCAACTTCTCAGCTGATCTTGTTTCCTCAGACTGGAAGCCTCTGTGTCCTCATCCCAATGGCTCTCAGCTGAACTGCTGCTTGAAAGCCTGAAGCTTAACCAGCCAAATGTTTCTAGTTTCTGGTCCTCACACCTTATAAACCTTTCTGCTTTCTACCACCACTCCCTGGGATTAAAGGCTCGCTTTCTGGGATTAAAGGCATGAGTCACCATGCCTGGCTGTTTCCAATGTGGCCTTAAACTCACAGAGATCCAGAGGGATTTCTGTCTCTGGAATGCTAGGATTAAAGGCGTGTGCTAACATTTTCTAGCCTAAGTATCTTGTGGCTTTTCTGTTCTCTGACCCCAGATAAGTTTATTAAGGTACACAATATTTTGGGGAACACAATACCACCACAACAGATGGTGCACCCTGACTGGGTAACTTGAAGAAGCTCCAAAAAGACTATTTACAAGGATGTGGACGAGGGGCGGGAAACCTACAAGAGATGGTTCCACAATCCAGAGCAAGTGAACCGTAGGCCTGGGTGAAGAAGAGGAAGTGGCTACTTATGTCCAGGGAAGGAAGAGTTGGGTGGAGAGACCTCCAGAATGTGGGGACCTGCCTGCAGAGGAAATGTGTTGGAGAGTCCTTACTCAAGTGTGCGCCAAGTCCCACCCCACCCCCCACCCCACCCCGCTCCTCCTGACAAGCTCAGTTGGAAGTAAGGTATAGGCCAGGGTGGAAAAGACAGTGTTTAGAAGACAACGAAAAGTCATACATTAATGGAAGCATCCTCTTTTTTATGGGTAAAACATTACTCCCTACTTCCGACCAAGTTCACTTTGGTAAATATTGTGAATGAAAAGTTCCCAAGGTTAAGTAAGCATTTCCCAAGCAAGTGAAGATAGAGAACATTAGAAGGCTGGTTCTGAGGAGGCAGCGGAAAGGGACAAAATATCACTGGTGTTGCCGGTAAGACAGGTGGATGGCGCCAGTGTGTGTGGAGCTCCCCAGGACAGATGTCAGGAGCTCCTGGAGTGTCCCACAACAGAGCAGCATCCCAGCTGAAGAACGAGGCTCTCAAGAACACTCAGGTTCTGAAGGAACTTCAAGTGTGAGGTCACCCTTAGAGGGTGAGGCCACCCTTAGAGTGTGAGTTCACCCTTAGAGGGCGAGGTCACCCTTAGAGTGTGAAGCTACACTTAGTGGGTGAGGTCACCCTTAGTGTGTGAGGTCACCCTTAGAGGGTGAGGTCACCCTTAGAGTGTGATGTCACCCTTAGAGGGTGAGGTCACCCTTAGAGTGTGAGGTCACCCTTAGAGGGTGAGGCTACCCTTAGAGGGTGAGGTCACCCTTAGAGTGTGAGGCCACCCTTAATGTGTGAGGTCACCCTTAGAGGGTGAAGTCACCCTTAGAGTGTGATGCTATACTTAGTGTGTGAGGTCACCCTTATAGTGTGAAGCTACACTTAGTGTGTGAGGTCACCCTTAGTGTGTGAGGTCACCCTTAGTGTGTGAGGTCACCCTTAGAGGATGAAGTCACCCTTAGAGGGTGAGGTCACCCTTAGAGTGTGAGGTCACCCTTAGAGGGTGAGGTCACCCTTAGAGTGTGAGGTCACCCTTAGAAGGTGAGGTCACCCTTAGAGTGTGAAGCCACCCTTAGAGGGTGAGGCCACCCTTAGAGTGTGAGGCCACCCTTAGAGTGTGAGGTCACCCTTAGAGTGTGAAGCTACACTTAGTGGGTGAGGTCAGCCTTAGAGGGTGAGGTCACCCTTAGTGTGTGAAGTCACCCTTAGAGGGTGAGGCTACACTTAGTGTGTGAGGTCACCCTTAGTGTGTGAAGTCACCCTTAGAGGGTGAGGCTACACTTAGTGTGTGAGGTCACCCTTAGTGTGTGAGGTCACCCTTAGAGGGTGAGGCCACCCTTAGAGGATGAAGTCACCCTTAGAGGGTGTGGCCACCCTTAGTGTATGAGGCCACCCTTAGTGTGTGAGTTCACCCTTAGAGGGTGAGGTCACCCTTAGAGTGTGAGGTCACTCTTAGAGGATGAGGTCACCCTTAGAGGGTAAGGTCACCCTTAGAGGGTGAGGTCACCCTTATAGTGTGAAGCTACACTTAGTGGGTGAGGTCACCCTTAGAGGGTGAGGTCACCCTTAGAGGGTGAGGTCACCCTTAGAGGGTGAAGCTACACTTAGTGGGTGAGGTCACCCTTAGAGGGTGAGGTCACCCTTAGTGTGTGAGGTCACCCTTAGAGGGTGAAGCCACCCTTTGAGGGTGAGGCCACCCTTAGTGTGTGAGGTCACCCTTAGTGTGTGAGGTCACCCTTAGAGGGTGAGGTCACCCTTAGTGTGTGAGTTCACCCTTAGAGTGTGAGGTCACCCTTAGAGTGTGAGGTCACCCTTAGAGGGTGAGGTCACCCTTAGAGTGTGAGGTCACCCTTAGAGGATGAGGTCACCCTGAGAGGGTGAGGTCACCCTGAGAGGGTGAGGCCACCCTTAGACGGTGAGGCCACCCTTAGACGGTGAGGCCACCCTTAGAGGGTGAGGCCACCCTTAGAGTGTGAGGCCACTCTTAGTGTGTGAGGCCACCCTTAGAGTGTGAGGCCACCCTTAGAGGGTGAGGTCACCCTTAGTGTGTGAGTTCACCCTTAGAGTGTGAGGTCACCCTTAGAGGGTGAGGTCACCTGCTCGCCCAAGGAGACCTGTCGGGCTCTCACCCATTCAGCAAAGCACAGGGTTGCCGTGACTGTGATCTACGGCATCTCTCTCTGGGCCCTTCTCCCTATATTGAGATGCCCCCCAAATACCATGATTTCTTCATTTCACACAGACCGGTGAGGCATGCAGCTTATATTCTAACTGATAACCTCCATAGAATCTTTTTTAAAGAACTTTTTATTGATTCCTTGTGAATTTCATATCATGCACCCCAATCCCATTCATCTCCCCATCCCTCCATATCCTTCCTCAGCCCTGGCAACTCCCCAAAAGAAAGCAAGAAAGTAAATGTAATAAAAAAATTAAACAAAAATGCAAATTAAAGAGAAAAAAATCTTGCAGTGGAAGCTGAGGTGTGCCACCATATGTCCCCAGTCTACCTTTTTGCCCAAATAGCTTTGCTTGCAAATATTCATTGCAATGACTCATTGGTCTTGTTCTGGGTCTCTGGCCCTTGCTACACTATCAATACTGGATCCTCAGCAGGACTCCTCTCAGATAGCCTGTTCCTGTCCTGTGTCATGGAGATCCTACAGCTTTGGTTCTGCAGGGCCAACACCTTCATGTGCTCAGCAGGTCTTAGATGGGGTGGATGTTGGGGTAGGCAAACTCAAAGCCCTGGATCTGGGCCTGGGAGGTAGCTGAGTTGGTCAGCCTTCCCACTCTCCTACGCTTGCACTACCAGGGCCTGCTCTACCACTTTGCTCAGGTGAGGGGCAGGACCAGCTCATCCACTCTCACATCTTCAGGGCCAGCTCTTCCACACATGCCCATGGCGCTGGCTCACCCACGTCCATTCCACCAGGGCCAGCTCTACTGTGCTACCCATGTGAGGTGTGGGGCCAGCTCTCCTGAGTGCCACAGCCAGTGATGGGGAGGGCCAGTTCTGCACAGCCCTCGGACATCAACATGTCTAGACCAGGGGAAATCCAATGGCCTTTGGTTATGACATGGGCCAAGGACATTGACCCTTCGGGTCACAGACCCAGACAGCCCTTGGCGGCTGCACTGGCAGGGCTATCCCCATGGCCTCAGGTGGCTGCACAGGCTGCTCATGTCAGGCTATTACTCACCACCCTAGCATCTCTGGTTCCACATCTCTTCATCGATCACGAGCTGATCCACTTCTCTTTCCACAATCTTTACAGGGTCCACTTGCTCATCGTAGTGGCGCCCAGCCTGCCTGAGCGGCACAGCTGGAGGAAGGAGCCTCTTCGATGTCTCTCACACCCAGCTTGTGCCACGTGGCTGTGGGCAGGGGCATCTCAGGTGTCTTCTGCCCCACCCACACAGCTTGGCGGTGTGGGACCTCCCCGTGGAATCTTTTAATCTCTTCTTTTCCTCTGAACACTAGAGAAGAGATAGTGAGCAAGACCCCAACCCCCGACTCTGGCCAAAAGAGAAGAAAAGCTATGAAAACACAATTCACTTTCTTCTCTGTCTCCCTCCTCCCTTTTCATGATTTTTTTTCTTGTTATTGTTGTCTTTTATTTTTTGAGACAGTCTCAGACAGCCTAGACTGGCCTCCAATTCTCTGTCTAGCGGAGGACGACACGGGAACTCCTGATTTGCCTGTCTTCCTAGACGTGCCCTTCTTTCTCCTTACACCTTACTGAGAATGAGGGTGGGGATTGATGGAAGGTGGCCAGAGTCCACCCCAATCTGAATTACTGTACTGCGCGCCCCATGGTGTGCTCAGCACTTTGGAATTCCGTGGAGGAGAAAACATTTGTAGAAAAGCTGCTATTACGATTACGTTTGCATGGAGAGCGTGGTGTCTCTAGAGAGCACCACTATAAGGGTGTGCGAGTTTTTCCCACAGAAGGATTTTTTTAAACTCAATTATTTCTTTGGAGGAAGAGAGAGAGAGCGCTGAAAAATCTTCTTTAAGGAAAATGAACAGATGATCGAGGGACCATGGTCTTGACTATGAGGGAACTGTTTTGTTGTATCTGCTGCCCAAGAAGCCTGATGAACCCCAAGACCCCAGCTCAGGCTGTTCGAATTTGCTAATGTGGGGGGGACTCTGTGCCATTTCCCATGATTTTTTAAGGGATACGTGTAGCTGCTTTGTTGTGCCTGCCAACCTGATTTCACGCACTTTTGGAAAAAAGTCCCCTCAGGGAAGTCCATAGTTGTTTTGACATTTGGGACAGAAAATATTTGCTATGTAACCTTTACAGGGAAGGACCGTAGCCAGAGAAAAAGAAGAAGTATGGTTACTTCAACGAACACTGAGTGGGCATCAGTGGGGTTGCTCAGAGCAAATCCTTTAAGTGGAGATGCACAAAGGTAGCAATGTAGAAAGTGGGGAGAGGCGAGCAGAACCAGAGTGGGTGCCCGCGAGACTCCTGTGTCGCCACGAATTTCCCGCTTTGGATTTGGGGGCATTTGTAGTACTTCACAGGGAGTCTGAATTCCATATACCACAGCTTCTGTTCTTCAAGGTCGCTACTAAAGGAGAGACCTTGGGGAAGGGAGCTGAAATTGGAACATACTTAGGTTGTAGGGACAACACTCACCTGGTGCTTTGAGTGCTTTGAGTGCCTGCAGACAGATTGACTTTCCTACTAATGAGGAAGAGATGGGACTGGAAGGGCAGCCTTCTGAGACCTCGGGAAGTAAGGCAGAAAGTCAACGAGAGGACCTGGTGTGAGAGTTTTCCCCTACCAGCATACCTGTGAGTCTCTGGCCTTGAATAGGCTGTCCTGCTGGCCTTGGCTTCATCATGGTTATGAGTGTGTGTGTGTGTGTGGTGTGTGTGTATGTATGTGTGTGTATGTGTGCTTGTGTGGTGTGTACGATGTGTGTATGTGTGTGCATGTGTGCTCTGTGTGTGTGTGTGTGTGTGTGAAGAAGCTTTTTGGTCACTTACAGACTGTTAAGAAATCTTGAAGGGCAGGGATTGAAGACCACAATTCCCCTTCCTCCAGTTCTCATTCACACCATGGCTCTCTTAAGTCAGTGTTTACAGGGAAGGGGAGCAGATGCAATGGGACTCTCCCCTCTCCACTCCTTGTTCATGTGGAACACCCCACATTTATGTATCTCTCTCCAGTTCTGCAGAGCATGTGTAAGGACAACCACCGTTCTTGCCCCAAGCCTTTGGAATTTCCATTTGGACATGGAAGACAAACTATGTGTGAATTTCTTTCTGATCCCACTTGAATGTCCATTGAAATAATCAAGTAACAGAAACCAAAATGACATAAAGCCACAGAGACAAAGGAGAAAAGGAGATATCAGGCAAGAAGGGATGAAGACTCTCTTAGAAAAAAGAAAGTAGATGGAGCATGGCAAATAAATCAGAGGCAGAACAAGTTAAAATACACATTCTTACAGTCAACAACACTGGTGAGAAGTTCTTAGTTCACTTGTCAAAAACCCAAACAAAAATAAGCATTGGAGTCTAGGTACGAGGTACACACTGGAGAGGAATCGATGTGGAGCAGGAACGAGAATGAGTGGGTTCTAGTATCTGGCATTGCAACCCCAGGCTCTCTGCCAAGCCTTCACCGGCCAGGAGTATGCTCTTAACACTCGCTCTCCACCCTACAATTCACCAAAACAGCAGAGATTTTGTTTCCAGGAAACAGCACCAAGGAGGCTCTGGTCTCGGGGAGGCAGAGGTGAAAGTACAACAGAAACAGGAATCAAGGGACCGTCTATGTCCTGAGTCTTAGGGACCTCCACATCCTCTCCCTTCTATGTTCACAGGACAGATGCATCCAGTTCTAAACGGTCCCTAGATAGGAATCCTTGGCCTCTGTTCTTGAGGGATTGAAGGATCTCAGAGGAAAGACCTCTGACATTTGTGGGTCCTTCAGCGAAAAGCCGGGTATCACCACTTGCCTATGGCAAAGTCAGGCAGTTGGGAAGGAATTCCCCATTATCAGATCAAGGTTTCCAAAAAGCAAGCTTCTGCATGCCTTTCCTGCCTCATCTTAAATGCAAACAGCTGAAGCTGCCCACACCCTTGAGGAAAGTCTCCAAAACAAAAGGAGAAAATACCTGGGGGTGGGGGGTGTTGCAGGTCTAGAACACAGGGCTGCAGGGTGGATGGCAGGACAGAGGGTTGGACTTTGGTCTGTTTGTTTGTTTAAATATTCCCAGCCTTGGCTGCATTATCTACCACAATGACCTGGCTTGCCCGTCTTCCCCCTGCTCTTT
This sequence comes from Peromyscus californicus insignis, assembly GCF_007827085.1. Classification (NCBI taxonomy): domain Eukaryota; kingdom Metazoa; phylum Chordata; class Mammalia; order Rodentia; family Cricetidae; genus Peromyscus; species Peromyscus californicus. Next base: position 96,427,282 of record NW_026294424.1, read on the forward strand.
GCTCACAGCACACATCACACTTGAACTCCTTTCATATTTAATTGCTCTTTTTGGCTTGTTAATATTGAAATTGCCCTTCAATGCCCACCTCCCGTCTGATCTCACCTGATTAGCTATCATACAGCAAAGACACCCCCCACGGACCTTTGGTATCGCTTACTCCCTTTCCCACACATCCCATAATGTGCGTCTTCATTGCCATAGCTGGCAAGTCCTGTGACCTCAGGTTCGTCTGACTCTTCACATCCAAGGCTGTCTGAAGGCACCACGTCTTCAGTAGTTTGCTCTTGTCCACAGTTATTATTACCGTGGTCTTCTCTGTGTGTCACAGCGACTCTGTGAGGTAAATATAAATGCCTTATCTCACATTGAAAGAAATCAAAGTTTGGAGTGTTCCAGCGACAACCGTGTTATCTCCAGATCTGAGACTCCAACTCAGGGGTGTGTGTGTGTGTGTATGCACATTTGTGCCACATGCGTGTGGATAACTGCAGAGGCCAGATGAAGGCACTGGACACCCTAGGGCTAGAGTTACAAGTGGCTGTGAGCTGCCCAGCGTGGATGCTGAGAAACAAAACCAGGTCCTATGGAGGAGGAGCGGGCACTTTTAACCACAGCCCTCTCTCTAGCCTTTGAACCTAGGTCTCGTAGGTCTTCTGCAGTTCCGAAACATCTTGGCTCTTTAGTGATTTAATGGACAAATGTTCTTATTTCCCAATAGGCTTTTAATACCTTGATGAGAACCGTATAGTATAACTTTGAAAACCCCACTGTAGGTACAAATACAGTCTCAAGATGTTTGCTCATTTGGTTGTGGTGGTGACAGCAGGGGTTATTTACTGTATGATGGCGGTACACAGGAGAGCCATGTGTATTGGCACAATTGCTGTTCTTTCTTTTTAAGATCAATAACTAGATCTTGAAGACATGAAGGGATGTGCTCCAGGTTGCTGACCCGCCAGGGCTCAGAACAGCCTTACTTCCCCTCTTCTACAAAAACTCTGCAAGCATGTCTCCCTGGCCAGCTTTCTGCATCCAGGTTTACAATGACTGTTCTTTAAGATTTCCTGAGACTCAGCTGAGAGTGAGGGCAGGGCCAAGTGTCACTGAACTGGAAGATGGCCTCCAGTGTGGGACGCTCGGAGGACTATTGGAATGGAGACCTAACAAATTTTTTTTTTTTTTTTTTTTTTTTTTTTTTTTTTTTTTTTTTTTTGGTTTGTCGAGACAGGGTTTCTCTGTGTAGCTTTGTGCCTTTCCTGGAACTCACTCTGTAGCCCAGGCTGGCCTCGAACTCACAAAGATCCGCCTGCCTCTGCCTCCCGAGTGCTGGGATTAAAGGCGTGCGCCACCACCGCCCGGCGAGACCTAACAAATTTATGGGCCAACTTTGTCTGGCATCTACCCCTGCTTTCCCAGGACTGCACAAGCTCAGGTAAGTGAATGTATTTGTTGGTCAGAACTTTAAATTTCAGAAAAAGGAAAACAACAACAAAAAACTAAGAACAAAAACAAAAAAACAGTCCTCAAAACACTGAACCCCAGCCTCAGAATTTTAGAAAATAAACAGAAATACACGGAGAGATTTTTTTCCCGTTTGCCATGTAGCAGTGGTTGTGAGGTAAATATACCCCACCGCGCTGATCCTACATCCTGTCACATTAATGTTTCAGAGCACTCAATATAAATATTAAAACTAATAGCCTCACTCTTCAGCTATTACTCCTGCATCCCTTGAAATCATCATAAAACTTTCAAAGCCTTTTAGAACATTTACACACTTGAATCTGGTGGCAGGGAAAGGAGATTCACACAACACAGCCCACACGCTTAAATAAGAGCGAAGAACTGTTTATGGAATATGCTTTATTTATTCATCATTTCAAGTAAAGTTTTCATTTGGAAAGAGGGGGAGAAAATCAAAGTGTAGCTGTCAAGGGATAGCGCCGAAGGATTGCTTTCCTATATATACAAAAATAAAAGCAGTCCATGAGAATCCCGGTCCAAGGTCAATCAATGCTAAGACAGTGGGTACGTAAACAGCTAATGGATTGTAAAGACACACACCGGGGTTATGAATTTTTTAAGATTAGACTCTTCAGCACAGAAACCCATAAATCAATGATGACTTATTGGCCAGATCAATTATGCAAAGTTTTAAAACATTTAATGACAGGTAATGAACAGGCCTCTGGGGGACTGCAGCCAACAGCAGTTCTGCGCTTGTACTTACATCTGCGTAAGGGGATTGGGTAGCATCAGCCATTCCTAGGAACGGCTAAAAGTTAAACGGAATCTGTCTGAAGTGAAGGGGACGGCCACTTCAGTGCTCATGAGCACCTGTCACAGCCACAGAAACAGGCGGCGGCCTAGCGACTCACTGGAGTCGGGGATGGATTTGAACTGAGGAAGGCAATCCCAAGGGCTTCTGTTCCCAAGCTTGAATTTGGAGGGGTGTGTGTGTGTGTGTGTGTGTGTGTGTGTGTGTGTGTGTGTGCGCGCATGTAGGGTCAGATGGCAATCTTAGGAGTCATTCTTCAGGCAGAGTCCACCTTCTATTTTTGGTTGTTGCTGTTGTTATTTTTATTTATTTATTTATTTGAGAGAGGTTATCTTAGGAGGCCACAGGAATCCACCTGTCTGAGCTTCGCCAGCTCTGGGATTACAAGATGGGGTCACCAATCACCAGACTTCTGCCCTTCTCATGTGGGTTCTGCGGATGGAATGCTTTCACAGCAAGCACTTTGCTGACTGAGTCCTCCCCCACATCCAGCCTTTATCTGAAGTTTTCTGCCAAGCGATCTGAGCAACAGGGGGAGGATAGTTTTTGGACCGAGAGAGCGCAGCATAGACGATGACTAGGCAGGCAGGTCACTGTCATGACTCATTTAGAAGCTGAGCTGGGGTAACCAGCAGAGGAACAGACGCACAGGCAGTGATGGACTAGTGCTGAGGTTTCTGCTCAGCCGAGACGCGAAGGACGGGAGGCTGGGTGTGGGCTGCCTAAGCCTGGAGATGGTCTCATATCCCCACGTGTGGCATTACCGTCCTTTAATCACATATTAAAACAGTGACCTGAGGACAGATGGAGGATGTCAGGGAGATTTCTGAACCTAATAGTCTTTCAGAGTTTAAACATTGATCTTTTTTATTGTATAACTTCAGATCAGTCTTCAGATTATGAGAAAGACAGAAGTTAAACATGCCATTCAGTGCTAAGCATGGCGCTTTGGAGCTAAGCCACAGCCATTGATGCTGAATTTCCGTGTTAACACAGTTGAAGCATCACTCAGATCAGATAAAACCTGCCGACTGAGTCTGAAGCCCTGAAAGTCCTGATATTCCTGTGAGCTCTTGCTCCTTTTACTGCAGAGTGGAAAGCCTGTAAAATGAGAACTCTGAAGGAAGTTGGTTGTAAAATGCCTGAGTTCAAGTGTCTCTGGCCTGGGATTGTTTTCTATGTGAGAGATGTTTCCCTGGAATTGCTGTTAGGTTTTTAAATGCTTCTCGGTAAATGGGGGGAAATGAAACATTTTAAAATCATCACTGGTTTTTATCAAGATGTTGTTTTATCAAGATGATTTGCTATTCTTCAAATTCATCCTAGAAGTCTGTGCTCTGTGTGTGTGTATGTCTGTGTGTATGTGTGCCTGTGTGTGTGTGTGTGTGTGTGTGTGTGTGCCTGTGTGTGTTTGTGCCTGTGTGTGTGTACCTGTGTGTGTGTACCTGTGTGTGTGTGTATGTCTGTGTGTGTGTCTGCCTGTGTGTGTGTAGACAGCCTTCCCTGATAATAAGAATCATGAAAAATTTGACATGATCTCTTTACCCCTTGTCTTAGTTACTTTTCTGTTGCTGTGATGAAACACCATCACACACACACACACACACACACACACACACACACACACACACACACACACGGTTAGAGTCCGTGACTGTCGTGGCAGGGAGCGTGGCAGGAGCAGGGAGTCAGGCGGGTGTGGTGCAGAAGCGTGAGCTGAGAGCTGTGGTATTGTGTTCCCCCAAATACTGTGCACCCCAATAAACTTATCTGGAGTCAGAGACAGAACAGCCACAATATTAAACATAGAGGATAGGCAGTGGTAGCACACGCCTTTAATCCTAGCATTCCAGAGGCAGAGATCTACCTGGATCTCTGTGAGTTCAAGGCCACACTGGAAACAGCCAGGCATGGTGACACACGCCTTTAATCCCAGAAAGTCATGGTAGAAAGCAGAAAGGTATATAAGGCGTGAAGACCAGGAACTAGAAGCATTTGGCTGGTTAAGCATTTGGCTGGTTAAGCTTTTAGGCTTTTAGCATCAGTTCAGCTGAGATTCATTGTGGATGAGGACTCAGGGGCTTCCAGTCTGAGGAAACAGGATCAGCTGAGGAACTGGCGAGGTGAGGTTAGCTGTGGCCTGTTCTGTCTCTCTGATCTTCCAGTGTTCACCCCAATACCTGGCCTCAGGTTTGATTTTGTTAATAAGAACTTTTAAGATTCATGCTACAGAGAGCCTTCGTCTCGATCCACAAGCACAAAGCAGTGAGACACACGGGGATGGTGAAGCCTTTTAAAACCTCAAAGCTTACCCTTGGTGACACACCTTCTCCAACAAGGCCACACCTCTTAATCCTTCCTAAACAGTTCCATCAATGAGGACAAACATTCAAATATATGAGCTAGTCTCATTCAAAGTACCATACCCCTCAACACAAAGAAGAGCCCCAAATTTGGAGCCCCACAAGTGTGTGCAAGAGATTGTGTACTTGCACACTCACAAGTGTGTACCACATGCATATGCTACACCCTCGCACATACACACAAAATAAATAAATAACCTAAAATTTAGCTAAATAAACAGGAATTATTATTTTCCAAATATGAAATATCTCTGGGAGCAATAATTGGACAACATCCATGCCAGATTCATTGCTCCATTCAGGAAAAGATGGACAACCTTTCAAGTAGGAAGGCTGTGCACACCACACCAAGGTCTCCAACGGGGGAATGTGCTTTACCTGTGCAGGTTCATCTGAGTCGTCAACCCTTTGATACAAACACTTTTTAGCGTTCTACACATGGAGCAATTAACAAGCTTGCCTAAGGCCGCCCAGCTATTACTAAATGGCTGAAATGATCATTGAGAGTAGATGAGGTCATACTTTGTCAGAAGCTGCCAGAAGCTGTGATGTCACAGTGCTGAACTGGAAAATAACCGAGGATGAAAATACTTTATTTAAAGAGTCTCTGTTGACTTAGGTGGCTTTTGCGGAAATACCCACAGTTTTGAGGGGTGAGCCTGTCCGTTGGTCTAGGAGAGCGAGTGAGGCTGGCAGCACAGGCCACACATCACTGGTAGAGGGGCAGGAGGCGATGGTGTGCAGTTCACCAAACAGCTGTGCACACAGGAGGCACAGCGTGACCTCTGAGACGGGGGCCTCTGTGTGAGCCCTGAATGCTCTTTCCTCGTCCCTGGTCTTGGAGCATCTGTCAGTCTGTGTGTATAAAATGCTGGCAGGGGTGTGTTACCAACTTCAGTGTCTGCTCTCAGGAACAACCTAGAACGTGTGTCGAGCATGTCTTAGATTTGTCAAGAGCTATGAGCATCTTCTGGCCCTCACACAACATTGACCAAGGGTAATCTCAGAGAGTGTCACATTCCTGGAGTGGCCGAGCAGCCTTCAACTGTCATAATCAGCACAGAAGTCCAGGACAGAAAACAAGGTGTCCTCTATCAACTGAGGCGAAGTGCTATCAAGACCCACCTGGTTGCTATACCAATGCCTGGAGCGGGGAGGAGAGCCACTGAGTGTCTCTTACAGGGAACTCGCCAACGTATCCCTTCCTTCCCATGGCTGTAGGGTGATGGGGCTGAGCATCTACAACACAACTCAGTCAGAAATACACACTTTCTCTTCAGAGAGCTCTCCTTCTGGCGCTGTCCTTGGTGGGTTCAATGTGGACTCCGGAATCTAAAAATGCTCCTGGATTCATGGGCTTTGATAATAAAAGAGGCGTCCTCTCCGTGTGCTGGCTGTGGTTCTCTCCTTGAACTACGTTTTCTCAGGTACCTCCGTGACTTAGGCTAGGCTAGGTCCGTGCATGGGCTTCTGGTTTCTTCTTGTCTGAGGAAGAATCCTGTTAGGAGCCCCGATTCATGGTTTGTGTCTTATTTTGGGGACCTGCTTTTAGCGAGAATTCTGCTGTGTTGGTTTAGCAAACCCCCACTTGCCCTGGCTCTTTCTTCTTAGTGTGCCCCATTCTCGGGCCCTCACCCTGCTTATTTGTCCCAAATCCTTACTCATTAGTGTTGGAGTAGTACTCATCTCTCTTTCCTACCTTCAGACCCCAAACCTATACCAACACCCCCCACACACACACACGCACAACACCTTACTGTTCTCTAGCAAGTGCTATTGAGCTGAGTGTGTTTACATTTTTACCTCTGGGATGAACTAATACTGAGATATGTTTCCACCCATTAGGGGTATGTTCTGAAGCACCTTCCATGTACCACACTTACATTAACTATTGGGGCAATGAATTGAATGATTGACTAAGATGGGGGCTCCTTTGCTCAAACAATGGTAGGAGAGAAGCAGACAGATAACACACCACAATCACTACCACAGAGCTGCCAGGCCAGCAGCCCCTTTGGCAGGTTGAGAGGCGGGATTTGGAAGCCCGACAAATGCCCACCTTTTGCAGAAATGGAAGGGCTCTCTCCTCTCGTGTCACTGTGCTTTGATGGATATCTTAGCTCCTTTTCCTGCAGCTGCGACCGCACCTCCCGATAAAGGCAGTGAAAGAGAGAAAGGGTTTGCTTTCCCTAGTCCATCCTGGTGGGGAAGTCGAGGCCGCGGGAGACAGAAGCAGCTGTGCACACTTTATCCACAGATGGGAAGAGGAAAGCAAACGAATGCATGCTGCTACTCACCGCTCTTTATTGACAGGAGACCAGGATCCCATCCAGGGGATGGTGTCAACTCAATTAATTGATTACCAAGATAATTCTGAGTAGGCATGCCCAGAGGCCCGTCTCCATAGGAATCTAGGTTCTGTCAAGTAGACAGTTAATGCTCACCATCAGAGTGGTTATACAAAGAAGCAAAAACATGAACGTCCTAATGATTGTGTGATGATGGGGTGCTGACATATGTGAAGTGGCTGTCTTCAGACACTTTACATTTCCGTGTTCCATACCGAACAGATGGATTCCATCAGGTTTCTTCATAGTTGCTAAGGACTTTGTAAGTTTCTTTTTATAATTGACTTGCTTTCAGACAATAATTGTTAGCTGAAAAATAGGAGAAATGTCAGGTGTGGAGTCAGTGGAGAGAGAATGGTAGTGTCTCTCTCGCGCTGATGAGGAACGGACTATGAGACCTCTGATCCCATTAAGGATATAAACTCCTCAGATGGAGCTGGTGACAGCCACACAGCCTGCCTGAGTCCTCGCCAGCTTGCCTGGGCTCAGTGCATGTTCAGCCCAAGGCGGGTGAAATCAATGCCGGAATTTCAAGGCCTCCAAGAAAATTACTGTTGAGATGACCCAGCCATTGGATTGGTGTCACCAGGAGACAGACCTCCCCGAGAAATGAATGCCACGACATCTGTGGGCTACTTAAAGTCTTCCTCTCATATGCATGCATTTGCTTGTAAGTGACTTTAGCATTTTAGCATAAAGCATCCCTTGCTTGCCTCCCAGGCTTGAGTTCTGGGCATTTCTGAAGAATCAAGCAAACGCAATCCTGATGTGAGGAGCATGCTATGCCGCACAGCTCACTGGGTGGACGCTGTAGAGAGCTGTGCACGGCCGTGCCTCAAAGATGGCGCGGCCTCTGGCTTCTGCCTTCCCGATGGCAGGTGCTCCTTATTTGGCTAAGGCTAGGATCTGGCTTGCTTCCGCACACCTGGACCTAATCTGGCTTGCTTGCGTATGTCTGACCCTATCGGCATTGTCCACGTGGCACCATGGGGTTGATTGCCCAGTGGCTATAAAGGGCGTGGGCTGGCTTTGGAGAGGAGATAGGAGATCGGAGGAGATCAGAGTGAGAGTGAGAGTGAGAAGATGGCTTTCCCCGGGGTCAGAAGATTGTCTCAAGGTTCCTGAATAAACTGCTTGGAGAAGAGCCTGGCGTCGCGTCTTCCTTGCTGGTCCAGGCGGACGCGACAGGACGCGAGCAGGCTTTGCCTGGATCCCTCGATGACAAACGGCCAGCGGTACACGTAGCTTAATGATCCTCGGCGGAATTCTTCCCTCTCTCGTCTTCTCGTTCAAAAGAATCACAGTTAAGGTATGAACTTAAATCCTGGGACCCTGAACATGGTACAGCCGCCTTCCCTTCCCTGGCCCTCACCAATTCTCCTACGGTTGCACTCTGGCTTCTTTCATTCTCAGGACTGGGTTCATTTCTGAAAACTCTTGAAAGGATTTTGTTTGGTTCAGATGAAAGATTCAGATGCGTGGGAAGAAGGTAGGGATGGTAGCTGAAAAGGTAAAACAAAAACTTGAGTCAAGGCTGCAGAGATCTATCTCGGTAGGTAAATGAGGCCCGTGCAGCTAGCGGCCTGTGTGAGACCACAGCAGATCCCCGAAGCCTCCTCCAGCCCGCTTTCCCTCTCTCTTACTCAGTGCTTGGGAAGAGAGTAAAAGGGTGTGGTGCAGATGTGATGGCAGCCGAACTCCGGGCAGAGGACCAGCTGCACGGCAGGAACTGTTCTGAGCGGTTTTCATGCATTAAAGCCTCGCAGCTTGTTGACCATCTCACCGGGTGTGTTTCGTTATTCCTTCTCATCGAGTAGGGGCCGCAGGAGCTAAAGGAGCTTGTGTCTCTGTCTTAATCACTATTCTCTTTTGCTTGGGATGCTTGTAAAAGTGAGGAACCTACTGAAAAGAGAATGCTTATTTATTTATTATTTGACAGGATCTCATATTGCTCCTGACGGCCTTGAAATCAATATGTAGCTGAGCATGGCCTCGGCCTCCTGACCCCTCTTGTCACTGCTTCTGAAGTGCTTGGGTTATAGGCATGCGCCACTGTACCTTGTTAAAAAGTGAATGTCTGTGCCTCTTGTTTCTTTGCCAAATGGAAATGCATGAATAGAGATGGCTCATCAGTTAAGAACACGTGTGCATAAACACCACACACACACACACACACACACACACACACACACACACACACACACACACACACAAACTTTAAAATAAAATAAAACTTCTCAGTCCAGTTCCTAGGAAAGCATGAACCATGTCAGGGGAGCCAAATGTCCAGGATGGTCACACTAAATGTTTTGTAATCTTAACCCAAATACATAGACTTTAGATCTTTTTTTTTTTTTTTTTTGAGACAGGGTTTCTCTGTGTAGCTTTGGAACCTTTCCTGGAACTCACTTTGTAGCCCAGACTGGCCTCGGACTCACAGAGATCTGCCTGCCTCTGCCTCTCGAGTGCTGGGATTAAAGGCGTGCACCATCACTGCCCAGCAAGACTATAGCTCTTAGAGGCCATATCTGGTCAGCCATCTGTGTTGCCAGTGTGTGGCTGGCAGAAGACCCCAGACACTCCAAACAGTAACCTATGGAGCAGGTGACTCTACTGTGTCTTTGACTTGGAAGAAACAATTATGACTTCGTCTTCCCACGTCTGAACCTGAACGTGATCTCTCCGTGGGCTAGAAAGGCCGCCTCCAGCCTCTACTCTCCTTGGTGTCCACAGAGCAAATGCTAACAGAATGGAGATGTCCCATCCTTAGTGTGACCCTGACCATGGCCTCCTGATGAATTTCCTGCATAGATTGCTTGACTTAGAGGCCAGTCTAGTGTCCTGAGGTAGACTGCTGGTGATTCCTCTACTAGACACCTGAGTAGATATCCCCAGCTCGTGACATCTCAGAGGTTGAGCAGAATGGAGTTGGTTTCGGTCTCCTGCTCAGGGATTATGCTGCCTACAGAGCCGCAGCATGTAGAGGAAATGGTGCAGGTCCTTGCTCTGGACCCACCTGCCTCTTGTGTGTACTTCCTGCATTTGGGAGGAGGCAGCTCCACACCATAAACCCTCCTGGAAAGCCACAGAGGTACCCCTCTGAAACTGTAATGGACTTTACTGAAGCCTAGCTTTGATGAATGTGAGGTTTGGGACTCTACCAAGGTAAGAATCCAGGCAGCAAGGAGACCGAAGAAGGCCGATGACCCAGACTAGGGCCAAGCTGTTTACCAGCAGGTGTGTGTTTTAGAAAATCTCCCTTAACTGGTCATGGCAGCGGAAAATATCCTGCTGTTAAACGCATCTGCAATCCGCTGCTTTCCCAGTCCACCAACAAAAATTTTGACCTTTAAAGAAATGATGGAGAAGCTGGTGATTTTTTCTCTGGCATTGACGCTCAGCCTATTTCAGGCTCCAAGGCAATTGCAGCCCTCTTTGCTCCCTATTTCACATCACTTTCAAGTCTTGTTCTGGCCACTCTGAACCCTTCAGCACCTCTCCCTCCGCAATCACTCAAGTTAAGATCTGTGATCTGTGATTTGCAGATGACATGTACGTTTCCTGGCTGATGGTTGCTGGAGCAGTTGGCAAACCTAAGGCCATGAAGAGGAGGGTGGAAGAGCATATCACAGTTGCAGTTCTCTCAGGCCAACCCTAAATTTCTAGTCTCATGTAGAGGTGTAACTGTCGTTCTCGTTATTTTGATTGAAGGGGAGGTAGCTCAATATTCCTATTGGTGTGAATTACCGTATTCATGTTTTGATAACCAAACAATTGGCTCGTTCCCATTGTTTGTTGCTCCTGTCAGAGTAGGGCAATTTACCGACCAGGTGTGGGGGAGGGAGCGTGTTCTTAACATAAGCCCCTCCCCCATGCACAAACACAAAATGGAAATCTTAGGTTCCTTTAATGACGATCTGTTTCAGGGATGCATGGGGCATTAATGAGCTTTCTGGGCATTAGAGCAATGATAGTTGCATTTGGGGCCATCTTTTATCGGACTATCCACAAAATATGCAAATGAGCAAATCTTGGTGAAAAGTTATTTTAGTGTCCTTTGTGGAAAGACTCACTGATTCAGAAAAGGCCGTCTTAATGAAAAGCTAGCCTTATTTGACTTTTTAAGCAGACATGATACGTATATGAATGTAATATGATTTGAAAGCCACATTAACGAGAGTGCTGTGAGAAGGATTATGGAGAAGCTGTGTTCAGATGCCGAGGAAAGCCAAGTGGGTGTATCAAACACCCATTCCTAATCTTCACAAGCAAATTTATTGAAGTGTCTCAATTTCGCCACACACCCTAACATCTGCATATGGGCCCAGGTTCCTAATCCTGTCACACTGTGTGGGCCGCTGTAGATTAAGAGAATGTATTATCAATGCCCCTGTCACTCCCCATAAATATAGACTGCCAAGTCAAGTGTGGCTTTTATGCAGAAACCCGTTGTCTTAAGCAGATTTTGCAGCAACTACTGCTCAAATTCTGAAAAATTAAAACAAAAAGCAGAGATGGCTTCTGGTGCTTTCTTGCTTTATCTGATTAGAGGTAGTTTATCTGTGAGGAGAGACTGTTTCAGGAGCAAAGGGAAGGACTGCGGACATGAGGAAGACGCTGCCAGGTGTCAGATAACATGCTAAACACTTAGCACGCACTGTCCCCTTTAATAATAACCGAAGGGAACTATTGCTGAGTGTTCCTAGCCGAGGCTGCCTTGCTTCAGTGCTTTGTGTCACATCCTTTGTCCTTTGGTGGTGGTTTATACCAGGGTCATATCTCACTTGGGAATGGCTCTGAAGGAGTTGGAGAACTTTGCAAGTCCCCAGACTTGTCACCTTTTACAAGAAAACAGGTAGAAAATGAAGTCCTTAGTGTTGAGTCAAATGATTAGCTTGCCTCCTGGTACCAGCAACTCAGACTCATGTCTCAGCAACATTACAAATTATTCCCTGCTATGGGCTTTCAGGGTCACTTAAGAACGTTAAAAAGCGACGAATGTTAAGTCTACAATTGCCAAGGGCTTATTGTACTCCGTGTGTCAGCCCGACACTCAATTATTATTTCTAGTGACAATAAAAATCATTTCCATTTAAATTATTCTCCACAAGCCTTATTCATAGGATTTCAAATTTCTGATTAATCTTTACTATATTTTTCTTTTTGAGTTCTATTTGCTTGAAGTCAATATAAGGTAAAACCAAGATGTTATATAATCGTACTCCTCAGAGAAATTGCAGAAAAACCACTAGAGGCAACCTCCTTCACCAAGTCCTAGTGACAGGTTGGGGTATGCCTCCTTGCAACATCCCAGAATGAGAAAAATGATGTAGACAATAAGAAATATCACTGAGCTTTCAAAGGTTCACAAAAACCAGCCGTTTAAACTGACAAATTCGAGTCACAGTTGTGTAGACTCTGTTATGGGGTTAAAAACCTGAGAATCTCCATCAGTCCAGAGACGGTCACTCCAGGCTGCCTTTGCCATGCATCCTGTGTACCTGGATCCGTCTCTTTGCTTCCCTGCAAGAACATATGTGTTTCTGTCATTATTTGGTAAACTTGCAATTATTTGCAACACAGTTTTTTTTAACTATTAATTCAGTTGTTTCAGTCTGTGATTGGCACACTTTACTTTCCAGGAACAGATGATGCAAAATTATGTCACACTAAGGTCTGTTTCTGTGTCCCTGGAGACAGGTCTCTCAGAGGCAACGTTTTCCACAGCTCTGTATTTCTGTTGGCTTCTTCCCTTTTCTATTCCTGTCTCCTGTGTCTTCACATGATTCTGAATTCCTAGGAGAGGTCTGAAATGAATCCTAAGTGATTCTGGGCTAGGCAAACCAACCAACTGTCATGCTTCAGAACCAGACGGTGACTGCCGAGCCCTGACCCAACCCTAACATCGCACTTGCAACATCCATGTTCAGAATTTATTGTTTCAAAATTCAGCACATTTGCAGAGTAGGTAACAAGGAAAAGATTCTTCTTGACTCTGCTGAGGTCGGAAGATGCTTGTGTTGTGGAATATTATTTTAATTAGGCAAAGATGTTTACATTTGTTTACACTGTGGCATATTTAACTATGTGAAGGTGTGTTACATTTGTTTACTGTGTGGAATATTACTTTAACTATGTGAAGGTGTGCTACTTTTGTTTATGCTGCATTTGATTAATGATGTAAGGATATGTTACATTGTTTATGTTGTATTTGTTTAATTATGTAAAGATGTATTGCTGCGAGCACTGGACTGTGGTCCATCATGGTGGCATGGTTGAGAGCCCTGTACCCAGAGCTGGGGAAGCAGGCAGAACCTTCTGGAGAGAAAGAGCCCTGAGGTAAACACTGCCTCCTCAGGACTGACATAGAAACCTCTGCTTTTCCTTTTGTAATTTAACAGTTAATGATATTAATCCGTTATTTTAGCAAATACCAACATTAAAAAATTCTTAATAATTTTTGAAAAAAAAGAAGTGTTGCTGTCTCACCTTGCCTGCACCTGATTGGTCTAGTAAAAAGCTGAATGGCCAATAGCTAGGTAGGAGAGGGATAGGTGGGACTTGCAGACAGGGAGACTAAATAGGAGAAATCTAGAAGAATGAGAGAAGAGAAAAGGAGAGGAGAATCAGGGAGAAACAGAGGGTAACACCCTGGGCCAGTCAGGCAGCTGCCAGCCAGCGTAGAGAAGGATGTACAGGGAAAAGAGGGGGAAAGCCCCATGGTAACATGTAGGTAAAGAGAAACGTAATATTAAAATAAGAGCTAAGCTGAGGCTGAGCATTCATAACTAGTAAGAATTCTCCATGTCACAAGTTGGGAGCTGTTTGGTGTCCCGAAAGAAAAAGTCTGCTGCGTGCTTGTCTGCCCCAGACCACAATATCATCCACTGTGAATGGAGATGGGGCTGCTCTGAACTTCATGTTTGGTTGGATGGTGCATTGAGATGATCTGGGATAGTTGGACTCATAGTTTGTGTATTTTGCTTAAAATAACAGAAATGTCTCTGGATTAGAAACACTAACACCAACCTTGGTCCCAGCATGATGCTCTTGTGCATAAAATTAACACAAGCATCTTCTGGTGTCATTTGAAGGGCTCAGTAGTGTGAGCAGGTCTCTCGGTAGTTGAAGACCCCTCCTTTTCCTGTGTTCCTACCTGAATATCATGTGCTATTAAGGTTAGAAGTCAGCTCTCACTTGACCAAGTTCATGGACATAATTCATAAATCTTTCTTCCTCCCAAGAAGAAACACAGAAGCTCAGAGAAGTAAAGTGAGTGAAAGTGAATGCACAAAACTTGAAGGGTTGCAGGCTGCAGGTACCCTGGTTTCCTAAGTGAGGGAAATAAACATATAGACAGAATATCTCTGCCGTTAGAAAAAGTCGCCAACTGTCGAATGTAACCGTCTTCCTCATCAGTTCCTACCTCACACCCCAATTAAAGGCCTGCTCTTCCAGCGGCATCACAACCACATGTTAAGACAACATACTTCATTAAAAGAAAGTCCTATCTAATGTCAAAACGGGCTTGTGTAGGCAAAGAGGATTCAATAAACTCCATGTTGGATGTTAGTTTGCTTATCCATCTGAGTTCATTTGGGCCACAAGCTTGTGGGCAGGGACTCAATTTGCATGCCAGCCTTCATCTAGTTTCAAGGTCTACCTCCACAGAACATTAGACAAGAATTCCCAATTTCAAGTTCCATTTTCTTCCAGAAATAATGAATCTCAGAAGAGCTTCCCCAAATTAAACAAATGTAACCAAATGTGCTTGTACTTCCTGCAACTGGAGTGAGCTGGTGATGCTGAGGACCCAATTACATCTTAATTGGCATCAAATGATAGGAAATTAGTTTCATGGTAAATATTCATATTCTCTTTGTGATCAAACCTCTTATTTGCATTAGAGAAGCGACATTTAACCTGCTCGAATAAACCCAATTTCACTTGCTTTTATAAAGCATTTTAATTGAGGATTAAGCACCAATTCTTTATGAAGATTGCAGAAGAATATTGCTGCTTTAATCAGATAACACCAAAACAAACGCAAACATCGCTGTCTTTAACCTTAACGCCCTCTGATGAGAAATTAGCTTCAATTGTTCAAGCATTGACATGCTACATCAACAACAACAAAGACAAACATCCCCAGCACGCTCATTTAAAAAATGGCAGAGTCCATTAAAGAGATTTTTTTTGTATCTACTTCTCCTTAAATAATACTGCCAAACTTGGTCACTTGAAGTCACTGTTTGTACATCTTTCTCACGGGTCTGTGGATCGGCAGGCTCAGTGGGTGGCTTTCACTTCGAAGTCCTATGTTTGCAGCTGGTCGGGAGTCATCTGAGGAGGGGACTGAGTTGGAGTCTGGGATGAATTCCTTCCTGCCAGGTCTGTTTCCTTGCTTGAGATGGCTGAAATGGGTTCTCTCTCTTCTCTCTCCTCTCTCCCTGCTCTGTCTCTCTCTCTCCTCTCTATCCATGGCTAGTTTGGGTTACTTCAAAGCACTGAGGTTTCAAGGCAATTGGATTCCAACCAAGTGTTGATATCTCTCAGAGAAATATTGCATAATAGTGTGGCTAAAGGCTGTGAGACATTAAGATGTCCTAAGGGAGCCAGCCTTGGAGTATGCGCAACATCACTTCTGTAGTATCCAGCCAGACAAGGTAGTCACAGGCTCACTCTGATTCAGTAGTGTTAATAAAACAAGTTCGTCTCTGGATGAAGGAAAAATGTGTTCGTATAGGGTGAGGAATGACTCAATGGTGGGCTTCTTGAGACAAACTCTCACAAGGACTGTAAACATCACACTTCCATGTCTAGCCCAACACTTTAGAGGATATTCTCACTGGTTAAATACAACATGTGGATATGGAAACGTGGATATAGAAACATGTGGGTATAGAAACATGGATATAGAAACATCTAGATTTGGCAGTGAAGGCCAAGAGTTGGGGAAACTTCTGTAGCTGTAGGGTCCCACACAGGAATGGCATTTCCCCTCCTTCTCAAGAGGAAATAAGAAAGAAAAGTATGACACATGAACTCATTCAGTCTTGTTCTTGAGAAGGCAAGTGACCAATATTCAGAGTAAACTTGGAAGAAGTAGTTGAGTTGGTAACAGTGTCTGCCGGCTTCTCTCAGAGTGGTCCTTTTGGAGGCTCTAGTTCACTACGCCCTAAGGGGGGATCTGCAGTTTGGGTCAGACAAAGACTAAAGGTCATGGATCCCTAATTCAGGAATGGGTTATTGGGAAGTCTTTTGGGGTTCCCCAGGAATGACATGTTATAGAGACTGGATCGTCCTTTTATCAAATTTCTCAATTGGCTCACATGCTGGGAGTTGTTTGCAGCCTCTGTGATAACTAATTTCCATTGTCACTTAAAGGATTTAGAGTCATCTAGGAGACTCACTGTTTCCAGAGAGACTTATCTGAGGAGGGAAGGATTTGAACAGCACTATCCCATGGGATGGGATAGGATGGGAAGAGAGGAGAAAGCCTGATGAGCATTCTTCTCTCTCTGCCTTCTGACTGAGGATGTGATGTGACCAGCCACCACAGGCTTCTACAGCCATGTCTTCCCCATCAGGGTGGACTATGTCCCCTCAAACGCTGAGCCCCAAATAAACCAATCTCCTTCCTTCATTCCCTCCGCCCCTCCCTCCGTCCCTCCCTCCACCCCGCCCCTGTCTCTCCCTCCGCCCCTCCCTCCGTCCCTCACTCCACCCCTCCCCTGTCTCTCCCTCCTTCCCTACCTCCCTGTTGCTTTTCATTAGGTATTTTGTCAGAGCAATGAGTCTGTATCCCCAAACATTCGTTCCTTTTTAACCAATTTCTGAAGGTGACATTTTGACTGAAGAACATTTTGTTTTCTTCTACTATTTATTAGGTGTTAATTTTATGCCAGAAACTGATCAGTATTTAACATTTTTTTTTAGCTTGTTTACCCCTCAGGGCAATTCAGTGTGGCAGTGGTTGTGTCCCTGTTTTTATAAGTTAGATAGGGCCTGTGTGACAGCAGATTTTGAGTGCCTATGGTTTACCTTTAAACTAGTGTCCGCCACCTTTATCCTACTCAGCATGTTAAAACAGTCCAGATATGCTTTCATTCATGGATATTTGGTAACTGTTCACGTTCTCATGGGACTTTGTTTCTGAAAGGTTTTGATACCAAATAATAATAATAATGATAACAGTAAACCACATGTGTATTACAGAACGCCAGGTACTGTTCTAGAGCTTTCCATGAATAAGTCTGCTTTGTCCTCAGGATCCTCCAGTGGGGTAGTTAACTTTCCTAGTCTCACAAGGAAGGACACCATGGACAGCACATCCAAGGTCATGCTGGAGGATGGTGTGGTTTCTGGGGGCATTTGGGAAAGTTCTGTGCTCGGGTGTCTCTTCATTTGTCTGAGTTAGAACAGCATAGAAGAAACAGCCCAAACACTCAGAGGAGAGGGGTTGAATTGGCATCTCTTTATGGGGATTAGGAATGGAATCTCCAGGGTAGGTTCTGAAGGGACAAGATATTCTGTGTGAGGAGAGGACACCCCTAAACTGGTATCATCAAAAGGGGGAGGAGGAAGGACAATTAACAGGGAGACAATGGTTTCTTGCCATTGCCGACTTTCCACAGGATGAGCCCTTTCTGTCAGAGTTGTAGCCAGTCACTCAGACTTTCCCCAGAGTTCTTGAGGCAGGAACTTGGAGAAAGCAGCCAGCCCGACAGTCTGTTCCCTGCTGCTTCCTGCTTCCAGAACTGACTGAAGTTTACTTTTTGGTACTCCAGAGACCGAGCTTCTTCTTGCCTTCCTCCAGTGTGGTCTATTTAATCTCCTGTCGTGTGGGAAATTATGTTCAAAATCTCCGTGATCCTCTGTCCGTAGTAAGTTATGCATGTAGTGGCAAGTACATGTCACAAGGTCTCAAGATTATATCTGCAATGTGTTGCTGCTGGCTGTTGATCAAGATAGGCTGCAAGAAAAACATTATTTTCAGGTGTGAAAAACCGTCACCTTTATCAAATAATTTTTCTTGCATTTTTCCCAAGACGTTGTAGCCTATTTAAACTTGGGAGGTTAAGTTTGTAGCATTCATTATGACTGAAAATTTAGTTCACACAATCATGATGCTCTCTTTATTAGGTGTTACCGTTAAACAATATTAAAATAAACACAATGTGGCTGGCCTTTTGTAGGCTACACGGCATGTTTACGTCTTTGCCTGGTTTCTTAATTGCATTTATTCATCTTTCTGAATATTGATGTCACTGCCACCCACGATACTTGCTATTTTAGAGCATGTGGTTTACATTTGATTTTTGTCCAGCGATAGCATTTGATGGAAGGATTTTAGTTGAGTATTTCATAGTATGCTGTCTGTGTGTGGGCGCTCGACTGATGTTTGCCAAAGTCCCATTCTATCTTTGAAGATGGAGGATGACAGATCTAAAATAAAAGTGTACTTCAGCATCCCATGACATGGTGGATGGGATGCAGATATACCAAGGCACAGCTCTTGACTTATGTAAATCATGTGAATATCATGACAATGATTGAAAGCAATGCATCTAAAATAAAGAGGCCAACAGAGTGAGTGAGGACCTATGGCTGCCATTGAAAATAAACTAAAAGGATAACCCTCCTGGCTTGTACAACAAACCAAAGTAGGAATAGAGAGAGCCAGTTTCAGGAGAAATGGTCAACAGTAGTAGAGGCATATTTGTACCTTTAGAGTTTTGTTTTGGGGGAGAAGTTATAAAAGTTATATTGAAGACATATTTGACTGCACAAAATATACATGATCTACTACATTTAATGCCCACTTTGTATATTTATCACTTTGTCCTGCAGGGGTATGCCTTCCTTCATAGCTGCAGTTAAAATATGTTCTATTCTTTATGATTTTATCACACTTCACAGACACCCATATCAAATGGTGCTCCCCACAACCACCTTGTTTTTACAGGACAGAATGGGCATACATACATCACTTTTATTTTCTTTCAAAAGTTCCTCCATATGTGAGGTTATAGGTACCTCCCTCCCCCCCAGATATGACCCCTGTAGTGACCTTTAAAACCTTTCCATAACAACGGGCATGACAACTGCGGGCCACCAATAAAGTAGTAATTAATTACAATGTTTCAGAAAGTGCCGCCTTGTTGTGTCTGTGTTTTCCCCGCCACTGGAGCCTTTAAAGATTAATCAGAATGAAATTGTCTCCAGGAAGGGCACTTGGGTATCTTTATTCCTTGGAGAGCAATGAGCAGAGGAGAAGTCCGCTGAAAAACCACCACATAATTTGTGCTCACCAGAGTAGCCTCTGCTGGGTGAGAGGGTTTTTTCCTTTTTTAGAGTGGTGCATGACGTTTCCTGCCAAGGAGCAAACCAAGCAAGTGTTCTTCAGGCCCCAGGCCAGGAAGACAGGCACAGCCTTGTCCGTGTCAAGGAAGAACATAGGTAGCAGGAGACCCAAGAGCAGATGAAAATTGAATTATCCTTACTTCTAGGACCTGCCTGTTGAGACCCAGCAGCTGTGGCAAGCATTTACTACCAACAAGAGGTAGTTCCAGGAGAAGAATATAAAACATGCTCTGCTCAAACCCACGAAACTCAGAGTGTCTCACAATGGCCAATTTATTATTTTTACCCTGTCCAGTGACACGGAAGGATGCATCAGGGAGCTGCTAGCCTCTGCGATGAATAACTTAAGTCAGGCTGCAACATGTGAAATAATTCAGCTGACCAGGATTTATAACGCTGGCTGGATTTTTCTGCTTTCTTTGGGGTTCATGAAGCATGGTGTTGCAAGAGACCACGGGAGTCCTGTGATGAGGTTACATATCTATTTCTCTTCTTTATTTTTTTATTTATTTTTTTTGGTATTTTCATATTATTTTATTGCCTAACCCAAATGTCTTTCTAAGTAGGGTCCAGTCTCCCCTGGGGACTTGTAGCTCTGGATTTGAAAGTCAGAACTACCAATAGCTCAGGCTCCTAAACACTCTTATTTTTATTCCCCTTCCTCATATATTTTGTCCCAGATGTTTTCGCCTACCTGATGCCCCATAGACTGTGCTGGGCTAGGCTCTCTTCCGCTCATTATTTATGTGTACTTGACCAAACTAGAGAGGCAGCGATGCAGGTGTGCATATCTAGGCCAGGCCACCCCTCCCCCGGCTCAGATGTCAGTATGCAGGCTAGCTGGACTCGGACATGGGGCACACGATCTGCTACTGAAGGAAACCTATCTCAGGAGCTACCTGGCAGGCATAATTTCATGACACAGCAGAGTCAGATCTTTGCTCTCCAGTTGGGATGTTGGGTACTCACTCATCCTAAACCCTGGACCCTATGTTTGGAGAATTTAAGGATGGAAACGACCTTAGAAGATGGTCTGGTCAAATCCCCTAACTTCTTGGACTACTCATTTTTTTCAGAGGGCCAATAATTTGTGTCCATGTTTGTGTGTTATCATTCCAGAGCAATGTTAAAAAAAAATCCACCATTGTGTGATGGCGTAGTATTTCCAATTCCTGTTTTAACATGGAGATTTAATGAGATCACCCCAGAGCTACTGAGAAAGGAAGAAGAATGCCCCCAGGATGAGGGTTTGGTGGGCGCCTGTAGTTCTTTGTTGACAAAGTGCCCTTTGACATTTTGATGCCCCAGAATTGTGTCCTGGTGTCTTTTGAGGTTGTTGCCTGGCTACAGGTTAAGTGTTTTAATATTCTCTGATTGAGGGAAAGTACTATGAACAAATTTAATCCAAGGTCCTGGAATGCTCAGGGGGCTCTGGTGACCATATAAAATGTAAATGCATTCTTAATTATTTCAAGTCAGTGCACGCCCAAGTGGCTCTTTTTGAAGAAAAACACAGCTTACTGATAATGAGCACGAAAATTACTCAGGAATCAGTGGAGTAAATCTCTCAAACCTTTTCTCTCCCTACCCCCATCTCCAAATGCTGATGTGACTTTGCTAATTTGAGTATGTGTTCCTTTCTAGACTTTACAGATAAACTTAAGGTTTATCAAGGGACTTGGAAGTGGCTGGAATAACCTGCCTTGGATTCTGCCTTGGTTACTGGCACTAAAGATGATGATGATGATGATTGTTGTTGGTGTTGTTATTACTAATTCCATGTTTTATTGATACATGAAGCTTATGGGATTAGACTCAATAGTTGCAAAGTGATTTTCTTTATGTGTGTTTAATCTGTTACCTGATTTCCTGGCAGTGGTGTCTCCAGGAAGCAAATATTTTATGGCCATTTTCTCAGTGGAAAAGAAAAACCCAGCGGGCTCAGTGACTTCTGGTTGATATTATGGCCTGCAAATGGGAACTGAGGCCTGAACTTTGGTCCCCTTGTCCTTAGCCCCGCATTCTCTCTCACTAAGCCTCTCTGGTTTTCCTTTAAATGAATCATCTGAATGCTACATCCTCGGCCTGGGGGAAGGAATTTCTTCAATACTCTTCTTCCTTAATGCACCTGACAGAAAAACTTTGTTATGGGAAACGTTTTGCAGATTTGACTAGGCTGCCGGCAACAACCAAGGAGCCCAGTAGTCAGCTCCACTCATAAGAGCCAAGAAGGCATGTGACAATGTTAAGCTCTTACTGAATGAAGTCAGAGCTACCTGGGGTCAACACAATGGCCTGGGCCTTGGAATGTGGGGACAAACTGCAGTGCTCATGGCCTTGACGTGAAACCCTTATGCCTTCCCTAAACATCAGTGAAAGTCCTTGAGTAGCCGAGTCTCAGGGCGTGGCTGATGGAGGAACTCCTCTGAGGTCCTGCCTGCTACCATCCCCCATTGGAAGGATCAGCTTGGGTACTTTTCTGCTACTCAGCAGGCTGTGCAATCTCTCTCGGATGTCTTAGTTTCTCCTTGACTCCGGCTGTAGGGACAGGAAGAGAATTGTCCATATGTCTACATGGAACTTCCAGAACTTGCAGGGGAATTAGGTTCCTGCTGTGATTGGCTGGGTCTTCAAACCATGAGCCAAGAGGAACAGTTCCTTCCTGTTCCTGTTACGGAGTTAGTTTCCACAACAGAGAACTGAGAAACTACTGTCTCTTGGTGTTACTGAACTGCCCACATAAGTCACCTTTTAAACACTTGGCCAGAACAGCAAATAGTGAAGAGCATTGACCTTAGACTAGCATTGCAATCATGGTGTCTATATAAAATTTTGCCTTAATAATGAGACGGTATGCCACAAACAGACCACCACTAATTATCACACTGCTGAGGTTTATGAATGATAGTCATCCTTGTACAACTGTGCACATGAGTATGATTGGCTTTGTGTGAGCATATTTCTCACTCTTGGGAATATGATGTGCTTTCTGGCATAGGTACCATATGTAATATTGAGTATACCCTTGGAAGGGTGTCCCACATATGAGATCATCTGCTGTGTGAAGAATAGTGGTTGAAAACTGAAGGTACATTAGGTGTTTAGATCTCTAGATCCCCAATAAATACAGGTAGGCCAGATGAGGACAGTCATCTACCTCCATGGGTTTGCATCACTCTGCCCCTTGCCTCAGATTGTAGAATAGTTATTTGATGATAGGTCCAGATTACTTGCCAAGAACTGGTTCAAGACATCTACACCACTAGGAAAACGTCTTTGAGCTTTGGGTAACATTGCTATCGATGACCTTTTACTATGACCTTTATTAAGTACCATCTCATAACTTCTAAACTGAGGCCCACAGTGATGTCTGTTTCCCTCTCCTGATGATGGCGCAGTAGACAGCTGGAGCTGCTGACACATTGTCTTTCCTTCATTGATGACTTGGGTTGCTGAGAACTGAGGATGCAGGGCTGGAGAGCTCACTCAGTGCAAGTGATGGTCAGGACATGGGTGCTTGTGAGTGTTTATTGTGTTTGCAATCATTCCTTTATCTGTGTTTTTTATGATGCTTTGTTTTATTACTGGTTTTTCCTTTTAAGAAATCCAAAAAAGTATAGAAATACACAAAGAAGAATATAATAAGTATTCATTTTCCTAATTCTCATAATTAGCATGTTAGGTATTTTGAAAATGGAATTGGTTTTCAGTAATTAGTTTGAAGGAAATACAGCATTATTCAGCCGATGCCCCACAGCCACCGCCCCCTTCCCCTTCTTCTTGGGTTCTGAGGACAGTTGCTAAGAGGAGTTTGTCATAAGTTTTAGGGACCATTTTTAAACTTTGCACATAAATATATGTATTTGTAAAAAAATATTTCGTGAGTTTAAACTCATAAAAAGAACACTATACAGGTAGATGTGTTTTTTCCATGCAACCTTTTTTGAAACAGACTCAAGCTGATGCACACAACTCTAGTCCATTCAATCACTGTGGGCCAACCAATCAAAAGAATGATACTATTTTTATCAACCCCCTACCCCCAATTAGGTTATTTCTAGTTGTTTTTTTTTTTTTTTTTTTCAAAGAAATCTACTATGGTATCCCTCTCCACATGCCTGGTTTTTTTGTTTTTGTTTTTGTTTTTGTTTTTGCATTTTCACAAGGATTCCTTCAGGTCTTAGACATGTTCCTCTACACAATGATGGAAGAATATTAAGAAATTTGCAAAGCCACCTGCTAAAGATGGCATTGCAGCCCGTCTTTACCAAGTACACCCTTTCCTTTTACTCCACAGTCATAGATTTTGCTCTCTGCCACGCCTGGATTCATTCTAAGCTACTTGGAATCATTTTTAACTTTGTCAAACTAGAAAGAAGTTGGTAGCTCCTCGGAGCCTTTAGAGTTGCCGTGCTGCCCACGCTGAAGGGAAGAGGAAGAGGAAGTGCCGGTCGCGCCTCCCTTCTGTAGGTCAGCTCGCAGATGCTCCAGAAACAGCGTTTATAAACGGCATTTGTTCTTGGCTGTGGCTTGTTATTGGGAAGAAAGTCCCAAAGCAAAACAAAATAAAAACAGTTTCAAAGCAGGAAATTTCATCTTGAAAATGTCAAAAGAGATAGCAAAGGAATCTTCAGAAGAGGTATAATAGGATTTATCAAGCACTTCACGGGCCGCCACGCTTGTTGTTTCCCGTGATTTCTTTTACTCTAGTTTTCTCAGGCAGACCAGAAAGGTTTTGGACTGTCAATGGGAGCCCCCTCTGTGGCTGGTGCTGGACTGATGTGCTGGATGCTCCCCATGTTCCGACTCATGCTCTCCAAGGGCTTTAGGCTGCCGAGCCATCCTGTTCTTTTCCTCCATGTTAGAGCATTAAAGAGCTCCCACAGCCTTGCTCATCCACAGAAGCCACAGCGAGGCTCTATATCAGTGATAACTGATTATGTGTCAGAGAATTGTCCATTTGGCTGGATTAGATGCTATAGACTTTCGGCTTGTTTGTTTTATCAGAAGTTCTGAGAAGGGTCAGTCCCAGGGTTGGTGTCATCCATTACTAGGTTCTTCCCACCTTCTCCGACTGGCTTCAGTTGTGTCTCTGACCCCAGGATGCTGTAGACAATATGTCTGCACGCTTCCAGGCTCTGTGTCTGGCAAGGCTAGGTCCAGTGAAAGAAAGGGCCATTTCTTCCTGGGTGCCTTTGCTTTTCAAGAAGGGAACATTTTCCGAAGTCCACCAGCAGTATCCTCCATCCCATGTCTAAGCCATATAACTGTGCCATAGCATTCACCAGAAAGGGAATGGGCCCACAGTATTCTCAGTAAAGATGTAAGTGCGTGTGGCGGCAGTTTGTTGTTCACAGTGATTGGAGAGGGTTTAGTGGTGTGTGTCCAGAGGTGTAGACAGCTCTCATGTCTAGACCAGCTGAGGTAAATTATCCCTGGAGCTAGATGGAGTAGAAAGCTAATTCCATAAGATTTTCCTCAGGATCTCCTTAGCAATCCTGGGGTCTGGATCAAGAAGAAGGCGATGGGGACATGGAGAAGCCAGCCTTGCCCCCTGAGATTCCAGCTGTGCTAATAGGTGCTTGCCATCCTGGGGGAAAAGGAAGTATGACAGCTGGTGTCAGAGTATATAGCTGTCTCCCTGTGCCCTGCTCCTATGCAGGGGGATATGCATGCTATCTGTGATGTGTAGATGTAACCAACTGTCTTATTAAATAAGAAACACAGAGCTGATTCAGAGAAGAAAGCCAAGAGGTCAGAGCTAAGAGCCTCACCCTTCCTGATTCAGCGATCCTCTTCAGCCAAGAGAGCTCTCTGAAAGGGACCTACTTCCTGTGTGTATGTCTTTATGTAGTCTAGCTGTTCTGCCTTCTCATTGGTTGTAAACCCAAACACGTGACTGCCTCGTCACTGCCTGTATGTACCGCCCTCCAGGTCCTTAAAGGCGTGCGCCACCGCCGCCACGCACTTGCTATGGCTCTAATAGCTCTGACCCCCCAGGCAACTTTATTTATTAACATACAATTAAAATCACATTTCAGTACAAATAAAATACCACCACAGTGATGGGTAACATTGATTGTCACTGTGATGGGGTTTACAGTCCTGTAGGAGACAAATCTCTGGCCACATCTGTGAGGGTATTTAGCATATGTGGGAAGATCCATCCTGAAGGTAGGCACACCATTCTGTGAGCTGGGCTCCTATACTCAACAAAGAGGAAGAGGGAAGTCACTCAGCAGCCTTCATCTCTCTCTCTCTCTCTCTCTCTCTCTCTCTCTCTCTCTCTCTCTCTCTCTCTCTCTCTCTCTCTGCTTTCTGACTGCAGACACAATGCAACCATCCACTTCATGCTCCACCGGCCAGCCCTTCCCGCAGTGATGGGCGGGGTGGGCCTTCAAGCTGCGAGCCAAGGAGAGCATTTCCTTCCTGAAGTTGTCACTTTGTCATAGCAGTGAGACAAGTAGCTAACACATCACCCAGAGTCTAAATCCCCTGACCAAGTCAGAGAACCACCCCTCAGGGATCTTTGTAAATGATGGCCTTTTTTTTTTTTTGAAGCCTTTATTTCCCCAAATTCTAGTAGCAGGAAAAAAAACAACAACAGTATTATTTTGGAATTATGAACTCTGAGGTGATTTCCTGATAAAATAATATATCTCATCCATGTCAAGAAATCCTTACAGGAAAATACCAAAGCCAAATACAAAGGAGTAGCAGCCCAGAAAAGCCTCTGGCTGGTGTGTGGCATCAGACGTGGCACAGAGAGCTGGGGTAGAATGGGGAGCAACCTTAGGGATGGCATTGGATCAGCTGTGGAGATCAACGCATGTTTTGAGGTCATGCCTGGTGAGGCTTTAAGAATAAGATTGGGAGGCAAGTGTGATGGTTCACACCTGTGCTCTCGGCACTCAGGAGGCTGCGACAGGAGAATTGCTGAGAGTTGAGACTAGCCTGGACTACATAATGAGATACTGTCTCAAAAACAGAAGGACTGGAAGGACAGCTTTGATAGCATCTATATGTGTATATATCGAGAGGGAGGCAAGGGACAGCGATGATGTTGGCAAGTGGGGGACAGCGTTACAGATGTTATAACTTGGGGAACAAAGCCCAAATGTTCACAAATTTAATAAGAGACCCCAGAGAGCTTGGCAGAGAAGTCTGGACGAAGTGAGTGATATCTGAGACTCACTCAGTGACTCTAGTACTTGGACACTTTTGCACCATAGAACTGGAACTCTGAGTGTCTGTTCTTCACCATGGCAACGTTGGCATCCTCAGTGTCACCACCACCATGTCACCATGTTTCCTGTGCCCTTAGAACCACAAAAGGAAGACCAAAACATTGATGTCCAGCTAATGTTCCTTCAGTGCAGTGACTCCGAAAAGTAGATCACACTGCTCCAAGTGAGCAGGAGTGCACATCTGGTGTGTCCAACCTTTTCGTGTGGAGACAGATCTCACCTACAAAGTTCATGCTCAAAAACCGTGCAACAGAGTTACAAACAGACCCACAAAATGCCATGCATGCACATGAAAACCTTGCGTTTTAAGTAAGTTTACAATGTGTGTTAAGCTGTATTCACAGCTCTCCTGGGGGGCATGTGGCCCATGGGCTGCAGGTTGGCACATCTGAAGCCCCAGGGAGGCAAGACAGCTCTCCTCAAAGCTCCCGCCTTCAAATACTTCCCAGCATCCCACTGTCATGGGGACGCCCTTACCCAAGTTTGTCTTCCTGAGCAGAGCTGAGTTTGTTTTTGAAAGTAACTATGGCTATATAAAATCATACTTTTAAGAAAGTGCAATCTGTTGATCTCTTCATGATGGAGTCTATATATCATTTACACTTCACTTCTCTGTGGGTGGAAAAGCTTTTTTCATGGTTTATTTAGCGGGAAGTCATTTTGATCAGCAAGATGAGTAATACTTTACAGCTGTTTGCAATTACTGCCTCTCCTCTGCCAGGAGTTTTAACTATTATACCAACTGAAATACCAAATGACTTGGTGCAAGATGGGAGAAGAGAAATGCATATTTCATAGGTCTGCTCACGCCATGAGAAATCATCCATCTCTTTATTCAAGTTTGTGTTTTTAAGTTAAAATATATCTGAAGGTAATTTCTAATTATTTTCTAACTTCAAAGGTTTGTCACTGCTGTTGTTTAATTAGTAAAAGAATGTATAACCTGTAACATGTGACATTTCCTTTACTGGCCAGCCAGAGATCATCCACTGTACCTTAAATTTCACAAGGCGTTAAACCAGTTTGGCTGAGAATATGAATACAGGCCTTTATCCGCTTATTTGTGTCTTCAAAAATATAGCCTGGGTATGGTGACCCAAACCTGTAATTCCAGCACTTGAGAGGCTGAGGAAGGGGAATCAGGCTACTTGAGACCCTGTACACACACACACACACACACACACACACACACACACACACACACACACACACACAAAATACCTTGCCATAAAAAATGATGATGATCAAAATATTTCAGTGGAAAATGAAATAACAAATATGTTTTCATATGACATAAGTCCAGCAGGCTTGATGAATCTCTGCTATGGGACATTTATGAGTCTTTTGTAACCTCCTAGGAAGACTGATGAGGAAGTGCTGTAGTCAGTGTGGAAGCTGGGAGCTGAGGGCAGACTAGGTTCAGCCCCTGCCTCCCTTACGCACAAGCTGGGCTTCTCTGGACAAGCTGCTGATTGTATGAAATGTGGTTAATGATAGTACGGCCTACCCCATGCAGCTGCTTGCTGTGAGAATCAAAGACAGTGATTCCTGGGAAGCAATTAGCCTAGCTGCCTACCACATTTTGAAGTTTTTTAATAAATGGTAGCAATGGTCTTTCTCAAAATAATTTTTCAATTTCTTTGTTCACATGTGTGTTTGCCTGTGTGTGTTATGTATGCAATGCACATGTGTACCCACACCTGTGGTGGCCTAAAGTTGGCCTCAGGCATCTTCCCATTTGCTTTCCATTTTATTTGTTGAAGTAGGGTCTCTCCCTGAACTAGAGTTTGTAGATTCAGCTAGTCAGATTAGTCAGCTTTCCCTGGGGATGCCTCATCTCTGTCTCCAGCGTCCTTGAGCAGAGTCCAGAGCAAGCAGCTACCACACCTGCTCAGCATTCCCAAACTCAGGTCTTCAGTGTTGGTCAACAACAACTGCGTCCGCCGAAACTGTCTCCGCAACCTCTAGTTCTGCAGAGTTTATGGTATGAGTCATGCTGCTTACCTGCACCCTGTTCAACTCAATTGACGTAATATTAACACGAGCCCCTCTAAGCTGTGTGAGAGTGAGAGAAAGAAGGTTAACACTTAAAGGGGAAGGGAGTCTCGGCGTCTGCTCTGGTTAGCTACGGTTGTGTGCCGTGCCCGTCCCTAGCCCGGATGAACGCTGCCAAGAGATGAGTTCAGTCGGAGGTACACACTCAACTGTGAGAAAAAAAAATTCTCTTAATGGATGCACACTGACTCAACTCAAGTAGGTCTTCTAGAAAAAAAACAACAACAACAGAGCTTTTTCTAGATAAAAAAGATGGAATAGCATTGGAATGACTAAAAAATATTCAATCTCCATTCAAGACAGGTCTCCCCTGAGCAGCCGCCCAGAGGGAATGTGGGGTACCCTGATCCAGGTTCCAATGATTTCTTGAAAAATAGAATGCCTATTCAAATTACCCTACTCAAATCAATAACAGTTTATAAAACTTGACTATATCCAAAAGCCAGTGTTCCGGTGAAAGAGTACTGAGATGTATTATTAATTCACATTAAAATTTAGTGACTACTCTTAGGGACGCCTTGCTCTTTGCTTAGCAGAAGATTCTAGACTAGCAATTGATCAAAAGGTCAGAGGATCACCAGCAACCTTGTGATGTAGAAAGCACCGGAGAACAGCAGCGAATATCGAAGGAATTTTCTGTAAGTTATCAATAAAGCAAGATTTGGTTCCTAGACATTGACCCGTGTGTGTTCAAGCTTGGCAAACTTTGAATTTTTCCATTTATATTTAGCTCCCAGGATTTTTAAACAGAGGTTAATGCAAGGAGAAGACCCAAAAGATAAGACCGATACTTTTAAAAAGCCTCGTATACCTTGTGATACGCACACAAAGCAAACACGGGGTGAGAAGAACAGTGAGAAATGTAGAATTCCAGTAACTTCTGATGCTAAACGAAGAGAGAGACGTGAATCTGGCCTCAGAACTGCCTTGCTCTTACCTGGGTGTCCAGTGAAGGCAGAGAAACGTGATCCCTGGCAGCAAACAAGCCAGGTTTGAACTCCAGTGTGGCCTCACAGAACAGTCAGGAGGGTTCTGGGGAAAGTTATCTTTTAAAGATGAGGCAACTGAGCCCAAAAGTTCACGATCATAGATGGCTCAGTGGTTGTGTTGGGAGATGGTCTTCCAGCCCCGACTCGTACGCCTCTCTTCCCAGGGTGATCCGGCTCCAAAGCTCCAGCTAGAGTTTTGTACCTAGTGTAGAGTAGTTCTCCCATCAAGATGAGAGAGTTCTAGACAGAGGGAGGACAATAAAAATGCCAGGTCTGGCTCGGCATGGGGTCAGGCCAGCCACTAGAAAAGGAAGGGGGCTCCAGACTGGTCACTTCCACATGTCAGAAAACTATTTTTTTTCTTTTATGTATCTCTTCCCCCTCCTCCCTACATCACGGTGAATTTCTGTGTCAAATAAGAACTTTGTGTCACGGGACTGAATTTTCCTGGAAGAGACATAGTCCAGATTTCTGAACAATGGAGGCTGGGGTAAAGTAATTGGTATCTTTTGTGTTGTCGGCCTGCCTGACACAGACATCACAAGGGATAACAACATCTAGAATTTTCTGTGCAGTTATTTATAGAACAAAGCCAGAGCGGCTGTAGGTGCCCCACAGTTCATCCAGATGGTATCTGCATTCATTCATTCACTCCTCCTGCAGAAGCTGTCTGGCCTTGCTCAGGCTGCAGGGTGGGACAGATGTGCCCCACCCCCAGATGTCAGGCTGCTTGGCAATCCCTAGGAGGTGGCACCTCACGCTGTCCCATTAGAGAGGCGTGTGTGGCCTGCTTGTTGGGCATGTTGATGCAAGCTTGGGGAGGGAAACAGAATTCACTTTTGCTGGTGATGGAAATGTTAACACTTCCTTGAAATAGCTGATAATCTGACACAGGAGAGTTAAAGGATTACTGTAATTCATTTGGCTAATAAGAAAAGCTGTTTAGAAGCTATATTAAAAAGACTTAATGTATGGAGACAGAGCATTGCTTTAATGTAGTCCATGTCATGGGCTATTAGAATGCTCTCCTTCTCTTGTTAGGCCACCACAGACCTCTGCCTTTTTACTCCAGAAAGACGTCATAGGAAGCAATATCCATTCACAGAGATTTTCCAAGGAAACATTTGGGCGTTAACTATTGCTTGAGCACCTACTGGGTACCAGGCAATGTAGTTAGGATTCAAGAACAAAGGAGATGAAGTCTCCCACCTCTGAACAGGTCTTGGAAGGAATCAATGGGACCAACAGAAAGGAAGTGATGCCGAAAAAAACCCGGCTGAGATTTTGTTGACACAGGAAACGATCGCGTTCTCTACTCTCATTTTAACAGAGGAGGAGAAGGCTGCAAGCTAAGTGACTTGCTGTGGGTACATAGCTGATTGTCAGGGGCTCTGAGTCTATGTTGTGGATCTTTTTCTTCTCATTTTGATACCAGATCACACTTCACTTCGGCCCCACTTTCCCTGTGGGTGAGAAAGATCCCTGGCGTTGACAGCCTGAATATAGAATGAAAGGGTGTCTCCTTATGATCTGCACCTGCTTCAAGGGGAGAAATATCACCGGGATATGTCTCCAGGGCCTATGAACAGAGGCCAGCCATACACTGGACAACTGCAGTGAGAAGTCAGTGTATATGTTGGGATATGCAACCCTACAGGGTAGTCAGACCCGAAGGTGCTCATCTGGGATCAGCCTGCTTCCTCTCAGGGAGACCCTGGCCTTGGGAATAAAAGCATAATTTGGTCCCAGAGAGCTGCTACCCCTAGTGGTGAGAACGGTGTGTCTCTCCAAGGGCTGGCTACCTTCCTCCAAGCCCCACATTGCAGTTCTGGGGACCATACACTCTCTTTGAAAGCTGGGTCTTATGTGTCTTTGTGGGAGATGACAGATGCGGACACTTGGAACACACAGACACCGATGCTGAACGGGCTGCCAGAGCCGTGCGGTTCTTTAATGAGCGCAGTCCTGATGTAAACTCAGAAAGAGCAAGAACAGAGTGTCCCAGTGTTCAGACAGGGCTGTCAGACGGGTAGGAATCGGGTTCAGAATTAGTCAGAGGCGAGGATGGCCCCCAGAGCCAGCTGCCCTCCCTCTCCCAGTGCATCCTCATTCCAGGTCCCGTGCCCCATGTCACCGCTGCTTTATGTGATGATAAAGTTGCTCCAGTGGGTGACGTTGAGACATAATAATGATAAGGCTTTCTCACTACAATGAGGATGAAACTAGAGTTCACGAACAATCACAACGGAAAAACAACCTCCTCTGATTTAGGAAATTCCCAAACACACATTCTAGCTGTGGTTTAAGTATTTTATTTTTGACGGTGTAGTGAAAACTGAGCTAAATGACCTACCCGCTTTGTTTAGTCTTCACTCCTTTAAAATATTTTTAAAACTTCCAGGCGGTGATGGCGCACGCCTTTAATTCCAGCGCTGGGGAGGCAGAGGCAGGCAGATCTCTGAGTTCAAGGCCAGCCTGGTCTACAGAGTGAGTTCCAGGACAGCCAGGGCTACACAGAGAAACACTGTTTGAAAATACAAACAAATCAACAACAACAACAAAAAAAACCCCAAAGACAAACTTATTTTAATTTTATGTGTACAGGCATTTTTGCCTGCATGCCGGTCTATACATCACATACATGCTGGTGCCTGATCACTGAGTGGTGATTTTTGGTTCAAAGGCATCGTTATGGGCACAGTAGAGTCATTGTTGTGGGTTCCCATCTTCCTTCTGCAGACTTCAGAGATTGCTAATGGAAAGATTTATTTTTCATTGTGGGAAACTTGAACATTATTAATATTAAAACAGAGAGTTAAATTTTAGGATGATGTGACATGTGAGGAAGGATTCCCAGGAATCAAGAATAGGCATGGAGAGAAACAGAATCTTGAAAACAATGTTCCTTAGATTATTGGTTTTCTTCTGTCTCACATCAGTTGGCTCTTCTGATATGAGACAGAATTCCTAATTTTTTCCTTTAGCAACATGCTTGGGTTTAGAGAAGAAGAGGGCCACATTCCAACTCTAAAGCCAGCTTGATTTATTGAATCAGGACCACACCTTTTCTAGAGTTGAAGAGAGATTGATGTTAGGCAGTGAGATATTAGCCTCTAGAGTATATTGGTACCAATAGGTTCTTCCCTTCTGCTTTAAATGTCTTAGGTGTCCAAGGCCTTATGATTTCTTGAAGATGGGCATTCCTGTTATCCTGAAAAGACAAAAAAACAGAACCCTGCCCTGACCCTTGTTTGTTGAATTTTCCTCACAAATTTGTAGAATTGTCACATTGGTAGATGAGCTATCATTTCTCCTCATCGAGGGGTTTATTCTATTTGAACTGAATTTTTATTAATTTTGTTGGTATCTATAGCTTTTCTCCTCCTGCAGAAACAAAAGCCAAACCACTTCCTCAATGTAGGACGTATCCTGGCTTCCATTCCAAGGTCAACATATCTTTGAAGTAAACTGGTTGGTTTAGCTCAGGAGTTTTGTCTGTCGTCCAATGTCTCTCTGCAGCTGTTGTTCCTTTCTCATCAGCATTGAGAAAACTCAAGATTAATAAAGCATTATATAATCTATTTCTGGGAGTCATTGTTATCTGCTGCTGTTTATTTAGCATATTCTTTAAAGTTCGAATGGATCTTTCTATGACTGCTTGGCCTGTAGGATTGTGTGGTATACCTGTAACATGCTTTATATTGTAATAAGCAAAAAACTGTTTCATTTTACTAGAGACATACGCTGGAGCATTGTCAGTCTTAATTTGTACAGGTATTCCCATGATGGCCATAACTTCTAATAGTAGTGTAATTACAGAATCAGCCTTTTCAGAACTCACAGGAGTTGCCCATTGAAATTCTGAATAGATACCAATAGTATGGTGTACAAATTTTAATTTTCCAAATTCTGCAAAATGAAACACATCCATCTGCCAAGTTTTATTTCTTTGTATACCTTTAGGATTGTTTCTTATAGGCAATGGAGTTTGGTTATAGAAGGAACAAGTAGGACTTTTTAAAAACAATTTCCTTGGCTTGTTGCCAAGTGATGGAAAAGTCCTTTTCCAAACCTTTGCTATTTACATGGTGTTTCTTATGAAATTCTGAGGCCTCCAGCACATTACCTATTAATAATTGATCAATCTCATCATTACCTTGTGCTAGAGGACCTGACAGACCATATGGGATCTGATGTGCTTTATATATATATATATATAAAATGTTCCCTATTTCTCATGATTTCCTGTAATTGTATAAATAGTGAAGTTAATTCTGTATTATCAGGAATAAATTCAGCAGTTTCAATATGTAAAACAACTCTCTCAGCATATTGAGAGTCTGTGAAATCTATTAGTGCCATAAGAATGACATACAGTTCTGACTTTTGTACAGAATTGTAAGGGCTTTGGACCATTTTACTTAAATCTTCTGATTTATATCCCACCATCCAAACCCAGGAGGGAGAGAAGAGAGCACTCTACATGCCTCTCTGGTCTTAAGGGTAGCCCCGAGGCCATGCCCCAGGGGCTGATTCTTCAAGGTCATAGGTAGAACAGATATCCACTACAGAAGTATGTACATATACAAGCATTTTTATGGGTCAATCCTACCCTCAAACCAAATGCCCAGTGCTTATTTGGTTTCATGGTGGAGTGGCCTCTTTGATGGAATCTCTAGTCCCTGTAGTTAGAGTCAGAGGCATGGTAATGGGGCTAGCTGGGAAGACGGGGTTCACGGGCCCGTCTTGTGCTCTCCGGTGAGGTGGGATATGCCCTTGTCCCTGGATTACGCTGGGATGAGCTTGCTTTCATCTGCACGTGTTAACTTCCAACCTAGGCTGCTGCTGTGTCCGGGTTCCCACTAAGAGCAGAAAGAGGTGTAGTTCCAAGGCTGAGACAATCTTGCTTCATGGGTCCTTTTCCTCCCTAAGGCTGCAATGCAAGATCTCTTCTTTCTTCTTTTCCATCCCTTACCTCTCCTTTCTATTCCCAAACCCAGTTCCTCTCTTTTTTTAATTGAAAAAGTTTTTCATATAATGTAT
The DNA here is from genome assembly GCF_007827085.1 of Peromyscus californicus insignis. Lineage (NCBI taxonomy): Eukaryota > Metazoa > Chordata > Mammalia > Rodentia > Cricetidae > Peromyscus > Peromyscus californicus. The sequence continues at coordinate 96,461,974 of NW_026294424.1, forward strand.
TTTGATCATGTTTTTCACTTCTCCCAATTCTTCCCAGACCTCCCCCACCTTCTACCCACATTTCGTCCTCTCTCTCTCTCTCTCTCTCTCTCTCTCTCTCTCTCTCTCTCTCTCTAACAATCAATAAAACAAACAAACAAACAATAAGAAACAAGAAACACAAACACCAGCCTGGTGGTGGTGCACGCCTTTAATCCCAGTACTTGGGAGTCAGGGACAGGCAGGATCTCTATGAGTTCCAGGCCTGGTCTACAAAGCAAGTTCCAGGACAGCCATGGCTACACAAAGAAACCCTGTTTTGAAAAAACAAAACAACCAAAAACCAGACAAACAAAAAGCCACAAATATTAAGTACTCCCAAAATACAAAAACAAAAATCAAAATAAAAAAGCAACAGATCAATAAGACAAAAAAAAAAAAAATCCAAACAAGGCAAAATGAGACTAAACTCCACAACAATACTCTTGAGTTTGTTTTGTGTTGACCAACTACGCCTGGGCATAGGGCCTGCCCTGAAGAATGGTTAATATACCCAGTGAGAATCCACTGGAGAAAACTAAGTTTCCCTTTGCCAGTGGTTATCAATTGCAGATGGCTTCTTGGCTAGGGGCAGGGGGCCTGTGTCCACTCCACCTTCTCAGTGCTGGGACTCCCTCTGGCTTGAACTTGCACAGGCCCGGCACATGCTGCCGCAGTCCTGTTGTGTCTGGAGGACATGTGTCCTTGGTGTTGTTCATCTCCTCTGGCTCTGCATGGATCTGTGAGTCTTAATAGAAGAGTTTGATGACAACATCCCGTTAGGATTGGGCACTCCAAAGTCTCTCACTCTCTGCACATTGTGCAGTTGTGGGTCTCTGTATTAATTCTTATCTATTTTGATGATGAAGGCAGGCTGACCATTGCCCAGCTGTGGGTCTCTGTGTTAGTTCCCATCTATTACAAAGGTGAAGGCAGGCTGACCATTGTCGAGTTGTGGGTCTCTGTGTCAGTTCCCATCTATTACAAAGGTGAAGGCAGGCTGACCATTGTCGAGTTGTGGGTCTCTGTGTCAGTTCCCATCTATTACAAAGGTGAAGGAAGGCTGACCATTGTCGAGTTGTGGGTCTCTGTGTCAGTTCCCATCTATTGTGATGATGAAGGCAGGCTGACCATTGTCGAGTTGTGGGTCTCTGTGTCAGTTCCCATCTATTGCGATGATGAAGGCAGGCTGACATGGCAGCACATCATTAAGAGTCATTTATTGCGATGTTCCTTTGGCAGAACAAGCGTTTGGTTTTCCTGTAGGCCCGTGGCCTAGCTAGTCTCAGAGTCTTGGCCACTTTAGTAGTTTCTCTCTTTTTATAAAATGATTCCCCCAAAGACTGGTTTGTTATTCAATGTACTAAAAACAAGAGGTTAGTGGTTCACAGAGGTAAATTTGTGTAATTTGAATTTTCCATGAGGGAAATTTATGATTACTAATGATCATGACCCGTTTATTTTTTTTTTTGTGAAGGATGAATTTGGATGAGGTTAAGATTTAGATTTTGACTCTGCTCTCTTTGTAGCAAGATGACTGACCTTTGGAGAAGGGGTAAGCACCACCCCCAGCATTGAATTTGTCAATACCCCTCAAATACAAATAATAATATTTTCCTTGTAGACATGACAACATGTTGTTGAATGCAAGAGGCAGATCGAAAAAAATGTCCCAACAGTATGATGTGATTTAAGTGAATTTGTGTGCATTGAAGATTTTTGTAAAAATTTATTTTTGTTTATGTGTACTTATGTATGTATGTATGTATGTATGCACATGTGTGCACGGAGGCCTGTGAAAGACAGATGAAGGTATTGGATGCCCTGAACCTGGAGTTATAAGCAGTTGGGAACTGCCTGACATGGGTGCTGGGAATCAAATTCCAACCTTCTGCAGAGCAGCAAGAGCTCTGAGCTGCTGAGCCCTCTCTCCAGCCTCTGGAAGGTATTAAAAACGACACTACCAACACCACACATTTCTTTTTCACATTTGTTTATTTTGTGCATGCATGGCAGGGGAGGCACGCACAGTCACAGTGTGCATGTGGAGGTCGGAGGACAACTTTTGGGAGCTGCTTCTCTCTTTCCATCACGTTCAGCCCAGGGGTTGCACTCAGGTTGTTGGGGTTGGTGGCTTTTGTCCACTGAGGCGTTTCACCAGTCCCACTGAAGGATTTCTGACAGAACATGGATGATGGGTGTCCTTACGAGGTATTTACTCCCCTCTTTTGTTGTCCCAACGTTTGACATTTGGGCTAATAACAACCTGTTAAAAATATTTGAATGTTAAAAGCAAAGCTCTAGTCTTTTAAATGAAAAGAAAAATCTCCACACTTAACTTAAACAAATATCACCTGATATAAACAGTTCTGCTAAATGCCGGGTGGTGTTCTGTGCTCTTTATCCCCATTGTTAAATTTAATTCTCAGGACATAGTAAGAGGTTGAATGGTTCTCATTCAGCATAACATCTCATTTACAGAGGGATGTGGGAGTAGAATGGAAGGGGTTTCTTCTATGCTGTTTGGTTGTGCAAGATTTTTCTTTATTGTATTCATAACATCATACAGAAAAATACTGATCTGTTTTCAATGCCTGGGGCACTGAATATCCTATTAGACATTGAGTGTGTGTGTGTGTGTGTGTGTGTGTGTGTGTGTGTGTGTGTGTGTGTGTGTGTGTGCCTGTGCATGTGTGTGCGTGTGTGCCTGTGGGTGTGATAAAGAGCTCCACACAAGTGTTTCATATATAATTTGAGGAAAGAAGAACTTCCCTACCTTAATATACATCTCAACTCTGCTTTGCCTCTAAAGATTTAGCTTTCTTGTTTTCTTGTGACTGCTCTAGCTGGTTTTGTAGCGAGAAAAACAATGAGGTTTGCCTAAAATTGACATGCATTATCAATTGTTGTTGTTGGCCACATAAATATTAAGCAGGCTGTTTCCAGTTTATAAAGGATGTGTGGTAGAAGCCCTTATACTGTGGCCACATAGGTTAGAGAGGTAGGGATAATCAACCCTCTTCTAAGCAGTCTTTTGCCCCCTTCCAGGCATTAATTACCTAACTTCCAGAACCCAAAGATCAATAATTATTCATGACTGGGACTCACCAGCAGCTCCTAAGTGCTTTGTGCAATTTTCAGGTCACTTTTGTAGTTTGAGGTTTTTTTTTTCCTTCTGCCACATGGAAATCCTTTTCTTCCGAGCATAAGCGAACACTTCTTGACTGTGCTCCACAGGGGAGAGACAATTCCACGAAGGGCAGAGGGAGAGATGGAAAAGGGGAGCTTCAACCTTTACAGATGAGAATGTGGATTTATTATTTCAAAAAAGGCAAACCTTTGAAAAAATATTTACAGAGAGAGAAAGTGTGTTCTGTGGCTCCCCACAGCTGAGGGCACTGGGAAGCCACCCCCACCCCCGTGACCCAGGCAGCGGTAATGGGAGGCACAATTTCCATTGCTGAAGGGCAGAGTGGACCCGAAATGCCAATGCAACTTCTGCATTGCCCCATGCGCCTATTTCTCACAATGTAAACACCAGATTGCTCTGAACGCAATTCAGCCTGCTTTAGAAGACAAGGCTCAGGGCCCACGGGAAGATGTCATGATTCGTACTGCTGTTGAATTGTTCTGTATTGATTACACGTAAAAGCTATTTGGCAGGTCCTTGCTTGTTTTCGACCCACAACCACCCATGCCTTTCACACACTCAGACGACCCAGTGGCACACAAGATGGAAGCCCTCTGAGTATCTTAATTAAACTTTGTTGTGACTGCCCTCAGTCAGGGTTGCCATAGGAAGGACTTCTGACAGGTGGGGCGATTAGCAGGTGACCTCTATAGCAAAAGTCTTTTCCCACACAGTGGTCCTGGATTTTTGGTTACTTAAATGTCAAAGCTGCAGAACTATCTTGCCATATTTATGGTTTAATTGATAAATGCTGATGACATGCACATTTTGGAAGAGAGTCTTTCAAACTACACAAGTCCAGTTTGTGAGTCCATAGGCACTAAGAGGGGCCTACATACACATTTAAGACCCTGAAGTTGGGGTTGGCTGGAAAAAACCCACTGCCAATCTGCAAACTAAATCTAGTCTACAAGTAAATGCTGAGTGTGAAGATTGGCACCATTGGCAAAGCTCACACACTACATCTTCCACAGAAAGACTCATAGTCAGTTTGTTGTCTTGGATGAACTATTCCCTCCTCAGTGCTGTCTCAGGAGAAGCCCAGCTCAGTGTCAACAGTGAGGCAAGAGGAAAGCCACTATCGAGATGATAAACACAAAGAAGGTCCTAGCATTTCTAATGAGGTATAATGTGAATGCAATTGAAGTGACTAATTGTGTGTGTGTGTGTGTGTGTGTAGGGGTGTTGGACATGTCTGTGTGTGCATGAGGAGGCCAGAGCCAGCCTATAGTATCATTCCTAAGGATCTGTTTTTGTGAGACAGATTCTCTCCTGACTTAGATCTCTCCCAATAGACTAGGCTGGCCAGTCAACAGTCACTGAGGCTCCAAACCCCAGTTCTGAGAATATGAGCATGTGCCATGACCTGTCATTTTTCTAAAATTATGTGGTTCTTGTTGGGGAATGTTATTTTGGGGTGTGTTACATTTGTTTATGCTGTGGAGTATTTGTTTGATAATGCAAAACCATGTTGCACTCTTTTATGTTACATGTTTAACTCTGTGAAGCTGTGTTACTGTGCCTGTCTAAGACACCTGCTTGGTCTAATAAAGAACTGAACAGCCAATAGCAAGGCAGGAGAAAGGATAGGCAGGGCTGGCAGGCAGAGAGAATATATAGAAGGAGAAATCTGGGAGGAGGAGAAGAAAAGAGATGTAGGAGTGAAAGAAGTAACCAGAGAAGGAGGAGGACTCCAGGGGACAGCCACCCAGCCACCCAGCCACCCAGCCACCCAGCCACCCAGCCACCCAGCCACCCAGGCACACAGCCACCCAGCCACCCAGCCACCCAGCCACCTAGCCACCCAGGCACACAGCCACACAGCCACACAGCCACCCAGGCACACAGCCACACAACCACACAATCACCCAGCCACACAGCCCCCCAGCCCCCAGTCACCCAGCCACTCAGCCACACACCCACCCAGCCACACACCCACCCAGCCACCCAGCCACACAGCCATACAGCTACACAGCCAGCCATGGAGTAAGAGTGAAAGTAAGATTACAGAAGTAAGAAAAGGAAAAAGCCCAGAGGCAAAAGGTAGATAGGATAGTTTAAGTTAAGAAAAGCTGGTAAGAAACAAGTCAAGCTAAGGCTGGGCATTTATAATTGAGAATAAACCTCCATGTTTGGTTTATTTGGGAGCTGGGTGGCAGGCTCCCAAAGAGCCAAAGAGTAAAAAACAAACTACTTTTTGACACTCAACGCAGGGCTACAGGGAAAGAAAACGACCGACAACAGGTTCTGGCAATCCGACTTAGCTCCTCACACCTGCACAGTGAGGGCTTTACTGACTGAACTTCCTCCCAACACCTGAAATGACGAATCTTAAGTGTCAGCATCCAAGAGTTTTACATGTGTGTATATGTACATGAGCCCTACCAAACACAAGATAGAGAATATCCTAAGCACCCCAAAAGACTCCTTCTGAATCTTCACTTTTCTGATATTCATAGGTTAATGCAGCTTGTTCGGTTTCATAGATGTGGGATTATGTAATAGATAACATATACTCTGTTTTCCTGAATTTTCTCATTCAACATTGTATCTATAAGATCCGTTGGTTTATTGGATATGAGGTGTGATTAAAAAAGAAATAAGAGTCCCAGAAATGACAACCCTTGAATATCTTGAAATGGTCACCTTGAGGGGCTGTACCTACTTCAGCTTGTTCTGAAACACACTCTAAAATCTTCTTTATAGGTAATGGGCAAAACAGCTGTATATGCTATAGAGGAGTGTTCTAGAGGCATGCTTAATTCTTAAATTTACCCTAAGTTTCTTTCTATTGTTTGAATGTTGTTATTCTTTTCAGAATTCATGTTGAAACTTAGCCTCCATTATTCAGTGTGAGGGATACAGTGTTGTGAGGAATGGCCATGAGAACATGCTTGAGTCCTGGGGTTCTACTCTCATTGAGATCAGGTTCCTTTATACAGGGGCTTAATGGAGAGTATTCATCTCTTTTACTATGTCAGAATAAAGTGTTCACAGTGCCATCTTGGAAGCAGATGCCTGTGGTTGTTGGGAATGTAGCTCTGTGGTGGAGAAATTACTTAGTGATGCTCAAGGTCCTTGGGTTCAACCCGTAGCATCCCTGACCAGTCCAACTAAGGTCAGGTCTTCCTCAGACACCGAAGCTGCTCATGTTTTCTTTGCTCTTGTCCACCTAGCAGTGGTGAGAAAGAGGATTCTCACAGTTGTGTATTCCCTTCATCACAGCAGCACATGTGCGCTCAGGCACTCTTCTGTATCTGGCTCATTTGTAAGTCACTTGCAGAGCAGAATTTGCTCCTCCAAATAATGACTAATGCATATCACAGAGTACTACAGAATAATGCCATTTAACCTTCACAAAACATACACTTTAAAAAAAATTTTCAAGACAGGGTTTCTCTATGTCGCCTTGGCTGTCCTGGATCTCTCTCTGTAGACCAGGCTGGCCTTGAACTCACAGAGATCCTCCTGTCTCTGCTTCCTTAGCAACAGGATTAAAGGTGTGCACCATCATACTTGACAAAACACACATTTATTATTTTCAATATGAAACCATACAGAAACCCACAGAGAATAAACAACCCACCCCAAAGTATGTAGCCAGGAAATAGTTGCGGTAAAGTTTCAGTGCAAACCCAGTTCTGTTATACAGCTGGTGTCTTCTATGGATACTCAGGGAAAATCTCGGCAACTTTTCTGGGCAATGATGACACTTGACAAAGTGGCCTCTACACAGATTCCCTGGACTGCAATATAGGGTTTTTCTTATTGAGAGCCCAAAGTTCACCATTGTGCTTTGAGCACTGTCTGGGCATTAGCAACAGCGCTCACTGTGGCCTGAAGGGCACGCTGGGTAATATTAACGTGTATTATGGTAAGTTGAATCTGGCAAAGAAATTTGAACGAGATTAATGTCATGGCTCTAACTCTTGCTAGCTATTGTGATTTGGGGATGAGTATTGGACATTTTCAAAGTCTTTTTCTTTTGTGTATGATGGAAATGAATAGCGATACCTCTCTTATGAAGTTGTGTTAGCATTAAATGGCTCGAGAACTAATGTGATGTCTGGAAATAGTTACCAATAATTAACTCTGCAGCTTTCTTCCGCTTGATAGAAGAGAATGCCCCCTCTTGAGTAGAGAGCATGGAAAACAGAGCTTTATCAAGGTAATATGATGCCAAGGGAGAATGTTAGACTGGGTTGGTGGGAATGTTTATACAAGTGAGAAGGATCACATTGGCAGGCCGATATTGGCTACTCACATAATCAATTCATTTACTTCTCACAGCCAAAACATGGCCATTAAAAGGGTTTAGTTGGATGCTTCCCTCTTTCTGTATCGATTCCTTTTCAGTGAAAATATTGATAAGTTTGTATAGATCGGGACCTTAAAGTTACTTAATTATTGATCAAAACAGTTGCTCAGGCTGAGCAGGTGGGTTTTCACTATCTAACCATGAGAAGAAATAGGCAGGTTTTCTGCAGGATAATGTGGGCTCCAAAGCTCCTCCGCACCCAGTGGGCTCCTTTGCAGCAGGTCTAAGCCTCTGCTTTTTGAGCTGCAGCATTTTTACCCAAGATACTTCTCCACATGCTATGTGTTCGTCAGAAACTGGGAAGAAGGCAGACAAAGCGGAATGGCCCACAGCAGTTAGACTTGATTTGGGGCTAGGCAGAAATGCGAATATGGATTTGAAGTCATTTGGGGGTACATTTTATGATCCATTCTGTCCACTTTTAATCAGTATATAACCCACCCGGCCAAGGCATAGTAGTAATTAAGGGACCTCCAAAACCACAAAGATCAGTGAAACCTGTCCCTTAACCTGAGGGAATTGAAAGATTAAATAAGGGCCTCAGGAGAGCATACTAGTCACTATTCCCATTGCCACAGGTGCTGACAGAAGCGACTTCAGCAACTTGGGGGAAATGTGTCTTGCTTCACAATTTCGTAGGGCATGGTACATAAGAGCAGGGAAGGCATGGTGGCTGGAACGAAGTTTTCTCCTCCCGTTCCAGGTCTCTTTATAGGTTGCTGTGCTCTGCCTGTCATTTGATTTTGGCAAACCTCGTTACATTCTAATTGATATATGATTAGTGGTATATGTGTGAAGTGCATAATTTGCTAACTTTTGACATCTCACACACTTGATAACTCCATCATCAGAATGAAGATAATGGACACAGTTATCACTCTCAGACGCTTCTGCGCGCCCCTCCCTGCTGTCTCTCCCCGGTGTCCTCTTCCATCCACCTCTGGTCTCCAGGCTACAGCTGACCTGCTTTCTGTCACTGTAGATCAATCTGTGCTTTGTAGAATTCTATATGCACAGGAGTGTCTGTGATGAGCCTTTTATAAGCTAGCTTCTTTCACTTAAGGCAGTTTTGAGAAAAACATGCATTCTGTGCTAATCAACAGTTCATTGCCTTTTGTTGATGGGTGGTATTAAGATACATGCATTTATCATTCATTTGATTAATTGGTCTTTTCACCTGTTCTTAAACCTTTGAGTTGTATCCAGCTTGGAGTTATTGTGGATCTTTGTACACAAGTTTTCATGTGATTTTTATTTATCTTAGAGCAGAGTGTCTGGGTCATTGTGTTTGTGCATATTTTTAAGACACTGTATTGTCCACAGAGGCTGTCCCATTTTATTGTCACCAGCAATGGCTGAGGGTGTCAGTTTCTCCGTGTCCCTTATTAATATTGGGTGGGATTCATCTTTCCATTTTTCCCATTCCAATAGGTGTAGTTTTGCATTTTAACTCCCTCGCCACTAATAATGCCAACCCTCGTTTCATGCATTCATTTATTAACCGTGAATCATTGAATGGAGTTTTTGTGTTTGACTCTTTTGCCCATTTATTTAGTTTCTCATTTTTTAAATTCTGTTAAGAGGTTTTTCTGAGGAAGAGAAGCATGCATTCTGATTATAAAATACACGTGTGTTTGTTTTTATGTAGCGTGTGTTTGGGGCATTGCATTCTTTCCTTAATTCTTTGTTGTTATGTACATCAAATGTAGTTTTATCACAGATCTGGAATTTTCAATTCCTGAAGACCAGTTTTGGCTCTCCTCTGCTCTCCAGTCCTCTCTCTTCCCCTTATTTCTGCAGTTGCTTCCTCCCTCTCCTCCCCTCCCCTCCCCTCTCCTCACCTCTCCTCTCCTCCTCTCCCCTCCCCTCCTCTCTCCTCCCCTCCCCTCTCCTCCCCTCCCCTCTCCTCTCCTTCCCTCTCCTCTCCTCTCCTCCCCTCTCCTCTCCTCCCCTCTCCTCCATCCCTTTGTTTTTCTTTCTTTCTGAGGATTAAAGGCATGCGCCACCATCACCTGGCTAATTTTTTTAATCAGTAAAATGATTCCTAATAATATACTCTGCTATACTCATAGATCAATGGCTTATACAGCCATTATCAGAGAGGCTTCCTATGGCAACAGATGGGAACAGATGCAGAGACCCACAACCAGACATTGCAGAGAGAGAGTCTAAACTGGAGGTCTCCACCAAGTCCCTCCCCTCAGAGCTCAGTGAATCTTATTAAAAAGGAGGTGAGAAGATTACAAGAAACAGATGGGGACATCAGGAGAACAAGGCCCTCTGAATCAAATAACCAAGGTGCATATGAACTCCAGCTCAGCTCAGCTCAGCTCAGCTCAGCTCAACTCAACTCTGTGCCAATATTTTGTACTACAACCATTGGAAGTGATACGTAAAAAATTTCCTAAATCTATAATTTATCATTATATGGATGATATTTTACTAGCCGACTCAAATGCAGATACTTTAGAAAGAATGTTTGAAGAAGTAGAGAAAATTTTGCCTTGCTGGGGATTACAAATTGCTCCTGAAAAGATACAAAGAGGAGATTCTATTAATTATTTAGGATATAAAATAGAGCTACAAAAAATTAGACCCCAAAAGGTGCAAATTAGGAGAGATCGACTACAGACTCTTAATGACTTTCAAAGATTATTTGGAGATATTTCTCATCTACGAACTATTGTTGGGGTAAAAAATGATGAACTGCATAATTTGTTCAAAACCTTAGAAGGTGACAAGGACTTAAATAGTCCAAGAGAATTATCACCTGAAGCTGAGAAAGAATTGGCCTTGGTAGAAAAGAAAGTACATGAAGGGCACGTGGATCGTATTGATCCAAAGCTGGATTGCATTTTGGTTATTTTACCTTCTAGGCATTCTCCTACAGGAATATTAATGCAGAGGGAAGATATTATATTGGAATGGATATTTTTACCAAATAAACCAAATAAAAACTTAAAAACTTATGTGGAAAAAAATCTCTGACTTGATTTGGAAAGGAAAATTGAGACTTTGTTAATTAGTAGGAATAGACCCAGCAGAAATTGTCGTGCTTTTAACTAAGGAGGACATTGAAAAATTATGGACAGAAAGTGAACCTTGGCAAAGAGCTTGCAGTAATTTTTTGGGAGAAATTAACAGCAAATATCCCAAAAGCAATAGAATTGATCTTATAAAGAGAGCTGATTGGATCTTGCCTCAAATTGTATGGGAAAAACCCATATCTGGAGTTCGAACATTTTATACAGATGCCAACAAACAAGGAAAGGCAGGTTACAAATCAGAAAATTGAAGTAAAGTGGTTCAAAGTCCTTATAATTCAGTTCAAAAATCAGAATTGTATGCTATTCTGTTGGTATTAATGGATTTTTCAGAACCTCTCAACATAGTAACTGACTCTCAGTATGCTGAAAGAGTAGTATTACATATTGAGACTGCAGAATTTGTCCCTGATGCTTCAGAATTAACTTCACTATTTATTCAATTACAAGATACAATCAGGAAAAGGAGTCATCCTTTATATATAACTCATATCCGATCCCATACTGGTCTGCCAGGCCCTCTAGCATAAGGCAATGATGAGATTGATAAATTATTGATAGGAAACGTGCTGGAGGCCTCAGAATTTCATAAAAACATCATGTCAATAGTAAAGGTTTAAAAAAGGATTTTTCCATAACTTGGCAACAAGCCAAAGAAATAGTAAAGAAATGTCCTACTTGTTCCTTCTACAATCAAACGCCATTACCAGCAGGATGTAACCCAAAGGGTACTCAAAGGAATGAAATCTGGCAGATGGACGTGTTTCACTTTGCAGAATTTGGAAAACTGAAATATGTACACCACACTATCGATACTTATTCAGGATTTCAGTGGGCAACTGCTTTGAGTTCTGAAAAAGCTGATTCTGTAATCACTCATTTGCTAGAAGTTATGGCCATCATGGGTATACCTGCACAAATCAAAACTGACAATGCTCCAGCATATGTCTCTGTTAAAATGAAACAGTTTTTTGCTTATTACAATATAAAGCATATTACAGGCATACCACATAATCCTACAGGTCAAGCAGTTATAGAAAGATCAAACAGAACTCTAAAGGATATGCTAAATAAACAGAAAGGAGTAACAAAACCCCCAGAAATAGACGGCATAATGCTCTATTAACTTTGAATTTTCTTAATGCAATGAGAAAGGAACAACAGCTGCAGAGAGACATTGAATAATAGAGAAAACTACAGAATTAAATCAGCGTATATACTTTAAGGATGTGCTGATCTCAGAATGGAAACCAGGGTTTGTATTACGTTGGGGACGAGGTTTTGCTTTTGTTTCTACAGGAGAAGATAAGCTGTGGGTACCATCAAAATTGATAAAGGTTCGATTTGAACAAGAGAAACCTCCTAATTAGAGGAGGTGACAGTTCATCAACCAGCATGAACATCCAATTTAAACTAACTTAAACCAGTAACACATGCCTTTTCATTTAATCAGATAATAACTTGCCAAAAAGAAACATCCCCAAAATTAGTCTTGGGGAAAGGTTTTTGTTTTTGTCTTTTAGGAGAATGAAGGTTAAGGAATCTGAAGAACACTGGACAAATGAGACAACTGAAGAAAAGGGACAAATCATCTATCCCAGGAAACAGAGTGAAACGGCGTATGGGTATACATTATCTAAAAAATTTTATGTCTTTTAAATGTTTGTTTCTGCTTTTCTCTAAAGATTTAACACTATTGGTCTTCTAATAGTCCCAGTTCAATTAAATTTTAAAGCTGACTTTAGAGTTGGAGAATGGCTCTCTCCTTCTTTAAACTCAAGCATGTTGTTAAAAGGAAAATGCAAACTCCCTGTATCATGCCAGTAGAAAAGAGCCATCTTCTGCTATGGGACAGGAGAAAAGCCAAATTAATTAAGGGACTATTCTATTACTAATCTCAACTCTTTGATTCTATTCTGATTCTTTAAATTTTTCTTAAAGTATAAATTTTGTATCAAAATTTACAAGATTAATATATATAGATATATAGTTATATATACATTTTAAACTTTGTTAAGATATGAATGATCATATAGAGTACTAACTAATTCTAGAAAAAAGGCTTCAATTAGCTGCATATATATGTCTTTGTGTTCGAGTCTCATCAGTTTTCTGCAGGAAATCACGGCCAGGCCTAACATCAACTGAAGTCTCCAGGAAGAAGATGGGGCCCCACAACAACAACAATTCCACATGGACAATAATAATATCACTAAGCTGACAAACATCATCTGCAGATCAGCTTTGAACTACAAGGTGCTCAGAGCAATTTTGAGATGACTAGCTGAGATGATCCAGTCTCAAAGACTTGAATAAGGACTTGAGATAAACCCTGAACTTTGGCATTATACACAGACTGGATAATGAAGGACATAGTTACCTTTCCTAGAATTTGACAATTAACCTAAAATTTTTCTTTCAGGATAAAGATAACTTCACCCATACCCAGCAGGAAGCAATTTTAAGAATACGACGCCCACATTCCCAAAGAGGTGGTGTGGGGCGGGTGGTTTTTTTGGTCTTTTTAATGGGTTTTGGGTCTGGGATAATTTTCATTGTTTAGGGGGCTTGGTTACAAGTTGTTGTCAAGGGTTAGGAAAAAGGCTAAGCAAAGGAGATTAGATTTAAGGTTCTTGTTTAAAAAAAAAGAGAAAGAAAGAAAAGAAAAAGATAATTACTAGTTTCAAATTCTTTATATTGGATTGGATTGTTTTATATTGTATACAAATTATATATATTGAAATTGATATTGTTAGAAAATGCTATATGTATATTTCTAATTGTACTTATACTGTTCATTTAACAATGCAATTTTCTGATCCTTGAATGTTATTATTACCAACTATTAGGATATAAAGAAATGAAAGTTAGTAGTTAGACATTACAATAGAACTTGTAGTTATATTAGATATGTTTTAAAAATTGAGCAGATATATTTTAGACAGGTCATCTTCAAACCCTTCAGAGATCTACAGAATATAGCATTTAAAATGTTTTAATAACTTAGAAAATTTTTCTTTTTTGAGACATGTCGGCTCCTGGCAGTACCAATCTACTTCAGAGAAAATATGGGCATTGAAGAAACTGCATATGGAGTTAACTTTCATTGTGGCAAAAGTTAGCCACTGGACAACAAAGTATCCTCGAATCAACAGGACAAAATGGACAGACAGGACATGAAACAAAGGACTACTGATTCTTGCCAAAACAAGTGTGGTTATGGCTTTATCAAAAGGCATCTTCAGAGGCCAGGACAATATGGCACCATCCCTGAAGTGGCCTTCGCAATTCGGAAAAGGTACAGTGCCCTTTTCTTCGAAGGCAGCTGAACAGGCAGTGGGCCGATGGCTTCTGATGTGCAATGGAACAGCAGCTGAAACAGTTATTCTTGAAGACTAACTAAGCTCACGCCTCTCAATAGTAGACTGGCATTTGATAGAGTGATGTGGAGAAGAACGGGATGCTGAGATGAAACCATATATACACAGCCAAGAAGAATGGACAGCTGAATTAAAAAACCATTAACAATTTCCAGAATTTAAAATCCTGAATCATGACATGACACTAGTGGAATTCAGGTGTTTCTGGTACATGGACTGCTCTCACCCAATGTGAGGTTGAACTGTTAACCTTGTGTACATCCTACTTCACAAATGAGTCTGTCAGATATGCTAAGCCTATAGGCTGAAGATGCTGCCCCAGCACTGCGGAGAAACCTCAGGTGACTGTCCAGGCAGCTGGCTGTTTCTGTCAACTCACAAATTTTTTGGAAGTTGCTTGCATGCACTTCCTGTTTTTATTTTTATTAGGTAATATTATTTCCTTCTTGGGTCTCTGAGGGAGTTGAAGATTAGTTAGTTATAGTTGAAGACTAGTTAGTTATGGTTGAAGGTTAGTTAGTTATAGTTGAAGAATAATTAGGATAGAAAGTGAATTAGATACATTTTCGACTTACCAAAATAGGATAAATAATGAAATTACTTTCTCTGAATTTGTCAAATACAAATGGACTAGACATTGTTTAGATATTCATTACTTATATATATTGTATATAGTTATTGTACTTTTGTATATAGTTTTTCCTTTGTTAGTTATAACCTTTTTCTTTTTTTCTTTTTATTAAAATAGAAAAGGGGAAATGTGGTGGTATTTTACTTGTACTGAAATGTGATTTTAATTGTATGTTAATAAATAAAGTTGCCCGGGGGTCAGAGCTATTAGAGCCATAGCAAGAGCATGGCGGTGGTGGCACACACCTTTAATCCCAGCACTTGGTAGACAGAGCTAGGTAGATCTTCAAGGATACAGCCAACATTGGAGACACACTCCTTTAATCTCAATAGCATAGAGGATCTGCAGGGCTGTACATACAGGCAGTGACGAGGCAGTCACATGTTTGGGTTTACAACCAATGAGAAGGCAGAACAGCTAGACTACATAAAGACACACAGCAAGTAGGTCCCTTTCGGAGAGCTCTCTTGGCTGAAGCAGGAAGGGTAAGGCTCTTAGTTTTGACCTCTTGGCTTTCTTCTCTGAATCGGCTCTGTGTTTCTTATTTAATAAGACGGTTGGTTATATCTACATCTACATCTAATTTTTTAAATCAGTAAAATGATTCCTAATAATATACTCTGCTATACTCATAGATCAATGGCTTATACAGTCATTATCAGAGAGGCTTCCTATGGCAACAGATGGAGAGACCCACAACCCTCTGAACAAGGGGACATCAGGAGAACAAGGCCCTCTGAATCAAATAAGATTGGGACATCAGGAGAACTCGCTCAGCTCAGCTCAGCTCAGCTCAGCTCAGCTTACTGAACTTTGCAAACTAGAAACAAATTCTACCACCCAGACTTTTGGACCGAAGGAACTGTCTGCCAAAATAAAACATTGCACTAGCTAATGCACAGCTCACTCAGCAGTGTGCAATATGTGGCATGTTTCATTGATCAAATCCCAAACATCCCTGGGATATTGACCTATATATTTAGAGAATAAAGGCCATGAGATATAGAGGGGCTTATATAATTATGATTAAATCATATTATTCTGGATTTGGTTGGGGTTGATTTTGTTTGTTTTGCTCTGCTTGTGACAAGGTCTTACTATATCATTCAGGTTGGTCGCAAACTCATGATCCCTCTGCCTCATGCTTTCAAGTTCTAGGTACAGGCAAGACTTAACATATCTAGCTCTAGTTTGACTATTTAATGGACTTAAATCAGCAACAAGTGTTATGCTGACAGACTGTTAATCAAAGATAGAAAAGGCTCAGTGGGGATGACTTGTGTGATTATATTAAAGTCTCAAAAAAATGTTTAAATAAAAATAATTAGAAAAAAAGATACTTAGGCAAGTTTCCCTCCTAGAAGCAAAGAAATGGGTGGAAAATAGTTGTAAGGAAAAGGTATCATACAGTGAGGACTAGATATATAGGAGCATGGGAACTGAAAATGATAAAGAGAAGCAAATAATTCAAGAAGCCATCATACTAATAATGAGCTGACCTGATCTTATCAGCAAAAGTTATTTCAGGTCCTGATAGGTATGAAAGAGCTCTTGTGTACTTTATGATGAGAATTCAGCTAGAGAATAATAAAAGGTCATAGTTTCTGTGACACTCAGTATATGTAGCAGGCATGGAATGTTACGTAAGAGAAATATACTTGTTACATAATCTTTTATGGATTATCGGAAATATTACAGATAAGCCATAGTATCTCATCTACCCTTTTCTACAAACACCTAATGTGTATTTTTGGAAGGGAAAATTCTCATCACTGTTTGAAACAAGAAGGATCCAGAATTGGACAACATTTGTGTCAATTCATCTTGAGGAAGAAACAATACTATTGATGGGATCTCTTTGGAGACACAGAGCTTCCTGGAGAGGGGAGGACCTCACTAAGCCCCAGAACATCCCCTAGATGAGAAAGAGGAAGCACGCTGGGGCCATTGAGGAAAAGTGTCATGTAAGCAAATAAAGGACGACTCCTGACTGTAAGCACAGGTCAGAAAAGGAGTCACCTTGAAGGAAACAAGGTAAAGGACATCATCTAATATGGATGTCTGTACAAACTGGTAACGTATCGCACAGAATTTGCAATGTGTGTTGAAAACTCAAGGGAATATTTTATATGTGAAAATGGAGTTAAGAATTTATTTTGAAGAAAATATTCTAAAATCACTGAAGATTATATAGAGGGTTTTTTTAAAAGAATTTTTTCATAGTTTAAAGCATTTTACATCCCATAACGTGAGAGGGAAGGTAAAAAAAATCATTAATGATATAAAGGAATATTAACATGATAGCAAATAAATAGAGGAAAAAGATACTCAAATCCTCAATTTAGATAACACAAAAATAAAGAAAAGACAACAAAGGAGAAATAATAGAAAACTGAAGGGGGTGGCCAAATGGGTCAGTGGGTTAAAGAGCTTGCCACCAAGCCCGGTGATCTGAGTTCAAGCCGCAGAACCCACGTAGGGAAAGGAGAGAACTGTGCAATAATCTAGAGACAGAAGGTGGTGACCTTGGAGGGTTGGAGCCAAGGGCACTACAAAGTTACACCAGACAATAGAGCTCATGTGGGAGGCTTATCAGGGGAGGCACAGAGGCAGTCTCCGGGCAAGAGCAGAAGGAAGAGAGAGGGGGTTGAAAAGGGCTTGCCTTTTATAAGGGGCTATAGAACATGAACATAGGGAGAATGCTCTGCTTAGTGGCTGCAGCAGCTACAATGTCACATCTTGACTGCTGTTGATGACATGTCCTACTAGGTCCCTAAGAGTAGATGAGTGTAAATGCCTGAAAGCTAAAAAACTGAGTCTCTTAATTTTTTCTCTGACTGCCACAAGCACACATGTAACACAC
The DNA here is from genome assembly GCF_007827085.1 of Peromyscus californicus insignis. Lineage (NCBI taxonomy): Eukaryota > Metazoa > Chordata > Mammalia > Rodentia > Cricetidae > Peromyscus > Peromyscus californicus. The sequence continues at coordinate 96,479,418 of NW_026294424.1, forward strand.
ACACACACACACACACACACACACACACACACACACACACACACACACACAGAATGAATAAATTTAAAGAAAGAAAAGAAAAATAATAAAAAAAGAAATATTTGTTTAGTTGAATAAAGACATGTTGAATCCTGGTCAGGTAAATTAAATTCAAGCATTTTTAAACGTTAAAGCATCCACAATTAGAATATAAAGATGATATCATAATATCTAACTTTGTGAGTACACCCTCATGTTTGGGTGTAACCATCCAGATCTCTTATTTTTCCAATTATCTAGTCTTGCTAACAAACATCACATTGACAGGAGGCTTGGTAGCTACCTTCCTCTCCGGAGACCAGAAGCCATAAGGACTTTCTCATTCCCAAGAGGGTTAGTCTGAAGGATGTGCATAAAGAACTCCCTGGAGTAAGAGTGCCATGGCTGTGGCTCTCCTTTCTCATTTCTGCAAGGCATTGCTGCTGAGGATTTGTTGTTTTCAGTCTGTAACAGGGATTGCCTCCCTCCTGGGAGGATTATTCACTCATTCAGAGAACTGCTCTAGCTGTGTTTGTTCCTGAAGGGCCTGATCCAGGCAGAACTGGGCATAGGACTCCTGGTTTGGTTACGTCTGGTACCTCAGAAGTTGGAGTTTCTTGTGTGGCCCTATCAGAAACCACCTGCTCCCCTGGGGAATGCTGTCATGGGATGGACTCTGGTCAACATCTCCTGGCTCAGAAGCGGGTCCCCTTCCTGAAGTGAGCGACTGTAAAGTGTCAAGACTCAAAGACTCTGGTGGCATCCAGTTTCTGAGGATAAGAGTACCTCTAACTTTCTATGAAAGACTTCTGCTATCTCCAAGGAACCTGATAATTCTGAGTGCAGTCAGCTTCAACAAATCTACCCTGGTATGCTTCTAAGTGTGACCATCATCTGAGGTAAGTCTTTCTGTTCTGCTTTTTAAAAGAGCAAAATTCTTCTAGCATGTTTGATGTGATTATATTGCAAATGCATAGCTACCAGTCACTATAATAAATGCAATAAAGTGTGTGAGTGTGCATAGTGTGCACATGTGCACGTGTGTGTGTGTGTGTGTGTGAGAGAGAGAGAGAGAGAGAGCATAACATAGCATATTAAAAAGTTGAGTTGGGAAAATGTATCAGACATTGTTTGAATCAAATCAAATCAAAATAAAATGATGACATTTATAGTACTAAAATTAAATGTTAAATAAGGCCTTTTAAATGGGAACTCACAACCATTCCAGTGGAAAATAAAAGAGAATTAAAATATAGTAAGAAACATATTATCAGAATTAGCAAGACAGATTAAAAGATGCACAAGGAAATATGAAAATTTAGTAGAGCACCTTGGGCTTTTGACAGAATTTCAGGCAAAGTAGCACATATAAACAATATATAAGCCGGGCGGTGGTGGCGCACGCCTTTAATCCCAGCACTCGGGAGGCAGAGCCAGGCGGATCTTTGTGAGTTCAAGGCCAGCCTGGACTACCAAGTGAGTTCCAGGAAAGGCGCAAAGCTACACAGAGAAACCCTGTCTTGAAAAACCAAAAAAAAAAAAAAAAACAATATATAGAGGAATCCCACACAATGCACATTATGCATAGAACAGGTTTTCACATATTAAAACTCTATCTCATTTTTAAAGATTATGGAACATTTACCTAAATTGGTTATATTCTCTGACTATAAAACCCATGTTAGTTCTCCAAGGTAGAAATTACATTCTACTTCCTTTGATAACAATCCAATAAAGCCAGCATTAAACAATAAAAGTATATTTCAAAAAACGACACAAGAAAAAATTTTTAAAGGAAAATCAAAAGTATAATTATAAGCTATTTAGAAAATAATGGCATTGAAATTACTATAGTGTAGAAAACAGCTAAAACCGAAAGAATGAAATGCACACCTTTGAATTACAGCAATATTTTAAAAGAAACAAAAGTTGAAATACATTAGGCTTTTAACCTCAAGATTAAAAAAAAACACATTATAACACATTGGAGGAGTTCTAAAAGGAAATTATTAATCAAAATCAATCACAAAAATATATTCAAACAAAAGCAAAACATTGATATGTGGGTCTATTTTTTTTTCAGAGAAGCACAGTGGATGCTGGCCTGATAAAATCAAAAGACCCTAAGAAGGATCAAGATGAACATTGTAGTGGCCTTTGGTGTTAGCATCTTTATCTTGTTATTGGATCTGAGATGAAGGCAGCTGTGTAGCATATAGAGTAAATACTATAAAACATAATATACTTAAATGAAAGGGGACAAATTCTAGGAAAATAAAATTAACAAGGTCCTATTGAAGGAAAAAAACAAATTCAAATCAATGGTAGCACTGCAAATAACATGGGAAATGCTGAAGACTACTAAAATTAAATATGGTATTAAATATACTAGTACACTATGCACACACTGTAAGGATTTGGTCCTTAAGTACGTCATCAGCCTTCGACGGCATCCCAGCCTAAAAAGCAAGTGGGCCCTCTGTGTGCCCTCTGTCTCCTCTCCTTTCCACTCCTTCCTCCCGTCGGCCCCCCTCTCTCTCCCCCTCTCTCCCCCCACAATAAAACTCTAAAAAGGTAACCATGACTGTGATTCTTTCAATCAGCCCGCGACCAGCCACGAGGAGCAGCACCGTAGCATAAACAACACACACACTCACTTTATTGCATTTATTATAGTGACTGGTAGCTATGTATTTGCAATATAACCTCATCAAATATGTTAGATGAGTTTTGCTCTTTTAAAAAACAGAACAGAAAGACTCACCTCAGATGATGGTCACACTTAGAAGCATAATAATAAAATAAAATAATAAAAGGTGAGTTAAAAGACGATTAGCCTGTTTGAAACGTCAGTTCCTGTATTTACTGCTTTGTGAAGTTTGTGAACGGCTTATGCTTGGTGTGTCTTCATCTCCTCAATTATGAAGTGTTAATACCGTTAAACATCATGGAATTGTAGCAAAAAATTCAAAAGATTGCACACATAAAATATTTAGTAATATTTAATGTATAACAATAAAATCGAGTATTAAGCACTCAATAAATGTAACTTTTTCATTTTTATTAATATAAAATATTTATTAAAACTGCAAAGAGGATTTATTTAAAGTGTACACTAACACATTTTATTGCATCATTGGATCAAAAGGATTTTGAAAAACTGTGATTATCCTAGTATATTCTGAATAATATTAATACTTTTTAATATGTATTCTTCATAAAACACTGAGTTCTAGAAAGTGAGAAATGTACAAGTAGTATTTAACAAATTGAAAATTTAATCATGGAATAAAAAATAGATTATATTTCTTAATCAGCTTTCCTTTTGAAAATGAAGTCATTAAGTGAACATTTCGATGAAATCATCTAAAAGCAACAAGAGCAACAAAAATAATGCATCGCATTTTTGTCTAAATAAAGAGAAAGCTGTACCCTCAAGTCTTAAGACCTGTCAGAGGACTGAGGAAAGCCATGGAGTTAAAAACAGGAGCCATGAAAATGAGGAGTGAGTAAGGTCATGCTCTCAGATCACAGCTTTGAAAAAAGCATAAGTCTCCAAGGTGAGAGAGGTCCATGTTCCTTCAAAACCCAAGTTATTGACCAATATTAATCCAAAGGGTCCATGTTCTGGCATCAAGTGTCCCCAGAAGCAACTCTGATCTATACGGAAGAGGAAACAGTATATACATAAAAATTCTGATGCGCACACTTCAAGTTCAGAACTGAAACAGTTCAGGCTGTTCTTTGGAAGCACTTGATGTGGCATTCCCAACCATTTTGTACATTATACCTGGACATGGGATAAATCAAATCTAAAGTAAGCCCCAGGTCAAAGAACAAATAGTAACATGCCTAGAGAAACCATAATAATTAGGTGATCAGATGGCTGAATACTCTGTCATCACAGAGCCCTCATCCAGTGACTGATGGAAGCAGATACAGAGATCCACAGCTGGGTGCCAGGCTGAGCTTCAGGAGTCCAATTGATGAGAGAGAGGAGGGATTCTATGAGCAAGGGACATCGAGATCATGATGGGAAAAAGTACAGAGACGGCCAGCCAAACTAGTGAAAATGCATGAACTGTGGACCAATAGCTGAGAAACCCCCATGGTACTAGACTAAGCTCTCTGGATAGGCAAGACAGTTGTTTAGCTTGAATTGTTTACGGTGCCCTAGGCAGTGGGATCAGGACCCATGCCTGGTCCATGAGCTGACTTTTTGGAGCCCAGTGCCTATGGTGTGGCACCTTGAGCAGCCTTGGTGTAGGGAGGAGGGGCCTGGACCTGCCTCAACTGAATGTACCAGGCTCTGCTGACTCCCTATGGGAGACCTTGCCTTGGAGGAGGTGGGAATGAGGGGTGGGTTGGGGGCAGGCTGCGGGGTGGGAGGGGGAGGACAGGGGAATCTATGTTTGGTATGTAAAATTAATAGAAGATCTCTTAATAATAAAAAGATGAAAAAAGTATACATGAAAACAACTACAAAAAATAATTAGTCGATCCTAGAAAAAATATTTCAAAATGAGTGACTTAAAAAGCACACCATCATGCCGGGCGGTGGTGGCGCACACCTTTAATCCCAGCACTCGGGAGGCAGAGCCAGGTGGATCTCTGTGAGTTCGAGGCCAGCCTGGTCTCCAAAGCGAGTTCCAGGAAAGGCGCAAAGCTACAAAGAGAAACCCTGTCTCGAAAAACAAAAACAAACAAACAAACAAAAAAAGCACACCATCCCCATATCCATGCAAATGATTGCATGCACACACACACACACACAACACATGAGAAAATATCTGATAAGAACTTGTGCTATAGACCTGTGGGAAAGTCCACCCTGAATGTTAAAAATTAGCAGTGGAATTGAGTCTCTGGATGATGAGCTAAGAGAATTCACAAAGATGACAGAAAGGTGTGAAGTCCAAGCAAACATGCAGGGGACATACAACAATCCCCAAAGTCCCGCATCAAATGAGGGTAAAATCAGAAGAAACTGGGACACTGTGTAAAAAACACTGAGTTAGAGAGTAGGATAATGTTTTTAAAGGAAGCAAAATAATGTAGAAATAGAGTAAAAAGCATTTGAGAAAGGTCTAACTTACGACAATGGCTGGCTTATCAATTTATAATTAAATTTGTCACTGAAAATATCAAACATAATATGGCTTAAAACTATACAGTTAAAAGCCTGACCCTAGTTTAAACCCTGGAAACTGGCTGTGGTAACTAATGCCTATAGTCTTAGCATGCAGGAGGCTGAAACAGGAGAACGGACAGTTTGTGTCTACCCTGTGCTACACAGAAATTTTGAGAACAGCCTGGACTATGGCATGAAGTCCTGCCCCCACCCAGAAACAACAACAATAACAAAAAACCAAAACAATTAGTTTTGGATCTCACGAGTCATTTTTTTCTGAACCCTTTTTAATAGAGCCTGTGGCCTCCCTCTCTTGGTTAGAGAAACACAAGATCACTGCTCATATCTGGAATCCATGGTGACATGGGGTCCAATGGGTAACTCAGAATGAGAGCACAGCAGATTCTTCTTATTCTTGCTGTTTTTTAATTAATTATTTTATTTATTATACATCCCAGCCACTTTTTCCCCTCCCTTCTCTCCTCTCAGTCCCTTCCCCCTCCCACCCACATCTGTTCATAACCCCCAACCCACTCTTTCTGTTCAGAAAGGGCAAGTCTTCCAGGGATATCAACAAAGTATGGCATATCAAGTTGCAGGAAGACTAAGCACTCCTCATGTATTAAGGCTGGGCAAAGTGATCCAGTATGAGGCGTAGTGTCCCAAAAGCCAGTGAAAGAGAGACCGTTCCTGATCCCACTGTTAGGAGTCCCACGAGAGGACCAAGCTACACAACTGTAACATATATGCCGAGTGCTTAGGTTAGTCCTGTGCAGGTTCCCTGGTTGTTGGTTCAGTCTCTGTGAGCCCCTATGAGCCCAGGTTAGTTTACTCTGTGTGTTTTCTTGTGGTGTCTTTCACCCCCTCTGGCTCCTATAATCCTTTCCCCCCTAATCCTACAGGATTCCCCAAGTTCCACGTAATGTTTGGCTGTGGGTCTGCATCTGTTTCCATCAGTTGCTGGATGAAGCCTCTCTGATGACAAGTGGGCTAGGCACCAATCTGAGTAGAGTGAAACATCATTAGGCAACATTAAGCTGACATTTCTCCCCTCCAGTTGTCATCCTAGGTCATCCAGCCTGTGGGTCCTGGGCTCCAGGCAGTGTCAGGGATAGGCTCACTCTCATAGCATAGCTCTCAGGCTGGACCCGTCATTGGTTAGCCACTCCCTGAATCTCAGGCCACCCTTAACCCAGCACATCCCATAGGCAGAACAGATTGTAGGTGGAAAGTTATGTAACTGGGTTGGTTTCCCTCTCCCTCCACTTGAAGTCTTGTCTGGTCACAGGAGATGGCCAGTTTAGGGTACATATCCCCTATTGCTAAGAGTCCTAGCTGGGATCATCCCTGTAAATTCCTGGGAGATTCTCTTGCATCAGGTTTTTACCTGACCCTAAAATGCCAGCCCCCTTTCCTGTAGTCTCTTTCAGTACCCTCTCCCTCTGCTCTCCCTACCTGATTGCTCACATTCCCATCCCCACATGCCCTTAGTGCACTCATAAAATCTCTTCCATTTCCCCTTCTGGGCATCCCACCTTGAACCCTCCTTGTTACCTAGTCTCTCTGGGGCTGTGGATTGTAGCATAGTTATCCTTTGTTTCACAGTTAATACCCACTTATGAGTGTATACATACCATATTTGTCTTTCTGGGCCCAGGTTACCTCACTCAGGATGATTTTCTTTTTTTTTTTCTTCTTTTTTTCTTTTGCCTTCAAGTTTCATGGTGTCATTGTTTTTAACAGCGGGGTAATACTCCATTGTGTAAATGTACCACATTTTCTTTATATCCATTCTTTGCTTGCAAAACATCTAGGTTGTTTCCAGGTTCTGGTTATTACAAATAAAGCTGCTATGAACATAGTTAAGCAAGTGTCCTTGTGGTATGATTGAGCATCCTTTGAGTATTTAGGGACCCTCACTATATCACACCACAAACAGTACCAAGAACTGACACTATGCTAAGCAGAACACAACACAACCAGAAAAGAAAAGAGATAAGTCACCCTTCCCTCAGGCACAGAACTTGCACTCAGAATCCAAGCAATGCTAACAGTGTGGTCGATGGAGCAGAAGCCCTGCACAGCTGCCCTCGAAGAGTACACATCTGTCCCAGATCATATCGAGCTTCACAAGCATGTTGCCAAGGGCAAGGACCCACAAGCACTCTGAAGTTACGCTGCACGCAAGACCACGGGATACTATGGAGCCAAAGGGAATCAAATGGGAGCTGCGGATGGCAGAAACCACCCTTCTTCTTTAAATTAAACTGCACATGGGGTGGGGGAAGGGGTGTTGAGAAAGTAGTAGGGATGAAGGGATGGAAGGATGAAGGGAGGGGAGAGGGAGCGGGCAAAGGGTAGATGGAGGAAGGAAGGTGGGCACCAGGCCCACCGTTTTAGAACTTATATTATGTATCTTGATGAAAATCTTTGTAACGTTATTTAAAGTTTTCCAGAACATAGGAAAACTAAGAAAAGCTTCTGAATAATTTTATTTTAATTTTTTAATTTCTTGTAAAGTTTTATTTACATTTATAGTAATTTCATAGTTTTATTCAGTCTTTAGAATTTTGTACATGTATCCAATTAAACATGATCATATAAACGCCCTTTTTTCTCCTCCAATTTCCCCTATATCTTCCCTTAAGATGTTCCCCTCCCAATTTCAGGTCTTATTCTAATTTGTGTAATTATTTATTTTCATAACTAAGTCCAATTAGTGTTGCATATGTATGAATGGATATGAGGCCATCCACTAGGGTGTAAATACAAGTATATTATAACAATGCTGTATTATTATATAAATATCAATGAATAGATCTAGTATAAAAAAGTCCAACAGTAAGAACTTCAGGCTACTAAGAAATGATGAGGGTGGGAGAAAATAGTCTTCCTCAGGGAAGATCATATTTGCATATTTAGAAATATATATTTATATAGAGAGAATATATACTTATATATTTTCAAATTAAATAAAAAAGACCGGGGGCCACAATTTGAGAGAGAGCAAGGGGGCAGGGTAGATTACAGGGGTTGAAGGGAGGGAAAGGAAAGAGAAAATTGTAGTAGCTATATTTTAATTTCAAAAATAAAAACAAATTCAAAATTGAAAGAAATAGATGAAAGAAATTTTAATATATCCATAAAATGGAATATTTTTCCTTTATGTCTATATAAACTATTGAATAGAAATAAGGACAAAAATCCAAGGGTAAATGTACCAGGACAAAGGAATATGTAGTTATAAAACCACTAATGGATAACCAAAGCATAAAGATTGTTCTCAATTTCAGAAGCATTGAAAAATGTACATTCAAATGAAATTCCCATGTTACAGTCACCAGATTTCAAAATTTCAAACTTGATGTATACCTGCATTTAGTGTGAGTGGGAAATGAAAAACATACATGAATTGCTTACTAATGATTTAACTATCAAAGGTGTTCAAAAACAATTATTTTAGTTAGGATTTCTATTGTTGTGAAGGGATACCATGACCACACAATTCTTATAAAGGAAACCATTTAATTGGGGGCTAACTTACAGTTCAAACCACCACAACAATGTAGCATTATTTTCAGAAATTCAGCTTTCATATTTCTTATGAATGAACCATTGTACTCTAGAAATTCTTACTCAGATCCATAAAGAGCGTAGTCAGAGCTGTTCCACAGAGTACTGTCTGTATTGCTTGTCCAGACAGTACTATGCAGTGTCCACCAACCTTAAATGGCTGACCTTCATTGATACCACTAAGCAGTTAAATATAGCTAGGAAAAATAGATGGTAGATAGGTAGAAACATGATAAAAAAAATGAAATGGCACAGATAGATGATTTTATGTATTTTAAAATTATATATGAATTATATGTAATAGATAAAACAGTTTGTGGATAGATTTATAGAAGATAGATGATAGACAGATTATAGATAGATAAATATAAAGACTATAAATAAGTAAGTGATGGACAGATGATGAATAGTTGATAGACATAGATGATAGATAGATGATAGATAGATAGATAGATAGATAGATAGATAGATAGATAGATAGATAGATAGATAGATAGAGGGAGACCAGCTCACTCTTTTCCCCCCAGGGTACTCTTGAGGAAGAAGTGAGAAGTATGTAGATAGAAGTATAGGGGAGAGAGATAGTTAGAACATAGGATAGCCCGGGAGGGCCTGGGTCAGAACACACCAGCCCCTTCTGTCTCTACTAAAGAAAGGGCTTTTAAAGGAATGCCAAGGGGTGGAGCAAAAGACCTCCTCCAGCACAGCCAAGTGCAGACCATCCCAGACACCTGGTGACCCTGCACATGGTCAAGCCATCCCTTAATGCAGCTATGCTGTGTAAAGCAAGCTCAGATCTAACAAGGAAACCTTTATGGGCTACCACAATAGATAGACTAAAGATAAATAGGTGATAGGTGATAAATAGATACTTAGATTGATAAACGGATGATAGATATGTAGTTAGATCTTAAAAAAAGAACAAGTATAAAAATATTAAAGCAAGACTGGTTCTTAGCATATTATGATCAAAATTACTTAGAAAATATACAATCCTTTATTTTTTAATTTCAGAAATGCCTGTATTAATAAATAGCGCATTTGGAAACAGTATTCTCAACACAGACATAATGAGCTCAGAAAGAGACAATTCACACAAGGAGAACTGGCCTCTATCAATATTCAGGATAGAAAAATCTTGCAGCAGGAAATAAAGCATCAAAGGAAGACAGATATATACTGTGAAATATAGAGGAAAACATTTTATGTTTTCTAGACCTGAATTTTGAACCTAAATAACACTCACAATATACTTAGTAATGTATTCCATACAGTATCTTTATAGCATTCATTTGATATGAATATTTACCTTTCCAGAGTTGTATATGAGAAATTTCTGATGTGGGTGTCTATGTGGGAAGGTAGGAGAGGGGTAGAATTGAAATCAGGACTAAGCAAAACCCAAACTCTGTTTCTGAGAATACGCCATGAGTCCCCAGTACCAGAAGCTTCCAAAATAGCTAAATCATGTTGTGGAAGAGAAGTTAGTACAATAGACCAACATATAACAGAAGTTAAATGAAGGAAATCATTATGCAAAACAGCACATATGGGTCATGTCTATTTTGTTTGAGATCTATAATGACTGCACAGAACAAAAGACAGACAGGCATTCACAACAAAGAAGTCTGCCGGCTGAAGTCTGAGGGCTGAGCACCTTTCATTCACAGCTTCTCGTTCTCCAAGTTTTACTTTGTTACTAAAACCTTTGGTTTAATAATACAATTAACAATAGCTGCTAAAGAAAGAAATGTGCAAAAGTTCCGGGAAGTATGGAAGAACATCTAGTTTCAAACCTTAGCTCTTCCACTTATCATCTGAAAATGGATGCAGCAGAGCACTCGTCACAATCTACATTCATTTGTCTTAGCTTTAAATAAAAATGCATAAATTTCCCGTAAAAATCTTATACATTTAACTGTATAGATTTATTGCTAGGCATTGTATACTTTTGTTGCTATAATAAATGAACAGATTTATTGATGTAAAATATTCAATAAATGGCACTAGGCAAATTAATTATTCTTATGGGGAATATAGAAACAACTTTTTACATTATACCCTTCACAATCATTAATTTCAGGTAAAGACTTAAAATTATCATAAAATTTCAGAAGAAAATATAGGAGCACATATGTACTTTTGCGTGCCTGTCTATCCTCTGTCTATTATGTATAAATATATACATTGTCTTAAGACAATTTATTGAGGTGTAAGTTGGGATGTACCAACCAATAAGACAGACTTAAAGAGTGCATTTCTGACTTGTGTGTACACCCGTGGGGCTATCTATCGTCAGAGTTTTGGCAGCTCTAACACCCGCCACTTCCAGCCTTTGATGCCTCTTTGCAGTCACTTCGACTGCTATCTCATTGCCAAAGTAAATTATTCTAAGTTTAGTGGCTTAAACAACACAAGTGGATTGTGTTATAGTTCTGAAGTCTGGGAGTCCAAAAACCCGTTCTGGTGGGCTAATGCAAGGCACCAATAAGGTTGATCGCTTTATTGATTTGCTGTAGCAGGAACCTGTTTTCCTGCCTCTTCCAGAGTGCCACCTGTGTCCTTGGCCTCATGAGTCTTCCCGAGCAGCTGGCAATCTCTTCTGTGGCCACTTGTCCTGCTCCCCTCTGATCCTCCCAACCCTCTTCTCAATGTGCTTATGGCACCCTGGGCTCTCGGAGTCAAACCCAGACAACCCCCCCTGGTGGTTGTTACCACAGCCTTATAATGCAGTTTGCAGTCAGCGCTGGGCTATTCTCAGTTCTTTATAATTATATGAAAATTAGAATAAATTTATAAATTTCTAAAAAAAAAAGTCTTGCTAATATTTTGACTGAGATTGTAGTGAGTCTGGATCATTTTGGAGAAACTTGAAAAATAGACAATAATTCTCTTTACCCCCAGACAAGGGCTTAATTTCTAATTTTCTCTCAATGTTTTATAGTCTTCAGTGTACATATTTTTTACATCCTTGAGGTCTATTTTCGTAAGTATATGTTATTTTAAATGCTGTGTTTCAAGTCCAGTTTCTGAATATTTATTACTAACATAAACGGACTTTTGATATATTGGTCTTAGACTTGGTAGTTCTTCTTGGCCTCAGATAGTCTGTTATTATTTTTATACGGCTCCTTTTACATCAGCTTCATGATCATGTTTGTAAGCACGGCTTTTACTTACTCCTCTCACACAGGCATGGCTGGCTGCCTCTCCCTTTATCCCCATCACCCACCATCATGCTTTGCTGTAAATGAAAACTTTAGCAATGAAGGCCTCTCTTTAGTGCTCCGTTAGCATGCCTATTCTTAAATTTTGTTACATCTGATATTAATGGAGCTATAGCAGCTTTCTGTCTGCTATCTTTTCTATCTTTTTTACTTTTTATTGTTTCTTTATGTTGTATGTGTTCGTTGTATGCAGCACACGAACTATTTGGCTTTTTATGTCATCTGTTGCTGTAACTTTAATGGCAATTCTAGTGTACTTAATTTATCACGGTCACTTATCCCTTTACATTCATTTTAACACTTTGTTTTGTTTTGGTTTAAGTTTTAAAAATTTCTTCCTTTGAATTAATTGAGATAGTCTTCTCAATTTTTCCATTCAGTAGCTTGAAACTTACACATTTTTACTTTTTTTTCTGAATTATCACTCTGATATCTTGATATATTAACACTTTTCTATCTTTGCAAGTTATAATTTCAGCCAATAGTTTTATCTCTGTCCCAAATGAGTTAAAGAATTTTAAAACTGTGGTAATATTGAGTTCCCCAATATATTGTATACTCTAATGAACTTATCTGGGGTCAGAGAACAGAACAGCCACTAGACATAGAGGCCAGAAAATGGTGGGGCACACACACCTTTAATCCTAGCATTCTGGAGGCAGAGATCCATCTGGATCTCTGTGAGTTCAAGGCCACACTGGAAACAGCCAGGCATGGTAACACACGCCTTTAATCCCAGGAAGTGATGGCAGAAGCAGAAAGGTATACAAGGCGTGAGGACCAGAAACTAATCCTGTTAAGCTTTCAGGCTTCTAGCAGCAGTTCAGCTGAGATTCATTCCAGATGAGGACTCAGAGGCTTCCAGTCTGAGGAAACAGAATCAGCTGAGGAACTGGTGAGGTGAGGTGGCTGTGGCTTGTTCTGCTTCTCTGATCTTCCAGCATTCACCCCAATACTTGGCTTCAGGTTTGATATTATTAATAAGACCTTTTAAGATTCATGCTACATAAAACTACAACCATTTTGTTATTTCATCTATATTCTAGTGTCCAGTTTTGTTTCTTATTCTTATTTCAAATTAAACACTATTGTTTAAATACTGTTTACATGTTTAATGTTGGTAGTACAGTTTATTTTTTTTTGTCTGTGTCCAATGTCCTAAAACATTAATTGGATCTCCCAGAATGAGGAAAAGAACTCAATGAAAAGGAATTTTATGGAGCTCAAGGTCTCTCCAGTGATGCCCTGGGTGACCTTGGACAGGGCGGGGGGGGGGGGGGGGGGGTGCGCTGGAGTGCTGTGTTTCCAAAGCGCTGAGTCTAAGGATGGTGTGAGGTGGGCTGACACTCTGCTGATGTTTTGACATTTGGTTTTTTTTGTTTTTGTTTTTGTTTTTGTTTTTTTTTTTGGTTTTTCGAGACAGGGTTTCTCTGTGTAGCTTTGTGCCTTTCCTGGAACTCACTTGGTAGCCCAGGCTGGCCTCGAACTCACAGAGATCCGCCTGGCTCTGCCTCCCGAGTGCTGGGATTAAAGGCAGCAGATAATTTCTTCCCTCCCTCCCTCCCTTTCTTACTTTCCTGTGTGTCTGCGTGTGCACATGCACACCTGTGCGCAGGGGTTTGGCCGTGCTCAACACACAGGTGAACGTCAGAGGACCTCCTTGGGTGTGTCTCTTCTCAGGTGTCTTCCACTCTTTGTCTGAGACAGGATCTCTTGTTGGCCTGGAACTTGACCCCTGCTGGCCTGTGAGTGCCCAGAGATCCTGCTGTCTCTGCTCCCATCAGGCAATGCGGGGAATACATGCGGTTCTGCCCCGCTTGCCTTTGGGTGTGCGTTCTGTTCGTTTGAGCTCGGGTCTTCATGCTTGTGAGGCAAGCACTCTACTGGCTGAGTCATTTCTCTAGCCCCTTATTTCCTCTTGTAAGGCAGATTATCCTGCAAGTTACAGAATGCAGGATCTTTGGTCTGAGTCTACCAGATGCCTAACCCTCATTTGTGACAACAAGAACTGTCTTCCAGACACCGGCAAACATCCGGGAGTGAGTTGTCCAGGTGGGTGACTTCTTCAGGGCCACACTAGGTAAACAGTTCAGGTGCAGTCTTCACTGCCTCCTTTTCGGTGGGCTCAAACATCTGCATAGTTCCTCCTTGTCACAGAGAGCCAGCATCAAAGAGATTAGAGCCAGGGTTTGTGTCTTCCCCATCCTGCTCCATCTTTCTGTGTCTGTCTCTCTCCCTCTCTCTGTCTCTCCATGCCCCCTCCACCCCCATATTTTCAAATCAGATTCTAGTAGCCCCCTGAGTTATCCCTCTCTTCCTTTGGGTACCTGAATCAGCCAAACTCCATCTTCCGGGATTCTCCGGTCCTGACCGTAGCCTCATTTTGTGTAGAGCAAGAATTTATTTGCTGAGGCTCAATCTGTGTTTAATTGATCTTTGGATCACTCAATACATATACCCTTTAGGTACTGCCTAAGGAAAGATTAATTTTCTGCCCCAGGAAAGATTTAAAATGGGAAAGAAATTCTAGGCCATGCTAATGTGGCTGAGGCTGAACTTAGAAGTAGCAAACTTCAGAGTTGAGAGTAAACCCATTTTGACAGAGGAAGCATAGTAGATGTTTTTTAAACAAAAGAAATCTATGTACATGATTTCAGACCAAAAAACACAAGTCATAAATTAGTAGGGAAGAGGGGATGCGGCTGATGCAGAAGGACCCGGGGGCCTCCAGCCCAGCCAGGAAAAAGTATACTGGTCTCAACAAGAACTGAGTGCCCCGTGGCTGTGTGGCAGGCACAGCTCCATGTACTTCACTTACATTAACTCTTCACAGTACTAACACTGCCAGCCAGCTGCAAAGAGGTCTTGTCCCTATATCAGAAAAACTAAGTGATTTGCTTATTGTTACACATCTACCAAGTAGTTGAACTGAGAAGATTAAATAACAAGTGTTCACATCAGAGCAAAACTTGGCCCTATAAACCTAGAGAGCAATCCTTCTCCCAGAGAGGGCCCCCATGCTCTCATCCACTATCCCCAAACTGTGGATAATGTGTTATGGTTATGAATTATACCACTGTCCTTGGTGAGGGCTCAAGTTTTAGCTTTTTAAAACTACACTGAAAGAGATGTCTAGAGAAAAGCCTTGGTGGTTAAGAGTTGCTGCTCTTCCAGAGGACCTGAGTTGGGTTCCCAACACTCATGCTGGATGGCTTATAACCACCTGTAACCCCAGCTCCAGGGAATCCAACACCCTCTTCTGGTCTCCATGGGAATGGCATGTACATACATACATATAGAAAGATGAAAATGAAACCAATCTTCAGGGTTTTTACTTTATTATTTTTAATGTATCTCTGTGTGCCTGGTACCTATGGAGGCCAGAAGAAGGTGTTGGATCACCTGGGACTAGAGTAACAGGCAGTTGTAAGCCTCTATGTGGGTGTTGGGAGTTGAACCCGGGTCCTCTGCTAGAGCAATCAGTACTCTTAACCACTGAGTCACTTCTTCAGCCCTCAAAATAAAAAGTATAAACTGAAGAGAAAGACAAAGATGAGAACCCCCACTCTATAAATGTGTGGAGTTATTATGAATTTTTATTACACCGTATTTATTGGGGGGCACAAGCCACACATGGTGGGGGGTGAGCCATGCATGTTCTGACCCAAGGCTTCAGTGAGGTCAGGTAATTCAGCACACGTGAGTGGTGCCAGATTCACCACACATTTGATTTTGAATGAATTTTTGGCTTATCAGAAACCTTCCACTATTGCCAAATTCTTCACAGCCTTCCACATTCAGTTATGCAACCCCTCATAGGGGTCCCCACCCACAGCTTTAGTTTCAGAAGCTGGACAGGAACTGGGGCTCACTCGTCAAGCTATCCCTGGCACCCTTCAAGACCCCTGAAATGTTGACAAGGGACCACACACACCTCTGCAGAAAACTGAATGGAACTCTAAATGTTGAGAGAACAGGGAGAGGAAGACTCAGGGGAAAACCCAGAAGAAATAAGATTATTTTTCAAGTGGAGAAACTAAGGCTTAAAGAGATGAAGGGCTAACTATTAAAAGGCCATAGGGATGAGAACAATCAAATACTCAAGACCAGCAGCGGCTCAGTCTGTTCACTGTCATATAACCCATCTCTGTAGGAAGCCACCTGTCTGCAGGCTGGAGAGTCCAGAAGTAAAAGGTAACTATAAATGTGCAGTTTTGAGGAAGAAGGGATTAAGACAAAATGATTAATGCAAACAGCACCCCGGAATAATAATCAAGTGCACGCCAGTTTGAGCTCTCCCAATGACAGCCCAGTCGATAAATCTGTCTTGGCAGATAATTACTCACCATATCTTTAGTCCATAAAGTGATCAATAAAGTCAAATGTCCAGTTTAATATTTTACATTTAATGATTACACAATAACGGGCACCAGAATAAATGGTGAAGGGATCAATGGAAGGATTATATATGATGCCAATACTTTTTTTCCCTTTTAATTAGTCAAAACCTAATACAAAATTCAAAATAAGCTGTATCAAAGCCTTTCCTTCTTATCTCTTTGCTAAGCAGCTGAAATTATGTTCAGAGATTTGATCATTGAACTGTTAATTATCTGGCAATTCAGATGTTTTGTGAAATGCTTGAAGAATTTCATCTATCCATTTGGCTGGGGAACTGGCTTGATGGGGCCTAAGTTACATCCCCCCCCCCCCCCCCCCCCCCCCCCCCCCCCGCCAGAGGGGGATAGTGTTTATGTCCATCAAACCTTGGGAGGAAAAGGAGCATTCTGAAGGGCATCTGGCCCGGTTGCACTGTTGTCCGGGTGGAGATGTTCCCTGGGGACCTGTACACTTGTGGGCAAGTTCCCCCAGGACTGGCCAGCCTTTGCCTACTAGCCTTGAACTTGGCTTCACTATAAATCCAGCACAAATCAATGTTGTCAGCTTCATTATTTCATTGTTCACGAAGGAATAGCCCAGGATGGTGCTGAATAACTCATGATGGTGGTGTTGATCCTACTTCATAAGTAGCAAAAGTCTAAGAGCCCAGTAGGCTTCAGTCTGTGAATGGGTCCCCAGGCTGGGGAGTCTGCTGGGCACGTGATACTGGCAGGAAGAGTTCAAATGCCCGCGCTGTAGGAAACCCATCTTCACCGGCTCCCGTGTTACATCACAGTGGCTGCTAAGGAGGGGAGTTAGAAACTCTCAGGAATCCATGAGGGTGACCACACCTCCATCTCTGGCAATTTTACCTGCTCTAAATTCTGTCATATCTCATGTGAATGTAGCTGTTCCTGTTTTCTCCACTGACATTGGTATGCTATATCTTTTCTCAGCCTTTGACTTAAAAATCTGCCTTTACTCTATTTCTTATTGACAGCACATAGTTTTGAATCCATGGTCAATCATTATCTTTTTTTTTTAATTTTTTTTTTTTTTTTTTTTTTTTTGGTTATTTGAGACAGGGTTCCTCTGTGTAGCTTTGCGCCTTTCCTGGAACTCATCCTGTAGCCCAGGCTGGCCTCGAACTCACAGAGATCCACCTGCCTCTGCCTCCCAAGTGCTGGGATTAAAGGCGTCCGCCACCACCGCCCGGCTGAACACAAGTCTTTATACTTGCATGGCAAGTTCTTTACCCACTGAACCATCTCCTTAGACCCCTATTTATTTATCTGTTTGTTTATTTATTTATTTATTTATTTAGAGACAGGATACCTCTGTGTAGCCTTGGCTGTCCTGGAACTCACTCTGTAGCCCAAGCTGGCCTCGAACTCACAGAGATCTGCCTGCCTCTGCCTCCTGAGTGCTGGGATTAAAGATGTGCACTGTCACCATTGGTTTATCTTTTATTTTCTTGATGAGACTAATTTTTTTTTACTTGCTGAAAGTATATTGATAAGTTTTTTGTTGAGGGTTTTTATTATTTCCACTTCGAAATATTCATGCAGAAACCCATCCATCTCCTGCATCTCAACGTGTGTGTCTACTGACACCTGTTAGGCTCTGACGTGTTTAACAAACAATTTTAATTGAAACATAAGCATGTTTATTGTTGCAAGCTTCTGTTTTTTAGTCTGCTTCATAGGACATCACACAGTTGAGTTATGAGACCTAAGACACACCTATTGTGTAATTGAGAGTAGTGGAAATGTAAAGCTTGTTTTCAAGCAAACACAGAAGCTTATGATTGTGGTAAGGGCTGAGGTCCAGGCTTCTCATTTCCCTAGCACTGGCTGGAGGCTTGGATGGGTGCTGTGACTAGAGGGATGGATGAGAGGGTCCTGGGTCTGGGTCTTCACTGGATCATCAGGGCTGTTTTCCTGTAATCCCACTTTTTTTTTTCTCTCAGTGAAGGCTTTTTTCTTCCTGTGTCCATATTTTAAAACCACAGATGCCAACAACTTTGATTGGGCAGGAAAGCTTTTCCTCCATGTTTAGTTTAAGGACCTACGTCTGACTACTTAACCCCCAAACATTCTGTCTTCTTCACAGAGGTGGCCTGGCTGTTCTATCCATGTTTTAAGATTTTCCCAGTTCTTTACTAAAAGGGACACATTATTCCTAGAAGCTATGGTATTGCTCACTGTTTACTAAGCATCATTTTCTTCCTCCGGATGCTCTGCTGACCCCCTGTATTTGCTGAAATAAGAATTACAGTCAGTTATCTCGTTTCAGGGTGAAGTATTGTAGGCATTCCACTCAGAAGATTTTGAAATATCTAGAAGATGCTGCCTAGGAAAAGTTTTAGGGTTTCAATTCCGTATGCCTGATATAATCAGAGTTGGTAAGGTGGTGTCTTCATCTGCACAGAATACAGAGCTTGGCTGTACTTCATGTGGAGTTCACCTTCCTCTCACGGTACTGACTCTCAGGAGTGCCCCAGTCTTCTGGCCCCTTAGTGTTTAGCACATGGCTCATCAAACTCAATATTGCCCACATTGAGGCCAGGACTTACAGCCCTGGGAAGATACACCTGAAAAAATGTTATTATTTATTGTTGCATGCTTTATTCACTCAGTTTTTCATCAAATATTAATACATGCCAATTCCTGTGGTTGGGTCTGTAATGTCTTAATGTGGTTTCCTTTGGAAACACTTTGAAATGGAAACTTGTATCAGGAAGTTTTGTTAGGAAGGACAATGGACTGAGAGGGAGAAGCTGGGGGGTTAGAGACGGGGTGGGGGAAGAGACATTAATATGTGACAGAGCTGCCGATGAGGACTCAGTGGATAGCACAGAGATGTGGAGCTGGGATGGTCAGTCAGAGCCCTCCTGGATGGAGGCAAGGGGACCTTAGAACCCACCCTATATGAGAGCTATGGTTGGACAGAACAGTTCCAGCCAGCTGTGTGATACCTGAGGAAAGAGACTCAGCTGTGAGCTGACTGTAGTTGACAATCGCAGCCACCTGAGCGAATGGGCAGCCTTGCTCTGAGGGGGCTAGGTGGCACCGTGACCAGCGTGCACAGCATGAGCCTCTGGAGAGACCAGGAGGGCTGGACTTGCGCTTGTTAGAGCTGGCGGTAGAAAGAGAGAGACAGACATGCACACACATACTCGCCTTGGGGATGTTCAGTTTCAGGAGAGCACGAGGTGGGAGGTGCCCTGGGAACTCACATCAGGGAGCAACCAACTCCTCTGGGGGTAGGGGTCAGGAGAGATAAGCTCTCCAACCACACCACCCCCCCTTTGCTCTTTTGAGTTTTGAAGGGAGAAAATTCCATGCCATCCTGTCTCATGGAATAAGTAATGGATTACAAAAGCTCGAATCTTCTTTTGAAATATGGAGTCTGTACTTTGCCAAGTAAAGAGAAGTAAATCATACATTAATAGAATCGGTATTTTCAGGGAGTTAGCGCCACAGGCACCCTGAGCAAGGACCCAGCAAAGAGATAGGAAAGGTGAGCATGTGGGTTACATGTAATGTGGAAAATAACCTTTTAAACTTTTATGCTCCTCTCTAGGGCAAAAAAATGCTATTCTTTAAAAGGTTAGTCTGCTACCCAAAAAGGGGGAAAAAAGAAGGCTACTTCATGTTTCATTCTAGGATCAATTTTTCTATTAAAAATAAATTGCACTTTAAGTAACCTGTGATGTGTTGAGCTAGAGCTGGTGGCTACAGAAAAACTTTTATGTCTGCAGTCCTGGTGATTTGGAAGGACGGCTGAAGTACTAAGAGCGTATGTGAATTCCTCTGATCTTCTGGAATTTGGATGACCGGCTCTAACCCTGATCCTCACAGAATTCCAGGGCCGTGTGATGGGTCTTAGGCCCCCAGTGATCGCTTTGTGGCCGGTGTTGTGTGATCATTAGCAAAACCTGGAGCTCTCCTCGCCCGTCGACGGAGGTTCTCTGCCCTTTCAGAGTTTTGAGTTCAGTTGGAAGGTCCTGGCAACATGAAACGACTGGCAAACGGCTCAGAGGCAGGGTGCCAGTGAGTGCAGGTGTGCCCGCTCTGGGTCCTGGGGGAGGCCAGAGCAATGTGAGGAGCCAGGGTACCTCGTCTTTGCAGAGGAGGCCAGAGTGGAGCCAGACTTTGAAGGAGGAAGTTTGGTACAGACGATAGTGGTATAATCACAGGGCAGAACAGCTGCACACCACCTGGAGGAGGAAAGACTGGGCTGTGGGGGGGGGGGGGGAGCTCGGCCCCTTCTCTGGGGACGCAGTTTTATTTGAGAAAGAAAAGAACTCAGGGTCGTGACAATAGTGGGATCCAGAGCTCAGGACTCAGAGTGACAAAGACACCTGACCACGTCTGTGACCTTCTATTTGCTCGTTGTCTTTAGAGACTACAAGGGGATTGGAAGTCTGCTCTGTTAAGATTCTCAGTGCTGGGAGATGGTACAAGACACTAGGTGGGTGCCCTCCGGTGTGAAAGGGACTTTAATGGCATCTGGTCCAAACATCCATCTGTACTTGAATCTCTGTAGCAAATGATATGTTCCAACCATGGATTTATTCAGCAGAAGCCTACGCCCAGGGTGCTGGCTGGTGTCTGTCAACTTGACACAAGCTAGAGTCATCAGAGAGGAAGGAGCCTCAGCTGAGGTGATGCCCCCATGAGAGCCAGCTGTGAGGTATTTTCTTAATTAGTGATTAATGTGAAAGGGCCCCGCCCATGCTGGGTGGTTCCATCCGGGGCTGGTGGTTCTGGGTTCTTTAAGACGGCAGGCTGAGCAGGCTATGATGAGCAAGCCAGTCCTCCATGGTTTCTGCATCAGCTCCTTCCTCCAGCGTTCTGTTGAGTTCCTGTCCTGATTTTCTTCAGTGAAGAACAGCAATGTGGAAGTGTAAGCCTAATAAACCCTTTTCTCCCCAACTTGCTTTTTTGTCATGGTGTTTTATTGCAGCAATAGAAACCCTAAGACAAGTTGGTACCAGTGTAGTGGGGTGTTCTGTGATGGACCTGATGGTGTTGGTTTTGGGAGGATTGTGGAAGGACTTTGGAACTTGGGGCTAGAAAAGCCATTGAGTGTTGAGAGTTCAGTGGAATGTTCTTGAGGAGCTTGGAAGACAAGAATGTTGAGAGCAGTGCAGAGGATGGAGGCCTGGCTTGTGAAGTTTCTGAAGGAAGTTTAAAGACTCTGCCAGGGCCGTTTGCTATTTTGAATTAAGAGTCTCATTTTGGTCAGCTGGGGCTGAAGAATCAACCACGATTAACAAGAGACCAGCTCCAGTGAAGTGAAACCTTTGTGTTACGGAGACGATTGATGCTGGTCGGCTGGAGCTGAGGTATATCGGCAATTAAGATGAGATCAGCATCACTGAAGTGAAATATTCTGGGAAGTGTTTCATGAGACTCCACACACAGAAGCTGTAGTCCAGAGACTGAAAATGCGGTACCTCATACTGGCAGCCAGGCTTGGTTCTGTGTAAGAGTCACCCAGTACTGGCTTTAAAGGCATGAAGGGGTCATAGAGAGCAGCTGAGGCTTGGCCTTTCGAGAGGCAAAGAGAGGTCATTGGTGAAGGTGTAGCCTCAGTGGCAGTTGAAGTCCCAGGACTGAAGGGGTCACGCAGAGAAGTTGGATCGTGGCACTATGAAGAAAGTCTATGAGAGGCTATTGGTGAAATGCAGTCCAGTTACATCAAGGGACCCCTGAGGTGGTATTGTGTTCCCCAAAATATTGTGCACCCTAATAAACTTATCTGGGGTCAGAGACAGAACAGCCACAATATTAAACATAGAGGATAGGCAGTGGTAGCACACGCCTTTAATCTTAGCATTCCAGAGGCAGGAATCCATGTGTTCAAGGATACAGCCAAGCATGGTTACTCACTCCTTTAATCCTAGGGAGTGAGGCAGAAAGATATATAAGGCATGAGGACCAGAAACTAGAGGCATTTGGCTGGTTAAGCTTTTAGGCTTCTAGCAACAGTTCAGCTGAGATTCATTGTGGATGAGGACTCAGAGGCTTCCAGTCTGAGGAAACAGGACCAGCTGAGGAACTGGCGAGGAGAGGTAACTGTGGCTTGTTCTGTCTCTCTGATCTTCCAGCTTCACCCCAATACCTGGCCTCAGGCTTGATTTTATTAATAAGACCTTCTAAGATTCCTGCTACAGACCCCAGCATTTTGGAGATGGCAGTACCATGGGATGACCACCAAGAACAGCAGCAGCAGAGGAATAGAGCTTGCCAGAACCTAGAAGACAAGCTGTGTGTGCTGCAGAGGGTGGAGCCAGAGAAGTGACCCAAGCCCTTTGGAGGAGCCCAGAAGATGGTGAGTGAATCCCAGACACTGGGGGAGGGGGGAGGGAGGCGGTGTTAGAGTTTGATTTTGCTTTTGGTTGTAACTGTGCCCTGGTTTTTTCCTCTTGAAGTAAGAAAGTATTTGGTTTATTTATTTTATTGGAGCCTACAATTGAGAAACTTTGGGTTTTAAAAGACTTCGGATTTTAAAAGAAATTGACTATCTTAAGAGGACTGAACTTTTAATGTGTTTGAATTTGTGAAGACTAGGACTTTTAAAATTATGTTTTTAATGTGACATCTTGAGGATAAATAAGAAAGGGTTGTGGCTTAATGGTGATGGGTTTGTGTGTCAAATTGACAAGGGGTCGGTTGTACTGGCTGGCTTTGTGTCAATTTGACACAAGCTGGAGTCATCAGAGAGGAAAGCCTCAGTTGAGGAAAAGCCCCCAAAAGATCCAGCTATAAGGCATGTTCTCAATTAGTGATCAGTGGGGGAGGGCCCAAACCTATTGTGGGTGTTGCATCCCTGGGCTGGTGGTCCTGGGTACTACAAGAAAGCAGGCTAAGCAAGCCATGTGAAGCAAGCCAATAAGCAGCTCCTGCCTCCAGGACCCTGCCCTGCTTGAGTTTCTGACTGACTACTTCAGTGGTGAACAGCAATGTGGAAGTGTAAACCAAAAAAGACCCTTTCCTCCCCAACTTGCTTTTTGGTCATGGTGTTTTATTGAAGCAATAGAAACCCCAACTAAGACACCCAGTATTACCTTTCTCTCTGAAAGAAAAAGGCTAAAAATCTGTCACTTCCTGCTAGATCTTCTGGTTTGCCCAACCAAGCAACATCAATGAGTAGACTATCACGGTGCAGTGTGTGGGTCTCTAGGGTCTGATTGGCTTCAAGCAATGAACCTTATATGTGTCTCTATCACATTCTAACATGTTTGAGTCTACTCAGTTTGAAAACCTGTAAAGATTTAATTTTGGTCCAGATTCTTTCTTTGTCTTTTTTTTGTCTTCATTGTTAGCTTCAAATAACATGCATAACTTCTGAGACTTAACTGATACAGTTGATAAAAATGTAGAGTCAAGGTAAAGGAAAGGACCTTCCAGGTCTTGGGAGGAAGAGACTGTTACCTCACCAACTAATCCACTATGAAAGCTACAGGTGGACCAGAGGCTAATCCAGGAGATAGAACCCAAGGAGAGAGGTAGCTGAAAGGGCTGGGAGATAAAACCCAAGGAGAGAGGTAGCTGAAAGGGCTGGGGGAACCATGAAGAGTTGTGTTCGATCATGTTCCAGAAGGCACAGATCTCAGAATAGATGACTACTACTCACCGGGAATTACTGTGTGCCAGGAGAGAACTAATAAGCTCATATACATCATGGGCATAACATCATCACCAGTGTGAAGAAGCAACAGCTCAGAGCAGAGATTCTCAACTTCCTAACTCTGCTACCCTTTAGTACATACAATTCCTCCTGCTGTGGTGACCCCAACTATAAGATGGTTTTCATTGGTACTTCATAACTGTAATGTTGCTGCTCTTAAGAACTATAAATATCTAATAGGCAGGATATTTGATATGTGACCCCTGAGAACCACTGGTTTAGAGAGATCTTTCTTTCTTCCTTTCCTTCCTTCCTCCCTCCCTCCCTCCCTCCCTCCCTTCTTCCCTCCCTCCCTCCTTCCCTTCCTTTTTTCTCCTTACATCTGAGTGTTTTCTTTTGAGGAGATGAATAGCATCTCTTTGAACCCTAAGACTAAGTCCAAGCTCCTTCCAGATTTCAGGTTCACATCTCTGGACTGTGTAGAAAGAAGTAACCCTTTCAGGAAAGTTTAACCCTTTTAGGAAAGCTTGAAGCCCCAAGTCTTGTGGCTTTCCCCAAACACTGATCCCTTCTCAAGGAAACTCCCATACCCTTCTGCTTTTCAGCATCCCCACCCCAGTAATCTAGCCTGAGACAAATACACTGAAGAAATGAAAACTCTTGTCCAAGTCCTGCTACTGTTGTGTGCTGATTACCAGTTATGTCCATCTCAGTCTGTCTCCTGATGGGATAAAGGAGACCAACAGTATCTAGCCCTGTGAGTTCTGTAGGACTGACATTAAGGTAACACATTATATAAGCCAAAGAGTAATGCCTAATGTGAAATCAGGTCAGGTACAGAGTAAGGGGTGTGTGTGTGGGGGGGGGGGGGGCAGGAATGCCACTAGGATTTGCTAATGGTGGTAAGGGTGACTAACATTCATTGACTGTGTAGCTATGTGCTGTGCATTGGGCTGTGGGCTTTGCATGACTCTTTCTCAGTCACTGTGACATTTTATAGATGATGGAATGGGAGTTTTGAAGACATTCGGTAACTTTGAAGAAAGTCAACTATTCATTTGTAAAGCCAGGAGCCAATGGGATTCCCGGCTTTTGTTTACCACAAGAAAGCTGATGATTGGCTTCTTCCTCAGCTGAAATCGTATATAAGCACCATAACCTAGGGCATGTTCCTATTTATCTGCGAGTTCCTTAACCTAGGAGGATGCCGTATAATTTACTGCCGTATAATTTACCACAGCTTCTTTATCCTTCGTAGTCTTGGAACCATTATTCTATTCCTGAAGAAAAAACTGAGGTGATAAAAATGCTTAATATGCATTTTGGATCCTTGAGTCTGATTTCCAGGTTTGCCACTAACTGGCATTAGGAACTCACCTTTTTTTGAGCCTTAGTTTCTCATTTTCAAACTGAGCTTCCTTCCCAAGATACTTTAATTCATAATTTTACAATTATGTCATGAACACATAGCCTTAGAGTATGAAGTGACAGAGATTCCTGAACTGAAGCATAACTTCCAAGGAATGTTACTTCCATTTTTATTTACAAACAAAAATAGCAGTTTCCTTGTCTCTGATGTTTCCATCGTTCCACAGCCAACTTAGGAGGCCATGTCATCTACTATCCAAATCAGAACAGGCTGTGGAGTGACAGCTGATGTTTTTAATAACTGCAGGAGAGGGGTAGGCGGAGCTGGAAGCTTCCTTCACCTTTGCCATGACCACATTCCTCTCCTGTTCTTCCTCCTCCCCATCCCTTCCTTGGGCTTCAACAAGAGTGAGAGGTGCCACGAGAGAGGTGCCAGTTCCCTCAGCTGCTTAATGGAGTGTTAAGTTCAAAGCCAAGGTGTGAGCATTTACACGCTAACACGTTTAAGCTAGTTTGTCTGCAACAGAAACACCCTGCCGAAGGCTTGCTCTCATTCTGGCTTTGCGGCCATTTTGCATTGTTCATTCCTGTTGAATTCAGTCAGGAGCCGATCAGCTCCTGTCTGAGCTGCATCGTTTAGAGCAACTATTTAGATTTGAACTGTGGCTTAGAGAACACCAGAAGGACCCAACCCTAGACCCAAGCAAGGGGACCCAACCCTGGACCTAAGCAAGGGGAAGCCTTCAGCTTTCCTGGGATCCCTCTCCCTGTGTCCTGTAGGGATGTCTGAGTGTCTAAGAAACACTGGCGTGGGGGAAATCAATGAGCAATTAAATTCCAGATGATTCCATAATAAGGACAGCCGATAGGAATGTTTTCAAGGAAATGTAACTGAGCTCCTTCTGCGGCCTGTTCTTCTATGTAGGGGCTATCAGTCAAGTGTCATCCTTTTCTAGGTCTCGCAGAATCCACAGTCTGGATGCTTACTCTAAAGGTATTGTTAGAAATAAGGAAATGAACCCTGTTCGATTGTTAACTTGAATAATGTAATGTCGTGAGTGCACTACGTCAGAACTGACAAGCACTTCAGTGTCCTTCCCACAATGTCAGGATTTATTAAGTAAGAATAAATTCACATGGTATGGGAGTTTCATTAGCCAGGTATTTCTGCTTTCCTTGATAATGTGGACTGTGAGGCAAAAACAGATTCTTTTTCCATCTGATCTTAATCACTAATATTAAATCTCAGATTACACATCACAAAGTAAGTACCCCTCTCTGTAAATCTAAGTTACAGAATGGCTGTAGAGGGTTCCAAAGCCACCGCAGAGTTGAAGAGCTTTTTAGAAGTAGGCTACAAACCCTTCTATCTACAGTACTGTACCGCTTGCAAGAAACACTAATGCTGTAGTGGCACAAAGCTTATGGAAGTAACCAACCAATGTCTGATTTGGCTTAAGGCCCACTCCAAGAGATGGAACTCATGCCCAGTACTTCTTGGGTGGCTAAGAACCTGAGAGTAGATAGCCTAGGGGAAAGTCACTACTACTCTTCTATAGGAGGAATGTAGAATAAAATGACATTCTGCTATACCCATAGATCAGCACCTTGCTCAGCCATCTCAGAGAAGCTTCCTCCTTTAGCAGATGGGAACAAATACAGAGCCCCCCAGCTAGACAATAAGCAGATGAGAGACCTCAGAACACTCAGCCCTAAATGGGATGTCCCCATCAAACCCTTGGAGAAGAGGAGGAAGAAAGAGTGTAAGAGCCAGAGGGGATAGAGGACACCAAGGAAACAAGGCCTTCTGAACACAGCAGGACAAAAACACACATGAACTCAGAGACTGAAGTAGCATGCACAGGGCCTGCACAGGTCTGCACCAGACCTAGAGCTGAAAGGGAAAGTGATACATGCCCCACTCCACAACCCAGAAGCTATCTCCAATTGATAACCACGGCCAACGAAAAATTAGTTTTCTCCAGGGAGTCTCACTGGAGAAACATACTACTCCTTAGGGCAGGCTGCAGGCCCAGCAGTAGACAGCCAACACAGACAAACTCATCTTTGGAGGTTCCTTGTCTCATACTGTCATGTCAGGGCTTTTTTATTCTTTTATTTTACCATACAAACTTTGTGTATGTATTATAGCGTCTGGTTTTGTGTTTTTATGGGATTCCTGAATGTGTGAGACTGTGTGTTTCTGCGTCTCTGTCTGTTTCTTGTGTCTTTTCTCAGACTCTTTCCTTTCTTTGTTCTCTCCTATTCTGATTTGTTTGTTTTTTATTTATCTTTATATTTTAGTTTATTATTATCTCTTAGGGGCCTGGTTTTTTTTAAATAACAAGAGTCAGAAAGCAGATGGATCTGGATGGGAGGGAAAGGTGGGAAGTAACTTAGAGGTGTGAAGAGAGGGGAAACCGTAACCAGAATATATTGTATGAAAAAAATCTATTTCTAATAAAGTAGGCGAATAGAGCTGTCAATAGATTTGTATTGATAAGACAATGAACCAAACCAAGGTGCAGGGAAGAAGGCGAAGTCTCAGCAATGGCTGCAAGAGTCCCAGGTTTTAGGGTGAAGCGGAAGAAGGAAGGCCCCAGTGCAGAGGTGAAAGGTCAGGTGTAGATGGATGGACAGAAGTCAGGTGGAGAAACGGAGGATAGGCAAACACCAGTTGAAGAATCCCGGCGATCCTGGGGAAACCAGGATCCCCTCTTGGGGTTCTTAGTCCTGTTAATCAAAGAATTTCTGAGCAGACTGAAGCAGAGTCTCAAAGATGACTTTCTTAGAGTTACAAAGAAAGACATCAGGGCAGGACAGCTGTTCATCTCGGCAGGAGCCTGGAGAAGAGGAGGGAAAGCTATGCCCCTTGAATTAAGCAAACAGAGGGCAGCCACATGGCAGGGAGGAAGACTTTAGAGAGATGACGGAAGTCCAAATGTAAGGGAAAACGTGCTTAGGAAAGAGAGAGAAAAAACCAATTATGCTTGGGAAACAGGCAGACTTGCAAGCAGTACAGCTATGCTGTGTAAAAGATTATGTTTCAGGAAGAAAATCTCATAAGGAAAAGAGCATTAAAATATGCTTTTATTATTATATATTTATATATTTTATTATTCTATATTACAATGAGATATTAAAATATCTCATTAAAATATGCAAATATATACATGGCCTGTTTAGGAAGGGCATCCTTATCAAAAATCTATGTATATAACACTAACTTCATAGTTCAATGAAAAAAGATTACTATTCTGCCTGTCTCTCCAGCATGGCTTGAGATGAACCCACTTTACTGAGGGTGTCTCCACCTAGGGGTGGGTTCTACTCTTTATAACACATCAGTAGCAGGAGCCTAACAGCGTGGTAGTGCCGGGCATCTGTCTACTTCTTTAGAAACAAAATTTCATTTTATTTATTTTGTGGTGTGTGGCGGAGGGGGAGGTGGAGAATGCACATATGTGTAGGAGCGTCATGCACTCAGCAGGCACATGTGGGAGCCACGGGCACATGTAAGGTTGCTTCCTCTATAGTTTTCCATCTTTCTTTTCTTTTTCCTTATTTTTTTGAAGGTCTCTCAGTGAACCCAAAGCCTGTTTCTCCTGGGCTGGCTGGTTAGTGAGCTGCTCGGATCCATCAATGTTGGGGCTGCAGGCATTCATGGCCAGGAATGACTTTTGTATAGATGTTGGGTATTTGAACTCTCCAGCTGTCTTGCTTTCACAGCAAACAAAAGCTGTCTCTAGATGTCCACTCTTTAATAGATAGGTTCAGATGAATGAGTTACACCTTTTTCCCCCTTGGTGTGACTAGTAAATTCTTGAGCCTACTTTCTCTGATATGGTTTTAATATGTCCATATGCCCCCACTGTCTCAGCGCACCCTAAAATATTTATAAGGTCATACTTTTTCTGCTCTCAAGATTATTTCTCTTAGCTGAGAGGCTCATTTAAGAAGGAAAGATAAATGGATGTTTTTCCATACAAGCAGACCATCACTGATCTCTAAGGGTTAGAGGTGTGGGTATTCTAATAATGTAGTTTGAGTATAGAAATGTCACCTCAGGAGGCTGCTTGGCCACTGGGACAGGGAACCAGGGAAAGATTTTTCACAGAAGGCTGATCCTCAACTCTGTGTGTCCAGAAGTTTCTAATTGTCAGTTGTCCTTGGAGGTGTTTCCTGTGTTTGCACTCTAGTGACCAGATAACCTCAGAGGTCTGTGTCCACATCAGGAAGCAAAATGAGAAGTTTATATTGATATTTTTTTTTTAATTTTTGGTATTTTTATATATGTATACAATGTGTTGGGATCATATCCCTCCCATCATCCTCTTTTCTTCCTCCACCGCCGCTGACCCCTTCCTTCCCATTCATTCCCATCCTCCTTCCATGTCTTTTTCCCATGCAGGGCTTATGCAGTAACCACGGGAGCTGGGTGTTCATGATTGCAAGGGCCGCAACGCAGCAGAAGACGGCACCTTGCAGCACTCCTCTCCAACCTTCTGGGCTCTCTTCTGTGAGGTCCCCTGGTTCTCAGAAGTGGTGATACAGAGCCTCTTTTAGGAATGAGCACTCATTAGTCACTTATGCTCAGTGTGGAAAGCAAGGAAAGCCAAGGTTCGAATCCCAACTCTGCCTATCACCTTGAGAACTGATTTGACGTCTGTGGGCCCAACTACCCATCCAAGTCATACAGGAAGAGAAAAATAAATGATATTTTTTGTAAAGGTTTCTCAAAATAGCATCAACATGATAGGCACTTTACTATTGATTGATAGACAGTTGATTCCAGGGGAATTATTTTGGAGTTATTAAGGATAACTAATTCATTCCTCTAAGTTAGTGCCATTAAATTTGGCCCAAATTACTAATATAATTTACAGCCACAACAACACCAGGCACTCACAGTGTTAAATTTTAAATGTGAAACCCAAGCTCTCTGGCTCTAGCTGCCTCCTTCAGAGCTAATGGTCCTGAGCACAAATGGGGAATTTCCAGGTCCTGGTGTCTCCTTCCAACTTGCCCTCATTTCTCAGCTTATTGGGCTTCTTCTGAGGTGCTGGAAACTTACCAGTTAGCAAAGAGATACTGCGTTCTGTTGGGGGGAAGACAGAGGAGACAGAGGCGCTGGATCAAAAAGTCTACACAAAGTGAGATCTGACTGTTAACTGTGTCAGATGTCTCTCCTAAAGCTGGACTCTGGAACTGAAGGGTGTGCAGAGATGAATGTGGATGGTGTTCCAGAATGATCCCACAGAGCAGAGACTCCCACCAGTATGGTGTTGTGAGGAGCAGACCCAGGCCTTGATACGAGAAGGTAGGGGAGTCTGAAGACATGGCCATGAGGGGCACAGCAGCAAGTGTGTTAGAGACAGGATGAGGAGTTTGGAGTGCTTGCTAAGTGTGATGGATGGGGACAGCAGGGGGAGGTAAGCATTGTGAAGTGATTTATGTCACTCTGGGCACATTGTTAAGAATAGAACAAGGGCAGAAGCAGGGGACTGATGGAGCCTCCCAGCCCAGAGTGCTGGTTACCTGGTGACTTCGTTAGTGTCCGACTGCTGTGAAGACACACTGTGACCACAGCAGCTCTTGAAATCTTTTCATTGGGTCTGGCTTACAGTTTCAGAGGGTGAGTCCATTGTTGTCATGGTGGGAAGCATGGCAGCATGCAGGCAGACATGGTGCTAGAGAAGTAGCTGAGAATTCTACATCCAGATTCCAAGGAATTCCAAGCAAAAAGACAGTGATGCTGGGCCTGGGTTGGGCTTCTGTAACCTCAAAGCTCATCCCCAGTGACACACTTCCTCCAACAAGGCCACACCTCTCAATCCTTCTCAAGTAGTGCCACTCCCTGATGATGAAGCATTCAAACATATGAGTCTATGAGACTCACTCTCATCCAAACAACCACACCTGGCAAGAATAGCGATGTTGTGGGATGTGAGGCATGTAGGGAGTTATCTAGATTCACCAACAGGCCAGTTCTGGAGAAGGAGAGGAATCAGGGGCAGTGCCTGTGCTTCTGGTCCAAGTAGCTGGGCAGACAGTGCTGTTTTCAGAAGACAAGAAGAGGAGTTGATCTGTGAGGGAAAGTCAACCCTGCATGTGTCCTGTGGTGTCTGTTAGCATCCCAGCTGTACACTCACTGTCATATGCTGCTGCCTTTTACCTTGAAGTCACTGGAGCAGAAGGCGCCCCAAACTGGAAAACTGTGACTATGTTCATCCTTTAGGTAAAAGGAGAAATTGGAAAGAAATCATGAATACCTATAGCATTTTGAAAGGAGAAACAGAGGGTTGGGAGTCCAAGGTTCACTCATTCATCTGGCACAAACTAGTTGCCATGCCCCAAGTTTCGGTGGAGAAGCCCACATGATGAGGAAACAAAGCTTCTAGCAAACAAACCAGTGAGGAATTGAGGACTCTGGTCAACAACCATGTGAATGACTTATTGGAAGATCATCCAGTCCCAATCAAGATCTCACATAACTCAGCCTTGAAAAGACCCTGAGCCCAAGCCAGGTGGTGGTGGCACACCTTTAATCCCAGCACTTGGGAGGCAGATCTCTGTGAGTTTGAGACCAGCCTGTTCTACAGATTGAGATCCAGGACAGGCACCAAAACAACACAGAGAAACCCTGTCTCGGGGGGAAAAAAAAAAAAAGACCCTGAGCCCAAACCAGGAAAGTGTCACTAGAAACCAAGACCATCAATGAGATGGCTTCAAGTTGCTAAATTATTTCATGGCAATAGATCACTGATGCAGAACTAGAGGATACAAGTGAGGGATAATTATAGATACCATACACCTATTTTTCTGCGGGCTCAACAAGGGCCAGCCTGTTACAAATATGGTCAAGCATTCATTGCTTATTGGTAATATCTTGGAGGTGGGGATGGGATGGGAGGAGATAATAAAAATGTCTGAACAATAATGCTTTCACTGCTCTTCCCTACAAAGACTGTAACTATAATAACAAATCCCTCATCAGGCCCTCAGACTACCCTGTGTTAGAATCGGACAACTACTGTGCACTTCCCATGACTTCTCAAGATAATCACAAGACTCAGAGTGGAGCATGCACTGTTGCCTCCAAGGATGCCACATGGACCGAGTGTGCTGTTACTTTCCATCTTTAATGTGAACTGACAGAACCACTTTGGTCTGTTAGCACTTCCTCTCTGAAGAAGAACCCGGCATCTTCCAGTGCCCTCAGCAGCAAATGACTCACGCCAGAGCCGACTCCTCTTCTCTGGATGGAGACTCAACTAACATCCGTTATGTCGTCTCTTAGAGGAAGACGATTGTATTTAAGATGGTGGAACAGGAGCTTGGCCAGCCAGGAGGCAGTCAGGCTGTAGCCCTACCTTTTGGCAGCAGAGGAGAAATTCCTGGTGGTTAGGAAAATAGCTTGGAATGCCTGGATTTCTCTCATAGGAAATGTCTTTGCCCACTGAGATGCTCTTTCGCAGGCCCACAGATACGGCTTCATTACTGCCAAGGCCTTTTTATGAAGGCTTTTATACTGCCAGTCTAGTTACTAATCCTGGTCACATATTAAGGGCTTTGATTAAGCAATTTGCTTTTTCCTTCTTCTCTCCCATCTCTTGGAAAGAGTACAGAATTTGAGCACGAGGTTAAAGGATTACCACTGAGTCCTGAGGGGACCAACACCGCTCTAGCTGTCTGTCATTTCCTGGAGTGGTTACTTATCTGTCAATATTTCTTCCCTTTTTTCCCAAGTCCCAGGCCTACTTGATCTTGTCCGCTTGGCTCGGCTGGTGGAGGAATAACAAGGGTCTTCCCATCATGCACCATTCTGGGATACATCATGACAGAGAAATCTCAAAGCCCAGGTCAATTATAACAGAAGATGTGTACAACCTCTTGCCCCTGAATGTCTTCTGGGGCTGCAGTTGTTTAAGACTAAGTCACCTGAAAAATGCAGAGAAATGTGTGTGTGGCTGCTGCCTGCCAGCCAGGCTGTTCAGCAGGGTAGAAATAGCAGACTCAGGCTCCCTTTGTGTGGTTTGTGGTTGGGAAGAGGGAATGAAGTTGGCAGCTCACTTCTTGCTCGGTAATTATGTTTTAATTAGAATTCATCGGATACAGATGGATCCTTCCTGTTCTTTTACCCACTGATGCCATTAATATTCCCACATCAGATATTAGGAGGCAGTAGCCAGCAGTGAATTGTACAAGACAAGCCTGTAGCTGGTAGTGACTCACTACCATTAGTCTCAGATGAAAAATGATCTCACACCTTTTTGTGGATTTCTGTTGCTGGTTTGTTGATATAATATCTGTTTATTCTTGTACCCATAGGAAAAAAACAGTCCTAGCTCTTGTACCATTTACTGGAACTGACTGGAACATTTTATTCTAAATAATATGCCATCATTATTTCTTTTTCCTGGTGATGCTGAAAAACTTGCAAGATTTCTTACTTTCTCCTTCTCCTACCAGTGAATGACTGGAACCCAAATATGAGAGGAATGACTAATTTCATGTTCTAGCACACCATGGCTTACCACCTTCTAATTGTGACTAAGTTTGAACCTGAATAGCTATTTGTAGCATTTTGATACAAATCAGAAGTAATTCCATATTTTTTTGCTCTAGGGTCTCTCTATAGCATACTGATACAGGATTCATTTCTGAAGTCACACTCAATAATGCTCTTCCCATTTTAAACTGCCACACCCAGGCTCAACCATGGACCTAAAATTAAGCTTACAAGGTTCTGTTGATAGACCTAAGCAACATGATTTATTCTAATGTAATAATGGCATAGATTTATAAAGCTTGACGACGCCAATGCTTCTCATTACAGCTGTAAAATATTTGTGGCCGCAGAGGGATTTTTCTAGATCATTATTTTAAAAAAGGAAAAACCCATTTTGACAGATGAACTGGGGCCATTCTGAGCAAATCACAGATACTTCATATAACAAGGCCTCCAAAGAGGGGAGCATACACTTATTACTATGGCAACCCAGATCAAAACACTATTTTAGTGGAGAGCTTCCAGTTTTACAATGCAATGATGATTGTTTATAGCACCGTTGGAACCAGATGCAGCCAAGCTTTAAGAAATGAGCTGACTAGAGGAAAATCATTACAGATAAGCTGGGGACACCTGAATGGGACAGCATGGCATCTGTCATTATTTGATCAAACACTGGAATTTATTGCCCAGGACAATAGAAATAATGGCAGAGGAAATGATGGAATAACCTGAAGTTTTTCCTGTTACCATCAGTCTCAACTTGAGTTAAGACTCTGAAAGCAAAGAATTGTTTATCTGTTTGTTTTTTTAAGCTACATACCTCTGAAATCCCTTAGTTTTCTCTCAGAAAAATACCTACCTGTAACTTTCAAGTCGTGGGCTAATGCCTCCCCTCCTAACATGTTCCATCTGACAGATTGCAACATGGCACAACTCAAGAACTCTGCCCATCACACAGCGCTCTGTGCTCACACATGTCGACATGAAGTGACAGCCGGCAGTGGCCCTGCTCAGTGATTTTTCTATACATAGAATTTTTATGCAGAAAGAGAAAAGTTGTCAGCCTCATGCAGTGTCCATGTTTCTGGATCTCTCTTGGAGGATCTAAGAATCTACTTGGTGCACTGACGTGAAAGGCTGAGAAAAATCAGTCGATTCTTTAGAAATAGTTACTGAGCATGTATCATGTGCCCGTTGGTATGTACCATGGGTCTGCACACAGCAACAGTGAGCCATTCAATGTGGACCTTGGCTTTGGAGCTTGTAGGATGATGGGGCGAGAGAGAAAGGGAGAGGGAGACCAAGCTGCTGAAATAGAGAATAACTCAGTGCAGATGGGTTTAAACTGGTTCCCATGTCTTCTCAATGAGGTTTGAAGGTTAAGTAGAATGTCTGCTCTATGCAGAACTTGTATACAGGGTCCCACAACACAGTGGCCTCATCTAAACCTCAAGGCGATCTTGAGAAACCACCGCCAGTAAGGCTGGTCTTGTGCCTAAGGAGATAAGATTAAATGCAAACCTCAAGCTTATTGAAAAATGTGTACCCAGCAGCCACAAGCCAGGTACTGTAGTAGTGCTTTCTATACTAAGTCATTAATTCCAACAGTAACTACTTAATGTGGTACCTTCCTTGTCTAATTCGTCTGATCTCCTATTCTTTCACAGCTCTGACTTTCTTAGGTATTTCTCTGCTTCACCTACCATTTTAACCTCATTTCTATTGTTGGTGATAAACAACTATTGATCCTCTTCCTATAACACCTGAGATGGCTTCTGTGGTTGTTTTAAAGATCAACTTCATGGAGCCCCTGGAATGAGGCGCATTTCTAACAGTTCCTGCTGGTGTGTGATGGGAAATGCAAGAGCCCTTAGGTACTTTCCCAGCATCCTCTGGCTCTTCCTGAATCTCCAAAGGAAATCACATTTCAGATCAGTATGCAAATGAGGCTGTTTTGTCTTTGTCTTTGGTCTCTGCAATTTTCTTCTCTGTGGGGCTAGCAATAATTGACTCCATGGTTCATGATTCTTGAGCCTCCCCCCGCTCCCCTTTCCGGTTTGTTCTTTAGAGTGATCCATGGTTTGTTTTTTAGCTTTTCCTTGATTCTTGAGTGTCCACTCTTACATAAATATGAGCGTGCTCAGAGAGAACATGTTTAGCCACTCCTTACCCCTTAAGTGGTTCAAAAATTGGTATAAAATATTAGTAAATAACCACACAATTCAAACAGAATTTAATTATTACTAGCTAAAGACGGTGTTTATTCTATGAAGGCTGAGGAAGGACTGGTGTGTGTCTCTTCCAGAATCACAAATAGCACATGAATAGCTGAAAGGACAGAACGTATTCCACGTGATTCTGGATGCTAGGAAGTCCATGACCAAGGTGCCGTCTGATCTGCTTCCTACTGAGATTGTTTTCCTCACTGGCAGATGACCGCCTTTCTCACCGTGTCTGAGAAGGGAGGGAAGATGGGAGGTAAAGATTCTCTCCTGATAAAAGGACTAAGTCTACCCTAAGAACCCTACCCGTATAAGGTCATTTTAGTCTAATTATATACAAAGATTCTGATCTTCAATTACCATTACATTGGGGATTATAGCTTCAGTGAGTGGGGGCTTGGGGTGTGGTAGGATGTAGTTCATGGCACACAGCAGTTCCAATTGAATATGACTGCAGAGTGGAGTGGTTGAGGATGTAAGCATGATATAATAGCATCATAGAGCCAAAGGAGAGTAATAACGATGGCTTAATGTTGAGTACCTTTATTACAAGACTTTTATATATACATCATTTAATCCTTACAAGTTTCCTATGGGGCGGGTTATATGAATATGGCCATGTGAAGAGAAAGAAGGGAAGGTGGAATTTTTAAAGATTAACACAATAAAGAAATACATCTCATAAAAAGAAATCCATTGTGGATCTAAGTGACTCAGCAACCCAGGCTAGCATAGAAGTCACCTTAAAATGATACCATCTGGGACAAAGAGCCTCTGTGGAGGTCATATCAGGGGAAAGGAGAAGGCATCACATCAACAATAAAGTGTTTTAGCCCAGAGGAGATGTGTTTCTTTTGCTTTGATACCAGTGTCCAGAGCTGGTCATGTGGCCCTTGCCCAAATGCTAAGAGGAGGTCAGAGTTCTCTCTGTGATAGAATAGAAGCAAATCCCAAGACCTCTCACTCCCTGATTGCAAACGTAGCAACCCCCCCTTGAAGTGCCTGGCCCAAATGTCTGGAACCTCATGCCGGTCCATAGGCAGTAGGCTGGTTTGCTCAGGGTCAGAGCTCCAGAGCACATTGTCCTCAAGTCTGCAGCACCCCCCCCCCCCCGGCCTTTTTCACACTTCGGGGACCCAACACAAATGCCATAAAGCCAGAATGGCACTGAGCAGTGTGCCACATCTCATGGCCACCCCAAGACTTCTGCAGCAGAAGGCAGCCATGGCCACCTTCCTACTTGCTGTCGGCTTTGGGCCTTGAGCCCTTGAGGGACAAGCATAAGCCACATATGCATGGAGAAGGATGCTTCTCAGCTAGAGCTAAGGACTTTCTCCATGGTTCTACCCTGACTCAGGCTGTGTGGCCATGCCCTGGAAAGCAGGGGATCTTTCCCATTCCCATTCCCATGCCGTGACAATGCTGGGCTTCATGGTGCCTTTTGGGATGACATTCTCCATCAAAGTTGCCCCTGATCTTCACTTTTGTTGAATTTCATATCATTTCAATTTCACATAATTACGATGCTGGGGGTGTGGTAGACTTGAGGACTGGTGAAAGAACCAGAAAGAGTGGCTTTAATTTGTTTCATTCTAGTTTTTTTTGTCCCTCACCCAAGACTAGCCTGCTGTCAACGCACGGGTCCTGCAGCCACACATTTTACCTAGAAGGTTTCTCCCAGGCCTGAAAAGTGGCTAATAGAATGAATAACCTTTCCCTAATTGTTGAATGAGCTGACATAATTGCCAAGAATCAGTGGAGGAAATGGGATGGATGTATTGGGCTTATCTGCCAAGAGACCCCCCAGGGTGCCATTGAGAGAGTTACAAACAAACAAGCCTAGACCCTCCATGTCTGGGTCCTTGAGTTGGGGCACAGCTATTGCAAAGTATCTGTTCAAGGTGGCCACTTCCACTCTGTGGACTGTGCACCCGTGTACGTCTGTCCCCAGGGAGGTGCCCTCGGGGTGGATTGTCATTGTAGATTTGTATTTTTATCACGGCTTTTTTTTTTTTTTTTTCCCCTGTGCTGGCTGCAGTGTCTTAAGCAGTGAGGACATTTTCTAAATTTACACGTTTAGCTGGTAACAAGATGAATGAAATTCATACTCCAGGCTGTTCGTAATCCTTCTGCTAATCATGGCCAACATTTACTGTGTGTTTCTGTGTACTGGGAACATTGTAAGATCCTTCACCTTGTGCTTGTCGCTCTGTGTTTTCCCACACAATGTGAGATAGGTATGTTACCATTTTACAGCTGAAATGACTGTGGCTAACAGGAACTGAACACACAGCTGGGGAGTGCTGGCGGAGCGGGGCTTTGCATATAATGAGCCTGCTGCTGAGAGATGGAATCCTGGTCCACTCTGATGGACTGCTGCCTGGCACCTTTCCTACCCTCCCTCATCCCTGAACTGGGCCTCCTGCAGAAGCACAGCTCCTTTCCCTGCTGCTAGCCCAAGTGTTAAATCTCTGGCTCAGGCTGTGAGGAGGCCAAAGGTGATATATGATTGTACAGTGCCCTGTGGCTGGGTGTCTTGGGGCTGAGAGCATGCCAAGAAACACGGAGCAGTGGCAGAAGGAAAGAAGACAGATCGTCGTAGTGTCTCTGTGTTGCCCGTTATTTAAAACAGGCCAATTACCTCAAACTGTAAAAATATGCTCAAGTTTAAATATGTAGGAGTCACTTAACGAACGTGGAGGGAGACAATTCTCAGCACTCGGCCCGTTCATGCTCTGTTAAATGCAGCTCATTTGGGGGTGCTGGGGGCACTGGAAGTCATCTAAGTATGCAGATTTTGGTATTAGCAGTCCCCTCTTACTTATCCATCTCTAGATTCCAGAGAGAAACAAAAGTTGCCAAGTCTGTGGGAAACAAATGCTGCTCTCTATCTAACGGTGATAGAAAGCAAGCTGCCAATTTCCCGGATGCATTTTTAGTTAGTTCATGACTTTTCACTTCTTTTTATTTTTCAGCGTGTACAGGCCCGAGGTCAACCTCAGGTGTCGTTTTTCAGATGCTGTCCACCTTGCTTTTTTGAGATAGCTAGTATCTTGCATACCCCAGCATCCACTGATTAGAATAGACTGGCTGGCCAGTGAGCCCCGGGGATCTTCCTGTCTCCACCTCCCTGTGCGAGGATTTCACGTGGGTACCACCACACCACAGTGTTTTGTTATGTGGATTCTGGGGGTCAGACCCAAGCCCTCATGCATTCGTGATAAGCACTACACCAACCGAGCTGACCCCCAGCCCTGGGGTGATGATTTTATTCATGGTATAGGTCTGGCCCTGTGTCAAGGAGATTATTACCAAATGTATAAAAGCTGCGTGGCGAGGTCTGGGGAGTGGCTGGCAGCAGGACATAGTGACACTGTGGCTTAGGAGCCAGGGTGGAGACGAATGTAACTATGTGGCAATGACAATAAGGTCCAGGAGAAAGAGGGCTAATCCTATAGCAGGCTTCTCCTGGTGTAGGCAGAGGGGGTCCAAGGGAGGGAGGGATGAGCTCAAACCAATTATGCTGTGTTCACCTTGGAGCAGATATTCCATTTGGGGGATAGTTGCCCTGGTGTGAACCCAGACGTTCTCTAATTAGATATTATCTTTTATTCAGGAACAATTACGCAGCTAATTGGTCTAGTGTGCATATGACTCACATATAACTCTAAAGACTGGGCAGGAAGTTGGGATGAGAAACAAAGTCTTTCCAGATCTGGGCCATTTCAAAGAAAGGTCTCAGGGGTATTTGGGACTACCAGTTCATCGATCAAACAAAACATGGTTCAGGGTGGTGAAGGTCCTTATGCAGAATCATGCAGAACACTGAAGAGCCAACCCTAGAATGTGCTCCTTTCTATCTCTCTGCCTACTCTATCAGCTGCTTGCTCGGCAGGATGCAAGCATTTGGGAAGAGGAAGTTGGGAGGAAGCTCTGACTGTGGGCCTAAGAAGGGAGTGTGGGCTGTGCGCTGGTGCTCAACCCACTCTCCATTTCATCTAGAATTCTCTGAAATATGCAAAGAAGGCACCCCAGATGGTCCTTACAATCCCACAGTCTCATTGATTTCTACAGAACCATTCAAGCTTTATTTGGTGAGCCCCTGACTGGAGTAGGACCTGGGGACACCAACAGAATTAGGATATTGTCTGTGCTCCCCTTCCCAAAGACAAGGTCCAACCAGGAGCCTCGAAGGAGGGAAGGAGCAGGTCGTTCTGACCATGCACCCCTTACACCTCTGTGATTCAGAATCTTTCACCAAAGTGGAGAAGGTTAGGAATAAATATGCAAGGGGAGAAAACCCCACAAACTTCTGCATCAGAGAAAACTGGTACGTTATGTTTTCAAGATGTATCCAGTCACACCTTCCTTCAATGTGTGTGCTTGATTTCAGCTTCTGGGAAGAGACACGCTCACAGATGCAATAGGATCTTTTAAGTTCTTTAGACATCTGGGGACGAGCTATCCATTATTAGAAGACATTTTAAAGAACTCTTTATTTAAGAGAATTCTTTGTGGTGTTTCTCCCTCCCCCCCATGGAAACTAAATAATTATAAAGGGAATTTTCTCCTAAGAACTAAACCTTACACAGTTACTGAATATATATTAAAAGGAGTGACAAACTTATGTGTCCCCTGGGAGAGAAGAGAAGTACATGTAGGGGTCTCTTGTGGGATGGGGAGTGAGAGTGGAGTGGCTTTACAGAAGGTTAATCACTCAGCATGATGAACAGGTAGCCTTCAAATACCGGCTCCTGCCCCTTTCAAGACATATTGATTCAATAAATATTTGTTGAGTGGTTCAGTCCTCCAAGTCATTTGCTAGACGCTGAGTAAAGAGCAAGAGATGAAACAGACGCTGCCTTGACTTTATGATGTGCACAGTCTAGTGGAGCTCAACGCCAAACACACCCAGGACCAGGATCAGTCTCTGCTAAGTTACACTGCACTGAGGAACGATCCCCAGACCCTACCGGGAAGGGCCACCACCACTCACAGTGCATTGACTGCTTTTGTCCTGCCCATTCAGTTTTGGACCTGGGCTGAAGGAGCAATCCAGACCAGCATTGTTTTTCCTCAGAACATGTTTTCTTGCCACAGTCAAGTCCTGCAAATAGAATAGATGTCATTGGTGGTAGTTTAAAATATCATTTGACCCACCCCATCCCACCCATGCCAAAAGAGAAAGGGCAGATAAGAAGTGGCCACCAACATTGTAGTGCATGTAACATAAATACACCAAAAAGGACAAGTAACTTATGGTAATACGTTGTAAGAAAGGGACCAGGAACTGGGAAGAGGCAGCAGTGGACTGACAGATGTGTAGGTTGGGCTCTCCTATGGATACTCTAGGTCATAGGATGCGACAGTTCAGTTTCTATTTTACCAAAGCCTTTGTCCTGTTCTTAGAAGTAAGGTCTCCCTCCACACACTGTTGAAACAAAAGGAAATCCTAGCTTCAAGTGGAGAGCGGGAAGGAGGGAGAAAGACTGGTACTGAGCCTCAGAGGCCGAGGGTTGAGAAGGCCGAGCTCTGGCTGCTCCCCCGACACAGGGAAGAGGCCCTTGTGTTAGGAAAAGGCAGGAGGGAGGCGAAGACTGCCCTTCCGGTCTCAGCCGCAAAGCAGCACACACACAATAGAGGGCTGGCGAGCAAGGGGGTGGGGCTGCTTCCCGGCCCAGGAAGGGTCTCCCGGCTTCCAGAGTGTGTGTGTGTGTGGTGAGGGGGGGGCGGGGGGAGCTGGTAACACCGCTATGCAAATGAGGGCCTCTGATGGAAAGTGGCTCCTTCCTTTGGCTTCTGTGTCAGAGCCCACCTCTGTGCCCTTTTGCCTCCCCCAGCCCAGGAGCAGAGGGAGATGCTGAGACACGGGGTGAAGGGTTAGACAAGGCTCCAGGTGGTCCTGTGGCGTGATGCTTTTAGGGAGATGGCACTGGCTTCATCATTTGGACGACAAAACGCTGTTAATGGCACCAATAAGGAAGTGTGAATGTAATTTTCTCCTCCTAGTTATTTCCCCAGCATTTGGCATATTATTTAACAGATCAGCTGGCCAGTCATGATCCCTTCTGAAGCCAAGTCTTTCTTTTTTGTGTTGGAAGATTCTGAAAATACAGTGCAACCCAGATTTAAACTCATCAGTCTGAAGCAGCCCACATTTCCCCTCCCATCACCCCCCCCACACACACACACACACACAGGCCCCTCAGCACAAGAGAGAACTAACTGGTGGCCGACCCTCAACTTTTGAAAGCTTTGGGGAAAGGTGCTCACACCTATGAAACACTAGTGCTTTAGGGAAAGAGCAGCTTGGGGAAAAATGTATCATCTCATTTTCCCTGCCACATTAAACCATATGCATACGTGGGACTGGAGGAGATGCCCAGTGGAGACTATACGCTCTCAAAATAAAGGGAATCATGACACTTTAGAGCAGGCAGCCCTCACCGTGATGATTCCTCCCTCTGTGGAGAGGTTGGTTCCCTCATTCAAGCCCTGTCTGCACACTTTGATATGTTAACATAACCTCCCACAAGCCTGAGGTAGCAATGGCTACTGTGTAGGTACAGCAGTTAGGCAGGTGACCCAGAGTCACAGAGCTTGTGACTTCAACATTTGCTCTCATAACCATCTCACCCAGGGTCTAAGACACACATGCACTCACATGTATGGGTGGGTGGGGGGAGACTGGGGACAACCTGGCCCAGACACTCACATCTGATTACATGCCTGAATAAAAGGAGACAGGAGGGGCATGTGTGTTTTTATTTGTGGCCGTTCTCTGGACAGAAGAACAACACACACGTCTTTTCCACATTCTGCCACCAACCCTCTGAAGACACATTTTTAATATATGTATTTCTGTTTTCCTTTTAGTTTTTATATTTTAATTTTTCATTGTATAGACTCATACACAGTACTGCATTATACAAGTACATCTTATACCTTCGGAATAGTTGCATAGTCCCTCTCACACCCTCCTACCCTGCCTCTGATCACCCCATCCCCTCCCATTAGTACCCTTAGCCTCCTGAACAGTTTTTTTTCCAGCTTAACATACATACTATATAAATAAAATGTATATTAAACGTATATCATATATATAATTTTTTGTCTATATAAAATCAAAGAAACATTAGAAAGAAAAAAATATATTTGCATTCCTCTCATTGGCTTAATTTGCTGAATGTGACCATCTCCAGTTGTGTCCATTTTCTGGCAAATGATGACTTCATTCTTCTCCACTGTGGATGGGCTACATTTTCTTTGTCCATCCCTTGCTAATCTAGAACGATTCTGAGACTATAGTGAACAGTGCTGCAGTAAACATTTGTGTGCAGGTATCTCTGGGTGTGTTGAGTTAAACTCCCTGGCATACGCCCTGGAGTGTTACAGCTGGCTCAGCTGGTAGATTTAACTGTAGTTTTTTGAGGGATCTCCATACTCAGTTCCATGGTGTCTAGACAGGAGGAAAACACCTTTGCCAGGCAGATGCAGCTTGTGAAGATGGAGGAGGCTTTTCATCTTACAGTTTTCTGCTAAGTTATACCTTTTTGCCATGACCCTGTCTCAAGAGATGACTCAGTGGTTAAGAATGCATACTGCTCCTACAGAAGACCCAAGTTCAACTCCCAGCACCCTCAATGAGTGGTCCACAACCACCTACCTAAAATTCCAGCTGCATGGAATCCCACACTCTCTTCTGGCCTCCTTAGGTACCTACATTTAAGTGCATCCCCCCCTCCCCCGCAACACATACTTTTAAAGACAGATTTAACTTCTTAATTCTCATTCATTTACCAGGCCATACATGACTGGAGGGTTGTTGGTTAATTTTCAGCAGAAAAATATACTTGAAAAGATATGCTGATGCAGCATTCCCCAGTCTGCTCATTTTTAAGCAACCAAGATAGTGCAATTCCCAGGGCAGGGTATTATGGTTTGAAGTTTGGGGATTGTCTGTTTATTAATTTTTCAGGGAGCAGGAGAAAGAAAATATTCGAACGTAGTTCTTGAAGCTGTAGAACGTTTCCCTTCGCTATTCTGTGCTCTGCCTCTGGCCCTGTGGCTTCAGTTTGACCTAGGATGGTGTGGGGGTATGGTGTGTGGGGGGGTGTAGGGGTGTGGTGTGAGGGGGTGTGGTGTG
This sequence comes from Peromyscus californicus insignis, assembly GCF_007827085.1. NCBI lineage: Eukaryota > Metazoa > Chordata > Mammalia > Rodentia > Cricetidae > Peromyscus > Peromyscus californicus. Next base: position 96,523,639 of record NW_026294424.1, read on the forward strand.
TATGGGGTATGTGTGTGTATTTTAATATTTTAAGGATACATGAAACTAATTTAGAGATCAACTTAATAGAACTCTGTTTGATAACTTTAGGAAATGAAACTGACTTTTGAAAAATGGCACATACGTAGTCAAAGTCATTAAAAACAAACCCAAGGAGAACAACTTTCCAAAAATGTCAGGAAAGCCACATAAAAATGAGGACTTGGTAACAACGTACTGCTACGCGTGTGACCCGGTGCACTTCCAGCCAGGGCCTGGGTGGGTTCTCCGGTTTGCACCTTCCTTAACCTTTGAGATCAGTTTCCCTTTTCTACCCAAGACAGGCTAGCTGGAGACCAGAACAATTAGACAGCTTAATTTGACAGTTCTTTAAAGCTTGGCCTTCAACGACGAGGCAGTTCTGCTCAGCCTGTAGTTCCAGCGCCAGGGAATTTCCTCACGAGTTTACTTCTCAGTGAGGATTCCCACTGTGACGCTGATGGCTACAGTGTGGACTTGGGCCAAATGATAATTCAAATTTGTTTTGAGAGAAGAGAATTGCTCTTAGGTTTGAATCATCTCAAGCCAAGCTATGAGTTAAATGTACAAATTATCATTTAATTGTTCCAAAATGAACAACCAGTAAATGTGCTCCGTTGTTCCTCATTAGAAAGCTGGGTCTGTGAGTGGTACCTCATCTTAGTTCTGGAAACTAAGCAAATTAACTTTCACTTTCTTAATCTAGTTTGGGTCATTATAATTGGGTCATTATAGCCCTAATATTTGTTGAGTTCCTGTAATTCAGTAGACATAGTTTCAGGTATTGAATATGCAAGAACTATCTATCGGTCATTAAGCTCCCTCCCCAGGTTGGAGTGTGGGGCATGGAATGCCGAAGAGGGAGAGACTAACATCCAAGTCTCCTCCCAAGTCTCAGGCCAGCTGCTCTGCTAGAATCTTTAACTGGGGTCTCATTTCACCTTCCCCATAAACCAGGTAAATGAGTTTTACTTTCCCATCTTAGAAAGACTCAGGGAAATTCAGTAACTTGTCCAGCAGAGCAGAACACAACCAGAGTCAGGATTTGAACCCAACACTGACTGGCTCCTGGGCCCAGTGGCTTCTTCTTCATGCAATTTACAGTCTACTGATGAAGCTGGGGGTGGTGTGTGTGTGTGTGTGTGTGTGTGTGTGTGTGTGTGTGTGTGTGTGTACAGAGAGAGAGAGAGAGAGAGAGAGAGAGAGAGAGAGAGAGAGAGAGAGAGAGAACAATGACTTGAGGCCCTGGTCAGAAGAGTGGAGCTGGAAGTGGAAGGAAACCCTTCCTGGCCTCTTCATGCCAGGCTTTCCTGAGCACACAGATCCGGATGTGGTGGTGAGCTGATCCTGCACCAGCTCCCAAAAGCCAACATGAAAAGCACAGAGTCTGGATTGACAATACCCACAGGGAGTAAGATTTAGCAGCATTCCTGTTAGCTAAAAGCTGTGTTTCGTAAGTGATGCACTGCACCGGAGCGGCATTTCTAGCGTACCTTACACATTTATCCAGCTGAAAAGGAGGTGAGGTGGTGGGCGGTCAGAGGTCAGGACGGACAAAGCACCAAAAAGCGCAGGCCGACTGCCTCCTGCCCTTGTGTTAATGACTTGACTTGTCCCTCTGTGTGACCTTGAACAAGTCCCTTACCTTCTCTTACCTCTCTCACTAGGAAATGTGTTTCGTGGGATGTGTGCGCACATGTGTGTGTGGCACGCATCACCGTGTGGGGGTAGATGTCACCATACATCAAATGCTGTGGCTGAAGTGAGCTCCTTGGGGAAAATGTATCGCGTTCTCCTTGCCCCCATCGGAAGGATTTTTCTCACAGTGTGGCGAAAGGTGCCACTTTTTAATAACATCATTGGAATATCAGCATCTTGCAAAATACAGTGGGGACCAACCGCAGTGTGCCATCCTGTGACATGATAAAAGAAGAGAGTCTTGCGCGAGCTCCTGGGCGATGCCCGTGAGCAGGGCTGGTCCTTTTGGGTCATGTGAGCAAGGTGCAGGCGAGCAGCCGAGCAGCCGAAGGAGTGAGAGGGGAGTTTGTAGCAGAGCACGCACCGCCCTCATGCAGGATGAAACGCCTTCCCTCTCCATACCTTGGGGTGCGTTTTTACTCTTTCTCTTTGAATTATCCCAGTGGTCATCAGAAAGGTGGGGGAGCGGGCCAATGGCTGCTGCAGCGACGGCTCCTTTCTTTGCTCAGAGCGCTGCCACTGTGATTCAAACAGAGAGAGGCCCAAGATGGAGGAGGGCAGAGCTCTGTGTACCCAGCCTCCTCCCCCGTGGGCAGCTGCGGTATCTGACATCTAGGTTGCAAGGTATGCATTGTTATCGTGACCATTTAGCCACCCCGGTGCCAGCTACTCACAGAGACCAGGACAGCAGAGACAGGACCTGGAAGGGAGCTGGTTGGTGTGTGAGTCATCTGCCCCTGAAGGCCCCCAAGGAGACGCTCATATTTTCGTAGGCAGCACGGTATGAGAGGTAAATAGCATGGCACCTGCTGTGGAAAACCTGCTTTTAAGCCCTGACCTGAGAGGGAGAGGACCAAGAAATGGTGCTGTCGTCTGTTGGTATTGAACCTCCCAGGGCTGGTGTGCTCCAGTAAGTGGAGGGTGAATGGCTGGCTGGAGGTGGGCTGGAAGCAAGGACTTCCTGACCGAGGGGGACCACTTCCCCCTCCAGGAGTAGGTCACCCCTAGGCCATGCTCAGCTTTTAAACTCACTTCTCAGAATTCTGGCCCTGCCGTCACAGAAATGCTGACTACCTATTGTTCTCTGGGCCTGTTTCCTCAGTGTTCTGTCTTGTAGGGAAGTCACCACCTAAGATCACGTGCCCCGATGCCTGGCAGTCTAGAAAGGTGCAGGATTCTTAGTGTGTTTCTGACATTCGAGGGATTGGAGTGTCACAAACTGCAAGCAATTCTCCAAGCGTTACCTACAGATTTCATCTCCCTCTTAGCAGAGCCCACCGAGGCAAACGCCGTTCTCTGCAGCAGAGGATGCGGAAGAGAAAAAAAAAGTTTGGCTTCTCAGACTGGCTCCCATGCTCCTCCTCCTAGTCTGTCATTAAAAAATGACATCTTGAGCCAGGTATGATGGCACGTACTTGTAATCCCAGCACCCAGCATGATGAGGCAGGAGGATTGCAGTAAATTAGAGGTCAGTATAGCCTGCACAGTGACTAATAGATCGGTCCATGTTAAAACCTTGTTTCTAAAACAAGCAAACAAACCGCCAACAATACAAATTACCTCCTGCAATATTCCGACATTGCTTTCTTGGTTCCCGGTTCACCTGGGTAAACTTTAGCCTGGGCTCTGTGGCTTAGGGAGGAAAGTGAAGAGAGGAGAGGACCCCACTTGATGAGCCTCCGGTTCAGAGCTTGTGATGAGCCTTAACTGTATGTCAGTTATGACTCTGACAGAGTTGTCCAAACTAACACAGCCTTGATGGTGCTTCCAAGGGTAAGAGTGGCAATGGAGAGAGAGGGCTATGAGGATCAGGAAGATGGGAACTGGACTAGAAAGGACTGCTTCTCTTTGATGTTACCCTCTCAGAGGTCTCTGTCCCCTGGAGAAGCAGAGTTCTGTGAGAGCAGGGAGTGATGGCTAATCTTGGTTGTAAATTTGCTAAAATTTTAACCGCCCTGTAAATAAACCTCTGGATGTGTTTGTGAGAAAGTTTCTAGATTATGATAATTGGAGTGGAAAGACCCTCAGGGTGGGCAGCACATTCTGCTGGAGCAGGGACTTCCTTGTATTCCTGGCTGCAGATGCAAAGTTACCCGCTACTATGATCTCGAACTGTGAGCGGAATGAAGCTGTCCTTCCTGAGGATGTTCTGGCCAGGTGCTAGGAACCAAACACCCAGGACTTACTTAGTTCACTGTTCCATCTAGAAAGTCTAGGGTGTGCTTCCAAGAAGACCCTCAAGAAAATGCTCATTGAATAAAGACCTGTTTTGGAGAAATGTATAAACACCTATTATTCTCCTGCATTTGAGGCTGAGCTCCTTATGAAATGGATTGCGCAATTTCCTGGGTGCCTAGTGACTTAGGGCTGACTTTTTGCAGAACCTTCAAAACCAACTTCACTCTAAGTTTTCTCACACTCTGGTTTGTCTCAACATGTGCAGTGCCCCGTGACACCCACAACTTGACATTTAGATTATCTCTTGCAAATGGTTTGGAGCGGCATTACACGCCACAGGGTGACATGGCCTCCCTGAGCGTAGCTGGGATCTGGGAGATGCGCTCTGCAAATGTCTCTTGCTCAGTCCTGCGTCCCCCCACTCCTTGAGATATGCCACCACATGCCCTGGAACAGTCCAGACTAAGGTTAACTTCCCACATGCAGTTACGGGGGCAGCCTAAGACAGGACCAGTGTTCACACATGTCTCCAGTGGAAGACACTGCTTTCCATTAAGTTAAGGGTTGCACATACTTTGCCCAGGAGCTGAAAATAAGGCTTTTGCTGTCTATGGCGACATCCCCCTGAAACGAATCAGTGATGTTAATCTGAAGGCTCATTAATGAGATACAAATACACAGTAACTGTAGTGTCTCTTCTAGTAACTGTCTTACTCACTTGGTCCTAATTACAGAGTCTTATTTAAACAACTTGAAAACATAATAAAGCTAAATATTCAGATAGTCACTTAAGTAGATACTGCAAGGCTCAGTGAAAAATGTAATACATTTTTTCTACCAAAGTTGAATTAACCCTACATTCTGAATCTCTAGTTACTATTGCAACAACTCTTCCAAAAACCAGACTATGGTCAGGTATGGCTATCCTGGTACTCAGGGGGCTCTGAGGCAGGAGGATCACTGTGAGTTCAAAGCCAGCCAGGGTTACCTAATAGTGCCCTATCTCAAAAAAAAAGAAAGAAAGAAAACCCACAAACTGAAAAGATAAGTGTATGCCCCTTATGTTTTTCTTAATCCAATGGCAGATTATAGAGAATGGTGTTTTCCAACATGAAACACCAAAACCAAACCTTTAAAATAGTATTTTCTGTGTTTATCCAATCATCCTTTTTTTTCTCCAACTTTGGATGAGTATTTTCTTTTTGGATAAAAATAATAGGATTAGCATTTTTAGACATTGAATCTCCTCATTTAGACATTTAAACTCCTCAATTCTGAAATCAGCTGGACCAGGACAAAAGAAAAAGGCTCCACTTTGGGCTTGGGTTAAAAACTCATCCCCCAAATAAATGATTCTTTCATCTTTATCAAACACTCAGTCGGGAGGTGCTGTCTGCAAGTGAGAGCAGTGAGCCCGACTGAGCAGAGTCGCCAAGAATGGTCTGAGATCCGGCCCCTGCCTCCAGTCCTATTGAGAAACTATTAGTCACCCCTCTTGAACTAACTGCATGGGACTAACAATGCCACCAGCTAAAAGCTCCTGGAATGACGGAACTGTGGCCCACAACAGTCTTAAAGTAATAAGGGCACTTAAACAAATGAAAGAGCGCGTGCAGATTGTAGTTCGCAGTCGTCTCTGCTCACTTAAAAACATCCATAAGCAAAAATTCTTAAAAGCCTTGGCGAGGTTGTGTGGTTTTCAGCTTCCCTATCAGCTTGGATATCTGGGGCTCCCACAGAGACTGGCAGGAAAAGCAGCCACAGAAATAAGCAGAAGTCTTTGCTATCACATGGCAAGTAAGTGTCGCATCTCCTGAGCATCCCAGGTATCCGGGGCAGCCCCCTGACGATGTATGAAACAATAGCACATCCAGCCAGAAAACAGCCAGGCAGAGACAGTGAGATGGCACATCAAGCCAGGAGCAGAGCTCATAATGCAGAGCTGCTGCAGTGTGCGGGCACACCGTCCTTCCCCAGCCACTCTGGAGAGAGAGAGTAAAATGTGTGAGAAAGCCATCACAGAATTACGCACCATTAGCCCCTCCAGTGTGCTTCCAACATGTGTGCAGATACACACCCTCGTGCACACACACACACACACACACACACACACACACACACACACAGGGATAGAGAACACCACAGTTAAATTTTTTTTACTAGTATAATGAGGAAAGAGACCAACAGAAGACGCTCCCTAGGCTAATTTTCTAGCCAGCAGCCATGGCGCTGTTCCCACCAGGAGCATGAGAAGGGGTGAGAAGAAAATATAATAAATAATGACTGGCTCTGCTGGTCAGGAAAAAAAATGATCACTATGCTTGAGGGATCCAAGCACACACTTACTCAGGAATGTATCAGGGGTAGAGACCGAGGAGGGAAGGAAGAGAAAGTCTGCAACTGCTTGGATACATCTCTGGATGTATTATTTAAATTAAAAGGAAGTTTAAAAAGCCAAATAACATCATCCCTAGTTACATATTGCTAGACCTAAAAGTGGTCCAATAGCATAGCTTCTCCCAAACTTGAATTGCTTTTTAACTGTGTTTTTTTTTCTCTGACTTTGTGGGGGGCGCTGGCGGAGCCAAGCTTTTTACATTTTTCATCGCCATCTGCTCTAGTTGAATGTGGAATGTATTTCTTTTGTGGCTTAGTACAGCAAAAGGCTCAGAATGTTCACTCTTTTCACCTACAGATATCTGCTGCAGGTAGAAAATAGGACCTAGGAAATCTAGGGGTACATGGGAAGAGCATTACAGGAAATCCAGGGGTACATGGGTAAAACATTACCCAGCTTGGAAAAATCCGTTTTGCCCATGTTTCAGAGCTAAAATTTACTCTGATATGTCACAGGCAAGTAAGTCTGCATTGAACCAGGGAGGGCTCGAGTGCTTATGGGATCATGGGAAAGCTGCACATTATTCATCTCTGATGGCTTTCCTACAGAATCTATAGGTTGAAAGCATGTTTTATAACCTAATTGATAGTCTGTACCCAGTGTGTGACCATGTGTCTGGCATATAAAGAGACTTAGACAGGCTGGAAAGATATTTCTCAACATCCAGTATCTTGCCTGAAATAATTAAACCAAACCAAGCCAAACGCAAACTAAGAAACAAACAAAAAGGGGTCGGGTGGGGGGAGGGGAATGCAAAGAAACAAGTCAAACAAGACATTGGTCACCAACAGTGCAGGAGAATGAGCCACAGAGACGGAAAAACAGAGGAGCTGAGCCCTGCGATTGGTCCTGGCTATGGTTCAGAGAAAGAGGGAATCCAAGGCAGAGTCTGAGTTGGAAGAAGGTAGCTGGGGGACCCAGAGATGCCACAGGCCGGGTTTGACAGAGCAGTAGGAGAGGGAAGGTGGCTGCCCAGGAAGAATGCTGAGGTCAGTATAGCATCTGCAGTATCTGCTGAGGGATGGTCTGTGCACACACCTCAGGAAACTTCGAGTCACCGGGAAGGACCTATCATGAAAATATCTACAGCTCACAGAGGGGCAGGAACAGTCCCAACAGTTACTAAGAGTCTGAAAGGAAAATTTTAGGAGAGAGTAATCAGAAAGGTTTTTTTGCTACAACAGAAGGGGAAAAAAAATGTTAACTCTAGTTTGTTCCACTTGGCAAAGCTCAAAAGCAAGATATGTTAAGATTAGTTAAGTCATACTGCTCCCAAGTAGCCATATCTGATAGAAAGCTCAAGATTATAGGGAAATGAAAATGGCCTGCACCCAGGAAGGTCATGTTTGCAAAGTCTGGCACACAGTCAAAAATTACCAGGCATGCAAAAAGCAGGAGTGCTGTGGGATGTTCTGTATGGCAAATGTGTTGCTTATTAGTCAATAAATAAAACACTGATTGGCCGTTGGCTAGGCAGGAAGTGTAGGCGGGGCAAGGAGGAGAATAAAGCTGGGAAGTGGAAGGCTGAGGAGAGAGACACTGCCAGCTGCCACGATGAGAAACAGCATGTGAAGATACCGGTAAGCCACGAGCCACGTGGCAAGGTATAGATTAATAGAAATGGGTTAATTTAAGCTGTAAGAACAGTTAGCAAGAAGCCTGCCACGGCCATACAGTTTGTAAGCAAAATAAGCCTCTGTGTTTACTTGGTTGGGTTTGAAAGGCTGTGGGACTGGCAGGTGAGAGAGATTTGTCCTGACTGTGGGCCAGGCAGGAAAACTCTACCTACAAATGGCGTCCAACGTGGTGGCAAGAGTTTCCACCTAAAAACTGAGAAAAAAAAGATTCTAAAACGGAGCTAAAAACAGCTTCCTAATTGTCTCTCTCAAATGAGCGGCAGCTGCCTGTTTGAGCTACTGGTGGGTTCCTAGAGTGCGTGCTCAACCTGCAGTATGGCGGGAATGAGGCCTCTGCAAGTGGCACATTAAGCTACATGGTGGATTTAGCCTTTGCTAGTGCAAAACAAAAAAGGGTTTCTGGGCTACTTGCTGCTTGGATAAAAGCATAGACCCACGATAGCTCCCAGAGCTGGCGGTAAACCACTGCCATGTTGGGAAGCTGAGGTGGGCGAAGCCAGCAGCCACAGCTGCTGCAGTTTAAAGCAAGAGATTCACAATAAGACAGATTCAGATGTAATAGTTTGCAATGTGTGTAAAAGATACGTAGGCTTGAAAGAGACAAAAAAGATGATATATAGAGTTATAGAAACAAATACATAGTTTTAAAAAATAAAGTCTTTAAAAAGACAGTAAAGGTAGTATAAAAAATAAGCCACGTAAAAATGGATATTACACAGAGAATCTGCATTGTGTTGTCTTTGGGACTTTTAACTGCAGAAAAACATTTGATTGTAAAAGCTGTTGAGTTATGCCAAAATGTATATTTTAAAGGTACCTTGACTTCAAAATTTGGATATAAGGATATGTTACTTTGGAAAGGAGACTCTGCTTTTGTTTCCACAGAAAGCCAGAGGCTATGGATTTGTTCCAGATTAAGACACATCAGGTTTGACCAGCCAAGACCCCCTGAAAGGTCTCCGATGACACCATGGCCCAGATGATCCAACATCCAGAACGGTTTGAAGGCATCTGGCTCAGACGATACAGCCTCATGGACTATTCCATAATCCTAAAATTTTCTTTGTTTCCCCATAAGATACAGCGCCCCCCTCCAGCAGGAAGTAGTAAGAGAAGCTACGCCCAAATTCCCAAATTATATGTAATTTTACTTTGTTAAGGTTAAAACCTTCCTTTTTGAAAAAAAAAGGGGGAAGTGCTGTGGGATGTTCTGTATGGCAAATGTGTTGCTTATTAGTCAATAAATAAAACACTGATTGGCCGTTGGCTAGGCAGGAAGTGTAGGCGGGGCAAGGAGGAGAATAAAGCTGGGAAGTGGAAGGCTGAGGAGAGAGACACTGCCAGCTGCCACGATGAGAAACAGCATGTGAAGATACCGGTAAGCCACGAGCCACGTGGCAAGGTATAGATTAATAGAAATGGGTTAATTTAAGCTGTAAGAACAGTTAGCAAGAAGCCTGCCACGGCCATACAGTTTGTAAGCAAAATAAGCCTCTGTGTTTACTTGGTTGGGTTTGAAAGGCTGTGGGACTGGCAGGTGAGAGAGATTTGTCCTGACTGTGGGCCAGGCAGGAAAACTCTACCTACACAGGAGAGGAGACTATAAAATGGAGAAATGAACAAGCATGGATTCCTTCCTCTGCTGCTTCATTATGGCTGTGGTGTAACAAGCAGCTTCAAGTGCCAGCTGCTTTGACAACCCCCTCCCCCATATCCTAAGAAGTGTACCGTGAACTGTGAGCCAGAGCAAACCCTTTCCCTCTTAAGTTACAGTTACTTCTGTCAGAATTTTTCACAGCAACAGGGGGAGAAAAACCTATGACAGTGTTACAAGTTCAGAGTTAACAATGTCCGTCTTAGCTGCACATCTAAGCAGAGCAGACAGCTGAGGTGTGGAAAAATGGTTGAAAATGGAGAGAAATCTCCATCTCATTAAAACTAGAAACACAGCTCAACAAAACTCAATGAATCCCAAGCAAAACAAGTAACTCAAGGGTAAGTCATAATCACACTGCTCAAAACTAATAGATACCGAGAAAGCCTTGATGCAGCCAAAGAAAACATATGGAAAGGAATGAAAGAGACACCTGAAGTTTTCCCATCTGAAAAATTCAAGGAATAGGTGGGGTATGACGAAAAGATCTTTGATATGATGGGAGAAAAGGTTCCTAGACATCTTTATTTTCCCTAAAAATATTTTGAAAAAAGAATTTGGAAGAGAAACTTCAATGGTTTGTAGAGTAGCATATAGAAACACTAAAGAAACTTCTTAAATGGAAAAAAAAAATGACTTCAGATACAAATTTCTCTCTAAACAAAGGAATGATGAACATCCAAAAGGGTAACTGTAGATAAATACAGTCATATTTATTAAATTTCCATCAGAGACATCTCTTTAAAGCAAAAGGAACCATCTATCCTGTGGTGGTATTATTATTGTCATCGTTGTTGTTATTATCGAGACAGAGTCTCACTATATAGCCTTGGCTGCCCTGGAACTCACTATGTAGACTAGGTTTGCTTTGAACTCACAGGGATCCACCTGCCTCTGTCTCCTGAGAGTTGGGATCAAACGTGTGTATCACCAAATATATCGTTTCCCCTCCACAGTTCATGTTGAAATTTATTGACATTTTAACAGTATTCAGAAATGGGATGTTTGGACTTTGTATACAATCGGCTACATTACCTCCAAGGCACTGAGAAGGCCATAAGTGGACAACAGCACTGATGTTGGATTTCCCAGTTCCCTGTCAACAACCAATGCATCGACATACACTGCAGCTTACCTGGTCTCAGGCACATTCCTATAACAGCTGAAATGAGCTGAGCTACATACAGAAAAAGAAAATGTATGACAAAATAGCATGCCAGGTGTGGTAATGTATTGTGTCCCCCAAAATATTATGCACCATAATAAAGTTTATCTGAGGATTAGAGGAAAAAGCCAGCCACTCTAGTAAACATAAAGGTCAGGCAATGGTAGCACAGGCCTTTAATCCTATCACTCAGGAGGCAGAGATCTGTCTGGATCTCTGTGAGTTCAAGGCCACACTGGGAACAGAGCCAGGCATGGTGGTACAGATCTTTAATCCCAGCACTAACCATAGAGGTCTGGAGGTCTGTACAGACAGACAGGAAGTGACAGAGCTGGGCAGGAAGAGGAAATGATGTAGCTGGGCAGAGAGGAAGTGAGATGGCAGAACAGAAAGGCATATGGGCGTGGGTATATAGGAAGTAGGTCTTTTTGGAGACTGAGGTGTCCGTGAGGTGAGGTTGGCTGTGGCTTGTCCTATTTCTCTGATCTCCCAGTTTTTCACCCCAATATCTGGCTCTGGGTTTTTATTAATAAGACCGTTTAGCAATTTGTCTTACAGCCAGTCTTGAGGAGAAATGGAAGTATGTTGTATGATTCTTGACTGTAAGTCATTAGTATAATAGCAGTTGAAAATAAGCTTCAAATAAAAGCTAAAGACTTGTGTTATAAATGTGACAGCATTCAATATGATAATCCAACAGAGCATCAGATCTGATTTCCCAAGAAAAGGAATAGAATGGATATATATATATATATATATATATATATATATATATATATATATATATATATATATAATTTTCTAACAAATCCAAAGGAAAAAAAGTGAGGGACAAAACAGAAACAAAATCAAAAATCACACTGACAAACACATGGAAAACTAATAACAAGATGATAGTTTCCAATCTGGCAGTATCAGCAACCATATTAAATATGCATGATATGAACACATCTCTTAATTTACAGAGATTACATGTTGAATTTTTTTAAAAAGCAAGTGTCAATTGTATGCTATCTACAGAATGTTTATATACACATACATGTAAACAAACATATTAAGGGTAAGAAATAAATATAACAATAGTAATGGGAAACTGAAGTTTCTCCTGATTATCAAATGAAGTGGATTCCACAGGTTGAAATATTATCAGGGATAAAGATGGTATACATGATTGCCATAAAGATGGACAATCCATCAAGAGTTCTGTTTGATCTTGGGTCTGTATGCACCTAAAATTTTTGAAGCAAAGGCTTCTAAAGCGGAAAGTGAACTTGACAAATGTGTGACGAGTTAGATAAGATGAGAATGTGGTGCAGCTTCAATGTAGGTGACCATGTAATTCTCTTTCCAGGAAACATTTAACATAACCCTTGAACAGAGGTCACACCCAGAGAAACACTTGTACCTCTCAGCCACTTAATGTCAGGTACAAAAGACCCAACCCCAGGCAGCTTACATTTGAATTATTTCTGATCTCAGAACTTTAATAGCCCAGAAACGATTTCAGCCTTCACATAGGAATCACTGCCTGGGGAAGAGACCTACTAAATTTTATCATCTCAAATACAATATCCAGCTTAACTTAATTATTACTCATGGAAAATGCTGTAGAACTAGATAGACATGAATCCAGTAATAACACAATCTCCTTCTTTATACTCTCTAAAGCTTGAGAAAACCTAAATAGTCTATTAATAAAGGTTGTATACAGAATCTCAGAGCAGAACATTACAAGCAGCTTCATTATCAGTCTCTGAAAGTGAGTATTGATGACAAGCTCTTTCGGTTGATGGCAAGCTGAATTCCACAATGGAATTCGACGTGCCACCCTCCTCTTCATCACCCCATGCCGCAGCACACCTTTTGCTTAAAATGCTTTCCTGGTTTAATAAAATTCACTTACTGTCTGCCTAAATATCTTATCTATATTTAACTGCACGGGAAACTCCTAAACATTATTTTCTTTAGCTGCACAAATGTATCTGCATAGCAAAACAGAACTTAAAATACAGTACAGAAGTGGAAGCAGCCACCTCATAATCAGCAGAAGCCTAATGGAGGATTTAAATACTATAACTCCAGCTAACGAGGAAAGAAAGCCTGGTATGAGAGAAGAAAGCTTTGGAGAGCTATTTTGCATGACATAAAGAGTTCTTGCCAACAAGCATATCAGAATGTATTAGTTCATTTCAGGCTTCTAATGTTGATTTCTACGGGCTAGATTAAATTTGCATGAATTTATAATGAAAATACCTCCAGACCTAAGTCATCATGTTCATAAATGTAGAGTTTGGACCAATGAGTGCTATTTTCCTGGGTCACATGCACGGCATACGGATCAAGATTTGTGTCTGCGTTAAGCCGCTCAGTAACCAGTGTGCTCTGCTCTCCCTGCTGTGCCATCAAGAGGAAGAAAGACAGGGCAGTTTTTCAGAACGGAGGCACCCCCACCCTCCCCAACAGAAACAAACTGTGCTAGGCATCAGCACTAGCAGAGTCCAGATTTACCATCATTTAAGGGAAAGTTCCATGCAATAAAAACAACTGAATATAATTTCAAACATGGACTGGCCTGGTTTAGAGCATGGGCTCAGGGCTGGGGATGCAGCTCTGTAGGCAGAGTGCTGGTCTAGCGTGCACAGAAATCAGGGTTCAATCCCTAGCTCTGCACAAACGACATGCTGGCAAACATCGGTGCTCTCGGCACCCTGGAAGCAGAGGCAGAAGGCTCAGAAGTTCACATTTGTCTCAGCCACAGAGTGAATCTGAGGCCAGCCACATGAGCCTCCCCCCCTCCCTCCTCAATCAGCTCCCCTGCACTGCTGTGTATGACGTGAGTTTAAAGTTCTTTGGGGGAAGTCCAAACAGGTACACTAGAAGACAGACTTTCCAGTACAAAGACACAACTCAGTTAAGATGCCATGATGAGACAATAATCACCAATCCCAAATGGAAAGTCAAAGAAAAGCTATTTCAAGTAAGAGTCAATTTTGATGTAGGTGAGTTTTTTTTTTGTTGTTGTTTTGCTTTGTTTTGGTTTGGTTTCATTATTCTTATCATTATTATTTTTATTATTATTTATTTTGGTTTTTTGAGACAGGGTTTCTCTGGCTATCCTGGAACTCACTCTGTAGACCAGGCTGGCCTTGAACTCATAGAGATCCACCTGCTTCTGCCTCCTGAGTTCTGGGATTAAAGGAGTGTGCCATCATTGCCCAGTGATATTGGTATTTTTTTATGAAAATTAAAATTATTTATAATTCTGCATGTGCATGTGAGTGTGTGCATGCACTCAGGTGTACATGTGAGTACAGATGCCCAAGGAGGTAATTTTTTTCATGAAAATGAAAATTATTTAAACTGTGTGTGTGTGTGTGTGTGTTCCAGTGTGTGTTCAAGAGTGTGTGCATGCACACTTATCTGCACATCTGTGTACAGGTGCCCAAGGAGGTCAGAGGCATCAGAGTCTTCTGGAGCTGGAGTTCCTGTTGTGGGCACTGGGAACTGAATTTTGGTCCTGTGGAAGAGCAACAATCACTCTTTCTTAACTGCTAAGCCATTGCTCCAGTCCCCAGATAGAAGTGACTTTTACATGACAAATCTATATGACCATGCTGCATACTAATCGTCACTGAAGTTTGTTTATAAGCCAGGACAGTGAGGTCTCTACAGCAACGAGAGGGCAGGTGGGTTTTCCCTGTGATTCTGTTTACTATGGTGCTTCATAAACTCCCATTAACGGTCTCTGTAAGGAATCCACCATAGGCAATAAACTGGGGATGGGAATGTGTTTAAATAGCCACAGTCATAAGCTCATATCTCATGGAGTTACTGGAGAGAGGGACAGAACAGTAGACAAGTTCCTTCCTCTGTAGCATTGAGCGGACAATCTATAGTCTCACGAGGCAAGCACAAACACGTGGAGGGAGGAGTAGGAATTAACAGTCTGGACAACTCACAAATGACAGACCATATAGCCAGCACCTTCACCTGAGTGTAAAGAGGAAGTTAGACTCACCAAGGCACAGCAACAGCCCTGACAAGTACTGAGAGTGACAAAGCAAGCCTCCTTAGGGAAACTGCGGGTATTTTGTAATGCATTATTTTGGAGCTCTACCAGAACCCTGGGAAGTGGGTCAGGTACAATGTCATCCAATCCACTGATGAGGAAAGTGTAGCTTCAAAACCAGTATTGTCAAAGTGATCAACAGTGTAGTGAGTCTGGAAAACCCAAGCCCCCAGACTTCTGATCTGGTGTTATTGCTTAGTGTACTTCACTAGGTTCAAGATATCACTGTTAATTTGGCTCCAGTACTCTAGTGGTAGAGACAGGTGATGGGGCTTCACCCGACTATCCAGTGTGACTCAAAGGAGCCTGCAGACAGGGGATGAAAATAAGGCTGTCAAGTTGTTACAGTCCCAAACCAACAGGTACAGCAAGGATGCAGATCTCATAATAACATCATGATTAGAAGCATGTCCTTCTCAAGAGTGACTTGTCACCATCCCACCATAACAAAATACTATCAAATAGGTGGTTTAGTACATTTTCTAAGCATAATGTATTTTCTAAGTTCTTATTCAGAATCAAGAAGGAAAAACATGGTGCCTTCAGGTTAATAAAAATAATCTTGTTAGGTTACATATAAGCACTAACCTCGAGGACTTTTGGACAATGGTATATTTTAACTTCTTAAATTTTAATTTATTATGCATGTGTAAGTATAGTATATGTGTCTGTGACTACGTGCACAGGTGTGCAAGCATGGGGTGGGGACAAAGGTCAACCTTGGGGACCTCCTCATTCTTCCCCTATTGTTTGAGACAGGGCTTCTCACCGAACCTAGAGCTCCCCATTGCTACACTGGCTGGCCAGGTCTCTGTGCCTGTGTCTGCCTCCACACTGGAGTCACAGAAACATGCCACTAGAGATGCTTTTTACAAAGGTGGCTCTGAACTCAGGTACCCAGTCATCTTACTGACTGAACCTTCTCTATAGACCCCTTCTTAACTTACAAACTTTCCGCAGTGGCCTCCCAGAATTGCTACAATAGCCTACAGGTACTGTTCTGCAGTCTCTCCTGGTTAACTAGAACTATGGGTAGTCTCCTGTGTTTCACCTTGCCTTGCATTCCAGCTAGCTTGGAGAAGCTACTGAAGCAGTTCTTAAGTCTTTAACACTGACATCCTTCTGAGCTTATCGGTCCTCAGCCCCTCCCTCCCCCAGACTTGGCTTGTTCCCTTTAGATTTGCCTCACTCCTGCTGTACCTGATCACACAGGGCACCTGCTTCAGGACAGATGTAAGCCACCCAATGCCATTGGCTTTCTGGTCTTTCTCTATGTGTGGGGCTTGTGTGTGCACTGTTCATGGACATAATGAATGGAGGGTTTACCTTGACTTCCTGTATAGCTCCTGCCTGTTAACCTCAAGTTAACAGCCAAGATGTGCCACTGTATCATTTCAATTGCTGCTATAACAAATGACCACAAACTTAATGATGTAAAACTGTGCAAGTTTAATCCTCTTACTGACATGGAGGTCCGAAGTCTACAATGAGTCTTAAGCATCCATGGTGGCTAATCCCAGTTGCCAACTTGAGGCATCTGATAAGAGGGCACCTCAGTCGATGACTTGCTTCCATATGATTGGGCAGTGGGCATGTCTGTGGGGCATTTTCTTGACCATTGAGGTAGGAGGGCCTAGCACACTTTGGGCAGGACCATTCCCAGATGAGTAGGCCTGGACTATACAGAAAAGCTAGAGGAGTGAGCCACCAAGCAGCATTTCTCCATGGTCTCTGCTTCAGTTCCTGCCTCTAAGTTCTTGCCCTGTCTTCCTTCAATGTGGACTTTAACCTGTGAGCTGAAATAAACCCTTTTACCCCAAAGTTGCTTTTGGTCATGGTGTTTATCACAAAAACAGGAAGGCAAACTAGAATAATGTCTTTATTTGAGGAGTCAGAAGACTGGTTCTTACTGTGGAAACAAAAGTAGGCATCCACCAAAACTGTGGCCATGGGGCAGGGAGTAGATGGCTCCTTGAGCCTCTAGAGCAGTGATTCTCAACCTGTGGGTCATGACCCCTTTGGCAAGCCTTTATCTCCAAAAAACATTTACATTACAATTCATAACAATAGCAAAATTACAGTTATGAAGTAGCAACAAAAATAATTTTATGGCTTGGGGTCAGTACAACATTAACTGTATTAAAGGGTTGAAGCCTTAGGAAGGTTGAGAACTGTTGCTGGGTCCTAATGGCTCCCTTGGGGGAAAGGATGAGAAGGCATGGCATCAATGACACAGACACTGGGAGTCAGGTGAAAGGCAAACAGCAAACTCATTTATTCAGTAACAGGGAAAGCCTTATATACCCTCCTCCCAGCACCCAGGCTGTGTCCCAATCTGGTGACATGGCGTGATTGCCCCTCATTGGCTAGGCATGATCAGGACCTCTGACAGTGCTTGATCTGTTGATGTTATGTGGTTGCCCCTCATTGGCTGGGCACAATCAGGATCTCTGACAGCGCCTGTTGCTAGGCCCTCAGGCAGACTCCAGGTTGGCTCATAAGGAAGTACATTATGTGCATGATTTGGCAACTGGTTTGAGCCTTATCTTCCTTTATATCCACCCTTTTTTATTTATTAATTACATGGGCACTCAGTGGGAGTCAGAGTTATTTGTTCTGACTTTGTTGAACTCACCTCAGGAGGGCTCAGCAACTGGGCTGTGCCTGTTTTAGGTTGGCTTGCCTAAAAAGCTCTTACCGGTCATTGACTACCAGCCCTCAAAGAACATCCATTCCTGGAGAGCTGCCTGGGTGGAGAGGATTAAGCAGAGAACCAGGCATATGTAACCTCCTGTGGAGGGCTGTGAGCAGGATATCTAAGAGCCATTAAAACTTGAAGAGTCACCTTAGTTGCTGCACACTGCTGTTGGATGTGTTGTAGGAGGCATGTAAAGAGAATAAAGATTAACAGTATCACCCCACCAATCAAAGCATATATGAGCATCCAGGAGGGATCAAATAGCCTTTTAAAGTTGTTCTAGACCTTAGTTTAAAAAAATATCTGTCAATAATGACATCACTGGGACCCTGGTCATATTGAGATAGGATATTTGTTCCCAGAGTAGACTGGAGTAATTAAGGGAATGAGGCAAATTGCCTGGAAGTGTGGATCACAGGCCAGTAGGGACAAGTCTCTTACTAATTCTGTTTCTTAGGCATTGGGCAAGAGAAAGAAAAAAAAGGGGAGTAAAGTAAGAGGCTTCCTCCACAAACCAGGTGCCCTCCAATTTTTTGGTGGTCAATACCAGGTTCATAAAGGGCAGGCCTAGGGAAGAGTTGGTGGTAAATACCACAGGGAAATCAGGGGAGTTAATTGCCACTGGCAACAGAATGGAAGACAAGGGAACCAGAGACCTTAGATCCTCTGCTTTTGAGGGAATAAAATGGTGGTGAGTATGTACATTACTCATCCATGGCCAATTCTTCTTTAGTGGAGGCAGGCTGGTCCATGGTGGGATACACATCTCTTGTTGGGACCCATAGTGGCATAGTGGCACTCTGAGGAAAAACACAAGCATACTCTCTTCCACTGGTCAGCAGGGGGGCTGGTGGCTGTGTTTGGACAGAGATGGAATCTTTTCCATCTTACTAGGGGTAAAAGTGTGCCTGGGGGCAGTCACACCACAGATGGCCTGATTTGCCACATTCCCCAGCAAGATCTGTCTACTTGGGGGCCCTTGGGAGTGTCGTTGGCATGCTGCCTGTCTGCAAGGAAGGCATCCAGGGAAGCAGTGAGGGCAGTGATGGGACCATTACTGGGGTCAAAAATCTCTTGTGGCCAGTACCCACTTGTGACTGTCCTCATTGTGGACCTCTGTGTCTGCATTGTGGGTGGGGATGTTAAGCCCTTCCCAAACCAATTGTTTGATTAACATTTCCCTAGTGGGGCCCAGATTGACTCTCCGCTCCACTACCTCATTGACATGTGTGAGAAAATTAGTAAAAAGTTCTTCTGGCTGCTGAATAAGATGGCAGAAGTAAGCTAAAGTGTCCCATGGGGTGCATGCCTTAAGAGCCTTGAAGGCCAGGTAAGAAACCTGTTGGTTGTAGGCTTGATCGCCAATCTGTGCCTGACAGATGGGATGGACAAACTTACCTTGTCTAGTGAGCATATCAAGGGTCACTGGAACGTTAATTAAGAGGTTCATTGGTGCTTGAGCTTCTGCTTGATCATTGTAAGCTGACTTCCAGTTAAGAAAGGCAGCCGGCTCCAGCACAGCTTTGAGCAGACTATAAAAGTCCAAGTAAGTCTGGAGTTGCACTGTCCATTGAGTGAGGACCTGTTTGAAGTAAGGTGAATCTGGGCCTGACACATTAGCTGCCTTCTGGATAAGGGAGAGTTCGGCTATGAGGGTGGGAATCCAGGGCTGGCTAGCAACATTTTTCCCAGGTTGACTGGAAAGGCTTCCACTAGCTGTGGTAGCTGGGAGGAATACTGCAGCACAAGGGAATTTCTGCCTTCAGGAGCAGGTAGACGTTAAGGAACTCCACTCCAAGGGTACAGCAGTGGAGGTAAAGCCTCCCATGGCAGAAGTAGAGCTGACACATGTGGTCTTAACTGTGGCCATGCCCTCCTTAGCAGGTTTTGCTGGGCCTGAACTGCCTGCCTCCTCCTCCTCGGATGCCATAGAGAGATCAGACATAGAAGGGATGGAGGTGATGGAGAGATTACCCATTTTATAGAGGGAGACATCAGGCAAGAATCAGTCAGAAGATGGCAGTCAAGAGAGGTAGAAAATTGTGTGGGACTGCTGTGGGATGGTCTGTATGTCAAGTGTGTTGCTGATGGGTCAATAAATAAATCACTGATTGGCCAGTGGCTAGGCAGGAAGTGTAGGCGGGACAAGGAGGAGAATAAAGCTGGGAAGTGGAAGGCTGAGTCAGAGACACTGCCAGCCACCATGATGACAAACATAATGTGAAGATGCCGGTAAGCCACAAGCCATGTGGCAAGGTATAGATTAATGGAAATGGATTAATTTAAGCTGTAAGAACAGTTAGCAAGAAGCCTGCCACGGCCATACAGTTTGTAACCAATATAAGTCTCTGTGTTTACTTGGTTGGGTCTGAGTGGCTGTGGGACTAGCAGGTGAGAGAGATTTGTTCTGACTGTGGGCCAGGCAAGAAAACTCTAGCTACATGGGACTTTCATGTTTTATGCTTAGTGGGGGACTTCTGTGGTTTTTTAGGCCATGGCCATATACCCACATGGTGTCTCTGGATGAGGGATGGTGTTCAGGAGCGGAGTCTTGGTTCCTCCTCCTGGGAGGGTCAGCCCTTATGTGGAGGTGCTGGATGAACCAAAACAGAAAAAAATGTGCCTTCATAACTAGATGAGCAGACAGACATGATAGACAATACAAAAGAAGAAAAGAAAGGGAGGTCCTAATGCTTACCTGCTAAGGGGACTGAAAGCACACAATGTTGAGAGGCCTTCTCATCAAAACTTGGAGGTGCTATCCAGCACTGTAAGTGAAGTGGGGTGGGGGGAGGAATGATCAGAACCAGCACTGAGAAAGTGAAAATAACTATTTGTGCCATAAACAGAGATGGCAAAAACAGACAAAAATCAAAACCCAAAACTTACAGATGCAACAACAACAAAAAGGCCCCTGACCCAGATGAGCTCAAAACCCATGCCAGAAGTCTCACATGCAGGTGCCAGTTGTTGCTGGGTCCTAACGACTCCCTCTGGGGAGAGGGTGAGAAGGCACAGCATCAACACCACAGACATGGGAAGTCAGGTGAAAGGCAAACAGCAGACTTGTTTATTCAGTAACAGGGAGAGCCTTATATACCCTCCTCCCAGCACCCAGGCTGTGTCCCGATCTGGTGGCATTGCATGGTCACCCCTCAATGGCTAGGCATGATCAGGACCTCTGACCGTGCCCATTGCTAGGCCCTCAGGCAGACTCCAGGTTGGCTCATAAGGAAGTATGTTATGTGCATGCTTTGGCAACTGGTGTGGACCTTGTCTTCCTGCAGAGAACCACTGGTCTAGAGGGGCTGCTGACACTGACTTTCCATCCATGGTATCCAATTTTGGACTCCTGGCCTTTGGAACCATAGTAGAATACACTTCTGTTATTTGAAGTCCCTGTTTGTTACAGCAGCCATGAGAAACAAATATATTACCCACTTGGAAGGGTTCTAATGTGTAGTTTTGATTTGTGGACCTTCTTATTTATGTGGTATATGTACATTATACATTACTTGGATACTGTCCCTAAAACAGCACCATCAGTGCCACCAGAGATACTGAGTCTGAATTTGCTTCTGAGAAACAATCCTGGGCAAGTCTCATGCACATTAATGACTGAGATACATGCCCTCTGAGTGACAGAGTCAAGCCAAGAGAGACCTGGTATCTGGCAGCCCTTACAGAGCCAACCGACCACTGAAGCATGCACAGAATTTTGTGTGCGAGAGTAAAGTGTTATATTTTGAGATGGCTGAACCAATATTCCAAGACTCATGCCAAGCAACACACACTTAATTGAACATATTAAGTTTCTCACATTTAAACATGTGCATAAGAGGCAAGGCAAAGCTTTACTTCCACATAAACATGAAAATGCTGCACCCATAACCACAAAAATGCTGCGGTTGCTTAACCATTACTAAGATCTGGCTACCTGGGAAAGAAGAAGTACAGATTGTGCCCCCAGGGAAGAGTGGTTAGTCATTTTCAAGCAAGCCAGAGACCACATCTTCAGTCACACCCATGCTCTGGCTTTCACTCTTCAGGTAGACTTTGAGACTACACTGGAACTATGTTACTTATTTGGGTTGGAATCATGAAGGGAGAAGGCTGCCTGTGGGCTGTACACCACCACCTTTGCCATGAGCCTCATGTCCATTTATGTGCTAGCCTGTTGGTGGACTTTTATTCTCCTAACCTCTTTTGAATCGATACTGCACTTGTCTCCATGCTGTAGTTGTGTTTATCTGGGTATCTGAACATTTAAATAAGCCAACACTGTTCTTTGTTAGGGTTTTCTTATCTCACCTTCTGAATGCAGCATTATAGATGTGTTCCACCACACAAAAGTGGCTTGGGTTTTTCCATTGAGACATTTGAAAACTTTTTGTTACACCTTTGAAGGTAAGAAATCTTTCTGAATATGTTCTCTCTGTGTTTTGTTGGTGTCTTTAGAAGTTTTGTTATGAGGTGTACAAATGTGGTATTATCTGTTTGGAATTTACAAATCTTAAGTCTGTGTCTTGACATCTTTCTTTGGCTTTTCTGAACTATGGCAACTGCTGTTTTGATGCTGTTTTCATCCCATCTATATTATCTGTCTTCTCCTGGTGGGCGCCAACATGTCTAATAGATCTCTCCATCTTCCCATGGGGACTCTGTTTTTCCTATGGTTATCACCCTGATTTTCTCCATGTTTCCAACCATGAATGTTCCCATATTTCTCATCATGAATTTTCCTAGTTCCCCAGTCCTTCTGCAATGTTTAGTCTCCCATACATTGCTAACGTGATTTCACCTCTTATTTTTCAGCTATAAAAACCCATGTGTTTATATTGATTTCATTTTTCCAAATGACATTTTAACTTTTCTACAATATGTCAATCATTATTTCAGAATCTCTCTCTCTAATAATTACAGTATCTGGGTTTCTAGTATGATTTTCCCGTATGTTTGCAGGCATTTGGTTTTGTCTTTATGTTTGCTCCTGTTTGTTGCTTTCAGGAATTCCTCAGTGTTATGTATGACAATACCCTATTGTGAATTCTTGGCAAAGCCATTTTCTCTAGAATTAACATGTTCTTGCTCCAAGGAGACATTCTGGTCTGAAGATCTCCTTCACCTACAATCCGGGGTTGACATGTGTTTGAGTTTACCTTTGCTCCCAGGAAAGAGACCTTGAGAGACTGGACTGGGACGTGAAACCTTGCATCTTGTCAGTCTCCTGACCTAGACTGAAGCCTCTTAGAAACTGAAGAGAAAAGATGGCATGTATGTCCTCCACTTTACTGTTTCCTCCTCTCGGGGATCTTGGTGCATTGTGTATCTTTAGTGCTTTGGCAGCTCCCTTGTATCTTTGAATAGAAGTTTTTTGTTTTGTTTTGTTTTTTACTATTTCCTACTGCTCTGCTGTTTTCTGATTTTGGTGAAGTAGAGTCATCCCCAGAAGAGTGCCCTCTCAACTTTCCAGGCCTGCACAACCTGCCCAGTCTTCATTGTGATCTTTTGTTTTCATCTCCAAACTCAGCTTCTTGCTACAATTTATCCAGAAAATATGACTTGGATCTCATCCATGAAAGGATGTTGTCTGACATGAGGCAAGGAGACAATCAGTGGATCTCATGACACAAGATAAGGACTTTAAACTAGTCACCTTAATGTCAGCACTTTAGAGACACTCTGCCCTGCCCTCCCACGCCACACCCGGGACACACACCTTTTGATAGGAGATGTCTGAGTAGTTCTGAGGTCTGCAGGGACAGCCAGCTTGCTTCTCCTGGCTTCCCCTTGTCCAGGCTTTGGGTCATACTTTCTTTTATTCTACCAAGAGAGCACACCATATTGGTTTTCATCATTTTAAAATGCATTTGAATCGCTCATTGTCTTGTATTTTCTTTTCCATTTGCCCTGCCCTTGTGGTTTATATGTGCTTATGTTGTCAATATTGCCTATCAGAAGAGAAGAGAGAAAACTAGTCACAGCTGATATTCCACATTGCTTGGAAGTCCTTAATATGCTGCTCTGTGAGGGAATGTAGCTGCAGAACTAGGTAGAGATTATATAAACTGCTTAGCAAGATGGTGTTCTCTTATGGGTGGCCTTGTTCATCTATTTGAAAATATTGTCCAGTAAATATTTAAGTTTAGAAACTCCCTGCAATCAAATTGAAAGTAGTGTACTTTCAAGTCCCCTCTCCTATCCCGCAAAAGATATGTGTAGCCGGATGTTTCACCAATCCCGCCAGGCCCCGAGGTCCAGATGAGTCTCTCCCACCATGAGTCCTGTAGCCACTCACAAAATAATCACTCAGAGGCTGACATCAATTACAAACTGAATGGCCTAATCAGCTTCTGGCTCATTAACGCTTTCATCTTAAATTACCCCATTCTTATTAATCTATATGTTGCCACGTAGCCGTGGCATTACCTGTCTGCTGGCATCTTGTTGCTCCTTTGACGGTGGGCCCCCTTCTCTCCCTGGATTTCTCTGCTTGGATTTCCTGTCTGTGTGGTGATATTGTTTTCCCCAAAATATTGTGCACCCTAATAAACTTATCTGGGGTCAGAGAACAGAACAGCCACTAGATACAAGGCCAGAAAATGGTGGCACACACACCTTTAATCCTAGCATTCCGAAGGCAGAGATCCATCCAGATCTCTGTGAGTTCAAAGCCACACTGGAAACAGCCTTTAATCCCAGGAAGTGATGGCAGAAAGCAGAGAGGTATATAAGGCGTGAAAACTAGGAAATGGATAGAGCCTGGTTAAGCTTTTAGGCTTTTAGCAGCAGTTCAGCTGAGATTCATTCTGGATGAGGACTCAGAGGCTTCCAGCCTGAGGAAACAGGATCAGCTGAGGAATTGGCGAGGTGAGGTGGCTGCGGCTTGTTCTGCTTCTCTGATCTTCCAGCATTCACCCCAATACCTGGCACCAGGTTTGTTTTTATTAATAAGACATTTTAAGATTCGTGCTACATGCCTGGCTGCAAGCTCTCTCGTCACCAGCCAAAACAGATTCATCTGTTATCCAATGAGAGTCACACACACTCACAGCACACAGAAAGACATCCCACAGCAGATGTGTTTTTCCTTCTTCTTAAAAACAGAAAACAGAAGCATAGAGGGAAATAAGACAAGGGAGAATGCTGGACCTGAATCCTCAAGGTAAGAACAAGTCACAGGGTTCTTAGAAGGTCTTGGAGGTTTCTACATGGGGAGCTTCTGTCCGATGCAAGTGTCTTAAACCCACTGCAATGTTTAGCCAAGCTCTTTCAGGCTATTTACTAAGTAGATATTACAGGCTATGTACAATGTTTGAATCATAAAATACCAGGGATGGAAGGAATATAAAGGTTACCTCATTTGAATCTCTTGTTTTAATCTTAAATAAACTAAACCCTAGAAATAACAATTTGTTCCAAGTCACTTAGTTATCAGTAGATAAAAGATCTGGCTTAAGAGTGAGACAGGACTGGATTTTAATCATGGCTTTGCCACTGATTAGCTGAGATATTGGGCAATTAACATTTCTCCTTAGAGCCTCCACACTCTCCTTTCTGTAATTGCAATGATTATGGTATGTGGGAAAGCTGTAAAATTTAAATGAGGCAGTGCATCTGCAAATAGTTACCATACTATTTGGCATGTTAGAAGAACATACAAGGATACCAGTTATTGTTGGTAGTTGTGTAGCACACTAGTCGCAGAACTAAGAGTCAGGCTCGGATAATGCTGACTCTTCCTTCAGAAGCTTTCCCAATGCCATGAACACTTTCCCCTGGAACTTGTCACTGGAGTGCCTGCTCTGTCTAATTGGAGCCCTTTCTGTCACCTTGCTTGTCCCTTTACTGCTGTTCAACCACAACATAGTAATGAGTTCGTATCTGGCTTGTAATTGACACTTGTTAAAGGCTTGTTGAAATGATTTTGAGGGTCAACATAGAGAATTTCTTCGTGTACAATAAAAATAGTTTCCTAGAAACAATGCTCAAGAGACAATAAAAGTATGTTGAGTTAATAAGTGACTAAATAAACGGGGAATTAATCCTTACTCACTGTCATACTGGTTTTAGCAGGAGTTGTGAGCTACGGCAGCAAACATACCACCCTCATTAGCTTTAGTCCTGGTCATCACATGGTATCTAAATTTGTATCTAGATCCCTAGAGAGGCCTTAGTAGCTCTTCAAGGTTAACTACACTATTTCATCCAATATCTCATTCACACTTGGCTATTTAACAAAATTCACTTGATGTATCCGTAAGCTATAGCTGCATAACAAACCACCTCAAAAACATACCAACCAGTTATTATGCTATTTTGGAACATATTTTTCTAGCTTAGTATAGAAGCTTCCTTGGCATTTTCTCAGCTGTTTTCTCTACCTGTTGCCCAATTAAAAACTAACACCTAATTATTCTGTGAATTATTCTGTGGTATTTGTTACACAGGCTTCTTATTTCTTGGAACCAGTTAGTATGGGGCATGTAATAAGCATCTCAAACTTAGTATTGAAATTTCTTGTTTCATGATTATTTTTTTTCAACATAAAGCTTTAGTATGTAGAATCTGAGTCTATCAGAATAATTATAGGAACAATGAACCTCAAAAAAATAAAGATTTAGATTTTAATGTCTTTCTTCTCCAAATGAAGATGTATTCTCTACATAAATTTTCCCACTCTGCCATTTGGGTTTTCCACTCTCAACTACTTCTGGGACAGGGATCTTCTTACATTCTGTTTTATGAGGTATCTTTGAAGTAAACACACACACACACACACACACACACACACACACACACACACACACACACAGGAAAGCAAAATTCTGCCTCACTATGAACTGTGTGTTTAGACTGTCTGAGTGGAGATCCATCCTCTTCCTCAACTGGCTCTGAGACCTGGGAAATTTAAATAACTGTTTCATGCCTTAGTTTCCTTAGGAGTAAAATGGTGCTAGCAATAATCCATCACTTTTTAAATTTAATTTTAAAATTATAATTTAATTATAACATTTCCCCCTTCCCTTTCCTCCCTTCAAACCTTTCCATATACCCCTCCCCAGTCTCCTTCAAATTCATGGTCTCTTCTATCATTAATTGTTATTGCATGCCTATTTGGAGTATATATATATATATATATATATACTGTTCAGTTCATGTAGTGTTACTTGTGTCTTTTCAGGGTTGACAGTTTGTTACTGGGCAGCCTATTGGTGTGCTCTTCCCTAGGGAAGACCACCTCTCCCGCTCCCAGCTTTCCTCAGTTGCCTATAGTTCTTTGGGTAGGGTTGAGGTTTCCTGGACTTTTCCCCGTCCACTTGGCCATGTCTATTGGTGCCATCCTTGTTTAGCTCATGTTTGGGTGGTCATGTTCCCCAAACTTTGAGCATAGTTTCCAATGTTACTAGGAGTCACACTCGCACAGGAAATTCCCTGGTCTTCTGGCTCTTACAATCTTTCTGTCCCCTCTTCTGAATGTTGCCTAGGCCATAGACACAGGAGTGTTTTGTAAATGTGTCCACTGAGAATGGGCTCCAAAATCTGCATTTTGATTGGTTGTGGTTTTCTGCAGCTGTATCTGATACTAAGAGAAGCTTCCTTGGTGAAGGGTGAAGACCTCACTTGTCTGTGGGTATAAGGACGGATGTTTGAGTGTTGTTAGGAAGTATGCTGGCTTAGTAAATGAGTGGTTGTAGATTCTCCTCCAATGACTATGATTTATTTCACTAGCACTGAGTAGTTAGCCATGTTGCCAATACCAGGACTGGGTTACCTCTTGTTGAATGGGTCTTAGGTCCAATTAGAGAGCTGTTGATCACTACCAAGGTATGTGTGCCCCCACTACAGCCTTAGGGCTATTGTGACATGCTGGTCATGGATGCGGTTCACAGGTGTCCTAGCTGGGTAGGACTGTTGGTCACTTTCCTTCTTTGGAAGCTTACGTGGTACCATGCAAGCTAGTTCTTGGTGTAAGGGGGACACTCACGTCAGTTACTGCTCAGAGGTCTCTGAGCCCCGTTTGCTGAGATGCATGATGTCTTCAGCAATAGAGACTTACCTTCCACCTCTGCAGGGCAACCAAGGGCGGCAGAAATAGGCTGTGTGCTTTGGAAGTCTCTTGGCCAACCCCTCAAAAGAGGGATTATCATGTCTGGTATTGGGCTTTTCTGTTAAGTTGTCTTTGGCTCTTGGAGGGAGCACTTCAG
The DNA here is from genome assembly GCF_007827085.1 of Peromyscus californicus insignis. NCBI lineage: Eukaryota > Metazoa > Chordata > Mammalia > Rodentia > Cricetidae > Peromyscus > Peromyscus californicus. The sequence continues at coordinate 96,551,362 of NW_026294424.1, forward strand.
CCCAGATGAGAAAAGGTCATGTATATTTATATACTGAATCATGTGTGTTATTTTTTTAAGGTAAATAGTTAGTAATATGCTTCTTTGTGGCTTTTTCAGATGTCCTCGTTGCTATTTTACCCTCTTCCACATTCTTCTGTATGTACCTCCCTCTCCTTCCTTAAAGAGTTTTCCCTTTCCCATCTCCCCGATCAGATCACGTGTACCCTGCTAATCCCCTCTCCGTTGCTCCCCAGCTCCCCTCTCCTGGCAATGGTACCATTTGGTTTCCTGGTTTCCATACAGGACTTTAAGGAGAATAAGGAGATAGAACAAAAGGTCTGTGAGCCCTTACAACAGACAGGTTTGTAAGTAGCAACTTATCTAATGGCCTCGCCAGAGCAGTGGAGAAACGCTACCAGCTTCTCCCGGGTCATTGGCTGAGAAAAGTGGTTATCTAGACAACTAGACAAGTTTCCCTGAAGCTGTATTGGTGCTTAAGATTCTGGAGAATTCATCGTGAGCCTGGAGGCCTTAACTAGAAACAGCCCCAGAAAGTCATAGGCTCATCTTGTACAGTGGTCTTTGAGACTGGCCTGCACAGGGCTCAGAGCTACCCAAGGTTTCAGATGCTCATTGAGACTCCTGGAGCACAAGTCCTGTGGATGGCTGTTGGGGGAGGACACCTGCATAGCCCATTGACTTCTGGGAAATTTGTAATGCAACAGCATATATTCTCCAGAGTTCTGAAGATGTCTGTCTGTCTGACTCACAAAGCTGCAACCATTACAAGGTCCACCGCCAAGAAGTCTCTCACAGGCGTGCTGATGTTGAGCACTTTCTAGTATTTTAAAGGTAATATGCTATCAGTCCTCACATGAGCTCTGTAGGCCAGGTTCTATTATTACCTTCATTTTATAGATAGGGAAACTGAGGTCTGGATGGGTCAGCTAACATACTCCAGGCCAACTGGTTGGAGGCAGACAGAGCATAAAACCAGGCAGTCTGGACCAGAATCTGCTATAGTTGACACTGTCTTCTCTGGTGAAAGGGTACCATGTGTTGAGCATTTCCTCGTGTTTTCTATAAGCAAAGACCTGCCATTCACTCTTTCATTTAAGTCTAACAAAAAAGAATTTTGTCCCCTTTAGTAGGTGTGAAACTTCCTTGGAACTGTAAACTGGAATGAACCGTTAATGTCATCTGGCTAGTTGTTTTATTAACAGTAATATGTAAAGTAAGAAAATAAACAAACAACAAAAGCAACCAAAACCACAGCATGATGCACATTCTTGCTCAGATACCAAACCAGCCTATTTCTCCCCGTATTTTATAGATTTGACACTACCATGCTAAATTTAGTTTGCAGAAAAGCTCGCTTAATAAAAATACCTAAGTACTAGAATAGGTATATGGCTGTGTATTTATAATTCACCCGTTAGCCTTTTCATGTCAGAAGTATTTCCTTCGAACTTACTCTGCACCAGGCATTGCAAGTATTCGTTCAGATTAATATCCCCAAACTGTGTAAACCACAGGGCTCTTTGTTGACCCATGATTACAAACGAGGCACCTGGACCCAGGACCTGGGCACCAGTCCCAGGCCTGGTTAATCCTTTTGTAGCACACTTGTTTTCAGTTAACTAGTGCAGAGCTAACTAGGACAGAGTCATTCTGGGCTCCTAAAGGACACCTCCAGCTGGAGTGAGTGACATTTTAATAGACGTCAAAGAGCTTCAATTGGTAAAGTGGGCACAGTGGTGCACATCTGTAATCTCAGTACCAAGGAGGCCGAAGTAGGAGGATCAGGGAGGTCAAAGTCATCCTTGGCTACATAGTGACGCTGAGGCCAGCCTGGGCTACGTGAAACCCTGCCTCAAAAATTTTAAAAGCAAGCTTTGGTTGACACCTACTCAGAAGTTTAGCCCACTCAGGCTGCACTGCTCTAACATTCTAGTCTGTAGTCAGTCGCAAATATCACAGGCATTTAAATGTGCTGTCCACTCTTGGAGAATAATTACAGCTGTTTAATTGTATTCATAATTTAGTGTACACCTGAAAAATATGCTGTGAAATATCAGGAGGACCCTTTAATACTGGTGTTCATTTACAAACTGTCACATTTATAATGCGTCTTTAATCTTCTAGGGTCTGCTGGAATTTTTTATTGCAGTCTGCTTCATGCTTTAAATATTAAAGATTCGGCAATACTTCAAAAGGTGATAATGCTTGATACTCCGATGGTGCCTAAACCTCAACAGCTAAATATATTGAGGGGTCTTCAGTGGCTCCGGCTTAATTAAACATGCATGTGTGTTTTCAAATGCAATATTTTTCTGCTTGTTAGGTTTTTGACAAACCTCCAAACAGGTCCAGGTGGAACAAAGCATGTAAACAGGCTTGTGAGTAGAGCTTAAAGAACTCAAATTAGCACCTCCCGCAATTAATATGCAGAGCTTGGATCCCTGTGATCGACAATGCCATCGAGCACTGTCTGCAGCTGAACAATGTAGCTTTGTCTTTTCATTTTTCTAAAACATGTCCAGTTTAATTATGCGAAGACGTTGGTGACAGCTTCTGAGCCAATAAGATGGTATTTGTTCTCTGTAACTTCCTCTTCCCCAGGGACCATGGCCTGCATGACAGGGCAGTGGCAGGCTTTATTTCAGTGTATCATGTATTCTCGTTACCTAGCACTTACAGGTAGCCTCCTTCTATAATTCAGCATGCCCTCCTAAAGCAAAAGTGCTAAACCCTGAGACCAAGCGACACGTGGTGTGGATACTTGACAACTATTCAAGCAGCTTTCAAAGTGGGAAAAAGAATTGGACAAATATAGAAATCCATCTATATTATTGGAAAAGCCAAAATTTCTATTTGGCATGTGCCACACTTTGAATTTCTCGGGAAGAACAAAAGTGTTTTGAAGAAATTGTGTTTTGTTTTGAACATGAACATTCACATTCTTGTCACCAAAAATGAAATACTAAGCTCACATTCCCAGCCCACGACATCTAGGCATTATTTCACAGACCCACATGGTATTGTCTGATATTAAAATCCCCATGTAAGTAAGTAAGACTGTCTCAAAATGTTACTTACTGGAGCGACCCAAATAGAGACTGACGGTAGATGGGAAAGAGAGCACGGTGTGTCACAGATGAGGGAAATAAGAAGAAGGTGGCTTTGAGTGATTTGGTCTGCCATACAACCAGCGTGTGGCAACGGCTCCACCAGACATAAATCGTAATAAAAATATATGTGGAGGCTGCCAATAAAAGTTCAATTACCATACTGTAGTAGGCAAGCCTGCAAACAAACGGATAAATAGACAGACAGACAGACAGACAGACAGATAGATAGATAGATAGATAGATAGATAGATAGATAGATAGATAGACAGATAAATAGCAAAAGTCTGTGAGAACCTAGGCGGTATTAGAGCAATTTTCCAGGTGAAGAAGTGCCAGTGGATATGACAGGTGAGGTATTGTTATGATAATACCTAAGGCAAGGCAGCAATCCCACGAAAGGATAGACAAATCTGAATTAATTTGATCTGATCGGTGAGGTGGCATTTGGATATAATCTTCCTGTATTGTGGAGAAGGCTGCATGCATATTATACCAGGAATGAGCTGGGCGGAAGGAAGGGTATAGACAGAGGACTCAGTGGGAGGAAACACAAATTACAGGCAAGGTTTCAGGAGAGACTATGCTTGGCTGTGGAAGGAGCACCCTTGGAAATTGGATTTGTAAACAAATTAAAATCTGAGTTCTTTTCCTGAAGCCTTTAGTGGGTGTTAACAATAAACGCTTAACCTTGGTGGTGGGAAGACTTTGAAACCAGTAATTAGGGGAAAATGGAGGTAGGAAAGCGTATTTTAATTTGGCTTCAACGTTCTGATAAGCCACAGAGAGCATTTCTACCCTGGACTGTGAGCCGAGTGGCCATTTTAGATTCCCAGAAAGGAAGATGTTGGCTTCCCAGGGAATTCTAGACGTTGTGTGCTGTCTTGACCTGTGGTCAGCACCTCTGATTAGAAGTCTTCATGGTTACCAAGCCTTGAAAGCAGAAAGGAGAGCTGCGTGTGCTGAAAGCACGCGTTTTATTAAGCAGCAGAAACTCAGAATTTGAGCCTGCAGAAAAGCGCCTGCGTGATCTTTAATGGATTTTTAAAGATGACAAGGGAGGAAATGGGAGCTCAAAGCACGGGAAGGAGAAATTCCCTGAAGGAGCGTTCTGGAGTAAATCAGAGCAACCGAAAGAGTGAACTCCTAGGGCCTGGGGATGTCTCCTAGGTTTTCAGCTGGACACTTACAGCCTGGTGGGTCCCTGAACACCTGTGCTGTGGGCAGATTCTGACAGAGCAGCTCGCAGGGGGATGGACGACAGCACCTGAAGTGCTGTTTGCAGGGCAGAAAATTGCTCCCTTTCCACGCTGGGCTGCCTCGGCTCCCGTCCGTCACACCCGGCTTCTTACAGCCTCCCGTATAACCATGCCCTTTGTGTATGCTAACCTGGCCTCTGTGATGGTATTCCTTGCCTCTCTTTTTCACCGCGGCACAGGCAATTAAAAACAAACGAAACAAATGAGGTAGCTCTAATAAAACCCCAGTCTATAGGTGACGGACACCCAAGACCAAATAGCCCGAGATGTGGCCACCATGGAAGGAACCTGAAAGCAGGAAAAGGACCCTGCTTCCCAGGGATTTTACTTCTGTATTTATTTTCTTGAGGGAAGAGGCTGATTTCAGCTACTTTCTTAAAAAACAACCATAATAAGTACCTCTGTTAAGAAGTTTGGCAAATGCTGTCAATACGATCATGTGTCCGTATGGGGAGGGGATAGCGGTAGGAGAGTCTGCTTCCGTCTTGTAGCACAAGGACCGGTGTTAAACCCATACAGTGGAACTGTATCTGCAGTAGCCCTCAAAAGAGATGCCCTATTGGGCTGACATGTCATGAATCAAAACAGGTAAGATTTCTGCGTTAGTGGAGCCTGTGCCTTGAGACCCACCAAATATCATCTCTCCCTCCAACCCACGGAAGTCCCTTCTCTCACTAGGGCCATATTTGCCTTACTCCCTCTCTTTTGAATGAACCTTGTAATCCCCTCACCCTTCTGATCGACCTGAAAACAGCACGCTAAATAGCAACACCTGCCTCTGCTCTAGACTCAGGTGAAGGGATTGGGATTTCAAGCCACATTGTGGTTTGTGAACATTCAAAGAAGAGGAAGGGACTTAGGGCTCCTAAGATAATCATTCCAGGCCTGGCTCTGTGTTAGACTCACCTCAGTGACCTTCAAAAGTATCTCCATGACTTGTAATACCCCACATGCTCAATCAGCTAATCTTGGATTGGGCCCAATTTTTGGTATTTGATCAAACTCTACCCACAGTTCAGTTTAATGTACACCCAGGGGTGGACACACATGCTCTAAACTGGAGCGCAGCTGATGGGAGGCTGGCCTGGAGAACACCTACTGAGGTAAGATGGAGAGGCCTGTGCAGAGACTCTGATGAGTTTGAGTTTAATTCTGTGAAAAATGAGGATCCACGAAAGACTTTTAAATCACATAGGTGATAGGATCTGGTCTCTTAGAAACTATGGTGACAGAGTGGAAGATGTGTTGGAGGAAGGAAAGGCCACGGGCAATGAGACTTGGATAGTATTTGAAGTAGTCCTCGTGAGAGAAGGTGCTGGATCTGAACAAAGGTTTAGTCAAGGAACAAGAACTGTCCTGAGGACACACCAGTCATTTCTTAGCAGACGTGCATCACATGGTAACTTGACGTGCAGGGGTTAGTGAGAGGAGGAACCAACACTCACGTGGTTTCTAGGTTGGTATTAGCTAAGCACATACCACTGCTAACTGGGGATGAAGATCCTCACCAAGCCTGTGCTGTCCAGGTTAGCTGAGCACTCTGTGGGTGGGACTCAGGCCTGTAAGATCCAAATCACCATTAAGAGCGTTTTCAGTTTGAAATTCGATGGCTATGTTGCATAAGCTGTTAACACACGCCATTTTCATTTCCATCTCCAAATTCTCTACACTGTTCAGCCTTTTGTATGGGGTCAAAAACGTCTACTAGGTAAAGAAACATGGGATTCAGAGGACATGTCTCACATGCTTCTGCTGTGCCAGCCTGGTTAAGCTTCCACACTACTGTGTAAGTTATATTCTGTTATATTCATCTGAACTGTGTCCATAATTTCCCTTCTGCACTTTTGCTTTTACAATCCGCTACACAAACCAACTCTTCTTTTTAATTTCTAAAAATGAGCTGCCAATGACGATGTTTATAGCAGGGCAGTATGTCAGTCTCATATCAACGAGTGGGTCTTGGTTTATAGGGTAACGCATACCTGTATTGTCGTTACCACTCAAAGGGTGTGAAAATAAGGCTGCATGGTGTAGGTTTCACCCCTACTCTGTGGATGACGATGTGGGCATGGATGCAGAGAGGGTTCCCTCAGTTCTCTGTGGCAAGATAAACTCAGCTGTTTTCTGCTTGTTTCTCTGAATGTGCCACAGGTAACCTAGCGGGCCAAGTTAATATTAGCTTGTGTGGGGTTTATGTGGGTGTTTTGTTGCTGTTCAGAGAAATGACCAGTTTACTTGGTTATATTGACAGCTCTACTGTAAAATTTCCTGGCACTAAAGGTCAAAAAGACCCAGTTTTCCTCTGCTTGTTTCTACCCAAAAGAGAATAAATCTGGGAGCTGAATCGCTTCTCTGACAATAATTTATGAATCATGCATCGACTGTGTTTGAATTGAGAAAGGCTTTCATATCCTTTCCATTAGCTCAGATTAAGTTTTCATATAGATGCTGAGAAGCATGCTAGCAATATCCTCAGCTCATTTTTATGAAAATTTTATCAGCACTTTTTTCTGTACTACACTCCAATTGGGATGTCTCAGAATCTAAAGCTCAGCTTTGGACATGAACTTCTCTCAACCTGGCTGGCTGCTGCTCTAAAGGTTTCAATATTTTATGGGCTCTGGCTAACTCAGCCGTGAGATGCGAGCTGCCGAGATTTAAGTCTAATGTAAAATCATGAACGGATGAAAACTGGGATGTCATAAGTAATACATCTACAAGAGTGGGGCGCAGTTACCATTTTTAAAGGGGCTTTAAAAAGAAAACAACATTCTCTGTTCTGTCTTTATGCCCCAAAATGAAAAGCCCCTGAGCTATTGTACTGGCATGGGGCCATCTTTTCTTGCTTGCTTTTCTTCAATTGCTGCTTAATTGTTGTGGTGGGCTGCTCCTGCCTCCTCCTGCCTCCTCCTGCCTCTTCAGGTCCCCCATCCACATGAAAGCTCCTGGTACGTGCATTCCAGAGAAATGGGCGCAGCGTGGTTGAGCACATAGGCCAAACCCATTTTATCCATCTTCCTCTTTTTGTCTCAGAACTGATTTAAAACATTTGGAAAATCTGTCTATTCAGCTGAAGTGTCCCAGTGCATTCTTTCCTAGGAACAGTGGGGTCACACGTGATCTGCCTGATGGACTTTTCGGCTGCAATCTATAGCCATTTCCCTTGAGCCCCACAGAGCGGGCAGAGCCGAGGAGCTCCGTAATGGCAGCAATAACAATGCGTTCTTTGTGTGCAAGAATCCAGGGGGAAGAGCCCGGCAGACTGGTTAGTCACAAAACCCATCCCTTTGCTCTCACTCATTTCTTCATTATGTGCTCTACCCTTAAACATATTTTTAAACAGCAAAGAGATTTCTCTGTGAAACACCACCTAAGCATGAAGTGAACAAACACAAAACGTCTCCTTCGGAGATGGCTGTGGCCGTCATTGCTCGCTGTTAACCCGTTTCGAAGAGGACAGCGGATCTCAGGAACTGCCTGCCTGTGCCTGCAGTTGTAGGGAGAGCAATGATTTCTGGACAGGGTTTAAGTCATTTATTCAGAAATGTCACCTGACATATGCACTGACATAAGATTCTCTCTCCGACTCCAAAAATCTAAAATTAACATCCCACTAAATACCTATAGAATTGCTCATGTACCAAAGACCAGACTAACTAAGTGAAGGGGCCCTTCAGGGTGTGGACCTCCAGCCACCTGGTCAGGTAGATGACTATATTAGTCTTAAGAGGCACAGGGACCTCAGGATGTGGGGCTCCCCCATGTCTCATGTCAAAAGTTGCTGGCCAGCCCTTGTGTGGTTCAGCTGGAGCCCAGCCTCTTTTTGAACTGCAACAACATGAAAAATGCTTGGATGTAAACATATTCTTGAAGCTAGCCATGAAGTTTCTCTGTTTTATTCTCCTCTGGCAGAACATTAGTCTCCGTAGCTGTTAGGATTTGAGGCCACAAGATCATTCCTTTCTTGTCCAGTTGCCAGTTAGCAGAGCTTGACCAAAGCTATGCTGCAGCCCAACTCACCAGAAGCAAACCACAGACCAACATTTATAGGATGTGAGGGATGTGTTCTCCATGAAGCTGGTGGCATGTCTACATTCTACATTCTCAGCCAGCACCAGTGATAAGGGTTCCATGGCTGGGTGCTCATCACTCTGGGGAGGAGGCCGGAGGAAGAAGAGAAGGAGAAGCTAGCCTTGAGGGCTGAAGCCCCCCACCACTCAGGAGGATCTGTAAACACTCCAGAGAGGATAGTGAGAACAAGAGTGATGAAAGTTGAAATCAAATGTGATTGGAAAAAAGGCAAATTTTACCCTGTGTGTATGCGCGTGATATGAGGTATGACTCAGTAAGAGATACCAAATCACTGTATCTTTTCTCCCAGTTACCAAATGCACAGATATTCATGGGAGGGAGGAAAAGACACACAGCAATCCCAACCCCTGGCATGTGAGATGTCCACGTTCTGGATTTTAAACCCTGGAAGGACATTTCTGTATGCATACCCAAGCAGTACATGGACTGTGGTGAAGTCCATGTGAAGCTCAGTTTTCCCCTTACTCTCTCTTCCTCCCCTCCCTTAAAGGCTCCTCTGCTCTCCCTGTGGTCCACCTTTTGACTTTGGCCGCATGTTCATGCACTCATACAGTTTAGTTCTAGAAGTGAGAAAAATACAGCACGTTTGTTTGGGTTTGGTTCTTCTCACATGGTGACCTCCAGTCCCAACCATTTTCCTGCAAATGTCACGATTTTACTTTTTCTGTTATGGAGGAATAAAAGTCTATAATGTGAATCCAATTATTTGATCTCCTTGTTCAAAACTTACCAACAACTCATATTTTAATCAGATTAAAAGCCAAACTCCTCAGGCTTGGAGAGGGTCTGCTGTCTGAAACCTTCTGTGGCCTTTCCTCACTTACCCCTTTCTCCCATTCCCAGTGCTCACCTTCCCAGCTCCCTAAGCCCCTTGTCCCCAAGAACCTCTCTGCTTTAAGACCTGTGCCTGCTGTGTTCATCACCTGGAGCCTTCGCTCACGGTTGCTCGCGGTTCAGTGAGCTCAGTTCTGCTTAGTTTTCAGGTCCCTGCCTCGTCGTCAGCCCTGCCTGCAGAGGCATGTCCCGACACTCCCAGCCTTGGTCTCACCTCCGCTTACATCTGCCTATGGAACTCCAAGGTCACCACCACCTCAGCGTCTCTCAGCTGCTGGTCTGTTTCAATAGATCATGAGCTCATCTCCCTTGTTTCCCCAGCGTCTGACATAGAGCCTGGCATGTGATGGGCCTTCTGAAAACGTCTGGTGAACAAATAAAGGTCTTGCAAGGAAAGGGAGAACATGAGCACGTGGCCTGGACAAACATGCTTCATGCTTTTTTTTACACCCTGTCTGGGTTGAGCCTGCAAATGAGGTCAGTGTTTAATCAATCGGTCCAAAGTGCCTTTAAACTACAGCTTCTCATACGGAGCCAGAGATGAAAGGGAATGGAAGTTGGGATTTCCTCAGAAAAAAGCCAACACTGGCACTTCAAATAGGAGACTTGCAGATGAAACATATCCATCCCCTGCTCATACTGGTCAGTGGGATGCTCTTAACAGCCCTGAAAAACAATGAGCTACAATTTTCTCTCTCTCTCTCTCTCTCTCTCTCTCTCTCTCTCTCTCTCTCTCTCTCTCTCTCTCTCTCTCTCCCTCTCTCCCTCTCTCCCTCTCCCCCTCCCTCTCTCCCTCTCTCTCCCTCTTTCCTTCCCTCCCTCCTTTTCTCTCCCAGAAGCCCCTCTGCCCAAGCAACAATCTTAAGAGGAGGGAAATGCAATTACACCCGTGCCTGTTTAAAATTTAAGAGCACAAAAATGAGTTGAGGTTCTTCTTTTTTTCCTTTTCGCAGGAAACAAATTAGCCCACAGTAGACTTGTGCCTGCAAGCAGCCCGTTTAATTTGGTTACTTCCTATGCCTTGAGGCTAGCTTTCCCCCTCTAATTCTGCCAACTTCTTTCCATATCAGGGCTTATCTTCTTGCTGTCTGCAGAATCGGATGACAAGCGAGAGTCCGAGCTGTATTTTATCTATTTAATCATCCCCATTGCCTGATCCCAGAAAGTCTAACTAGGGTGATGAGTCATTTTTACAAGCACTGGCTCTCTCATAAATTGAGGCCCAATGGTTTCAGCCAGTGAATACTAAATGTTTAAACCTACCCCATTAGGTTTATAGCTAAAATTCAATTCATAAAGTTCATGTTTCTGACATGGTTGAGTTATACAGGATATAAGCACCCCCCCACACACACACCCACACACATACTACACTTTATTTTGAGCAAAGTGTTTGGTTCTGTTCTTGCATATAGTAAGTCATAATCACTACTATTTTGTTGTTGTTGTTTTTTCAAGACAGGGTTTCTCTGTGTAGTTTTGGTGCCTGTCCTGGATCTCGCTCTGTAGACCAGACTAGCCTCAAACTCACAGAGATCCGCCTGGCTCTGTCTCCCAAGTGCTGGGATTAAGGGCGTGTGCCACCACTACCCAGCAATCACTACTATTTTTATCATTAAATTAATTAAACTTCAAATGGTCCCTAACAAAACAAGAAGATAGCAATTCCAGGCCAGCCTGGATTAAATAGCATGCCACTTCTGCATTAGCAAAGGCAGGAAGATATGGTAGCATACACCTCTAATCCTAGTTGATAGGTTGAAGCAGAAGGATTATTCGTTTGAAGTCAGCCTGGCCTCAAAGCAAGACCCTGCTTCAATAAAACCAAGTACACAGCTTACCAGTAGACATGGGGATCCACATGCCACGGTGCCTCGCTTGAGACATCAGGGGTAGTTCTTAGACTTCAACCAGTGCTATGTCCCCAGGGAGGCCTCCAGGAAGGTGTCCTAGGTTGCCAGGTGTCTCAGTACAGAAGAAAAAGCCCTTTAAGCCAATAGTCCTGAGTCTGACACCAAAATCCTTCTAATGGTCTAGACAAATTTCTCAGTTACTTAATTTCTGTAACTTGCTTCCTCTGTTAAATGGGAACAGATTTCTTTGTGGTGAAATGCACAAGGCATCTGACTGTGCAAACACATGATGTAAAGAATACCTTATGAAGTATATATATATATATATATATATATATATATATATATATTTGTGTCCTTTCCCAACATTATTTTAAAAAAATCACCAAAACACACAAAATCCTTACAGAAGAAGACACTTAAAAGCAAATGACAGGAACTGAGGAGATGGCTCTCCAGGTAACAGGGTGCTTGCTGCAGAAGCATGAGGACTACAGTTCAAATCCCAGGACCCACATAAGAAGCTTGGCATGACTGAGTATGCCTATCACCCCAGCACTGTGGACGGGGGCAGTCTGGTGGGTTGCTGGGGTTTGTTGGCCACCAGCCTAGTTCTGTGTTCAGTGAGAGACCCTGCACCAAGAAAATAAAGCAGAGAGTACCAGAGAAGAACACCTACTGTACTCCCCTGGCCGACTCGTGTGTGTGAGCACATACTTACACATATATCACATACATACAACACACACACAATGAATATTTATATAATGATAATATCAGTGGTAATGAGGTCATTAACATGGGCACATACGTACACATACATCACAGATGTACCACACACACAGTGAATATTGATACAATGTTAATAGCAATGTAATGAGGTCAATAACTGCATGGGCACATACATACACATATATCACATATATAAGACACAGCGAATATGGATACAATGTTAATAGCAATGGTAATTGTGGTGATATTGTGTTTCCCAAAATATTGTGCACCCTAATAAACTTATCTGGGGTCAGAGAACAGAACAGCCACTAGACAGACATAGAGGCCAGAAAATGGTGGCACTTACACCTTTAATACTATCACTTGGGAGACAGAGATCCATCCAGATCTCTGTGAATTCAAAGCCACACTGGAAACAGTCAGGCATGGTGACTCACGCCTTTAATCCCAGGAAGTAAGCCTTTAATCCCAGGAAGTGATGGCAGAAAGCAGAAAGGTATAAAAGGCGTGAGGACCAGAAACTAGAAGCTTTTGCCTGGTTAAGCTTTTAGGTTTTTGAGCAACAGTTCAGCTGAGATTCATTCTGGATGAGGACTGAGAAGCTTCCAGTCTGAGGAAACAGGATCAGCTGAGGAATTGGCAAGGTGAGGTGGCTGTGACTTGTTCTGCTTCTCTGATCTTCCAGCATTCACCCCAATAACTGGCACCAGGTTTGTTTTTATTAATAAGACCTTTTAAGATTCATGCTACAGGTAATGAGGTCATTAACTGTGCATGGGCACATACATACACATACATCCCATGTGTACAGCACACACACAGTGAATATTTATACAATGTTAATAGCAATGGTAATGAGGTCATTTATGAGGGATCCAGGTATAATGTAGATAAGAGATATTTATATAAAAACAAAACAATTTTTTTTCAGGATCATGGCAAGAAGGATCTTGTTAAATGGATAAACACTGGTCATCTGAAGTTTGTCCTGGTGTCTAACTTTGATCCCAGCTGGGTCAGCTTCATACATCAGATGATTGATGCATGGGGCAGGAGCCATCCAACTCATCAGTCTTGCACTTGGCCAGAGCACTCTATTCCCACCTGCAAACTCCAAATCCATGCTCAGTGCCAGGAATAAAGGAAGTTTATGACAAGCACGCTCTTTTAGCTCAGAACTGAAGGACGTTTGGTCCCAGCCAGTAGCCATCTGCCTTATCTTCTCTTTATCCGCCGCTGTTAGGAAATTCCCTGCTCATCACATTGGTCAGAAAGATATTTCAGTAAGAATGAATTTTACCTTGTTTATGGCTCCAGTGAGGGAGCACTTCTCCTCCTCTGCAGCATTGGATCCAGTCCCTTTCACTGTCCCTCAGCTGAAAGAGAAAACTAAACAATGAGACCGTGGTTCAAGAAGTGAATGACTACTTCAGAAGACCGTGCGGAGCGACGGACAAGGGGGACAGCCATCTTGTTGATGTGCACAGAGAAAGGGCATTTGGGTTTCCTTTCTTCCTCTCACCAAATGAAAAAAGAGTCTGTTAGTAATAAAACTCACAAAGAGTAATCAATGACTGTCTTTGGAGCAGTGGTTGCTGGGAAGCATTCCAAAAGGCAGGTAGCAGTCTCTTCCCTCCACACCCTGCCCTTCTGGGTCTGCGGAAGTTTCCTTCTGAGAGCAGGATTAGCATCACTCTTTTGACTCGCCCAGAGTTTGGAGGCCAGGGTCACATCCTTCGACTTTGCTAGTCTGTCAAAGTTAACTCAGTGAGCCTCTTTCCCCTTCCACTGTTTCATCATGGCAGGTAAAGCCAGCATAAAGCAAAGGCTTTTAAAACATGGTTGTTTTAAATGCTAGGAAGGAAGTATACATGTATATACACATGTAATAAGTGCACACATAAAGTACATAGAAACATGCATACCAGCTGCTGTGAATGTAAAGTAGACCAGCTACTTAGAAAATCAATATGGAGGTTCCTCAAAAACCTAAAAATGGACCAACAATATGACCATACAGCCCAGCTATAGCAGTCTCGGGAATTTATGTAAAACACTCTAAGTCAACATGTCATAGAGGTATGCATTGTGACACAATTTGTAGCTAGAGTTTTTCTCTCTGGGTTCCGCCAAGCCCCGGCAGTCCCGTAGCCTACTTATAAAATAAACATACAGACACTTATATTATTTAAACTGCTCGGCCATTAGCTCAGGCCTACCATTGTCTAGCTCTTACTCTTATACTCAGCCCATTTCTGTTCGTCTATATGTCGCCATGTGTTCCATGGCTTTACCTGCTGCCTTTACATGATGCTTCCTGGATGGCAGGCTGGCGTCTCCTCCTCTCCCCTTCCTGTTCTCTCAATTCACCTCTCTGGTAGTCCCGCCTATACTTCCTGCCTGGCTACTGGCCAATCAGTGTTTTATTTATCAATCATCCACAGCAACAATTCACAATAGTTAAGTTGTGAGATCAGTCTATATGTTCAGCAACATAGGAAAGGAAAGAGAAATTTTTGTTTATACAAAAATAAAATTTTCATCCATGAAGAAGGAAGTTCTGTCTTTTACAGGAAAATGGATACAACTGGAGATAGTCATAACAAGAGAATTGAGTAAGTCTCAGAGAAACAAATAACCCATGCTTTCTCTCATTTGTGGGTCCCAGTCTTTACAGACAAAATTATATGTGTACAGGTGTCATGACAGCAGCAAAGTTGCTTAGGAGAAAAGGGACTAATGTGTAGAGAGAGGGAGATGGTGAGGGAGAGCTTATGTTCAGAGTGCACCATAGACTTGAATGAAAATGGCCTTATGGAGCTGTGTACTGTGACACATGTTTGCAACACAGTTGTTTTGGTTTTGGACTGTTGAGGGCCAGCCCAGAACACCAAGCCCTGGCTGTACAGTTGGGTGTCTTGGATTCCAGTCCATTGACTCCTTATGGGGATTTAGGTAGACTGCTTAGCACTTTGGGGCCTTAGTGTTTCCAGCTATAAAATGAGGCAATTGGTCCAGAAGCTCTCTAACTTTCCTCATGGCATAAAAACAAATGGAATCCTTGTATTTAGTGCATCAATTCCATCACTTACAATTGTTCTTGAATTACTAATATATTCTAATGATTCCATTGTGGATGCTAAATTAAAGGACATTTTAGCTGGCAAATCTTTTTCTAGATTAATTTTCCAAATGATTATAGGATAAAACAAAAGTCCCTGTTCATCTATAGTTGAAATGACCACAAATGTGTGTATATCTAAACAAATAAGATAAGAACTGTAAATGGCATTTACAAGCAACAAGGGAATGTTTTTAACATTTATTGTTGCATAAAGAAAAAGAACTATGCTGATGTGTGTAGAGCTGATAATAACATATGTGCATGACCCATGCACAGCAATGCCGGCCAGCTCCAGGTGTAGAAATAAGTCATCCATTACTTGGAATTTTCAGATATTAACATAGGAAACAAATAATGAATGTAAACATTCTTTTTGGAATGGCAATTTCAATTCATTTCCACTTGGTTCTGTTGTCTCATGAAGCACATACTCATCCCGACAGTTTCACGGAGGTGGAGTCTAAGTCAGTTTCGTCCTCTGTATTCTCATGGTCTTCCTTCAAGATCAATAAATGCCTGGAACCTGAGTTACTGTTCTTTCACTGTCATATGTCTGTAAGCTTTCCTTCCCTCTGGCTCTTCCTCCTCCTCTTTCTTCTACACACACACACCACACACACACACACACACACACACACACACACACACACACACACCAGAGAGAGGGAGGGAGGGAGGGGGCGGGGGCAGGAGTCAGGGTAGAGGGAATTCTTTTCTGCATGTTAAACCATTTGCTTGGTCTTACTGCATGCAACCTCTATTAAAAGTCCTTCTCAGGGGACTGGGCCTGGTAGTACACACCTTTAATCCCAGCATTTGAGAGGAAGAAATAGGCAAATCTCTGAGTTTGAGGCCATCCTGGTCTACAGAGAGTTCCAAGACAGCCAGAGCTACACAAAAAAAAAACCCTGTCTCAAAAAATCCAAAAGACCTTCTTGTAGAAGGTGGAGTGAGCACTTGCCTAGCATGTTTGAGGCCCTATGTTCAATTCCCAGTACCCCCTCAGAGAGAGAGAGAGAGAGAGAGAGCGCCTTTTATTTAGTATCTTTAAATCGATCCATGTTTGCTATCTCTATCTCTCTATTATTCCTACACTGGTTCATTTTTCAGGCTCCCGGGCTGCTAGGCCAGTTGTAGAATCCCTTTAAATCAGCACCCCTCTTCCTCTCATTCTAGCCTCTGCACAAAGAGGCTTGAGTCCTTGGTTTGCCCCTCTCTGAATGGTGGCTCCAAATAGCTTCACGTCTGTTCCATATTACCACCTGGATTTTACAGCGGTCAAGTGTAACATCATCCTTCTAGATGGGAGCTGAAGAAAGCTCAAATGAAGGGCTCCATGGAGGACTGTGTTGGGCTAGGGGGCAGGGTGGGACTAGCAAATCAAGATGAGGTAGCAGAACAGGAAAGAAGTCTGTGTTTCCTCTGTGTGTAAGGGGTGTTATTGATGGAATGTGTCTTCCTTTCCCCCCAGAACCAAATTTGACAAAATTGGGAATAAAACCATTAAAGATAGAATTAGGTCAGTCATGGTGGGTCCTAGGTAAATATGTCCAATGTTCTTGGAAGATGAAGTTCTTCAGAGGGAAGAGGACCTGAAGACCCAGTGGGAAATCCATCAGTGACCCAAAGAGACCTGGGAAACTTCAGTCCTACAGTGCCATGATGAGAACCCAGCCATGCTGACACTGGCCTTGAACTTCTGTTGACTTCAAAACTGAGAAAATACATTTCTGCTGTTGAAGTTTTTTTGTACAGCCGCCTATGGGCTTCCAGGAGTTCCCATCAGCACCCGCCCAGAGCCACAGCAATAGTGAGGCCTCTAAGCATCCTTGTGTCTTCAACTAAAGGACCCACATTGGTGCCACTGATGAACCACATCTCAGCAGAGGCGGGGCAGCCTCTCTTCCCGCTCGCTGCTCTTCCAGCTGGCTTCCACTGGCCTGGCCAGAAGCTAAGGGCAGGGGAGCAGAAGTGTTGAGGTCTACAGTGGTCAGCTTCCAAGGCACAGAGTGAAGGAAGCGGCTCTGGAGGACTCTGGTGGAGAATGGTGAATAACTGTGCCCGGAACTTACTCAACCAGGCACTTGTTTCCCACCAACTCTGAGTCTTCTGCTCGAGTGTTCAGCCCAGGAAATTGAACTCCCTTCTGCTAGATGCTCAGGCCAAGCATGCTACAGCCATCCTTGATTCTATTGGCAAATTCTAATTTCTTTGCCTTAGATATATTTCCAAAATTGAGGCTAAGGTCGTAGTCAGCAAGGTGCTTGCTATATAAGTATGACGACACAAGTTTGACCCTCAAGAAACTACACAAACACCCCCCACACACACACACCCACACACACCCACACACACACTACATAGAGACACACACCACACACATACAGACATACACCACACACACACTCACACACACACACACATACACTACATACAGACACACACCACACACACACACACTACATACAGACACACACCACACATATACAGACATACACCACACACACACACACACAAACACACACCCACACCCACACACTCACACACACACACACTACATACAGACACACACACACATACAGACATATACCACACACACACACACACACACACACACACACACACACACACACACACTACATAGAGACACACACCACACAATACAGATATACAACACACACACACACACACACACACACACACACACACACACACCACAACTAGTAGTGGTGTGTGCTTGTAATCTCAGGTCTGGGAAGGCAGAGTCAGGTGATCTTTAGAGCTCACTGTCCAGTCTATATAGCTGAATCAGGCTACAGGCCAATGAAGAGACACTGTCTTAAAAACACAAGGTGGTAAAGAATGACACCTGAGGTTGACCTCTGACCTCCACACATACATGCATGCACACACATGCTTATGCATCCACACACATGTGCACCATGATATACCGAACACATGTATATACACACAAACATATATATATGTAAAAGAAAGAAAAATGTAATATTTAAGTATTTCCAGAATCAACCCCATTTTATGTCTTCCATATATATCCAGCATAAGATCTGGTTCACCAGTATGCCTGCAGCCATGCTCCTGCACTCCAGGTTCTACCATTCCCAAAGCCCTGTGCTTGAGTGGAACCGCGGCAACTCCTCCTCTTCTCCATCACCATTGTCGTCGTTGTCTGTTGTGTGATATTTTGTTTACCTTCTGACAAAGCTTGCCTGGAGATCAGAGGGC
Source organism: Peromyscus californicus insignis (assembly GCF_007827085.1). Classification (NCBI taxonomy): domain Eukaryota; kingdom Metazoa; phylum Chordata; class Mammalia; order Rodentia; family Cricetidae; genus Peromyscus; species Peromyscus californicus. The sequence goes on from NW_026294424.1 coordinate 96,569,615, forward strand.
AGAGCTAGCCACTAGTTAGCCATAGAGACCAGGCAGTGGTGGCACACACCTTTAATCCCAGCACTTGGGAGGAGGAAGCAGGAAGATCAGGAGTTCAAGGCCACCCTGGGCTACACTGGACTGAACCAGGTGGAGGTGATGCACAGCCTTTAATCCCAGTACTAGGGAGGTGGAGACAGGATCTTGCTGCCTCCCCAATTCAGTCTGAGATTTCATAGAGGTAAGAAGTCTTTGGTGGCTGGTTACTCCTGCTCCTCTGGTCTTTCAGCTTTCACCCTAAATATCTGACTCTGGGTTTTCATTGTTAAGACTAATTAGGATTGTGCTTCAATTGTCATTACCACCACCACCGTTATCAATACCACCACCATCATCATCACCAGCATCAACATCATCAATACCACCATCAACATCATCACCACCATCAACTTCATCAGTACCTCCACCATCAACACCACCACCACCATTGTCAATACCACCACCATCAACACCACCACCACCATTGTCAGTACCACCATCATCAACATCATCACCACCACTGTCAATACCACCATCATCACCACCATTGTCAATACCACCACCATTGTCAATACCACCATCAACATCACCACCACCATTGTCAATACCACCATCAACATCATCACCACCATCAACACCATCACCACCATTGTCAATACCACCACCATCAACATCATCACCACCACCACAGTTGTCAATACCACCACCACCATTGTCAATACCACCATCAACATCATCACCACCACCACAGTTGTCAATACCACCACCATTACCACCACCACCATTGTCAATACCACCATCAACATCATCACCACCACCACAATTGTCAAAACCACCACCATCATCATCACCACCATCACCACCATCACCACCATTGTCAATACCACCACCATCAACATCACCACCACCATCATTGTATCATCATGGTCTTCACCACCACCTCCCAGATTCAACCCCTCTAACACTTCCCAATCATAAGTAAGCCATTTCATGGTAGGGCTGCTCACCCTCCAGGAGGTCAGGCCTTCTGCCCACACTCCAGCCTTCTCACCGGCTGGGCTTCCCCCTTCAAAGCACAGACATTTTTCCCCTGTTGTCTTACAGTCAAATTCTCTTTAATGGCACTCAAATATATGCAAAAAGTTATTGACCCCCCACATTAAAATAAAGCCTTGTGGCCTTTTCTGAATATATAAGTTGGACACATAAATAATGCATCCTCATTTATTAGAAAGTCATGCAACTTGTAAAATTAGAAGGAAGAAAGTAGAGGATAAAATGACTTAAGTCCTGCCACCCTTCAACAGCCATTATTAATATTTATGGGACTGAACTTTCACATGTCTTTAGGCACATCCACATCTGTAGCCCACATTTTATATAAATAGATTTTTATTGTACATACCTTTTAAATATTAGACACAACTTTCCCCTGATCTTCAAACTTTCTGTTTACTTTTGTCCTCTTCTTCCCTTCATCTTGTCCTTTACGTGACCCTGGACCCAGGGGGAAATGTTAACATTTCGGAACATAGCCTTTCATGTTTGTTTCCCTGCTTCATTGTCATGTGTGAATATTTAAGGACATGTATTTGGCTTTGTGTTCACTTACATTATGAAAGTTAGACCACACAATATTGGCTGCTTCTCTCTAGCTCCTAAGAAAGAGCTTACTAGTTAACCGATAACCACATGTTGTTTGCCAATTGCTGCATCGTGGTATAAACGTATCACCATTTACCCAAGCAAGCTGCTATTGATGACTATTCAGAGCATTTACAAACACTCCACATGCCATGATGAGTATAAGGTTCTTTTTCAAATTGGCAAATTCATTTATAATGGAATTCTCCATGAAGTGAACTGATCTAACCATGTGTCTATCCTAAAATTATTGTACATACATGGTATTCCAGGTCATGAGGTTCTAGGGTTGTAATACTGTTATTTTATCATCAGTACATGATATTAATGAAATTCTGAAAATTTAAAACTGCATATTTTTTGATTCATGATAAGGAACAATTTATTGGAAACCAAATCCAAACAATAAAAGGGTCTCCTGATTGTCTAAAGAAATGCAAATTTTAAAACCATAGATAGTCCTGGTTTGTCAAATTAGTGAAAAGTTCAACACATCACACTTCTGTGGATGCATGTGAGCTACAAAGGAAATAGACACACTTTCAACACCATAATACCCTTTTTTTTTCCTGGCTTTTGTGTGTTAAACTTTTTTTCACTCTCTCTAATTCTTATTTTTGCTTTTTATAGCATTCTGAACCTGGTTTACAATGTACTCTCTGCTGTCACATCTCATCCTTTTAGGATCTCTAGCACCCACGCCTAGCCATTCTCTCCTAGTTTCTCTTCCAATATTTTTAAGCTCTATGTCATACTTCAAACCCTGATGCTCATGGGATTCCTTTTGACATGTGAGAAGGGGTGAGAGCAGATTTTCTCTTTCTTCCAGATGGGAAGCAAATAATGCTGACATCACTTATCCAATACGTTATTCATCTCCAAATGTAGGGCTCCGGGCATTTGGTCCAGCTTTGTCTCCACTGGGTTCCATTTGTGTTGGTGAGTGCTTTAGCTTGTCAACTACAAATTATCAGCCTTGGATGATCAGTATCCTGTACTGAGTATATCTGTGGAATAGGCTCTGCTTCTCTGGGGAACCCAGACTAATTCATAGTTATTATTAGTTGTTATTTGGACACTTTCTGTCTTGAGAAACTTCCTTTCCTGGTCAGGTTTGCAGAGAGTGGGCTTCTGTTGGGACTTCTGAGCTGATGGGGTGTTTTTTGATTAGTTCTCTGGACCTATGAGACTTGAAAACTAGGGATTTTGTCATGATGCTGCTCCCAGGCCACATGATTCTGATTGTCCTACCTCTTCTACCTTTGATACTTCCTACATTTTGATTGTGGAATCATGGTTTTCTGTCACACTCAGTGAAAAGAATTGGAGGAGATATCATCTCCTTATATTAACTGAGATATTAATCAAATTACATTTAACCAATAAATTTAACTTTGGAAAAGTTCAGGCTCTGTTAGGAAGAAGAAATGGCTGTCACCTGGTGATAAAACACCTCAAGTGTCCATGTGATTGGACGGTGCCTGAGTCCTGCTTCATGGCTGAAATGTACTAGGTACTCACGAATCCTTGGATCTTCATTTGCTCATTTCTGTCTGTTCATTTATCAGCTTGGCTATGCGTGTTGATCATCTTTTGCATTAACATTTACTGAGATGATTACGTGGAATGAAGTTTCTGGAAAGATCACCAGTATATTTCCATGCACACTCAGACTGAAAAATTACATTAAAAGCAGTAGAACCAGAAGCAAACATGGAAATTGCTTACAGGCACAATCAATAAAACAGACATCCATCAATGGAGGCTTCATGTTGTATTCAACTTCAGGCAGTGCCTCTGGGTCCCATGTAAGTGGGATATAAAAATACTGCCTAGAGGCCCAGTAAGAAGACTCAGTAGGTACGGGTGCCTGTCACCAGGTCTGATGACCTGAGTTCAAGCCTCAGGACCCACCTGGTAGAAGGGGAAACTGACTCCCACAGGTTACCCTCTGATATCCACATGCGTGCTAAATAAATGTATAAAATTTCTAATAAGAAGAATACTGGCTTTCTAATGAACAGGATAATTTAGAGACAACTGTACCACAAAGAAGTCAAGTGAATAGATATAGAGTCTAGTTTTTAACAAGTATTCTATAAAAATATTTTGCCTCTCCTCACTTCTCCAAGGAAAGTTTCTAACTCATTCCTCTTTTTTGTAATTTCTGTGACCTTCATGAAGTGATCGGGAAGAGTGTCTGTGTTCTGAGCAAAGACCCCCCTGCCAAGTCCTAGCCTGTATGTGTAAGGGAATATTATTGTAAGGTGTGTTACTTTTGTTTATGTTGCATTTGTTTAATTCTATGAAGCTTGTATTACTTTGCCTGTCTAAAACACCTGATGGTCTAATAAAGAGCTGAATGGTCAATGTCCAGGCAGGAGAAAAGATAGGCAGAGCTCTGGCAGGCAGAGAGAATAAATAGAAGGAGAAATCTGAGAGGAGAGGAAGAAGGAAGAGAGAAGGAGGAGGACAGCCACCCAGCTACACAGCAAGCCACAGAGTAAGAAATAAGAAAGGTATACATAAATAGAGACAGGGAAAAGCCCAGAGGCAAAAGCTAGATGGGATAATTTAAGTAAAGCTGGCTAGCAACAAGCCAAGCTAAGGTCAGACATTTATAATTAAGAATAAGCCTCCCTGTGTGATTTATTTGGGAGCTGGGTGGCGACCTCCCCCTCAAAAGAGTTAAAAACAACCAACAACAGTATGACATCTAGTTGATGTGTCTCTTTCAGAGAGATACATTGAAACCTTAGAATGTGAAAACCATGGCTAGTCTCATCACTTGGAAAGTGTTAATTGGCATTAGCTAAAGGCGGATAGCCCTGGCCTTTGTTAATATGATGTTCCTGTTCTTTTTTTTTTTTTTTTTTTTTTTGCCAGAGAGAAAGCACTGTTCTAATTGAAAGGCAGCTCCACAACTCCCAGGTAGGGAAGAGAAAAGCACTGTTAATCTGCTCAGTGTCACACCTGCTTTGCTCTTCATTAGACCAAGGGAAGAAGACAGTGATGGCTGGTGTCCTGTAGGGAGAAAGGGTGCAAGGGAAGTGTGCCTGGCTCTCACTATTGCCCGGGAACCCAAGCAACCCAGCGGACAGAAGACAGTGCTTTCTTTAGTCGAAGTTTTTATAGTTAAATGTAATCTCTTCTCCCTTGTGATAAGCACTTATCTCAAAGCCAGTATTCATTGATTGACACATTAAAAATACTATTGAGCAAGCAACATATGACAGGCACCTTTCTAGGTACAAGTGTCATGGCCAGGAGACAAGACTCTGTTCTCCCAATAATAGACACCATTTGGGAGATAGATATGCAATGCACTCTGTTATTAATAAGAGCTACCGAGAAGTGCAGAGCAGGGAAATTGATAGTGATTGGAAAAGAGGGCTACTTTAGATGATGTGGCCAACCATGGTGGCCTCTGTAAGAGATGGCGTTTGAGCAGAGACCTGAATTCAATGAAGAGGGACTAATGTGATATTGTGGGGCAGAGATTTCACAATGAGGTCAGAAGTACACAGACTCAAGAACACGGTCTGCCTGGGTGTGTCTGAAAGTATGGGAGGTCAGAGGACATTGCTTGGACACTAGATGGTAGCCATTAGATGATTTTTGAGCTACATCGCTCACTAGAAGCCTGTTGCATTGAACTTGGATCAAGACTTCTCCCGCCCCACCCTTCAGTCCTCTCAATTCTAATCTCTAGCATTGATAAATGCATCACAGAGAGCCTCATCCCCCAGTCTCTTACACAGACTTGAACATAATGAGTAAGTGCAATGGGTGTATATACACATGGTAGTTGTGTTTACCTACTCATGGAAGCTGACCATCTTTTTTGGGTACAATGCAACCTATAAAAAGGACCCTAATCCCCTTCTTTCCCATGTCCCAGAGAACTAGGACTTTGTATCCATATTTCTTCCCCTAATGTACTCAAAACCAAAGGCAGCTGGGTCTAAATGCTGAGCTCTGAGGTTTGATGAACCTGACACACAGCTTCTGAATACAGCTGACCCAGGGTCTTATCATGGGAGCACTCTGGATTAAATAAGGGAGTAATTCACGTGTCAAATCCCCTCTCTCAGGAAGCATGAGGATAATTGACTCTTACACAATGTAGATTGTTCCCCAGATTGTTCATCTTGCAATTCCCCCTATTCCATTTCCTGGCCCAAGTGGAGATCATGAGTTAGGGTCATCTTTGCAATCACTGGGTATGGAAAGGAAAGGACATTTGTCTTATTACACAGTATGGTCTCTTTCCTAATATGTATTCATGTGGTTCTGAATGTAACAGTCATCGAATGTGATCCTGAGACAAGAAGATAAACCTTAAACTCTACAACTGTGCTTAATTTATGTAAAATTACTGAGTAACAACAAGTTAAAATTTCAACAAATTTGAATGAAATTTTCTTTTCTCCAATTTCATTTAAATCTTTGTGATAAACTATATTTTAATCTTAGACAATTTTGGATAAAAGACTAAATTTTGAAGTAATAGAAAACTATTTTAATATTACTAAGCATTTGGTTTTGTTTAGTACAAATTAAATTGAGTTATTTGATTTCTTTTATTCCTTCAGTTACATAAAGATCTTATACCATAGCCTCACATATATTTATTTTTAATTTTTTTCCACTAGATAGTAGAGTCAGAAGGATGATGAACTCTGGGCCAGCTTGGGCTACAAAAGGAAGTTCTCCAAACTAAGAGGAGAGATTATTATTTAACTCTTTATTGGTTTGCTTTATGACTTTAAATATTTAGATATAGAGGTTTGATATTTATTTCCCAGTGGTGGGTGGGCACAAATATGAGGGATGTTCATGTAGAGCCCTGCAGACCAGAATAAAACCTTTGGGTTTGATTCCTAGCTTGATGTTAGCCATCTGAACAATGTAATATTCTGAACAATGTAATGGCCAACTAGAAACCCATCCATCATATTGAGATTTGATGAGGACTTTTCCCACCTCCCTCCAGCACTCCTGATTCTAATAACTATGATTTACAAATGCATCATAGGGATTCCAAGGCTGTCTCAGCCCACATGCTCGCAGTCAATGAGTAGTTTGGAGGTACAGCTGAAAGAAAGAAGGGATTCTCCCCACCTGGGCCACACTTTCCTTCCAGGACGGCTTTGCTTTATTCATGCAAAGAGTGAATGGGGCAGGGCGGCTTTCCAGGAGAACCGTGTCTTGTTAAGTGGTATGCTTCTGCAGCCCGTCTCACGTCGAATCCCGGCTCCTCCCTGATTTTGTTGCATGACTTTGAATGGCTCATTTGGAGACTCTCTGTCCCTCGGGAGGCTGAGTATCTGCCTCATGAGATTATTGTGAAGTTTACATGAAATGAGCTCCATGCAAACTTTATAACAGGATATAAATACAAACTTAAAATACTATTTATATTTATTATCTTAGTTACTGGATATGAAGTGATAAGACTAGAAAGGGCAGGGTTTGGGCTCCCTGAATTTTGGGTTCTTTCTTTAGCTGGGTAATTCATGGAGAAGTGGGGTTTTTAAACTTGGCAGTATTCGGGCAGGGGCTTCCTTGCCTTTCACTTCAGATAGCTGTCTGTCTCTCCAGCTGGGTATTAAGGTCCACAAACAAGAGACTCATCGTTCTCTCCTCTGCTAGGAAGTGGCAGGTATACAGTAGGCATCAGCAAATATTTATTGAGTGATGAAATGAATAAATGTACTTTGATGCCGTATTCCACGGCTCTTCCAGTTTTTTTTAATTAAAGTCTAGAAGCTTCTTAGGATGTGACGCCTACATTGCCTTCTGTGTGAAGTTATCCTTATAGATCTTCCAACCCCAGAGGGATGGCTGCACCCCTCCACTGTACTTCCTTGGTATTTTATGTATTCTTTTGTCCTATTATTCATTAGTTGGGATGTTTGTCTCAGCTCCTCTATATGTGATGAGCTCCTCAGCATCAAGGGCCATTGCTATTTCATCTCTTTGCCACTCCTCTCTGTATTTGCTGCATGAAAAAAAGTACATTTTTCTAACACACACACACACACACACACACACACACACACACACACACACACACACACTGAAATCATATACGCATACCACAAAAGGGTCTTTCAGATTCCAGAGCTGTGGCTGAGAGACTAGTGTTAAAAGTGTATCAAATTGCTTATGGACTTCCATTCCCGAATCCACAGCCCTGTATGCCAGCCTTCCACTAAGAACAAGGGGAATAGCCATTGCCAGGACATGAAAAGTGAAGTTAGTGAGCTTAGAGTTGGGGGGAAGAGACCTGATGCTGCCAAGAGACCACGGGGGGTGGGGGTGCTCAGTCAGAGAGAAGCCAGTGGACTGGTTCCCGGACTGCACCAGCGGACTGGTCCCCGGACTGCACCAGCGGACTGGTTCCCGGACTGCACCAGCGCACTGGTCCCCGGACTGCACCAGCGGACTGGTCCCCGGACTGCACCAGCGGACTGGTCCCCGGACTGCACCAGTGCACTGGTCCCCGGACTGCACCGCAGCCCCTCAGTCTCCAGGACAGGGCGTTAATTGCATCATTCTGTCAGCTGTTCTCTCCTGACCAAACACTGTTATGTCCTGGTCAAGATTCCCATCAGGGAAAGCAAAGCACTCATTCCAACAGCCCCGAGCTCCCACGCTGAACAGCAAAGGGTGAAGGAGACAACCCCACTGCTTTCCGTCTGCAAGGCTCTTCAGTGTGTGTGTGGCAAGTCTTTTTTTTTTTTTTTTTTTTTTTTTTGGCCAGGTGACTCCTCTGGCTCAGGAAGTGTTCTTTTCCCAGGGGTACTCAGATCTGGCAAGACCGTAAGGAATGCCCTCCCCTCACTATGTAGAAGGACTGATAGAAACACGCCCTTGCTTCAGATGTTGGCTCTAGGAAGTGTTTGGTTTGGAAAACTGGAGTTATCCTTCCCAATTTGGAAAGTTTGCCCTTAGTATTTGGGGGCAGTACTTTATGTAATTACTGAAAATTCTCTATCTGAATGCATGATTCCTGTCTTAGGTAAGATGAGACCAGTGTGTTCATCCCCCTCCCCCCCATAGTCAGTGTTCACTAAGTCTCCAAGTACCGAGCACCTTGTAGACACACCATGGAATTTATGATTCTTGGTAGGGGTAGGGTGGGGGAAGACATTCTAGGTATGATGGAAACTTTAATATTGATTTAAGATTTGAGAAAAGCAATACCTGGGCTGGAGAGATGGTTCAGTGGTTAAGAGCACTGGCTGTTCTTCCAGAGGTACTGAGTTCAATTCCCAGCAACCAAATGGTGGCTCACAATCCTCTGTAATGAGATCTGGTGTCCTCTTCTGGCCTGCAGGGTTAATGCAGACAGAACACTATATACATAATAAATAAATCTTAAAAAAAGAAAGGAAAAGAAAAGCAGCGCCCGTTGTTGATGAATTCACAGACTGCATCTAGTCACTGGGATTCTATTACCTTTGTCCTTACCTCATAAAAACATTTTCTATTTGGTCATCCTAAACATGTCCCAAGTATAAGTGATGAGACAAAGGAGACTCAAATCTGAGAGGGAGATGTGGACTTTGCCCTGATTGCTTCAAGTAATGCAATGAGCGTTTGGTTGTTCCCTATTTAATTAACCGTGATGGACTATTGATGTACCACAATTGTTTGTCCCAGTAACAAGCTCCAAAATTAGAATGGGAACAACTCACTTAGACAGCTGCCACAGAAAATAAGCATGTGAGAATGCTCCTTGGTCAAGGTAACAGGGTAGAAATAGCAAACCCACATGATTATGTCACACCCGTTTTGCTTTTCTATTTCAAGCATAGTTGACATACCAGCCTCAGTAACTGAGAGAACATTGCTAGCTGTGCAGTTGCTACTTTGTATCAGGACAGCAAGGATAAACATGCAGCCTGAAGTGTGCTAATCGCAGAGCAATACAGCAACAAGCATCGAACAATTTGGGTCAGTTCCTTGCAGTGTTTAATTAGAGTAATATATCTGTTTGCAATCCATAGCCGATGTGACAAGCTAATGTGTCCATGTACAGACAAATTAACCTCTGCCCATCAGCTGCAAGGATCCGTGAGAAAGCTGCCATATTTGGCCTCTATCCATGCGAGACTGAATAAAACTTAATGATAATTATAAACACAAATGTTAATAGAAAATATATTTCATGTAAAGTGCCTCCCGCAGGATTTTGTGTTCAGGGAAAGCTAGCAGACTTGAACAATTGCAGGAATGAACATTTGCGCTCCTCTTTACTCTCAAAAATCTCATTCTAATAAACTGTTTTGAGGACATTTTTAGGTATATCATATATCCTGTCTTCACATGAGCCCAGAAGACTGTTATATTTATGGACCTACACTGACATGTAACTGTTACGAAAAGTCCACAGTTAACATTAGGGTTCACTCTTGGTGTTACACATTCTATGCGCTCAGGAAAACTTGTAATGGCCTGAAGCCCACGGCCTGAACAATCCTCCATGTTCTCTCCATTTGTCCCCTCCCAAAATCAGCTCCTAGAGAACACTGCTCTTCCTTTTGCCTCTTCTAGACTACCGTGTCATTGGAATAACTTACTGTGCAGCCTTGAAAGACAGGCTTCATTCACTTAGCAATAACCCAAGTCAGTCTTCTTCATGGAGAAAAACTGATTTCTTCCTTGCACTGAATATATTCTGTTGACTGAATGTGCTGTGCCTTGTGTATCTGTTCACTGCTGAAGGAGATCTTGGTTGCTTGGTATTTGCTTCCAAATTTTGACAGTTGTGAATAAAGCTGCTACTAAGATCTGCATACTGGCTTTTAGTTGGACATGAGTTTTCAATTCCTTTATACAAATACCAAGGTATATGACTGCTATACGGTCCAAAAAAAGGTTTGGATTTGTCAGAAACTGCCAAACTGTCTTTCAACATGTCTGTGCCACTTTGCATTTTCACCAGCAACGAGTGAGAGACCCAGTTTCTTTACATTCTTGCCAGATTGGGTGGTGTTGGTATTCCAGGCTTTGACCATTTTAATAGGTCTATGAGAGGTATTTCTTTGCTTTTTGACCTGCAGTCCCCTGACGCTACATGATGTTGTATGTTGCTTTATATTCTTTTTTTTTTTTTTACATTTTTTTTTTGATTTTTCGAGACAGGGTTTCTCTGTGTAGCTTTGCATCTTTCCTGGGACTCACTTGGTAGCCCAGGCTGGCCTCGAACTCACAGAGATCCGCCTGGCTCTGCCTCCCGAGTGCTGGGATTAAAGGCATGCGCCACCACCGCCCGGCTGTTTTATATTCTTAATGACTAATTGTGTACCTTCTTCAGCAAAGTTTCTATTAATCTGGGACAGTTTTTCATGAGACTGGTTATTTTCTTATTGTTGAGTTCCTTTGTTTTATAAAATATAGTTGTACACATCATTTTATTTACTTAAAATAGAAATAACTGAGTACTGTGTGTGTGTGTGTGTGTGTGTGTGTGTGTGTGTGTGTGTGTATGTGTGTGTGTGTATAGAGTGCATGCATATTTATGAGTATGCATGCACAGGTGTTCCTGTGTATATGGTGCCCAGAGGTCAAATCAAATGCTGTCATTCCTCACCTTGTTTTTGATGCATAGTCTTTCACTAGGCTAACTGGTCAGTGGGTCCTGGAGTCTTTCTGTCTCCACTTCCTGATGCCGGGATTGCAGGCACACCATTATGTGCAGCTTTTTACATGGTTGGTGGGGGTCAAGCTTGGGTCTTTGGTGACTGCATGGGGAACACTTTCCTGACTATTTCAGAAAGTCAGGGCTGGGGAAATAGTTTACCCAGTAACCACTTGCCAGGTAGTAATGAGGACCCAGTTGCAGTTAGGACCAAAGTTAATGAATTTAAGTATTATCACCTCAAAAGAGAGATTTCTATGATTTACCTAAAGCAATCCCAACTTCTCTGCTTCATTAAGTTGGCATTGCTCAATTTTGAAGGTAGAATTCATGAGGGATTTCCATAAAACAGGACTTTTGAAAGACGGGGATTCTGGGTGCTAACTCTGCTTGGCTGGGGAAAGGTTGGAGCCAGAATTTTACTGCCTGTCATTGCAGATCCTCCCAGCCTGGCTTCAGAATGTCTGCAGAGAGTAGATGGGAACAATTACCGAATCATCCCCGAGATGGCTCACCTCACCTTTTAGGGTAGAAAGAGAATTAGGTCTTCAGGCCTACATTTGGCCAGGAGCACAGAGTGACTGTAGGGTTTGCAAATGACTGTCCAGGGGGCTTTTAAGCCGGGGGTCAAAGGGCTCTTAAAATGTGACATCAAGACATTATATTTCCTTCCTTTTCTTATTCGTGAGCTGAAGCCAGTTCCTTTCCCTTCAGCATGCCTCATGGCGCCAGTTTCCTCTCTGAGAGCTGTACCAGGGACCCTCAAATTGAGGAGGAAAGGGGCATCATGGAAATGCCCTGTTACTCTCCACAGAACCGAGCTGGCACATCCCCATATGTCCAGTGTGTGAAGTCAACTGTGTCGATAAGTGGTACTAGGGGAAGTTCCCATGTCAAAATTCCTGCCAAGGAAAGAAGCCCAGCAGGGGACAGCAAAACCTTCCGAGGGACACAGGAGATGGGCAAAGTCAAAAGGGATAAGGTCCCTGGGAAACCTTCAGAGGGACACAGGAGATGGGCAAAGTCAAAAGGGATAAGGTCCCTGGGGTTCTTTAGTCTTGAGGAGAGAAGGGGCTACTTGAAGTCTCCTTAAATGCAGAATGCATTATTATTCAGAAGGCATATCCAGATGTAGGAACACTTCCCTACTGAGGATAGAGCAGGAAACAATGGGCTCCAGCTAGAGAAGGAAGAATATATATGAACAAGGAGGGGTTTCCTGACACTAGTGGTTATAAAGCATTATAATGGGATACTAGAGAAGCTGTCGTAGCCGCTTCCCCACAGAATTTTAAGAATACGACAGACACCTCTTGGTAAAAATGGTTTAGATAAAACCTCCCTGGAGGTTGGAGGATGGATCAGATGACTTCTCAGGGGCCCTTTCAGCTCTGTGTGTTTATCATTTTAAAACTGGACTACAAAGCTTTTTCAGATAAGCCCTACCCGGTAAACTCGGAGCTTTATCATTTTTCTCTTCCCACCCCCAAGCTCCATCCAATCTTATTTTCTCTGTTTATCCCTTGCTTTGCTGATGTCTGCTTGACACCTGCTCTTTAGTCATCATGCTCACACTGCTGTGGATGCTATTGAGGCACACAGACACTATTAAAGATGGATGGGATGTTCTCAAGGACAGAGAAAAGATGGCCTCTCAGTACATCGAATAAAGGCTCACCATACTTGGAAATGCAGTCTCTAATGAAGCCAACTTTAACAGCTTTTTCTTTCTTTCTTTCTTTCTTTCTTTTCTTTTTCCTTTTTTTTTCTTTTTGGTCTTGTTTTGCTTTTTGCATTGACTTCAACCTCCATTCAAGATTCTAAAATATTTAAAATATTTCACTCACATGGCAGAGAAGCTCTTACCATATTACACATGGTTTGCTGTTCCTCAGACTTGGCCTTCCTTTGAAGTCACACATCCCATTTACATACAGCACCGTCTTGAGTGTCTTGTGCTGAAGGAGACCCAAGGTAGTTGCTGCCGGCTTTGTCCTCTGTCACGCAAGGCAGATGTGAGAGCATGTGAATGGTGCTTCACCTCCGTGAAGGGCTCTTCTGAAACCTGTGCTTTTCCAGTTCCAGATGGCTGCCTGTCTTCCATAATTCAAAAATTAACGAATTCATGTTGCCTTCCCAGGACAGCCCTGAACAAAAGAAGGCTGAAAATTAAGAGGTTGAAATTTACAAAGCCAAGAAATTAGTCTAGGTCACCTGAGAATTTCTCAGTTGAAGGTATTTGAAAACCTACACTATCTAAGCTGATGCCAACAGGGGAAACTCCGCTAGACTTAGCTGAAGCAACATAATTATTAGCCTTAAGTACAAGTGCCATATGCCAGATACATACCACTTATATAAATAGCAATGTGTAAGCAAATAAATGCACCAATTATAAAATGAGGCACTCATGTACCTGTAAACAGTAGGTACAAAATCTACTGTTTATACATTAAGACACGAAAGAAGTGCCCTGTTTTTAAAGTATTTTGATTAAATTCATTTTGAGTTCCCTTATACACTGTGGACACAAATCTTGGATGATTTCAGTTCCTTTCTTGCATTTCCTGGAGACATCAGGACCCCCAGGACACTTAATGAGATATTAAAACATCAGACAAGAGAATCTGGCCCGTAGTACTGGGTATTTTCCAGCCCGGCACCCACTTGCAGGTCTGTGGTCCCATCTGGTCCATGGTCATGGGTCTACATTTGTCACTCTGATGTCCTCCACCTCCCTTATACAGAGTGAGCTCACATCTGTCTGCTGTCTCCCAAGCACACTTCTCTCCCTCTTGGTGGATGGGAACATCATGTTATTGCTCCCACTGTGTTCTGGGGATTCAGAACCATGTGAAGCTCTTTCCTGTAGACAGGATCAGCTAGGTCGTTTCTGGGGTCAAGTGGAAAGTAAAATTGCTCTGCTGCATGTTCAAAACTACCAAGAAACCTGAGATGGTGACAGGAGACACATGACAGGCCATGGCACTCACTCCCTGACCCAGTATTATGTGGATAGGCTCTGTACCTATCCACACATGATGCCAGATTCCAGCAATGACCAGACGCTTACTCCTCAGCAAAGCACAGGCCCTCTGTGAGAGTCTGTCTCTCCCACAAGAACACAGGTCCCTTCACTCAGTCCCCAGAGTCTGAGCTTCCTTCTCTCCTGTCTCCTCTTCTACATAAGCAAACTTTCTAACTCCATCAACTCCATTTCTGTGACAACTTGACTTTTTATTTTTTAAGACCAAACTAAAAATGTAAGCTATCCAAACTCAAATATTTTAGTTTTGTTTTGTTGTTGTTGTTTGTTTGTTTGTTTTCTAGACAGGATTTCTCCGTGTAGCTCAGGCTAGCCTTGAACTCAAAGATCTGCCTGTCTCTGCCTCTCAAGTGCTGAGATTAAAGGCACGTGCCACCACAACCTGGCCATTTTTTAAAACTTGTCAGTGCTGTTAATCTACCACTACTGCAGAGTATGTTTTTGAGATGTGGAGGCTGTGTAGATGCCCCCATTTTTCTTCATACTGTGGCTTCTCTTCCTTGAGTGACTCCAGTTGCTAATAGAGTTGGGAAAGAGCCAATGGGGGGCAGAGATGGGGATGTCTTCAGTTCACTAACAAGAGGTTAGATATGTTGACCAAGTCTATATGGTTGGGCTCCTCAGTCTGAAGTGTCAGTCATAATGCTATACTGCCTTTCGTCATAAGCATGAATGCATGGCAACTTCTGTACTTATCACAACAAGAAAGTCATGATTCCTGGCTCTTTATACTCCACCCAAAATAATGTCTAGATCATCAAAATAACACACACAGAGACACAGACACAGACACACAGACACACACACACACACCTCAAAAAAAGAAAGGTGTTTACTCTGAAATTTGTTAACTCATCACTGAATTTTAGCAAAATATTAACACTGTGATTCTGTTTATATATGTGTGTATATACATATATATTATGCATACACACATATATTTGACATATAATGATCAACAGAAACAAACATGGGTTCTCTCATATGTTTTTGACAGGGGCAGGCAGACAGTAGATATAAACCATCATAGTCAAATGGCTTCCTGAATTTATATTTGTTTTCCCCAGATATTCAGTTACATTAATAGAATTTTAGAAATAATCTTCAGGTTTCATGATCCTTCAAAGCTACAAACCCAAAGGTGGACTTTTCTGACAGGAAGGTAGTCTCCACACAGTGCCTCTGAACACAAGTCTGTCCCTGGGCCACTTGAGGAGACTGAGCTGCCCTGACGTAATCAATCTCTGTTTGTGTGATGGAAGGGGACTGAGCTTCTTGGAGGCGCAGTGGGAATGTCTAAGGGTTTGAACACCAGCACCCAAGTCCGAGTGATGGCATTTGAGTCTTCAAAGCCCACGGTTGTGGGTTGTGTTTGTTTCCCCTTTTTCAGACTCAGGTTTCACACTAGCAGTATACATTTTTGCCTGACATGTGTGTCCAGTACTGTTGACAGTGCTCACCATCAATTAACTATTCAATTCTCATGATTATATAATGTTGGTACAATGATTAATGTCATTTTATAGATAGGGAAACTGAAGTGCAACATGGTTAAGCAACTTGCCCAAGGTCACACAGCAAGAAAAAGACCCAGACAGCCTGGCCTTAGAACCTGCTCTCTTAAACTAGTCAATAATTTCATTTGTTTGATACTGATTTTTGACTTCTGATGACATTTTATCCATCTCACATTTAAAGCATTGCAAACTACTAGGAAATACAGAATACTTTGGCAAATTTACTGGGCTCATTCTTCCTAAGCAATAAATGAATGTATAACTTATAAAATCAAAGGTGAATGAGTTATATAAAAACTTAAGACTGCTAGGAAGTCCAAGTTATAAGACAAGGGACAAATGAAGAAATAATACTTGCATCATGAATAATAATCAAAGGATTAAATTCTACAATATACTAAGAACATCTACAAATTAACAATAAAAGAATACCTCAAGAGGAAAAATGACAAAGGAAAAGTCACCAAAAGAGCAAATGGGCAGTTCCTGGTGTGAATGACAACCTCACTGACAACCGATAGAATAGTAAAAACAATAGCAAGGCACCACTTTTATCTATTGGGCTTTTAAAGAGAATAGAATGATCCTTAAAGCACTAGTGGGTAAGGAGCAAAGAAAGCTTTTGTATAGTGTTTCAGAGAGATAAATCATAAAAGCATTTCTAGAAGGAAATTTGGTAGTTCTGGTCAAATTTTAAAAGAGATCTGCCTTTCTCTGTCAGTCACCTTCTAGGAATCTACACTAGACGCCATTATGAATATGTCCAAACCTTAGGTAAACGAAACCATAGCAGCCTTGATGGTTATAATAAAAAACAGAGGGGAAAAGACCCCATAAGACCCCATAGAGCAGAGCAGGTCAATTACAACTCAACAAAAGAGACTGGAAAAAGAAATTGTAATGTGATACATCTTTGCAATTAAATTATCCACAGTGACGCAGAAAGATCTCCCAGAAAACTGTGAAAAGGAAAGAGAAAAAAATTGCAATGAAATGGTTGGTGTAATTCCCACTCATACCATCTTTACTGTACAACACACACACACACACACACACACACACACACACACACACACACACGCACACGCACACGCACACACACACACACAGTGAACATCAACACTACGAGCAGATCCCATGAACCTTTGCAGTAAGGTGTCTGGAAAAAGCACAGTAAGTTACCAACAGCAGTTATTGTCAAACAGATCATGGTCTGCGGCCTCTGAAGAGGCATTCCTGGACTTGAGCATTCCTTAACTCCACATCTATGGAGGAAGTATACTTTTACATAGCATTGGGTATGATCAGTGTAATTGTGTGTGTGTGTGTGTGTGTGTGTGTGTGTGTGTGTGTGTGTGTGTGTGTGTGTGTGTAGGACACAGAACAATGTCTGATGTTCCTCTCTTTTCTTCTGTGAGACAGCCTTTCACTTTTCTGTCACCTACCCATTAGGCTAAGTTGTCTGACCATCAGGCCCCAAGAACGCCCTGTCCTTGTCCTAGCACTAGGACTATAGGACTATTGTGTATAGTTATTGTACTTATTGTATATAGTTTTTCTTATATTAGTTATAACTTTATTATCTTTTTTCTTTTTATTAGAATAAAAAGGGAAAGTGTGGTGATATTTTATTTGTGCTGAAATGTGATATTTTATTTGTATGTTAATAAATAAAGTTTGCCTGGAGATCAGAGGTTATGGCGAGCCATAAACAGAAGTCAGGCAGTGGTAGCACATGCCCTTAATCCAATCACATGGAAGGCAGAGTCTCTGTGTGGTCAAGGACACAGCCAAGCATGGTGACACACACCTTTAATCCCAGTACCAACCATAGAGACCTGGAGGTCTGTATAGACAGGCAATGATGAGGAAGTGAGGTGGCTGGTCTTAGAGCCAATGAGAAGGCAGAACAGCAAGGCAATAAAGGTGCAGGTGAGACAGGAAGAAGCTCTCTTGTAGATGTAACCATCTTGTTAAATAAGAAACACAGAGCCAAATGCAGAGTTAAAAGCCCAAGAGGTCAGAGCAGTAGCTAAGAGCTGATACTAAAAACCCTTTCTTACCCTTCACTGCTGCTGTCATCCTCCCCTGAGAAAGAGACCTACTTCCTGTGTATCTGTCTTTTTATTGACTTTCTGTTCTGCCTTCTCATTGGCTGTAAACCCAACCACATGACCTCCTCGTCACTGCATGTCTATACAGACCTTCAGGTCTTCTATGGTTGGTATTGAGATTAAAGGCGTGTGTTAATGGTATAAGTTAGTTTAAATTGAATGGTCACACTGGTTAATGAACTATCCCCTCTTCTAATTAAGAGGTCTCTCTTCTTCAAATCGAACCTTTATCAATTTTGATGGTACCCACAACTTATCTTCTCCTGTAGAAGCAAAAGCAAAACCTTGTCCCCAGTGTAACACATACCCTGGTTTCCATTCTGAGGTCAGCGCATCCTTAAAGTATATAGGCTGATTTAATTCTGTAGTTTTTTTCTATTATCCAATGTCTCTCTGCAGCTGTTGTTCCTTTCTCATTAGCACTGAGAAAATTCAAAGTCAATAGAGCATAATGCAATCTATTTCTGGGGGTTTTTGTTACCCCTTTCTGTTTATTTAGCATATCCTTTAGAGTTCTGTTTGATCTTTCTATAACTGCTTGGCCTGTAGGATTATGTGGTATGCCTGTAATATGCTTTATATTGTAATAAGCAAAAAATTGTTTCATTTTAACAGAGACATATGCTGGAGCATTGTCAGTTTTGATTTGTGCAGGTATACCCATCATGGCCATAGCTTCTAGCAAATGAGTGATTACAGAATCAGCTTTTTCAGAACTCAAAGCAGTTGCCCACTGAAATCCTGAATAAGTATCGATAGTGTGATGTACATATTTCAGTTTTCCAAATTCTGCAAAGTGAAACACATCCATCTGCCAGATTTCATTCCTCTGAGTACCCTTTGGGTTACATCCAGCTGGTAATGGCATCTGATTGTAGAAGGAACAAGTAGGACATTTCTCTACTATTTCTTTGGCTTGTTGCCAGGTTATGGAAAAATCCTTTTTTAAACCTTTACTATTGACATGATGTTTTTTATAAAATTCTGAGGCCTCCAGCACATTTCCTATCAGTAGTTTATCAATCTCATCATTACCTTGCGCTAGAGGGCCTGGCAGACCCATATGTGATCGGGTGTGAGTTATATATAAAGGATGACTCCTTTTCCTGATTGTATCTTGTAACTGAATAAATAGTGAAGTTAATTCTGATGCATCAGGGATAAATTCTGCAGTCTCAATATGTAATACCACTCTTCCAGCATACTGAGAGTCAGTAACTATGTTGAGAGGTTCTGAAAAATCCATTAATACCAACAGACTAGCATACAATTCTGATTTTTGAACTGAATTATAAGGACTTTGAACCACTTTACTTAAATTTTCTGATTTGTAACCTGCCTTTCCTTGTTTGTTGGCATCTGTATAAAATGTACATACTACAGATATGTTTTTTTCCCCGTACAATTCGAGGCGAAATCCAATCAGCTCTCTTTATAAGATCAATTCCATCGCTTTTGGGATATTTGCTGTTAATTTCTCCCAAAAAAATTACTGCAAGCTCTTTGCCAAGGTTCACTTTCTGTCCATAATTTTTCAATGTCCTCCTTAGTTAAAGGTATGACAATTTCTGCTGGGTCTATTCCTGCTAATTGACGAAGTCTCAATTTTCCTTTCCAAATCAAGTCAGAGATTTTTTTCCACATAATTTTTTAATTTTTTTATTTGGTTTATTTGGTAAAAATATCCATTTCAATACAAAATGGTGGCACTTACGCCTTTAATCCTAGCATTCCAGAGGCAGAAATCCCTCTGGATCTCTGTGAGTTCAAGGCCACATTGGAAACAGTCAGGCATGGTGACACACGCCTTTAATCCCAGAAAGTGAGCCTTTAATCTCAGGAAGTGAGGGCAGAAAGCAGAAAGGTATATAAGGCATGAAAACCAGGAACTAGGCTGGTTAAGCATTTAGGCTTTCGAGAAGCAGTTCAGCTGAGATTCATTCTAGATGAGGACTCAGAGGCATCCAGTGTGAGGAAACAGGATCACCTGAGGAATTGTCGAGATTCATGCTATACTCTCTCTGGTGAAGTTACTGCGAGATGGTAAGCTAAGGCTAGTCGTGGCTATTTGATATTTCTCTGATCTCTTCAGCCATTACCCTGTTTTTGGCTCTGTGTTTCTTATTTAATAAGACTGTTTAGAAATTCATATGCAAGTATCTATATGACAAAGATGTTTATGTATCAACAACACTTTTGATACAAAGATTTGCGAATTGTATGTTTCTGAAAATGCTCCTTCTTACGAGAAAGTGAAGACTCAACTAACCACAAAATCTACTTTATATGAGCTGTCCTGCAACACAGCCATCTAATTGTAGCCAGAAGCTTTCCTGTCCTGCCTGGCCCCGAGGTCGGTCCTGATGGATCTCTCCCAACCAAGTTCTTGCAGCTGCTTATAAAATAATCACTCAGAGGCTTATATTAATTACAAACTCTATGGCCTACAGCTCAAGCTTCTTGCTAGCTAGTTTTTATAACTTAACTCAACCCTTTCCTACTAATCTATGTCTTGCCACATGGCTTCGTGGCATTACCTGTTTCCCACTACATGTTGCTCCTTGGGTGGCGGGCTGGCATCTTTCCCAACTCTGCCCTTTTTATCTCTGTGTCTCTGCTTAGATTTCCCACCTGCCTCTGAGCTGCCTTGCCATAGGCCAAAGCTGCTTTATTTATTAACCAATGGGAGCAACACATATATTCACAGCGTACAGAAAAACACCCCACAGCATCTAATCAATCAAGAAATACCTACTTAATGTGTGCCTTGGCCAGCATTTAGTACCAGTCAAGCTGTGGTACAAAATCCTGCATAGTGAGAAGGGTTGGGGGGTATTAATTGTTAGGGGAGAGAAAGGGCATCATGGGTT
The DNA here is from genome assembly GCF_007827085.1 of Peromyscus californicus insignis. Classification (NCBI taxonomy): domain Eukaryota; kingdom Metazoa; phylum Chordata; class Mammalia; order Rodentia; family Cricetidae; genus Peromyscus; species Peromyscus californicus. The sequence continues at coordinate 96,590,476 of NW_026294424.1, forward strand.
CTTTAGAGTAGAGGCAGGGTTAAGAAAGAGGTCAGGAATTGGAAGGACCAATGTTTCCAGGATTTTGTGTTCAGAAATAAACAAGAATGAAAACTCTTTGTCCCAGGGTCACAGTTCAGTATCAGTGGGCACTCGGGCAGCTGTGGCCACAGAGTACCATTAAATGCAACCTGCCTTTTGTACTCCCAGGTCATCAGCATTCAGCTGGTACTGTAGATAAAGCAGAAAGGAAAGCCACATCGAAGAGAAGATAAAAAGAACACAGTGAGAAGAAAATAAAAATGCCTTGAGTCTATTTTGCAGACTCAAACACGCGAATCGATCTTTCTGACTCCAGGTTGAACAGGACATAACACACATCCAGATCAGTCATAGTGTGTGCATTTCTGGCATAATCTTACCATGGAAAAACTAGTCACTCTGAAGAAGCCATTAAGTCCTTTGGCTAAAGGAACTGTCCACCCACCCACATCTCAGCTACGGAATCAGATAGGACTCCAGCTTCACATCTAAATTGCATTTTGTGTAGATGCAGAGGCTTAGCCTTTCCTTCTCCCCTGCATCAAACAGGCACACTTGATATTTAAAGCAGCGCTGCTATTTTTAGTTGGTTGGTGCACATCTGTCGGCCTTCCTCCTTAATGGCCTGCTCAGTAGAAGAGATGAGGAAAGCAGACTAAAATCATGTTGTTGTTCAATACTATGATTAGTTTTCTCAGGTTGACAGCCAGCCTTAACAAGATTCTCCTCTTCAGGAAAGGTTCTTTTGATGGATGGTGTCCCTGTGGCTCTAAACTGAACCGCAGAAGCAAGGAGGCGAGTTCTATCACTGCAAAGACTGGCTTTCCTGCTAACTCAGGTGTAATTGATAAAACCCCACACCTTATATGCCCCAAAGTGCAGGTCCAAGAGACAGGACAAGCGTTGTTCCTCTCCCTCCCTTTTGTCTTAACTGAATTATCCCTGGCTCTGCCCCTTCTCAACCTGAACTTGGTTACAAATAATAATGCAGGCTGGCAGCAGTCAAGTTTATTAAGTCAAAACACACTTTAGAGGAAAACCCAAACCCTCTAGATCCCAATTACAAAAGGAAAAGCAAAGTGCCACATTGCCCACAAAAACAAAGAAACAGAGTATACGCTGAGAGATCCCAGGGATTCAGGTTGGCATAGCTTGAAAATTTTTGAAACTATCATCCTCCAATAAATTATATAAAGAAATAACCTCTGCCTCTGCCTGTTCACAAGCCTGAAAAGAATTAAACTTGACTAAACCTTAAAATCTCTCTCTAAAAGTACGCCAAGCTCCCGCAGAAGCAGCCCTTCTTGGTCTACTCGCCCGTGCACGTTGGTGCTACCTGGACTGTGTGCTGAGAGCCTCACCTTGTTCGTCATAGTCGGGCTGAGTGGACAGTCTGTAAAAGGAAAAGCTCACCTAGGATATCAGCCTCTGAAGATTTCATTTAGAGTACCCGTAGGCTGGAAGGTAGAGCTTTGAACATAAGAAGAAATCAAAACTGCTGGGGATGGAGCTCCGGTGGTAGAACGCTTGCCTAGCCTGTGTGAAGTGCTGGGTTCAACCAGCAGCCCTGCACAGAGAAGTATGCCGTTCTGGGCCATGTGAGAACCTGTCTCAGAGGAGGATACTCTCTATATGGATAATCATGTATTCCTACTTATGGAGAAGTATATCTATAATACATAAATTCATCTCTATACGTTGTCTGCACTGTGAGATCTATAGCAGTGCCAGTGTATCGCACCAGTCCAGGGGGTAGTGGAAAGTTCTTATCACTGGTCTCAACTCTGCAACTCAGGAAAGCAGAAGCATTTCTTACTTTTCACATTTGAGCATAAGCATGCATTTAAAGGCATGGATTCAATAAAATAGATTGTTTAAATTTTTTGAGCACCTAAAATTTGAGGCAGAAAACATTTCTTCACCATGGCAGTACCTTGAGTTGCAGTCTGTAATTCAGCATGCTGTAGAAACAGCTGCTCTGTCAGCTGTCATGGTTTCTAGATAAACCATGGACGTGGTTATTGAGGCACCAAAGAGAGCGTGTGGTTAGGTCAACCTTCACCAAGGTTGGACTACAACACCCTATTCCATTTCATCGTAGTCAATTTTGTTCCAGTGAGCACTGACAGACTGCCTGCTATGCAGCGAGAGCTTTCTAACCTGTGGGAACATGAAGATGTACAATGTGTATAGTGAAGCTGTGCTATCTGAGGTCATTTAAACTCATTGAAATGCAGTCTTTGCATTTCCCAAAATGAAGCACATTCTTCCATCTGGAGCCTCCATAGTTCATTTGGTGGTTTGAGTAAGAATGGCCTGCATAGGCTCATATGCTTGAATGCTTGGTTCCAGTGAGTGGAACTGTTGGGGAAGGATTTGGAGGAGGTGTGGCCACTGGGGGTGGGCTTCTCTCTCTCTCTCTCTCTCTCTCTCTCTTTCTCTGCCTGCTGCCTGTGGATCAGGATGTAAAGCTCTCAGCTACTGCTCTGGCATCATGCCTCTTTCCTTCAGGTCATGGTGGTCATGGACTAACCCTATAAAACTGTAAGCCAGCCCCCAGTTAAATGCTTTCTTTCACATGTTGCCTTGGTCATGCTTTCTCTTCACAGGAATAGAACAGTGACTAAGACAACTCAGGACCCAAGTACATCTTTCTCCTACAATGTGAAACACATTAAAAAGGGAGCATATCTCATCTTTGTCAAAAGCCATTTCAGTGAAGAAATGAAGGCTCCAGATGGAAGGATGTGCTTCACTTTGGGATGCTGTGGTCCGGCCAGCACCCTTGATGAGACAAATCTCCAGTGTGACTGTGAGCAGGTAAGTCATGTGTCAAAGGACACTTTACCAGGGAGTGACAGGTCTGGGAGTTGGACACTAGCATGGACAGCTGGAAACTCAGTCTTTACACTGTGTATTGAGCTACAAGCTTTGTCTTGACTCTGTTTTTCCAAAAGATCTAAGTGTGTACAGAGCCCCACAGGAGCTGTTAGTAAGAAAAGCCACAAATCACTACCTGTCTGAGTCCCTGTGCTGCGGTGTGTGAGGAGAGCAGTTTGTTTCATAAACTGGAAATGCAGACAAAATTTCTGACAGAAGTCATTTACATTAAGTTATGATTAAGATACAATCCATAAACATTAAGTAGCATGTGACATTTTTATTGAATTTTAGATTAAACTCCCCAAAAAGTTTATGGGATCTCTGTGAGTTCAAGGCCAGCCTGTTCTACAAAGTGAGTTCCAGGGAAGGTGCAAAGCTACACAGAGAAACTCTGTCTCAGAGGAAAAAAAAATTAGCATCTTTATTGAGCTAAAACTCAGATATCAATATATGAATACTTATATAAAAATTAATTTATTTTATTAATAGTATAAAAGATACTGTATATATATATTATATTTATAGGTTTTAGTATATAAAAATGTATTTACTGTATACAGTTGACTACTTTAGACATAGTTAATTTTGAATCTAGGAGACTCTCACTACAGATCAAGGTAATATACCAATACCTCCAAAACTTACCTGAGGACTCCCTACCCCCCTGAAAGCAACACTTGGCACCAAATCTAAACAGTTCTTGGATTTAATAATATTTAGAATTATTAAAAAGCCATCTCTTGACAAGAGGAAACAGATTTTCTACTTAAAAGAATGTTTATGTGTTGACTGACTGAAGATCTTCATCAAGAAGGCAGAGCATTAGGAATGGAACCAGGAACTTCACACACAAGAGGAGCAGGCTGTCTTCCTTTCCTTCCCTGTTGCTGTGATTAAAATACTCTGACAAAACCAATGAGAGAGAGACACAGAGAGAGAGAGACACACACACAGACAGAGACAGAGTCAGAGAGGCAGACATAGAGAGATGGAGAGAGATACAGAGACAAGAGATACAGAGACAAGAGAAACAGACAGAGACAGACAGACATGGATCCAGGGTCCAGTACATCAGAGCAGGGATGTGAAGGCAGCAGGAAGCAGCTGGTCACAGTGCATCTACAGTCAGGAAGCAGAGAATAATATTCGCATATTGCTGCTCAGCTCCCTTTCTGCACTCACACAGTCCAGGACCCCAGGCAGGAAGTGATGTCACTCAGAGTGGGTGAGACTTCCCACCTCAGTGTAATCAAGATAACATCACATCACACAGGCATACAGAGACCCATCTCCCAGAAGCTTCTAGATTCTGCCAGGCTGACACTAGCGTCACATGGTTACGTGTTTGATGACAATTGCTTAACATCTCATGGGGCACATTTGGTTATGATTCAGCTGACTGTTAACTCCAACCTTAAAGAGGAACATCTCAATGGTATCAGAGCCAACTATGTAGAGAGAAAAGCTCCCACAGGACTGAAAATCAACAGCTTGATCGCAGTTGGCCACTGTGATTTTTCTTTCTGGATGTCAACAGTAAAGCAATTTCACATTTTCTCTTATAAGAAAAACGGTTTCTAAAGGGCTGTGGAGAGAGTTCATTTAATAACGTGCTTGCTGAGGACTTAAATTCAGTCCTGATAATCGGTTTAAAAAGGGATGGTGTCATGGCACGTGTTTGTAGTCCTGGCGTGGTGAAGATGGAGACAGGCCTAGCCAAGTCTCTGAGCTCCAGGCAGTAAGTGATGGTGTCCTATAAAACGAAGTCTGGAGAAATGTCACCTGTGGTTGACCTCTGGCTTACACACACACACACACACACACACACACACACACACACACACGTGCACCTACATACACATGCACACACATACACATGCACACACATACTCACACAGATAAAATAGTCATTTTACTTCGAAATAGCATCAGAATTTAACTTTATTCTTTCTATAGTGTGTTGAAGGCCTGAGGGTGGCCAGCAACATGATCAGAGGGAAAAGACAATTAAGAGAGTGTCTAAACTGAAGCTGTCTTGTGCTGACTGTAAGCTCACATAGTCAGAAAGTGTGGACTTGGTCACTGGACGGTTTCTCATGGAGATTAGCAAAAGGGAGGCCATTAATACTCATGGGAAATCAAAAAAAGTGTAAAGGAGAGACTAAAATGGTGGCTGGTTAGGGCTTGCTGTTTTACCTTTAAAAGAGGTTTTTGAGGGTGCTTCTTTTCATGCCCCCCAACTTTCACATCTTGCCTGGAGGAAGATCTTTTTTCATTTTCTCTATGATGCTATAATCAAAGGAGAAATATATGAGAAGCCTGATAATTTTAGAGTCTTCATTTCAGACCATTAAAGCCGTATTGCATAATTTCCTTTCTAAAGATTGGAACTCTCCAGAAAATGAATAGATGAAAGGTCTCAGCTCTCAAGGATGCTTGCCCAGCCACTTATACAAATGACATATAATAACATGCATTCTAAAACTAGTCATTTTTCCTTTAGTATCTCAAAACACTATGAATTGATGCAGTCTAGATTAGCTGTTAAGCCCCTCCGTAGCTTGGCCCATCAATCACAGAGTCAGTACTGGAGGCTTATAGAGTTTTGTTGCTGAACCACAATGCAACCCCGCAATGCTCATCATGTGAAATTAGATTCCCCATCCAAAACAAAACAAAACAAAATTTGTGTGTGGCTGAAATTATGATTCCGGGTCCAGGCCTCCAGCTCGAGCATCAACATTGATGCAGAACTGATGAAACTGCCAAGTGGGATTGTATTGTTTGATCTTCACAGCCCTGGAATAACATCGCCTGGAGCCACAGTTTCTATAGACTTCCTTTGCACAAACGACTTAGCCAGTGCAGATGTATTGACATAGAGTGCCCATGAATGACATTAGGACTACTTAGGAAAGAGGGGAAAAAAAGGACAAAATAACAGCAAAAGTACACAGCAATTGGTTCTGAAAATTACCTTTTTCCAGTGAACCTCTCTGAAAAATTACCTTTTTCTGCTGAATCTCACTCAAAAATTACCTTTTCCAACTGAAGCTCTCTCAAAGTGCCTTGATGGCGAGCAATGTAGTTTTAAGTTGAAAATGTCACAAGGCCATGAAAAGAAATTGATAGAAAATTTCAGGGTTCCTTGTTGATATTTGAAGCAGCCCGTGAGTTTTTGTTCCTTAACACAGATCTGCTCCGCTGCGTCTCCACTTTGATTTCTGTATTGCCAAAACCAGCGTGCTGCCAGGCTTAATGGCTTCACAGAGAAGGGTACGGAGGTGATGTAGTTATTACCGCCAAGCTTCTGTTACCAGTGGGAAATTGGTAAACAGATGTTTTCAAAAATCTCCGTTCACCTCAGAACTTTAAGAAAGTGCAGTAAATAAAATCTTGAAGTTTGCTCATCCTTTAAAAGAAATCATAATTATGCACTTGAGGGGCAGTTGAGAGGAGTCAGTTCTAAGGCTCCTCGGTCTTGGAAGAAGCAACCATCTTCATTGTCCTGCTTTTAGGCCTGACTCCGCCTCATGCTTCAGCATGGCCTTGGCTGAGTCCTGTGGGACATGAGAATGGACACGATCGTGTCGGAAGCTCCTCCCGGCGATGATATTCTTCAGTTTTCTTTTAGTCCAGATTTAGGGAAGAAAGGTGTCACAATGGCTATTGTTTATTATCTCTGTTGCCCTAAGAGAAGTCAACAGTTTTGTGTGTACGCATGTGAATGTGTGTATTGGGGGGTGCACACACTCGGGCTGTGTGTCCCACTGAATGTGTGTGTGTGGAGGGGGTGCACACACTTGGACTGTGTGTCCCCACTGAATGTGTATGGGGGGTGCACACACTCGAACTGTGTGTCCCACTGAATGTGTGTGTGTGTGGAGGGGGTACACACACTTGGACTGTGTGTCCCCACTGAATGTGTATATGTGTATGGGGGTGCACATGCTCGGGCTGTGTGTCCCCACTGAATGTGTATATGTGTGTGTGGGGGGGTGCACATACTCGGACTGTGTGTCCCACTGAATGTGTATGTGTGTGGGGGGGGGTGCACATACTCGGACTGTGTGTCCCACTGAATGTGTATGGGGGTGCACACACTCAGACTGTGTGTCCCCACTGAATGTGTATATGTGTGTGGGGGGGGTGCACATACTCGGACTGTGTGTCCCACTGAATGTGTATGTGTGTGTGTGGGGGGGTGCACACACTCAGACTGTGTGTCCCCACTGAATGTGTATATGTGTGTGTGGGGGGGTGCACATACTCGGACTGTGTGTCCCACTGAATGTGTATGTGTGTGTGTGGGGGGGTGCACACACTCGGACTGTGTGTCCCCACTGAATGTGTATATGTGTGTGTGGGGGGGTGCACATACTCGGACTGTGTGTCCCACTGAATGTGTATGTGTGTGTGTGGAGGGGGTGCACACACTTGGACTGTGTGTCCCCACTGAATGTGTATGGGGGGTGCACACACTCGAACTGTGTGTCCCACTGAATGTGTGTGTGTGTGTGGAGGGGGTACACACACTTGGACTGTGTGTCCCCACTGAATGTGTATATGTGTATGGGGGTGCACAATGTCGGGCTGTGTGTCCCCACTGAATGTGTGTATGTGTGTGTGTGTGGATGCACATACTCGGACTGTGTGTCCCACTGAATGTGTATGTGTGTGTGTGTGGGGGGGGGTGCACACACTTGGGCTGTGTGTCCCACTGAAAAACAAAGAAATGCTTTCTCCAGAACAACACTGGGACTGGGTTCGACTAGACCTGTACTTGGGAAACTTCTGAGCTGTTGGCTGCCTTGATGGATGCATTTTTCCTCTTTATCATTGATTATTGTCTTCTTCCACCTCCTTTGTCTGTCTGTCTGTCTACCTGCCTTTCTCCAGGCCCAATTCTTCTCCCTGCCCACATCTCTTTGTCTTCTATTTTCTTCTGATTCACAAGCCTTTTAACTTCCCCTTAGAGCCTCCCCACAGGAACTACGGATAGTCACATGGTGAAACTTTGTGAGCTTCGATGGCAGCTATTAATCCTGAAGGGTTTTCTCTTTTTAACTCATGAAATAATTAGGATTAGAGATATGCCAAATTATTATTTTGACTAAGTCTTTGATCTTCAATATTGAATAAAATAAAAATTCTGTTAAATCTGAGATTACATGAATTTTGGGATATGAGAATATGTAATCTTCTATATTTCAAATTAATTAGAATTAGAATTTTATTATTAACATTTTAATAGCCAATTTTTAAAGTTTGACACTATAGAATAAGTAATTATTTCTTCATTTTCTTGGTCACCAAGTTGCCCTTGTAGTTGTTTAAAAAATGTTTTTGATTAAGCGAGAACTGGATCACTTTCCCTTCTCTTTCTCCAGCTCCCACCACTACTCTCCCTCAAACCCCCTCACATGCCCTCCACACTCTCCAGTTGATAGCTTCTTTTTATTTGATTGTATTTGTTACATACCTGTGTGTGACTGTGTGGGTATGCACAAACATTTATAAATAATACCTGTGGAGTGTACATTGTGGGTGGAGGTGTGTAGACGGTTTTAAGGCTGACCTCTATGCGTTAGACAGTCAAATAAGGGGGCTCATCCCTGGAAGGAGTTAATTCTCCTTCTCCAAGCAGTCACTAGGGTGTGGCCCTTTGAAATTTACTCCGTTCACATACTCGTGTCCATTGATCGTTGATACTGCCATAGTTCCGGTCCTGTACATGCAGCCGTTTCCAGGAGAGACGGTAGTACCGTAGACTTCCTGGTCTTCTGTCTCTTACAGTCTTTTAGGCCCCCTTCTTTGATGTTCCTTGATCCATAGATTAGGAGCTGTGATGTAGGTGTATCCACTGGGCTACACTCCCAACGATCCATTGATCTCTGCATGTGTCCAGTTGTGGTTTTCTGCGGTAGTCTCTCCATTTGCTGTCAGGAGAAACTTCTTTGATGAGAGGTGGCAGCTATACTTCTCTTGGGTATGAGGATAAGGTTTGGAATGTAGTCAGGAATTATGCTGGTCTAGCAAAGTGGTGGCAATAGATTCTTTTCTATGGTCCATGACTTCACTCGCCCTGGGAAGCTGGCTATGTTTCTAGTACCAGGCATGGTTTCCTTTTGGTTGAATGGGCCTTAAGTCCAGTTATAAGCTGTTGCTTGGCCCTGATATGTGAGTGCCACTTCTTTGCACCTTCATGCAGGACTGTCTTAGGTGTTGCAGCTGGTAGGAATATCTAATTGCTTCACCTTGGTAGCTTATATTGTGTTTTCTGAAACCATGAAAGATAGACTGTAGCTTGAGTTTTCCTGCCTGGCCCACAGACAGGGCAAATCTCTCTCACCCGCCAGTCCCACAGCTGCTCAGACCCAACCAAGTAAACACAGAGACTTATATTGGTTACAAACTGTATGGCCGTGGCAGGCTTCTTGCTAACTGTTCTTATATCTTAAATTAATCCATTTCCATAAATCTATACCTTGCCACATGGCTCGTGGCTTACTGGCATCTTCACATGCTGTTTGTCATCGTGGCGGCTGGCAGTGTCTCTGACTCAGCCTTCCACTTCCCAGCTTTATTCTCCTCCTTGTCCCGCCTATACTTCCTGCCTGGCCACTGACCAATCAGTGATTTATTTATTGACCAATCAGCAACACATTTGCCATACAGAACATCCCACAGCAATAGACCACAAGAAAGAGGCTTTCAGGTTAGATCCAACAGTTGTGTTTATGGCATATCTCCAATAATACAAAAATACAAACCCAAAAGGTTATTCCAATGGACCGCTATGCACCCATGAGAAAGAGTAAGGGAAGGCTTTCTGAACTATTACAGAGTGGCTTCCTGGAGATACTTCTAAATGGAAAAAAGGAAGGAAGCAAACCATAAAGTGGCCTTTGCTATTTGTATAAGAAAAAAGAGGCGGGAAATGTAACCCTACTTATCTTTACAATAAGACACAGTAGAGGATAAAACAGAAAACAATGAAATTGGTCATATACTCTGTTGGAATACAGAGTTGCAATGAGGTTAAAAAAAATACCCAGGTACGAGTGACTTACAGAGATCCTACTCTGTAAGGAAGCTCAGCACATGGTTTAACTATACCAAAGGAGGGCAGAGAGGGGTGGAGGGTGGAGAGACGCAGGAGATGGGAGAGAAACTCACCCCAAACTACATGATTTATGGACACAGACATTTTTATAGACCTTCGTGTGTTTTTTTTTGGTGGGGGCAAGTTGCAAAGTAATAATGAACACTTTTTAATACTTGGTTTGTTTTGTTTAAAAATGATAGCTTAGGTGGCTATTCTGAAACTATTTCACATATGTTGAAGGGTTAAAAAGTGAAGGAAGGTGTGCTTGGAAGCCAGAGGCCCACTGTGGAGTGAGAAAGATTCAAAAGTGGGGTGAGAGCAAGGGAGAACTCAGAGGGTGAGATCTGAGCCGGGAGTCTCAAGACTGAGAACATGTGTGTCTGTGTCTGCACAGTGCGTACGCCCTAATAACATATGTGTCTGTGTGTGTCTGCACAGTGTGTATGCACTAATAACATGTGTGTCTGTGTGTCTATCTGCACAGTGTGTATGCACTAATAACGTACGTGTCTGTGTGTCTGTGTCTACACAGTGCGTACGCCCTAATAACATATGTGTCTATGTGTCTGTGTCTGCACAGTGCGTATGCACTAATAACGTACGTGTCTGTGTGTCTGTGTCTACACAGTGCGTACACACTAATAACATGTGTCTGTGTCTGCACAGTGCGTACGCACTAATAACATGTGTGTCTGTGTGTCTATCTGCACAGCGCATACGCACTAATAACATATGTGTCTGTGTCTGCACAGTGCGTACACACTAATAACATGTGTCTGTGTGTCTGTGTCTGCACAGTGCGTACGCACTATAACATTTGTGTCTATGTGTCTGTGTCTGCACAGTGCGTACACACTAATAACATAAGTGTCTGTGTGTCTGTGTCTGCACAGTGTGTACACACTAATAACATACGTGTCTGTATGTCTGTCTGCACAGTGCATACACATAAGCAAGTTCTTGGCATGTTTGTATGGGTTTCCCCCTGTAAATATGTTCATTTCAGGCCCTGCTTATTGAATTGATGGCCTAGAATCAAAACATCCCAGTTGCCACAAGCATGCCTAACAGCCAGGCCCTGGAATTAGGCGTCTTCAGATAAATGGCTGATCCCAGAGCTGAACAGGATGCACAGAAAAGGAACCTGGGACATCTTGTTAGGTCAGAGAGTAGGAAGACCAGAGGGAGGAGGAAGGGTGGGAGGAGAGGGACGGGGAGGGAGATCAATTTGGGGAATATAATATTCTTGCTTGAGGCAGAAAGCAAAATGTTAACCAGTAAATGTGGGCTGAGTGCCAGCAAATGCCAACGTCCTGCACCCATGATAGTAAAGATTGTATCAGGACACAATTAATGGTTGATACCAAATCAGGAGATCTTATTTGACGGGAGTGCAAGATGTTTGCATGCCTTGAAGTATCTACTCTAAGACTGCTTCTAGGTTGCAAGATAGGAAATCAGTAACGATAGTAGAAAATCCAGAACACCTTGTCAGTATGATCAAAGTTGACATCAGCATGAGGACCAGATGTGCCTCCTGCCAGGGTGCCCCAGGAATGGCGCAACAGCAGCCACACTGTCCTGTTGAGAATCCATTCAGAGTAAGACAGCAGACAAACCTAACATGGAAACTGTCCTATGAAAAGATGAAAGAGAATGTATTCTTCATCAGGCTACCCCTTCTAGTCCTCCAGACAGAAATGAGGGGTTTTAGTTAGTCACCCCATTAGGCTGTGCATCTCGGCAAGTGGAGCCCGAGGCACAGAAAGGCACAGCAAGCCATATGACAGAGGAATATCCTTGGCCTTCAGTGGTGCCCCGTGGGCTCTAGTACAGCTTCTGCCATGCATGACAAGAGGTTGCCTGAGGACGTTGCCAAGGAGAGGGAGACCGGAGAGGGGAAAGAGGGCACGTCTGAACTATAAAAGGCAATGAGCCTGTTCCTCCTGTGAGGGAGACCAGAGTGTGTCCCCTGAAGCTCAGTCCCATTCACTGGTGACCTGAATTCTAGCCTGTATTCACTTCAGACAAGGAGATTTCAAAAGGTGAAAAAAAAAACAAGAGTCACCACAAGTTGAGTTATATTTCAAATTCTGGTCTTCTTCCTCAGTCCACATCCACTGTTCACTTTTCAGATTCCTGAGTCGTCCACTCTGGGCATCCCGTCCACGGTTTAGGGCTGTGTTCAGAAGGACCAGGACTGAGGAGCAGGCAAAGTTCATCTGCCCTGCAGCCGGCAATGCTTGGTGTCTATTATACTCACTTATTTATTTATACTAATTTAATTCAGTTGCAGTTTTGAAACTATTGAAAAACATGCAGTGCATTCATCACTTATGTAGCCTAGCATATGATCTCTGTTGGTAAATATTAAACATGCCTTTGGAAAGAAAGCATGTCATACAGTCAGTGGGTGTCACATTCTGTTGATACTATTCATGCAGGTTGATTGATAGTGCGTTCATTTCTCTGTCTACATAGGTACTTTTTCCACTCATCTCCTCTGCTATTGGGAGTGGGTTATATTTCAGCTGGGGTAGAAGACCCATCTGCTACTCCACTAAGCTCCTCTGATTTCTGCTTTATGTATTTTGAATCTCTGTTATTAAGTAATACACATTTACAATCATTCTGTCTTCTTACTATATTGAATTTTTTACTACCATAAAATTTTCCTCTTTATCTTTAGTACCACTCTCTGCCTTGAGATACATTTTTGTAATATTTTTATTGTTTGGTAAATAATTTTGTTATTTTCCTTATTTCCATCTTTTTATTTGTGGCATATCTCTTATAGGCATTGTGTATTGGTGTCTTGTTTTTATTTTTCTTTTTATTGAATCTGACAATGTTATTCTTTTATTTGGATTGTTTCAGCCGTTTATACTTAGAACAGTGACTGGTGTGGTTGGATTTGGTTCAGCCATTATGTTGAGTGTTATCTACAGCTATTTGGTTGTCTCTCCTCTTTTGGTTAATCCAAAAAAAAAAAAAAAAATGGCTCTCAAGTTGAGAGTGCTGCTTTGAATTTTTTAAAGTAAAAATTGAAGTGTACAAGATACAGTTGCTGATGTAAGTCTTCAGTACTGACTTCCTTGTCCACTGTCCCTCAGCCTTCCCAGAGCTGCCGCCGCGCCCTGTATATACCGTGCTCTGTTAAGTATCTTACTTGGTGAGTCCACGCCTTTAAGATACCACGATGTAATCATCACCCCAAATGAAGTCATTGCAAGTGTGGCCTGCAAAGCTGGCCAAACACATTTGGTAATCACAAGACAGAAGCAAACACAAAGCATGCATCTTCAACCTTTTCCACCTCGCCTTCTTTCCCCCTAGATGTTAGTGGGATTAGCTACTCCAATACAGTTGTTTTGTACAGCGTATCCATGAAGGAAAAGCATGAAGTTGTGTAGTAATACCTAAAAGTAGAAGTAATGTTTTAGAGAGGTAAGTCTGATAAGGCTGTTAACCATAAGTATAAATGCAGGTCATAAAAAAAAATCATAATTTCTCTGTGGTTCATGTATTAGCTGTAACATAGGCAGCTGATCTGAGATTAGTTCCATGGATCAGCAGACCCACCTGTAGGAAGAGGATGGCCCAAGACAGAGAGGGAAGAACATACTTGCAGCTGTGAAGAGGACGGAGATGTGTCCCATGTGAACTCTGGATTCAGCTTGCACTGTATCCCCAGTGAAAGCCTGAGAACAGAGGCAAGTGAGTGTGAACATTCTATAGATCAGTACCTGAATCTATGTGTCTAGCCATGTGCATTCACTTGCCATGTGCTAAATTGTGTATCATTTTGTCCACACTATGTCTTGTGTTCTTCCTAACTAATATTTTTAATTACCTGAAGTGTGAAGTCAAAAGAATTAGACACTCATATAAAATGTGACTATTAAGACATTCAACACAACACTACTCAGTCTGGCAGGTCAGAAAACTTGATCCATTAGAGAATAAAAACTACAGAGAAATATTCCTGTGCAGGGGGTGTCTTTCTGTACGCTGTGAATATATGTTGCTCCCATTGGTTAAAAAATAAGCATCTTTGGCCTATGGCAAGGCAGCTTAGAGGTAGGCAGGAAATCCAAGGAGAGAGACAGGAAAGAAGAAGGCAGAGTGAGGGAGATGCCAGACTGCCATCCTAGCAGCAACATGTAATGGGACATGTGGGGATACATAGATTAGTAGTTATTGGTTGAATTAAACTATAAGAGCTAGCTAGCAAGAAGCCTGCCATAAGCCATACAGTTGAAAATTAATATTAAGGCTCTGAATGATTATTTTATAAGTGGCTGAGAGACTGTGGGGCTGGGTGGGACTGGAGGAATGCAGGACCAAGGGGCCGGGCAGGACCTGAGAAACCTTCTAGCTACATTCCTGTGTATGTGTGCACACTCTGTGTTGGCATTGCTCTTACGTGGTGTCCTGTCACTTAGCCAGCCCTATCTCCTCACACTACTTTCAAGCAAACCTTTGATGTTGTTTCAGGGCTGGTCCATCCACAGACAGTGTTGAGTGACCCCTCCCCCTCGCTGTGGAAGCTGTTCTCATGACATTTCGGGTGTTTCCCCCAGTTTGTGAACAACTTCAGCCTATTTGTTGCAGTTCAGAGAAGGGCGAGAGAAGGAGGCAGTGAGGAGTTTATAAGTAAGAAGAGGAGAATTCTACATTTTATTCAGGTAAAAATGAGGACTCATCACATTTCTGTATCTGTGGTGTAAGACTGTGCCTTCTAGTGCTTTCTCCTTGTAGTTGGAATCTAGGCAGCAGGCACCACGTAGCCACTGCCTGCAGGTGCACGTGCTTTCTCTTTTCATTCCCATCAATGCCCATCCGTTCTGCTGTTCATCTGTTTGTTTATAGTTTTTATACTTATTTTTATTTTTGAAGTTATAATACAATTATAGCATTTCCCCTCCTCTTTCCTCCCTCCAAACCCTCCCATATACCCCTCCCTGCTCTCCTTCAAACTCATTGCCTCTTTTTAAACTGTTATTTCATGCATATATGCATATGTGTATACATGTATGCTCCTAAATATGACCTGTTCAATATAAATGTTACGTATATGTATGTTATCAGGGCTGGCCATTTGGCACGGGGCAACCAATTGGTGTGCTCTTCCTTGGAGAGGACCACTTCTCCTGCTCTTAGCTTTCCTCAGTTGCCTATATCTCTTTGTATGGGGTTTGGGGCCTTCCCCATCCACCATGACATGTTCATTGGTGCCATCCTTGTTCAGCTCATGTTTGGGCAGCCATGTTGGTGAGATTTTATGGGTATTGCTTTAGACAACTACTAGGAGACACAACTTCACAGCAAACTCACAGATCCTCTGGATCTTACACTCTTTCTGCTCCCTCTTCTGCAATGTCTCCCAAGCCTCAGTTACAGGAGCTGTGTTGTAGATGAGTCCATTGGGATGGGGGCTCTATAGATCTGTATTTTGATTGGCTGTGGTTTTCTGCGGTGGTCTCCATCTGTTGCAAAGAGAAGTTTCCCTGATGAGGAGTGAAGACCACACCTCTGTGTGGATATAAGGGGAAATGTTTATAGATTGTTAGGGATTGTGCTAGTTTAATAAATTAGTGGTTGATTCTTCTCCAATGACTATGACTTCACCAGTACTGAGTAGTTAGCTAGATTTCCAGTACCAGGCATGGTTTCCCTCTTGTTGAGCAGGTCTTAAGTCCAATTAGAGAACTTTTGGTGACTGCCCAGGTATGTGTGACCCCACTGCACCCTGAAAGTTATCATGCCATGTTGGTCATTTGATGTGGTTCACAGGTGTCACAGCTTGGTAGGACTGTTGGTTGTCCCCATCCATTGGAAGCTGCTTGGTGCCTTCTTGTATCATGAAAGCTTGTAGTGGGAATCTTAAAGGTACTTATTAATAAAATCAAACCTGGGGCCAGTTATTGGGGTGAATGCTGGAAGATCAGAGAAGCAGAACAAGCCACAGCTACCTCACCTCGCCAGTTCCTCAGCTGATCCTGTTTCCTCAGACTGGAAGCCTCTGAGTCCTCATCCAGAATGAATCTCAGCTGAACCACTGCTCGAAAGCCTGAAAGCTTAACCAGTCAAATGCTTCTAGTTTCTGGTCTTCATGCCTTGTATACCTTCCTGCTTTCTACCATCACTCCCTGGGATTAAAGGCTCACTTTCTGGGATTAAAGGCGTGAATCACCATGCTTGGCTGTATCCTTGAACACACAGAGATCCAGATGGATTTCTGCCTCTGGAATGCTAGGATTAAAGGCATGTGTTACCACTGCCTATCCTCTATGTTTAATATTGTGGCTGTTCTGTCTCTGACCCCAGATAAGTTTACTAGGGTACACAGTATTTTGGGGAACACAATACCACCACAAAAGCTAGTCCCCAGGAAGGAGCATTCAGGTCCCAGCTCAGGGACCTCTCAGCCCTGTTTCTCAAGTGCATGGTGTCTTCAGCAATGAAGACTTACTTTCACCTCTTAAGGGCAACCAAAGGCAACAAGCAATAGGCTGTATGTTTGGGGACTTCCTTCGACAGTCCTGACCACATACTCAAAAGAGAGTTTCTCATATATGGGTTTTTGTTAGATGGTCTTTGGCTCTTGGAGGGAACTCCATTAGCCTAGATGAGAATGTGTTCATTTATATACAGAATTACAGTATTGTAGGGTATTTTTGGTAAATGATAAGATTTCTGTGACTTTTTAGACATTCTTCTTGTTGTTTTACCCTCTTCCCTCCTCCTTGTGTGGAACTCTCTCCCTCCTGTCTTCCATTTCCCATCAGATTGTGTGGATCATGCTGTTTCCCTTCACCCTCCTCCCACATTCTTCTGTGCCCCCACTAAAGAACGCCCCCTTTCCCTCTTCCCTGATCATCACACGAGCCCGGCTCTCCCCCTCACTATCACTCCCCATCCTGTCAGTGGCCCCCTTTTAATTTCCTTGTTTCTGTCGTTTTCTCCAGACCATGCACTCATACCTCAAGATTTAGAGCTAGGAGTCCCCGAAAGAGAGAACATGCAGCATCTGTCTTTCTGGGTCTGGGTTACCTCACTCAGTATGACCTTTCCTAGTTCCATCCATTTGCTGTCAAGTTTATGATTTCATTTTTCTTTACAGCTGAATAG
Source organism: Peromyscus californicus insignis (assembly GCF_007827085.1). NCBI lineage: Eukaryota > Metazoa > Chordata > Mammalia > Rodentia > Cricetidae > Peromyscus > Peromyscus californicus. The sequence continues at coordinate 96,607,622 of NW_026294424.1, forward strand.
TATTCCATAAAGTGTGTGTGTGTGTGTGTGTGTGTGTGTGTGTGTGTGTGTGTGTGTGATGTTTTCATTATCCTTTTGTCAGTTGAAGGACATTTGTGTTGTTTTTCTTTCCCAGCTATTGTGAATAGAGCAGCAACAAACACGGCAGAGCAAGTATCTGTGGAACAGGACGCTGAGTCCTGTGGGCATATGCCAAGGAGTGGTGCAGCTGAGTCCTACGGTGGGTTTATTTGTAGCTCTTTGAGCATTCTCCATACTGATTTCCACAGTGACTGCACCAGTCTGCGGTCCCACCAAGTGAATGAGCGTCCCTTTTTGCTGCACCCCTTCCAGCATTTGTTGTCTCTTGTTCCACTGATATTCGCTATCCTGACTGGAGTAACAGGAAATCTCAAAGTCATTTTGATGTGTATTTACCTAATTGCTAGGGAGAATGGACATTTTTTCTTAGCCGCTTCTGGTCTTCTTTTGGGAACTCTCTGTCCAGGCTCCGGTCCACTTTTCAAAGGGGCCATTTGTTTGCTTGTTTTGACTTTGTGTTTCGTTTGTTTGGTTGTTCTTTGCAAATCCTGGATGTTAATCCTCTGTCAGATATGTAGCTGGCAAAGATTCTCTCCCATTCTGTGGGCCTCCTCTTCACCTGGTTGATTGTTTCTTCAGCTGTGCAGAAGCTTTTTATGAAGCCCCACCTGTCAGTTGTTGGCCTTGGTCCCTGGGAAATGGGGTCCTATTCAGGAAGTCCTTCCCTGCACCTATATCATGTAGGCACTGCCTATGTTTCTTCTAGCAGTTTCAGGTTCCACTTTTAAGTCTTTGATCCATTTGGAATTAGTTTTTGTGCAAGGTGGTAGATATGGGTCTAATGTCTTTCTTCTGCATATGGATGTCCAATTTTCCCAGTATCATCTGTTGAAGATGCTTTCTTTTCTACATATTATGTTTTGGGCATCTTTGCTAAATATTAAGTGGCTGGAGGTGCATGCACTTATTTTAGGGTCTTTGATTTGTCCCATCCGTCTGTAGGCCTGTTTCTGGGCAAGCACCATGTTGTTTTTATTACTGTGGCTCTGGAACGTATCTTAAGACCTGGAATTGCAACCCTCCAGTATTGCTTCTTTTGCTCAGGGTTGTTCCGACTATCAGGGGTGTTTTGTGTGTCCGTATAAATTTTAGGATAGTTTTTTTTTCCTGTTTCTGTAAAGAATGAGATGGGGGATTATATTGGGGTTGCATTGAATCTGTAAATAGATTTTGCTAGAATGGTCATTTTCACAACGTTAGTTCTACCAATCCACAAGCAGGGGATGTCTTTCAGTTTTCTAGTGTCTTTTTCTATCTCTTTCTTCCAAGTTTTAAAGATTTCATATAGAGGTTCACTTCCTTGGTTAAATTTATTCCTAGATACTGTGAATGGGAATGTGTATATGATCCCATTCTTCGTATGTTTGTTTTTGGTGGATAGACAAGTTACTGATTCTGCAAGTTGATTCTGTATCTTGCCACCTTGCTGAATTTGTTTATCATTTCTAGACTTTTTCTGGTAGGTTCTTGGGGTCTCTAATGTATAATGTAAGTGGTGATTTAGCTATCTCTCCCTATTTGTATCCCTTTAGACTCCTTCCCTTGCCATCTTATAAGGAAACATCTGTTGTCACCTGAGGAAGATTAAGAACAGTTTGTGCTCAGATATTGCAGAATTTGCATCAGAAACTTGGAATAAAACTTCAGAGACAACAGTTGTGCATTTTTATGGAAATACCGTGCCATTGATATTCTTGATAGACTATCGTATGCATTTAACACTAATATTGATAGTTTAAGTTAAAAGAGGAGTTTGATGATTGTATCTTGTCTGAAATATCTTCATATAGAAATATGTAAACAATGAGGACTAGGAAGTGTAGGGTTCGAGGAAACACTGAAGGAAGAACCCAGGTTCAGATAGTATGTAAAAGCAAAGAGTGTTTATTATAGCAGCATGCATGTGGGGTTGTTCACCTTGACAAAATGGCGACGACCCTGAGAGAAACCTGTAGGCCCCTTTTGAGCACAGCCAAGGGGAGTTTCAGGGACAGTTAGGTCATCACAAATATGACTGGTCACACAAGCAGTAGTTACATTAGTATACTTTTAATTGGCTGAGGTTTAGTCTTATCATGTTTGGACACACTTGCACAAGCTTGGGCAAGTCCGGATGTGACTCAGAAGGGTCTGCTGGGTTTGTCCTTGAGACACTGTGAGGCTGACTTAGACCCTCTGTGTTTGTTCTCTCCCTCGACCCTGAATGTAAGGGCCTTGTAGATTGATGGCCCTTTGTTGGGACAGACATCTATTTGTCCTTCTCAGAGAACTGAAACCTAGACTCAGTTGTGAGGGTGGGAGAGTTTAACCCTTCAGAAGAAAGCTCAGTCAGTAAAGCTTCTGCTTTGCAACCATGAGGACCTGAGTTCAATTCCCCAAAAGCTGCATTTTTTAAAAGCCAAGTGTGGTTGTGCACACTTGCAATCCCAGCACCGGGGAGGTAGATCACGGGAGCTTACTGGTCAACCAGCCTTTTAGCTTACTAGTGAGTTCCAGGCCGTTAGAGACCCTGTCTTAAAACAGCAACAAGAAAAACAAAGGTGGACAGCATCTGAAGAGAGACAGGTAAAGTTGTCCTCTGACATCCATGCGTGTATGCACCTGCATACACAAGTGTGTCAGTGTACAAAGAAACAGCACACACATACACACATGTGTATTCATACATGTGGCAGTGGGGAGGGAGTAATAATACAATAGTCAATTTGTTTTCACTTATATTTTCTACTTTGCATACTCATGAGGACAAAAACATTAAAATATGCTATGTGCTCAAATAAGATCTTTAAAAATCCCTTTTAGGAAACATGGAATGAACAATTGTAGGTGGGGAGATAGGTTTAGTTGACTTTTTTTTTTTTTTACATTTTACAGTTAATAGTGGACAAATTAAATAAACTGTGCAAACAATACCCACTTAGAGCACAGAACAGCAGATTAGCCCCAGAAAAGAATCTTGCAGGATCTGGAAGGCCTGTGTCCCTTGGTACCTCAGAGCCAATCTAGACAAGTTCTGTTTCCAGGACAAAAAACCTTCAGTGTAGAATGGATTCTATTTGATCCCAAGTCTACACCTGCCTGCCTGGCATCCTCCTGTTTTAATTTAGTGAGAAAAACACACGACACACATTTCCACAGTAAACACATTAGTAAAACAGAAACATGCTCTGGTTGAACCATTCATAAATGCCACAGCTCTGACTGACATTAGAAAGATGTATATTAAAATGCTATTTAGAAGACCCTCAAATGGGAATAAAAATCTGAACACCACTAATGTTCAGAATGAGTATTTGGTGTTACCTTAAGGCAGGCCATATGGGCATAAGTGCTCAGACAAGAGCTTTCTTGGCGTAATTAATTATGTTTTCTGAAGTTGCTTTTCTCTGCAACTTCAACTAGCCACGAGTCTCCAAAACATGCTTAGCTGGCATTATTAAATGCTCAGATCCAGACTTTTGCTTTTTTCTGCAGAGGAAAAAGGAGTGTCCTAAGTTGACCTCACACCAAGTTCCCAAACAGTGTAGCTACCAAACCCTGCACAGCAGCAGCTCAAAGATGTTATCTCCAAGGAGGAGCCAAGGAAGCCGGGCCATGCACTCCCCTTGAGGACTGTATGGAGCAGTTTCAGGACACAGGGACCAGGAGGGGAGACCCCACTCTAGCTGTATGTCTTCACTGATTTAAGGAGATTGACCTATGAATTCAATGACACTGTAGTGCCTGGAAGTTTCAGGGGAGATTCTAGAAGGTTAGAAACTACATGAAGACAAACAGCTTCAGAAATCAGCAAAACAGTTCCATAGAGTTTTGACAACTGCTCTCATGTGGGATGTAGTGAAACCTCCACTCACGTGCAGGTCATGCAGGGGTAGTGAAACTTTACAAGATGGCCAAGGCACCAGCAAGGAGCTGCAAGCTGCAAAACTCCCCAGATCCACACAAGGTGTGGGAAAGGCTTAAAATTCAAAAAAGCGTGGTCAGGGATGATGATGACGTATGATGTAGGAGATTCCATTGGAGTCGCAGCTTGGTGATGGAATGAACTATCCTTCAAGTAAAACTCTGCTATATGTATACTAGCCAAGCTTAATGGCGAGCCTGAAAGAGATGGACTGCTCTCTGCAAGTGACCTTGTCTGCTGAGACAATACAACACTGTGAAAGTCAGACCACAGCTGAATCAGACACACAGACCACTCTCAAATCTTTAAAGGAAAACATGAACACAAGAACCGAGAAGGAGGATTCCCGAGAACCAAAGGATACCTCTAGGCATGAAAAATACTAACACTAGAAGAAAAACATCATGGCCTCTGCACAGCAGAAAAGATGACCCATGACAGATACAAATGAAGTGTGTCTGCAAACGGAAGGACACAGCCGTCTCCTTCAGTGATCTATGAGACAATACAAGTTGTTTAACGCACACGTTATTAGAAAAGGAGAGAGGAAGGTGTTTGATAGACTGTCTAAATCGTGTTCCAATTGTGATGCCAACTTACAAAACCCAAATTTGAAGAAGTTGAACCCACACCAACAACGGAAGGCAAATAATAAATTTGTGAATGTCAGAGGAAAGGTCTTAAGAATGGGCGGAGAAGGGCCCTGTAATGGACTTGAGGCTTTAAATAACAGTTTAAGCAAAGATAAGAATAAAATAACAGAAGGCTTATGGCACAGAGAAAGTGAAAATATAAATAAAGTGCAGAGTAAACAAGGGAATTCACAAGAGTGTTCCGTTATATGTCACGTGATATACAACTATTCAGAGAAAAACTGATAACTTCAAGGTGTATACACAGGAGCAAAGGCTTAACTGATTAACTAAAATACAGCAACACCAGTCAATAGCTATGACAATATCTGATACTGAAAATGCTCAATTAGTCAAAAAAAAAAAGAGAGAAGACTAGATGAGAGCAAAAGAAAACAGCAAACAGCACCAAGGAAACAACCATGACAGTCAGTGTAAATACCCTACACTCTCTGAGTCCATCCGGATTAAATAGAAAGGCAACACCCAACTACACGCCTTCCACAAGAAATTTGCCTTCGATATAAAAGCACAGAAAAGATGAAAGGTCTTCCACAGAAGCAAGAGCAATAACCATAAGGAGGCTGGGCTGGAAATAGCAGCAGAGTGGACCAGCGAGAGATAAAGGAGCACTGTATAGTAACAATGGAGAGAATTCGCCAGAAAGACAACTCTGCACATATTGGTGCATAATAACGGAACTGCATAATACACAGAGCAAGTTTCTATAAAATTATATAAAACAGACAATTACGACTGAAAGTTTCAATGTTATTCTCTCAGTAATAAACCAAAAAAAAAAGAAAACAGTAAAAATATGGCGCACGCCTTTAATCCCAGCACTCGGGAGGCAGAGCCAGGCGGATCTCTGTGAGTTCGAGGCCAGCCTGGGCTACCAAGTGAGTCCCAGGAAAGGCGCAAAGCTACACAGAGAAACCCTGTCTCGAAAAACCAAAAAAAAAAAAAAAAAAATGGAGACTGAACAACATTGTTACCCTATTTAGCATATTGGGCCTAATTAGCATATATTCAACAGGCTATCCACCATATCAACAAATTTCTCACACGCATATGGTGTGATCAAGATAGGCCGTATCCTGGGCTGGAAGACAACTCCCAGTAATTTTGTTTTTGAACCAAGGTCTTACGTGGCCCACTCTACACAGCTTAGGAATACCTTCAGCTCCTGATCCTCTGGCTTGAACCTTTATAGTGCTGGCATCACAGGCATGCATCATGAGGCACAGTATATGTGGTGCTGGGAATTGTACCTAGGCACTCTCCAACTGAGCTGGATCTCTAGTCCCCACAACAATAAATCATATCAAATCGTATAGAGTATAACTATGACACAAGAAAGCTAAAAAAAATCCAGAACCACAAACGTTGGGAAACTAAGTCTCATGTTTCCTACACATCAAAGAAGAAATTATGAGGGAAATTAAGATACTTTTACTGAAGATAAATACAGTGTTTCAATATTTTGTGAGACAGCGAAAACAACACATGGTGAGACTTTTCTAGCTTCAAACTTGTCTAAATTCTAATTCACCCACTGAGCTTCCATCCTAAGATGGGAAAAGAGGCACATATTAAATACAAGTGATAGAAAGAACTGGTTCAAGACAGACCTGTGATCTGAACCTTCAGGAGGCTGAGGCGTCCAGGGCAGCAGAAGGTGCAGACCCAAGGGCAGTGTGCGGCTCCCAGCTTTGGCCAGGAAGATCACCGTGCCGTGAGTGACCAGTGCAGAGATTCATGGTCTGGTGGTGAGAATAAATAACCAGGTGCTCAGCTGTGGCCCATCATCTGTATTAACCTCCACCACCCAAGGCTCGGGAATTTTTCAGAATGGCAGATGTAAAGAATGTAAGGGCTGGCAAATGGGGAGGAGAGCTATAAGATGTTGACTTCTGGATATGACGCAGCTTCTGAACCGGTCAAGTCACAGCAGTCGTGGTCACCGATGTAAACTTGCACAAGATGGCACCAGTCAAAATCCCAACATGGATGAGGGGAACCCTTGGAGACCCTCCTCTACATGAGGAGCTATTGGGGGTGATGGCTGCCGAGGGAAGGACAGTTACTCTCCTTTAGGGATGTGGCTGGTATTAGTTAGATTATGACCCTTTGGATAGTGTCACATCCATGTGCATATGGACAGCACTGATTGGACTCAGCGGGTTATTAATAACAAAAAAAAGAAGAAGACATGTAGCTGGGAGGGAGGGAGGGAGGGAGGGAGGGAGGGAGGAGAGACTAGGGAGAGTTGGAAGGAGGCAGTGGTGAATGAATATGGTCAATGTGCATTGTACAAACGTATGGAACTTAAAAATAATAAAAAAATACTATTTTTAAGAGACCAAGACCAGGGCATTGCATTTTAGAACCAGCACAAGCTGTACAAGATTGACAGGCGAGGCAGAGAAGAGGGAATCAAATAATAGATGGACTCAGTGAAACAGAAAACAAATTATAGAAAACCAAACAATCAAAAGCTTTTCCTTTGAAAATAATCAAGAAAATTGATGAACATCTAGTCATTATCTATAAGAAACCTACAATGAAAGTTTTTAATTACCCTGATCCTAATTATCCTGATCTCACCAGATCCATAAGCCAAGAGCAACATGCACTGGAAAGAGGTACAACTCCTATTCACAGATAACTTTAAATGCTGCACAGAAAAGCCTAGATAATCCAAAAGTAATAAGATAAACAATAGGCTGCCAAGACAGAATGAATCAGCAAAGTCGTGAGAATTCAACCTGCAAGAACAAAAATTATTTTTAAATATTTAATAAAAAATTTTATTTTGTATTTGAGCATCAATTGGGATATGAAGTTCTTAAAATGCTATTTTAATGGCATCAAGAGTTTAAAACATGCAATAAAAACACAACAAAAACCTCAGTCAATTGTTGACAGTTGTTGAAAAATTGTTAAATAGTTAGATTGTATGTGTGAATTGAAAGATTCAATATTTTTTAGACCAATTCTCCCCAAATGTAACCACATATTCAATGCCATCTGAATTACAACAGCAGCAATCTTTTTAAAGAAACACGTTTGTTTTGAAATTTTTAAAGGAAAGGAAATTGCAATAGCAAATTTCTGTGGAAAATGGAAATAGAAGGAAACCAAGTGCCTGGGTTCAGAGCTTCCACACGAGCTGAAAGCAGGGCTCTGCTGTAGGGGCCTGGGGACAGACACACCTGTCCAGCGTCACTTCCAACACGGACCCTGAGATCATTTGATGCTTTTCAGCAAATTGGAATGGAAAACTGGGTGTCTATCTGCAAAATACATATTTCCATCTGCACTGTGTACGGAATACACAGTGCAGACATGAACTGGGACATAGACCTCAACATAAACATTAAATGTGTAAAATTGACCAAGGGGACATCTATATCACACCCACCCTCCAGGCTCTGGGACCATCACAAAGGACACAGAAATAGATTGTGAGAGCCAGAGGTCAGGGAGGACCAGGGCAAGCAGTGTCTTCGGTATGTGACGGTGCACTCATGAGCCCACCGCGGGTGTGGCTGCCCACACGTGATCCAGGCAGTCAACATTCTAGTATGGCATCCAAAGGGGCTCAGCAGCCCGCAGCCCTATCTGAGGTGCTATGCACAGTTGGTGCCACGCCCGCCCTTCTCAAATCAAATCAAGACAAAACAAAAATGGAACAAACACCCACAAAAAAGGACATGCAGTTTGTCTGTATTTGGCCAGCTACTCCTGGGCATGGGGGCTGCCCCTGGAGTGTGGGTGATACACCCAGCGATGCTCTATTGGGGGAAAACGGATTTTCCCTTCGCCAGTGGGGATCAATTGCAAATTGCTTCTTGGTTAAGGCTGGGACCCTCTCAATGCTGGAATCTCATCTGGCTTGAACCTGTCCGGGTACGCCTCCAGTCTCTGTGAGTCTGTTGTGTCTAAAAGATGCTGTTTCCTTGGAGTCATTCATCCCTCTGGCTCTTACAATCTTTCTGCCTCCTCTTCCACATAGAACCTTGAGCTTTGAGGGGAGGTGTTTGATGAAGACACTAAGTGCTGCCAAGTCTCTCAGTACCTGCACATTGTCCAGTTGTGGGGCATGTCCGTGTTGATTCCATCCACTGCAAGAAGACGCTTCTCTGATGAAGGGAGAGCTATGCACAGATCTCAGTGTAGCAGTATCTCTAGTTTACAGCTCCCTCATTTCTAAGAAACTTCATGGGACACATTTCTAATTAATGGTACAGATCCCAGAACCATAGAAAATAAACCTTTTTACGTAATAACTATTCTCTCTAAAATGACTCTAGAATGACTTCAGGTTTTCAATTCCATTAAGACAGTGGTTTTCAACCCATGGGTTGCAACCCCTCTGGGGTTGAATGACCCTTTCACAGGGGTCACCTTAGGCCATAGGAAAACACATATATTTACATTATTGTTCATACCAGTAGCAAAATCACAGTTATGAAGTAGCAACAAAAATAATTTTATGTTTTGGGGTCAGCACAACATGAGGAATTGTAAAGGGTCACAGCACTAGGAAGGTTGAGAGCCACTGCCTTAGAAGGCAGGCTTCTCCAAAAGGTCTGCGTCCTTGAGCATGAGAGGAGTGGGATGGGCAGATGCATTGTGGGCCGTCCCGACAGGAGGAGGCTACCACACACAGCATAAGTAAATCTCGAACTGTAATGACTGATGGCTCCAACACAAAATGAGATTGATTGTTTATAGCGTAATCATCTGCTACAAGGCAATGATGATCTCACCAGTGATTTTTCCAGAAATTTTACATGGTTGATGTTTATGTTTATGCCTATGACCCACTTCATGTCAATATCCTGTGTATTGCATAGACTGTGAAGTATATACTATGCAGGATAGTCCATAGCTTCCATGTGGACAGCCAGATTTCCACCACAGGCAGTCATGGGAAGGAGAGGTAGATGGACCTCTGTGAGTTCAAGGCCAGTCTGGTCTGGTCTACATAGTGAGTCCAAAGCCAGCCAGAGCTGTGCAGTGAGATGCTGTCTCACCAGTCAAAACAAACAAAACAAAACAAAAAGCACTCTGTCTGATTGAAGTTTCATGAGTTTACGCCATGTGTTTATATACATATGAATCTTTAGAAAAGAGAACCCAATTCAAAGAGACAGAGTCTATCTCTTGTCTAGGGCTGCTCATGTGGGGTTCTCACGTGGGGCTCGTGGCAGAGAACACAAGGGGATGTTGTGCGGTAATGAAAATGTGTATTTCACATTTACTTGTCTATGTGTGTGTGTGGAGGTCAGAGGACAACTTGGCAGGAATCAAGTCTCCTTCTAGCATTCAGACACCAGGGATCAAACTCAGGTTACCAGTACCTTACCCACTGAGCCATCTCTCAGGCCCCGAAAATGTGCATCTTGATTGTGGTAGTGACTGTCTAGGTGTGTATGTCAGTCAAAATCTTTTCACCTAAATGAGGTAACATGATTTCTATAATTACATTTAGACACTAACTGGGAGATTCTTCAAGTCAGAGCAGAAGACTGTTTGGCAGTTCAAGAGGGAAATGCTCTCTGAGGAAAAAGAACATTTACCGAGTCATTAAAGTATGAGAAAGCATCATGACATGCATGAGAGGCATTGCTAATTAGTGTCACACAGCCCCAGAATCACATGTCATGTGTTTCTACATAATGACCATTCTCTTTAAACTGTATTCATAAAGACATTATATTTCTAGCATTATTGGGTGAAGCCAACATTATCAAAGGGTCTCCCTATTTGAACATGAGGAGAAAAAAATAGAATTTTCCAGAATGTCTTTCATTTTTTTAAAAAAACCAAGTTTAGGTAGAAAAATTCAAACTGTTAATAGTCGTTACCCACTATGGCCAAGGCATTGGCACATATGACATTAGCTTCTGGATGTAAAAAAATACTTAGGGAACATATTCCATGACAGCAAAAGTCCCTGCCGTCCTCGGCACACAGGCACAGGCTCAGGACATGAGACATCCCTGGCCTATGAACGTGGAGCCACTGGAATATCTGTAACCCGGGGAAACCTCTAATGGGAATGAGAACACACATTTTAAGAACCAGTCCACACCCCAGGGCTGCTGGGGCTTCCAGGAGAACTGGCTGCTGGAAATTCACACAGGCCATCTTCAGCATTTGGAACTGATGCAAAATATATAGGAGGGACTGTTGCTAGGGACAACCAGGAGAAAAAAGTGCTCAGCCTTGATGGCAACCAGGACACAAATTTAAAACCTCTGTGTCTTTGGTTGCTTTCTCCAGTTGGTATCAGAAAATAAAAGACTCATTCCAAACACGGGCAGGAGGAGTAGAAGGTGTGACCTTTGCACTTGCAGTCAAAAGTTAGATGATAGTTTGAGGAAGAAACTTGGAAATGTGAAAATAGACCCTGGTCTTTTATAAGGAGCTCAGACATGTTCAGAAGGAAAAAAGAAAAAATAGAGGCTTTCACTATTGATAATAATAGTTAAACAATGCAATAATATGTCTAGTGTCATTTAAATGGCTAAGAGTTAAGGGACCACCAGATATCCAAAGTGTGGAAGTGCTGGGACTGTGGCACAGGGTGTGCTGTGAACGTACAGTCCTATGGGTGCGCATTCCTGCTAAGAGGGCAAGTGGACTACAAAATGAAATCACAAAGTGCTCACAATTGTGTTCAAGACTTGTGTTTATGAGCAAAGGCAGGAGAAAAGAAAATAAATAAGTTATTAGATTTTCCGTGTTATGGGAGGTTAAAAACAGACCTGAACAAAGTACTAGAAGCTGCAGAAGAAACTGCACTCTCATTGTGGAGAAACTGGTCATAAAGAGACAATCAGAAGTTTATCAGAGTTGGGGCAGGGCCCTGCTGTGGAGCACAAAGACCTGAGTTTGGATCCCCAGTGTTCATTTCAAAGCTTGGCATGGTCTCTGTTGTAGCAAGTCTTTCTCTGTCCCACCAGCCAGATCCCAAATAAATGACACAGAGACTTCTTATTAATTATGAAAGCTTGGCCAGTAGCTTAGGCTTGTTTCTAACTAGCTCTTATAACTTAAATTAACCCATTTCTGTTAATTTACATGCTGCCCCATGGCTCATGGCTTGTTACCTCATCTCCTACATGTCATGCTTCCTCTGCATCTGCTTGGTGACTTACTCTTCCTCTTCCTAGCATTCTCTCTGCCCAATCCTGCCTAGCTATTGGCTGTTCAGCTTTTTTTTTTTTTATTAAACCAATCCAAGTGACACATCCTCATAGAATATAAAAAGAATATTCCACATTTTCCCCTTTTTGTCTAAATAAAAAGGAAAGGTTTAACTCTAATATAGTAAGACTATATTACAGTAAAACTATGAGTAAAACTATAACATAGTAAAACTAAGAACAATTATCAGGTATTATCTAAATAGAAAGGAAATGTATTAACAATTACAGCCGGGCGGTGGTGGCGCACGCCTTTAATCCCAGCACTTGGGAGGCAGAGGCAGGCAGAGCTCTGTGAGTTCGAGGCCAGCCTGGTCTACAGAGCGAGATCCAGGAAAGGCGCAAAGCTACACAGAGAAACCCTGTCTTGAAAAACCAAAAAAAAAAAAAAAAAAGAAAAGAAAAAAAAGAATCACATTCACAATGTCCAGTCCATTTGTATTTGGTGAATTTAGAGAAAATACTCCCATTATCTATCCTCTCTTAATGAGTCCAAAGTTTTGCATCTAATTTATCCTTTATAGTAACTAAGGAAAACTATAACTGTAACTATCTAGTCTTCAATTCCATCAAAGACCCCAGAAGGATATTATATTACCTGAGTAAGCAGGAAGTTCAGTGCAAGCCACTTTCTTTCTTTCTTTTCTTTTCTTTTTTTTTCAACAAATGCAGCTTGACTTTATTGCAAGGAAGCCGGCAGGGAGGGCCTGTCTGGGCAGGAACTCCATGGCTGAGCTGGACTGAGCATTTGGTGTTCCAAATCTGCAGGGAGACCAGATCAACGGCCTCTTTAGTACATCCAGAGGGACTGGCCAAGGTCCTGGCTAATTGGAGCCAAGGTAGGAAACGGCCTTTCCTGTTTTGTTGAGCGTGGCCAGCAGGGTGTCTGTGCTGTGCTCAGACTCAATGCAGACCTTCTTGTTGGGCAAGTCAATGTTGAACTCCACTCCTCCCAGCTTGTTGAGGACTCGGGAGACGCCATCAGCACACCCCACACAGGTCAAATCCACAAAGAGCTCATGCTTCGGCATGACTGAAGTGGCACGGAAACGACAGCAGTGACAACTGGAGCACTGGAGCACCTCTCTGGTACAGCAACTCGGATCTTCCCGAAAGCCACTTTCAAAACTATGAAATGACAGAGACATCTGGATGATTGGACAGTCACCCCAAGGTTCCTCTGCAATGTTGGGGCACCCATTTTCAGTCTACAGGCCTAGCATATCTGACAGACTTTTCTGTGAAGCAGAAATTTTGAAGGACTGTCCTGCCTTATCTTGGCAAAGTTTAACAGTCTTTGTCTTTTGTGTCCTGCTTGTCCAGTTTGCACAGCATACTGTCAGCAGTCAAGACAAGAGCAGTTTTTTGCCCAAATGGCTAGTTTTGCCACATTGAAAACAAACTCCATATGGAGTTACTTCAATGCCCATCATCATCTCTGAAGTAAATTGGTACTGCCAGGAGCAGACGTATCTCATTGTCATGAAAAGCCTATGTTAACAAAGCATTTTGAATGCCATATTCTGTAGGTCTTTGAAGTGTTTAAAGACCATATATCTATCTAAAATATGTCTCTCTTTGATCTTGAAAACACACTGAATGTGACTACTACAAGTTTGATTGTTATAGATGATTAACTACTAATCTGCATTTCTTTATTATCCTAATTAGTTTATAACAATAACTTTCAAGGACTAGAATTTTACATTATATTGTTAAATGAGCTGCACATGTACAATAGCTTAAACAAGAGTAGAAGCATATGCACAGTGTGTTCTAACAAAAATGATCTTAAATTTGCATCAATATACAAAAATCCATGCCAATGTAAAATATTTGAGACTAGTGGTTATTCAAAAATAGACTCAACAATCTACCCTTTTATCTCATCATTTTTTATACTATATCCCCCCTTTTTTTCTTCAGAATGAGATCCCTGAATCTAATCTCCTTTGTTCAGTTTTTTCTGACCATGACCAGTATCAATTTGTAACCAACAATGACAAACATTCATAGACCACCAAATGACCCCAAACCACCCACCCCATCTCTTGGGAATGTGGGCATTGTGTTCTCTAGACTGCATCCTATTGTCTGGGGGCTCTGGCGTATTTGGGGGACCCTGAGAAAATTAGGATAATGGTCAAGTCCTGGCTAGAATAGTCTGTGAGGTTGGACCATCTCAGCCAGCATCCTTGAAGCTGTTCTGGATGTAGAACTCCTAGGAAACTGCAACAGAGGCACTCTGAGAGGCTGGATCACCTGGGCCGCCCATTTTCATTGGTATCTGGTCCCTTTGCTCTGAAAATACATAAACTTTCAAAGGTAACATACATATCAGCATTAATGTAAGTGTAGACTATGTAAGCCAGCCAAAAGATGAATTTTTTTGTTTGTTTTATGTTTAAGCAGGTAAAATATAGATCACCTGTCATGTAGGGTTTTTTAGGTTTATTTCTTTATGTCTATAGCCAGGATTTTCAAGGGGTCTCCCCCAATCAAATTTGATCTCTTTCAACTTTGAATGAATCCATAGCCTTTTGTTTTATGTGGAAACAAAAGTATAACTTCTTCCACAATGTACAAATTTTTTTACTTCCATTTTGAAGTTAAGACACTTTAAAAATATCTAGATTGGTTTATTTCAGCAATCCCTCTTTCAATCCCATGTCTCTCAGAAGCTGTCATTTGCTTATCAGTAATCAAAAAATTCCAATGTCTTGGAATAGCATATGGGATCCAGACTCCCTGTGTATTTTTAAACTTTACATGGCTTTTTCTTTTTTATTATTTATGAATGATTTCTATTTTTCTATGACTTTCTATACCCTTTTTTTCTTTCTTAAGCCTACGCACATTTTTACACACACTGTAACCTCGTTAGAGTTTTTCTGTCTGAACACACTTTACTGTGTATCTGTAACATTTTCTGTCTGCAAAACTCAAACTGCTGCACACTTAGCTCATGGCATGCTGGCAGCTCAAATCTGCAGACATCAGCCAGGAGACTCATCTCTGTACTGCGGCCAAACTGAGGGACTCGGAAGCTGCTTTAGCTCCGCTCTTGTGTGTTTGGAACCTTTTTAAACTTTCTCAGGTCTTATGTAGAAATACGTGCCCAGATGTTGGGCACCATATGTAGCAAGTCTTTCTCTGTCCCACCAGCCAGCTCCCAAATAAATGACATAGAGACTTCTTATTAATTATAAAAGCTTGGCCAATAGCTTAGACTTGTTTCTAACTAGCTCTTGTAACTTAAATAACCCATTTCTGTTAATTTACATGCTGCTACGTGGCTCATGGCTTGTTACCTCATTTCCTACATGTCATGCTTCCTCTGCATCTGGTTGGTGACTCCTCCTTCTTCTTCCCAGCATTCTCTCTGCCCCCAAAATCTTGCCTAGCTATTGGCTATTCAGCTTTTTATTAAACTAATCAGAGTGACACATCTTCACAGTGTACAAAAAGATTATTCCACAACATTCTTACTGTGATCATAGCACAAGGGGGTCAGAGGCAGGTATATCCCTGCAGCTTGCTGATGAGGGACCCCATGGGAAATGACTCAGGAAGACAGCCAACATCCCGTGCACACATATAGATAGGCACATGCTGGTATACCTGTACTCACACACAGGTCATCAAAGTTGGTCAATCGAGTAGAAACATTGTTTTGGTTTCATTTAATAAGACTTAAGCTGCACAGTGTCATTTTAATATACATATGCACAGTGTAGTATCTTAGGGTTTCTATTGCTATGAAGAGACACCATGACCATGGCAACTCTTATAAAGGAAAACATTTAATTGGGGCTGGCTTATAGTTCAGAGGTTCAGTCCATTATTGTCATGGTGGGACATGGTGGCATGCAGATAGACATGGTGCTGAAAAAGGAGCTGAGAGTTCTACATCTTGATCTGTAGGCAGCAAGAAGTGAACTGTATACCACACTGAGTGTAGCTTGAGCATAGGAGACCTCAAAGCCTAGCGGCACAGTAACACACTCCCTCCAACAAGGCCACACCTACTCCAACAACCTACACCTCCTAATAGTGCCACTCCCTATGGGAGCTATTTTCTTTCAAACCACCACATATCGTGATTACTACAGTAATCACACCACCATAGTTATCAACTTACATACAATTACTGGTTTTTGTGGTAAAGCTATCTAAAAATATACTCTTTTCATTTCACTGTGATATTATTAGCTATAGTTCTCATGCTAGTTAGATCTCTAGACCCTCATAGCTAGAGCCTTGAACCTTGTGCCTCCACCTCCCCTTTGTGCACACACTCCCTGACTCTGGCGACGCTCACTTTACTTCCCATGTGTTTGTTGTCCAGATAGCTTTTCTTTTTTAGATCCCACGTGGAAATGAGATCAAGCAATATTTTTCTGTGCCTGACTTTATGCTCTTAGGTTCATCCATGTCACCCCAAATGGCATGATCTCCCTTTATAAAGCTAACTGATAGTCCGTCCATTGAATATCAAAAAGTTTTACCCATCACCAGAAATCTCCATCGTTTCCATATCCTTGCTTTGGCAGAAGCTGCCTTGACCACAGGGCACCAATGCCACAGAAGGTGCTGACTTTCTGCCCTCGAGTGTGGGTCCAGGAAGAAGATTGCCTAGTCATACAGTGACACTTTATTAACTTCTTTAGAAGCCAGCACGTTGTTCTCCAGAATAGCTGCACCAACCTGTACTTCTGTCAATAGCACACTCAGGCCCCTTTCCCCACATTCTGATCAATACTTGTTACCTCCTGTCCGTCTGATAACAGCCATGTGACCAGGTGTGAACTGGCAGCTCATTTAATTTTAATTTGCATTTCCTTGATGGTCGTGAGCACCTTTTCATACGGCTGTATGTTTCCTTTAGTGAAATGCCTACTCAGGATATTTCTCTTACGACATATATAAAAATCAAATTAAAAAAAAAAAAACTGGCTGAAGACCCTAACGTAAGACCTTAAGCCATATACCTTCTAGGGAAACATGTAGAAGAAAAACATCTTGATGTTGTCCTTGGAGTTTTTGGATATTTTCTCAAGTGTGTGTGTGACAGCAGCAAAATTAAGTAAATGTGGCATCCTAGTCAGGGTCAGTATTACTGTGATGCAACACCAGGACCAAAGCAACATGGGGAGGAAAGGGTTTATTTTGCTCACAGTTTCCTATAACAGTTCATCATCAAAAGCAGACAGGACAGGGACTCATACAGGGCAGGAACCTGGAGGCAGGAGCTAATGCAGATGCCATGGAGGGCTGCTCTTACTGGCTTGCTCCCTGTGGCTTGCTCAGCCTGCTTTTTTATAGAACCCAGAACCACCATCCCAGGGGTAGCCCTACCCACATTGGGCTGGGTCCTCCCCGCTCAATCACTAGTTAAGAAAATGCTCTCCAGGCTGGCCTACAGCCCAGTCTTATGGAGGTATTTTCTTAATTGAGGCTCCCTTCTCTCAGAGGATTCTAGCTTGTATCAAGTTGACATGAAACTAGCCAGCACATGTGGGTGGGTTTATCACCTTGAAAGAAACTTCCACACAACAAAGGAAATGGTCAACAAAGTGAAATGACTGTCCCTGGATTGGGAGAAAATATTCATGAACTATGTAACACATACGGAGAACTCACACAAAATAAGAGGATAAAGAAAAAGAAAACTCAAAACACCAAGAACACACTCAGTCTAGTGGGAAATTTAAACTGCCAATCATATAGATGAAAGTCAGTAGGAAGCAGAGTGCTCATGGCTTTCAAAGTCCTGGGTTGGGGTGTTCCTTTGTCACTAAACACAGTGCGGTATCAGAAACATCAAGTAACCTATGCATGCGGGAAGAATAAGGGTAAGGCTCTGAGCTCCCTCCTCAGCACAAGCCTGAGAACTCTAGCGGACAGCACAAATGGGCCTCTTTGGTGAACTGGCCCCGGCTATGATCATTCAGCCCTCCTTTCAGCCAGGTGTCTACACACTGATTTCCTAAGGACCTTGAACTTAAAATACAGCCAGTTAAACATTCTAAAGCTTTAGATTGACTGTCTGGGGATAAAGATTCAGAATCATAAGCTCAGATCTACGTAATCACCCACAGGATATTGGAACTTCCGTATGTGATTCGTAAGGTGAAGATAAAGAATCCTGAACAAAGCTGCCTCCGTTTTGTTTGACAAAGAACCTTGGGAGACATGAGAGACCATGTTTTAAAACCCAACTTTCCTCTGAGGTGGAACCCCACCAGGTAGTGAGCAGGAGGGAGACCATGGCGAAGCTCCTGTGGAGAAGAGTCCTTCTCAGACCTCTCCAGGAATAGACAGGCAAGGATAGCTACTGAGCAGGTGCGGAGAAGGTCATGGTCACCTGTACACTCTCAGCAGACTGGAGGCTTACTGGAGGTGGAAGGGGCCTGGCAGCCCGTAGGCTCCGGCCACAATTCCATATCGCTTTCTTCCCAAAACCTCTCACTGTGCCTTGCTACCTAATGGTGGGGTTCTTCAAGCTGACCCCCAGTCTCAAGACAGCCCTCACCACCTCCAAAAGAATTGCCTTGGCTTGATTTTATAACCAATTGTCTTGTCAGCTGGCAAGTGGGCTTTCTTTCTCCTGAAACAAAACTAATGATTTCTGATTTGGTTGCCAGATATCTTTGGATCTTCTAAATTCATTTATTTAGCAAACATTGATATCACACTCCATTTATGCCAAGTGCTATTCTCAGCGCTACACAAATGTTACTGATTTCATCCAACATGCTGTTGCTTCTGAGTGACAGTGACAGCCCCACAAGGAGACTGCGGCATTTGTCAGTGTCTTTACTGCAAACAGGAAACAGCCTCATCTGCCCCCTCCGGCTGGCGGGGGTACCCCACGGTGTGCACTCCGGCTTTGTCCCGTTGGGATGTAAATGGCTTCTATCTCATCCCCAGGGAGTCAGCCCATTATTAACGTTTTCCTTCACTGGAATTGATCCCACTTCAGGCACTGAGGGGCACTGGCCACCCTCCTCGTTCACCCCACCCCACCCCCACCCAGGGCCTGCCTGGCAAGCACATCATCTGACAGATCACGGTGATGTAGACGTCTAGTTTTCAAATATCTTCAATCAAATTTCTGTCCCTCGAGCCCTCTTTTTCTCCTCGTTCTGCCTTATTGGTTAACACCTTTCTAGTAATCAGGTGTCCAGAACTGTATCATTTTATCACTTTGCAGACTTGGCTTCCAGGTGCTGTTTACTCTGACTCTGGGGCTCTGGAGACCTTCTGCTTTTCGTGGGCATCTGTTTCCAATCATTTATCTCCAGGCTCTTCACTCCTTCCTGCCTTAACCCTGACTTATTTTCTCCTGTAAATTTCCACACGTCCCAGGTTTTGTCTCCTCGTCCACCTGGAATGCACACCCACACTTGTAGGTTTATAATGACCTGGAATTCTTAATTCTCCAAAATCAGTTTGAGGCACGAAGAAATGGATAACATTTACTGAGCACTTCCCGTGGCCCAGGCACCACACTAAGCATGTTCACACATGATCTTATAGTAAATCATGATCTGTAGTTGCCGTTTCTACCTGCTTTTTACATATAAAGAGAGCTAAGGTTTAAAAAAAAATAAACTCGCCTAGTTGAGTGTGGTGGAACTCATCCCAGGAGGAGTTCACGGTCACCCTCTGCTACATAGGTCTCATGCTCAATGAAACAAGACTGGTCTACAAGACAGCTATCAAAAAAGAAAAGAAACAAAAAACACATAAAGATACTAAGTAGGCAGACTTCAATTTGAACCCAAACTCTGAGATTAACCATTAAACTGTATGGCATTTAATACATACCATATGTAAAAATACTGTATTTCATTTTTACTGCTATTTAGAATAACAAAATGGGATGAACCAGAATTTCAAGTTAGTTTCATCTTTCAAAGGTACAGCAGAGATTAAAACGGGGCTCCTTTACAGACACATCAAAAATAAAACAGTTAAAAATGAAGGAAGTTCAGAGATTAACCAGTTCGAATATCTCGTTTGAAAGGTGAGGGCCCTGGAGCACAGATAAAGAATGATTCACTGAACATGGTGGAATCCGGAGGCTCTTTCCACCCTTGATTCTGCCTTTGTGTTAAAGTGTGGCTTCCTGGGAGCTACCTCTGGGCCTCTGTGTCTCTCTCCAAAGCCATACGGCTGGGCCCACAGTGTGGCATCCAGGGTGCAAACGAGCCCTGCATTTCTCCTTCTGGGTGTTACTGCTACTGTCATCTGTCTGTCCATCTGTCTGTCTTTACTGAGGAATATAGGCCAGAGCCTTGCCTTGTGCCCTGCTTGGCATGGAGAGCAGAGCCGCTGCTTTGTCTCTGGTGATAAGCGGCACAGTCCTACCCTGCGTCTCTCCGTTCCCTCTGTTGATCTCCTCCTCTCTAGTTATCTCAAACCAGCTTTCTCACAGGGCCAGGTCATTTTCTACACTGTCCCAGAGGCCCTGGAGAACCACCCCAGGCCAAAACGATCTCTTCCCTCCTCTGAAAGGTTTCCGTGTCACTCACTTACCACTTATCATATGCTGCCCTGAATCATCCATTTGGTGCCTTTTGTCTAAGAGCCTGGCTTGCCTTGAGGGCAGAGATCATATCTTATTCATCATTGTATCCACCACATTGCCTAGCCTAAGGCCCACAACAAAATAGGTGTCCTATAAATGTTGATTGATTTATTGTATGTGGGAATGAAAATGACTTCCTTGCTTCTGTGGAGACCCAAGCAAAGAAAGTAACTTTTCTGAGACCCCTGAAATAATTGGGAATACACATTTTAGAGGACTCAAAAGAAAAGTAATCGGAAGTGCTTGGATTTATCTGAACACGATTGTGTCTGTGGGTAGTTAATATGTGAACACCATTGTGTCTGTGGGTAGTTAGTGTACTTAATGAACACAATTGTGTCTGTGGGTAGTTAGTGCACTGAGGTGAACACCATTGTGTCTGTGGGTAATTAGTGCACTGAGGTGAGCACCATTGTTTCTGTGGGTAGTTAGTGCACTGAGGTGAACACCATTGTGTCTGTGGGTAGTTAGTGCACTTATGTGAACACCATTGTGTCTGTGGGTAGTTAATATTGTTATGCCCAGATTGGGACCCCAAAGACAAACCACCACAGACCTTAGGTTCAGAATGCAATTAGCATGGTTTATTTCTGTTTGTTTACAAGCCGCGGACAGGGAAGCTCGATCCAAAGCACTCACTCGTAGTCGTGAGGCCAGGAGGAACTTGCTTTTTCTTTGTGTGGCTAGCTTTTTAAAGGCAAAATCCACAAGCCCTTCAGGGGGGTTGGGAGAGTTTTGCACGGGTACAACTCGGATTGGTTTATCTTTATCTCTGTTCTCTTTTAATTGGGTGAGGGTATGTAACCTTTGAATTTACTGGTTGGTGGTTACAATTTATTACTTTGGGGGCAGTCCAGCACAAGTCCCAGGCTTTGTCCTTGAGCCACCATGGGGTCTGGCTGGTCAAGCATATACTGCACATAACTCTAAGTTGGTGAGGGGCCCCAGAAAGTAAACATCTGGCTAAACTTTGAGCAGTCTTTTGTTCATGGCCCTCCCAGAAACTGCTTGCTCAAGTCTCAGGAAACTGAAATTGAGGCCTGATCTCTGAGAGAAGACTGAGCAGCCTGTTATGGCATCTGCTTGGTCCTTTCAATATGTGAACACCATTGTGTCTGTGGATAGTTAGTGCACTTATGTGAACACCATTGTGTCTGTGGATAGTTAGTGCACTTATGTGAACACCATTGTGTCTGTGGATAGTTAGTGCACTTATGTGAACACCATTGTGTCTGTGGGTAGTTAGTGCACTGAGGTGAACACCATTGTGTCTGTGGGTAGTTAGTGCACTGAGGTGAACACCATTGTGTCTGTGGGTAGTTAGTGCACTGAGGTGAACACCATTGTGTCTGTGGGTAGTTAGTGCACTGAGGTGAACACCATTGTGTCTATGGGCAGTTAGTGCACTGAGGTGAACACCATTGTGTCTGTGGGTAGTGAAGAGAGGCCGGCACTGCTCAAGTTGATATATTGAGCAGACAGGACAGTGAACGAGTCCTCCACAGACTCAGAGAGTTAAAGGTATTTTTAAACCAGTTCTATATATAGGTATTCTTCGACAATTAGACAGGTTGATCACCACCAGATTATGAAAAAGAGGAAAACCTGAACATCGCAACCCTGAGACTCTCAGTTGGTAATGCTTTGAAAATTCTGTAGAGCTGTGTGGACCCAGCTTCCTGACCTTCCTTGTGGTAACATCTTAGATTGTGAGGAGCCAAAGCTTTAGTTTTACTTGTAAGAAGGGCTAGCAGAAACTCCCCAGGACAGACCTTTAATCAGGAAGAAAATAATTTTTATTGTTATTTTTATCTTCCCACAATTGATGAAATGCTTTGGACTATCTTTTTTCCAATATGATCCCCACACCCTTTGTCAGCAATGATCTTGTAGGCTGGCGCTGGTTTGGTCAATACTCACCACTACGTATTTTTGTTAGCAACTATTGAATGAACGGGACCTTGTCATTGTCTATGTTCTACAAGAAGAAATCCAATGCCAGAAGAGATCAGAGAGGCAGCTCACCTGGGACTTCAATCATGGAGGAAACTCAGAAAGATTGTGTGACTTATCCACACACACACATTTTCAACAGTCAGTAAAGTAAATACTTTTATCACAGAAGAGGTTCATTGTCAACTGACAGTTACCCCAATTACCAATAAACTTTAAAGGTGTTTTAAAAATTATTCTCTAGTAGAATTACCTACTGCTCTCTGGGGGTAGAATGCAGAAATGACCTCAATTCATGGACTGAAACTTACTAAAAAACACAGATGTCAAGGGTGTGATTGGAGCCGTGTGATGACTGTACCTGTGCATGCAGTCTTGTTAGCTTGTCCTTGGCTTTCCCTGTCTTCGTCCCTGTGGCCCTTCCCTCTCACTGTGGCTTCTTGCCGCTCTTTCAAATGTTCTGTGTTTCACTAATGTCTTCCCTCTGCCAGAGTGGAGTTACCTGTCCACTCCTAAAGTGTGGGTGAGGTTCAGTCTGTTAACTGAGGCAGACCTGTGGTGATATTGTATTTTCCAATGTATTGTGCACCCTAATAAATTTATCTGGGGTCAGAGAACCGAACAGTCACTAAACAGACATAGAGGCCAGAAAATGGTGGCACACACCTTTAATCCTATCACTTGAGAGGCAGAGATCCATGTGGATCTCTGTGAGTTCAAGGCCACACTAGGAACAGAGCCAGGTGTGGTGGCACACACCTTTAATCCCAGCACTTGAGATCTCATGTCTTTGTTTGGGAAAGACACACGCCCTTAATCCCAGAAAGTGATGGCAGGAAGCAGAAAGGTATACAAGGCGTGAAGACCAGAAACTAGAGTCCTTTTTAGCTTTTAGGCTTTTAGCAGCAGTTCAGCTGAGATCCATTCGGGTGAGGACTCAAAGGCTTCCAGTTTGAGGAAACAGGATTGGCTGAGAAGTTGGCAAGCATTCACCCCAATACATGGCTCTGGGTTTGTTTTTATTAATAAGGCCTTTTAAGATTTGTGCTACACAGACCCTTCCATTTGAAGTGGCTTTTTGAGAATGTTTGCACCATCTACCAAATGAAAAGACATCTCCAGACTCCTGAGATCGCTTATACAAGGCCAGGTGAAGAATGTGAGGGTGACTGGCTACATTTAAGTAATATAGGTGATGAATAAGGACCAGCCAGAGGCATGGTCTGTGGTTTCCCCATTTTGTTCTTTAGATGACAGTGTCCTTCATGAAGAATGAAACATGGTCTGGTGATCTTCCTCAGCAGAAACAGAAAATTCTAGGGCCCAATTTTCTTGATAGAAAATCCTGTTTTTCTTGACTGTGTCTGCTTGAGGTGGCCTTTCTTCTATCACCTTCCAGCCATCGAGCCGGCTGACTGAGGCCAGCCTTTCCCCAGGCCCCACTGTTAGCCTCCTGTCTGTTGCCCAAGGAACAGCTTTCACTTTCAGGTGTACATCGTGGTTACCCTAATGCTCTTATGATGTAATCGTATTTTCCATCACTTTGAGATAAGACATGTTCTTTTTTTTTTTTTTTTCGATGCAAAAGCAAAGAGTCTTTATATTTCTAGTTAACTTGCGTTTCTCCATCAGTCTGATGCAGCAGCAGAGCAGGAGAGACCCTGAGTAGTAATGGGGCAGGATTTTTAAAGCAAGGGGGGCTTGGGGTCTACAGACTACATAGGAACAGACTCAGGATGAGTTTGTGCGAGTGACAATCATGTTAGTAACTTTTAATTGGCTAGAGTTAGTTGGGGGTTACAGTTATCCATTTTGGGGCAGGCCTGGACAAGTCCCAGGCTTTGTTCTTGAGCTGCCAGGGAGGCTGGCTGGCCTAGCACATACTGACTGTGGGGGCTGACTCAGTGGCCCAGGCTCTGTCCTTGACTCCTGCATGTAGCTCTAAGTTGGTGAGGGGTCCCAGACAGTAAACAATTGGCTGAACCTTGAACAGTCAGAGTAGACACGTTTCTTCTGTTATCTCCATCTTGTGATAATTTCTTGGTTTCCGGAGTGTCATGGGTGAGTTGAGGAGGTGGCTCAGTGTTTTAACCTTTGCTGTGCAATCTGAAGGACCAGCATTCAGATCCCAGAAACGCTCACAAATGCTGAGTGGGCATGGTGGCCCGCCTGTGCCTCCAGCCTTGGAAGGTAGATCTCCGAGCAAGCTTCCATGTAGCTGAGCTGTGAGATGGATTAAGAGACCCTGCCTCAGTGAATAAGGTGCAAATGTGATTGGTCTCAACTTTAGACCTCCACCTGCACAATCACCTACCTACACACACACAACAAACACTGGCTTTGGTGACTATGCTGTCACTCTGAAATCTTATTAAGCTGTCTTATAATTAAAAGCATGAAATTCACATGGCTACCTTTTAATAGATATTGCGACCATGCCTTAAATTTCATAGTGTCCGTTGTACAACAATGTACCATTACATCTTGAGATATAGGGTTGTTACTGTGCCCATTTTACAGATGGAGGGACTAAGGCCTTGCTTGTGTAAGGTTAGCATTGGCCTCTCTACCTTCTACTTCCAGAAGGAGAAGAAAAAAAACATTTGTTGAGTATCTTCTAGGTGCCAGTCCCCATGTTAAACAGCTTGTCCCATATTAATATCTTTAGCAAATTCTCCAGGTTCCTACTTCCAATAAATACATAATCAAAGTGGACTGTGTTATTTGTCCCACACCTAGAATCCCGTGGCTAGGCATCTAAGGAACTGTTTCATGAACATGATCACCTTAGGCTGCCTTCCTGCTCCAGTACTTGCAATCACATCCATATCGAAAAGCCCAACACATACCAATGTTTGCTAGGATTTCCAAATAATCTGTCACTCAAAGTTCACATGCTGGAGGCTTGATCCTTAGAATGGTAACATGGGGAGGCACTGGAATGCTCAAGAGAAAGGGCCAAATGCAAGGTGACTGTCATGGGGCATTATTCTCAGAAGGAATTAATGCTGGTCTCCTGCATTAAGTCAGTTCTCCAGAGAGGAAGTTGCTAAAAAGCAAGAGCACCCCATGTACCTGGCCCTTTCTGCATATGGCTGGTTCTCCTTCTGATTTTATGACAAGTTGTACCACAGCCAATCCAAGGGCCAGTGAATGTTGTTTGGACCCTTCTGCCACAAGAATCGTGATCGTCTTTTCTTTACTAAGAATCAAAGTATCCTTAGGCATTTTGTTATAGCAACAACAAATGTAACAATATACTTATATTCACTTTCTAGGCTTCTTATTCCTAGAAATAATTATTATTCCTCTTGACATGACTTCCATCATTCTCACATGCTCAGACAATCAAACCCCATTTTCATTACCAAATTTGGATCTTTGGTCAGCTTCCAGCACACCTAAGTACAGGTTTACATACAATAATGATGCATGTGTCCTTGTTTTCTTCTTTCTGGGCTCCAGAGATGTGCCTCTCTTCTTACTCCAAAAACAGTGTCATTTGTGGACTTTCATTTTGCTAACACTTCCTATTAATCTCGCAATTGTTGGCATTCCTCATTTTATCCTACGATGTGCCTTAAATTTTAATCCCCAAACAAGTTTAAAATTTTTACCTCTTGGGAAAAGTATAGCCCTCAAGAGATCCACAGTCACCACAAATCTCCCTTTCTTCTTCCCAGCTAAAAGCATATAACCAAAACCATGGTCCGGTATTATAGCTTGAATTTACATTCAGCACACTGCTGTTTCATTTTCTACTTCACTCCAGAAAATGCTCTCCCTAAGGCAACTAACCCACTGCTTGAATGGGAAAGTTTATGTAAATGTGTCTTGTTCACAAAGCACTAAACTGGAGTTCAGAACTTGAGGTCACTTACATAGAGTGACCTAGTTTATAAATGGAAAATGGAATATTGGAACTCAAGTATGTAGTGTCAACTCATCACTTTCAACGTTTCAGGCTAGTTGACCTCACTTACATGCACATATGTGTACACACACACACACACACACACACACACACACACACACACACACATATTGTGAATGAGTACATTAATGAAGATATATATACAGGAATGAAACATATGCCTTGTAAAGTATCTAAATGTATAGTGTATCCCTGTGCTTCTGTGTTTATCTCCTCCTTAGTTCTTATAGTTCTTGTTTGGCATTCATTGCTGTAATAGTCACTCCAAGGTGCCCTGGAAAAGAGTTCAGAAGTCCCATCTTTAGGAAAGAATCATTTGTGAATTACTGATTTAAAAATACATCACCAGCCTAAGTAGTAAGCATGGACTGTGGCTTCAACACGAACCGTGCAGACTTACTCTTCCACAAGGCAGACTAAAGAGATTGTTTTCCTCACGTGTGAACCCACCATTTGCATCCATTAGGTTCAAAATTGCATCTGTGTCAAGACAAGATATTAGAGAGGAGCTGTCAGAGTTCCCTGGTTGTGGAAACAAACCTGTGCACGACATTAAAGAGGATAGTTTAGTTGTTTTTTCAACCAAACTGCAAAGAAAAGCTCTCCAAGCTTAAGTGGGTAAGGTCCTGTCACTGATGTGACACCTCTGTAATGAAACCTTATAACCAAACACAAGTTCATCACCAAAAAATCTTTAGACAATTCAGAATTATTGATGCACTATGACCCAAGAGTTCTCAATTCTGAGATGCAAGACTGAGTCAGAAGTTCCCTGTGCTTTGAAGAGTGAGGAGATCTGCCAGCTACACAACATGAACCATAAATCAACACTTAAGAACTGACCCTGTGCGTTCCAGTGAGACCAACAAAATGCATCTCTTTAGCGCACCCTGTGACACTGATGTCATGTACTTCTGTAGTGTACCCTGTGACAGACACTGACAACAGGCACCTGCCTAGTGTGCCCTGTGACACTTAGTGGGCCCTCTGACTTTGTGCATAACAATTCTATGGTCTACTTTGATCCATATAGCTGTTTTTAAATATGGCCATGGTGTTTCCCTGTGAATTTTACATAGTTAAATGTTTTCCATAAGCTAACCAATAAGACTTACTCATTTGAAAAAAATTGATATAATTTCAGTAGCACGTGGCAATAAAAGAATAATAGTATATGAAGTAAATGTTTGGTAACTGATAGGAAATATTTCAGGTATCTTCATATTGTATTTATGTGCTGTGTGCAATGCTAACAAAATCTTGTGTCATACTTTTATTTCTTTATTGAAACTAGGAAACAAATGTTATTAATTTTTGTGAGAATATATGTATTATTGTGGGGGTATTAGTGTGTGTGTGTGTGTGTGTGTGTGTGTGTGTGTGTGTGTGTGTGTGTGTGTAAGCAAGCCAGATGTCAACATCAGATCTCTTCCTCAATCGCTTTCCACTTTACTTTCTGAGACTGGATCCCTCACTGAGCCTGGAACTCACTGATTTGACTAGACTAGCTGGCCAGTGAGCCACAGGGATCCTTCTGTCTCTGCCCGCCAACGCTGAGGTAATGGGTGTGTGCATCTATGCTGGGCTTTTCACCTGCATTCTGGAGATCCAGATCCAGACTCAGGTCTTCATATTTGCAAGACAAACACTTTACCCACTGAGCCATCTCCCCAGCTTAAAGATGATTACTTTTGATAAACACATCAACTAATCAAGAGTGAAATATTTTCCTGAAGTAGAACTGTGTGTGGGTCTCTAGTATCCAAGGATGCATGTTAAATCTTTAATTGTCTCTAATTAAAGATTGTTTAAAATTTAACTTTCACAATTATCCCAATGTTTTAAAAATCCTATTGATCAGTCTCATGAGGCTTATTCTACATTATAAGTTTTTACTTCTAGAAATATTTCAAAGAGTATTTTCAGTTTGGGAGAGCTCATTATAAGAACCCCGGGCATTAATTCTCATGCGGTAAGCTCACCTCTATTGATGGGTGTTTGAAAAAGGGGAAATCTTTGTTTTACTGAGCAGAATAATGCTCCTTTACAGCACACTCAAGAATGTGTAAGTTTGTAGCTACAGAACGTTTTCAAGACACAGTTATTTCACAAAGCAACGTGCGTGTATTTATCAGCCTGCTTCTTCCTATGCTCAGGTTGAAGTACTAAATACAGTAATACATCTGCTCTGATCCTGAATCATTTCAAAAGGAGAACAATCAGCCCAGAGCCAGCAGTCAGCATTACCCTGCCCCATACTCTCTCCCTTTTCTTTTCTTTCAGTGACAGATGTTGTGTCATTCCCAAGGACTCGATGGCAAGTGGAGGGGCTGCAGCCGTCTTCCAGGCTGTAGTGGCCCCGTCCAGCAGGTCACACTGCTGCTGCACGTGCAGCATGCCAGCAAACCCACCACAGCGGGCAGCCAACACAAGGGCCTTTTAGACTGTGGTCATAGACAACGGGCAGAGAGCCCTGTCCTGGTGTGGTCACTTGGCCAATGTCACTAGATACTTCCACACCTGTGCTATCAACTTAGCCTTCAGAGAGAAACCCAAGCAGATCTCCTGGGTGGTGTGGAGCACAGGACCCAGTCTGGGCACTACTTGGCAGGGAACCTAACATCAAGTACTGCTGCCATGGGACCACATCCCTATGCTTTGCCCGTATGTGCCTAACAGCTGATGTGGGCAAAGCTGAAGAATTCAAAGGCCCCATTGACTGCCTGACTGAGGTCTACAAATTGGATGGGATCAAGACCTCTACCGAGGCTTTAATGTGTCTGAGCAGGGAATTATCATCCTCAGAGCTGCCTGCTTTGGTATCTATGATACCACAGAGGGAATGCTTCCAGATTCCAAAATATCTTCATCAGCTGGATGACTGCACAATCTGTCCCTGAAATTGCTGTCTTGACTTCCCATTCCTGTGACAAAGTTCACCGTCATTTGATATGCATACAGGTGCACTTGACTTCTGGAGGAAGACTGCTCGTGGAAGGTGTCTCCAGGGCGAATGGTCCAGTGTTCTCGTGGGTGTGGGTGGGACTTCACGCCTGTCTTGTATGATGAAATCAAGAGGTTCACGTAGTATTGCCTCAGTGTCCCAGAACCCTGTGAATGGGCATGTTGTGTTACATAGCATATTTTGAACATTCTGAAGAGATTCTCTGGGCTTGTTTGTCTTATTAATGGGAACTGCTCCCTGTCTGAAAGCACGAAGTAATAATAGTTATTATTTTTATACTAAACCCATTTCCATGATGATGGCCATGATGGGACTCAATTACATTTTTATTTCAGTCACTCCTGATAAAAATATCAAAGGAATCAAATTTAAAAAAAAAAAAGTAAAGAAAAAGGAAAAAATGAGAGAAGCCATCCATTTTTGGAATTCTCAATATGCAATGAGACTCAGTCATATGCTGGATAATATAACAATTAATGATGGCTATATTCAATTCTGATGCTTCCAGAACATCTACAAAAGGAAATAAACCTCACTGACATGACTCTGTGGGCTAAGGGAAAGTGCCTTGAGGAAAAAAATGAGGTGAAAATTAATCATTTATGAGCACTTGAAAGAGAGGCATTCTAGGTTATACAGAAACAGTAGGTCCAGAGGCATGGAAGTGTGGTGAATCTGGAATGTTAAGTTCCATATGCCTGGAATGAGAGGAGGGCACGTGTATTAAGGAAGAAAATAAAATTTAAGGCCAATGAAGTAGGACAAGTGGGACTATGAGATGTCAAGTTTATTGACTTCATTGTGCTTTTGTGAATTAAAATGCTCCAAAATCACAATTGAACATGGACAAAAAATGAGAAGTTGTGAGGAGGGATATTGCTCATTTATTTATGAAATGTGTTTGCTCTCTGGGTTTTCTTTTTCTTCCTTTTCTTAAATGAAAAAAATAGAAATCTTGGATTTTACATTTTTTCATACAACATATGTTGATCATATTCTTTCCCTTCCCCCAACTCCTCTCAGATCCTCTCATCCCTACCCACCCAACATCATGTTCTTTCTCTTAAAAAACAAAACAAAACAAAAAAATCCCATTAAAAGAAAACGTGGAGTCTGTTTTGTGTTAGCCAACTACTCCAGAGCATATCGCCTGCCTGGGGCGAGGCTGGTGCACCCAATGTCACTCCACTGAAAACACTGATTGCCCCTCTCCCCGCAGCTGTCAATTGCAAATGGCTTCCTGGTTAGGGATGAGACTGTGTCCACTCACCCTACGGTTTTCTTCTGGGTCAGCACTGTACTTCAGGCTGGTGGTAGTCAGCTCTTCAGCAGACTGTGTGGAAGCTGTCAACAGAATTCCACAGGTGACTAACAGTGCCTTCAACAGCAAAACAGGTACATTTTTCTTAGATTTCTGGAGTCTGCAATTGGAAGATGGCGGTTCCAGCAGAGAGTTTCTCCTGAGGCCTTTTCCCTTGTCTTGCAGACATGAGCCTTCTCCTGTGTCTTCCTGTGGCCATCCTTCTATGTGTAAGCACCTCTGGCTTTCTTTCTCTCTTTACAAGAACGTCAATCTTGTAGGATCAGGGCCTCATCTTTAAGGTCTCATTTAACTTTAGTGAAGCACTTTTAAGGCCTATCTCCAAATATGGTCACATTTGGGGTTTAAGGTATCATCATGTGAATTTGGAAGGTAGGTGTAGTAGTTTGAATGAGAAATGTCCCCCATAATCTTGGGATTGGAGCACTTGGTCCCCAGTTGGCGGCCACGTTTGGGGAGGTTCAGGCAGTGCAGCCTTGCTGGAGGAGGCACATCAGTGGGAGTCAGGTCTCTCTGGTTCCTGTCTGCCAGGGAAGGCATGAGCTCTCAGCTTCCCGGTTCTATTGCCCGGCTGCCTGCTGCCATACCTCCCACCATGAGGAACTCTGATCCCTCTGGAACCATGAGGCAAATAAATGCCTTTCTGTCAGTTGCCTTGGTCATGGTGTTTTAGCACAGCACCAGGGAAGTACCCGACCCAGTGGAGTCAGGGCAGGGTCACACATGGAGCAGCACCTGCCCTGGAGGAAGGCTGGCCGGACTCGGAGAGCAGCTGAGTGAGTGAAGCCAGGCCGGCCCATCTCTGCGCTTCACATCTGCTCACCTGCAACTGATTGTCTTCACATTCTAAATCAGCAGCTCACAAACTGACCCTCCTGTTGTCATCCAGTGTCATGATTTAACCATAAGGGCTGATACCAAAGCAAGTGTCTCTCTTCTCCAACGGTGAAGAAATAGAAATCAAAAAGCCAACAGTGATAACTAACGGGTAGATACTTTAACACAGAGATGTGAGATTTTTGCCTTAAACTGAAATTGAGTGACCAAAAAATTCTCTCCACCTTGCTTGTTTGAGACATGCATGTCCCACATTATGGCATCTACAATGCATTTTCTGTATGTAGTAAATACACATACTAACAGTACTGTGTAATTTTCATGATTTATAGGCGTCATCAAAGTAATCCACAGACAGCTGCAAAACATCGTCTATTTCAGAATCACCCACTTGTTAGTGTTCCGAAGTAGAAAGAATCCTTCCACAATAATTAACACAGTATGCCCGTGCATATTCGCACATAAAGATGAAGTTTTTAACACTCAACGGTGCTTCATGCTGAAGCATGTCCTGTTGTGCTGGCTCCATGCTAACCAGTGGCATTTGGCTCATTATTACCTAATTAAACCACTAATAGCCACATCAAATGAGTTTGTGTTCATAATTATTTTAAATATAAGTTGGAAAAGCTATTTAAAAGTATACAATCATATTGATCTTTGAGATTGATTTGGGAACCCAAACTCATAAAACTTATATAGAGGAATATTTCTACCCTTCAGATATTGTGGGGGCAGCATGTTACCTATTTTGTAGAATTTCTACACTTGTCTACCTATTTCAAATTGGAAGTGCCTACCCATGGATAATTGAGGGCAAAGTTTAAATAACTGGTAATTGTTACATAAAATGCATTTATCAATTTATACTAATAATCCTGCCCAGGTAGAAATAAGAAGTTTTGCAAACAGAACTCAGAGGACGACTTTTAGGAGGGAATGACATGTGAACCTTCAACATGTCCAGGGAAGATCAGCTATCTCTGAGGGACACAGCGTCACTGAAACTCAACCCTTGTTGAGTTTCTGATAATGTATAGTTTATGCTCACATGTCTTTTGAAATCTCTCCACTTAGTTTATGGCCACGTCTTTTCAGTGCTTACATCCAAATGTCAGCTTATGTTTGTTTTTCCCAAAACATTTTGCAGTTGGAACAGATGGTCAGTTTTCTGTTTTTCCAGCATGCAATTAAAAAAAAAATTGGCATTGAAGGAACTGGGGATAGAAGGGCTCACAGGAGTGAGCTGGCTGCTGCTAGTGCTCTGCTCACCACTAGATGTCCTGTAGACTAAACAGGAGGGAGTCTGGAGCATGGATTTGCATTCTTTCCCTGGCAATGGTGCTGATTTTAGGCTCTAGGTTTCCAAAATATCTGTTCGACCATTTTCTGCTGTGTTTCCTACTGACATAAGCAGTTAAATGCAGTGGTGTGGGATGGGTAAGGAAGCTCAACATGCTTGTTTTGAGGTTTGTAAATAATTATAAAAGTATGCTTGAAGCATTTATCCCAGAATCATTAGAGTGAGGAAAGAACACACACACACACACACACACACACACACATACACAACACACATACACACCACACACACATACCACACACCACAAACACACACACACACACACACACACACACACACACACACACACACACACACACATACACACCACACACACACTCAGACACACATACACACCACACACACATACCACACACCACACACACACACACACACACACACACACACACACACACACACACACACAATTTCCTTCTTGTGAAGATGGATCTTTTAATGAAGCTTTGTTTTCTCGTTGAGCAAGCTCAACAGGCTGTCTTGTTATAGATTACTTTCTTAGCAAGAAGGGTAATGTGTGGCTATAACAAAACAATTACAGCTTTATTCAGAGGAGTCGTTCACACCATGTTATTTCCCTTGACTGCTAACCAAATTGAAGCTGAAACTTGACTGTCTTGTCAGTTTGGGTGATTATTATGATGACTTAGAGCGCTGAGGTGCCCTTCTGAAATTCCGCCTCCTAAAAAGGCATAAAAGTCCCGCAGATACCAACAATGTGTGCCAAGGGATAATGTGTGAGGATGTCTTTTGCTCCAATTGTTCCAGAATGGCCCTAGACCAGGGAAATCTGATGCAGCATCCTCTTGGATTCCCCAGAGTAGTCAGCAAAGGGGATGCAGGAATGAGCCAGCCCTGCTGGTGCATAGTAAGAGTCACTCAGGCAGGAGGGCAAACACTCATGCCTTCCCTGGCACATTGTGAGCCTTGAGCATCATGTAGGCAGGATGGGAACTGTAACCCAAGTGTAAGGCTAGGGACATCCCTCACCAAGGTTTACATTCCCCAGACTCATTCTCCTCGGGATCTGATTGGATATGGTTAAAACAACAACAACAACATTGTAGTGGAGAAATAAAAACAAATGGAAAAATTAAATGTAAAAATATTGCCTCCATTATCTAACAAAGCAATAGCTTTTAAGTGCCTCTGGGCTCTGCCTCAGTTTGCTTTCTATTGCTGTGGTAAACGCTATAAGCAAAAGCAACCTGAGGAGGAAAAGGTTTATTTGGCTTGCACTTCCATGTCACAGTCCATCACTGAGGGAAGTCAGGGAACAGGAACCTAAGGCAGGAACCTGGAGGCAGGAACTGATGTTGACCATGGAGGAACAATGCTTATTAGCTTGCTATCCATGCTCTGCTCAGTTTTCTTTCTTATGGAACCCGAGATCACCGTGCACAGGGGCAGCACTGCCCACAGGGAGTGGGGTCCTCCCCTGAAGTCGATTATTATTTTAAGGTGTGTTACTTTTGTTTCTGCTGCATTTGTTT
This sequence comes from Peromyscus californicus insignis, assembly GCF_007827085.1. Lineage (NCBI taxonomy): Eukaryota > Metazoa > Chordata > Mammalia > Rodentia > Cricetidae > Peromyscus > Peromyscus californicus. Next base: position 96,641,918 of record NW_026294424.1, read on the forward strand.
AACTCTATGAAGCTGTGTTACTGTGCCTGTGTAAAACACCTGATGGTCTAATAAAGAACTGGCCAATAGCAAGGCAGGAGAAAGGATAGATGGGGCTGGCAGACAGAGAGAATATACAGAGGGAGAAATCTGGGAGGAGAGAGAGAAAGAGATGGAAGAATGAAAGGAGAAGGACCCAGAGAAGGAGGAGGACTCAGCCACCCAGCCACACAACCAGCAAGCCATGGAGTCAGAGTAAGAGTTATGGAAGTAAGAGAACAGGAAACTCCAGAGGCAAAAGCTAGAGGGATATAAGTTAAGATAAGGAAAGCTGGCTAGAAACTAAGCCAAGCTAAGGCCAGGCATTCATGAGTAATAATAAGACTCCGTGTGTGATTTATTTGGGAGCTGGGTGGCGGGCCCCCCAAAAAAGAGTAAAAAATGAAATACAACACTCCCCCATCAATAATCGGTCAAGAAGACAGACAGACACACTCATAGGCCAGCCTGACAGAGGCAATTCCTCTACTGAGGCTCCCTCTTCCCAGATGACTGCCGCTCCTGTCAAGTTCACACACACACACACACACACACACACACACACACACACACACACACACACGTACACATGCGCGCGCGCACACACACCCAGCATAGGCTCCCTTGTCTGGCACATGTGTCTGCTCTGCTAGGATGGTGTGACAGGGTTATTTTGTCAAACCCATGGAGGACATAATACCAAGCTGCATGACCTTCCAGGTGAGACAAAGCCCTGCAATCCCAGGAAGCAAGAAGTCTACTTCGTATCAATTGAGTGAGTGGAAGTCTCCTAGGACAACTTCTCTGTCCCCCTTTGGCTTGCTCTAGCTGTCACACCCTCCGCTTACAGCCACAGGAGTGACAAGAGTAGGAGGTGTGAAAACCCCCAGCTTCCTCATCTTCAAAGCGAAGTACCTCAGGAACGCGAGGGTGATCCTCTCTTACCGTAACCCAAGAAGGGACAAACTGGGCCCTTTCCTGGGGACCAGGATCTGAGAAGCCATGCTTTTAACTGACTTCCAAATCACTCTCTAGATTCGGAGACCAGGGCTACTACCATCTCATAGCCAAAGAAAGAGGTTGGAAGGGAAAGGAGGTTGGGACATGGATTCATTCATTTATTCACTAGTGGGACAAATATTTGAGGATCTAAATGTCGGCATTGTATGAAAGCTGTTTCCGTCCTTCCTTTCGCTGTTGCAGGAAACTAGTCAGAGAAGAAATCAAAGAGCAACTTTGATGCGATGGTACAAGGAGGAAGGCGGGATGTTGACCCTGGGAGAAGGAAGGTTAGGGAAAAAATCTCCTCTTTGCTTGCTTTTATCATTGTTGCATGTACATATCCACATAAACATATAACATGACCTGCTGAGTCCATTTAGTGTTGCTCATATGGATATGTTTTCAGGGTTGACAACTTGGTGTTGGAAAACCGTTAGGTGCTCACCCTAGGGAAGACTGATTCTCCGTCTCAGCAGTGATGAATTGCCAACAGCTCTTCATCTAGAGATGGGGCCCTGTGAGAGTTCCCCTGTCCATGTTGGCATGTCAGCCGGTGTCACTGTTCAGGTCTTGCAGAGCAGCTGGTCAGACATGTTTGTTCTGTTATGAGTTCAGTTCCGAGTCACTAAAGTTCACCCACACTCTTATAGTGAGCTTGTCCTCGGGAACCATGTATCCATCTTTGCATACTGAAACCCCACTGACTTTCTAGGACTATTTTGCTCCATAGCTCTTGCACAGAGCTCTTTTAGATTTACTCAGTCTTAATGCTTTCTGGTTTTATTTTCCATTTGTTTATTTATTCATTTTAAAGATTTTACTTTGCTCTTGCATGTGAATGCATGCGTTCATGTGTGTGTGTGTGTGTGTGTGTGTGTGTGTGTGTGTGTGTGTGTGCGCGCGCGTGTGCACATGAGTGCAACTATCTCAGAGGTCAGAAGAGGATCCCATGGAGCTGGAGTTACAGGCAGTTCTAAGCCACCTGATGTGGGTGCTGAGATCAAACCTTGGTCCTCTTGACTGAGCAGCAAGGCCCTTACTTGCTGCGCCGTCTCTCCAGAGCCAATCTTTATGTTTTTTAATATGTCATCTGAACAACGACAATTCTTAGCTGTTTCCTCAAAACTAGTTCTATCCTATTACATAGTACTAATGGAATTGTTTTTCCTCGTAAATATAAGACAGTGTCCTTCAGGACAGGACCCTTTTCATGAAGATTCAAATGGCTTCTGCCAAGAAACGTCCAGTTGAGGCTGAGTATTTGTCAAGTTGAATGAATTTACTGTTCTTAATGATTCTACACATGGTTGTAGCAAGGCCAGTGTGACTCCCTGTCATGCACTGGGTCCACTCTGTCACTCCGTCTCTCCAGTGGTATCATGACTGAGGCACTTGGTTTAAATCAATCTTTAAATGCAGCAGATTAAGTCTGAACAACCTGTGCAGTCGATGTTAGCAACTCTACCTGGGGACAGTATTGACAGATTAAGTGTTTCTACAATTCAGATGAGGTTTGTGTGTTGGGAACGATGGAAGTTCTGTGGGTCACTGGAAGGGCAGCCCTTGGATCCCTAAGTTAGCTCTCATGAGACCTGTTATAGGGGCCTGAGTCTGACGCCCGAGTCCTTTTCTGGCTCCTTGTCTTTCTGTGTGATTTCTGTCTCTTCTATGCATGTCACTGGTGTGATGCCGTCTGCCATGAAGCTGCCAGAGCCAACCTGACGCTGTACTGTGCCTCAGAACTGTGACTAATTAAAGTTCTTTCATTCAAGAAGTACCCAGCCTCGGGCACTGTGTTATAGTAACAGGGAACAAACTCACGCAAACGCAGTAGTCCTTTATTACATTAATTAAGATTCACTGTCATATCACAAGTAGTCCAAGTTCTAGTGTCTAAGGAAAAATAACTTTATTTAAAAGGAAATTGTTCTTTAGGTGCTGAAGCAAAAAAATACATCAAGAAATATTGATTCAGGCAAAAACAGTCATAAAACTTGATTTAAATGTTTTTAACAAACTGATGAATGAGTGACATTGCTTTATGATTAATTTTATTTAATATGCTAATATGAGGGAAGTAATCACACTTACAATTGAATTATTTGGTCAAATAAAACTATGATAAGGCAAATTCCTGCAGCCCTTGTCATATAGGGGAGCCTGGTCTTGACTGGTCCAGAACAATTCAACTCTGTTACAACAGCACTTCTTTTTCTTCCGCAGAATGTCTCACCTCATATAGACTTTATCTTTGGTTAGCTCTGGACTCAGTGTATAAAACCCTAGACGGAAGAGACCTTACTGTGTCCTCATAGTTATTCCTGAGTGCGTTCCAAAGGATTTGCATAGTTAGTATCCAATAAGTATCCTGTGGAGAAATAATGAATGAAGGAATGAATGTGTGAATTAATGAACCAAAAGTTCAGAAGCTTAAACTTCCACTTAGATGCATTGTGTGGTCTCTGTCTGCTAAGTGTGAAAGACAGTAGTTAAAGAGTGAACACTGAGCCCATCGGTCCATTGGTGTGCCATCTATCTCCCAGATAAGTCACTTCATGTTACTGAATTATGATCTTGAGTCTATGCCCATCAAATCTATGGAGAAAGCTAATAATCCGATTACATAACGACTGTGTAGCTATTTCTGTGAATGTAACTGGAAAGGCCTTTTAATACAATTTTAATACAAGCCAGATGGTCACAGAGTCATATTAGAATTTTATGCATGTGACAAAATCAATACCTCTGTATCTTCAAAATTCCATATTTATTAATATCCAAACCCTCATTATAGGGATTAAATAGAAAACAATTGATAAACATGAGCAATTGTGAAGACTGCAAGTTGATACCACAAAGTTGTCAGATAGATTTGAGGAGAGAGAAATAATTTGTTAGCATGCAGTCTTCTACACACAACCATGCGGTGAAAATAGGAACTGTAATCCAACCTCTCCTCCCTCCCCCACACAGAAAGACCTTAGCTTGGGACACAAGGAAGCTAGGTGAGTGACATGGACATGCAAGCCCCATTTTATGTATAAAGTAAAATGGCCCTTTGATTCAAATAGAAGGGTAGATTTATTTTTAAAACAGTATTTCAGACATGACTGTGGCCACTTATTACCTTATTATTTCATGTTTATGGATGGAGGGAAGGTCATCAGAACATTGTTTAAACAGAATAGCACACAGTAGGTACATCACTTCAAAGCTGTCATCCGCCTCTGCATGGCTGGTGGGGGATTTGGACTACACAGATGACTGTGTAGGCTGCTCATAAGCAAAGCTTGCTGACTGACTGCTTTTCCAGGACAGAGATTATTTTTCCCCTTTGGTAAAAGGAGCCAAGCATGAAGGGAAACACAGCCTTTGTTAAGACAAGTCGTCCGTGTTCCTTTTGTGCTGTCTGAGTTTCCAGTATGCCCTCATCATTTTCAGAAAAGGAAAACCGGGAAGAAAAATAGAAATGTAATATGTGTTATTATATTTTAATGCGATGGTCTACTTTTCTGTTTGTAGTTATTGAAGTTTTTGTCTTCCCTCATTAAACATTTAATAAATCACCACCAGTGTATGACAGATTTTAACCACAACACAAACAGCAGGCGGCGGCGAGTGGCTCGGTTCGTATAGGCATACGATACCAGCGTCTCCAGCACCCTGCCCCGCAGGCGTCGGCGCGGCAACCAATGGAAGGGACGCTGCTTCTCCCACAAAGCCTCGAAAATAAGTTTCCTTCTTTTATCTTCCTACAAATCAATTGGAGCCCTTACAGCAAAATCCCATAAAATAACTTCAAACGCCACTTCTTAGTCTAAAAATTTGTATTATGGCTATAGTTCTTTGAAGTTTTATGACTGAAGTTTGGAGAAAAATGATTTAAGTGTTATCTGCTAGACATCAGAGCTTCAAAAATTCTCTCAGTTTTTCTTGACACATAAACTGCTACCCACTGTATGTTTTTAGGACTTTTTTTCTTGCTTTCAATCCCCTAACCTAGTCTGCCTGATAAAAGTTATTTAACTACAGTTTATACAGTTGAATTAATAATCTATAGAGGTTTGCTAACTTGTAATTGATAATTCTACTTTCTCTATCCTTTCCCTTTTTATTCGACTAAGAGGTATATTTTTTTAACAGAACTTTCAGAATCTCAAGCATGTTGACTTTAAGTTTTAAAAATCACTATGCCACATGTAAAACATGAGGCAAAGAGGACCTGTGATTCCTGCTGAAGGTTAAACATTAGAAAAAGAAAACAGACAAGTTTTCTGGTAGAAAACTCCTCCATGCACAGAAGGATGATAAGAGAGAGGGTGAGAGGACCCAGGATGCCTCCCTCAAAGGGCACAAGGCCTCCTGTAAGGCCTCCTCACCGTTGGGTACAAGGGTACACACAGGGATTCCAGTCTCTACATGCCCATTGGCATTCTTGAAGCAAAAACTGTAATCATTTACATTTCTTTTTAAAAGACACAGAAAGGTTTAGTTTAAAAAACAACAGGTTCCATTCCACTACCTCCTGATAAGGATCTACCTCATGACAGCTAGCAATGTTATATAGTGTCTATAAAAAAATAATGGTTCATTTTAATTAATATATAATTGCTGGCCTCAACAAGTGATCTTGAACTCAATACACAGAAGTTCCTTTGGCTTTTTGAAAAGATGTTTTTATGTGTATGATGATTCTGCCCATAAAGGCTTGAAGACGGCATTGGATCCTTTGAAAGTGGAGTTAGACAGTTGTGAGATGCCACGTGGGGTCTGGGAGCTGGGAACTGAACCCTGGTCCTCTACAAGGACGGACAGCGAGTGCTCTTCATGGCTGGCCCACCTCTCCACCCTCTGTTGGCTTTTTATCTCACTCTCTGTGAGTCCTTAAAACAACAGTGGCAGCAACCAAAACAAGCAAACAAACAAAAACCACTACGCTGTGGCTGGCCATGGTGGCACACACCTTTCATTCCAGCACTCAGGAGGCAGAGACAGGTGGATCTCTGTGAGTTTGGGGTCAGCCTGGATTATATACCAAGATTAAGGCCTGCCCACACTGTATAGAGAAATCCTGTCTCAAAACAAACAAACAAACAAAAAACATTTTTTAAAAATACATATGGTGTTGTGTGGAGTCCAAAGTAAGTTAATATAGCTAATGTAGGTTCTTCAATGTCATTTCCTACTCGTTGTCTAACTTTGATGAAAAATTCTAGATAACAGCAGATTTTTCTTACAGTGCTCCTTTAAATGCTAGTGTGCAATAAGGCAAGAGGCCCTCAGACTCGGAAAGACAAGCACCGTGTGTTTCTCTAACAGGAAATGTAGGGGAAGCAAAGACATGAAGCTAGAGGGGGCATGGTTGGAAGAGAAGGGGAGGGTGGTAAGGGGGGTCATAGAGGAGTGAACATGATCAAAAGACGTTATATTCGTGTGTGAAAACGCCACATATACACATTCTTTTGTACAACTAATATAGACTAGTAGTTTTCTAAAGCAACTGGGGAGCCTGTGCCATAATACAATTCCATGTACTGGAGAACGTTTCGCTCCCAAAAAATTGTCCGCTGAGTGGCGCAGCATGCTGGTGACGGCGCTGAGTTCAGCGTGGCCCCAATTCTTCATCCCACCTCAGATCACAGCAGCAATCAGTTTTAAAGAACTAGAGGACAAGTCTATGAGGCACATTTTAAATAATTCTAGTCTTCACAACCCAGCAAACATTTGTAACTCAGAGCACTTGCGCACGTGTGTGTGTGTGTGTGTGTGTGTGTGTGTGTGTGTGTGTGTGTGTGTGTGTGTGTGTGTGCAGACACTTTATTCCTTTGAGGCAGGGCCTCTCTGAGCCTGCAGCTTCCTCTTTCCACTAGACTGGCTGGTCCGTGAGCTCCAGGGATCTATCCCCACCCCGCACTCTGCCATGTCCAGCTTTTAAATGGTTGCCAGGGATTCAAACTCAGGCCCTCAGTCTTACACGCAAGCACTCTTGCCCTCTGAGCCATCTTCCAGGCCCCAAGAAAGCATCTGAGAACCATCCAGGTGGTGCTGTGAACAGGAGGAGCTTCTGTGAGTGCCCCAGAGGGTTCCGGGATGGAGGAAAGATTCCCCCGTTGCTTCTGTTCTGTTCTTATTTTGTTGTGCTTTTCCCAACAAAGAGGCTTTCAGCAGACTTTTAGGCAGAGGAAATAGATCCAATAGAGAATTGTAAGATAAGAGAGAACGTAAATAACACAGCCACACAGAATCAGGAAGGCTTGAGAAGAAGGCAAACACTAGATTTGGGTATGCATAAACTCTAAGTGTAAGGAAATGCTCCGTGAAGAACGTCATAGCCTGGCTCAGACCTCACAAAGTTAGCTGTACTTTCTCAGTGTGTTTTACTCAACAGAGTCTCTTTTTAGCCATTTGAAATATGCTGCATTTAAAAAAAATTTTTTTTAAAAGGCTACACAAATCCAGACACAGGCTGCAGGGCTCCCACGCCAATTTGACAACACCGTGTGTCTTTACATCGCCTGTCTCATCTATGAATGTTTTAACTAATGTCAGAGTTTTCCTTTGGCTAATGAGCCACTTCCCAGAGAAACAGGCTGCCAGCTAAGGCATAATGCAGAGGGTGAATTGTGTGGGAGCTCCCCAGGAAGCCCCTCTTTGCTCTTGGACTGCTTAGCTGTCCTTTCCCCCTTTGTCACAGACCCAAATTAAGTCATCTGAGGGTGGTGGTGGTCAGTGTTTAAAAGCCGTCTGTGGGTGTGGGTGAGTGCAGGGGTTGTTCTGAGGTTTTTAACAGACTTCCCTTTCCAAACATCACAGACTCCAGGGAAGTACCTTTCACAGTTCCCTTGGTAACATCAAAAGTCAAATGCAGGTAGCCTCCTCACCAACCTTACCTGAGCTTTGTGGTCATAACACTCTGCCTGGAAGCCACTTCTTCCCCACCTCCCAAGCATTTAATCCCAACCCCTTCTTTAAGAGTGTCTGCCTGTGGCCGTGGCCCTTCTCTCAGCTTCTGTCCATTCTCTCTGCTTCTTGCCTGTCAGTTACTGTTATATTGAAATGATTAGGTTATGCATCTCCCTCCCAAGTTAGACCACTGTCTCTGCTTCTGAGAAAGCATCTTGTTTGCCCCCCACCCCCTCAGTGAACTGGAGGTACATCCACAGTTTGCCCCCCACGCCCCCCCCAGTGAGCTGGAGGTACATCCACAGTTTGTCCCCATCCAGTGAACTGGGGGTACAACCACAGTTTGTCCCCCTACCCCCAGTGAGCTGGAGGTACATCCACAGTTTGTCACCCACCCCCAGTGAACTTGAGGTACATCCACAGTTTGCCCCCACCCAGTGAACTGGAGGAACATCCACAACAACTGCATATCCTAAGCATGATAAGATCTGATGTCTGGCCTCCCCGAATTTTGGTAGCATGTCCTTTCAATTCCCAACTAGAGAAATTTGGATGAATGAGAAGTTGTCCTCCATACAAGGTATGAAAAAAGGCCTGATGGGACAAAAGACGTTCACCTTTACCAAAGCATGCTCTACAGAACACGTATCCACGAATATGATCACAGGGATTCCATGTCCCTGTGTGTTTAGAAAAGCCTCATCCCAGGTAAACACACAGAGAGAGCTTCACAAAGTGACTGGACTTAAAATACTCTGGGAAGTCAACTAGTGCATAAATTTGTTTTAAATTAATTTAGAAACACTAAATTAATTAGTGTAATTAATTAATTAATTTGGCCAGTGAATCCTTATTGTGGGCATGGAAGGGTATTGCTTGCCCCTGGACAGTGGTCTCAGAGAGTATTGTGAGAGACCCTGGGTTATTTGTCAGTCACCCAATAGAGCCATTCCCCTGCTTGCTGGAAAGTCAATAGATCCTTCGGGAAAGACCATTTGAGTCCTGTTATTCAGTTCACTGATTATTTTCCATGAAGATCGTTTCTGAAACAGACTTATGGATTTGGTTATGGGCATACAAAAATAAGTTACTCTAAAGATAACAAGTTCAAACTCAGAAAAGGAAACATTGAGTAAAGACTATGGAAGAAACTATAATCCCTTTTTTTTCCCAGTAGTGGAGATTGAGCCAGGGGTATCACACAAACTAGGAAAGCACTATATAATTAACCTACATCCCTGACTGGAAAATAACTATATTCTTGTGTATGTGTGTGTGCATGTGGTTGTATGTAAATGGGTGTTGTATGTCCACATTCTTGTACATGCATGTGGTGTTTGGGTGTGCACACACATGCATGCATGCATGTATGTGGAAGCCAGTGGTGGGTATCAGGTATCACTTTCCCTGTCACTTCCTGAGACACAAGCTTTCCCTTACCCTGGATCTCACAAATCTACCTTGGCAAGCTGGCCAGTGAGTTCCAGAGTTCCACCTGCCTTCAGCTCCCCAGCACTGAGATGCCAGACTACCCCACTGACCTAGGCTTCTTATGACTGTGGTTATGACTATGATTGCATGAGTGCTGGAGATCTGAACTCAGATCCTCATGTTGCATGGCAAGAACTTTACCAACTGCGCCCTCTCCACTCCTCCAAATAACTGTGTTCTTAACAAGTTCAACACTTATTATTCATAAGACATCCCAAAACATTCCCGTGGTGAGAGCACTGTTGTTGCAGGCATGCCCCCACCAAAGTTGTCTGGAATCTTCAGAAAACCACGTTCTGTGTGACGTATTCTGCCTGGGGACCCTGAAGCAAACGTAGGAACATATGCAAATACATGCTTATGTTAATGAGACAATAACTCTCAACATTAAAACACACACCTGTGAGTGCTGAACTTGACATTTCCAACCACGCTGTTGTTGCTTTTATTTCAAGTGAGCATCTTCTATTGAAACCATCCTTGGTATACAGTGCTCTCTGTAGCAGAGCCTTTCCCACGGAAGAAAGAAGTTTTCCATTTTGTAACACGAGGAGATACTAGAACTAAGAATAAATTACCACTAACACATTTACAGATGACCTATTATTGACAAGATTCTGTATGACATCACAAGGAGAACAGAGTATTTCGTTTTGTTTGCCAGTAACACATATAGCAATGTGCTGTGTATCCAGATGAAGCTAAATGTAGCATATGATTAACATTCTTGTGGTGGTTTGAAAGAAAATGGCCCCCAAAGGGAGTGGCACTGTTAGAAGGTGTGGCCTTGTTGGAGGAAGTGTGTCACTGTGGGGGTGGGCTTTGTGTTCTCCTATGCTCAGGATACCACCCAGTGTCACAGTCCATTCCCTGTTGCCTGCGAGATGTAGCCAGCACCACATCTGCCTGCACACTACCATGCTCCCCGCCATGATGATAAAGGACTGAACCTCTGAAACTGTAAGGGAGTCACCCAAATTAAATGTTTTCTTTTATAAGAGTTGCCATGGTCACGGTGTCTCTTCACAGCAAAAGAAACCCTAATGTTAATGTAATGAAAATATTAATCCCACTGATCAATAATAAAACCACTACCACAGTTTAAAATCAAATTTGAATCAAGCTTTAATTAAATACTGGCCAAATGGATGGGCTCTGGCCAGGTCCATACCCAGGTTCCTGGGAAATGGCCCAGAATCACAGTTTGTAGGGGCTTAAGAAGGAAAACCCATAATTCATTGCATTTCTCTTCCGGTCCAATCAGGGACAAGCATACATCCTGACAAACCTCCAGCCTGTGAACCTCCCACCCACATGTGATCAACCACATACTGTGCAGATGAGTCAGATGGGTGCAGATGAGTTAAACAAACTTGTTTAGGGGAGTGAAAAATGTGTGGCTTGTTATCTCCCATAAACAACAGCCTCCAGCATTTCAGGAACTGTCTGTCCTTGAGCAAGAGGCTTGCAGATCAGGGGCATTTTTGTTTCATGGATCTCTTAGGCATAGTAATAAAAACTTAAAATGTAACCTCAGCTCTCAAAATACCAGGAGTGGGGTATTGATGTGATAGTCCTGACCATGTTTTTGTTTGGAGTAATATGGACTTTGGGACTGTGTATTAGAAAAGCAGTTGAACATTTTAATTGCTGCTTAACGGGCCATACTAGTAGGAGCATGGAAGACAGTGAGTGGGGCTGAGTGTGATTTGATGAGCTGTGGGGTGCTCACTCAAGAGGTTCCAGGGAAGAAGAATCGTAGTATGTTGCCTAGAGATTGTTCTTGTGATATTTTGGTAAAGAAAATGGCTGCCTTTTGCCCTTGTCCCAAGAGTCTGCCTGAGGCCAGAGTTTTGGATTAATCCTGATGGCAGAGGAAATCTCAAAACAGCCTGGTATAGACTCTGTCGTGTGGATATTCGTGGTAACTCTAATGAAGATTTATAATGAAAAGGAGCAAGCTCAGCAGGGTAAATTACAAAATGTAAATTTTGAGGAGAAAAAGCACCAGGAAGTGGAACAGAGCTAAATCCTGTGTTCAAGGAGATAAGTGGATTAAGAAATTGAGTAAAGGGAGTACTGACCTTAGGGCAAGATCATGCCCAGCTAAGCTTCCACTTGTGAAAAGGAACTAAAGAAAAGTTTAGAGCCAGGTGTGGTGGCTTTAACCAGCTTTAACCCCAGCACTCAGAAGGCAGAGGCTGGCGGATCTCTGAGTTTGAGGTCAACCTGATCTACAGAGCCAGTTCAAGGACAGCCAAGCTTAGGTAGTGAAGAAAACTATGAAAAACAGAAAGCTGGTGAAGATGTGATTGAACAAGGGGCCCCAGCAAGCAACAGAACTTGGCAGCTTCAGCCATGTGGTTCTGGCTTTAGAGTTAAGAATAGAAGAAAGGAGTTATGGAATTTGCCCCACTGAGGCCAGGCATGTGTCAGGGTGTCCCTGAATGGAGGCCTAGAGAGGTCATGAGTGAAGCTGAGAAGTTGAAGCCTGAATTGCCTTGGAGACCCCAAGATGTTGGAGATGTCAGAGTCATGGGATACCTGCCTAGGAGAGCTGCTAACAGGAAGTGGAACCAGCCCAAGAGAAAGAAGAGTGTTGCAGTCAACAAAGCAGAAAAGAGTTTGAGATCCGAAGAGCATTTTGACATCAGACATGGAAATGCAGAGTTTGGAGTTTGCCCAGCTGGTTTTCGGTCTTGCTTTGATCCAGTATTTCTTCACTGTGCTCCCTTCCCTACATTTTGGAATGATAATATATATCCTGTATCATTACATGTTGGAAGTATGTTATCTGATTTTTTATTTTAATTTTACAGGGTATTTCAGTTAAGAGATTGCCATGCATCTCAGAACAGACTTTGGACTTTAGACTTTGAAACAAGTTGAGACTGTGATAGACTATGGGGACTTTTGAAGTTGGACTGAATGCATTTTTGCATTATGTTATGGCTACAAGCCTTTGGGGGCCAAGGAGTGAAATCTGGTGGTTTGAAAGAAAATGGCCCCCAAAGGGAGTGGCGCTGTTAGGAGGTATGGCCTTGTTGGAGGAAGTGTGTCACTGTGGGGGTGGGCTTTGAGGTCTCCTAGACTCAAGATACCACCCAGTGTCACAGACCATTCCCTCTTGCCTGCGAGATGGTCTGCCTGCATGCCACCATGCTCCCCACCATGATGATAATGGACTGAACCTCTGAAACTGTAAGGGAGCCACCCAAATTAAATGTTTTCCTTATAAGAGTTGCCATGGTCATGGTGTCTCTTCACAGCAATAGAAACCCTAACTAAGACAATCTTTCAGAATTATATATTATATATAACATAGCCCAATTACATATATTGTGGGGGACCAGCCCCCACAATCATTTATCCCAGGGACTCTTGAGGAATGAGGGCTAAGAGACTTAGTTAGAAATAAAGAGGGTAGAGAAAGAAGAGAGAAAACACAGGATAGACTGAGTGGACCTGGATCCTTATCCTCCAGCCCAGAACTTTATTGCAAAGGTCTATTTATAACAATGCCAGGGGTGAAGTGAAAGACCTCCCCCTTGCTAGTTACAGTCAAGTGTAGACCCTTACAAATACCTGGTACCCAGGCCTGTGGTCCAATCAACTTCTTATTCAGTCCTGCTGGGTACAGCCACTAGGAAACCTAGTGGGCTCCAATAATACATATTAATATATTTGTATATAATTAATATCCTTGAAAATTAGGTACTATTTTGGCTTAATTATTCTATAGAGACTTTTATTTGAGATATGGTTTTACTATGTACTCTTGGTTGGTCTGGAACTATCTATCCCTAGCTAGCCCAAAATTTGAAGTGATCCCCCTGCCTCTGTCTTCTAAGTGTTAGTATTACAGGCATGTGTCACAGTACTTAGCTGAGACTCCTTAGTTCTTAGTCAAATCAAAGAATTACGTGGCAATGCCATTATATTCATACTATCAGTGAAGAGGGGGCATTTTCAACATGATTAAGTATTGTAGTTGCTGCTATATAATTACCCTATGGTTTTTATATTAAAATTATTCAAAATAATTCAAAGAACATAGATTTGAAATTTAACAAACAAAAATAACAAAATGAAATTTAATTTGGAGAATGTGTGTATGTGCATATAAATCCATAAAGTTCTCCTATTTGTGGACACAACTTTATATTTTGAAATTTTAAATATTTATAAAGATAACTGGAAAGTCTCTGGTCATAAAGTGTATTCTTCTACAGGTGGAGAATGATGTGTTGAGCCTGGCAGCATTCTGTCTAGTTAGTGTGCACTGGCTTTGACTGGCTGTTAAGTGTGGTGACTGGGTGATAGCTGTGCTAATCAACAGTCCCTGTCTAAGCTACAGACAGTTGCACCACAACTTCATGAGGACTAGTTACAAGGCCTGCTGCAGAAGGAGCAGAATGGGGGAGCCAGTCTCAGGGCCATCAGGCAAACCTGTGAGTTAGGAGGTGAGTGAGTGCATGTGCACTAACTGCTCTGTGTTACACGTAAGCTTGTGGGTTAGAAAGTGCGTGTGCATGTACGCTAACTGCTCTGTTACACAGTTTTCTAATTCTGCAACTATTTCCTAGAATAATCTTTTAAATATTTTTTAATTTGATATATATGATTATTTGCCTGCATGTACGAATGTGCTGTGCCCCATGTGTGTGCCATGTGTCCACAGAAGTTGGAAGAGGGTGTCAGTTTCCCTGGAACTGGAGTTACAGACAGTTGTGAGCTACCATGTGGATGCTGGGAAATGAACCCAGATCCTCTGCTCTTAATTTCTGAGTGCTGTGGATATCGTTCTGTATAAATAAAATGCTGACTGCCCAGTAGCCAGGCAGGAAGTATAGGCGGGACAAGCAGAGAGGAGAATTCTGGGAACAGGAAGGCTGAGTCAGGAGACGCTGCCAGCCGCCACCATGAGTACCAACATGTAAGATACTGGTAAGCCATGAGCCACGTGGCAAGGTATAGATTTATAGAAATGGGTTAATTTAAGATGTAAGAACTAGACAGCTAGAAGCCTGAGCCACTAGGCCAAACAGTTTAAATAATATAAGAGTCTGTGTGTTTATTTTATAAATGGGCTGCGGGACTGCCAGGGCTTGGCGGGAGCTGGAGAGAAGCTCTCCATCTACATCTGAGCCCTCTCTCCAACCTCTGTGTCCTAGAATTCTTGACAGTGAATAAATAGGAGCTGAACAGTGTTTGCAGGTGTTCCCCGCGCTCCCTGAAGTAGATTGGGGCATTTGTTACAGCCTCCTCTCCACTTCACTAAACTCTCTGCTCACCTCTCTGTGAGTGCAGATTTGCATGGCTGCCTGAGTCTCATTCATCTTGAGCTGATCGAGAGAAGACACGTAATGAATTTTGGTGAAATGAAGAAAAGAGTATTTTCTGTGTTGACTGTTGCCTTCTTTCATGAGTCTATCCAGAAGGATTCCGCTGCTTTTATCTTTCAGCTAACTCTCAGTGTGTGTTTCTCTGAACTGACATTGAAAGTCACATGTCCATACTCTATCTGTCCTCCCAGAATGCCTCTCTTGTCAGGGATTGTGACTTATTTAACTTCCTCTCCCAACACTGTCATTTAATACAGCCCAACACTGGGGAGATCAGTGAAGGAAAGAAGTGAAACTCGTGGTTGTGTATGATAGGCAGACAACAAATTATGAAGAAGAGTATCCCAATGTCTCTACTGGGTTAAGAAAGAACCCCACTGCACTCTGTAATAGAAACAAAAACCTTGAGTGGGTGAGCACTGGTCTAAGGAGGTCTAAGTTGGATGAGGCAGACCTGAGAAGGTTCCATGGAGAAATTGACTGCTGTGGGATGTTCTGTATGTTAAACGTGTTGCTCTAATTGGTTAATAAATAAAATACTGATTGTCCAGTAGCCAGGCAGGAAGTATAGGTGGGACAAGGAGAGAAGAGAATTCTGGGAACAGGAAGGCTGAGGCAGAAAGACACTGCCAGCCACTGCCATGACACACAAAATGTAAGGTACCGGTAAGCCATGAGTACTTATGACTATTAGAAATGGGTTAATTTAAGATATAAGAACAGCTAGCAAGAAGCCTGAGTCATTAGGCCAAACAGTTTAAATAATATAAGCATCTGTGTGTTTATTTTATAAGCGGGCTGTCGGACTGGCGGGGTTTGGCTGGACCCAGCGGGACCCGGAGAGAAAACTCTAGCTACAATTGACAATCAAGCAAGACCTGTAAGGATGAGCAAGTGTTCAACAAGCAAAAATGTTGCACAGGTATTGCAACTGGAAACATATACATATAGGTTTTTGCGTGTGCACATATATGTAAGTATGTACAGGATTTGCATTTGGGAGAGGAAGAGAAACAGGAAGAGGACAACGTCCTGGTAAATCATATCAGGATTGCAGGAGACATGAGTTCAGATACAACATGAGAAAGATAGGGAGACACAAATGTTAAGGGTTGTAAATGCCGGTGGGTTGAAAGTAAGATGGAAGTTTTTCTATCATCCCCAGCTTTCAGGTAAAATTCTAACAATTATAGGTTATAAATGTGCCTCACTTTAAAATGGAGTGCCATATATTCCTGTAAAATTGTATTCAGAGTGCATAGGAGTTCATCACTGTTGCTGGCCTAGATAGATAATTATTAGGTATTTGTTGAGAAGATCCTTTGAGGAGAGAGCAAAAACCGAAGTGGGGGAATGCCAAGGAGATGGAGCTTGTCCAATCCCCGTTCACATGGATGGAACCCCAGAAAACATTCACAAATGATCTGGAATCATTCCCGAGAGGAGAGATTCTGAAACCCAAGTCAGATGGTTTCACATGACTGCTACCAGGGCAGAACTCAAAAAGCTTGCAGGTAAGCCACAGGCATGAGTCTATAGTCTGAGGGGACATATGATGGAGAGAAAGGCTAAGTCTCCTGGAAGCTTGGTAGGGCTGCCAGTGCAGGCAAGACAAAAAAAAAAAAAAAAAAGAGGAGCAGATGGCCAACCTAGCATAATCCCACTAATAGGACAAGATGGGTAAGTTTCCCATAGACTATGGGGATGCCAAATAGGGTAGCCTGACTCTGGTTATCTCCTGTGGACCCTGTTCAACAAGGACTCCCTTCTAGAGAGAGAAGATCCCAGATAAAATAGAGATCTGTCATGAGAACACAGTGACAGATAAGTACCCTCTCCTAATTCAGGGAACATGCAAGGCAGAAGGGTTATCTCCCAGATAGGTCATAATTGTGTCTGTAAAGATGGAGTAAGCATGGAATGTTGACATGACAGAGGAACACAGTTTCTAAAGAGCCACAAATCTCCCTCTCCCTCCTCTCCCTCCCTCCCTCTCTTCTCTTCCCTCTCTCCTCTCTCCTTTTCTCTATATCTGAAACTTGAGATATCCTAAATGGAAAGAGAATATTTTGGACCAAAAGCAATAAAAGACTGTGGCCCTTTCTCCCTCTCCATTATGGTCCCAGTCCTCAGCTAACCAGAGGAGAGCTGCTCTGAATTAAAAGAAGTCTTCATTTATATTGGACTCACACTATTGTACTGAGAGGTGTCTCTAATGCCCCCAAGCAGTGGATGACAGTTGGCTTTGCCCAGAACATCAAGGGTGGTGTCAATGGTAGGAGGGAAAAAGCTGTTCCCAGCGGTTTAAGTCCATTTAATCGGCAACAGAGCCTATCAGTGATCAGTAGGGTTTTGTGTTTGTTTGTTTGTTTCTGCTTTTCATGGATGGTCAATAGATGGTTTTTGAGGGAAGAAAGTCCTATGGACTATGCTCTAGAGAGCCTCCCTCTTGACTGTGAATGTACATGAAACAATGGCAACTCCTTTTATTGGTGCTCTCTTGGCGTCATGGCATGTCGTCACATGGTGAAAGTGGGGTGACTTTGTAAATAGTCTATATCTTTCTCCCTTCAGACTAATCCCCAAAGCAGAGTAGGGTGAATAGTCTTCATTAAACCATCACAAATACCAAGAAAAAAAACCCACATTAAACCTGCCTATTGACCTCTAATGGGCTCGTGAACATATCTGTTTTAAGATGTGGAAATCCTGCCTTTCAGACATTAGTGTCTCTTCTAATCATTGGCATGTGCATCTTGGAAGTACTTTGTACTTGAAAGTGTCTCTGGAGAGAAGGGTTTAGCTGACACTCATCGACAAAAACCAGGTGAATCCACAGATTACCTACAGAGCTCTGGGCTCCACGGTGCGGGCCTCCTGTGCGCAGGAGGGTAATGCAGATAACAGCGGCTGGTCCCATCCTGTTCACCTGTATTATGAAGATGTAAAAATAAGGCTCAGACAATGCAATCGGGAATCTGATATATTTAGATGGTCACAAGCTGAACTTTGCTCATCACTGCTACAGAGAGGTGAGGAAAGGCTTTTTTAAAAACTGTTTTTAAGGTGTAGGAAGTCAAGATCATCCCTGTAACTTGCTAAGGCTGATTCTAACAATACACACTGCCACTTTCAATCCGTCCAACTCTTATGCAACCAGACTTTCCCTGGCTCTAGAGCTGGGTCAGGACTGAGAAAGTTTCTTCCAACCTGTTGACCAGCTCTTCACAAGCCCTTGAGGACCATCATTCCTAAGCCTCTCTCTCCAAACCAATCAACAGCCATGTAGGTCTGGTTGATTAGGGCCGGCTCTTGGTGCTCCCTGATTCCTTCCCCTCCCCGCCCATTCTGTTCTCCTCCCACGTCCTTCTCTCTCTCCCACTTCCTCCCTTCTCTTTCCTTCCAGTCTCCTTTCCCCCTTCTGTCTTCTTTTATTTTTTTTTCCACTACTCTCTTCTGGTCAAACTGAAGAATCTTCTCTTTTCATATTGCAATACCAACGCCAAAAAAGAGAGTCTTTCTGAACGACATATAAACTAAAATGTAATTGTTCTAAGTAGCACAATCCGGAAGTCACTGACTGTGGTGGTGCAGGCACAGCATCTCTGGAGACCGCGCTGCTTTCACAGCCGCCCTTGGATGTTCAACGACAGCGGTCGTCCCTGTGATTCGAAACAGAGTCAGCTGTTTGCAGGGTTTGCAGATTGTCCTATTACTTGTAATGTTTTATCTACATCCCACGAGGAGCAGGGCAACCTAAGAGGCCAGAGTGAGAGCTGCTCCTGGTTTTTTGTCTCTTGCTTTATTTCGCATCAGGCATCTCTGCCTGGTTTCAAGAAAGAATCCAGGCAAGAGAGAGCCAGGAATTAGCAGGGATCACAAGGCCAGAAGAGCCACGGGACGATAGCGTCCTACACACCAGGTGAACCTGCTACTTTAGCTTGGCCCGAGCCTCTTGCTTGATAACCAGGACCAACAGCTGCCTACTGCCTCTGAGGGAGAGCACAGCTCATGTGACAACCGAACTCAAGCTTGATGCAGAACCTGGACGGGTCACAGTCAGTCTCTCCTGAAACAGCCTGACGGGGATGGAACATTTGTCATCTCCCTCACAATTTCCTAATTAATTTAGACAATGAATCATTATAAGAATCCTACTCTGCTCCCTGAGCGGTGTGTTATGGAGACAACTAGATTAGAATCTTACGTGGCGCTCAGAGCCTGACCCCGCTCTTCTCACTCTAGCGTTAGATAAAACAGCAACCGGAAACCCACGGCATTTCCTGTGGCTATGACCTTCAGTTCTGCAGGATAGCTCTTTATTGGGGGACTAAAGGATGTTGAGGGGTCTGACAATATCTTGACTATTGGTCACCTAAGTGCATTTGTATAAAGTGATACACAAAGGATTCAACAAAATCAGTCACTTTAATGTATTGACCCTCTAAGCAAAATGGAAGTGGAGCTTTGAAAGCCAGCACCACAGTGGCTGCAGAGCCTGGCGATGTTATTATGTCTCCTGACATCCAGCCTTAATGAACAGTTGGCGCCTTTGGCTAAAACCAGCTCCCTCCCTGCACTTTCTATCCACTGCTGTCTGATCGTTAATCGGGGGTCTGGCTTTCTTTTTTTCTACATATTGGTCTTCTGGTGTTATCAAAGTGCCTACTACTGTGTGCAGGATGCTGTTCTCCTGGTGGTGAGTAATGAATGAGAGGAGCTCAGTCCTCCTCAAACACCTGTGTTTGGGGGAAGCACATAACAGCCTTTGTCTGTGACAGACACTTGCTGTGAACCACAGTAGGAAGCTGATCCAGTCTGAAGGGATGACGTTAGAACTGACAAGGGTTGATAGAAGCTTTGACTGTCTTTCCTACTACACCAGTGGTGCCTCGAACTGGTAACTGCTAAACATTGAATACACAGTTGTTAAATGAGTAAATAGAAGATCAGAGAGAAGCGTCCACAGGTATTAGACTCTGCATGAGAGTTTCTGGGGTGTCCCATGGGTAAAGCACTTACTGTACAAGCATGAGAACCTCAGTTTGACCCCCAGAACCTGCATTTTAAATAGGAAATTCTGTATAGTGCATGCACCCGTAATCCTAGTGCTAAAAAGGCCAAGACAGGAGGATCCCCAGGGTTCACTGTCCAGACTGACTAGCTGAATTGGTGAACTCCAGCTTTGGTGAGAGACCCTGCCTCAAAGAAATTAGGTGGGAACTATTAGGGAAGGCAGACAATCAAAAGCCCTGGCCTGCACATGCAGACAGACAGACAGACAGACAGACACACACACACACACACACACACACACACACACACACACACACACACACACACACACGCATGCACAGCAGGGCCGAGGAGCTGATAAATGCAGTGGCGATGAAAGGCGTGTTAGAGAAACACCTGTGAGACTGGTGTGACTTCAGCCTAGTAACAGACGGGGAGGAGGAAATGGAGGCGAGGGAAGCAGGGGCTAGACCGTGTTTCTCCTTACACTGCCCGGTTTCTCCTTACACTCTGTTTCCTGGATAAGTAACTCAAACCTCGGAGGGCTAGAGGAAGGACGCTTCAGCTTTGCCGGCTTCGCGTTCTGGAGCCACGTGCCTCGCTCACCGGCCGTGGGACAGCACAGCTCATCTGACAGTCTCTAACCCAGACGCAGTATAGAATCCTGAAACGTCATTTATCGTCTCCTCAGGAGGCCACCTCCGCACATGGCTACACGGAACTCTCTCCTTTGGAGAGTGACTTGAGCGCACCGAGATGCCTCTGCACACTGGAGCTCTGTGCAAGCTCCAACCCCTGCCTGGACCCGCCTCTGGCTGCAGTGCTCTACGGCCAGCATGCTGGCCAATCTCACCCCTCACCCCTTGGGATGCCGGGCCTTAACCCCCAACCTAGACCTCGCCCTCCTGTGCCACTCCCTGTGCCACAGCTTTTTCCTTCCTCGTCCCAGCTCGCATCTGCCCCGACAGTAACGTGCACAGAGGGCACGAACCCTCCACCTTCCATCTCTACACACAGCAGAAACGCAACGGTTTCCTGGATAAGTAACTCCAACCTCGGAGGGCTGGAGGAAGGACGCTTCAGCTTTGCCGGCTTCGCGTTCCGGAGCCGTGCACATTCTCAGGCCTGGACACTGACGTTTCGATGACATTTTCTAAAATAAGGTAAATGAGGTGAGCTCTCTTCCTCATCGGGGTAGCAGTGACTCTAAGTACATTGTTTACCATTATTATCTGTTTGTGCCCGGGGATGGAGGGGACATATCACCACACAGGACACATTTGATAGCCAGCGAAGAGGGATGGGCCCAGACTCTTTGGAGTTTGCAAATAATATGCCTATTATATCTCAAAATACCAACTCTGAGGCATGCAGAGCTTTTTTTCCCCTTTTTTTTTTAGTCAGTTGTAAATTTGAAAAGGCTAACATGTGTAAAGGAAGGTATCTTTGAGACCAAGGTCAACCCCAGGTAGAAGATGCAATGACATCTTAAGCATTGCTCATTAGGATGACAGTTTTTAATTAAATATTTTAAGTTGAGAGTAAGTCTCGGGGAAGTGGTGTACATGTGTATTTTCTCTCCTGGCATCAATACTGCGGTTGAGGGGCCATCCAATTTAGTTTCGCTTGGACAGAATGGACAATGGTCTGCGTTCCTCCAGCTGGCGTATTTTACAAGCATTAATGAACAGTTAGCCAACAGTGGCACCCTTTCCCTCTGTAATCCTGCAGTAGATCACTAATCTCCACCACTAGCAGCTAATGATGAAGGTCTCCTAAGCTTCTCATCCCAGCCAGTTCTTAACACTTGCATAAGTATGCTTTCTGAGGACGGGAGCCCCCTGCTGCTGTGCCGTCCAGGAACAAAAGCCCGGGGACATTTTGAAGCTGCTGTTCAATCACACTTCTATGCTGGTGTTTACCTTCCTCCTACAACAGACACCAGTGATCAGCGGAGGGCTCCGGGGGTCACGGAGGGCTCTGTGCTTCAATACTTATAAGAATGTATTCAGACCGCATTATACAACCCCGTGTGCACAGGCAGACACCCTAAAGTGGGGAGGGAAATGCGGACTAAATAGAATCAAACAGTATTTCTCCATGAGTCAGCTTTGATTTAGCATTGAATAACACTGTGTTTGAGACCACATTGTCATTAAAAAATGTGTACGGGAGAGAGGCAGATTTATCTAGAAACCCACACAGGATAGGGCTTTGGTTCTCTGAATTTAATGGACCTTATATTCAATTGTCTCTCTCTAGTGGGGCAGAAAGCAAGCCGCTGTTTCATTAGAACTCCCCTGTAGGGTCAAGATTTGAAGAAAATTCGGGGTCAGGACAGAAACGCGGGAACCCAACTGTAGAGCGGTACAGCTCCAGAATAATAGCCACGGATCACGCGCTGTTCTTTTGAAACTGCCTTTCGGGCCTGGGCGACTTCCTGGGAAACTTACTGTGCCGGGAAACTTGAAGCAGAGACGGGATTCCAAGGCTGACTTGTGGGCGGAGGTTTTGGCTGTGCAGGCTTCGGGAGTCCGGGTGGACGGAAGAAGAAGCGGGACGGAGGCGGCGCCGACTGAATCCAGCACCAAGGAAAACTGAGCAACAGCCCGCCTGGGGCCGAACTTGAAACTCGGTAGTTTCTGTAGTTTGTAGCACTCAGAAAATTGCCAGCGCATCAAGTATCAACATACTAAAAGCAGCAAAGGTACCAGGACCATGGGGAGAGGACACAGCTTCTAAGGTGTGTGGCCCTGGGGACATCTAGGGTCCTATGGAGAAGTAAGGTGGCAACGGGGAGGCAGGCATGGCTCCGACAGAGCCCTTCAAACATCCAAACGCCCCACTCCCCGCATCACTTCGCATGTGGGGAACTTGAATATCTCATTCTATAAAAAATAAAAGGCATCATATAGCTATCTCATTTTATTAAAAAAGCAACAACAAACGGCAAGCTGTCCTGCAACATTTAGTGGGAATGAACTTTTCCATCCATCATCTCTCTGTTTAATTTACCCATCAGAATGCTGAGGCATGGCTTCCCTTTCCCTCTGACGTTCAGGGTTGCCCGCTCTGCAAAGTGGAAGGAGCAGACAGTCTCAGACTAAGAGCTTGGAAGTCCTATTCACACTCAGCCCCTGACCCCTCATGCGATCCCATACAGCTCACTTAACCTCTCCACCCTTATGCTTCCTATTCATTCCACCAAGACAAAGCTACCTGCCCCCCCACCACCACCTCTGGAGCCCAGAGGTTGAATGAGCAAGGGCTGCAAAGCATTTGAGAAGCCATCGGTTAATGTGAGGCTCAGCCCGTGGACGGCCCAGAGAAAAGGCCGTCCTGTGACGGCCCAAGGGAAAATAAAGATAGATTATAAGGTAGGGACGCCCAGAGGTCAGTGACCTTTGCCACTGAAAATTTTGTGATTAGTCATGAGACTTGAAAGCAGGTCTTGATGACAGAATATTTCCTCCCCGCCCCCACCTCTCTTTAGGAATCACTGAGTAATCTATTTCAGTTAAGTGGGTGTTTGAACAAGAGTGGTAAAGTTTGTTGTTTATTAATCCCCAGTTTGGAAAAATAATAAGAGATCATCAAGTTTCACTCTGACAAGAATGTTTCTCGGTGCCTCATAATCAAGCCACGCTCATGAAGAATAACGTCTGTCTTCTTGCTCACCTCCCTCCCGAGTTCTCTTAAGTCCCAGCAATGTTTTCACATTTGAATTCAAGTCTCACCCATCCCTCCCATGAAGGAGTCCTCAAGATCCTGACTGTTTGAAGTAGATTACAGTTTCATGAGCCACATCCCAGCTCTGTCTCCTGTACATTTATGCGCATGTGTGTACGTTCTGAGTGTAGTGCGTGTGGATGCATGCATGTATCATGTGTTTATGGAGGCCAGAATCCTGTCTATTATTTCCCATCTTATTCCTCTGAGACATGCAGCTGAAGTTTTCTCTGGTCCTGCCCAGCCCCACGGACCCACGGCCACTTTTAAAATAATCACTCAGAAGCTTATATTAATTGAAACTTCTCAGCCATTAGCTCAGGCCTACCACTGACTAGCTCTTACATTTAAACTCAGCCCATTTCTGTTAATCTATATGTCACCATGTGTTCTGTGGCTTTACCTGTGTGCTATTACATGCTGCTCCCTGGATGGCAGGCTGGCGTCTCCTGACTGAGCCTTCCACTTCCCAGAATTCTCCTCTCTGCTTGTCCCACCTATACTTCCTGCCTGGCTACTGGCCAATCAGTGTTTTATTTATCAACAAAATCAGAGCAACATACATTCACAGCATACAGAATGACATCCCCAGCAGAGACAGGGTCTCTCTCTGAACCTGGGACTAGGCTGGTAGCCAGCAGGTCCCAGAGAGGCTCCTGTTTTTCCTCCATAGTCCTGGAGTTAATGGGGTCCATGATGCTAAAATCCAAACCCATGTCCTAAGGCTTGCAAAGCAAGTGCTCTTACCCACTGAATCACCTCTTCATCACCCTCCATACAAGCGGACACTTTCTTGCATAGCTCATTCTAGAACGTTCTTATACATTTGTAGAGCTGCAATCCACCACTGAGCCATCTCTGTATTTGCTGGAAGTGGGTGACGCAATGTCTGGAATGTTGGAGGCACTCAGTAAACAACTGCTGAACTTAATGTAAGTGATCCACCAAACAATAAGTCAATGGGTAAACCATTAAACCAACTGATTTTTTTAATCATTACTTTTTATGTAGATGGGCGTTTTGCCGGTTTGTATGCCTGTGCACCATGTGCATGCCTGGTTCTTGTAGAGGCTAGAAGAGGGCACCAGATCCCCTAGAACTGAAATTACAGATGGTTGTGAAACGTCATGTGGGTCCTCTGCAAGAGCAGCAAGTTGTCCTAACCACTGAGCCATCTCTCCGGTCCCTCAACTGATTTTTGAGTGGTCATATGTGCCAAGAACTGTGGTAGACCTTCTCTTAATACAGACATGTGCATACATATACATGTACTACAGATACACTCATATATACACATGTAACAGACACGTGCATACATACACACATGTACAAAATGAGGCTAAGATACTTGTGCTTCCTAGAAATGTTCAGCAGGAAGACAAAGCTGTTGTACCTAAGCCATGTAAGTACTGACTTGTCTCCTGTTGATGTAATGGAAACAGAAATTTAGAGAGAAGGAATCTTCTCTCAACTCCGGCCTTCTTCCACTCCACCTCACCCAGTCTAACAGGTCCTACTCAAGCTCCACTTTGAGGCTACTCAACTTAGGGGACATCCCTAGAAGAAGAGTGGGTAAGCCCCAGGTCATTCTGTGTGAACTTGGACCCCCTCCATTTTTTTCCAGGATTTATTCCTATCCTTGTTTTCACTGACCTGGCTAACCTGCCCATCAATTCCATAAATGGGAGTTTTCAGACTAGAAGGAAAGTAAAACACACATGCATATTATCAAAAGAAGGTGCTAACTGCCTTAAGAAACGCAGATGGCGTACCTCCCATCACTTCTAGCCAGGAGAGGTCAGTAAAAGCCCCTTTAACAGGAAAGAATGCGAGCTGGACTGACTGAGTAGATAGGGATGGGCTTGAGAACGAGGGGAAACAGAGTCTCAGAGAAGAGGTGTGCATACACGCGTGGAAGAGTCAGCATATCTGAGTATGGAGAAGAGTACAAAGGTGAACGTGAATCGTGGTGTTGAGGCAACTAACTCATAGCCAGGGTAAGTCACCCAGTGGAAGCCTCTCAGAGAGGTACCCTGGCTGTTTACGGCAAGTAAGACCTCAGAAGTGAGTCTCCAAGCTGGTGCCTTCCTTAATTGGACTACTCGGAGTAGGCGTGTGCTCCCAGCACACCTAGAGTGCTGCCTTTAAACTTCCTTCCCTTCGCCCGCCTTCCCCGCAGAGGAGTTTCATTGCCCGCGTGCTGGTGGCTCTGGAATGTTCTCACTCCGTCTTGGCCATGTCGTGTCATCAACCTAAAAATAGATGCTAATTAACAAGGTTATTTCTAACTTACGCTGTTAAAAGAGAGGAAACAGCGATGAAATACAGAGTATGAAATTAACCAAGGACAGAACCCAATTCCAGTTCAAAATTCCCACCTTGCCAATACTCGGTTCGCTAAATACTGTCTATTTTTCTAAATCAGACAGTCATTATCCAAATTCTGTCTCCCGGATGTGATAATATAGTGAGATAAGACATGCCCCAACAGAACACAAACTGGCTTTTGGAGTCTAGATGCTACTTGGAGTGTAGAGATGGGCAAAGCAAATATCTCACTCTATTATCTGCTGTCTCAGAACCAACAGATTACATGGTTCACTGGCTAGCTGAATAACTTTTAGACAGTTTGCTGGTGTCTATTTACACATATTCCACAGAAATATATTAACAGCTGAGAAACAGCTGTAAAAATTACATACTGAGGCGGATAGACAGGAGCAATGCTCACTCCACGTGTGTTTCTCTAAGAGAAGACAAAAGTTTTAAATGACAAAGGAAATGGAAAACAAGGTTTGCACACCCAGATGTCATGCAGCTATCCAGCGGGCCAAGAAAACATATCACAAAATCTCCCAGAGACCTCTTCTGTCTCCCTGGGACATAGCTTTAACATAGATTTTTTTTTTATAGCATTGATTGTAATATACATGTTTGTACTCTAAAATATCTTACTGAGCAATTGAATTCTTTATATAAAAACCTCTGTTCATATTCATTTACAAGCTATAGAAATAATGGAAATTTTCCAACTTATACTTTTTCTTTAATAACAAAATAACTCAATTTTAATCTCCTCCCCCAATCACACATATTTCTCAAAAATATATTAACAAATAGATTTTCCTAATTACTACAATGACACTATTAATGTTTATTTTAAAAATTAAAAGAAGTACAGAAATTTTTCTTCAGATAAATGTTGGTCATTGCTACGTAGGATTATAGACTGAATTTGTGTAGGAAAATGGACAGGGAGATGGCCTTGGCGTTGTGTTGGTCTCGAATTCACAACAGCAGTGGCTCCATGTGTGTATGCACTTGGGAACAATACTGCACACTCTACCTCTTTTCACAGATTCAGAGAAGCCACCCTCCTTCTAGAACTCTCCCTTCTTCACCCTTCTCTCTCTCCAGGCCGTCCTCATTTAAAACCCAAGTCATGCTGGGGCTCTCCAAGAGTTAGTCCTGAACGCCTCTGGTCTACTTTGCTCACTAACCTTATCAAGTTCCAGTTTCAGCGCCTGAGTCCTGAGTGTGTATCTTTGGAGTGCAGATCACTCCTATACCTTTCACATTTGACAGTGCTACACAAACACCTCTCCCAGTCTATGACATCTAAGACCCTCTCCCCAAGCCCCTACTCTCGACATTGGCCCTCTTTCAGTTCCCTATCCCAGGACCACCACTACCACCCTTCCACTTGGACAGTCGGAAGACTCGAGCCGGTGGCTTTGACACCACAGTCTTCCCCAGTCTATCTCACAGTCCTGGATTTTTGTTCTCTCGTCACAACCCTCTCTTGACTGTTTCTATGGCTTCTGCCCCTAAGACCTGTCTCTCAGTGGGTGTCTGAAGCAGCATCATGACTGACTTGCCCATTTTCTTCCCAGTGCCCTATGGTGGTATTGTGTTCCCCGAAATATTGTGCACGCTAATAAACTTATCTGGAGTCAGAGAACAGAACAGCCACAATATTAAACATAGAGGATAGGCAGTGGTAGCTCACGCCTTTAATCCTAGCATTCCAGAGGCAGAGATCCACCTGGATCTCTGTGTGTTCAAGGATACAGCCAAGCATGGTGACTCACACCTTTAATCCCAGAAAGTGAGCCTTTAATCCCAGGGAGTGACGGCAGAAAGCAGAAAGGTATATAAGGCATGAAGACCAGAAACTGGAAGCTTTTAGGTGGTTGAGCTTTTAGGCTTTTGAGTAGCACAGTTCAGCTGAGAGCCATTTGGATGAGGACTCAGAGGCTTCCAGTCTGAGGAAACAAGATCAGCTGAGAAGTTGGCGAGGTGAGGTTGGCTGTGACTTGTTCTGCTTCTCTGATCTTCCAGCGTTCACTCCAATAACTAGCCTCAGGTTTGATTTTATTAATAAGACCTTTTAAGATTCATGCTACATTCCCAACAGTGTGGTGAAACACACTATCTTAAAATACAGATACCCATTTATCTGTGACCTGAAGTTCTTCAAAGCGCTGCCCTCATTGCTTTGAAACACCACAATCTTTGACAAAATCTTGCTTGATCTTCCTCCTACTTCTTCCCCCAGCCTCGACTCACACTCCTTCTGCCCAGTTGCAATTCTCCAGCCGTGCCCTCTGTCACGTGCAGACCTGTGATGCCCTCCCCACTCTTGGATGCCTTTCACACTTTGCTCTTTCTTCCTAGAATCTGGCCCCCACCCTGCCTGTCTAGTTTCCCTGTTTCTGCTTTACTTTTGGATATTAACTCACATATGCATGGGTCACTTTCCCTGAGCACTGCCTTCCTATACAAACTCTATTCCATGTCACTTCAGACCTAGTCAGGGCTCGGGATATTCCCAGGATTCTGAGACATTTCAAGAGCTCTTTGTGAGTTTAGGTTGATGTTGGCTGTGGGCTTGCTGTAAATTATTATGTTGAGATATGTTCTTTGTATCCCTAATCTCCAGGACTTTCATCATGAAGGGGGGTTGGGTTTTGTCAAAGGCTTTTTTGCATCTGATGAGATGATCATGTGGTTTCTGACTTTCAGTCTGTTTATATGGGGGATTACTGTATTGATTTACATATGTTGGACCATCCCTGCATCTCTGGGATGCAGCCTACTTGATCATGGTGGATGATCTTTTTGATGTGTTCTTGCATTTGGTTTGCAAGTATTTTAATGAGAATTTGGGGTGGAAAGGATCTGAGAGGAGAAGGAGGAAAGAAAGCTGTGATCAGAATGTACTGTATGAAAAAAATGTTTTCAATAAATATATATTTGTAAAAATATCTTCTTCCTTTACTTTTTACTAGCCAGCTCTCCTCATATCACCCATTATTGCATGATTTTGAGTGTGTTGATCAAAGTCACCATTGTTTTCAGCTCAGTAATTGTCAGTTGTTCTTTGTTCAAAGGGACATAAGCAAATTGCTAGCAGGCATAAATAAGAATTCTAATTCTAGACGTAATTATTTCCTATACCCAAACTCATATCCACCCAGCCTCATGCCCATTTCACTTGGTGCCCAGTAAGCAAGTGTTCACAGTTACTTTTGCCTTTGGGCTGAATACCAATGAAAATTTTCCCTATTAAAAGAAATTATATGAAGAAAATGTCTTGTCTATGAATTCAGAAATTAAAATGATTGATTTCCAAGCTTTATGGTAATGTCTTTAAAGATCGCTGCATGTTGCTGGTGCCATTATTCAAAGCCAAGTTCTTGGGCAAAGTTCGGGAATCTGCCCAAGCTGCCGTCATTCAAACCATCTGCAGATGCTTGGCTTTGTTGCTAGAGCAACCAACCTAATTTTAAGCATTCTTCAACATCTTCCTTTGGAGTATTTCACGTTAACAATATGCTGTACCTGAGGAACACCAAGTTCATTTTTATGGTTCTGGTTAACTATGAGAAAATAAAGAATCAAGTCTAGAAGGGGTCAGGAAAAAACAAAATTCCCGTGAGCAAAAGACACTGCTAGTGTCACCCTCTGACCAGTCTCCACCTTCTCAGGGTGGATAACCAGAATCAGAGGGAAATACTGACAGGAAAATTCCTGCTTCTTCCGGCTCATCCCCTCTAGCTGTCTCAAGACCCAAATGCACAGCAGACTAGTTGTATAGTAATCCATATTTCTGTTTAGTTACACCAATGGTTTGAGAAGTGAAATTTGGGATGTCTTATTGTGTGGTAAGAAACTAGAGCCTGTGTGTCTGCCTACCTAGTAAAGTCGTGGCCGCAAACACGCTGCCACCGTTAAGCGAGTTTAAGTTTACGTACATCGAGTCGTTCCGTATTTAAAAGCTTGACATACTTCTTAAAGGTACGGTGGTCATTTATTTCAAGTACTAATACATCGTACACAAAGCAGAGCCCATACAACTTACAGTTTCAGGAACATTCTCCCATCCTCCCAATTGAGAGCAGGAGACAGCAGGAAGTGTCTGTCTGAAGCTGGGAGCTCTCTGAGAAAGGGAGGAAGAGGTCAGGCTCTGTGGTAATCCCTCAGAAAGCATGTTTACCAAGCAGCTACATGGTATGGAAAACACGGAGGAACACTTGGCACACTTCTGCCTTAAGTGACTCAAGAGCTAACAACAATTGGGGGTGGAGTCCCTGGATAAAATGGGGGAAATGGTTAATGAACTTCGGAGAAACTGAGGAGGACATGTTTATAGTACTTGTCCCTCAATAAGATCCAAAAATCAACTTTCAGAAGTTGGTTTTCGTGAATGCTTCCTGGACAGCCATACAAGTTGAAGATGATTGTGTTTGCTGACCACATTTGCCCTAATGCAAGTACTTTTGGTTCCTAGACTGAGAGATGGAGTGTCTGAGATTTAACTATATGTTATAATTGAAAAAAAAAATAGTGAGTTTCACAATGTTCATTAAGAAAGCTTCCATTAACTTGAAGTCCAATTAGTGAGTTGAATATCTTTTGAGGCTCTTCAGCGATGCCTCCTTTAAAAATACCCAGGAGTTGACATGATGGTTGTCCATGTGCTGTGAGTCATGAAAGAACACACATTTGTTTTCTTATGCTAGGTCCACTCTCCCCACACACACCCGATAGGACCACCCCACCTTTCAGGTCTCATGCTCAGTTCTCACTGTGGTGATTCTGTTTCTCTGAGGATAAAACTGCATAGCCCTCATCCTTCTTCCCGGCTGTGCATATGTGTTCACACACCCCCTCACCTTAGGACCTTTCTACTTTTGCACTCAAAGCCAAGCTTAGTTTAGAGAACTATCATAAAATCCTACCTTTTTCAATATGAATTTATCATGCCAATTCAAATATGAAATTGACTTTTAAACATCATGAAAGGACAAGTAATTAAACTGTAAACACTTCTTAGAGTCAAACTTACAAAATTCATTGCTAAAAAGCCACCCACACTAGACTTTCTTTCTAGCGGTCCTTCAACATGCAATAAAGCTCACTCTGTTTTGTCATGGAGCACCTTCACGAGGATGTGGCTTGTCTCTGACAAAAAGTCATATTTCATTTATATTTACATTGCCTGTAATATGTTTGAGGGCAGATTTTGGATATTACAATTATTCTAAGATACCTAAGAAGCTAGAAATCAAGATGACAATCTTTAGAAGGTGTGACATCTGGACTTCGATTATGTTTATGCATGTTTTGTTCTTTAAAATCTTGATGTATTCAGCTAAGACATTTACATAATGAAACAGGTGAGTCAGTTACAATCCATTGTAGCAGGGAAGTCAATGCAACAAGGATTTAACAGCCACTTATATCACATCCGCAGTCAAGGGCAGAGAGAAATGAAAGCATTCATGCTTAGTACTCAGCTTTGTCTACTCTATGGTCGGGAGCCCCAAACCAGGGAAAGGTGATGTCCACTTTCAAACTGAGTCTTCCCACATCCAATGAACTGGTCAAGAAAAGCCCTCTGTGGAGTAACCAGAAATTTGCCTTTTAGTTAACTGCAGATCCAAGTTGATAACCAGAGTGAACCATCACAAGTCCACCCCGTCAACTGACATCCAACCACATCTCCTTTTGTGAAAACAACAACCAGGTCATGGTGTTGTATTGGACAATTTCAAATCCCAGGAAACAAGTCTTGGACCATGATGTAGCTGGTCCCCACACAACCTCAGCATTTTCCCCAGAATGGATGGTACCTACTCAAATGTGATCAATAGCTGAGATGAAAGAGATTTCCAAGCAGACAGAATAATAGGAAAAAAACATAAGGATAGAACTGGCTGAGAGCAAGCTAGAGCCAATACCAAGACATCCAGGAGCCCCTCTCCTCCTCCTCCTCCTCTTACCCCTCCCCCTCCTCCTCTTTCTCCTCCTTCTCCCTTACCTGTAGCTGTAGAAGAAGCCTTTGTTAACTAACTACTCCAGTCTAAAAAGCAAGTCACCCTACCCCACCCACTGGGATCACCCTACCTCACCCACTGGGATCACTACCCACACATGTTACATCTGATGGGAACTCCCATCCTGTCATGAGTGCTCCAGGACCACCCACTGTCCTCGGGACACTCAGAGGAAGGGAGCTCAGAAAACAGCCCCCTCTGGGACACTGTGAGTACTTGCAGTCTCTATGGAAGAAAGGATCATTTCAAGTCCCAGGAAACAAGTCTTGGAATACAGTTTTTTTCCTTCATGGTTTTCACATAGCTGAATGTGTTCTGCTATGGGCAGTGGAAGAAGGACAGCCATGTTTTCCTCTTCAAAGGTCAGTGGAACACAAGTAAGCTACGTGAGCCCAGCTGGGTACTGCTGCAACATCACTAGGAAAAGCTAATGTCTGATGCCTGTAAAACTACGTTGGGAGCAAGCAGATGGGTCCCCGCTGGAATGTCCAGTGTAGCTGTCTACCAGCCTGTTTGTGAGAGGCAAAGGTGGACCCGTGCTCAAACCCCTTTGGCCGCTGTTCGGTGTTCCGTATTTTCATAGGCGTGTGCCTGGGTTACTGTTGCCTGTAAGCCACTGGATCAATTACAGGTCAGGCAGTACTCAGGCAGTACTCAGGCAGTACTCAGGCAGTACTGCAGGGTCTGCAGAGGCGAAACAGGAAAGAGTCCTCCTGTGGAGCTCAAACGTGTCCTGTTCTAGTCTACCCTTCTCGTCACAGTTCCAGCTACACTCCAAGCCTGGAAACATACTCCAGTAATAAGGATCCTTCCAAAGACCCACCACTTCCTTTCCTGTTTTCAGTAATACTAAGGTTACAGTAGGAAAGAAAAACCAATAACACTATTTTCGTTAGTTTAACAATCTAAAAAAATTCACAAAATGTATTTTTGCCATAAATCAAAATTACTCTAGTGAAAGGTGTGTTTATAATTCTCATTTCAAAGGCATTCGAGTTTAAAGTATAGAAGACTTTGTTTACCTGTGGCTGGACTAGCAAATGGAATATTGAAAGTGTACCCCCACTCCCCTCACCAACTTTAGGCATGGCCAAGTGCTTTCAATTATGGCCCTTACCATTGTCTTTTCATTGTTCAGTCTGAATTTTGAAGAGGTTCACTTCCGAAGATACTTTAACTCAAAGGATGCACCCAGACCCTGCCTCCATTGGCTAAAGCACTTACGCACCCGATAAACTTCTCCATGCTTCATGCTAAACCCACTGAACTGAATCATTGGTAATTGCATGTTTGGTACAGCCTCTCTTATAGCTCAGGCTGGCCTTGATCTCCTGATTCTCCTGCCTTACTCTCCAAGTGCTGGGACTACAGATATGCTTTGCCACACTCACGTCAACACTGGGAATTTTCAGTGGACATTTTAAATGAGGCAGAGAGGTGAGGGGGGCTCCTCTGAAGGGGCTGTTCCTAGCCCAGCAACACCGCCAGGCTGCCTCTAAGAACAGCAGGAGTACACTTACCTGTGGAACTAAGTTGATCCTCAGGGACGTAGGAAGTAAAGCAGTGGTTGCCCCGGCCTAGGAAGAGTGAGAGAGAGAAGGAGTAGGAAGTGTCTCATAGATGCAAGGACACAGTGTGGCAGAAGGAAAAACTCCTCAAGTTCTCTCGCACGGTAGACAACTGTGGCCAACAGCTACCACAGATGCCCAAGCAGCAGGCATGGTTTTGAGTGTTCCTCACACAAAGAAATTACGTAGATATTCGAGTTTTCCCTAACAAATCATTATGTGTTTTACATGTAATTCAAAATGTCTAACTGTAGCCTGTAAATTCATATAATTACTGTGTCCATTACTTACACATATTAACAAGAAAATGTAAAAGTTAATAACAAAAAGTAACCGTGAACCTAGGAAATGTATGCAGTCTCTCTGCGGACGGAGGCTGTGTCTGCCATGTTCAGCACCACAAGCCCACAGTCTGATATGTGACATAATGCAGTGACTAGGGCCATGTGTGCTGAAATTAGCATGTGCTTGATCTAGGTCACAAGCTGTGAAATCTGAAGCCTTATTTCTCTAAGATCTCTAAGCTTTCATTTTCTCATATTATAACAGAGGTAATCAAGTTATTGAGGGGATTAAATAAAGTGTTCCACAGAGTACAGGGCACAAAGTAAGATTTCAATCAACAGTAGCTATTATTAAATTCTTAATAAACACTTGCTGCTTGAATAGTCTGCAATAAATGGCAAGGTCCTGTAGCTAATTTCTGAGCTTAACTGGCAGCCATCTATTCATATCCTGTGTCCTATTTCTGTGCCATTTGTAACCATTGATACATCTCCATTTCTGCTGTTGAGCAATGTCTCTATTCCTATTATAACCACTACGTCCACGGTAACCAGTAAGCATCTTATCTCCAAGTGCTTCTCCTTTGGATTGACAGACCAAAAGTCAACTCCCTGCCTTCACGACTCACTCCAGCTTTGTGAGGGTCTATGCACACACACTGTCCTGTCCACGAGTATGGCAGTGTCTGTGAGCATGGCCTTGCTCTTGACCATCTGTGAAGAGTGTGTTTAACAGTGATCTTAGCTTGAGAAACACAGTAAGCTACATGCAATACAGAAGGAATGGGGGGTGTTGTTCTCTTGAGGATCATCAAACAAAGAGGTAAGAAAAGCAATGACGCCTCTAAGGACGTCTCATCAAAGTTCTCTCAAATGGATAATGATTCTGTGGACTTCTGTGTGCTCACCTGAAACACAGGGTGACAACAAGCTGAGTAATTCACCTAAGTTGAACCATAATCCCTAGAACTGGGTGATAAACTAACCATAGTTCATGATAGAAAGAAAAAAAAAGATTTGACAAAACCACAAACATATTCCATATTTTGAAAGATGTAAGTCCTAGAAGAAACCAACATGATTCCATCTTACGGTGTCAAGAAGAATTAATCTGGAGAGTATAAACAAGAAAATATAAGACCGCCAAAGTGAGCCCCTCATCTCTGGGGGGGGAAATGAGAGGAGGTTTACAGACTTCTTCTCAGCTTCCATTCTATTGTTCTCAGACCAGAAATGTCCTTGTTTCAAATTGTGGAATTCATTCCTTCCCTTCGTCACAGGTCAGTGAATTTGGGCTCCCACCTGCTACACTGGCCATTTCCCAGTTCCTTGACAACATAGATTGAGCCAGAAATGGGAATTAACCCAATTAAAGTGAATTAAAATATGAAAAGTTGGGGTGCACGTCCCTTGCAACATGAGGAGTCCTTGTAGGTACAGACCATAGCTACATGCAGCTCACATCAGTGAATAAGCTTCATTAAAGATAAGGGCAAAGGTCACATGGAGCTGAATGTGAGGCTAGATCTACCTGGCTGGGGATTTAACTCAGTGATTGAGCACTTGCTTGCCTAGCATGTGCAAGGCCCTGCGTTGGGTCCCCAACACACACAAGAAAGGTCTGTTCAGTGAATGCAGGTGGAATTGAAATATGAAATGCCTAAATAAAAAGAAACTTGAAAAATGATAATGTTAGCAAAATAGTCTTCTAATTTATATTTAGGACAGAGGAGCAAAAGGCTATAGTTAATTATTAGTAAATAGAAAATAAAGTCTGTAACTCTAAAGACTTGAAAACATAAGTAATAAATATAATCAAAGAAGTAGAAGAAACTATATCCAAAGAATTTAATGAAGCATAGTAATGTCTCAACAAGTAGAGAATCATAATAGAAGTATATATATACTTTTATGTATTTTTAAGCTTCTTTTTATTTAGGCATTTAACATTTTAATTCAATCTGTATTCACTGAACATATATATGAATTGATATATGTTTATTATAGATATATATTACTCATATACAGGTATCACATAGAAATTTTCAAGTTTGAAAAATACAGCTGAAAAAAAGAATTCATTGCATAAGTTCAGCAGCAGATCTGAAATGACAGAAGGGAAAGGAAGTTCAAAGACAGAACAATAGAAATTATCTAATCCAGAGAACTTTGTCCTGCTGAGAAGACTCGGGGAAATGAGCAGATGTCCACAGATCTCTGTCACAGTGTCAGCCTTACTTGCCGATATGTAATGGAGTCCAGAGAAAGAGAAAAGTGAAGGACTGTGTAATTGAAGACATCATAATTGAAAAATCCCCGGAATTTGAGGAAAACATTAATTAACATATTTAAGAATCTCAACAAGTTCCTAAGAGGAAAAAGCTCAGAGATACAGACTTAGAGACAACATATTCAATCTCTGATGGTCACAGACAGTGAGAAAACCTTAGAAATACTGGGGAGAAATAGTGTATACAAAGCATCAGAATAGCCAACTTCTCATTAATAAAACAATGTAGACCAAGAAGTACTAGAATGACATACTCAAATCCCCGAAAGAGAAAATATTTCAATCCAGCATTCTGTAGTCAACAAAACTGTCCTTTCAAACAGTGGCAAGTTAAACATATTCCCAGGTGAACACATACTGAGAGGATTCATTGCCAACACACCTCAGCAGAAATGCTAAAAAGATTTTAACATTGATTAAACAGCAAATGAAGCCACATAAAAAACTAAATAAAAAATTAAAGAGAAGAGATAATTAATGAAACCAGTATTTGTTTATTTGAAAAAAATCAAGAAAATTAATAAACCTTCATGTATAGATTATTTATGAAAATAATGCTGAAGACACAAGTTAACAAAAAGCTGGCTGTTACAATTAAGAAGCAAGTAATAATGCCTATGTGCATGGTTTCTTTCTTACATCATACTGGAGGTTGAAGCCAGTACAATTGGGCAAGAAAAAGAAATCAAAGATCTCACTGAGATGGAAGAATTAATATTGTCCTTTTTCATAGATGGTTCAATGTTACTGTTTTCCTAATCTTCTAAAGTATCTTTTTAAAGCTGACTGGAACTAACAAGTGCATCTTACAAGGCTACAGGATACATGAATAATATACAAAAACATCTAATTAATAGCAATTAGCAATTTAAAAATAAACTGAAGAAGATATTCCAAGTTGAGTGTGGCAAAGTATGCCTATAATCTCAGCACTTGGGAAGTAGAGAGGGGGTGGGGAAGAGGAAACAGAAGAGGGAGGAGAAGGGGGAGGAGGAGAAAGAGGAAGAGAAGACAAGAGGGGAGGAGGGGGAGGGAGAAGGAAGAGGAGGAGGAAAGGAAAAAGCCATTGAGGAACATAAACAACAAAAAGGAGTGGAGCTTCTAAAATCTACAAACGTTTCTAAAAGATTTCATTACAATTCAGAAATCATTTAGAATTTGTTATTATTTAGAGACTTTTTTTTCTATACATCAGAAGGTTTGATATTTCTAAGATGGCAATTCTTCTTTCCAAATTAATCTATAAATCAACATAAGCACAATCAAAACTCCATCAAGAACTTCGTAAAAATGGTTTATCTTAGTTTAGACAGAAACACAGAGAACCAAGACCAGAAGTCTGCCAAACAAGTTACACTACCTGATTTCAAAACAGTGTAAAGTTGTGGTCACTGGGCGGATACGGGTGGTATTGCGTTAGGACAAACAGACAAACTGGTAACATAGACTAGAGTCTAGAAATAAACTTCCATTCAATAAGTCAAGGACAGGTTTCCCAACCAATAGGGCTGTAACAATTAGCAATCATATGATTTTTAAAACCTTTGATCTTTTTTAAAATTGTATTCATTTTATTTTTATGCAGTGAGTATTTTTTCATATATATATATATACTTGTGCACCACATTCTTGTCTGCTGTCTATGGAGGCCAAAAGAAGATGTTGGATCTCCTGGGGCCATTACCAATGGTTGTGAACTGCCATGTGGATGCTGAGAATCAAACCCAGCTCCTCTGGAAAAGCAGTCAGTGCTCTTAACTGCTGAGCCATCTTTCCAACTCCACCTCTGATCTTTTTTTTTTTTTTGGGGGGGGGGTTAAAAAAGGAAGCAGAAACAGCAACAGAAACCTAGATTTTCACACACACCCACACACACATACACAGCCCTAATTTAAAATGGATTGCAGATCTAAGTATTGGATTTGAAATTAAAACTTCATAAGGAACAGAGAAGAGTAAATCTTCGCAAACCATGCAGCAGGCGAAGCTTTCATAAATATAACATCAAAAGACAATCCATTCAGGGAGAAAAAATTGAAATCTTTTGTTCTCCAAAATGCTATTAATAAAATGAGAAGCCAAGCCACAGACTGACCATAAAAGACTTTCACACAGAATATATAAAGAACTTTAATGAGTCAATAAGAAGACAAAAAGTTTTAGTGGATAAAAGAGTTGAATGAACAATTTACCAAAGAAGATACATGAATGCAATGTTCACATGAAAAGACCACATCATTAATCATCAGACAACGACGAACTAAGATGATTTGCATTTGGTGAGCCTAGGAGCTTTGTGATCCCCAAGCTGTCACTATACATTCATAGAAATGGCTGCAGTCACACTGGGAGTGTGGTATATGCCTTAGTCCCAACAGAGGCAGAGGCAGGGGGGTTTCTGAGTTTGAGGCCAGCCTTGTTTACAGAATGAGTTCTAGGACAGCCAGAGCTACACAGAGAAACCTGTCTCAGGAAAAAAAAAGGCTCTTGCCATGAAGCACCCGCTTCCGAATGTTACAAAAGCTTTAGAGAGCAGACCCTGTGGATTGTTGTGGCCGTTCTGGAAAACACTCGGCACTGCTGTTAAACATAAATCTTCCATAGTCCTCAAAACTCCCTTAGGTAGGTATCCACCAAGAAGATATCAAAAGGATTGGATAAACAAACAGAGGTTCAGGGAATGGAGCTCATAGGGTAAACAAAGTTCCTAGGCTGCGTAAATGAAAAGAACTCAAACAAGGGTGAGAATCTCAATAGTCTAGGGTCATCCGTCTACCCTGTGGCGGTAAAGGCAATGCCCGTCACTGTGTGCCCATTCTGAGAAACAGCCTGGCTTTGGAGTGTTTTCTGTGCCCTAGTCTTTACCTCTCACGTGGCCATGAGCCATAGGTCTTAAGCTGGTTTTTTTCCCCACAGAAAGAAAATGACTGACTCAAAGAGGGGAGCAGAAAGCAAATGATGGAGACAGGATTCAAGTCGAAGACGGTCTGACTCACAGGCCCTCGCTTTCACCTCCTGCACATATTGCCCAACTGCACAGATGTTAGCAGATGAACTGCTGTCTAAAAATCAGTGCACTAAAGGACATTGTTACAGTTGTGACTCCTGTTTTCATCATGGAGAGAAAGGAGCAAGAACTATTGGGACAATTTTGAGCATACCCTCCTTTCGTGACACCCCAGTGTCCAGCTCCCCTTCTTACTCCATGGTGACTAACAACCCCATTTTATGCTTACAGACCTCTTCTGTCTCATAAGAAGTCCACTGAAGTCCAGCCTTCAAAGAGGAAAAGTCACTGCAGTGATGTTGCCAAGGGGACCAAACAGCACTGACCATGGTGATGCTAACTCCTCCTTAAGCAACGGTAAGTTGGGCGCAAAGGGGCTTTGAATTGGTAGACTTAATATTTCAGAGGCAAAAGGATGTGGGCAGAATCAAGCTGCAGCATTAAAAGTAACTTTGGAGTCAGGGAGATGATTCAGTCTGTAAAACATTTGCCAAGCAAGAAAGAGGAGTGGAATTTGCACCCCTGTAACCATGTAAGTGCTGGGTCAGGCCATAGCAGCCTTCCTGTAATCCTAGCCCTTGGGAGGCAGAGACAGGGAGTCCCTGGAGCAGGGTGGAGAGCTAAACTAGCCAATGGGAAATCTGGATTCAAGTGAGAGACCATGCCTCAATACAGAAGGTAGAGGATGATTAAGGAAGATACCAACATCAACACACATGTTGCACACACATGCATCCCCAGACATGCAAACATACATGCACATGCACGCACACTACACACACACACACACACACACACACACACACACGTACAAACATATACACATGCAAAAACAAAAACCACCTTGTCTCCATAAGCAGGAAGAGTAAGAAATCCAGCAGTCTCTGACTGCCAGGCAAGTCCTGTATGTGTGCTGATTGAGAATTCAGCTGCATAACCTTCTGCGAACTGTTTATCTTATGTACTTATTTAACTAACATTCAAACTGACAAGACTCCCGTTTCTGGGCCTTCCTTTTATACTTTCATGTGGGAATGATCAGATGGAGCTCAGCTCCCACAAACTTTGCATGTTTTTGATTTCACACATAAACTGAAGGTTAGAATTCTAGTCTGTGTCCTCAGTCATTCAGGGTTTTTTTAGATCTTTGAACATGACTTCAAACCCTGCCAAAACACAACCCAAATACAGACTTGCTTCGGTGTCTGTACAAATACGGAAAAGAAATGGGTATGTCAGCTTTCAATGGGAACCAGCCTAATTGAAGCTTTAAGTGCTGTCAGTGAACAAAGGCAGCCAGAACCAACTCAGACTGCTTTGTTCAAGGGTATGAAGACGTTCGGGAAGAGGGGGAGCGAATCGCATGTCGCAATAAGGCAAACATTCCTGTGGCCACGGCAATCCACACCTTCCCCAGAACATTTGCTGCGCTGATAATAGTCCCCAGCTGGATTAAATACTTAATTATCCGTGTTTGTGAGAAAAGTATTTATTTTGTTTCATGTTCATCAGCCTTCCGAATATAAACATTATAATTACATGGCATTTCAGTACTTTCTAATAACACTATCTCATTTTATCTCTGTAATGGTCCATCACTGCAGATACAGCATGTCTTGATTTCACAGATGACGAAGTTGAGGCTAGAGATCGGAGAGCTGGGACTCCACAGGCCCCTGACCCCTTGCTTTCCTTGATGTCACACCACCTGAATTTCGGAGTAGAGAGACATCCCAGTGCTGTGTAGCACAGATGCAGAGATGCCTAATAAATATGCACTCAGGTGACCCCGCTGTACCACTGTAAGTATCCAGGGCAGAGAAAGTGACTGCTTTTCATTTTACTGTCTTCAGTAGTAGTGAAAGTTGGGAGCAACCTTTGGGAACCTTCACAGTTCTTATGGCTTCAGAGAAGACACTGCCTGGAGCACCTCCATGTCAGGCTCAGCCTGTCTCCCCCACTGCTGCCTGCTGGCATAGGCCCATGGATTGTGAGATTCTGATGACTCATCAGTGCTAAGACCCACAGTCCCGTAGAGGCACTAGGCCCTCACACCGTTGGTGCAATTAGCCCCTGTCTACTACTTTCTCACAGGTGGGCCCAGCTATCTGTCTCTGCATTACAATCTCTCTTTTGAATGTTTCCCCTCCTGCTGGGTCACTCTGGAAATATTGTAATAGTTGTTACAACAGCCCCCACCATGATCTATTGCCAACACCTGAAGCCGTCTAATCACTAAGAACAACATTCCAATTTGACTGGTCTGACTCCACCTCCACTGCAGCCCCAACGCCAAAACTATCACGTTTAACCCAAACTGGATCTGAAGTAGCAGATCGTGGTGGACAGAGAGTTCTGTTATGATTCTTCCACATCACAATGAACAAGCAGAGCCTGAGGCCGGACGCACCCTAAGCCCACTCCCCTGAGCACTGCTGCGTCTTAGCTTAGTCATGGTGGACATTGAAGGGGGAAGTAAAAGAACAACAAACCATCACATGCCAACATAGTGCGGAATATACTACTCGGTCCATACACTGTGTAACCCAGAAGCTTTTCATTTCCACTCATACATGAGGCACTTAGGGAGAATTACAGTATTATCAAGTGTCCAGACTACTAATGCTCTGTTTCAAGCAAGAAGGGTTCCAGACCAACACATCAAAATCTTCAGGCTACAAAAGCATCTGGCACTAGTTTAATACTTTTATAGATGCTCAGGAAGAATGCATTCATTTTATTATTTGAAAAATTATTGATTAGACCAGCAAGATGGTTCAGTACACACTGGCACTTCCTGAGCAAGCCTGTCAGGCAACCTGAGTT
Source organism: Peromyscus californicus insignis (assembly GCF_007827085.1). Taxonomy (NCBI): domain Eukaryota; kingdom Metazoa; phylum Chordata; class Mammalia; order Rodentia; family Cricetidae; genus Peromyscus; species Peromyscus californicus. The sequence goes on from NW_026294424.1 coordinate 96,683,739, forward strand.
TGACCCTCAGGACCCACCTACAAGAAGAAAGACAGGACCAACTTCATTTAAAAAAACAACGTTTATTAAGCTCCCAGCCGCAGAAAGCGTGCGAGTGACCGCAAGCAAGGCCAGCACCTTGCAGGGACAGGAGTGGAGACACTAGCCTGTGCAGAAACACCCCGTTAGTTAAAGTGTAGCTGGAGAGTTTTCTCTCTGGATCCCGCCAAACCCTGGCAGTCCGACAGCCCACTTATAAAATAAACACACAGACACTTATATTATTTAAACTGTTTGGCCTAATGGCTCAGGCTTCTAGCTATCTAGTTCTTACATCTTAAATTAAACCATTTCTATAAATCTATACCTTGCCACGTGGCTCATGGCTTACCAGCGTCTTCACATGCTGCTTGTCCTGGTGGTGGCTGGCAGTGTCTCCTCCCACCTTCCTGTTCTCTCAATTCTCCTCTCTGTTAGTCCCGCCTATACTTCCTGGCTGGCCACTGGCCAATCAGTGTTTTATTTATTGACCAATCAGAGGACACATTTGACATATAGACAATCCCACAGCATTAAAGGATTTTTAGAGAAGAACTTTGCAGCTGACACTAGGAAACTGGACTCTTAGAGTTGAGGTCAGAGCTACTCAACCTAGAAGAATGTGAGAACTGGAACACGGAACAAGCACCAGTATGAGATACACACAGAGACCTTGAGCTGTCTGTGGGGACCAAGATGGACACAAGAGGAGTGCAAGCCATGTCCTAACCCAAGACAAGTGCTTCACCAAGGACGTAGGATTCCAAAAGATGCTTAAGCTGATGTGGGTGAGGCATTATTTGACCAGACTGGGAAGAGAAAGATGCACCGGATGTGTTCATTCAAACACGTATGCGTGTTAATTCAAAGCCATCATGCCCATGGAGAGAGGCGGAAGGGAGCCAGTGTGATCTGAGGCACACAAATGGAAGAGCTCCAACACTCTTGCTAGCACACTAGTCAGCTCCTAACTTACAAGCAAATATTTGACTCTCTACTTCATGATAAAATTAATAAGAACCAGCATTAGTCACATAGTGATATTTATATCACTATTAATTTTAGATAAAGTTAGGTAGCATAGTGAAATAAAATGAGATGCTTTCAAACTTCAAAGGGTGTTCAGAACTTAGACCATCCCAATCTCATCTTTAAATGGTGAGTAGTGCCATGCACCCTGGCCACTTGGCATTTATGTTTTTACTGTCTTGCATTACTACATAGAAGAGTTCATCATATATGTCTTAACTTTCCAAACATATAGTCCTAGTCAGTGATTCACCAGCACTACCAAAGTACTCCATAGAGTGCAGTGTACGTAGTAGGTCTTCAAACAATGCTTACCAGGAGAGCTAGAGTTCTTTAATCTGTTTGTTTGTTTTGGCTTTCAGTCAAGGCCTCCTGTATCCTAGGCTAGCCTCAAACTTTCTATGTTGCCAAGAATGCCCATGAGCTGCTGATCCTTCTCTTCCTGAGTGCTAAGATTACAGATCTATGCCACCATGCCTGGTGTACACGTGACTGGGGACTGAACCCAAGGGTTTGTGCAGGTTAAGCACGCACTTTACCCAGTCTCTGGTGCCTTGATTTTGTATTGGTTTCTGCTGGGGGCTTTTTGTCCTTCCTTCCTGCTAGGGATCTCCTTGAGGATCAGAACTGTCTTGCAGATTCTTGTAACCCTGCCCTAAGTCCTGGTTCAGACAATCTGGTCTGTAAATCAGTGCTCAGTAGGTATCTTCTGAGTGTGTAAATGTTCACTGGCATATTCCCAGAAGGAGCACGATGATGCCTTGCCATTAAATTTTCAGACCTAAACTCAACAGTTAAAAGAAAAGGCTTAACCCTCTTACAGAACTATGGAGTCACCACTAAGACCACTGCACAGGTGACAGGACAGTGTCAGAGGTCAGCCACCAAGCTCCTGAAGTAGATCCAGGACTGGTTGAGTGGGTCGGGTTCTACATGAAGTGTTTCTTTCCCTCTGCCACACAGCACACCGCATCTCATGACAGAGTGGCTTGGCTCAGCCTGTGGCTCCAATTAGCAGTGTGGCATCACGATATAATTCCCAGGTGACTTGTAAAAGTTTCTTAAATCATCTTGGATACACTGTGGGGTCAACTTGATTCAGATGTATGTAAGCCCAGCTGCTCATGCTGTCTCTGATGCTTAACGTTGGATTGGATTGTGGACTGAAGTAGAATGAGCTACTTGTGAAGGGAAATGCATTCAAGCCATCTCAGAAAGGAAAATCTTAAGAGAATCTGATGAGGCAGAATGCCAATTTTTTTTTTTTTAATGTAATCTGGGTACAAGCAACTTGTCTAGATCCAGAACCAAATCCAGCTCCAGTCGGCCAGGGTGGAACCTTGGGAAGGGCAGCAAATGGATGCTGGCATTCAAGGTCTCCATCTACACCAGCAGTTTCTCCTTTAGAAACCACCAGTGACTCCAAACATTCATCAGGTATAAAAAGGAAGCTCTGGGGTTTTCACCCAAACTCCAGACTCGGCCACCCCAGCCCTTCTTCGGCCATCGATGCACAAAGCTGCTGTTGAATGTCTTCCTTTTACTGTCTCCTGTCAGCAGCCAGAAGTTGGGCTGTTTTGTGTGTATTTTTTTTTAAATCAGGAATAAGATTCAAAGAGCCTGCCCTGCAGCAATCCCATACTGCTCGTCTTTGTTGGAATCCTAATGACGAATTCTAAATACATAAGAGACCATCTCCAGCTGTAAAAGAGATGAGCTTCCGGGGGCCTGTTGAGTTCCCTGACCCCAGACCTATTTTTATATTTTGATCTTGGGGACCGTGCCTCATGACTTTCAGAACCCTCCAGTTATCCCCGGGGTAACAGCACCAGCTTAACCAGTCCTAGCAAGACTTAAAACAGGGCATCGAGGATCAAAGTGGCCAACAAGCCCGTGCATTAGCCACGGGACCAGCCCCCAAGAGGACAGCGTTAAGCTGCATTGTGCAAGTGCCTAAATTCTTTTCATGAAAAAAAAAAACAAACCCTCAACCCGAAAGGCTTTAGGTACAGATGTCTGAATAACCACAACACTAGCAACAGCCCACATTTTGATATAAAATATAAGAACAGTACTTTAATGTCTGGTTAAAGTATGGAAGAAACAGAACAATTTGAACGCTGTTTATTTGTATTTTTTTAAATTTGTGTATTTAAAACCACACAAAACCTCTGGAGTTTAGAGCCTCTTGCTCTACATTTTCTTAGGATAATATTAAAGGGACTTCCCTGTATTCAAACAGGGAGTGTAGATGAGAGGATGTATTCTAAGAAAACGAAAAAGTCCAGAGTCTGGATCAAGAATAACACAGCCCGGAGGGGTTTTGTCAACGACCTGACTGACACTTCATTTTTCCTTCCATTGTCTGCCTAACCAGAGAGCAGGAGACTAGCAACAGGGATGATCAGATGAAGGCGGGAAAAACACAACTGTCAGGCTCCTAGGACAAAGCCCACTCTTTACAATACCATTCCTTAAATCCAGATATTAGAGGCAAAGGAATGAGAAAAGTCGCAAGCAGCTCCTGGATGGCTTTCTGAGGATATGGCAGAGATTATGCTAATCAGCGCTGCATTGTCCTCAGCAAAGTGTTCCCATATCAAGCCTTTTATCTGGGGAAGAAGAGATGCCCAACCTCTCAACTCAGTAACAGCCAGCACTTTCTGTGTGGTTTCTGTGTAATTAACACCAGCACTAGACCTTTTCATTTGTACTGCTCAAGCTTAGGCCCTTCTGAGGGTGTCCACAGGGGAGCGGCCCTCACCCTTTGCCTGTGGCCCGGGAGCCCCAGCTTATGCTTAGATCTGCATGCCATCTGTTAATGGCAGAGGGAGTGAAACTTGATCTACACTTTGACTGTCAGAGAATGCAAGAGACCAAACCCACCAGAGTGAGATAAGCAAATGATTGCCTTACCGAAAAACAAAACAAACAACAACAAAAACAAACCAAAAAAAAAAACCCCTTTATACTAATAATTCAACTGCTTCATTTTTCATATAGATTTTTATCTCATTTTAATTAATTTCCATTCAAGGCATAACAGGCATAAAAACACTAACATAGTGGTAATTTGGTGGTAAGCCACCAAAGGGATTTTTTTTAATTGAACTTCAACATCCACCTATATTGTTTAAGAGTTGGATCATAGATGTTCTACCTCCAAGTTCCTAGCTGCCCAGAACCTATAAGGAAGCCTTGGAGACCTTAGACGTAGGGCTGAATTTTATTCTCTAATCGAAGTCTCTGGCTTTTGTTGGTACAGGTGAAAACCCCTGTGAATATCATAGAAGCAATTTTACAATGATAGAAGCCATGTAACGTTTTCAGGGAGAGGCAGTCGCCCAGAGTGCTTTTGTTTGTCATAATTGTTAGTGTGAGAATTTAATCATTAGGTGTTTCCCACATGTAAGAGAAAAGGTCAGTTATACGTAAAAACACACTTCAGGTGGATCCCACTGGCGAAGAGCCATCACCAACCACCCTTCCCACTTGCTCTCTGGGAAATTTTGACTAGACTTAATACAATTCGTTTTGGCTCCAACCCTGGTTTTTAATCTATTCAAACTGACTCGATGGCCCTGGGAGGAAATAATCAGACATACTGAGGTATTGATGGACCAAGGTTACAAGACTGAGGCTGCAGAATTGTCTAGGGATCTCACCCAACCTGCCCTTTCCTGAACCAGTCTTCCATTGTTAACCAGAATGGAAGCCAAACCCTTAGACAAAATCTTTCGAAGGGTAGGACCCACAGATACAAAATGACACAAAAGGCCATCGGCAATGTCTGTTTGGGAGCCATGAAGTCTGTTCGACTTCCACGCTGTTCTGTGTGACCTCTGTCCCTCCTGGATAGAAGGGTGTCTTAGTAGGAAGCCAGGATTTGTTGAGATATATGTGGTTAGCGTCGTGTACTGTTTGGAAACACTTTCAATAAAATTTTGTGAATTAATTCAAAATGAGTTAGCAGGGCTCTGGTTAACTCTGGAAGGAGGAGCATGAACCATTACTGTATGCCTTCAAAACATGCCACCACCTCCGAAGAGCTAAGAAACGCCTCTCTCCGGAAGGAAGTGCCACTGATGAGCCCCCCCACCCCCGAGTCAGCAGCGAAGTAGCTATGGACCTGTGTGAAAGTATGGGCCTCTTCTGAAGCAATGGCTCTAAGTCAAGGCTCTGCTCTTTGCCCGCCCCGGCATTCTGGGGCAGGACACACACTGAGCACGGCAAATGCTCTGTCTTTTAGGAGTGAGTCTTGCTTTTGAGTTCTTCCTGTATACATACAGGAATCACTATACACTTGCCCCGCAAATTCTGACTTGAAGGTACTGGAAGAAAAGTAGGTGATGGAGGAAAATGGCAAAGGCTCTGAGGACTGGGCCAGATTCTCAGCCTTGGAAAACCTGAAGATTTTTCACAACTATTTTGAATTTCAGAAGTTTACAGATTTGACCTGCAATCATACCTTTCTTTGCAAGTGCAATAAAAACAAGAATATTATCATTTTAAAAATATTCTCAAATCTAGATAAATCCCAAAGAAGATTTGCTTTTGAGGTAGTGATGAAATGGCAAAAGAGGAGTAATGTATAGTTTTCCTTTTATCCAAAAATGTTATTATCATACATATATACATATCAGACTACAGTCTACAACAGCTTACCTTGTAGCTTGTTAAAAATGTCATATGCATCGTGTGTTTATAGTATATTTTTATAGTATAGTATAGTGTAGTATGTATCATTTGTAGTATTCAACTATAAATTAATATGACTTGCCAGGCTCTGGAAGCTTGAAAAGGCATTTCGTGGTCATCTGCACTTACTGGAGTGAACACATGAATCTTCATAGGGAAGGATAGGGGGCCTTCTAAAGTTAGGACACCCTTCAAAGACACACATCTAAATACAAGCGACCACCTGCTTCATGAGGCAACACAACACGGCAGAATCAAACTATCCTAGAAGAGGCCCTTCTTGGAGGAATTGCTGAGCTGTGCGAACGCCATTTACTCACTATCGAGACTTCTATTTAGTATAAGCTGTTTAGACCACGTGAAATCTGCAATACATTGTTAGATCTTTACAAATTTCATGAAATCTTTTTCGGATATCCAAAAAATCCTGAACTGCTTGAATCTATTGTCCCCCAGCACTGGGGACTGACCCGTAATCTCTTTCCCAGCCAGGATACCAAATCTGTACCCAACCTTGTCACTGATTCCAGCAGCCGTTTGAACTCACCCGAGGGGATGGCAGCAATCCTACTTCTGAAAGAACACCACAAGAGCTTACGTTCACTGCGCCTTGAAGAGAGCCTGAAAGGAAGGTCAAAGGTGAAGAAAAGATAAAGTGCCAAACAAGGAGATCAGAAACATGGGGCCTTCTTGATGAAATCCTGACGTCTGCTTCTTCAGGACGCAAGCCTCATAACTTCATTTCAAAGCAGCCTCATTTTGCTGGTGTCTGTGTGTGCATGTATGTCTGTGGATTTGTGTCTGGGGTGTATGTGTGTGTGTGCATGTCTGTGTGTGTGTGTGTGTGTGCACTCCGGGTTTGCTTTTGTTTTTCAGGCGGATCACTGTCCATCTAAAAGCCGCATTCAGTTGTCCTTGTCCTGAGCACCTCATTTTACAAGGCCGCATTACTCTTGTAAACAGAGAAGGCATCAAAGTGAGCGCCGAGAGTGTCCCGTCCCATCCGTGGATTAAGGCCTTCTGCATGATAAAGTAGCTACCTAGGGGGGGATAAACTTAATATGTGAAAGAATGTTTTTGAGAGGAATAAAGTACCAAAACTCTGTCATTCTCTTCATAATGTCCTAATCTAATGCGTGACACTGGGGCCTCGGGCCAGGGTGAGCGTTAATCAGTGAAACACCCATCTGTGTCCCCAGCCCTTATCGTTATTTAAAACTAGCCTAAACTCAATTATTGTCCCTTAGAGACCAGGATGGGATATTAAGTTGATTGAAGGGAATTGTGTCCCACAGAAAAATCCCAGTGTTGCGATGCAGAGGCATCCATGTCGCCGACTAAATTTCAGCTAACCAGAGATTAATACTGATTATCAGAACGTGAAAAACGCACAGATGACGACCGGCTGAAATGTCTTATTGGGAAACAACAAAATTGTGGGAAATGCAGGAATCAGTCCAGAGTGCACCATATTCTTTGGGATGATAGTGTAAATCTTCTGCATGGTTGTAACACAATAAATATACAAGGCAGTAATAAGTTCAAATGTGGATGCAGATTTTTGGACAAGTAATGGATTAATAATTTTGAACTCATAATAATTGCTAGAATTGTGGTGACAACTAGGAAGATGCATAATTTAACCCTTCAATGCCTGAAAAGGATCATACCAAACAAGCCATCTTATTCTTAACTAAATGGAAATGTGTCTTTAAGGAAATGAGGACCAAGGAGGCGAAGACAAGAGAGAGGCACAGTGTTATTGCCTAGTTATTGCCAAGTGTGTTCCTAACACTTGGGTGGAAGGGGCAGCCTGCTCATCTTTTCTTTTCTCAGGGGCGTTCTGTGCCTATGTTTAATGGCAGATTGCTTTTAGAGCAGACTCAGTTCTCTGAAATTGGGTTTCAGGGCACAGAGATAATATGTACCAACTGTCCTTTTGAAAAGTTTTGAAACAAATGAACAGAAAAAAACGGTTCTTTAAATATGCAAGCAACTTAGTCTAAAATTGCATGGGTACATTTCTATACTGCTTGTTAAGTCTACAGATGTTTTGAAATCAAGATGAATCCATGACACCATTAACAAAGTTATGACAAGTTATCTCCGAGCTACTGCACAAAGGAATTCTCATTTCCTTCCTGGCATACTGGCTTTACTGAATATTAATTTCATACCAATTACTAGTACAACCTAGAATAGGCATAAGGTACAGGAACGGGCTGATACGTCAAAATGAACAAACTAGATGGTGCATAAAAACATGACACATGATGAAAAGGAAGACAGTGAGGAGGGGACTGAAGCAGCCAACAGCACCCCTGACCACTGGGAAAAGAAGCCACTTCAGCCATCGTATGCCAGAACACAAACACCTGGGCAAAGAAAACGGGGCCAGTTGTTTCCAAAAGCAAATGCAGGAAGACAGTAGGAAATATCAGAGTGGTAAAAAAAAAAAAAAAGAAAAAAAAAAAGCACACTAAGCTTAAAACAGTGAATGAGCCGGGCGGTGGTGGCACACGCCTTTAATCCCAGCACTCGGGAGGCAGAGCCAGGCGGATCTCTGTGAGTTCGAGGCCAGCCTGCGCTACCAAGTGAGTCCCAGGAAAGGCGCAAAGCTACACAGAGAAACCCTGTCTCGAAAAACCAAAAAAAAAAACAGTGAATGAAATCACTACATATAAATCTTTCAGAAGAATTAAAATTTAGGGCTCGGGAGATATCTCGGTTGCTAATGTGATTACCTTGCAAACATGGGAACCTGAGTTCCATCCCTAGAAGCCGTGTGTAAAAACAAAGAAAACGGCGTAGTGGAATCTGGTTGTAATCCCAGCTGGGGAGCTGGAGGCAGGCAGACACCAGGGGCCCGCTGGGCCTACCTGCTGGGCTCCAGGTCAACAAGACATCCTGCTCACCCCACCAAAACAAGCAAGGTGAGGGCCTGAGGAAGACACCCGAGGGTGACTCTGATCATCAACATGCACCTGCACACACAGGAAGTCACCACACACATGACAACAAAAAATAGGAAGATTTTCAGCAAGTGTCATATTAAAATGGCTAATCTGCTTATCCATAGGAAAGAACTTTCTATAGAACACGCTGAGGCAGAGATCTTAGCATAGCCAGCTTAGGAGAATCCAGAAGATGTCCCTAGAGTATTTTTCAGTTGAGGATATAAAAGTCAAGCAAGAAGAAAAACCTCTTGGACACTGCCAGGAGAATTTGTGTACTGGTGTGATTTACCTTCAGCTCAAACTCACCCACTGTATGCAGTATAGGTATCCAGAGGGTGCCAACCCTGATAACACACATCTTGATAATGTAGAGTCCACATGACATGCTCGGATTTGCAAGGTTCTCAACAGCTTGCTGACGTTGCTCCAGATGGCAATTCAAACCAGATACTTTGCTTATTTCTGCAGCCTGTCAAAGTAACAAAGGTCCTGTTATATATATATCTATTATTGCCAAACACACTTTGAGACTGTCTTCTATAGGAACAATTAGGCTTCTGGCTTCTGAAACAGCAGTTGCTAATGTTTACTGAAGGAATACTCATTGCATATTCTATTAATACTACCATCACATCTCTTCATTGATCAGTTCTCTTCTATGGGACAGTTCTGACCTCATCACTGTAACAATAGTACGTTACGTTAGTTAGCAGTTTTCATTTTTTAAAAAATGGCCCATCACCTAAAATAAGCGTCATATTCATAATATTCAAGGGTATTATTTTTTTAGGGCTGGCAATCTGGGAAGCAGAATTCACAGTTGGGACATATAGTTTGTTTGAGTTGATAGAATGTTGAAGTAAATAAAATGAAACCAAGATGAGAAGCCCTTCAAAAAAAAGTATGCAGCCTAAAATTGTGTGTTTGAGTCTACAAGCTGAACAGAGAATTCAAACACACAGGGTGTCTCCATAGAATCTTGAAGAACAGAAGCCTCACACAATGAGCAGATTCTTCCAGAATATGTAGACTTTTACTACCTTCTGAGGGAGGACTTGATCTTTAACTCAAGCATATAGGAGGAAAAACATTTTCGAAATTGGGCATTTAGCAATTCCTATGTGTTGAAAACACTTAGAAGTCACACAGAACGAAGCAGCAACATGAAACATCGTGCTAACCATTGTTTTCCAAAGTCTAAAATAAAGAGTAGGAGAGGGAACAAACCACTCCTGGGGGGGGGTTGACTTTTGTACAGACAGTCCTGACGCTCAGAGATTCGAAGCTAAGTTAAGGATTTTTCTGTTTAATTTTTGCTAAGTATTTCTGCTTAGTCAAGGCCCAAATCACCTAATCAAATACCAACACCTTGGGAAGGTGTCGAGTGCTTTTGCTGCTGCTAGTGTTGCTGTTTGTTTGTTTGTTTGTTTGTTTGTTTGTAACAGTCTCATGAAGTCTCAAACTTGTTATATAGCTGAGGCTGGCTTTGAACTCTGGATTCTCCTGCCTTTGACTCTCAAGTACTGGGATTACAGATACGTGCTACCGGGGTAGATTTTTTTTTTGTTTTTTTGTTTTTTTGTTTTTGTTTTTTGAGACAGGGCTTCTCTGTGTAGCTTTGTGCCTTTCCTGGAACTCACTTGGCAGCCCAGGCTGGCCTCGAACTCACAGAGCTCTGCCTGGCTCTGCCTCCCGAGTGCTGGGATTAAAGGCGTGTGCCACCACCACCTGGCCGGGGAAGATATTTAAAGGCTTGACTTTACATGATCTTGTAGGTTGACTCTCTAAGATGATGGACAGCTAGACTGAATGCTAAATAGCCTACATGTTCGTTCTCTTTATTTTTGCTTTGCACTGGCTTCCCCTTGGGTCTTTGAGATTACTAAAAATGGACAGAATGACTGCCATCTCTGGCTCCCTTCTCCGTCTGTCTCTTGCTTTGGAGCACTCGCTTACCTCTGCTGGAGACATGTCATCACTCAAGTGTCTCTCTAGAGATTCTCAACCCCCCTCCACAGAGGTCGCCTAAGACCATTGGAAAACACAGATATTTACATTATGTTTCAGAACAGTAGCAAAACCACAGTTTTGAAGTAGCAACAAAAATAATTTTATGGTTGAGGGTCACCGCCAACACGAGGAACTGGATTAAAGGGCCACAGCATTAAGAAGGTCGAGAACGACTGCCCTAGGACCTATCTTGGTGTCCTCCGACACTGAAAACACAAGCAGAAGCCAGAGACCTACGGTGTTGTCTCCTCTTCCCAAATCTCCTTTCTCTGCTTTACGCCATGCCTCATCTGTTTAGTTAACATATTGAGACAGTGGCCAAGCCTAGCCTGATGGTGTTTCTAGTGGGATTTTTTTACCCCAAACTCAAGAGTACTGGGATTACAGACATGCGCCACCACTCATGACTTTTCTATCTGTTTTCCAACAGTGCCAAACCACTTGTCCTTTATCCACTGCTCACTCTGGTTAATGCTGGCTGGTGTGTGACTCCTGTGGAGCAGGTTTGCTCTTCTGCAGAGGGAGAAGAAATAAAAACAAAGAGTAACTTAAGATGGCACTAGGAAATTTTGCTTAAAGTTTGGCACATAAAATTTTTAGGAAGTTCAGTCAAGTCTCCACAGCCTTTTGCTTAAATAAAATTCCTCGTTTATATCCACTCAAAAAGTCAAGAATAGTAAATTTAGAAACACATTATGCTGATGTTAGCAGACAAAATTATAAGTTCAGCTATCTCAGTAAAATTCCAAAGAATGCTATATAATGGTGATTGTATTTATACATAGCAAATAGAGGGCGGCCTTTCTAAAATCCCAGTCGCTCAAGCACAGGTAATACCTTAGCAGACAACCGTGTGTCAGCACTAGTGAGGGAAATGCTTCTGGAGTCAAGTGCATCCAAAACAACCTGTACATGTCAGGCGGGGGAAAGGAAGAGAGCAAAGGTTTTTATCTTTCAGGGACTGAAGTGGAACCTGGAGTGTTCTCCCTCAATTAGGCAAAGTGTGGTACAGATGATTAACCTAATGTTACCTTGGTAACCCAAGAATTACACTGTAAATGAGATCTGTCTGGCGATGGGTACCTTTCAACAGACAAGAGCCGTATGAGCATTGTGAGCAAGAGAGCTGTAAATCTCCAGTTTCTGGCACTTTAACCATTCGTGAAAGAGCAGTCCTTTTTGACAAGAGGAAAGCATGGCCACTACTCCTCAAATGAGTAGAAATAGAACGTGTATTTTAGTATACCTGTGAACCATGCTAGTCTTCAACCCCAAGCTCGACGATGATAATACAATGCCTATGGGATAGAGTGACTAGAATAACAACTGATGTGTCTGTGTGTGTGTGTGTGTGTGTGTGTGTGTGTGTGTGTGTGTGTGTGTGTGTGTGTGTGTGATGTAGAAAGTTTGTTAATGCCTGTGTAGGGCCTTTTAAAATAATAATGTAATAATTTTTAATATGGTTGCATACAGAGGGAAAAAAATCACACATATTTATTACATTGATGTTCTCTCTGTTACCCATCCTTCAAAGTGTTTTTATAGGATAAACTATAACTTCTGCAGTATGCATGTATGTGTGTGTTGTGATTTCTCCCTAAAATAGAAACAGTGTCCTAAAAAGAAATCATGATAATTCAGTCCTGGAACTTACGCCTTTCTTATATTTCTGAATTCTAAAAGTGTCTGGTAGCCTTCCAGGGCCTGGAGCACTGGTAAACATTTGAAAACTAAATGAAGCTTTTAGGTCTCAGAATGCCTCCAGGACATACTTGTGACCATCACCTTGAACTAGAGTCTAAAGAGTAAAGTCCTAGGGCCATATTTACAGCTTTAAACACACATTTTTAAATTGATGGTGAGCCTTTTAAGACCTGTGATCAGGTATGGGGGAAGAGGTCAGCCAAGCCTTCCTCCTCACAGCTGTCTTTGCCTAGGGATAGTCCTCCCAAAGACTTCAGTTCTATTATAGACAGAGAGATGACAGACAGACAGACAGACACCCTGATGCCCTTCTTTCTTTAGCACTTTTATCATTTTAACCCTTAATCATATACTACCCCAAGGCAATGTTTCTCAGTCTATTGTAAAAGCTACTCTGTGAGACCTTCAGGAAACAGCTTCATGAAAATGGTTCAAAGCCCAGGGAAATGGCTGGGCTAAACAGAGCATAACATGTTTCTTTATTGAAGATGTTTTGGAGACTTTGGGTTAATATTTATTGTTCTGTCAAACACAGGGTACCAGTAGGAAATAAAACAGCCACATTCCCTGTAGAGGATAACACTCCAAACAGCCCACTAAAATACATGAAAACGCCACCTTGAAATTCAGCTAGCATTTGGTTGTCCAAGGCCCTTTAAAATCTTTTGCATAGTAGAGCTGGAATGGGTCGGGTCTTAATACCTCCAGTTATATTCACACACCAACTTGTGTTTCTCAGTAGTTGAAAATGTCCTCTCTCTCCCTTCCCTCCCTCTCCCTCTTCTTTTCCCTCACCCTCCAACCCCCGCCGCCAATCTCTCCACCTGCCCTAGAAGTTAATTATTATCACATCTTCATGATCTTCATTTTTGACATAGGATCTTTAACTGGCCTCAAAGTTGGAACAGTTCTCTTGCCTGGGCCTCCCAAGTGTGAGCCACCATGGCCAACCAAACCCTCACAGTCTTGGTTCTACTCCCACAACTGTGCCCTAGCCAGCTGACACTTAATTCTTCTCCCTTCCCAATCACACACACACACACACACACACACACACACACACACACACACACACACTGGATACCACTCCACACACCTTCACTGTCATACACAGAAGTCCAGGACAGACCACAGACCTCCCTCGGAATTTTCTTAGCTTCTTACTTTGGTTTGCAAAGACTTTGAGGATCTGACTCCAAACGTGAGAGCTTCTGGTCTTGTCTCACACAACCTCCCTTCCTTAGATTTGCCCACCGAGCCCAGCAGCATCTGGGATCTATTCAAATCCGCAAGTCGGCCAGGAAGACACGTGCTCCATACATGCCAAATGAAACAGATGAAGAATTATCCATTTTCCAGTAAAAATCCGACCCCCCCCATGAAGACTGTGCAAACCTTCATGTTCAGAAGTGCCTGCTGGCCCCGGGCTTCTGGTGCATTTCATAGTTCTAGCACAGAACTTAACACCAAACCTTTTTATGTATTTGTCAATCTCACCTCCTACCTTGTGAGACACTAGGAAAGAGAGACGTATCTTTTTTTTTTTCCTTTTCCTTTTCTTGCCTTCACAGCATCAGCACCTGGTATCACTCATGGTAGACACCCATGATACCTTTGCAGAAAGGACTTTGGACAAATTGGACCAGAGAGACCTAAGTTCCAAATGGGACCCATACTAGGGTCATAAGCAATTATTATTAGAAATGAAAGTAGCTTCCAGTCAGCTGACCAGAAATGGCCAACTGGTCATATACAGATACGCTCAAGAGCTGTGGAGGGAGCAGTAAGGAATTTCAGTGTACCTTAAAAACTGGCAGCCGAGTCCTCAAAGAGTTAACATGCTGATTTCAGCTGGAGTAGATACCTTTAGAGTTCACATATTCCTCAGAAAACATCAGGGGCGGGAATAGAGGAATGTGCCCGCAGTTCACTGAAGCATAATCAGTTTCCAGCACTTACTCGGACAGTGACAGACCGCATACAAAGAGGTTGTTCCTCTCTGTTTTTATCACCTCTAAGATGACATGGTCTATACGCCCCCTCCTTTATGAAAGACTCTAGACAGAAAATGAGGCAGGGCAGCAAACATCCCCATTTCCTGTGTTTTCATTAATATAAATCTCCTCTGGAGCCAGAAATAGGTATCTAATTGTTCGGTTAGGGACTGCATTCCCCAGCATTCCATTAAAATAATTCTGACCAATAACGTTTAAGAGAAAATGGTTGGTGAGATCCGCCTGGCTCTACCTCCCGAGTGCTGGAATTAAAGGCGTGTGCCACCACCCCCCGGCCAGGCTGTACTCTTAAAGGAGGCTGCTTACTTACCCTCCCGTCGTCCTCACAGTCTGTGGGAAGAGAGCGTGACAGTGGGTCTTCCATCGGAACGAGCTAGGTCAGTGCCCTAAAGGACAGTGGCTGGACTGCCAGTAAGCAGCCATGCCTGGGGACTGCCTCACGGAACAAGGCTTCTCCACATCCCTGGAGCAGCAGCCAGCTCAGACTTACAGCAAGATGGGAGTCATTTTATTATTATTATTTTCATGATTTGAAGCTTCAGCGTCTGAGGGAGCAGCCCGACCTAATAAATACCCCGAAAGAAGACCATGGCCCTTAAAAAACTCTAAACCTGAAAGTAGCGTCTGTCTCCAAGTACACAGAGCAACTCCTGTCTCTACTCACTGGGTTATCTGGCTATCCACGCAGGAAAAAGGTGTACAGCAGAGGCATGCTGGGTACTAGGAAGGAAGACAGAAATGCGGGAACACGGGGACTTGGTGTATGTGTGAAGCTGTCCTCTCAAAGAAACACAGAGGAGCAGAGAAAGGACAGACCAGGGTGGAAAGCTGAATCCACGGTGAGCTGAACAGACCGCTGGATGGGTGCTCATAGTGCTTAACTTCTCGATGGAAACGGATTTTATTTTTGCTTTGAATCTGGTGGTGTGTCATAAACAAACCATATACACATCCTGAGGAACAAATCAGTGAATAGTTGACTTGAAACAGATGATTGGGTTTCTATTTTAATATCTGGCCTGCTATTAGTCACTCACCCATTATAACTATCTCAATAGGAGCTTTAAAAACCCTATTAAATAATTTTGAATTTGCTACACTCATGGGTGGTAGTGAAATCCTCAAGTGTCTACCTGACAGAGCCATCTCAGGAAGCAACAGGGAGCAGTCAGGAGGCAGGTAACAGATGCCAGAATTAGGAGGCAGTTTACACTCTTCCAGACGAAGAACTGTAAAAGGAGTGATGGATTGTGCCACCAAGAGAAACCTTTAACTAGGTTTTGCTCGGCATGGCGTCAAGTAAGTAGCATCGGCCGCATTCAGCAAAGCAAAAAAAGTGTCTGTATGCTGAGATGTCAGCTTGTAAAAGTGTCAGTCTCTAAAATAAATCAAGCAGCAAATGGAAAACATATAAATAACCATACTTGATGCCAGCAACACTAAGGGAAAAAGCCATTTTAGAGGAATTTTCCTTGTTAAGCACACAGCGAGCTGGGCTGAGCATCAGGACTACTACACAAGCGAATGAAGTTTTCTGGTTTTCTATATAGTGTATGATGGCTGCAGGGTCCCACAAAAAGACCACAGCTGGTAAAGCCAACACCTTGAACCTGTATGTTTACCCTTTACACAGCCCACACTCTCAATGTTATTTCCCCAATTTCTAGAGTCTTCTTCTAAGAAATTAGTTCTTTTCATTCCTTTATTACCCCTTATCTGCTTGCATTAAAAAAAAATTATGTAAAGGGCCTGGAAGGATGGCTCATTCCAAAGGTGCTTGCCTTGTAAGCATGAGGATCTCAGTTTGGATCCCCATGGCCCATACAAAAAGCCAGGCAGGTGGCAGATACCTGTAATCCTGGCTGCTGGGGAGTCAGACAGGGAGATCCCGGGAAGCTTCAGGGCAGGTTAGCCTGGCCGACACAATGAAGCTCTAGGACTAGCTCTAGGTGGAAAACACCTGAGGACTGATACCCAAGGTTGTCCTTCTGACCTCCACATGTACACCATGCAGGGCATGCATGTATGTACCCACACACACCCATGAACGCGCATGTTACATCTACACACACACACACACAAATTGGCAAGGACACTGTGATCCTAGGCTCAGAATTGGGGGGAGGGATAAGGATGGTCAATTACACAGGGAATGAGGTGTATAATTTTAGGAAAGCTTGGGGGATCCACCACCCCAAAATATATCTGCTCATCTGTCCTATGATGCTAAGACATTCTTTTACTATGACTCATACCTTACGTCCTATAGCATAAAATGCAAATGTCCTTCAAGAGTCATTGCACGGGGCTGAGACAGCAGCATCTTCATGGAACAGGTAACACTATCAGATTTAGGACCAACAGATCCAGGTTCCAAACGGAGCTGAGGCTTCCACTAAGTGTGTGCCACTTCAGTTAGTTTCCTCACCTACAAGAGAGGAAGAGACCGAAAGTTCATAAACCAGCTGAGAGAGGTCAGTCACAGAAATGAGTTGCCTGTGGTCCAGAAAAACACAGTGTCTTCTGTATGATAAGCGGGGACAGCACCTCAGCATTTAAAACAGAAATCTGGTCTCTGCTGGTGGCTGGAAACAGGAATTCTCGCCATTTTTGCAGGGTCAGGAGAGCCTTGAGTACACCCTTAGCCGGGCTCCCCACATCTGCTCTTGCTTCCAGAAGTTGAAGCTCTTTGGGCCTCTGGACACCAACAGAAAGATTTCATCAATTTGCATTTACGTTTTTTGGGGGGCTTTGGGTTGAATCTTATTGTTTTGCCATATCTCTGTCCAGCGGGTCACCTCGGCTCTAAGGAACTTCTAAAGCCAGGTGGATACCATACCTAAGTGGAAGGCTAGGGGACCAAGAAGTGAGTGTGTTTGCCTCCCCGATCCATTCCTTCACTCTCCTAAAGTACTAGTCTTTGCCATGGATTCTCTTAATGCCTGCACCACGTAAGACTCATTGAAACATCACTTTATAGTATCAATTCAGACCGATATTCCCCTTGAGGTGATTTAAATCCTGAATGCTCACCTGCCTTTTAAAGAGGCATTTAGAATTAAATTAGTTATATGGCTGTTACTAAAACACATGCCCATATTTGTACCCTCCTCCTTGTTTGAAAATATATGCTCTTGTGAAAAATTATTACCGCCAGTGACCTGCTCTCACTGTCAAATGGTTCCTCTTATGGAGTTTTCCCGTCAAGATCTCTTGATTATGGCTTCATTCTCTTCCTTGGGTGTTCTGATAAACTACTATGCCAAACAATTATAATTAGGAAGTTTTCTGGGTGGAAGAGTTAGGTTGGTTGTAAGGCTACCTGCTGCATCTACAGTAATTACTTCATGGAGAGTACCTCCATGCAGCTTTCTCGGTGGTAACATGCCTAATTTTCTAGCGGTGAAATGCCTTCCTTCTACTCATATAGATTTCCTGTCATGTAAATGTCCTCAGCTAGTAGAGTCTCAATCTTGCTATCACCATGTGATCCTCTGTACATAACGAGGCCAATGTTTTATGCATGCTTTATGGCTCTAATAAATAAAATAATTAGCTTGTTTATGGCTGCCTGTGTGGTCTGTTAATTCGGTATTTCTTCTGGTTATGGCCGACTGTGGAGACTAACGGAAACTCGCCATCATATCCCATTTCCCCAGGACCTTACCGTGAATAAGCTAATGTCTCAACTGTCCAGCTCTGAAAGAACAAGCTTGAACATCCTTTTCCCCATTTTCTTTTCTGGTTCCTTACAAATCGTTGTTGTGATTTTTCACAGAAGAACAGTATCTTGGTGGTCACATGGTTACTAATGGCATGACTTTCACAACCTGTGGACAACTTCCCCACTTAGAAAAACAATTAGACAGAAACATAGACCTGATTGGGTATGGTGGCATCCACCTTTCATCTCCACATTTGGGGTGTGGAGGCAGAAGGATCAGGGATTAAAGGTCACCAGTGTCTGCAAAGCATAGCTCAAGGCTAACACATCCACGACCTTAAATGCATCTTAGAAGAGAAACACCACACAGCTTCCCCGGCGGGCTTCTGAAAAGGAAAGGATGCCCCAGCTGTCCTCTACCTGCTCCATGAAACTTGGTAATAGGATAATATTCCTATCCCTAATATATAGATATATAGATAATATATAGGTGATATCTCTATCCTCAGCAAACTTTCTGAGGTGATCTTATTTAACCATAAACCTCACTTCTCTCAAACACATTACCATCCCTTCCCTCTTCCTCTTCATCTCACTCCTAACAGCTTCCATAGACTTTCCATAGCTGTTACATCCATACCCACCTTCTGCTCTCATCTGAGCTCTCTGGAAGCAGGAGGATGCACTGCTCGCCTCCTTGCTGTGATAAAAACATGGTAAAAACAAGTCAAAGGTGAGGGTTCAGTCCACCGTGTCAGAGAAGGCGGGGCTGCAAAACCAGCCCCAACTGCAGCGGAAGGAATTCAGGGTGACTGATCACACTGTAGCCACGGCCAGCCACACTCAGGGGACAGATCAATGTTAGTGTCACTCACATTCCCCCTTTCCCGTTCTTATTCAGTATGCACCCCAGGCCGTAGGATGATGGCACCCATATCCAGGTTGGGCCTCCCTGCACTACTAAGCCTCTTGGGAAAGGTCCCCGCAGACATACGCAGAGGTACATAACTAAGTCCACACCGGTGGACAATGAACACTTACCATCTGCAATGTGACAGGGCAAGTCACCTATGCAACAAAAACGGGCCTTTCAAGCTCCTTTCAACAAAGGACCCTATGATTCCGTCTGCACACCTATGCCTTGCGCTAGGGCTGTGGCTAGTGGGAAGAGAAAGAAGGAGAGGAAATAAATTTGTTAGAGTGAAAGGCACCAATAGAAAACCAAGGATATCTGCAAATGAGGTGCTCAGGATGTGGGGAATTAGGATCACGGTACCTTCACCTCTCCCACTGCTTCCGCCTCCTAGGAAAAGCAGGGCCACCAATGAAGACCAGCATTTACACTCCTTTGAACTGTTTTGCATTTGGCATGAATCTTACAAAGCCTGGTTTCCTAAAATATTTAAGGAGAGAAGTATAAAATAATCTTACATCTTTTCTACAAGCTAACACTTTGAGCACTGCAGACTCGGAGAGGGAGCTGGGGGAGGGTAAGAAGTGGCCAGTCGCTCACGTCTGGCACAAGCTACGTGAGTAAGCATTTATCGAATGCTAACACACGGCCAGGGGTTTCGCGCATGCTGCCTCGTTTATCCTCAGTTAACCTTGTGAGAGAGATACTGTTTTAGCCTCGTTTTATAAATAGAGAAACTTAAGACTCCAAAAAGTTAGATCATTTGCTTAATCGGTGCTTGATTCTAAACCTGAGGCTCCAGAACTAGAGCTCTACAGGTTTGAAGCTAATATCCCAAGTGTTTGTTAAGACCCCTGACTTCCAGCTGAGACCAGAACCCAGTGGCTGTTCCATAAGCTAGGGCTCAATGATAATGCCTCTCCCAGAACTGCCAAAGCAAGCATGTCCTCAGGGCCTGGGATATCACAGCCACTCATAATTCCAACACCAAGCATGCTCCTCCTGGTTTGTTTGGTTTGTTTTTTGGTTTTTTGTTTTGTTTTGGGTTTTGGGTTTGTTTTTTTTTCCCCAGCCAGGTGGCCCTGTACATATGGCAGCCCTGCTTGCTAGCAGAAGAAGCGTAGAGGGAACCAACATGAATGATGGGAAACAGCAGGCATTTAAATACTTCCACTCAGACAGCAGGTAGCTTGTTACCTGAAATGCCCAGGATTCATCATCCAGCAATGAGAGCCCACGTACCAGACGCTGATTTCAGGGACCCAGCAGGGGAGTACACTGTGTGCACATTCACGGTGGAAAATGTGTTCTTTTTCCAATCTGCTTACCTGGAATGTCCTGTGCCCCTGCCCTTTGGCACCTTAACCCCTCCTCTTAACAGCAAGCCTGCAACTTTCTCTAGAAATCTGAGTGGCTCCAGACCCTTCTCTTTCCTACCACTTTGGAGAGCTGTCTTACAAGAGTTGACGGGACTATGGGAAGCAACAGATATGTTTTTAATGTACTGGCATTGTGCGGTGCTGCTGGAGCTCCTGGCTCAGTCTGCCTAGTAGCCAAGACAATTGACTAACAAAGAACTTTCCCCAGTGTTTTAAAGCTCAATACCACTATCCTCTGTGGGTCCTCCCTCTCTTCCTTCCTCATTCCTTTATTCTGATTTTATGATCTCCTGCGGGTCCCAGTGGCTAGTCCGTGAAGTCCTCCCAGTTCTGTGTAGAAATCTGAGAAATCACCAAGACCCTTGCTAAGGCTTGGCACATGCTTACGTTCATTTCTCAGTGGAATAAAAGCCGGGAGGACTATGAGTTCTGGTGCACTAACCTATACCAGTTACCAAAAGGCGTTGCTGAGCAACAAGTCAATAGAGTGATAGACAGAAGGTGGTTCTGCCAATCATCCGTGTCTTCTCCACCTCTAAGGACAAGCCCATGCTCTGTGACAGATGTCCAATGTCGTTGGCCGCTCCCTTGAGAAAAGGAGTGTTGGTTATCTTTGTGGAAGGGTTAGTATTTGATTAATTGGATTGCAAAGAACCTCAGTCTGGCTCAGGAAACTATTAAGGAATGACAAGTGTTTTGATGGGTAGATATACTGGGATAATAACTAAGACAGTAAGTTTAAAGAATTACAAGAACAAGGGGACTGGGAAGCTGGCTGAGTCAGTAAAGTGCTCATAAGTTTGGTCTGCAGCACTGAGTGTGGCAACACACACTATAATATAATCCCAATGATGGAGTTTGGGGGTGATCAATGACTCTCTGGAGCTTGCTGGCCAGTCAGCCTCACCAGTGAGTACCAGGTTCAG
Organism: Peromyscus californicus insignis; assembly: GCF_007827085.1. Lineage (NCBI taxonomy): Eukaryota > Metazoa > Chordata > Mammalia > Rodentia > Cricetidae > Peromyscus > Peromyscus californicus. The sequence goes on from NW_026294424.1 coordinate 96,705,052, forward strand.
GGAAAGACCTCATCAAAATAGAAAACTAAGGTGGAAAGTGGAGTGACCAAGAAATGAACCTTGACATTGACCTCTGGTCTCTGCATACATAGATGCACAAGTGCAGATATACAAACACAAAAATGTGTGCACATGAACACATGTACGCCACGTGCATACACAAGCACATGCACCCATGTGTGCACCTGCCTCCATAAAAAAAAAAAGAAAAAAAAAGAGAAACAAATCCTGAACTACAACGGGATTTTAGGCCCTACATTCCCGGCATGCAATATAGCTGAAAGTTTCACAGCCCCACAGCCACTCAGACCCAAATAAACACACAGAGGCTCATATTAATTATAACTGCTCAGCCATTAGCTCAGGCTTATTACTGACTAGCTCTTACACTTAAATTAACCCATACTTCTTATCTCTGTTTAGCCACGTGGCTTGGTACCTTTTCTCAGTTCTGCCTTGTCATCTTACCTCCTCTGTGTCTGACTGGTGACTCCTGACTCAGTCTTCCTCTTCCCAGAATTCCTTTAGTCTGCTCATCCCACCTATACTTCCTGCCTGCCTAATGACTAATCAGCATTTTATTAAACCAGTTTTTAAAAATGTGCTAGTCCTTGAATGTTATTATTACCAACGATTAGGATATAAAGAAATGAAAGTTAGTAATTAGACATTACAATCGAACTTATAGTTATAGTAGGTATGTTTTCAAGGTCAAGCAGAGATATATTTTAGATAGACAGGTCATCTTCAAACCCTTCAGAGATCTACAGAATATGGCATTTAAAATGTTTTAATAACACATAGATAAGAATTATGGGTTAATTTAAGTGTAAGAGCTAGTCAGTAATAAGTCTGAGCAAACGGTCAAACAGTTATAGTTAATATAAGCCTCTGTGTGTTTATTTGGGTCTGAGCAGCTGCGGACTGGTGGGTGAGAGATTTGTCCTGACCACGGGCCAGGTGGGACACGGGACAACTTTCAGCTACAATGCAACCCTTTTAAGTAGCTCTCTTGTGAGTCTTCATGTTCCTCACTCTGGTAACTGGCTCTACTCTCTGCAGACACAACCTTGAGCTTCCTCAGCCCACATGTGACCTATCATGGTCATTCTGTACCTCAAGACACCGCTTTCCTGTCTCACCTCCTTACTGACTGTTGTTGGTTCCTAAAAGCATCAGTCCATCTTCTTATACCTGAGTTTCTGTTCCCTCCACAACCTTTCCCCAGGTCAAACTGAAATAAGTGTCTCCACAGAAAATGTCAAGATGAAATTATTATCTAGATGTTTTCTTGGAAATCAAGAGGTTCCTCAAATGTACATTTCACCCTACTGCTAGTCTTCACTTTTATCTTTAGCAATTTTGTGGCTTCCATGATAAGTACATATATTACATAAGTACATGAATTACATCTTAGGATAAAGTCAGAATGAGGTTGTATTTTAGGTGCCATCTGTGACTTAGAACATGTAACTATCAAGGACCTGCCTGTAAGATGGGAAAATATCCCTTAGTTGACACTTTCTCTTTTCGTAAGCCAGAGCTGTGGAACATGCCTGAAGTCCTAACACTCAGGATACCAAGGCAGGTAGATAAGGAGTTTGAGCCCAGCTTGGGCTGCATGAGACCCTGTCTCAAAACAAATGGACAATAACAATGAATCCTCACATGGAGAAACCCAAGGAAGTGTAGGAATTACTGTTTCCCCATATCAGTGGCATGAGGATCTTCTGGGATTCCCCACTGGTCTCCACTTCTTGTGGCAGAATCAGCTAAGCCCCAAAGCCGGGCAGACACCTATTGAAAATCTACTTCTGCACAGTTTTCCTGTAACAGACTCCTAAGGAAGGTGATTAGCATGAAATGTGATCTTCACCCCACACCTAACTTCTCATTTTATAATTCCTACCATTTTGTTACTGTATAACGTGAGCAATCATTTGGAAACACAGTGCACAAGGGCCTTTCAAATTCCTGAGTTCCAGTAAGTTAGATATACATAATTAGGATGTTAACTAGTGTTTTCCAGGTCTATAAACTGCACTTGGGCCTTGATGACAAGCTCACAAAGACACAGCGTGGATCTAGCCAGTGTTGAAGAACTGGACACGGGCTTGCTGCAGAGTGAGGCTCAGTAGCAGTAACAACAGAAACACTTCCTGTACTGCTCTCAGTTTGGCTTGTTTTTTTCTTGGACCATTAATACCATGGACCCTTTGAAAAGAAAGGGACATGTGTGGTAGGTGCTCTGGGCTAAGCCTTTGCTCACCTAATTCCTCTACTGTCTTCCTGAACACTGAAGGTTTTCATACAGTAAAGCCGTTTTAAAAGGAAGCATTTATTAATTAAGGCTATTAACTAAGGGGCTGGGAGGTTGGCTCAGTCAGTACAGTGCCTAACAAGAAAACGTGAGGCTCTGACTTCAGATCTGTTACCCCAGAGTTGATGGGGACAGAAACAAATGGCTTTATGGAGCTCCTTGACCTGTTAGTTCAACTGAATTGATAAGCTCCAGGTACAGTGAAAGCCTTTGTCCCCATCCCTGCCCCCCGCCCCTAAAAAGGTGGAGAGAGATCAAATAATACATATAATACATATTCACACATACATACACACACATTCACACCCCTCCATGCACATATGCACACACTCACACCAACACATACGTATACCATACACACAGGAAGAAATAGCATCAAAAACATAGTAAAAATATATCACCTAAAGCCTGGAGAGATGGCTCAGAGATTAAAAATGAATAGTACCCTTGCAGAGGACCCAAGCTCGGTCCCCAGTGACTTAGCCAGTTGGCTGTCACTCCAACGGGGACCTAGTGGCCTCCTCTGAACTCCACAAACACCTGTATCACATGTGCTCATACCCACACACACTCCAGAGACACAGAATTAAAATTAAAAATAAATCTTTAAAAATACATGCCCACAGATTTGTCTCTTTGATCACGTTAGAGCCTGTCAAGCTAACCAGCATCAACCCTCACAGACTAAAGAAAGAAATGAGCAGGGAATTCCTAGAGTAACAGTAGTCTTATTTTCTACCCTTGTTGTTCAAACATTTCTTCATTTCATTTTCTGTATCTCCTGGGTATTGTCAGCCCAAAGGCTCAACATTTCCAAATTTGCAATCCAATATCTGAGCCTGCTCATTTTGGCCCCCAATGACAGCTACAGATATTCTGCACAGCACTCCTGTCCTGGAGCTCTTCCCCGGAGACTTGGAGGGTCCCCCGTGTTCCAAGTCTTCCCCTTTATTTGAACCCCTGAATTCCAGCATTGGTACTGAGGCACAGGATTAACCTACCCATGCCTTCTTGGGTATACATCTTCATCCAGTTTTCCCAGAATGAGCTTCCCTGAACTTTGGCAGGGCTTTTCATCCATGTCCAACCTCTTGGGTTCTCATCTGTCTCAGGATGGAGGTCCCTACCTTCACATTTCCAAGGACCACTGTTAGCAGGACTGTGAACAGCATCGAGTGTCTCCAGGGAGTCTGTTACGTAACTAGTAAAGCCTGGTTTCATTCTTACCATTAGGAAATAAAAATAATATGGGTGCTCGCTTCGATATTAAAACTTTGTGAGAAGCACTTTGTAAATATCAGGAAACGTGCAAGGGCCGGTGGTTTCTTTCTTCAGAGCTCTCGTAGGATTGATTGTATCAGACAAGGCAGGGAACACAAATGAACAACAGCCATGTAGCCTCAGACTCAGGCGCACCCACACTAAAACCAGTCGTTTCTCTTACCAGGGCTGTGGCACAGCGAGGTGTTTCACCTCTGGTGTTTGCTCTAAGACGGATGGTTTCTTGTTTAGTTATTTATCTCATCCCCAACAGAAAAGTGAGTGTGCCTCCTGTTTTATGCCTGCTGCTGGAATTTGACAGGAGGCCAGGGGGAAACTTCAAAAGAAAAGGACAAATGCCAGGAAGAGCAAGGTGGTGTTGTAAATAACGTGGAAGCGATTCCAGGAGAGCCTGGAAAGCGGGTGGTCCACTCACCATAACTCAGTGGCCAGGGCACCAAGTGCAGCCCTGGATGACAACGAGTGTACCCTGGGAGGGGGACGCGTGTCAGCCTCAAGTCACATTGTCCATCACATTCAAATCCATCGCATGGCCAATGAGGTTTCTCAGTCTAAGAGTTCTAGAAAAAAAGAAAAACCACTAAGTGGGTGGGTGGGAGGGAGTTGTGTTTTTACATAACAAGTCGTTAAAGGTGTCTTTGGGAAGCCTCCCACCCCCCAGCATCTCAGAGCCCATTTCAACATGGGGAGAGACTCTAGCCCTTTATTTCAGAAAGGAAACCCACATCAGTGAGCACTGGGTTCCATCACTGCAGTTATTTCTGAGGTTAAACCAAATAAAACCTTCAAAAGTGTGAGTAACTACCCTGAATTTCCTTCTCCTGTCAGCAACACTAATACTAAATCAGATTTAGGATTGCAGATGCAAGAAATCACTGTAGAATTCTCTCTCCTATTGTTCCTTATCCCGAGAAACTCCTCATGGTCGACCCTCGGATCAGCAGCACGGCGGCTTCTCTTGCTGGGTCTCCAGATTAGTTAAGCTATCAGGACGGGCACCATTTAAGAGTCACCAGCCGGTTCCCATTGTTCTCAGCTGCCACAGGGGTCGATGCTGGCATGATCGTGGAATGCCCACCTGACTCATTATTTTTCAACTGAAATCTCACCAGGTCTGTGGTGTGTACAATGTTAGTTCGTACCAAGATTTATGTGAAGACACTATTCCCTGTCTGTAAAACAGCAATTCCTCCCTGTTCAACATTTCTAGGGACGAAGGGATGAGCGTAAGAACAAACCAACCCTCACTGAAATTCCTGCATTCTGTAAACATTGATTAAGACTAGACATAAAGAAGGCAGGTAGCTTGTCCCAAGGTCTTGCAGAGACCAGGGGGCCACAAGAGATCCCAGACAGGTCTCTGACCCAGAGGCCCAGTCTCCTCATGGTCCTTGGAGCCCTTCAGGGTCTGCCTGAACTCTATGGGGAGAGGTGAGCCAGAAATGTACAATCTTTCAACATTCCCCCATTTGTCGAGTAACTGAAACTGGCCTTAACACATCCCTGTTAAGTGATGTGAGTGACACTCATGACCTGGAATCTAAGGGAAAGTGGGGTGTCAACCAGAGAGAGGGCAAACGCTGGAGGCAGATGCACAGAGAGGCCGCTGGGGTGGTGAGTGGGGCCTGAGAGATGACAGTTAGATCATTCTGAAGTGCAATGCGTTAGAAGAGGAGCTTCACATTCACTGAAATGAACAGTGTTTGGGGTTTAAAAAGAAAAGACACAACCTTATCATATAAATTAAGTGAATATATTTTGAAATGTTGCAAGGTACAAATGGAGATGAGAGACCTTCCAGTGTCAGGGTAAGAAGCTTGGAGTTTTGTTTATTTACTTTTTTTTTTTTTTTTGAGATACAGTCTCACTCTATAGCCCAGGCTAGCCAGGAACTCACTGTATAGTCTCACTTTGTAGCCCAGGCTAACCCAGAACTCACTGTATAGTCTCACTCTGTAGCCCAGGCTAACCTGGAACTCACTGTATAGTCTCACTCTGTAGCCCAGGCTAACCTGGAACTCACTGTATAGTCTCACTCTGTAGCCCAGGCTAGCCAGGAACTCACTGTATAGTCTCACTCTGTAGCCCAGGCTAACCCAGAACTCACTGTATAGTCTCACTCTGTAGCCCAGGCTAGCCAGGAACTCACTGTATAGTCTCACTCTGTAGCCCAGGCTAACCTGGAACTCACTGTATAGTCTCACTCTGTAGCCCAGGCTAGCCTGGAACTCACTGTATAGTCTCACTCTGTAGCCCAGGCTAACCCAGAACTCACTGTATAGTCTCACTCTGTAGCCCAGGCTAACCCAGAACTCACTGTATAGTCTCACTCTGTAGCCCAGGCTAACCCAGAACTCACTGTATAGTCTCACTCTGTAGCCCGGGCTAACCCAGAACTCACTGTATAGTCTCACTCTGTAGCCCGGGCTAACCCAGAACTCACTGTATAGCCTCACTCTGTAGCCCAGGCTAACCCGGAACTCACTGTATAGCCCAGATTGGCTTCAAACTCCCTGCAATCCTCCTCCCTGAACCTCCCAAGTGCTGGTAATATAGGCATGAACCTCTCTGCCCAGAGAAGCTTGTGTTTTGCTTCTTAGGGAAAGGAAAACTGCTGAAAGAGTTAAGCTAAGGCGTTACAAAGGCAAAACTCAACTGTGGAAAGACGGGTGTGCAAAGAGTGCACACCCACATAATTAAATTCTGGGGACATACCCAGCAGCCAGCCAGAAGAACACAGCTGAAGTCCAAGAGAGAAAAAAGCTGTGCGGGGCAGTGACAGTCTGCTGGGCGGAGGGAGTCAGGATGGGATTCTTTATACAAATAAGGCAAGATAGTCTACCGTAACGACAGCCCTCGGCAAATTATGTTCCCTAGAAACGCACTCCACCATGGATCTAAGCCTAGCGAGTACACTATATCTGTCAGCTCAGCTGTCGTTCAAAACATGAAGCGACACAAACGTGGAAAACACCGAACCTTTGTCTGGGAAGACAGGCTGGTGGAGAAGCGCTTACCTTGCAAGCGTGGGGAGCTGAGTTCAAGTCCCAGGTGAGACGGTGTGTGCTTGTAATCCCAGCTCAGGGGAGGTGGAGACAAGCAGTCCCTTGGGGCTTCCTGACCAGCCAGCCCGTCCATCCTACTTAGAAAAGTCTATGCCAATGACAGGCTTTGTCTCCAAAGCCAACTGTAGTTTGTGCCTGAGGAACGACACCTGAGTTAGTCCCCTGGTCTCTACCTACTCACATTCACCTGGAGATCCTGGGACAGACAGACAGACACTCACACACGCACACGCACGCGCGCGCGTGCATCAGTGTCACTTCAGAGTCCATCCCTAGACACGATTCAGACTCACACAAAGGTGCCCCTCGCTCTCTGGGACAACAGAATACCACGCTTCTCTCACCCAGCTACATAACCTCACAAAGTCATAATTAGGAAAAGATTATTTTCCTAGAATCGTTTAGATGTACATAAGCCAAGTCAGCCATCTACGGTAAAGAAGGGGCTGGGTTCAGGCGGGAGACACCAGCAGTACCGTGAGAGACAAAGCAGGGAAAGGTGTAGTTGTGCGTGACTTCCTTTGCAGTGGGCATGGCTAGCTACTTTAAATCCTGCACAGCCCCTCGCACTGTCCAGCCCCCTGCCTGTAGCATGCACTGGGAGACAAGTGGATTTTTCTTTTAACTTATTCTTTCATCTGCTCGTCCCCAAATCACATCCAGAACACTACTGTGGCGAGGCGCTGGGATCTGGCCTGAGAAGTCAGAGTGTTACATGCCGATGTACAGAAGACTGTCTGCGTCAAAAGGCAATGCCCGTGACTTGCACTGTAGCCCAAACCAGCCTGGCAATGCCGGGCTGAGGCTGGGAGGCTAGCCCAGGGGACACTTAGATTTCTACCCCAGAAAGAAGGAATGGAGGTAACATATCAAAGCCCAACTCTTCCATGTGATGGGATGTTTCTGGAATGGACTCTTCAATGGTAAGCAGAGGGTTCTGAGCAACAAAGCAATGAGTGGGGGCTCTAACACCCAACAGCCCTTTTATCTGAGATGAGAAACAGGAGCTTACATAATAGAGTCGGGGCAGAATTGTTCTGAGCAGTGTGAGTAGAAATGTTTTGCTGACTGCTGTTGCGATGGGGAACAGACTTTGCATATCATATCAACGTTTTTTGTTGTGTTTGGCACGCAGCGTTTCTCTGCTCCTGACTCTGAGGTGTGAGGGGGGGCTCTAATCATATGGCCTTGTGCAGATGCTCCATTTGCATTCCTATTAATCCAGGCCCTCCTGGAGATACTGGAGCAGAGACACAGCATGCTTTGTGTTTGAACTTGTGAGAACCCATACCACCGCTTAATAACTTAATGCATATGTATAGCCTCCTCAGACAGCCCACTAGGAGGCAGAAGCAGGAGGTGTCACCAGCTTGCAGACGGCAGGGCTCTGCAGAAATATGTTCTGACAGGAAGGAGCACCTTGTGCAGCGGAGTCCCTGCATCTTCATCCTGTCTAGACACACACCTGCCTGGCTGAAAGCCTTCTTTTGAAAGCTTGAATCCAAAGCATTAGTTATCAGTGATCAGAAATAGCTGGATGGGTTGATGAGGCCCCCACAGTATTTAACTTTATAAAATGGCAGTGTTTTTCCTTTTGTTTCAGCCATGAGTTAGGTGATGTGGGACTTTCTAACAGAGATAGTATTAGGAAATGAGGGGGTGTTGAAACTCTACGTCGGGCATACATTAGTGCAAACTGGGGCTCCACCTCTGACTAAATGCAAGATGGCGTGGGGATGACTGCTGAGTCTTGTCTGTCTCTTCCAATGGAGAAGTCTTGAGAAACTGGGGGCATCCAGTGGCATTCCACTCACGGAGCTCCCCCCGCATGAGTGGGAGCTGTCATGACGTCATCACGCAGCTCCCTGTTTCTGCTGGCTGATTCTCTCCTGGACTGTCTTGCAGGGGTAAGGAGAGAATGTCAAGGTGGAGACTTGCACTATTGTGCTTGGGGGCTTCTGGCCTTATATGAGTGATGCATAAACCCACTCATCCGAGGAATCCTATCTGGAAATCCGGCGAAGAAAACATGTTTTTTTTAATGGACATTTTTAAAAATAAATAATTTTAAAAAAATAATGCATATCATTTTTAAATGGACACGGTGTTTCCTTCGGCCTTTTGAATTTCATTTTGAAAAGAAAAATCTATGAAGTTGGCAAACATGAATGAAAACCACTCAAACTTATTCTAAAAATGTCTGAGGGAAGCCCAGTGGAGAAGCCTCAACAGCAACCCATGTTTCTGCCAAACACAAGGTTCATTTTCAGGTGGTGGCGTCACAAAGCATCTACCAGAAACCCGCACTACCCATTAAGATTTCCAGCACATTTGATGACTAAAACCTATTCCTTCCTCTACTTTTCACTTTCTAAAACAAGCTGGGAAGTTACTTTTGAGGTTAGCATTACTCGTTACTAATTCTCATTTCATTCACCACTTTTTCCAAGTTTTTATGTCCTACTTACAGATAGGGTCCAATATAATGTCTACAATTACTACAGTAGGCAGAAGGTGAACCATGGGTTGTCTTCTAACTGCAAAGTGGTACCGTGTGGCCTGTCAGTACCAGCCTAGGAGGTGACAGAAAGAGCATTAATGATAATCACATGGTTGGCTCATGACAGGCCTTTGGGAAGCTCCACTACATCAACAATTTTAACACAAAGATGGATGAGTGGGGTCAAAAGAAAACACAATTTTCCATAAATTAAAAAAACCATCTAGAACAGTGTGGGAACATGGCCCAAGAATGGAGTCACGTGAGGGGAGTTGTGAGTGACTGTGAGAAAACTCTAAGAAACCAAGACAAGAGTCTTGTGACCTCAGCTTCTTCAAATGCACAGAGCTGTTCTCGGGTGTGCTTTTGTGCCCCTGCCGGCTGCAGCAGATAGGAGTGAGTCTACTTTCGATTATTCACTACGACTGGCTATTGTTGTTTGTTTATATGCCTCTTTGAAAGACACAGATTTTTGCCACATGCAGCTTGGGCTTGTGATTGTATACAGCTTGAACTCATGAGAACTTTACTCACGTGACCTGTCTTAATCCTCGAAGTATATTGAATAAAATTGGCTTCAGCTTGAGACCTTAGTCTGCCTCATTCTCCCAGGTTCCACTACCAATTAGAGTGATAAACAAACAGGATATTTTTTGTCTTGAAATCCTAATCAGACTTCCTGCATATTGGATTTTCAGTGCATATGAGGAGAGCAGCAATCTTTTCCTAGAATGTAACTTCTGAGAGTCCATCCCAAATCACAATGAACGCCCTTGAGAATGAGCTGTTTCAGAGTACACCAGTATCCACTTTGCCAGAGAGTCAGGGCACAATGGCAGCTGTCTGTCACTGCCCATGACAACAGCGTCCCCATTCCCTCCAGACAGCTTCGTGAGATGGCGAGGTATGGTATCTAGCTTTGTCTCCTTCATCCTGCAATGCTTGCCACATTTGGGTGGATGAGGGGAGCCAGTGCTACACCTTGTCTTGTGCCAGCCTCGGCTTCATCTCTGCAGACGCCAAGCTTCGCCCACTTTCCTGTCTGTCAGCATTTTCAAGCTATCTCGTATTAACTGACCAGTGATTCCATTTCTTCCCTCAAAACTCAATCATAAAAGAAATAAGAAAAGTTAGTAAGAAGCAAATCCTGCTCTTGGACCTGGTTTTATCCAAAGGTCTGAGATTTGCTAATTGGTTTCTGGTTTCTGCTTCCTTCCAATTTCCTGAAAATTGGGGTGTAAAGACCTTGAGGCGATCCGTCTGTCTCCAAAGTCTCTCTTGTAACCTTCTAGCATCATGTTGGCCAGTGACTGTGCTGATATCACTTCGTTCTTAGAGTCCACTCAAGAACGCTTGAAGGAAAACAAAGCACTCCACTTCAGAAACTGTGACCAAACCAACTCTACAGCCAGCCTCCCTGGGTTCAGGGCCAGCTCTGCCATTGACCAGTTATTTGAACAAGACACTTCATCTTTACAACCGACTGTCTTGATCACAAATGAGGACTATCATAGCAGCTAGATGTAACAGGAAACAGTTCATGGACACAAACGCCTGGAACATACTTGGAGCACAGGAAGTAGTCCATCAATGTTTTCAACCCTTCTGATTATTTTATAGATATACGGTCATTCCTTCTTCGTTTTCAAGGATATTTTCAACTAAACTTATTTTGTGATAACCTAGAGCTGTTTGTTGTCACAATATTTGCCTCCAAGTAGACCACATATCAAATCCTTCCGTTTCCTTTTTTATATTGAGTAATGATTATATTGTCTGGTGTTATCCTGAAATGTCCCATTTCCCCCTAGGATCTTTACATTCACACACAAAGTATAAGTGGAGGCCTATGTTACCTAACCACAGGGATGGAGTCTCTTTTGCTGGATTTTGTAGCTAATACAGTTAGTAAATTCTGCTAAACAGATCTCTGTCAATTAAAGCTGCCAGTTAAATAGAATCTAATTTTAATGTTTTACTTGGGGAGTAACAGAAGGAGAGAGCTATGTGTTTCGTAAGCCAGTACAAGGGCCCAGGACAGAAACTACCCAGGAAGGAGAGGAGGGTGTGAGCACAGCAGAGAAGAAGATCAAAGCTGAACTGGCATGGAAGATCAACAGTGAGCTGCAAAGCAGACAGAGGCTGAAGTTCAGAGTGACGGCCTGTGCTAGGACTCACGGAGCCTGTGTCCGTGTTTCTGCTAAGCCACGGTTTGGAAAACTTACTTTGTTGTTGTTGTTTTCTTAACCAACTCCCTAAGAATTGAAGATTTGTTACACAGAAAGGAAAGGAAAATGGGAGGAGGCAGGGCTGGGTTCTGGAGCTTCTCCTCGGTTCTGGAGCATTGCCTCGGTTCTGGAGCATCGCCTCGGTGGCATAATTTTTTTTTCTCATCAATTTCGGTTCATTATGAAAATAAAGTTCATTTTATAGTGGTGATGATGCTGAATCACAAGATCTTCAGGAAATGAAGACTAAAATGAATTATGACATAAACATTAAAATGTGTTCACTAGACTCAGCAAAGACAGGAAGTGACCCAGAAGGGTTTGGCTAGAACAGCTGAAAAACAGAAAGGTTTTCTAACTAGACCTAAAAGAAAAATATTCGAAAATGTCATTAATGGCAATAGAAACTTCAGGGAAAGGCTCCAACCCACATAACAACGGCAGCCCATTGGTAGGAGCTGAGCTCTCCATGTACTAATACGCAGAGGAAGTCAGTGGAGTTGAGCGGGAACTCATACTCTGAGCAGCCAGGCATACTGTCACAGTTGGTATTTGCGGAATACAACCCAGGTTTTCACCAGCCTGAACTATGAGCATGACATTCTTTAAGAATTCTAATTAAGGGGCTGGAGAGGTGGCTCAGCAGTTAAGAGCATTAGCTGCTCTTCTAGAGGACCAGGGCTGGATTCCTAACATTTGCATGAGGCCTGGCGAGGATCTGTAGTACCAGTCCGGTGGGATCCAATGCCTCTTCTGGCCTCCACAGGCACTGCACACAGGTGGTGCATAGACATGCATGCAGGCCACACCAATACACATTAAATAAAAATAAAGCAAGAGATTTTTAAAGAATTCCAGCTAAAAATCAAGGTTTTACTTTCCATGCTACAACTACTGCTAAACAAATTACACTTCCATGCAGAGTCTGAGGAACTACACATTTTACAATAAGAAGTGAAATTCCAGAAGACCCTACTGAAGGCCAGGCTGCATTCACTGTGACATGGTAAAAGTTTTCTTCCTTCTAAGGACTTTTATCTTGATTTCACACATTACTCTGACCTTCATGAGTGTTAAGATGTTTACAAAGAGAGGGGCAATGGCTCTGTTGGTACAGCATGAAGACACCAGTTCAAATCCCAGCACCTTATAATAAAATAAAAACTAAGTGAGAAATACCTGACTTGACTACATATAAGTTATCCAAAATAACTATAATTGATGGCTGGGGTGATTTCTCAGTCAGTAAAATACTCACCTTGTGAGCATGTGAAGAGACAAACCCCAGTTTAATACCCATGTTTTTGTTCTTTTTTTTTTAAACATGGTGAAACATGCTTGATGCTTATAATCCTGGCGCTGCTGAAGGAGACAGTGAGTCCCTGGGGTCCACCAGCCACCCAGCCAATAGGGAGAGCTCCTGCCTCAGAACCTGAAGGTGGGGGGCAACTTGGAAAAGAGCATGCAAATTTGACCTCTGGCCTCCACATGCACACATGTGCACATGCACAGATATGAACACTGGTGAACATAGAGAGAGGAGGGAGAGGTAGATTTGGGGATGACCTGACCATAGAAGTCTCACCAAGTCCATCAGCACCCACGAGGTCCAAGTCACTGAAGCTTCTTATCTTTAATAACACGTTCAGAAGGAGCTTATCATTTAGGCATATTCTATTTTAGTTAATGAAGGTTCTGAAATTTTAAGTCCTGGGATCCTAATTATTCGTATTTGCTCATGGGCATCTAATTCCACATCTCCAAGCTAAACCGTTTTATCATTCAGATTAGTGGCCCTTAGCTTTTTGACCCGCGGTGCGTGTTCAAGTGTCTTTTCAATTTGGTTTCTCTTTAATTAGGAGAAGCAGCCCTGTGTTTTAAGACTGCCACTGTTTAAAACAATGTGAATTTTATCTAACACATTTGCCTTGAAGCATCCGCAATGAACTTATTTTTATAAAATCAAAACAAATATGAATTTAAAAGCAACCATTAGGTTCTATAGCCAAGATGATGTTGTTCTTGACCCTGTTGGCATGAAAATTCAAATTTCTTTGTTGAAGATGGTTCTGTGCAAGAATATGTGATTTTCATAAATCTCTTTGTTTCTCGGAAGTTCAAAGGGAGCAAAGACAAAATTCTGTAGAGCAGTACCAAATTAGCAATTAGAGTCTGCACGGAAGACTGGACTGCTGTGCTCGGCTCTGGAAGATTAGCCGCTCAGCCCGCCCAGCACTGCATTCAGCTCCACGGAACCGAGAGGGCAGCCGAAGGGAAGCGCCAGCTCCGAGGCGAGACGAGGCGCTGCGCTCCGTGTTGCTTGCAGCTTTTCCTCTTTGCTCTCGCTGCTGTTACAAATAATGCAAACCTGTTTTTATTAATTTACATTAAGTTCATTTAACACTGATGAAACAGACCAGAAATGTATAATGAGGACCATTTAACAAGCTCTTGCGTTCGCCTAATCGTGCTCTGTTTGTGAGAGCTTATCTCATTCTTGGGAAATCGCCTGCTAGAAGCCCCCTCCTTACTTTAACGAGTGAAAGGGGGAGAGTCGCCAGCCACTGATGACAAAGAAGTGAACAAGCTTAATAATCTCCAATTTGGTTTTCCACTCCACTTCATGATGGAGGCGGGCGAGCTCCGTGGCCAGAGGAACACGGGAAGCAACCATGAGTACTGAAAATTTAATTAAAAGTCAGAAAGCCATTGCAACAAAGACTCAGCAGAAAGCCATTTATTTTTAAAATCTAATATATTCTTCATGACTAAAGGCTAAAGCACATGCTGACTTACACACTTAGCTGTAACTGATTTAAGCTACTTGATGACTTTTTTCCCTTTTCCCCTCTCTTTTTTTTTCTTTCTACCTTTTTTTTTCCTTTTGGCTCACAGGGTGGTACTCAATTTGCAATGGAGTAAATTGGCAGAATTTAATTTGGTGGATTTTTTTTTTATCTCTGTAAAAAGAATCCTCATTAAAGCCCCACGATCAGCTGTATGCTTTTTCCATCATTAACTGGTCTAACTGCAGGTAAAAGATACAATTATGGATTTCTATAAATCCTATTGTCAATTTATAGCTGAAAGACTGGGGAGGCACCTCGTTTTAAATAGGTTATTTTTTTCCCCTTAACCTTTCTTTGTTTTAATGAGGATTCAGTTTGTCACTGTCTGAGACATCTCCCGGTAGGAAAGTTTCTTGGGAAATTATAAGGAATAAAAAGTACGAATGGGAGAAGATGCTTGGCTACATTGCAAATTCACTAGAAGACTCAACACTTGAGATTCATCTCCAGAGTCCTGTATGTAGTACTGTCTTTCCGGTGCCACTCTGGAGTATGGAATGCCTGAACAAGAAGCGCTCCAAGGGGGGCTTTGAGGAAGGGGAGTTGAGAGACATCCCCCTCAGATGTGGTATCCTTGCAGAAAACATTGGTTCAAATGATGGAGACCGTTGTTTCTCCCAAAAGATCTGGATATGGATATATTTAGCTTACTTCACCTTACCTTGTCTTCCCACCCACATGCCCCCAATAAATAAAACAAAATTTAAAAAGCTCTGAAGCCGTTGGCAGATCAGCATAGAATAATACACTTATTCTGAGCCCTCCAGATGAATCTCCTGAAAGCAACACCCAGTCCACCCCAAGAAAAGTGGCTGAATCGCTCCATTCTCCAGAAGTTCAGTACGCGGCTGATAATGCTGTGGAAACTGTGGGAGAACGGCGCTCTGTGGATCTCAGCCACTGTTTCCCACTCTGTTCTCTGAGATGGCCGTCCTGGGGCTTCTGGAGTCTAAGTCATTCCTCGCTTTTTCTTCTCTCCAGTCTGGATTCAACAGCAAACACATGCCTCTCTCGGATGCGCTAGCATGGACTAAATTGGGCCTGCTTCCAAAGTGGCTCTCCTCCTACCCGCTACTCCCTGAAAAGGAAGCAAAAATAGGGGGGATTTTGCTGTGGGACCCACATCAACCCCCAGCCTTTGTCCCTTGAGGTAACAACTCCTGGTTGTTCATCACCTTTGAAGAGTGAGGCCAGCCCAAACGCTCTGTAGCCGCTGTGCTGTGCACTAGTCCTGCAAAGACAGAAAAGCCAGTCCTCCGCTCACGGCTCCCACTCCTCCCAGGGCCCCTTGCTCTCAACAGTGTGCACTCTTCTGGATATGAGCCATTGCTTTCACATCCATCCTTGTTGCCGAGGCTAATGACATTGTGGTCCAGAGGTATAGATTAACCTAGGTTCTACTTTTGCAAAAAAAGACCAATATTTAATGCCGTGTGCTTTCTCACTTCCAAGTCACCTGCACCCTACTAGTACTCGGAATCAGTAGCCTTCTCTTAGGGATGCTGGGACGTTCTTGGTGCCAGGCCCTCCTTGGAAACACTGAAAACCAAATACTTGTGTCTTGGGTCCACTGTAGAGTAACAGTCACACCCTTTGTGACTGCAGCCATGGCTGGAGGTGGAGATCATGGTGGCCGCCCAGGACTGCCAGAGTATCATGTAATGTATCACAGCTGTGGGGAAAGGCCCAAATTCAGAATTGAAAGTAGTTTCTACAAATGCCGATCACTTTTATATCATTGTAAAGTTGGAAAACCATAAACATGGAAAACCATATTTGTACTGATTAGGCATGACAACAACCTAGGAGCTAACTGAGGAACCCCAATAAATCTTCAGGACCCACTAATCCTGCAGTGCTCCTAGCCAAGTTGCTACATGCCAACAGGAAGATCCAGATGACGCAAGATTCACCCAAAGGCTGCCCAGACTACCCAGCAGTCTTTAAGGGGACTGAGTATCCAGACAAATGAGAGCTATAGCTCGGTTTCCCTCCTAGTTCCAAAACATTTTCAGAGCCGGGAACAAGTTCAAAAAAGGACAAAATCAGGATTTTCGGTGAAATGGTACCCAGTGTCAGAAGTTTTCATTCTTCTTCCTTGTAGTGCCCAGTTTTACCACATCGCTGCTGTCTATACCTTCTTTCAAATGTGTGTCTCATTCCATCCCGGCCTCTCACCTACAATAAAGTCACAGGGAGATATGCACATGTGTGGTCCAGCTTTTAGTTGCCAAAGGAGGATGCAGATGGAGTATGCTTGGGTGTACACCTCATGAAAGCTGCAGCCTGGTCATCTTATTCTTCATCCCCCACAGATGTGCCGGTGATCTTTCTGTGGACACTTTTCCATTGCTCAAGACTGTCCTCCTATTGTCCTTCTGTCAGGTAAAATTGGACAAGTAGGACTGCTGTGGGATGTTCTGTATGGCAAATATGTTGCTGATTAGTCAATAAATAAAACACTGATTGGTCATTGGCTAGGCAGGAAGTATAGGCGGGACAAGGAGGAGAATAAAGCTGGGAAGTGGAAGGCTGAGTCAGCTGCCATGATGACAAACAGCATGTGAAGATGCTGGTAAGCCACGAGCCATGTGGCAAGGTATAGATTAATGGAAATGGATTAATTTAAGCTGTAAGAACAGTTAGCAAGAAGCCTGCCACGGCCATACAGTTTGTAACCAATATAAGTCTCTGTGTTTACTTGGTCAGGTCTGACGGCTGTGGGACTGGTAGGTGAGAGAGATTTGCCCTGACTTTGGGCCAGGCAGGAAAACTCTAGCTACACTGGAGAGATTTGGTTACAGCAGTCTTAGAGGCTGATCCCCAATTACAATGGAGGACCTGGTGGAAGGATGAGGCTAAGACCATTGAACAATGAAATAGGGCTAGAGGTATTGAAATTTGCCAAGATCAACTTCTTGTAGAAGGCAATTATGCTGATATACAAAGACAATCTTTATATGATGACCACTCCCTAAGTTTATGCTAAATGGCAGCCTTGAATGCTTGGGACAGAACTAAAGAAGTAGGAAAGAAAATTGAGTCATTTACAAAAGTTATACAGGGTCCAAAAGAAACCCTCATTGATTTCTTACAAAGACTGGCTTAAGCAGTAAATACAGTGATACCAAATTCAGAAGCTAGGCAGATAATAATTGAATCTCTGGCTTTTGAAAATGCTAATTCACAATGGAAAAGGGTAATTAGACCATTAAAGGCAAGATAAGCACCCTTGGAGGAATGGATCTGAGATACAATAAATATTAAATCTCATGACCATGATGATGCTTGGATAGGAGAGGTGATTTCCAGAGGTTTGCAGAAAAATAGTAATGTCAAATGTTTTAATTGCAGTAAACAAGGTCACGAAAAAAAAGGACTGTAAACAGGGTGTTTCTAGAAACAATGTTTGTGCTAGGAATAATCCCAACAGAACATCCCGGATTATGCAGAAGGTGTGGTAAAGGCAGACATTTGACTAATGAATGTAGCTCAACCAGGGACAGTCAAGTTAATCCTTTGCCATCAGGAAACTACCTGGGGGGCCTCTTACAGGCCCCCATGTCAAATTTGGTTCAGTCATTTCCTGCCATCATGGAGGAAACTCCTTCCCAGAGCAATTAAAGAACCCAATGCCTGTTGTAAGAAACCATACTGCTCTGGGTGATAGAACAGCTTTAGAAAATAAAACAAAAATTTAAGGAAAAATTATAAATCAAAATTGATGAAGATTACATTGGGATCCTCACCAAAGTTAGGGTTGGGGAAGGGTTTTGTTTTTGTCTTTCAGGAGAATGAAGGCTAAGGAATCTGAAGAACTCTGGACAAATGAGGCATCTGAAGAAATAGGACAAATCATCCAGAAAAAAATGTCCCAAGAAAAAGAATAAATTGGCCTATTAATATATCACATATCTAACAGGATAAAATTTCATAAGTCTTCTTAAATGTTTGTTTCTGCTGTTCTCTACAGACACATAACACAAATGGTCTTTATGTAGTCCCAGTTCAATTGAAAATTAAAGCTGGCTTTGGATTTGGAATGTGACTTTCTCCTTCTCTAAACCCAAGCATGCTTGTTAAAAGAAAATGCAAAATCTCTGTATCATGTCAGAAGAGCCATCTGATATGGGACAGAAGAAAAACCGAAATTAAAGGACTACTCTGTTGCCATTAATCTCATAATTCTTTGGTTCTATTTGACTCTTTAAAATTTTTCTTAAGGTATGATTTTATATCAAAATTTATAAAATTAATATATATTTTAAACTTTTATCATGATATTAATGGTCATATAGTGCACTAACTAATTCTAGAAAAAAAGGCTTCATCTAGTTTCCTGTACATGATTTCAGGTTTGAGTCTCTATCAGTTTTTTGAAGTGAACCATGACCACACCTAACAGTGACTTTGAAATCTCCAAAAAGATGATGGGACCCCACAGCAATGATTCCATCAAGACAATGATAATGCCATTAAGCTGACAAACACCACCCAAAGATCGACTTTGGACTACAAACTGCTCAGAACAATATCGAGATGGCTAGCTGAGATGATACAGCCTCACAGACTATTCCAATCAGGACTTGACTATAATCCTAAATTTTCTTTGTATCCCCTTAAGACTACCAGTGCCCCCAGTCAGCAGGAAGTAGCCTAGAAGACTATGTCCACATTCCCAAAAAATGGATTATGGACGTTTGTCTTTGTTTAGAGGTTGGTTAAAAATTGTTCTTGGTCATAGTCAATCTCTTTCTAAAAGAAGAAAAGGAGTATGATATAGAAATGTACTATATAGAAATGATAAGATAAAAGGGTAGATTATTGAATCTACTCAAAAAAAAGATAGAAATAATAAGATAAAAGGGTAGATTATTGAATCTACTCTGAAGAAAAAAAGGACAATATAGATATAGTAAGACAAAAAGGTAGATTATTGAATCTACTTTTAAAAAGCAACTACTAGTTTCAAATATTTTACATTGGATTGGATTTTTGTATATTGTATACAAATTTTGTATATTGATACAAATTTGAGATTATTTTTGTTAGAAAATACTGTACATACGATTCTACTCTTGTTCAGGGTATTATACCTATACAGCTCATTTATCAATCTAATGCAAATCACTAGCCCTTGAAAGTTATTATTACCAACTAATTAGGATATAAAGAAATGAAGTTAGTAGTTATTACAATTGAACTTGTAGTCATATTAGGTATGTTTTCAAGGTCAAATAGAGATTTATTTTAAATAGACAGGTCATCTTCAAACACTTCAGAGATCTATAGAATATGGCATTTAAGATGTTTTAATAACATAGGTTCTTTTTTTATGACTATGAGACATGTCTGCTCCTGGTAGCACCAATCTACTTCAGAGAAGCTGGACATTGAAGAAACTCCATATGGAGTTTACTTTCTTTGGGGCAAAAGGTAGCCATTGGGCAAGAAAGTGTCCTTACCTCAACTGCTGACAGTATGTTGTCCAAAATGGACAAGCAGGACACAAAAGAAAGGACTGCCAAACCTTGCTAAGACAAGGTAGGAAGGCCCTGTAGAAAATCCTACTTCACAGATGAGTCTGTCAGATATGCTAGGCCTGTAGACTGAAGATGATGCCCCAACATTGCAGAGGAATCTTGAATGACTGTCCAGGCAGCCAGTTGTTTCTGTCATTTCTCACAGTTTTTGAAAGTTGCTTGTTTGCACTTCCTGCTTACTCAGTTAATATTATTTCCTTCTTGGGTCTCTGAGGGAGTTGAAGACTAGATAGTTATAGTTATATTCGTGTTACAGGATGGTCTTGCTGGGGAAAGTGGACACACAGGGTGAGGCAGGGTGGAAGGTGAAAGATTATCAGTCGAGCTCATGACACCATGTGGCTGGCAGCAGAGCTGACTGTCCCCTGGAGTCACTGCAACAAATAAGAAGGTATGGTCTACACCACTCAAGAAATTGTTGTTGATGTGGGTTGGGGTTTGGATGAGAAATGTCTCCATGGATTTCTGGTTGCTGATGGTGTTTATGGAGGTTATGAGACCATTAGGAGGTATAGCCTCGCTGGAGGGACTATGTCACTGGGGGCAGACTTTACAGGATAGCCTCACCTCCCCCTTTCTATGTGGATGAAAATGTAATATGCCAGCTTCCTGCTCCTCCCACCATGCTTCCCCTGCCTGTGGCCACGCCCTCCCCACTGTGATAGACTCTGTCCCTAAGCCAAAAAGAACTCTTTTCTCCTCTGAGTTGCTTTTACGGAGTTTATGGTATCTTATCCCAGCAACAATGAAGTAGCTAATACAGTATGTCTCCTAAAACTCTAGAACATTCTTTCCTTGTGAACACAGAGGGCTTCTTCTCGGTAGGCTCGCTCAGCTGTTTTGAATAGCCTACTTTACCGAAATCTACATCAAGTTCCTGATTCCTGAGCCTGGGGTTGTTTTTCCTTCCTCCCTTGCTTTAATTGTGCAGAAGTAAATGCAACATAAGCAACGTAAAAATCAAGTCTTGCTAGTTAAATATAAGAACACAGAGCAAAATATCTGAGAAAGGTTACACCTCTTTAAAGATGCAAATTGATAATGGAGCTCAATATCAAAACAACAGAGTGCTGTTAATTTTTAAAAAGGTGCAAATTGCTAATCTTACTTAAGGCTTTTTTTTAATTGCTTATTAAGAGTCCTAGCACAAAAAAAATTAAACAAAATAAACTCTTAAAAATAGAGGGGTAAGAACTAAACGTGAGTTTTGCTATAACCCTTTGCTTCCCTTTCGAACCTGCTGGTTACCGTAGGACTTACTAATGTTTGAAGACTGTGCTGTCTCCCCTAAGGTCACTCTAGAAGTCTGCACACTTGGTTTACCACTTACCTATTGCTGCTACCGTGCTTCATCAGACCGCAGAACCACGAAAATATAGACAATAACCATTTAGCTCACGAGTTTGGGGATTCAGCTGATCTCTAGTGGACCTGACTAATCTTGCCTGGTCTCACTGAGGCTGCTGAGGTTAGCTATGGTTTGGCTGGGAAACTGTCCATATGAACTGAGCTTGCTCACATATCTGGGGTCCATGATGGGTGGATGGAGGGACTGGGCAATAGAGCACTATTCCATGTGCTCTGCCTAGGTGGCCTAGAGAGCATTTTTCCAACTATTTCCAAGCGTCACATACATTAGCTTTTGTTTAGTCATCCTGTAATGGTGAGGCACCACTCAGGCCCTAATTCATAGGCTAGACATCAAGGCTGGTGATGTTGTATACACAAAGCTTATTGCACACACAGTAGGGATCAGGATAATCTGGAATGACAAGACAGAAAAAAATAGATTGAGCCTGTCTAGTGATCGAGTAGATAGGGGTTTATTATGTGGGTTATCTACCTGCCCCAACAATGCCATGAAATCCATGGGTGTCCATGTGTTTCCTAACATAGAGACAGTGGTAGGGAAGTATCTTGGTTACTGTTCTATTGATGTGAACAGATACCAAGGCCAAGGCAGATTATAAAAGAAAGCATTTAATTGGGGGCTTGTTTATAGTTTCATAGGGTTATTCCATGATTGTCATGGCTGGAATCATGGCAGCAGGCAGGTAGGCATGGCACTGGAACAGTAGCTGAGAGTTTATCTTATTTACAACCACACAGCAAGAAAGAGAGAGGGTCTGGGCCTAGTGTGGGCTTTTGAAACCTCAAAGCCCACACCAGTGGCATGCCTCCTCTAAGGCCATACCTCCTAATCCTTCCTAAACAGTCCACCAACAGGGAATCAAACATTCAAATGTATGAGCCTATGAGGGCCATTATCATTCAAACATCACAGGAAGAAAGCTTAGAAGTCTAAATTGTATCAATAGTCTAACATCAAAATTGGAGTCAGGCTCTTTGATACCAATTCCACTGTCCAAAGTCAGAATATCTAACCTCAGAGTCAAAACATGGAAAATTACAAAGGAATACATCATCAGCACATGGATTCAGGAAGGACACAGAACTGAGACAGTTAATGCAATCAGTCTAGCATGAAGCTACTCAGGCCAGGTATCAGAGACAAAATTTTGTGTGTGGAGGTGAAGAAACCATGTGCTACTCACCCACAATGTTAGAGATGTGCCGAGAGAATGGGGGACACAGGGAGTTAATAAGCATACAATGCCCCTTCCCTGAAAGAAGAATAGAAGCAGAAAATCTTCAATTGAAGCCGGCAGACTAGAGGTGGCTAGTGAGGGAAATGTGAAGGGCTACTGAATCCACGCATGATGTGCCTCTTTTCCCAAGCCAAGATATTACACCCTATAGCAAGTCAGTATAGTGACCCTTTAGTGAATTCTAAGACAGGAGAATCATGGCTTGGTTATACCACAGTGGAGAATCCTGCCCTTACCCTAGTTTTGAGTTGGGGAAATATAAAATAATTTGAATATTTGTGTAACAAGAAAATAGTTGCTGACCTCCAGTCTCCCCTTGAAGATCCCTAGAACGATAACAAAAATTCTCTTTATTTCATGCACCATTTGGAAAAATTACTTACTCCATCTTATAAACAACAACAGGGTACCTGGGCTGTAAGCTCAGCAGTTGGAATTCTCTTTATTCCTTTATCTACACTGCTGCATCCCACCACCCACACACAAGTGTGGACATGTTAGCACCCTACACCTCATCATCTATCTCCCTCAGAAACAGAGCAGTGGAACTATTGATGCACATCAGAATCACCAGAGCCCAACAGTAAATAACCAAACCCAGCCAAAGTAAGAAAATACAATATTATTGTCCAAATTTAGGACATTGTCTCCAAGTAGCTGCATAGAAACTTGCAGTATTAGATTTCTTATGAAAAGACCTTACCCAAAAAAAGTCCGCAGTCTAGAAAGGAAAAGCAGTTCATGGGAATGTGAAGTTCTTGGAAGTACACCAATGACAGCAAATGGAATCTAGCAACTGCTCTTTCACCCTCCACATCCAGCTGCTCACCACTCCTGTCCGTTTGATTGCTGAAATATCCATCAGATCCATCATTCTTCTTTGTCTCCTTACCCTGCACACAGCACACGTACTTACACAGCATCTGCACACAACTCCCCAGTATTTACACAACAGCCTCCTTCTCCTGTTGTCTGGACTCACCACATTCACCAACAGCTTCACTCTTTTGTCAGTTACCTGAAATGCCCTTCAGTGGTCCAAACCACTTCCAAGTATGATCTCCAGTTAGTTGTTCAGACCGTACTCCAGGGGCCTCGTGCAGTGTGCGGAAGCCCACGTCTTCCAGGTCCAGTTCATTGTTCTAGGTTTCCTTCTGCCTGTCTCTGTGTAGCCCAGATCATAACTGTATCATAGCAACTTGTTGATTTGTTTCTGAGCTCCTAATAAGCAAGAGCCATCTCTTTCTTCTCAGTCTCTGTGCCCATTTGCCCCTTGGCACAGCACTTGGTACCACACAGGTGTCCCATGCATACTCGATGAATGGATGGATGGATGGATGGATGGATGGATGGATGGATGGATGGATAATTCATTGTTCCTTCCTGACATATATTTTACCTCTCTCTCTGCAACAGAATAGTATTTCCCTGGGTTGGGGGAGGGGGCTACTGGGACAAGCTAAACACAGGATCTCACTGTTTGCAGTGGTCCTTGGAGATTTGAGAAACAGAATCTAACAGATCAAGAGAGTGGACAGGCACACGGGAGGTGTGAGAGGCGTGTTCTGGTGACAGGGGTAAAGGGCAGAAAGGACGTTGGATAAGCACGTGGAAATGAAGGAAGGCAAGCTCAGAGAGTGGGGAGAGCATCACACCACAGAGCGGGGGTGGGAAAGCTCTCCGTGGCGAAAACAGGGGAAGGGGGGACTAATAAGGACCAATTAGAAGGAAAGTGAAAAGACTTATTCTAGGAGTTTGGTGTTAAAAAGCAAATGAAGTGGAAATTTTGTAAGTGTTAAACTCTACCCAAAAGTGTAACTTAAAACAAGTGAAAAGAAGGCATAACAAGCTTGTGTTTAGATGGTAGAGCATACGAAATCATAATTAAAACACTTTACCAACGCTAATTAAGGTAGGTAGGTCAATATTATTGGCCTGGTTTTTAGGTGAAAACAGCCCTTGGAGCAAGAAAGACCAGGGGCCTCCGCAGGCTTACACGGTGTGAACGTCCTCAGAAAAGAACTGTGTGCTTGGACTGGACAAAGACAGCTACAGAGAGGAGAGGAAGATGCCTGAGAAAATCCCCAGGGCAGAAACAGAAAGCGTAAGTGAGCAAGAGGCAGATAAGGAGCATAAAATTTATTGCCGTTTCCCTGAAAAACATTGAAGGCTTTCAATGCACCACCACATCTAGCAAGCTGCAGCCTAAAAGGACCAGGAGGCAAGTCCATGAAAGAAAGAGATCTCCAGCAAATCTCCAGCTCATTCTGGTCTTGATTTAGATGCAGGGACAGACACATAAGGAGAACCAAGAGAGACCTTGGAGATCTGGGAATCCTACGCTAGCTTGAGTATATGACATCTCTCTCTTTTTGGGGGGGTTTGTTTGTTTGTTTGTTTGTTTGTTTGTTTGTTTTTTCGAGACAGGGTTTCTCTGTGTAGTTTTGGTGCCTGTCCTGGATCTCGCTCTATAGACCAGGCTGGCCTCGAACTCACAGAGATCCACCTGACTCTGCCTCCCGAGTGCTGGGATTAAAGGCGTGCGCCACCACCACCTGGCCGAGTATATGACATCTCTACCCATGCTCTCTTGCTGACCTCCATACCCCCAAACAAGGCACGTCTCTGTACAGGGGCAGGACTTCTAAGGACATCACTAAAGCTCTTGCAACACTGGAGTCTCCTGGGCTCCCAGTGTTCTTGTGTCCTAATCATTACCTCTAGATTACAGAAACCTAGACTGTAAGTCCCAGGAGATCAGAGCAGCGCCTTCCTTGCTCCTTAAATAGAACCCCCATCAAGAGGCACATCCTTGAGTAACTGGCAAATAAATTAGGTGAAAGAATAGATGAACAAGTAAATATGTGTGTTATAAATGCCATAAATCTATACATGCAAATGTTAGTTTTTAGGCACAGGCCCCTTGAGGTTTGTGACCATGCTCTGGGCACCTAGCTACAGTTTGAAATATTCACCACTAGATGGCACTATTTTAATGAGACAGTACAGTCTTTACTCTTAACATGGCCACTGTCAGAGGTAAGGTTGATGCAAAATGTGTACACAAAAAGTCAACTGTTTCAACCCTACTACTGCTCCTGATTGTCCGTAACAGATAATGGGAGCCCTGTCAGAGGAGAACGATTCCCGATAGATTCTAAAATCTCCAACTCCACCTAAACCTAAACCGCCATTAGAATGTTGAATGTTTTCGATAACCTGAAGTAATGTCCTTATTAAGATTTGTTATCATTACAATGTTTTCAGCCTCATATTGAGGGACTTTGATTATACCCCTGTGGACAGCCCTGGACTACGAATGCGTAAGCAGCCACCTGTCCTGAAGCACTGATAAAAATCTGAGTTCCAACTCTGGGGCCACGGTCACTCCTGCTCATTACAATGAGACTCCATGACAGCAAACAGCACTCAGGAACTGGGTGGGCCTCGATGAGCATCAGCAGGCTTCCAGGACAGAGAACCCAAAACAGGCGCCTGAGACAAGGGGGCTGGAAAGGTAGCTAAAGGCAAAGAAAACAATGTCCCCAGGTGTTCCTTACCCAGTGTGGTAACCGTTATTCCTCAGGGCAGAAAGTTCCCTTTGTTCAGGTTTTAGGAACCTGCTTTCCTAGGAAAAAGACAAAAATTAATCAATTGCTAGTGATCTCTCCCTCCCTCCCTCCTTCTCTCTTGGTAGACAAAGATAATATTTTAATACGTGATGGATAAGTGATAGATAGATGCTAACAAGGTTATTACAACAATATATGTATCTGTTTACCCTTGTTTTGCTCATGTTTAAATAGGCTCGACACTGTGAAATACCTTCTCATTTTTGGGAGCTCCCTTCAAATGATCAAAAGGGGCAGCCGAGCTCTGGATTCTCGGGATAAGACATCACACCCCACCCCCACCCCGCACACTCTCTAGTTCTGCATGCAGGCTGCCACGTGTCACATCTAGCAATCCTTTCTGTCCTCGAATTCTTTGCTGTTCACATGGCTGCTTGGTGTCTGGCATGGCTGAGTACGTATCTTCTCACCAGCTCAGCTGGAACTCTAGGGGAGCAAAGATCATGGAGGGGCGTCTTTTGAACCCCTCTGGTTGCACGGCACAAAGCCCTAATGAGGACAAATGAGGAGCACAATGGAGCCCATGACTGAGCAAGATCAGCGACACTCATCTTCTTCAGAGGTGACAAGGCAGCTGAGCGTCTTAACCCACATTTAAGCCTGTGTGGTGGAGACCCAGCCCAGCGCATTAGCTCCAGCTAGCAGTTCCTCCTCCAACTTGAACCTCTCTGTGATGGCCCCAGGACACCAGCCAATGCATCTCAAAACCTGGGAGCCATTTTGTCTCTTTCGCCTTGCGTACCCGCTCCCTCCCTGCCTTGCCCTGCCTCGCCCTGCCTCCCCCTCTCATCTCCACAGTCACTTTCAGCCCCTACTGCCCTCTCGCTCTAGAACACATCCCTCTAGTACAAGTTCATGAGAATGGAGATCTTCTCTTTCCTGATTCACATTTTACTCAGAGCTTTTCACAATAGAAGTGCTCAGTGTGTTCATTCATTTACTTGAGGATGTAAAGTAGATGTTGTCAATAAAGCAATAAGGTAGGAGATACACACATACAGGGAAAGATTACGATGATGATGATGATGATGATGATGATGCCGATGTCAGGAAATGTTAAGTAAAACTGAAGGGTTGAGTTTGAACTAACCAGGACCTAAAAAAGTATTTGCTTTCCAAGAGTGTCCTTCATTTCCGAACCATTGTTTTGTTGTATTGTGGAACGTATAATGCCATATGAGTTGGGCCTGAATTACTTACACTCAACTATAAAATCAGTGAAAAGAAAATGAAATTGTCCAGACTTGAGCATAGAAGATACACTATGACAATTTAGCACTGAGCTATTTTTAGTCGTGACAGAGTATCCTGTGCTCTGAAACCTGCCTGGCTTCCTGCCCAGATGAGAGGCTCACACATCTGATTTATAGCTTCAGAAATGATGGTAAAAGATCAATGTGCCATGCCTTCCAGACTGCATTTGCATTTTAATAGAAGATGTCAGTGCCTCTGTTTCCCAGGGTGATACATGCTGGAACCTTCAGGTGGCCCTCCTCTTGACTCATGAGGGCTCTTTCATGCTGTAGGATGGCGTCACACAGGCAGGGACAACCC
This sequence comes from Peromyscus californicus insignis, assembly GCF_007827085.1. Taxonomy (NCBI): domain Eukaryota; kingdom Metazoa; phylum Chordata; class Mammalia; order Rodentia; family Cricetidae; genus Peromyscus; species Peromyscus californicus. The sequence goes on from NW_026294424.1 coordinate 96,732,633, forward strand.
TCAGAAACTACTGCACACACCAGAGTGTCTTAGGCTACTGAGTAAGACCCCAGCCTTCTCTTTCCCTTCGGAGGTGGCTGTCAGATGTCTCAGACTCTCTCACGAGCACAGACCTGCTGGCGGTTGTCACCGTGGCTGCTGCTGCTGTTACTGACACTGGTCTTAGTGATGAAGAGTTCACCGCTGCCCCTATATAGTCACCCTGAAAGCTGATTCTGAGTTCTGGGGCACAGTAGCTAGAGAGAGTCTAGGTCTAAGATTTCCCTAAACAGTCAGCAGGCCATTCACAGCCCATATAGTCCCACACCATGCCACAAGACAAGACTTGTGCTATTGGACTACTTTTATGTCAAGAGCTACCCTAGGATTATGCACACAGAGCTCATCTCCTCTTCACAGTGATCCTGTAGAGTACACTATATCTATGCTGGGAGGACACAGAATTAATCTTGCCTTGGATCACACAGCCAGTGAGGTCCTTGTCAGCCTCCCTTTCTCCAACTGTTTACAAAGATGCATGTGATTGCTGTTTCCCATTTCTGCTTTTAAATCTCTTCCTTGATGTTAGACATATCCTATCAACAAATTAATCCCTGACATTTCAGAAAAGCATTTCATTTGCGTGCTTTGGTATAATCCTATGTTCATGAGCTAAACACTGTCAATGTTCTTGGACTGTGAATGTGTATTGATAGCTGATGAAATGGCCTGTAGAAAGCTGGGCATGGTGGCACAAGCTAGGATCAGCACTTGAGAGGTGGAGACAAGAGGATCAGGAGTTCAAAGTCATCCTCAGCTACATAGCAAAACTGTCTCAAAAACAAAAGAGAAAGAAGAAAATGACCTTGTGGGTAAATAGGAAAGAGGTTGACATTCTACAAATTAGAATAATAAACCCATGGGTAAATGTGTCTTGCTATAAGTGTCATAGCAGGAAAAGGGCAAGAGCTTGGACTCTTCACTTCCCATAGCCTGTGCTCACACACTGAAACTGCAGCCAGTGTAAACCGAGTGCCTGCTGAGCTCTTTCTGCCAAGTGAGACAGCATGGATTGAGAGCAAAGGCCCTGCTGGGGTGAGCACAAGGAGTCTCTCCCCTACTCTACCCTTCATGACCCTGAGGGGACTTCCAAGGTGGAAGGAAGAATCTGACATCCAGGCTGGTGGTTGGAAAGAATATTCTAGAGGAAATATCAGAGGCAGAACATGAAGGTACCAATGCCATGGCAATCCCAGAGAGCTATCAGAGTAAGATGCTGCTAGAGAATAAGGACCAGGGCATGGGGCTGGGGAAGGAGGGCTTCAATAAGTCAAGACTAAGGAACGGACATCATCCTACAGATGATGAGGGACCAAGGACAGGGTGGAAGCCAAGTAGAGTCTGGGCCCGAGAGGCCATTTGAATAGCTCTGATGGCCTGTCACCGATGTCTGCCTTCATGAACTTTAACTCCCGTTCATCAAGGCCAAGTTGTCTTTTGTTGCGGTTGTTCTTATGTGTGTGTATACCTGTGGAGGCCAAAGGTCAACCTCAGGCACTGTTCCCCAAGATATCATCCACCTTGATTTTGTGTCTGTGTCTCTTGTTTGGCCTGGAACTCACTCGTTCTGCTGGGCTGGGCTGGCTGGCCAGACAGCCCCGGGAACTGCCTGTCTGCATCTGCCCAGAGCTAGGATTGCAAATGGCACCACCATGCTGGGTTGTTTTTTTAAACATGAGTTCTAGGGCTTAAATTCAGGTCAAACACTTTACAGCTGAGCTATCCCCCAGTGCCCTTCAGGACAAAACTTAAATTCAAGATCAGCTCATGACCCATCACCAATGGAAGGCCTTGTCAGTTTCTCCTGTCCCAGGCCACTCTTTATCTGAGCAAGTCCAACCTGCTCCACTGTGGCTCAGGTAGTTCCTACTCAGAACAGCCTTCCGGACCCCCAGAGGCAAGTGCACCTGGAGCTGTCAGCATTTCATCTTTCAGGAGGCTCGCTGAGATTAGGGAAGTAAAGAAACCTCACAAGGCTCAGGAAGGCCCTAAAACTGAAGAGCTACAAAGCTCTTCCTACATGTTGTATATACAGCAACAGGAAGAGGATGCCCTGGCCAAGCTGCCAGGTTTTACAGGAAGTTCCAGTAGTGCAGCCTTCATGAGTCATCAGTGATTCAGATGCCTTTGAGCTGTCCACATTCCTCTCAGAAACCCCTCACCGGTGCACTGTAAGGAGCCTGACAAAGTCATTGCTTTACCAGGGTGGACCTTGGTGGACTACTTGCTTTGGTCTGTCATCCATTGTTCTTCGGGGGAGAGAGACATTCATTCACATCTCCCCGGGGAGAGTCGTACAGCAGCAGGACTCTACACTTGGGGATCCCCTCCCAGTTGCAGACACCCAGCCACTGCTCTCTCTCTCTCCAGCAGTTCACAGAAGCCTCAGAGGGGACAGCCACTGGGAGCGCAGGAACCAATTGCTCATCTTGCATATAGGCCACATGTTCAGCAAGCAGAAACACTTCCTCAGAAATCCTGGGCTTCTCCAGAATGCAAGCGTTCCCAGGGAAATTGAGGTCACTGGATTCTTGGTTCTCCGGGGGCCTTCTCTCCACTAGCGGAAGCAGGTGCCTGCTGCCAGGGCAAAGCTATTCAATTAGTTCTCATTGAAGTTTCTTCTTTCCCCCACAGGTGTAAATTGGGTACCTGGCATGTTGTTTTGAACTTGACTCCACATAAAAAGATATTTATTTCCAGACCGTCTCTGGCTCTAAAGAAGGAAATAAAGACACATTCAAGGCCTCCGGTATTTACCCCTCGTGCCCCAACCTCTACCTGGGGAAATCAGGAGCAGGGAGGGTTCCTTCTTGCGGAGAACAGTGCAGCGAACAGCCCCGCGGAGCTAGCTCTGCTCTGTGGACGGCATGTGACTGTCGGGGACCAGAGTAAATTGCTCTCAGGAGAAAATGAGGTACTGTAAAATCAGAACTAGAGAAGCCGGTACTTTTCAAAAGATATTTGATCTGAGGGGGCACCGGGTCTTGGAGCACCCTCATGCCCACACCTGGGAGGAGAAAGGAATGCTTTCTCCACTTGCTGTAAAAGATTCAGCCCCGTTTCTGCCACTGTTCTTCAGCAGCCTTCCTTGACACCCGGGACATGATGCCTCATGCTCTGGCCCCCCTCGACACCCTCCGCCGTCACTGCTCCTGTCAAAACAATCCCATTGAGTTTCTTCAAGTGGATGCTGCTCTCTTCCTCCTTCAGTAGAACTGAAGCTTGGTGAGGAAGAGAGAGGCAGCGGGTTGGGAGGAACAGCAGAACACAGGTCATGCATGGCCTCTCTACGGATCCCAGTAATAAGCTTGGGTCTCTTTCTAAGCTTGGTAGAAAGGCATTCAATGATTTTAAGGAAAATTACATCATCAGATTTGAATTAAGATTGCCTTTCTTTTTAAATGGGGGCAGAATAAATAACATTTGAGGTAAGGTATGCTATTCAGTTGTTCTTATCTCTTTAGCACAGAGGTCAGCAAAGACAGTGGGGGCAGACATAACCAGCATACACTTATGGATATACATTTTTCAGAGAATAAAACTTACAAATAAAAAAGAATAGCATCTAGACTTTATCAAATGCCCCTCTCTGCTGAGGTTTGCCAAGCCTCCTGCAGGTCAACCGTTTGCACACGTGATCCTCAGCTGGTGGCACTGTTTTGGAAGGTTGTGGAGCCTTCAGGAGGTGGAGTCTTCCTGAGGAAGCGAGTTACTACAGTTGGATTTTGAAGTTCTATAATCCAGCCGGATTTACCACCTGCTACTCTGTTCCCTTACCGTTTAACACATGTGACCAGTTGCCTCCACCCCTGCCGCCAAGCCTTGCCCACCAGGATGGGTGTAGCCCCTCACACCATGAGCTAACCTTAACTCCTCCCATTTGTTGCTTCCTGCCAGGTGTTTAGACATGACAACAGAAAAGGAACCAATCCGGCATGCACTGAGTCATGTCGCACTGCCCTGTTAATTCAAGACTAAATGGATAAACCTCGTTATGCTGAATTGTGTTTCTGAGAAAAAGCCATCTGAACTGTGGACTTTAAATAATTAAAATGGCAAATATTACATTATGTATATATTGACACAATAAAATAAAAGTTTTCAGTTTTTAAAGATTCAAGACTTCTCACCTGTACCAAGTTCAATGGCAGCCTCTGAAAATCAAATCGTCAGTGGAACTTGAGCCCATGAAACTAGACAAGACACATTGAATGTAAGAAGGATAAATGCCCAGTAAAACAAGATGTGATTAAGTCATCAGGTATATAGCCAAAATATTCCAGAATCAATATTCAAAAAAATAGTGGATCACACCAAGAATTAGGAAAATTACAACTTGAATAAGCTAAGATAATCACTGACCGACAAAGATGTTGAAACTGACAGATTTTAATGCACCCTTCTCCATGGTGCTGAAGACATCCGTGGCCTCCATGGTGCTGAAGACATCCGTGGCCTCCACAGCTTATTGAACACTGGCATCACTTCATTTGATGTTGCTGGGACTAAACTCCTAGAAACAGAGATGGACTCCCTATTAACAACATACCTCCTGTTCTTACCTTGATTGTGTGACTGGATGTATAATGATTGTCTGGGTTCATACTGAATCATAAAGAGGATATAGTTGAGGTCAATGAAGAAGTCATTGATGGTCAATATGCACTTAGCCCGACCAAGTACTCAATATGTCCAAATTCATTTAGCTTCACCTTCCCCATCAGGTGTCAGGGACACAGGTAATACTTTCAGGTGCAGAGGAGCAGAAAGTCCATACAAATTTTAATTTTAAAGACACACTCACAAACAAGTTCTATATCAGTACCGAATTGTGCTGTTCTTTTTCTCTTTGACTTTCTATTTCCTCTCTATAGGCTCAAAATAATTTTTGCATTAATATATTTAAAAATTTAGAGTCCATTCTTGAGCACCTCTATCATTTGGGAGAGCTGATTAATGCTTCACTAACAAGATCAGTATCTCAGAGGCTCCACACAGCAATGTCTATTGCTTAAGCATCTTTCTCAGTGCAGACAGAATCAACTGAAGAATGACACAATGATGAGAATGCTCGATAAGAGGCAGCAAGCCAAAATTTAAAACAAAAATCAGTGGCATTATATATCTAACTGCATAAGACATAATGATAGAAATTATTCCTTTTATGCAGAAATAGTTGTAGGAAGAAGTGACAAGTAAATCAGTTTTTAAAAGTAGATATGCCACTCTGACAAATTAGAAGAACAATCCTGAGACTCCTTCCCTCCTGAACTATTCACTGAACACACTGAACGTGAGTCAATGAAGGAGTTGTTGGTCTTTTTTGTTCAGCTAAAAAAAGATTCATACTACAGTAAAGAAAAAGAGTGAATCAGGCATAACTCAACAGTGTTCCTTAATGGGGAAATAAGAACGTTCAAGATTGTTAAAGTTACTATAATTTACCCGAGGGTGGGGGAGAGATGACAGGGGAGGGGAAGGGAGAGGAGAGGGGAGAGGAGAGGAGAGAGAAAGGGAGGGGAGGGGAGTGGGGAGGGGAGGAAAGGAGAGGGAAGGGGAGGGGAGAGGAGAAGCTCAGTGAAGCTCTAACAACACACAGAGTGTGGTGAAATGTATCCGGGAAGTTCTTACCTTGGGAGTAGGAAAAACATTTTCCTGAACAAACACTGCTCTGGCAGTCTCATTTGCAGGCCAACAGGCAAGACTCCTACAGGCAGGCCTCCCCCCACCCCCACTCTTGCATTGGACCCTGTAATCTACAGACCCCACTCCATCCCCCAAACCTACCCATCCCCCACAACTACCCATCCCCCAAAACCTCAGTGTCACCCTAAGACATAGACTACCAGCTCCAATTGGACCAAGAGGCAGTGACTGTTTTCCCAGCCAGTCACCCCAGCCTCTAAGCCCTAGGCCCAGAGGCACAACCCATGCCCCCTACCTCCATCCATTGTAGTCTCAGTTGCAGGCCAGCAAATAAGACTCCTGCCAACAGGACTGCCCACCACAACACCCCATCAGACCCAGTAATCTACAAGCCCCACTTCATCCCCCAAACCCACCTATCCCCCAAGACCTCAGCAGCTCCATAAGACTGCCAGTGCCAAATGGACCAAAAGGGGCTCCCTGAGACACATACACTGCTTGAACCAATTGAAGGAAGGGATGGGTGGATGCCAGTGCAAGAATACATACAAAAACATAAAGAGCAATATGGTACCACCAGAACCTAATGGTTCTATAACAGCAAGACCTGAACATCCCAATGTAGAAGAAGCAGAAGAAAATGAAGTTAAAATGACTTTATGAAGATGATAGAGGCCTTTAAAGAGGAAATGAAAAATTCCCTCAAAGAAATTAAGGAAAAGACAAACCAAGTATTGGAAGAAATTAATAAATTCCTTAAAGAAAGCCAAGAAAACCAAGAAAAAGCAATTAAACTGGTGAAGGAAACAGTTTAAAACATGAAAACTGAATGGAGGCAATAAAGAAGACACAAAGTGAGGGAATACTGGAAATGGAAAATCTGAGTAAATGAACAGGAACTACAGTTGCAAGCATAACCAACAGAATATGAGAGATGGAAAAGAGAATCTCTGGCACTGAAGATATGATAGAGAAAACAGATTCATCAGTCAAAGAAAACACTAAAGCAAAAAATATCAAAAAACAAACAAACAAAAAAAAAAAGCCGGGCGGTGGTGGCGCACGCCTTTAATCCCAGCACTCGGGAGGCAGAGGTAGGCGGATCTCTGTGAGTTCGAGGCCAGCCTGGTCTACAGAGCGAGTTCCAGGAAAGGCGCAAAACTACACAGAGAAACCCTGTCTCGAAAAACCATATATATATATCAAAAAACAAAACATCCAGGAAATCTGGGACACAAACCTAAGAATAATAGGGATAGAAGAAGAAGAAGAATACCAACTCAAAGACATGAAAAATATATTCAACAAAATCATAGAAGAAAACTTTCGCGACCTAAAGAAGGAAATGCCTATGAAGATATAAGAAGCTTACAGAACACCAAATAGACTGGACCCAAAAAAAAACTTCCCTTGCCACATAATAATCAAACCACTAAACATACATAATAAAGAAAGAATATTAAGAGCTGCAGAAGAAAAAAGTCAAGTACCATATAAAGGCAGACCCATGAGAATAGCACCCAACTTCTCAATGGAGATTCTGAAAACCAGAAGGTCCTGGACAGACATTATGCAGACACTAAGAGACCATGAATGCCAGCCCAGGCTACTAGACCCAGCAAAACTTTTAATCACCATAGATGAAGTAAACAAGATATTTCATGACAAAACCAGATTTAAACAATATCTATCCAAAAATCCAGCCCTACAGAAAACCCTAGAAGGAAAAATCCAACCTAAGGAAGTTAGATGTACCCATGAAAAGACAGGCAATAGATAATCCTACACCAACAAATACCAAAGAAACACACAACACTACCGCCAAAAAATAACAAGAATTAACAATTACTGCTCATTAATATCCCTTAGTATCAATGGGCTCAATTCACCTATAAAAAGACACAGGCTAACAGAATGAATACAAAAGCAGGATGCATCCTTCTGCTGCATACAAGAAACATACCTCAACTTCAAAGACAGACACTACCTCAGAGTAAAGGGTTGGGAAAAGACTTTCCCATCAAATGGACACTCTCCAAGGGTCCTCAACCTCATGGGCTTCATTTTCTCTCCAGTCTTCATAATTATGCAACAAGCCAATCACGTCTTTCCACAGCAACTGCAGGGTAGGAAAGTCTCCTGGTAGAATAAGCAGAAGATCACCACAACACAGGGACAGTTGGAGGTTGTAGCCTAATTAGCCTAACATGTAACGTTTCCAAAGTTGATCTCCTGACAAGATATTGTAAACACTACGGTGCTTTGATCGGTTCTCTTATACTGCCAAATGTTTTTCTAGGTTGACTAACTAACAATATTTAAAGATATTTCTAATTAGAAATATAAAACACTGAGCCCCTACAACCAAAACAGCCCCACAGTCGCTTGATAGTCGCTTATATGTTCACTCATCAGTTACAATCATTTACACGAGTTACTACTATGTCACGTTTATCATACAACATTTGTAAAACTGTGTTCAAGTACAATAGTACATGTTTGAACTCTTTTAAAGGCCAGTGTAGTAGTACAAATTAATTAATTAAGGATATATGTAGCATGAATCTTAAAAGTTCTTATTAATAAAATAAACCCGGAACCAAGTATTGGGGTGAATACTGGAAGATCAAAGAGACAGAACAAGCCACAGCTAATCTCACCTGGCCAACTTCTCAGCTGGTCTTGTTTCCTCAGACTGGAAGCCTCTGTGTCCTCATATCCAAATGGCTCTCAGCTGAACTGCTGCTCAAAGCCTGAATGCTTAACCAGCCAAATGCTTCTAGTTTCTGGTCCTCACGCCTTATATACCTTTCTGCTTTCTACCATCACTCCCTGGGATTAAAGGCTCGCTTTCTGGGATTAAAGGCGTGTGTCACCATGCCTGGCCGTTTCCAATGTGGCCTTGAACTCACAGAGATCCAGAGGGATTTCTCCTCTGGAATGCTAGGATTAAAGGTGTGAGTGCCACCATTTTCTTGCCTTTGTATCTAGTGGCTGTTCTGTCTCTGACCCCAGATAAGTTTATTAGGGTGTACAATATTTTGGGGAACACAATACCACCACAGATATATGCAAATCAAGTTCAAATATATAAACAAGATAATAGATGATTTATTCTTCTAAGTCTAGGAAAATATGAGCAGAGTTGGCATTGCAAGTTAATGCATTGATGACCTCTAGTTTTCTGTATCTGGTTTTGTGTGTGTGTGTGTGTGTGTGTGTGTGTGTGTGTGTGTGTGTGTGTACATGTATGTAAAATACATATAATTTAAAATAAACCTTAAAATAACTAAATTAGCATACTTGCTTTAAAGTGTTTCATTAATAGTAATTTAAATCATTTTTGATGTAAATATTTTAATATATAATCCTTTAATTTATGAGGACTTGCACTATTTTTAGAGTTCTGCAATTACAAGCATGCTTCTATAAACATGCTTGAACTTCTCTCCTAGTGTGCATTCTAAGAGTTTCTTCAGGATACAAACTCCAAAACAGCTTGTAGTAAGGCATGCGGATGTTCAGCTTTGTAATACAGTGCCAGTTGTTTTCCGAAGTGCCAGTACTACTTTACCTCTAACAAAAAGACAGCTGGATCTTAGAAATACAATGTTATGCTTTGGTCATAAATGTCCTCCCAAAGGTTTATATTTTGACAGCATGGTCCCCTGATGACTCCAGTGAGAAGAAAGGAAATCCAAACCTTACTGCACCCTAGCCCCACTCAACACCATAAATATTTTCAACTCAAAGAATTCAGATGACTGAAATAGCCAGTGAACAACCTAATTCCAGAGATGTCACATCTCACTGAAAAAAAAAAAAAAAAAAAAACACAAGAAACTCCAAAACTCAAGGCAATGAAGTTTCTCCAAAAAGCATTGGTTCCATATTAATGAATCTCAATCAGAGTAAATGAGATGAAAATCCCAGAAAATATTTCCTTTTATTTTTGGATGTTCAGTAAAATTAAAGAGAACACAAACTCCTGAATAGAGCCAAAGAGAAAACAAATAAATAGCTTAATAAAATGAATTCATATAGGACATGAAAGAAGAGTTTGATTTTAAAAGTAGAAATGGGGAAAATATCAAATTAAAACTTTGGAAATGAGCTGGGGGGTGGTGGCAGATCTCTGTGAGTTCGAGGCCAGCCTGGGCTACAGAGTAAGTTCCAGGAAAGGCTCCAAAGCTACACAGAGAAACTCTGTCTCAAAAAACCCAAAAAGAAAAACAAAAAAAAACTTTGAAATGAAAATTTTAGTAACTCAAAACACTCAATAGGAAGCTTCATCAACAGAACATATCAGGAGGAGAACAAACCATTAGGACTTAAAGATAAGCTAAAGGAATTAAAACATCCAAAGAAGTCAAAGCAGTAACAAAGTATGACTAGACCATGTGAGGTCTTTGGGACATCATAACAGACCAAATTTACAGATGTGGACATAGAAGAAGGGAAAAGGAGCAAGCTAAAGGCATAGAAAATATATTCAATAAAAGCACAGCAGACAGTGTCTCAAATCTAGGGAGGAGATGGTCTGCCAGATACAGGAAGCACCTCGAACACCAAGCTAAAAGGTCAGAAAAGAATCTCCCATGTCATATCACAGTTAAAGACTGAGTATACAGACAAGGAAAAAGCATCAAGGGCTGCAAGAGAGAAGCATCACGACACGTACAAAGAGGCAAACCAACCCGAATAACAGCACGCTTCTCAACAACTATTCTAAAAGTCGGGAGGGCTCAGCCCAATGTGTTTCAGTCTCTGAAAGGAAATAACTGCCTACCCAGATTGTTTAATTTTGAAGCTACATAAACAGTGCTGTGGGTAGTATAATATCACTTTATAGACTCCTTATATATCTATAATTGTGAGGATTAATCCCAACTGTCATCTATATGAGATGTAGAAAGACTTGGGAGAGAGGCTTCTGAGCACGCCTGTGGAAGAACATCTTGATTTGATTAATTAAGATCCTATGGATGGCACTGTTTCCTGGCTGGAATCCTGAACTGTGTAAAAAGAAGAATGTGAGCTGAACTCATACACCTCTGCTTCTTCACTGTGGATGTAAGTGGCAGGCTGCCTCAAGTTCCTGCCTCTGCGACTCCCCTGCCGTGATGGACACAACCTCAAACTAGGAGCCACACTGAGCCCTCCTCCCTTCAGCTCCTTCTGTCAGTCTATGGTGATGTTTGTCATCTAAGAAATAAAGCTTGTCGGAAGATCAGAGGACAGAGCCAGCCAGAGTTAAACATAGAGGTCAAGCGGTGGTGGCACAACCTTTAATCCTAGCACTCAGGAGGCAGAGATCCGTCTGAATCTCTGTGAGGTCAAGGCCAGTCTGGGCTACATGAAATTGATCCAGTCTAGGAGAGAAACAGTGCCAGGCATGCACCTTTAACCCCAGTATTTGGGAAGCACACACACCATTAATCCCAGCACTAGGAAGGTTGAGATAGGAAGTGATGTGGCTGGGCGGAGAGAGGAATGTAAGGTGGGAGGAGACAGGAGCTCAGGTCTTTTCAGGCTCCTGCAGGCTGAGGAGTTGGTGAGTTAAGAGGTGGCTTGCTCTGCTTCTCTGATCTTTCAACTTTCACCCTGACATCTGGCTCTGGGTTTTTATTAAGGCCAATTAGGATTCATGCAACATCAGTTTTCCATTTCAACAATGAGAAAAGAAACTAAAAATAATCAAAATCACACATGCTGATGTGATTGCTATTTCTAAACATGCAAGTATATAGAGAAAGTATTTTTTTTTCTGAAATTAGATACAGAGGGAAGAAACATGACACAGTGGAACTACTTGGCTTATCATTTGATTAGTGTATTAGTTGTATAAATGTATATATGAAGGTGAAATGAGATTAAAATAGGTGAGGTCCTTGGCACTAAGTATCAATTATCAGTATTTTGTCTTACAACTGAAATAATAGTTTCTCTCTGGACCTACCAACCCTCTTTCAATTTAAGCCCATAGCATTGGTTCTTTATGGGTGAAAATAACTAAGGACCTTAAATGGAAAAATCCCTCTATAATTTAGGGTCATAAAATGGGCAATTGCCAGGTAGGGGTCCAAGCAGCCGGCTCATTCTCCTAGCTGTTTCATTTACCAACTGGAACGGATGTATTTATATGTACACTTACAAACATCTGAATTTTCTTCTCAAGTCCAAAATATGGTCTCCGACAATCGGATCACTGCTTAGAACCACTGTTTCCTCCCCTCCAGGTTGTTTCAAAAACAAAAGCAGAAAACAAACAGGAGGAATCTTCTGGTTACAAACACCGGACATTTCACTCCAAGGAATTTGTGTTTTGCTGATTTTTTTTCTGCCTCACTTCTATTCATTCCTCAGAAGAAGAAAGAAATGGGGTTTGAATACGCAGAACCAATAGCTAATATCAAAAAATATTTTAAAATTGAAAATAAACACACAAAATTCATCACGTCGGGAAGCGTTGTCATACTGGAGTGGCGTCAAATGACTGAGTCCTGCCTGGACTGCAGCCCCACTCCAGCCGGACCTGCCTCCTCCTAGCATTCCATGCCAGAATCCGGGCTGGGTTCCAGGGCACAGCCCCACCCCACACGCCTTTATCATTTTTTAATCGCCTATGCCTGTAGTTCCTTACTGCCTGCCACTTAATATTCCTGCGTGCTCCTGAACAGCTGCCACGTCGTCTCCCTAGAGGTGTGTTTCCTATATCCTTACCTAGTTCACAGGGCTGTGGGAAAGCTTAATTAATTAATGTTTCCTGAATGCCTTGAGGTTTTCAGATGAAACGTGCAAGGTGGAACTGTAGAGTCTTATTAAATTTCCATTATTTTCCTGGAAACTGAAGCGGCCTGCCTAGTGTGGATTCCTAGCAGACAGGGCCCTCCCATGCCTTCTTCAGAGTCCCAGATCATGGTACAGGTTTGCTCAAGCCATCATTTCAGCCCACCTCTGAGAGGTGACAGATCATTCAAAATGTCACACGGGGCTACGTGTCAAGACCACATTCTTCTCCTCCAACCTCTAATTTATATACAACAACGAAGTGTGTAAATGGTGATAAAGATAATAGGCTTCCATTCATGCAAAGCTAAGTTATACATATGTATACTGAAAAGCACATGCACACAAATGCCACAGTTTTTTATTTTCTGAACGTAGGTGTTCATGATTTAAATCTGAAATATCTCTCACCTGTTTGTGAGAGTTTGAAACACTCTGTCTCCAGCTCATAGGGATATTTAGAGGGCTGTGGGGCCCTTAGGAGGTGGAGCCTGACTGTGGAAGTGGGTAACTGGGATAGCCCTACTGTCCCTGAGCCTCTGACATGTGCTCCTATTTCCCTGAACTCCGCCTTCTCTACTACGATAGACTATGGCTGCTGACAGCTTGAGCTGAAATAAGTCTTTTCCCCTTTGTTTCTGTTGGGCATTTTGGTCACAGCCATGCAAAAGTGACCAATACACAGGTGTGCATAGAATCCTTTTCTGGAAATGTAAAGAAAGCAAACTGCCAACACAAAGCGGGGATGATATGAACTTCCTCAGGCAAGTCACAAAGTAAACCTACCAGAGTCTATAATGGACCTCAGGTTTTTTTTGTTTTGTTTGGTTTGGTTTTTGGTTTGAAGGAATGTTATGTAATGAGTCTTTCTCTGTCCTGCCAGCCAGCTCTCAAATAATGACATGCAGACTTCTCATTAATTATGAAAGCTTGGCCTATAGCTTAGGCTTGTTCCTAACTAGCTCTTATAACTTAAATTAACCCATTTATATTGATCTATATTCAATCATGTGGTGTTACCTCTCTTCCATCTTGCACTTCCTGTTTCCTCTCTGTGTCTCCTGATGACTGTTGTGCACCTCTATCCTCTCTTCCTCTTCCTCTCTCTGCCTGGAAGGCCTATCTATCTTTCCTGCCTAGCTATTGACCATTCAGCTTTTTATTACACCAAGCACAGCAACACATCTTCACACAGAGAACAATATCCCATAACATTTCCCCCTTTTTGTCTAAATAAAAAGGAAAAAATTTAACTCTAATATAGTACAACTATATACAATAAGAACAATTATCAAGGAAGGGTTAAATTTACAATATCCAGTCCATTTGTATTTGGCAAATTCAGAGAAAGTACTGTATTATCTATCCTATCTTAATCCAAAAATAAACCATTCTCTGTCATAACTTGTATTATCATCCTAAAAATATCTTTTTAGACCTAGTAACATCTTCTTAGATAAACAACTTAGACTTTTAAGTTTCTCGACATTATAAACTTTATATCTCTTATGTAAGTTTCTTTCCTGAATTTGATAAGAAGGAAAACTGTAAAACTATACTATCTAGTCTTCAATCCCCATCAGAGATCCAAGAAGGATAAAATATTATTTGAGTAAACAGGAAGTGCAGAGAAAGCACCCAAGCTTCCTCTGCAGCATTGGGGATTCCATCTTCAGCCTACAGGTCTAGAATATCTGACAGGCTTTTCTGTGAAGCAGGAATTTTGAAGGACTGTCCCACATTGTCTTGGCGAAGTCTGGCAGTCTTATTCCTTTGTGTCCTGCTTGTCCAGTTTGTACAGTATTCTGTCAGCAGTTGAGGAAAGGGAAGTTTCTTGCCCAGTGGCTAACTTTGCCACAAAGAAAGCAAACTCCATATGGAGATTCTTTGATGCCCATCATCCTTTTATGAAATAGATTGGTGCTGCCAGGAGCAGATATGTCTCACTATCATGAAAAGCCCTGTGTTATGAAAACATTAAAGTGTCATATTCTGTAGGTCTCTGAAGTGTTTGAAGACCATCTACCTATTTAAAATATGTTTCTGATTAACCTTGAAAATATGCCTAACATGACTACAAGTTTGATTGTTATAGATGACTAACTACTAATCTGTATTTCTTTATTAGCCTAAATAGCTTTAAAGGACTAGGATTTTACATTACATTTTTAAATGATCTGCATAGGTACAATACCTTAAATGTGAAATAGAAACATATATACAATATAACAAAAATAACCTTAAATTTGTATCAATATACAAAAATCCATACCAATGTAAACTGTTTGAGACTAGTATTTGCTTTTTTAGTTTAAAAGTAGATTCAATAATCTATCCTTTTATCCTATCAGTCCTATATTCCCCTTTTTCCTTTTAAGAATGGGATGCTGGAAGTTAATCGCCTTTGCTTAGTTTCCTCCTTGACCATGACCAACAACAACTTGTAGCCAACCCCCTTAAACAATGATAAACATCCATAACCCACCTACCAACCAAAAACCACCCACCTCACTTCTTGGGAATATGGGTATTATGTTCTTAAAATTACTTCCTGTTGTCTGAGGGCAATGACATCTTTAGGGGACCCTGAGAAAATTAAGATAATGGTCAAGTCCTAGGGGAGTTAGCTATTGTCAAGTCTTGGTGTGATGGGATAATGCAAGGCTTATCTAAAGTCCTAGGTGGAGTAGTCTATGAGGGTGGACAACCTTAGCCAACCACCTTGAAATTGTCCTGAGCAGTTTGTAATTCAAAGCTGATCTTTGGGTGGCATTTGTCAGCTTAGTGGTGTTACATAATCCAGGTGGAATCATCATTGTGGGGACCCATCATCTTTTTGGAGACTTCAAAGGTCAATGCTAACAATGGTCATGGCTCACTGCTGAAGATTTATGGGATTTTATCCTGTTGGAAGTATGCTATACCATTAAGCCAATTTGCTCTTTTTCCTAGGGGCATTTTCTCTGGATGATTCATTCTTAATCAGATGTTTCATTTGTCCAGAGATCTTCAGATTCCTTAGTTGGATGCTTTTATTCTCCTGGAAAGACAAAAAAAAAACCCCTACCCCAACCCTAACTTTGGGGAATTTTCTTTTTGGCAGGTTATATCTGATCAAATGAAAGGCATTTGTTAGTCTTAGAAGTTAGTTTGGATTGAACGGTCACTCTGCTTGATGAACTATCACCTCTCCTAATCAAGAGGTCTCTTCTGTTCAAATCGAATCTTTATCAATCTTGATGGTAGCCATAGCTTTTCTTCTCCTGTGGAAATAAAAGCAAAACCTCTTCCCCAATGTAATACATATCCTGGTTTCCATTCTAATGTAAAACATCGTTAAAGTATACAGGCTGATTTAATTCAGCAGTTTTTTTTCCATTTCCAATGTCTCTCTGCAACTGTTGTTATTTTCTCATTAGAATTTAAAAATCTAAAGTTAATAAAGCATTGTGCAATTTATCTCTGGCGGTCTTTATTACCCCTTTCTGTTTATTAAGCATTTCTTTTAAAGTGTGATTGGATCTTTCTATAATTGCTTGTCCTGTAGGATTGTGTGGTACACCTGTAATATGCTTTATATTGTAATATGCAAAAATAAACTGTTTCATTTTCTAGAGACATATGCTGGAGCATTGTCAATCTTAACTTGTATGGGTATTGCCATGATGGCCATAATTTCTAACAATGTATGATTACAGAATCAGTCTTTTCAGAACTCAAAGAAGTTACCCATTGAAATCCTGAATATGTATCTATGGTATTGTGCATGTATTTTAATTTTCCAAACTCTACAAAATGAAACACATCCATTTGCCAAATTTCATTTCTTTGAGTACTCTTTGGGTTACTTCCTGCATGTAGTGGAGTTTGGTTATACAAAGAATAAATAGGACACTTCCTTATAATTTCCTTGGCTTGTTGCCAAGTGATAGAAAAATCTGTCTTCAAATCCTTGCTGTTAACATGGTGTTTCTTATGAAATTCTGAGGCTTCTAGCACATTTCCTACCAATAGTTGATCAATTTCATTATTACCTTGTATCAGATATTGCAATTTCTTTTATCATTTTATTAAAAAAATAAAACTCAGGAGTAAATATTAGGGGATAAACCTAAGGGATCCACAGAGCAATGGAGACACAGACCCCTGCTCTCTACTCCACTTTCCAGATCAAAAGGGCACCCAACCTCTCAGCTCCTTCCCTGCTTCCTCCTCCATGTGTCTTTCTATCTCCCTCTGAGTCCTCCAGGAAACTCTATGGTCCACTTCAGCCAGCAGAATGTAGACTTTGCCCTCTGAACCAAGGTCAGACTATATTGGTGGTCTCAGAGCAATCAACACAAACAAATCTCTTTGAACATGTTATGTTTTGTTTAGTGTCTTTTCCAGTTTTTTGGGGGGATGTTTTGTTTTTTGAAAAAGAAATAAGGAAATGAAATGAATTCTTATGAACAAGTGCTGTTGAGACATTTTGAAGAAAAAGAAATCCAAATGGCCAAATCATAAACATATATCCAACATCCCTAGAAAACACTGAAATTCAAATAAAAATAACATTGAAACTACAACCAATAAGAACAACATCAAACAAGAGACACATACTAAAATCCAGAGATGTCCAGAACATAGTTAAATGGTATGTTAGAGAGATTATTCCAAAAGCTATCCTATCATGAAGAATCTGAACCTAGTACCTAATATGTTCTAGCTAAGATATGAGAAGATTTTAACTGTAATTATTAGTCTTCAATCCCATCAAAGATCTGAGAAGGAATATAATAATACCTGAAAAAATGAGAAAATGCACACAAGCAATTTTCAAAAATATTTCAAGAATAGACAGAGACAGATGGCAACCTGGACAGTCACCTAAAGTTACTCAGCACTGTTGGGGCATCCAATTTGCCTAAAGGCCAAGAATATCTGACAGACCATTTTCAGAAGCAGGAATTTTGAAAGACCATCTTACCCTGTCTTGGCAGAGTTCAGTAGTTGCTTTTCCTGTGTCCCACTCATCTAGAAGGACAGTGTTCACACTGTGAGCAGTCAAGGCAAGGACAGTTCTTTGCCCAGCAGGCCATTTTATGCCAAGAAGAAGGCAAACTTCCAAACAGAAATGTCTAGAAGCCCAGCATTCTCTCGGGATCAGATCAGTGCTGCCAGGAGCAATCGTGTCTCATGTCTACAGAATTCTAAGTTATTTAAATGCCATATTCTCTAGGTCTATGAAGTGTTTGAAGATTACTGTCCATCTGACTTATGTATCTGTAAATCTGGCCAACATAACTATAGAGATAACAACCATGGGTGACTATAAATCTGTAAATCTTTTCTACCTAAATAACCTAAGGACTAAGGCTTCATATGAACAAGGTAAACAGTCTATAAACAAATGTACAGTAAAAATGCATGACCTCAAAATTGTGACAATACACAAAATATCTTAAGCAGAGGTAGAAATGTATAGTGCATATGCAATATGACAATAATCCTAAATATGTATCAATATACAAAATATCTTAAACAGAGGTAGCACATACATACCATATGACAAATATAATTTTACATTTGTATCATTATACAAGATATTTCAAATAGGAGTAGAAATATATGTATAATACAGCAAATATAGTTTTGTATTTGTCTCAATATATAATGTATATAAATTATAATTATCTTACATAATATATATAAATTATCTTAAATAAGAATATAAAAATAGTTTACATTTGTATCAACATACAAGAATTCGTAACTGTGAAAAATATCTAAGGCTGATATTTTACTAAGCTAGTTTATTAGTATATACAATAATATACCTTAATATCCTCTACCTACCTATTCCCCTTTTTTCTTTTCTTAAGGAGAATACTGAGTCTAATTTTTGTTCCATACCCAGTAATTCTAAAAGCAGTGTGCTCATTCTCCCTAAGATTGGCTTACAAAAGTGGCAATCATATTAGTACATTTCTAATTGGTTAGGGATAGCAGGGGTGGGCTAAAGCTGTAGCTTTTCAGTTCTTAGGCAAGTCTGGACACGCCTTAGACCTTGTTCTTATTTGGTTATTACCTGTGTGGAGGAGAGTTTGGCCCAGGCCTAATGTATGTAGTTCCCTTTGTTTCAAGAGGCAGGAACTGAAGCCTAGTTCTTAACTGAATTATTAGGAGCCTATCATGGTATTTGCCTAGCCTTCTCTAAGTAGAAATTTCACCAGTTCTATGAACCATATCTTCTCATTCTGGGTGTTGCAAGGGTTTGAAGCCAAGAGACAATTTATGAACCTCATAAACTGTCCACGTGCAGTCACATGAGAAGCAGTGCAGCAAACTGGAGCATGTCATGTGACCATGTTGGGATCTATAAACCCCTTCCTGAGGTTTATAGCGGGAGTCAGGGTGTTTGTCTGCAGCACTGCAGTTGAACGGAAGGACTTACCCATGTCCTCATTTTACATTTTATTGTTAGGTGGTTGTTGCTGGATCCTAACGGCTCCTTGGGGGAGGGGGTGGCATGCCTTGGCAACTGGTTTGAGCCAATTTTCTTCACCCGATGGGCCTGTCCTACTACAGACGGTCTCACTCAGCTGCCCAGGCTGGCCTTGAACTCACCCTGCAGCACTTGCAGACCTTGGATTTAGGGTCCTCCTACCTCAGCCTCCCCAGCGGCTAGAATTACAAGCCTGCAGCACCAAACATGGCTATAAGTTCCATTTCTTAATAAAGGAACTTTTGTATATGGGAGAGACTTAAAATATTTATAGCAGCCATTTTAAATAAATTTTGAGGGTTGTTTGTTTGGGTTTTTTGTTTTGTTTACCTGACTGGGTGTCGTGTAGACTGACCTCAGACTAACCGTGTAGCCAAGGCTAACCTTGAACTAGTCTCTTGCCGGCACCGACCGAGGGCTGGGGTCTTGGGCAGGTGCCACCACGCCCAGAGAAGCCTCACTTTCCATTGCCAAAATGATGGGAAATGATGCTGTGGGATGTTCTGTATGTCAAATGTGTTGCTCTGATTGGTTAGTAAATAAAACACTGATTGGCCAGTAGCCAGTCAAGAAGGATAGGCAGGACAAGCAGAGAAGAGAATTCTGGGAAGTGGAAGGCTGAGGGAGAGAGACACTGTCAGCCGCCGCCAGGACAAGTAGCATGTGAAGATGCCAGTAAGCCACGAGCCACGTGGCAAGGTATAGATTAATAGAAATGGATTAATTTAAGCTGTAAGAACAGTTAGCAAGAAGCCTGCCACGGCCATACAGTTTGTAACCAATATAAGTCTCTGTGTTTACTTGGTCGGGTCTGAGCGGCTGTGGGACTGGCAGGTGAGAGAGATTTGTCCTGACTGTGGGCCAGGCAGGAAAACTCTAGCTACAAAATGATCTAGATATTCATGAACAGTAAAGTAAAAAACAAGGTATGGATGTTATCAAATAAGGAAGTACTTAGCACAGGAAGTTAAGCTGGAGCTACTGAACCAACGTGGAAATACTTCACAAGCGCAGCATTGTGGGAAAATCTACTATAGCACATACCAAGATGATGCCATTCATGTGGAGACAGAATGCAATGAAATATGTCATATCCTGGTGTGCCAAAACAGAAAGTAAAGTGTAAGAAAACACATGGGAAGGAGCAAACTTCAGATTCAGGCAAGAGACCTGGGGAAGCGCATGATGCAGACTGCCTGTGAGTGGAAAACGGGCAGGGGCCAGCACTACCCTTGAGAGTTGACTTTTATAGTTTTTATTTCCATGAAATGGTTTAAATAGAAGTCCATTCATGGGGTAGTAGGACAGCCCCGTGGGTAGAGGTACTTACAACAGGAGTCTAGGGACCTGAGTTCAACCCTGTATCCTGATTAGCTTTAATTGTTGACTTGAAACAGCCTAGGGTCATCTGAGAGATGAGTTTCAACTGAGGAACTGCCCAGTCGAGATTGGCCTGTGGGCTACAAAAAAGCCAGCTGTGAGTCTGAGAGAGCCAACAAGAGCCAAACTCTCCATGGTTTCTGCTTCAAGAGCCTTCCCTGACTTCCCTCAGTGATGACCTGTGACCTGGAAGCTGAAACAAACTCTCTCCTCTAAGTGATTTTCGGTCAGAGTGTTTTATCACAGCAACAGAAAGGAAACCAAACACCCCAGAACCCATGTAAAAGTGGAAGTGACTCCCCAGATTCTCCTCTAACCCATGTGTGGGGCACGTGCACCACACCCCAATACTTATAGTTGAAAATGTGAAAGGGTCTGCTCACATCAATGGTAATAAATTCTCCTCCCTGGTGGGGTTCCAGCAGTGGGACACTGAATGCATGGGGCCAGAGAGTATACAGAAACTGTACATGGTTTTCACTCAGTTTTGCTGTGAGCATATAACTTAAGAATAACATTTATCAAATATATATATATATATTATTTATGTAATTAATGATATAGTTTTGTGGTTTGGATTAGAAAAGGGTCTGACAACCAAATAATGACCGTCATATTGGAAGAGCTGGAAGGTCAGAGGATACCAGTTGCTTTCCCTTCTGTGACCCAGAACCTGGACTAGAGATGGCCACTGGTGCCTATTTGTTGGAAGAGAGAACTAATATTTACATACAAATCCAGTTAGAACTGGACACAAATAATAGAAGTAGCTAAGTGTGATGGTACATGCTTACAAGCCCCGCACTTGGACATATAAAGCAAGAAGGCCAGAAGTTTGAGGCCAACCTATAGTGAGTTCAAGGCCGGGCTGGGCTGCACAGCAATCTCCCATCTCAACAACAGCCACCGTGTACCCGAGAGAGACCATTTAAAGGGTTAGCAATTACGTTGTTTTTTCATAGTTAACCCGTATTTTAAGTTTTCTTCCCCATGCTGTAGTTTATATCAGCCTGGTTAGCTTTCCGTGACAAGGTGTACTTTCTCCCTTTCTCATCTGACCCCGACCCCTTCTGCCTCTTCCCACCACCCGGGAACAACTTCAAGGAGACAGATACAGTCGCCGTATTCCCACAATGTCATTGGCTAAGCCTGGGCGTTAGTTCCTAGGGTGCCCTTGTCTTGGACAGCACGTCATCTGGTCCACACAGACGTTTAAGAAGGCTGAGCCTAGACCCCAGCGGCGCAGCGGCAAGCTGTCTAGCCTCTTCCTTCTCTGGACTAGCTTTGTTTTATTTTTTTTTTCTCACTTCCACTGGAATTTAGTGAGAAAATGGCTTCGTTTGGATCAGCTCTGGTGTGACAACAAAAACCAAAGCGAATAGCAAAGGGAAAAATCAAAAGGTCATCTCTCTGAGATGCAATTTAGTGTCTGGCAGGAATAATTCAAGAAAACCATGTCCACTTCCTGATCACGCAACTAAACAAACACGGAGGGAGGAAGCCTGCTGAGAGACGTTTTCACATTAAAAGGCGCTAAAAATGGGCTAGCTCTCCTCGCAGCCCTGTTGGAAGTCTCCATTCAATTTTAGTCATTTCCTCTCTGTCCCCAGACTGGTAGCAACTGGCAAGGCAGAGGGAAGAGGGAAGGTTGGTTGCAGGCTGCACCTCCACACCGACCTGTGAGAAATTCAAGGTGGGACGGGAAAGGAAGAAAATCGTGTCCCTCCCAGACGTTTCCAGGGGAGAGCATGAGCGGCACTGAGAGAGGAGGGGAGGGGGAGAGCAAGATCTGAAATCAGTCCAAATACAACCACGCTTCTGGACAGAGGTGCTATGTGGACTTCACTGATGTGTAAATATTGCAGAAAAAGTGAGACTTGGATGTGTTTAAATACATCCCTAGAAAGGCATGGTGGTGCACACCTTTAATCCCCAGCACTTGGGAGGCAGAGACAGGTGGATCTCTGAATTTGAGGCCAGCCTGGTCTGTATAGTGAGTTCTGGGAGACAGATAGGGAAGGAAGGGAGGGAGGGAGGGAGGGAGGGAGGGAGGGAGGGAGGAAGGAAGGAAAGAAAGAAAGAAAGAAAGAAAGAAAGAAAGAAAGAAAGAAAGAAAGAAAGAAAGAAAGGAAGGAAGGAAGAAAGTAAGTACATCCCTAGGCAAGTCTCCTTCCACACAGCTATTGCAGTGACTTTTTGAAGCTCATTAATGAATGTGGGCAGGTCAGTCTAAAGTTAAAGCCTTCTTTAAGTATCCATTCGCTATAATATAGATGTGTTGTGTGATTTCTATCTGAGATGTCAATTCTGTATCCGGAAATTCTTTGAACCAATGGAGAGTTCCATGTTTAGATAAAAAGCAAGCCACCAGGGAGCACAGTGCATCCAACACAGGAGAGGCTGTGATGTGCCCCAGCTCCAGCGGGTGGCAGCAGTGAGCAGAGGAGAGACCTCTGGGAAGGAGAATGTAGATGCTCCTGGAAGAGCAGGATCTGAGAGCAGCTACTGGATGTGCTGTATAAGCCCAGCCCTAAAGGTGGGATAAGGACAAACACTGTGGACATAGGGAAAACCCTGATGAACTTCCACGTCCATTACAAAAGCACACACTGAGACAGGGGCTGCATTTCTAGGCCTTCGGAACTTGGGTGTTATTCATTTTTGAAAAGTTACTTGGCGAGGGTGCAGACCAAGGTCTCCAGCTCGGAAAAGGGAATAAGACACTCAGTGTAGTGTAAGACCACACCATTTTGTGGTTACCTTCGTCCCCTCCCCTACCACACTAAGAGGAAGTTCTTCAAAAGCAGAAATTGGGCCTTGTTTCTCCATGAATCTCAGAGGCCAAGTAGGGTGTCAAGTACACACGATGCTTGCAGCAGACACCTGCTAAATAAAAAACGAATTGTGTGTGAGGTTTATGTAGATATTTGGGTACCTGCCTCTAGACAGCCATGTAT
Source organism: Peromyscus californicus insignis (assembly GCF_007827085.1). Classification (NCBI taxonomy): domain Eukaryota; kingdom Metazoa; phylum Chordata; class Mammalia; order Rodentia; family Cricetidae; genus Peromyscus; species Peromyscus californicus. The sequence continues at coordinate 96,755,931 of NW_026294424.1, forward strand.
TTTCATGATTGCAAAGATTATTCATCATTTTGTATTCCCAGCGTCTAACACTGTTCTTCATACATTGATTGATCAATGGACCGATGGGCAGCTGGATGAATTTAGGATTTGAGATTTCTGCCACATTCTCCTTCAGAATTTACAGTATTTTGAAAATATCTAACAACATTAGCAGATCTTGACTTCTAAGGCTCTCCAACAAAAGGAACAAGAGATTCCTTAGAAATGATTCTAAGGTAATTCTAGATCGGGGACCATCTAGAATACTCAGGCTGAGTGTGGAGTATGGAGCAATGAAGAACTAAAGGGGTTTGTCGAGAGAATGCTGGGTTCCTCTAACCACCTGAGCATCTCCAGATGTCAAGATCTGGAACAATTTAAGCAATGCCACAAAGCACTGTCCGATTACAGCCCAGAGTGATCAGAGAGTCCTAAGTCTGACACTAGCATAGAGACTGAGCAAATCAAGTGATCCAGTCTCCATGTAGAACTCTAAATAACTCCTATCACCGCTTCTCCCTCATGTGTATAGAGAGCATACAATGCTGTAGAGGAAAGTAGCCCACACCGTTCAGTGCTGGTCACGGAGACCGGTAGTAATGGTTCCCTAAATAAGTACCCTGGACACAATGGGATGAAGATGGCAATTTCTCCTCCAAATCCATAACGCCAGTCTCCTCATGAGAAAGACATCAGGCAAATGGAAGGCTGTTCCAAAAAGCATACAAATTCCTTCAGACCATTAGAATCACCCAATATAAGGAGCTTGTCACAACCCCAAGGACAAATAACCTGTGGATTGGATGCTGAGGTAGAAGAAGGACATTGGCTGAGGAGCCAGGAGATCTAAGTAAGCCATGGGCCTGAGTCAGTGGTCATGTGGCAGTATTAGTTCACTAACTACAAGAAATGTATTCTACCCATCAAAGACGTTAGTAACATGGACGATGGGCATGGAGTACACGGGAATGGTCCGTGTCATGTTCGCAACTAAAAGGCGTACACCACAGCACCAGGCGAAGGAAGATTTGAACATGAGAGGTGGGGCAGGATAGAGCGAACTTGTCTTGATCTATTTGTGTTTCTTCCTAAGAAGTTTTGGTGAATTTCACTCCAAAAGCAGATTCTAAGGATTCTATGTCTCCTGTGAAGTCTCTAAAATAAAATCTACCTCCTGGAACAATTAGAGTGGTGGAGCTTTCTCTGCTGATGATCTTTGGGCCACTTTCCTTCCCTCTGGTCGGGTGTCTGCTCTAACACAGGGAGTGACCGGTGGTCATTGAAACTCTTCCTGCTTTGGACTTTCCCTTCCTTCAGCCTTCCTTCTGATCACCACACTGACCCTTCCTCCTTCCCTGGCAGTGACCACCTCCCTCTCCACCTCTTTGCTAGTCCTCTCTGAATTCACCCCGAGTAGTGAAAATAATAGCTGAGACTGGGGGATGACCAAGTGCACCAGCCCAGCTGCTAGGCCTACCTCAGACTGGGCCCTTTCTTTCAAAGGTCTGAGTCACTTCCCCGGCCCCTTTATGTGCAGTCCAGATGAAAAGCGGCCTTTCTATTTGTGTCTTGCTGCTCCTTTGGAGTCCAACATCCACCTTATCCTTTTGGACTCTGATCCTGAAGGGAAACACAAAGTTAGGGTCGGGAGCCTGCCTGAGGCCTCAGACCCCCTCAGCATGGCGGGAGGCCACATTAAAACCCTTGCCTCCTCTCAAGGAGAGCCTGTGCATCAACAATGACCCGCCATTTGTAGAGAGTTGTGTGAACACCTTCCACATTTCAGCCCTGAAAGGGATCCCCTTCTGCAGCCTGCACAACACACACACACACACACACACACACACACACACACACACACACACACACACACACACACGCACGCACCATCTGAGAGCAGAGATGCCTGACACGGACAGGTAAGAGTTCAGCTCAGTGCATCCCTCAGTGTCCGCTCACAGGCCGGAGGGCTGTTTGCTTCTGGACCAGCACTGCTAAGACTGAGAATCCTTGTTTTATTTCCCTGCCCACAGAACTCTAGATTAGATTGTAAACAAGGACCTGTGCGGAAACAGAAGCAAACACAACTTTCATAATTATCAGAAGTGTTCATTCTCATTAACAAGGGGCAATTGTTTCTGTTTTGTAAATTGATCTGAGATGAAAGAAGTTAGTTAATAATTTATACTGTACCAGGGAAAGGGGGCTGTGAAAAGACTCTACGGAAGGATTTGAATTAAACAGCCTCTCACCCTTTTAATATCTCACAAGAGATCTTCTGCACTGGTTCATTTAATTTAGTGGACACCGCAGTGTGGCCCATTGATTGCAGACAAAACTTCTGAGGGCCTGGTGCGCACCCTGTTAAAACGTGGGAAGAGAGTAAAGTTGGATGTGAATTAATTTGATTCTGTACATAATTCTTTTTCAATGGGATTCTGTGTCCCATTGCAGAGGCATGAAAAAAGGGGACACTGAGTTTGATTGCTCAATATTCATCTACATTTTCCTCTCTATGGGCCCAATATGCTTGGCTTAATTAACTTCTCTCAAAGGTGAAGCCGTGCGCACCATCTGCTGTGAGACAATCACATTTGTATGCCTCTCAGAATAATCCCTTTACCACTGAAAACAGCTATCATATAGTAGCCAAAATACAAACTTTCAAATTTTTTCCCCCCTTTGGAGAAAAAGACCACATCCATTCTGGTCCAGTGCTGGAAAATGACATGTAGCGGAGGCAAAGGCTGTTGTTTTTGTTACAGCCCAACTCCTTGCTCGCAAACGATTTTACGTTTGCCTTGTCTTCCCTCCGCCACCAAATTAAAAATTCTGCATGCTTCATTTAAAACCCAGCTCAAGAACAACCGCACAGCGGGGCACCCTCCTTTTCTCCTACCTCTTAATTTCAAACCAACAGAAGAATAGGAAAGTGGCACCTTGAAAAGAACCATCAAGTCACCCAAAATCCCAATGCAAAATATTGAGGCAAAGTTTAGCCATTTAATTTTTTAATCAAGCCTCAAGGACCACACAGTGTTATCAAGGGCCTGCTGGACTTGCTCGAAAGCTGGGTCATTATTTGATCTTTGTGGCTGGTAATCTGATTATCTCATTGTGGAGGTAAACTTCAGACCCAATCTTGTTAGCAGCTGGCAGAGCTGGATTACGACAGCTACTGAGCTGGAAAGTGGACTGAGAAGTCCAGCTTTGGCCTTGCTCCCTTTGAGCCCACAGTTGGCTACTTTGGGACGTATATACTTTTGTATCTGAATCAACACTCTATTCGAGAATCTCCCACCACAGAGTGAACATATTCTGTGGCAATACTACCGAGCCAGGCTGGGGTCTATGAGCACAGTTCTCAAAGATTCACACCTCTCTCAAGTCCCTCTATGTCCCACTTCCCAAGAATCTGACACAGGTAATGCTGTGGTCAGAAAAGTCTCTGGCCCAAGATATTTAACGAAGGAAATTAATGAACCGAATTCTTCGCTTTGAGATTCACACTCGACAGAGTTGCTAAAATATGCAAATTCTCACAAGAGTTGTGTGGTCCCTGCTTAAGACACTCCGTTGTGCTTGTGATCTCACTGAGGCACTGACCGTGGTTACAGTGAATGCCCAGCCCCGTCAAAGCCCAGAAAGTCTTGAATCATAGCTTGAAAGAGTTCAAAGGATCGAAAAGACAAAAAAGGACTAAGCTGGGATTTTTATGTACACTGAAAAGAAGAATAAAATATAAGTTCCTGAATGCAGGCTGTTATGGCAATGCTAGCCATATCAAAGCATTATGTGCACGGAAGAGGGGTGAACTCTCTCTCTTGCGCACCATATGCAAAAAAGAAATAGGAACAATTTAGGCTGGCGGTGATTTTGTGACATGAAACATTGAATGCTCTTTTTTGACACACTATTGAGTGAACAAGGAATTCAAAGAGTTTGAACTCGAACAAGTTTTCTGCCTCAATAAGCCATAATCAGCCCCAAAGAGCTGAGTACGCCTCAGAGTGGTCTCTGCTCACAAGCCTTCCCGGGGTGGGTTTTGCTGGCTATTATGAGACGCATCAAAGCGAGGGTTCTTATGCTGGCTTTCCTCTTATCATCTCCACTAAGACCTCAAGTCTTAGTGCGATTTCTGAAACCAGCAAGCTGATAGGCGGCGTTCCCAAATATCAACATCGCGCACAACCGTCACACAACCACAACAGTGTACGGAGCAAGTTAGCAAGGCGGCTTCCAAAGACCTCATCTTTGCCTGGTGTGTGACGCCACGGACGGTGTTTAGCAGTGCAGACAAGGGTCCTTGATCATTTTCAAAATCTGAGGAATGGGGCAACTTTGCTCTATGACATGAGGAGAAAGAGAAAAGCAGAATTTACAGGAGATTGTGTGCTTGGAAAAGAGCCGGATTTTAAAACGCACTTTTGTATTTTAATTTAGCTTCATTTTTTTTCCTGGAAGCTTAATTTATTTTCATAGCTTTCCAATATTTAAATTTTAATGTTCAGAATTTTGTAGAAATTCTTAACGTTAAATATTAAATACAAAATCTCGTTGTGTTTCAGCATCTGATGACTAACATTTCAGCTCTGTGGAAATATGTTATTAATCACTAGGACTCCTAGTTTGCATTTCAGACAAACACACACTTGAGTGTTAACTTCAGACGGTTAAATGGTAGTTGAGTTTATGACCACTCCGCCACCGTCGTCACAACGTGAAGGGATTATGCTGATGTGACCACTGGCAGGAAAAGAGTCTGAGCAGAGCCGCTGTGGCATTTCACACAACTGATCATGTCTGTACTTAAGAGCTGTGATCAAGTTTCTATACTAACATGACAGTTTCTTAACCAGTCAGGACGATGGCTGTAACTTCTGAAGGAAAAACCTATTCTCTTCAGGTTAGAATCCAGTCAACCTATAAATGTCCAACTTAAACCTAGAGTCTCTCTACAGCAAAGTCTCTGCACACGTTACGAGTGAAATGTCATCCTTCTTGTCTTCAAATGGAATAAAGCACACCTTGGGGGCTTGGGTTATTTAGTAAAACCCTGAAGAACAGTGTAGAGTTTTTCAAGAATGATGAGGAAAGGCAGTGAGTTCTTACATCTAATTTTAGATCTGAATTCGCAAGGAACACCTTTTAATTAAGCATGACATTTGACACAGTCGAGTTTGAAGTAACCTGCGTAGCTTCACACCTGTGAAAATCGTAAGTTCTCGGAGCAGCTTAACACGGCTTCCCCCGGCGCAGCCGTCTAGCCCTGACAGACGCAGCCCGTCCGAGAGAATTGCTTTTCAGGGAATGTGGTTATGGGTTATTTTCCTAATTGTTGTTTTTGACCTAACCAAAAAGGGGTCTAAATTTTTCCTTATTAGCTTGTCAGAATGTTGTAAGATTTCCTGTCTCCTTTTGGCTGTATCAACAGAGACTTTGTCAGCAAATGAATGAAACTTGTCCACCTATTATTAGAAGAGACAAAATGAACAAAAAAAGGTGAGAAAATTTATTTATGACAAACATTGAAAGTCATTAAAATGTGACGCTCTACTTACAAAATTTGTTGAGTATATAGTTTAATAATATAAATTAAAAATAATAGTCTGTTTTCTATTTAGTTTTCTATTATTTCTGTTTTCTATTTAGTTTTTCTATCATTTCTAGTTAGTGTTCTAGTTCTGTCTTGGTAAGACATAAATTTAAAATAAATGACTATATTATAGAAAGTAAGAATATAGTTTCTGTTTACCCAGCACTGGCCACAATAGTTCAAGATTCCAAGAACAAAGTAGAAAAAAAGTCAGTCAAGAGAGATGAGGTAAAGCACACGTGGCTTCGGAGTAAGAAGTAAATAAGGTTTTAACAACATAAGGAACTAAAGCTTCCCATTTATAGCCAGAAAACGACTTTCCATTTTTCTATGTAAATAAATCCGATGGACAGTATTTACTGTATGCCAGTGTCAGAGCTCACCTTAGGGTTGCTCTTACCTCAACAGTGCTGTGGCTGTTGCAACTTTTGAAACTGCAACTTTGTGAAATGTTCTAGAGTTGGTGTACAAACATCCAACACAGAGAACCTTACTGTCCCTCAAAGTGCGATGTGTTGGGTTTGCCCCCAGCTTGACGCTCTTGGGAGGGGGTAGAAGACTTAAGAGGTGGGGTCTAATAGAAGGTTTGAAGTTACTGGAGATACTCCCTTGAAGATGCTCGTGGATTCCTGATCCATCTCCCCTGATTCTCCCTGTCCCCTGTTCCTTTCAACACTGTGTAGCTTTGACACAACCTAGAATTGTCTGGGAAGAGAACCCCAGTGAGTGATCGTGTACATCCCCTCCACCTGTGGATATGTATGTCTTGATGGCCTCAGATGATTCAGGAGGACCTATCCTCAGTCCACATAAAGGACAATAAGAAGGAGAACTCTAGGGTCTTTCCTCATCTGGACTTCACTCTCACCAGCAAGGTCTCCTGCCCTGTTGCTACTGCTGCTACCAATTCCTTTGCTGATCTTTCTTTTATTTTTAAATTATTATTATTATTAAGAGATTTTCTATTCATTTTACATACCAACCACAGATTCCCTGTCTTCCCTCCTCCCTCCCCGCAGCCTTCCCCTCAACCCACCCCCATTCCCACCTCCTCCAAGGCAAGGTCTCCCATGGGGAGTCAGCAGAGCCTGGTACATTCAGTTGAGGCAGGTCCAAGTCCCTCCCCCTGCACCAAGGCTGCGCAAAGTGTCTCACCATAGGCACTGGGCTCCAAAAAGTCCATTCATGCACCAGGGATGGGTTCTGATCCCACTGCCTGGGGGCCCCCTAAACATTTAAGCTAAACAACTGTCTCACCTATCCAGAGGGCCTAGTCCAGTACCAGTATCCAGATAGGGCCTCCTCAGCTACTATTCACAGTTCATGTGTTTCCACTAGTTTGGCGGGTCATCTTTGTACTTTTTCCCATCATGGTCTCGATGTCCCTTGCTCATAGAATCCCTCCTCTCTCTCATCGATTGGACTCCTGGAGCTCGCCTGGCATCCTGCCGTGGATCTCTGTATCTGCTTCCATCAGTCACTGGATGAGGTCTCTATGATGACAGGGTATTCAGCCATCTGATCACCAGAGTAGGCCAGTTCTGGCACCTCGCCGATCTTAAAACCAGCTTCCTCTGGCTTTTCATATGGCCTGAAGACCAGCCATTCCCCAGGAATCCCCAGGCTGTGGGCACCATGTGCCAATCGGAACTGTTAAGACATCCAGCCTGGTGGACAGAACAGTGACCCAGATTCTTGGTCTCTCCAGCATGACAGAGACACTTCCAGCCACGTTATATAAGAACACCTCCCTTAATATACACTCTAGCACACCCTGGCTGGTACACCAGGGGCAGCATTGCTTCCTGATGCCCTGTACTGCCTCGTCACAGGTCCAAAGGCCACAAAAGCCAGCTGACCAAGGGCCTCTGTAACATCAAGCCAAGATTAACTGTCTCTCTTTCCAACTTGATAATCTCAGGTATTTTGTCACAGAAATGGAAAGCTGATCATCCTAGCTTCTTAATGTCAAGGGAAAAAAGTCAAATCTATTTTGTTTTATATTTATTCATATTATTTAAACATTATTTAATTTTAAAATATTATTTATTTTATTATAATTATAATCATATATTGTAATTATATGATATAATTATATATTGCATACTATAATTATATAGGCATATATTTATTATAATTTATATCTTTTAATTATAAATATTAAATGATATCTAAATATTATTTAATATAAATATATAATAATTTAATACTATTTATATAATAATAAAATATATATTTAAATATATATTTAAATGTTTAGCAAACACATACATCTGGCAAAACACTCATACACATAAATAAATCCTTAAGAAAATAAACAACAAAATAAAATAAAAATCCTTAATACAAAAACAGTGTATCTTACCCAGCTTCCCAATGGGAAACAGGATATGATTTGCTCATCCACGCAAAGGACAGCAAGCTGAGACACTGGCCACTGGGTTCTGTCTCACACTGGTTGAGCGTTGACCTTGGGGTGACGACACCCCCACACTTCGTGGCTGTGCTTGCATGTAGACAGAGTAAGCGCTGGCATTGAAGACAGCCCCGGGGGAGGGAGCACAAAGACACCTGATGCCTAGCTTCAGAGCAAGGTGAGGATGAACTTGTACGGAGCTGTCCATTGCAGCAGCCGCGGGAAGAGAGCCAGGCTGATGAGAGGTGACACTGGGCACCAGAGGCATTTACTACACGCATCACCGTGAACAAATGCAACCGAGTTACAGCTCGGAGAGTAAAAAGGCTGTGACCATCACGGTTTTCTCTCTTGTCTTCTTTCTTAAAGACGGCGACAACAGCTATGTGTTTAAAGCTTGTGGCATTTCTTCACTGATCCAAATACTGAGAAACAGTTTGCATATATTTCCTTCACAAGCTCAAAGAGCTCAGTAGGCAGGATATTGACTTCCATGTGTTAACTCCTGACAGCTCTTAGAAGCCATCCAGTCTGCTGAGGATGCTGATTCAAGATGGCTGATACGTGCCATGCTTCCTCTTCTGCTTCCCCCAAACCCCAAGATTATGGAGTGAGCAAACAGACAGAAATCCCTTCAGTCAGTTGCAGTCCTAAATGCAGAGGTGACCTGCAAATCCAGAGGAGAAACCTCTGGGAATCGAAGCCTGGTAAAGAGAATGGTGACATTTCCACTCCACTGCTTGGCTTGGCTTTTGCTGACTTAGGAGTAGATGGTTACAAACATGGTCAATGCACCCCACTCCAAAAGTAGATAGATGCAAATCCTGAGCAGTGGGATTAGTTACTGCGGTAATTGGCTTCTTTCTGTCATGGTAGCGATTCTCATGGTAGCTATTCTTGACAATGCTAATACTTAAAACACGTATTTTCAGGGTCATGTAGCTACTCCCTTAGAATGGAGTCAACATGTTTGACTCCTTCCAAATAAGGTGTTTCAGTGAAGATTGTGACCTATGTACAGAAAGATTACTTTAAGACTCATTATTTCTTCTTCCTCATACATTAAGCCACACTGATTGGTTACTAAGAGTCACTGTTTGTGTCTCCCTCCTTTGTGTGTGTGTGTGTGTGTGTGTGTGTGTGTGTGTGTGTGTGTGTGTGTGTGTGTGTGTATGTGTGTGTGTGTGAGAGAGAGAGAGAGAGAGAGAGAGAGAGAGAGAGATGTGGGTCAGAAGTCAATCTCAAGTCACTTCTCAGGTGCTGCCCACCTATCTTTTGAGACAGAATTTCTTATTGGCCTTAAACAAGACAAGTAAGCTAGGGTGGCTGGCCACTGAGCCCCAGGGCTCATCCTGTGTCAGGCTACCCCACCTAGAATGACAAGGAAGCCACTAAGCCACAACATCCAGCTTTTTCAGGAGTTGTTGAGATTGAACTCAGGTCCTTATACTTGCAAAACAAGCATTTTACTGACTGAGCCATCATCCCAGCTCCATCCTCCTGAGCCATGGTTCCAGCTCCATCTTCCTGGGCTATCATCCCAGCTCCATCCTCCTGAGCCATCATCCCAGCTCCATCCTCCTGAGCCATCATCCCAGCTCCATCCTCCTGAGCCATCATCCCAGCTCCATCCTCCTGAGCCATCATCCCAGCTCCATCCTCCTGGGCCATCATCCCAGCTCCATCCTCCTGGGCCATCATCCCAGCTCCATCTTCCTGGGCCATCATCCCAGCTCCATCTTCCTGAGCCATCATCCCAGCTCCATCCTCCTGGGCCATCATCCCAGCTCCATCCTCCTGGGCCATCATCCCAGCTCCATCCTCCTGGGCCATCATCCCAGCTCCATCCTCCTGGGCCATCATCCCAGCTCCATCTTCCTGGGCCATCATCCCAGCTCCATCCTCCTGGGCCATCATCCCAGCTCCATCTTCCTGGGCCATCATCCCAGCTCCATCTTCCTGAGCCATCATCCCAGCTCCATCCTCCTGGGCCATCATCCCAGCTCCATCCTCCTGGGCCATCATCCCAGCTCCATCCTCCTGGGCCATCATCCCAACTCCATCTTCCTGGGCCATCATCCCAGCTCCATCCTCCTGAGCCATCATCCCAACTCCATCTTCCTGGGCCATCATCCCAGCTCCATCTTCCTGGGCCATCATCCCAGCTCCATCCTCCTGGGCCATCATCCCAGCTCCATCTTCCTGGGCCATCATCCCAGCTCCATCTTCCTGAGCCATCATCCCAGCTCCATCCTCCTGGGCCATCATCCCAGCTCCATCCTCCTGGGCTATCATCCCAGCTCCATCTTCCTGGGCTATCATCCCAGCTCCATCCTCCTGGGCCATCATCCCAGCTCCATCCTCCTGAGCCATCATCCCAGCTCCATCTTCCTGGGCCATCATCCCAGCTCCATCCTCCTGGGCCATCATCCCAGCTCCATCTTCCTGGGCCATCATCCCAGCTCCATCTTCCTGGGCCATCATCCCAGCTCCATCTTCCTACCTTTTCAGTATAAGAGTGATGGAAGAACAAAAGTCAGGGATATACAAGCAGCTACAATTTGGCTATCAAGCAATGAAGTGTCCAAAGTTTCCCGCACATCCTGTTTCTCTAGCCTAAGAAAATAGGGCTTGCAAGAATCAAAAGTGCAGAAACCTAGAAGAAAGTGGAGATCTGGAGCAGCAGACAGGCCCATTCATCAACAGCCCACACAGTCCTTTGTCCCAAGAATTTTCCCCAGAAGAGAGCTGTGTGCAGACATGAAAGAGACAGCTCCAACAGAAGAGATACCTAGGCTAGGTGCTCCCCAGGGTAGTGGGGTATTTCAGCTAAGTTAAGGAGCACAACAAAGAGAAAAGTCCTATCGCCATCCTAGCCAGGAGCATCAAAAGAGTAGCCACAACCTAATTCTCAGAACCTGGGGACACATTCCTCACAGGGAAAGGGAGAGTTTGCAAAAGGCATTGCACTGATGATCCAGAGGGATGAATGGAATCATGGGAGCTTCAAGCATGACAAGAAGGCAGGGAAACAAGTTAGAGGAGAGTCAAGAAGGAAACAGACACCAGCAAAGCTACTTCTGACTTTAACAGAGAAGGAGGGTCTTGAGCCAAAAAATGTGTAGGCTGGAAACTGCTAAGAACCAAGTCTTTCCAGTGTACCACATCCACACTTTGCTTTTAGGTGCCATAGAACAAATCTTTGCTCTCTTTGGTGCTTATATTACCACAGCAATAGAAGATTGAAGGACAAAGGTTATCTTCCTCCATTGCTTTCTATTGCTGTGATAAACATGATCACCAAAAGCTACTTGGGGGAATGGTTTATTTCATCTTACATCTTACAGACCATCATAAAGGGAAGGCAAGGCAGGAACTCAAGGCAGAAACCTGTAGACAGGAACTCAAAGCAGGAAACTGTAGGCAGGAACTCAAGACAGGAAACTGTAGGCAGGAACTCAAAGCAGGAAACTGTAGGCAGGAACTCAAGGCAGGAAACTGTAGGCAGGAACTCAAAGCAGGAATCTATAGGCAGGAACTCAAGGCAGGAACCTGTAGGCAGGAACTCAAAGCAGGAAACTGTAGGCAGAAACTCAAGGCAGGAACCTGTAGGCAGGAACCTGTAGTCAGGAACTCAAAGCAGGAATCTATAGGCAGGAACCTGTAGGCAGGAACTGGAGGAGGCCATGGAAGACTTCTGCCTACTATTATTCCTCAGGCTTGTCTTCAGTTAACTTTCTTCTACATCCCAGGACAACCTGTCCTGGGTAGCACTACTCTCAGTGGGCTAGGCCCTCCCACATCAGTCATTCATCAAGTAAACACCCCCAGAGGCTTACCTCTAGGCCAGTCTAATGGAGGCATTTTCTCAAGTCAGCTTCTCGCTTCCCAAATGACTCTAGTTTATGTCACATTGATGAAAAGAAAAACAACAAAAAAAACTAAACTAAAAAACACAAAAAACTGACCAACACAGTTATGTAATCAAAACAAGTGTTCATTGAGAGATAAGCAGGAACTTCCCCTGGTCCTAAATCCACTGTCTTGGGTTTATATGAGGACATTTAGAGAGCCTCAGTACAGACATTCATAGTGGAACACACTTAAAAATTCCAGTACTTGGGCTGGAGAGATGGCTCAGAGGTTAAGAGCACTGACTGCTCTTCCAGAGGTCCTGAGTTCAATTCCCAGCAACCACATGGTGGCTCACAACCATCTGTAATGAGATCTGGCACCCTCTTCTGTGTGTATAATAAATAAATAAATCTTTAAAAAAAAAATTCCAGTACTTAGGAGGGTAAATGAGAGAACTGAACTGTGAGTTTGAGATCAGTTTGGGGTACATAGCCAGACCCTGTCTTAAGAAAAGAAAGAGACGCCCATATTTAGGTGAAGACAGGCTGGAGGGAATGGCTCAGAGGTGAAGAGCAGTGAGTGCTCTTATCCCAGGTTCAGTTCCCAAACCTACATGGTGGCTCACAACAGTCTGTAACTCCAATTCCAAGAGATCCAATGCCCTCTTCTGGCCTCCATGGGCACTGCACACACATGGTACACATGTATATAAACACCCACACTCATAGAATAAATAAATGTTAAAATAAAGATCTCAGCAGGGGAGGCACCAAGAAAGGAAACACGGAGGGGTAAAGGAGGAAAGGGGGAAAAACGGAAGAGGAAGAAATGGGGAAAAAAGGGCAAAGGAGAGAAGGAAACCCTCAAGGAGGCATTTAATATACGAAACAGGAAAATGATTAAATTAGGACACTAGGTTCTGCAGGGTACTGAACAGAAATTCTCTTTCATAAATGGAAAATGTCAGGTGGTTATCCAATAAAAGTCATATGCATTTAAAATATTAACGTTTATCAAGCTGAAAGTCTCCAACGGGGAGATAACCAGATCTGTTCTAGAGTGTGAAACTGAGGATTGTCCTCAGGATGCAATGGAAAAGAACAAAGAAATTCTAAAACACCATGAAGGGAAAGTTAGCAGATAAGAACGATAGGGCCATAAGGTACTATATCTTTTCAAAAACCAACAAAATATATTTTTTAAAAAGTTGATGGTAAATTCGTACCTCAAAGAAATATTCACCAAATTTAAGATATAAACACTAAAATCTTTAATATATCATCCAAAATTAGAATGTGACACGGGAGGGCTGGAGGTGTAGCTCGGCAGTGTCGCGCTTGCCTTAAGTCCACCAGGACCTGGGTTTGACTCCTCAACAACAATTTGGGAAGAAAAGTAAAAACAAAAAAGAACCTGCTTGGCGATTTAAAAGAAAAAAAAACTCTTGCATGCCAAATTTTAGAAGACTAACATAAGATTGCAACTGAAAAAGGGGGAAATCAGAAGATAATTCCAAGGAAACACCAAAAAGAAAGAAAAGAAGGGGAAATTAACAATATCTACATAGCAAGCAAAGATCTCAGTGCCTTCTAGAAGCTCTGGCAGCCCAGACGAGCCCTCCGAAGCTCACACCTCAGGTCTGCCTGCCAAGTTGAGAAAAAAGTTGGTTTTTATACTTTATTATTTAATCACAATAAACAGGTCTTACTTACACTAACAATGTAAAATTCAAGTGTATATAATTTAGGAGTACTAGGATAGATACAATGTAAGATTGGGGGACTTGAATGCATTAAAATATACAACTTCTGAATGTGGAAAAATACAATTAATAAAATTAATATCAAACTACAGACTGAAAAACTATGTGTAACAGAAACACAGTTAATATCTTTAATATTGTAGAAGTTCATATACCTCAAGACCAATAAATAAAAACAAGTCACCAGTGAAATATTGTAATTGATCAAAAATCATTTAGGGAACATGTCAAATTAAAATGGCAATGATATCCCTTTTTTTTTCATAGAAAAAATGTCACTTATGTTGCCTATTAGAACTGAAAATGTCATTCTGGAAATAAATTGCAAAGTTTAAATGCATACTCGTTGTTTAGCTTATTCTTAATTGTAGGAGAGGGTGGAGTGTGTATACATACACATGAATAAGTCTGCCCATAGAGACCAGAGGAAGGCATCAGGATCTCCTGGAGCTGGGGTTACAGGGTGTGAGCCACCTGATGTGAGTGTTAGGAGCCCAGTTTGGGTCCTCTGCAAGAGCAGTGCACATTCTAAACCACAGAGCCACCTCTCCAGCCCCCAACTATATTTTACATTTATTTTTTTAGAATCTTATATATGAATACTATTATTATTATTCATATAGGAATATGCATTCATTATTAACCTCATTTTCACCCCACTTTACCCTCTCTGATTCTTTCTGTGTCCATCACTCCCTCAGAATTCAGGGCCTCTTCTTTATCGTGTGTGTGTGTGTGTGTGTGTGTGTGTGTGTACTATATGCAGCAGAAACGCGGTTTACACACACGCACACACATGTATGTATAAATACAACTTGCTGAGTCCATTTCGCGTACATGGCTAGCCACTTGGGATTGGCTGACCTGCCACCTGTCGCTGCAGAAGGCTCATTCTCCCTGTCTTAGCAGTCACTACTTGCCTGTATGGTACGCCTCCTCATCCTTCTCAAACAATGCCACTCCCCAGTGACTGAGCATTCCAACACATGAGCCTGTGGGGCTCATTCTTAGCAAACTACCACACATGAGCATCCACATACGTGCATAACACACACACACACACACACACACACACACACACACACACACACACACGAGAGAATACAAATTATAAAGATATTTGAGATGCCTACAGAAATGATGGGAAGATGGACTTTTTACAATAGAATAATCCTTGATTTTGTATTTCTTCTTTCTACGGTTTCCACAATCGTTGGCAATGAATACTCCATAATGGGAAAGAAAATATTTTAAACAATCTTCATGCCCTGAAACTCTGGCTTTACTTTAAATTACATTTTAGAAGAATATCCAGTAACATTAAAAATGGTCACAGAATATAATTAGATAAAACAAGTGATTGTATACACTCTAATACAGTTAGGATTATGTATGTCTACAAATATACATGTGTGGGCTAGAAGACCACAGAGTCCCAGTAATCTTTAAATTTGTTTTTACTCAATGAGTAATAAAATTATTTTTATCTCCCTATGATATTCTCAATTATAATCAGGAAAAGGAGCAACAGGAAATGGGTGAAGATGTTGTTTTTGCTTTTAAACACTGGGAAAGAGATGATGGACGGGAGGTCAAGCCTCCAATCCTTAGCAGGTCGTCTCTGCATTGAGGGAATTCATTCTCAGTGTTAAACTCTTTCCCTCAAATATACATTTTCTGAAACTGTTAGTGCTCTTTTCTGAACACTATTAAAATGTTAACGTATTCTTCTTATGTAGACCTCTCACACTGCCTACTTTCTATCTGAGCAATGAATCTATACTTTTCCAGTCTCTGAAAGATCAAGAAGCTCACCCTAGGTGACAGATGCCCTGTTCACTGTTAGGGAGACTGGGGCTCAGGGGTTCTGGTTCCCATGCTCATCTTCTCAGAAAATATTTTCAGATCCACAGGATAAATTCCAAATGTCTGTGTTTTACATTTTCCCCATCAGTGACAGGATATTTTTGGCCATTTTGATTAGGGACCCTGTTCTAAAAAGCCTCCAAGGCCTCCTGCCTCATGACAAGAGGGTGAAATCATGAGGTGAGCATCAGTGTGGCCCACAAGAGGTGCTGAATGGCTACTTTTTCTTTAATTACTGCCCGGCTTCACTGGTGAGGGTAAGTCTTCAAGAACAGCAGAACCAGGGGAGCCTATCTTCAATGTCAGTCTCCTGATACAGTGTAACATACCCTGGAATCCAGAAAAGCTCCTCCAGTCACAGGAGGACTACCTGCTACAACAGAAATGTTAACCGTTCACTCCCAGGAAAGTCATATACACACTTCACGCAGGAGACACTCTGCCAAGGCCCCTCCCTGCCCCAAACCAGAAAATAAAACAATTTCAACAATCTGTCAGAGCCATAAGTGGCATGGCATCTAATAACCCACAGTAGGTTCCAAAACACATCAGATCAGCCTCTCAAGAGGTAAGTTCCCATGAACTATTAATGAAACAGCATCACTCTTTTGAAGAAAAAAAAAAGAAATTCTTCAAGTCGAGCATTTGAAATGTAATCCAGCTCAGAACTCTTTAAACACCAAATCTAACATCTCGGGCACAGTGAACAGGAAGTCTAGAAAGCATCATTAGCCTGAGTTAAGAACAAAATGTTTGCTACTGTTTCTTCTCATCATCATGAAGAAGTCTACTCAAGGGGGATGTTAAAACGTCCACTGCCACGTGAGCCTCGTGAATACATGACTCTCACTGCCTTTAAATATCATCCACATGAAGAAAACGGATACCGTGGCAACATTCTTTTTACTTTGTCAAATAAAAGGAAGAAAAAAAAACCTCTCTGAACTAACACACACTCATTTTAAGAAGCAATGAATTCTTCTGTAATTTGGTGTGCTATTTACATTTCAGGGTGTGTAACTGTCCATTTCTATCTCCATCCAGAGGGAAAACAGAAGCACTTGAGGTCTTTTATGCTGTGGCTCCTGCTTCCACATCCACAATCATGTTGCAGAAAGAAAATTACCAGTGCCCTAAATGAAAGGCCCCCTGGGAGCTTTTGACTTCACCGTGAATTTCCTCTGTACTTATAACACGTTTTAGAATTTGAGGGTGCAGAGACAAATCTCTTTCAATGTTTGAGGAAGGCATATTCACTTCAGAAGAAATCATTTCTTACTAGAAAGACAAAACAGTACATTCAGAGCGGGAAAAAGTACTAATTGATGGCTTTCTACAGAAAGTGTGATGTTGAGTGGTACTACATCTGTTGTCTTGAGTGTCAAATTATCTCTTCACTCTGTGGACCCGGCTGGCTATTTTGTGTTTCAATCCATCTTTAAGAAAAGCATTTGATTAATCAAGTTAATAAGGGACAGTTTTCAGCTAGTAACAGATGATACGTTTATTCAGGCCAATTCAGGAAAAGCAGATGATCCGGTTATTGTGAGAAAAGAAAGACCAAGTGTCAGTTTGAACAACTAGATTATGATGCTTATTTTAAGCCTCACACTTACTCAAGCAAATGCGATCAGAAGAACGGGTTAGTTCACGCTAACTGCCCCGAGAGTCTGCACCAGAAGAAAAGCTGTCCACAAACACGGAGCGTATTTAGGAAAATATTTAGAAAAAAATTCTGAAAAAGCTGCATGCTCGGGCTAACTTTAAGTTGGTAGATTTCAAAAACAATGTGACCAAATATTTCATTTCAAGTTAGATATCCATGTGGTGGCATCACTACCTCTCCTGAGAATCACTGTTGTATAGAGTGAGGGCAGCTCATGCGCCCCTCCTCCTCTTGGTGTCTGGGTAACTCTTTCAGGTAGCCCAATGTAAGCATTTGATAGTAAATGCTCTGTGATAGGGACAGGCAACTACAGCCTCACCCACAGGCCGAATGCCGTCATCCATTTAGCTGTGTACATAAGTGTTGTACAGGTTATGAAACACACCTGTAGTAGCCGAGAGAGGATGGTATTGACACCAAAACAAATGGAGAGCCATGCAACAGAAGAGCATCCTGGAAAGAAGTCTGTGTGTCTACAACCAGCTCATTCTGAACAATAGCACACAAAATAAAACAACAACACTGGGAAAGGACAGTTTCCCCAATAAGGGGAAGTTGGACATCTGCTTGCAAAGTTTCCCTTTCTGAACTGGACGCTATCTCTCATCACACGAAAAATTCAACTCTAACTGAATCAAATTCCAAAGATAAGATCCCCAAATAGAAATTTCCGGGGGAAACACTTCAAGATATTGGCACAGTGTCATGTACACAAGGCACGAATAGTCTAGTACTCATGTGTACGATCTACGAATGATACCAGTGGTCAACAAGCTGCATTAAAAGACTAAATATCACCAATTTTCAGGGAACTGCAGATGAAAACCACCATGAAATTCAGGTGTGGTGGCAAATCCTGAGCTAAACAAGTGGAAGGCAAGCCTGAGCTGCATAGTGAGATCCAGTCTGAAACACATACACACAGAACCAGTGTGGTGGTGCCTTTCTGAAGCTCTTGCTACTTATGAGGCTGAAGCAGAATGACTGTTTGAGTCCAAAAGTTCAAGAACAACCTGGGAATCATGTAAAATCACATCTTAAAAACAAAAACAAAAAAATAGTGAGATATCATCATTCATTAGAGTCCAGTCAGATAGCTATTATCAAAAATGCAAAAAAATAGCAAAGTCCACTTACGATATGAAGAAAAGGGAATTCACACCTTGGATTCTACATGAAAGGCTACTGTCTTAATTAGCCTTTTTTGTTGCTCTGATAAAACACTGTGGCCAAAGGCAACCTGGGGATGAAGGAGTTTATTTTGCTCACACTTCCAGGTTAACAGTGCATCCATGAGGAACTCAGGGTAGGAACGCAAGCAGGGCAGGAACCTGGAGGCAGGAACTGATGCAGAGGCCATGGAGGAACGCTGATTACTGGCTTGCTCCTTGTGACTTGCTCAGCCTGCTTTCTCATACAATGCAAGACCACATGCACAGAGATGGCACAGACCACAGTGACCTGGCCCCCATACATACACACATTAATAAGTAATCAAAACAATAACCTACACACTTGCCTACCAGCCAATCTTACAAGCAAATTTTCTTAATTAAGGTTCCCTCTTCCCAAATATGTCTATATTTGTGTCCAGTTAACAGAAAGCAACCAACACACCTATCAAATAAAACATCTGAAAGTAGCATTTTATTAGTAAGTAATAATCCTATGAATCAAATCGTCTGCCATGCACTTAACTTGAAGTCCATCAAGAACAGGCATCGTTTCGTTTGTGAGAGAATCAGGAGGTGGCAGGGGCAGGTGACAGTTGCTGTCTTGGCAGTACCCCTGGTCATTATTTGGGGAAATTTCTTTTGCATGTGTATATTTTGTTTGGGTTGCAGAGAGAAATGCTTCACACAGATAAGTGGTTGTAAATAGTAAGTGTTTGAAAAGCTCCCTTTTGAAGTCAGGGTGCCCTGAAGTTAAAAGATTATTGAAGTTTTATTCCAAGAAATTGCCCAACTTAACCTGGCACCCTAAGTTAACACATTGCTGATCTCCACGGCTGTAAAATTCAGTTCCTAGCACTTTTATTTATTACCATTTTTCAAACAGTTTTTTTTTAGTTTAAAGGAAATTTTAGCATACAGTGAGAGTTAATTGCATGCAAAGTACATACAACTGTCTGCCAAGTGTTCCCTCTAGTTTTAGAAAAAATCTTCCCTCCACGAATCTCAAACCTGTGCCCTCAGTAAGATAGTCCATATCTCTTGATGATCTCTCTTTCCAGCATGATTGACTGAAGTCAACGTAGCCTGGTTCCCTCCTGGAGGTCGTTCCCTACTTATCAGCATAAAGATGCTTCATTTCCTCTCTGATGACGAAGTGAGGAAAGCAGAGGCCTGGATGTCAACAGAGAAGGTGTAGTCTTGAAGAGCACCAAGTGTAGCTCAATGACTGGGACAGACCACGTAGATCAGAGTGGGGAACTGGTGCGAGGTCAGGGAACCGAAGTCCTCCATGCTGAGCTGCATACAGCCATCTCTGTCAGCATCCTGTCTCACGTGGTTTGAACTAAAAATGAGTTGAGTGTTCAAATATGTACACACAAACATAAAAATGTAATTGCAAATCTGTGGGTGAAAGTCTATATGAATACAGGGTCGTGGACCTGGGCAAAGACGTGATGGAATGTATCAAAGACAGCTTTGAAGTTTCTTGTTTTAGTGACTGAGCAATGGCAGTGCCATCATCTGAGACGAAGTCAAGAAGGGTGCAGGCCTACACACGAAGGTAACGACTTCTGCCTGGTCTTGCTGAGCTCTGAAGGTCTGCAAGATATCTAAGCACAGATACCCAACAAGCAGTTGCAAACGGCTACTTAGCATCCACAGATTTAATAGAGAACACAAAGAGACTTTTAGAAATATCAGTTGTAGAGCTGGAAAGATGGCTCAGCAGACAAGAGCACTTGCTGCTCTTCTAGAGGACCTGAGTTTGGTTCTCAGCACCCACAGAGGGTGACTTAAAACTGTTGTAACTCCAGGTCCAGGGATCTGACATCCTCTCCTGGCTTCCTTAAACACCTGCACACATGTCACACACACACACACACACACACACACACACACAGAAAGAGAGACAGAGAGAGAAAGAGACAGAGACAGAGAGATTAATAAAAAATAAAATGAAGGCTTTTTCGTCTTTATACCTGTTGAATATCAATGTTTACACTGGCTTTAGGTGATCTGTAAGAATGCCCAGGGACTTTAAGATTAGGATGGATGATGAGGTCAGAGGTCAACCCCGGAGCGCTGATCTACATCTGCAATGTATTTAGGACACCTAGAATTTAAATGTAAATAACAGTAAGATGGTATCAAGAAAAACGCCCACAATTTTTGCTATGACTGGCAGTTTTCAAGTAATTGGGCTCTGATTCTGAGGGGGGAAAGGCAATTCCTTATTCTCTCTAGAGGCTCAGAAACCCATGGTCTACTTTCTTCACACAGCAGAAGGAATTACAAATTATGTGCTCTTGAATATACACTCTCTCTCCTCTGTTTTTATTACATTTTAAATAAGACTTTAAAAATGCTAACTTATCAGAAATACACTAGAGGAAAAAGAAGCAGCATGGCTGTAACCCCCACTAATGAGGCACTAATGCATAATTATTGTAATACACAGACTTCTCTCCACAGACGAGTATTTATAAACACCGAAACAGTCGAGTTTGCAGTGAAGCCCTGTGCACGGATTGTTTTTCTCTTGTGGTTTGTCCTTTTCTCTTATTGTGGTAATATTTAATGAACTTCACAGGCTCTGCTCTTTCTCTGGAAATACTGAATGAACCTGGACCTTCCACGGATGTGCACGGTAGAGATGCACACTACCATCACCAGTGAGGGAAGTCAGTCATCCCATTGTGGACTGAGTTGGCTGGAGCCGTGGCTCAGGCTAAAAACAAATGCTGATCTTGCAAAGAACCAGAATTTGGTTCTCAGCACCCACACAGGGTGGCTCAGGACAGCCTTTAATTCCAGCTCCACAGACTCCAACATCTTCTGTCCTTGGTTGCATAAATCTGTACACACACACACACACACACACACACACACACACACACACACACACACACAATTTTAAAAAATAATAAAATCTTTAAACACTCAGAGTTGAACAAGAATATGACATGTTAAGACATTCTGGTCGACACAAGTAGTTCCACAGATGGAATTTAGGAAAAGGATGCAGGAGAGCACACAGCTGTAGCACTCAGACCGGACACTGATACGATTGGAGGAAGTCCACCAAATAGCCCCTTTTCTTCAGTGTGGACTCTGAACTACTCAAGAGCCAAACAAAAGATGGGGGTTCAACTATTAAAGGTGTTACCAGCAAAGGCCAGTCTGGGTTGGAGGTCGTGGCTTAGGTGTGTATGTCAGTAACGCCTAGAACTAAAGTCCACTTCATCCATGCAGGGCAAAAACACCTGACCATTGGATATATGGCATGTTAAAGGAATGTGTTCTCCCAAGATGACATTTCATATGACATAAATACAAGTTATCCATTAAGTTTCTGATAAGAAATTTTATATGAAGAAGTTGATGACTAGACAGTGTGCTCCCTGTAAGTAGTGGTGCATACACATACAGACACATACACACACACACACACACACATATACACACACACACATATGCACACATACACATACACACACATGCATGCACACACATATACACACACACACGCATGCACACACATATGCACACACATACACACACACAGAAGCATGCGTGCACACACACATGTTGTAGTCTCACCTTGATAATTGACTAGAATGAGATCCATTTCCAAATGGATCCCCTTCGCATGTCAGCAAAATGCATTTCATCTTGCCTCCTCAACAGCAGCGACAGGGCTCCTCCACCCTCTACCTCATCTCCAGCCTCAGACCCTCTCTCATCGTGCCCACCTGACTAAGGCAAGGGAGGCCAGGATCACCTCTTTTTGTTCTAACCTAAATCTTAAGGACCTTAAATCATTTCTGTAAAGTCTTGTCAACTCTGTCAAAATCTCTTGGCTAGACACAAATCATAGGCTCTGCCTTCATTCATGCATAGGCCATCCATGAATAGAAGTCACTTGATGGAGCTCGTTTCCCTGAGTGAGTCTACATAATGCACAGCATTGCAAGAAAACTAGAACAAAATCAGTAGGGGAAAAAAAAGGAAACAAAACTGGTTGGAACTAGACTAAGCAAACAAGTAGCCCCTGAACATAACATACACAAAGATGTTCAGTCTCATTTCTACTTTTTTAAAAAGTCCTTTAAAAAGACAGCTATGTTGGCTGTAATCTAGAATTCCAGTGTCAGCTTGGAAACGAACAGTCTTCCTCACCCACTGTTGATAAAAGTGCAAATTTAATTCTTATGAAAAATAATTAGCAATATCTAAAAATCCATGTGCCCTTCAACCTGGACATCCCACTTTGGAAAGCTGACCAGAGTGTATGTGAGATTAAAGAGGGTTCAGCAGCATGTGTCCTGACAAAAGTTTGGCAACAGCTCAGGTGGCAGTGTCCACAGAGGTGCGTACATCACCACAGCGCATTCACAAACTGCCACGCGAGTTGCGGAAAACAAGGATGAGAAAGCATTGCAAACATCAACCTGGGTATAAACGAATGTGTACGGCAATCAGCATAAAACAATTCGTATGTTTAGAAACACTTAAAAATCTGGAGTGCACGAATCTTAACTATCTAGAGAGCACATATGCTCATAAACATAAATATACGACTAATGCATGATTGATAGATAGGTGACAGGCAGCTATAAAATATAACATTTTAAGGTACTGCAGTAACCCAACCATCTCTCTTACAGATACTAGGTATATAGTATATTATACTATACCTATAGATGATAGCTAGAAAGACAGACAGGTAGATAGGCAGGCAGGTAAGTGTAGTTATTATATATCGGTTTTATCCTGACAGGGTGCGGCTAGAAAGGGCTTCTCACCACTAACTCCTGCGTGTTCGTCAAGCAATCAGTTGGCTTTCCTCTGTAGGATTTTGCAGTTGTGAATGTTTTTCTGATGATCTGCAGTCATCTAAACTGACTTAAGAAAATATGGCAACTTGGGCTGGAGAGATGGCTCAGAGGTTAAGAGCACTGGCTGCTCTTCCAGAGGTCCTGAGTTCAGTTCCCAGCAACCACATGGTGGCTCACAACCATCTGTAATGAGATCTGGCGCCCTCTTCTGGTGGGCAGGGGTACATGCAGACAGAACAAGGTATGTGTACATAATAAATAAATCTTGAAAGGAAGGATGGAAGGGAGGGAGGGAGGGAGGGAGGGAGGGAGGGAGGGAGGAAGGAAGGAAGGAAGGAAGGAAGGAAGGAAGGAAGGAAGGAAGGAAGGAAATAGGGCAACTTGAGCTGTGTAGTTATCAGGCTAATGGAGCTCTGCTATTGAACCACAGCTGAACAGATGGGAAGAGCTAGACAACCCAACTGCATCTTTAGAACAAGAGTGAGCGTGAGCACCTACGGTCAACCTCCATCACTCCGTGTCTGCAATTCTAGTGCTGGGGAGGTGGAGGCAGGAAGATTCCTGCGGCTTGCTGGCCAGCCGGTGTAACCAATTCAGTGAGCTCTAGGTTAAATGAGAGACTCTGTCTCTAGGTGGGAATGATTGAGGGACAAGACTGACCTTGATTCCAGGCTGCCACAAGCACACACACATCCACACCCACACACACTCGCTGAGCAAGTGGGCTCAAGGATGAAAGGTTGTTTGTGTTCATGGGTTCAGTCCCTGTTTGGTGAGTGTGATAACACAGGACTCTTGTGGGAGCATGTGGGCATGGAGGACCTTTCACTTGATGGCAGCTGCAAAGCAAAAAGAGAGGGAAGGGTGGAGATCCTGATCCGCTTGCAGGCCAACCCTTAATGACCCAACTCCTTCCCATTAGACCCCACCTCCTAATCCGTTTCACAACTCCCGATAGGTAGTGCCACAAGCTGGCAACCATTTATACCTTTACTATAGAGTCCTTTGAGGGTCATTGTGGATCAAAACTAGAGGACCAGTTTGTGTTCTAAATTGAGTCATAACTCTTCCAAACCCAAAGTAAGGTTGTTCTTAAAAATAATAGATCTTGCCAGGCGGTGGTGGCACATGCCTTTAATCGCAGTACTAGGGAGGCAGAGGCAGGTGGATCTCTGAGTTCAAGGCCATTCTGGTCTACAGAGAGAGTTCCAGGACAGCCAGAGCTACACAGAGAAACCCTGTCTTGAAAAACCAAAATAATAATAATAATAATAATAATAATAATAATAATAATAATAATAATAATAACAATAATAATAATAGTTCTTGTCTGTCTACCCTTTAATTTTAATCTTTGTCAATACATCTTGTGATCCTAGCTCTCACAGACACCTTTAACAATGTTTTTACGTTGTGCCTTGATAATTGAGTCATTCGTATTACTTGGAGAGCTCCTCTCAGAAACACCACCAAGGAAATGTGGAAAGCGTGACAGAGTACAGATGGCTTAACTAAGAAAGTGACCGCTTCCGATCAGTTACAGTTTGCCACGATAAACTACAAAGCATTCCAGACCAGCTTAGAGTATGCTACTGTCAGGCCCTTAAAACTCACAACAATGTATACCACACGGGAGAAACTCCATGTAACCTCAGAAAGGCTAGAGGCCAAAGAAAATGTTTCCTGGAACAGTGGACTCGAAGGAGGAGTTCAGGGTTGGGGAGGTGGCTCAGCAGGCTTTGGTTCACAAGCATCAAGGATGGAGTCTGGATCCCCAGCACCTACATGAATGCCCGCCCAGCAAGCATGGCAGAGCCCTTGTAAACCCAGCATGCAGGAGACAGAGACAGAGCAGTTCCCAGGCAAGCTGGCTAACTGGACTGGCTGAATCAGCCAGCTCTGGGTTCAAGCGAGAGACCCTGTCTCAGTGACTGAGGTGGAGGGTGACCAAGAAAGACACCTAAATCAGCCTCTGGCCTCCATGTGCACAGGCATGTGTGTACATGCATGCAAACACACATGCATACATGCACACACACCATTCATACACATGTGCCAAAAGGAAATCTAGAGAGAATTCAAACTACATAGAGCCTTTGCACTGAGCATAAAATGTTCAAACCTCAGCTGGTTTTCCCCTGCCTAAATGCCCTGCTCTGCAGAAGCATTCCCCATTACCTGGACAGTTTCTCCTATCCACAGATTGTATTTACCTGAATTATTAATGCTGCTTTGTTTGTGCCCACACCTTAATTCTCTTCCCTTCTTCCACCTGTCACAAGTGTTTTGAATCCCATTTTAGGAGCTGGTGAACAATGTGTTTCTTTAGGAAACTGGATGGTGTCACCCGTGGTGGGGGTTTTTGTTTTGTTTTTTTGTTTTTGTTTTTTGTGCTACTAAGAGATTACTCTGTTTTCTCAGATTTGAAAAAGTGAACATGTCTTGTTTTCATAAACTGTCAGTCAACAAAACTTTAAACTGTATCGAATGGATAAAAGATAGGCTTTAAAGTATGGATTGTATGTCAGATAAAAAAAAAAACATAATACATGGAGACTCCAGGGGGCAAGCAATTCTCAATAAGAAATAAGTGCCTGCAGGATAAATTCCTCGGGCTGACAACAGAAAACAGCAATTAGTAATACTCATGAGACTGTTATTCTGGTCATACAGACAAGATCTTTTTTTCAAACTTTCACCCTATATAGAACACAATGGCCAGGCCCCAAACCTGTTCTATTTATCTGGGTTCTTTGGAAGCAAAAGTTGTGAATAGAAATACTCAAGGATTGGAAGTCAGGAATGGTGACACTCAACTATAATCCCAACACTCTGGAGACCAAGATGGGAAAACTGTGAGATCAAGAGCAGCTGAGCTGCACAGTGGGGGGAGGGCAAGCACTGAGTGCCTTGCATGTCCAAAACCCTCTGCTTGATCGCCAACGCCATTCTCAATGGTAGGGATTACAGGGAGGGAGACAAATTCCTCAGTTTTAATAGAAAAGGAAAGAATAATTAACACGCTCAGATCGTTTTTAGAATGCACTTGTAGGGAGCTGGAGAGACAGTTCAGCGGTTAAGAGCCCTGGATGCTCTTTCAGAGGACCTGGTTCAATTCCCAGCATCCACGTGGTGGTTCACAACAGTCTGTAACTCCAGCCCTAGGGAATCCGGCACTCTCTCTTCCGGCCTCTGTGGGCACCAGGCACTCAAGTGGTGCAAAAACATACAGGCAGGTAAAACACCCATACACATAAAATAAATTTCTAGATGCACTCGAGGGCTTTTTCCTTTGCATCATTTTACAATAAGCTAATCTGTAATTACTGGAGAGGAGCATCAGTCCAGGTTCCCGGAGAACAATGTCTCAGCAGCTCCCATTGAACCAGCTGAGATGTTAAGAAACCAAATGTACAAACACCACACAAGCTCATTGGGAAGGAAAAACTTTTCCGTCTTTGATTTCTTTTAGAAAGATAAAATGAAAGGGACAGTAATACATATTTTAAGCCCTGTGAATTCACAATGGGGCTTTAGAATAAAGAGGTAAAAACCTTTGAACTAACAAAGGTCCATCACCGTACACATCTTTTCCCACAAGTACCTTGTAAAGGAAATGATTCGGGATAGAGGGAGCAGCTGGCTCTGCCACACCTTCAGGAATAAACAGTGCATTTCAGACTATATCAATCCAGCCAGAATGCGTTTCAGACTGTATCAGTCCAGCCAGAATGGACCAGCACTGACTTCTCTTGGACCTCTCCTCATCATATACAGCTGTTTTCAGTCCAGGGCTCTGAGAAAGCATTGGCTCACTGCTCACATCTGAGTGCCTCTTTGTACTATCCCAAAGCCTGAAGTCGACAAATCCCATTAAACTGATTAAAGTGGGCCAAGGGACTACCTAGGCTTTCACACTGGCCTTAGATGAAAGACCAGAAAGTCTCCTTCTGAGGGAGCTTCAATCTGGGATGGGCAAGTCATTTGGATGAGGTGTTGAGTTGTGGGTTTTTTTGATGGATTGACTTTTATATTTTTCTGTAATTTTCAAAGAGGTCAACAAAGACACAAAAGCTCTTCTGTCAGAAACAGAGAAGTGGCTTTCATTACAAATGATCTCTAATTATTCCTTTGTTCTAAAAAGATAGCAGTGACAGCTACTGGAGCTTAAGAAGTCAGTAATACGTCCTGATGAGGCATTCTCCAGGGCTCTGGAAAAAGGAGCCTACGTCAGTATGCACCAGTAATGTCCCAAAATTGAACAGGGGGGAAGTGACCCTCGGTTGAGCTGAAAATCTAAAGGAAGAAATGGAAGGGCTGAAAATCAAACGTTGCACTTGCCAACTGATGATAACCCCAAGACAGAATCAAAGGAGCTCAATGGAACAGCACGATTTGAGTGTTTACCTCCTCTCCGTGTGTGCGCATAAGCCCATGTCTGTGCGGGCGCACATGGCTGCCTGTGCGGGTGGAGGTCTAAAGTCAGCTTCCAGGGTTGTTGCTCAGTACCCAGGCACTTCATGCTTTTCAGATTTTTACTTCTTTTATTTTTTATTATGTTTATGTGAGAGTCGGGGTGCATGTGAGCTCAGGTGCCTGCAGACTGCAGAAGCCAGAGACATGAGACCTCTCCATGTGGAGTTATAGACGAGCCACCCAAAGTGGCTTCTGGGAGTGAACTTAGGTCCTCTGGAAGAGCAGCATATACTTTTCAGTACCAAGCATCCCATCCCACTGTATTTTTTGAGACAGGGTCTCTGAGCCTAGAGCTCACTGAGTCGTAGACTGACTGGTCTGTCTGGCTGTCTGTCTGTGCCTCCCCCAGTGCTAGGATTAAAAGCTTCCACATGGCTATACTGAACACAGGTCTTCATGAATTCACAGGAAACATTTTACAGACTCAGCCATCTCCCCGCCCCTGTTGTCTCTTTCCTACCATAGGAAGAAAGGGTAATGAACAGTAACTACAGTGGGTTGAGCTCCTGGGTTTTTTAACTGGCTTCACAAACCACGGGCCTAGAGAAAACAACAGTTACTCAACCCAAAAAAGTTCAGTTTTCTTATCCATAAAAACGAGGAAGCATGGCCAAGGCTGTAGCTCACTTGCACTTGCCTAGGTTCAGACCTCAATACTAAAAGAAACAATAACAGTCAGCTAAGTAAGTATCTACATCTCTGGGCTATTAAAAAGAAGAAAAGAAGTCAAGAGAAAGCTTCAGTATTTAGCATACACAACACTGGGGATACACCATAAACATAACTCATTTTAACAATTACCGTCCTTCTTTGTGAACTCTCCTCAGGTCCATGAAGCAAGTTTAGAAATAGCACACAGTATTGTCAGAGATGCAGAAATTTATTCCAAAACACCCAGACTTCCATTCTGGTCCAATTATTTTCTGGGACTGTAAGTAACTTTCAGAATGTTAATATCTTTATCCATAAAATGAGAGATGTCAACAGGACTGGGGGTTTGTGTCTCCAAATATTCTCTCAATAACACCAATATGAGTTACCGCCCCAGCCCCACTCCACCCTGCCACAGAAAGGACTTTTATTTTTCTCTCCTAGACTCATAGTTCAATAAAGAATAGCTCAGTTCTTCACGTAGTCAGTCCTCAGAGACCAAGACTTTGAAACCATACTTAGCTCCTTCCTGTCAGAAATTTCCATACGAACCCAAGGCCAAGTCCCATGTCACCTGTCCATAAATGGGCTCAGACTTTGACTGACCCATGTGGTCACTTGTTACCTGTGGTGGTTTTCTTGTAGCCTAGACTGTTGTGCGTAGCTGAGTCAGCATATTCTAGTAAAAACTGTCACTTTATCTCTTGACAGTGCTAGAAGCTCAGACGGTAACTGTATCTAATCCCTTCCTGCTTTTTCTATTTCTCTGCGTTTTAGTTATAAAGTCACTGAAGACTTGCCAAGACATTACTATTCCCGCTCTAGATGGTGAATATCCATTTATATTGACTCATATCTTCTTTTCCCTTTACTTCTCTTTACATTATTTGTTATGTGCGTTTAGGGTGGAGATATGCCGCAGTGGGCTTGGAGCTCAGAGGACAGACAGCCTACTGAAGTCAGTCCTCTCCTTCAACCACGTGGGTCCTAGGAATCAAACTCAGGTCATCGGGCGGGACAACCCAATGAGCTGTTTGGCCAGCCCCAGTCACCGAAGATTCAAGGAAAGACCAGCATTAACTATATGCACTGTTCACAGCTCCAACTCACTCTCTATGGGCCCTCTTCACCTCAATGCCAGACCCTGGGAAGACAACCAAAATTAGTTCTAGGCTTCTCTCTGAACAAGAGCAACAAAAGAAGAGCCTCTTCCCTGGAATGATCTAGAATCTAAAACAAAACGCTTGCAGCAGTGTCTTGAGTGTGACTTAAGTTTGTGCAGTTTTACAGTTTGAGTTCATTAAGATCTTAGACATAAAGCTATACGAAGTTTCATCCATAGAGGGGGAAAAGTGGTGTTCCCACTGACCCTTGGCCTCTTTTCTCTGTAGATGAAAAAGAACTTCACAAAAAAAATGACCACAGGGGGTACCAGCAGCTCCCAGTCCCTGGAAAGAACAGTGCTTCATCAGCACAGGCCATTAGCAATCCCTCACATAGACCAGGTATTTTCTTCCCACCTCTATAAAAAGTATCAATTTGTTCTCCCTCTCTCTTTCTCTCTCTGCAAGCTCCTATCATTCCTCAAGACAAGTTTTCCCTAAAGCGCCAGCTTAGAAAGCACCAATATTGTGAGGTATGTCTTTGGTACCTAGCCCCTGTCACTGCCATACATATTGTTCATGAATCCCTTGACCCAAGTAGCACATAGTTTAGTTTCATTTGGTTTGCTTAAATAAAACAGCATAGAAAAGAATTAGTCCTTTCAAACACTGCACTAAATTGAAAGTTAATAATTAACTAGGGCTCTGGCAAAAATTATTTGAAACAACCTAACTCTAAAACCAGAAGGCAAATTAAAAAGAAGAAGAAGAAGAAGAAGAAGAAGAAGAAGAAGAAGAAGAAGAAGAAGAAGAAGAAGAAGAAGAAGAAGAAGAAGAAGAAGAAGAAGCCTGGCCCACAGTCAGGACAAATCTCTCTAACCCGCCAGTCCCGCAGCAGCTCAGACCCAACCAAGTAAACACACAGAGACTTATATTGCTTACAAACTGTATGGCCGTGGCAGGCTTCTTGCTAACTGTTCTTACAGCTTAAATTAATCCATTTCTATAAATCTATACCTTGCCACGTGGCTCGTGGCTTACTGGCGTCTTCATATGCTGCTTGTCATGGTGGCAGCTGGCAGTGTCTCCCTTTCCCTTCCTGTTCCCTTAATTCTCCTCTCTGTTAGTCCTGCCTATACTTCCTGCCTGGCCACTGGCCAATCAGTGTTCTATTTATTGACCAATCAGAGCAACAGATTTGACATACAGACCATCCTACAGCACTGCTGCCTTAGGGTTTCTATTGCTGTGAAGAGACACCATGACCACAGCAACTCTTATAAAGGAAACAATTAATGGGGTAGCTTACATTTTCAGAGGTTTAGTCCATTATCATCATGGTGTGACATGGTGGCATGCAGGCTGACATGGTGCTGGAGCAGAGAGTCCTTACTTCTTGGCTCAAAGACAACAGGAAGTGGTCTGTGTCAATGAGTGTGGCTTGAGCATATAGGAGACCTCAAATCCTGCCTCTACAGTGACACTTCCTCCAACAAGACCACACTCACTCCAATAAGGCCACATCTCCTAATAGTGCCACACCCTTGGGGGTCATTTTCTTTCACAGCTGCTTACTTCTTACCTCTATAAGCAAAGTTGAGAGCATTTTGTCTCCAGATTTTTGAAGGGCATAATGAACAAATGAATCAGTACTGCTTCTTCTCACCTCAGAGACATGGCCTATAACCCAGAAGTTTCTACTGGTATCCATCAAGCCAAATCCAATGCATAGATGAGTTTTATTTGACCTGTTATAGGGGAGAATGGAATCTACTTCTAGGTGGAGGTGTGTTGGCGTCTCCTCCCTAAATAGTTAATCCTGCCAGGCGGTGGTGGTGCACACCTCTAATCCCAGCACTCAGGAGGCAGAGGCAGGCAGATCTCTGAGTTTGAGGCCAGCCTGATCTACAGAGTTCCAGGGCAGTAAGGGCTACACAGAGAAACACTGCCTCGAAAAAACAAAACAAACAAAAACAGAGTTAATCCAGGAGGGCGGGTCAGGGACCTGGGTAGGGTCCACCCCTAGGGGGCAGGTTCACTTTTCCCTCCCAGAATTCCAGGTTCCTAGTTTAGGCCCAGCCAGCCCTGGCCAGGTGCAGCTGTGTCTGCCACACTTCCCGAGTCTTCACTGTCCTTCTGTGGTTTTCAGTTGCCGGCTGGGGCCTGAGCAGCTTCTAAACTCCCTAGGACAGTACTCTGGCCGGCTTCACTCTTTCTCCGAGATTTCCCCTCCTGCTGCCGCATGACTGACCTCCAAGCTTGCTATCTCAGAAGGTGGGGCATTTTTCTTTCCTTCCCCTTCCCCCTCCTCTGAGCAGCTTCAGGGTTTACAGTTTGCCTGCCCTTGGGTTTTTCTTTTGAACTCGAATAAATTTTCCTTGTTTCCATTTGCTTCTGTTCCTGAATTCTCTTGCTAATGTAACTAAGAACCCCAAGAGGGGGCCTCCATTTTCCAAAGGATCCTACAGTGACTCCACTGCGATGCCCCCCGAAACACTTCTTGAAAACAAACCTGGTCCTGCACCCTAGGTGGCACTGTGCCCTCAAAGAGGTACTTGAGTTTGTTAGTCTAGTTAGCTCACTCTGAAGCACAGGTTAGCCTCCAATTCTTGATCCACTTGATTCAGCTCTACAATAGCTAAACTTAAAGGTGCCCACCACAGCAGGCCTTACACTGAGTGTTGGTTTTTAATGGCGCTCTTGCCCCAAAGGAAAAGTCACGATGACACACGACAGAATCCACTAACAAGAGTTTTATCAAGACAAAGAGAAAGGGATAGATGTATTCATGTAGCTAGGCCAATCAGTGATTTATTTATTGACCAATCAGCAACACACTTGACATACAGACCATCCCACAGCATATTCAGGCTTATGGAAAGACACGTGGGAGAAAGAGATGGGGGTGGGGGGGTGATGGGGGGGTGGGGGGATGGGGGGTGGACATGGTGCTGCCTTATAAAGGTCAGGATGCACCTGCACATACAGACCCACGCGCAGAGATCATGCGGTCACATCCCATGGTCACTAGGCAGAGTCATCTAAGTGTCCCGCCAGGGGCATGCACAACCATGGGGCTTGATTGGAATTCCTATCAACTGAGGACTCGATTTTTTGTTTTAGTTTGGTTTTGTTTAAATAGCTTGAAAAGAAGCTGTCGTTATAAAGGAGAAAATTACCAAAGCTTAAAATTAATGATAATTAATTTGGACTCTGACTAATTTTGAAACAACCTCATTGCAAAATAGACAAATCAAGAAATTTCACTTTTATAATCTGCATGCCCAGCTTCTCTCCAAACAGATCATACAACGGAAGTGCCGCCAGCCTCCCACATGCTCCCTTTACCGCGCGCGTCCACTGGTTTGCCATGCCGGATCTGTATCCGCTACAGGGAAAGCATGCCTGACCAACGTGTTGTGCAGCGCAGTACTGATTCCTCCAGGCCTTGGGTACACAGACCGCAGTCCCCTGTACCATTCAGACCAAGCGGGTGGGTGTGCAATTATGTGCTCCCTACTCCGCCTCCTTTTCTCTTTCCTCACCGTGTTATGAGACCCGCATATCTTCTCTGTGGACAGCTGAACTTACGGGGTTTTGCGGGGCGGGGAGAGGGGCTCGACACCAAAAGGAAATAATCCGGCTGGGCAGTGGTGGTGCACACCTTTAATCCCAGAATTTGGGAGTCAGAGGCAGGAAGATCTCTGTGAATTCGAGGCCAGCCTGGTCAACAGATCGAATTCCAAAACAGGCTCCAAAGCTACACAGAAAAACCCGTCTTGAAACTCCCCCACCCCACACACACCGCAAAAAAAAAAAAAAAAAGAAAAGAAAAGAAAAAGACCACCTTCTGGTTTGCTCACTGAAGTATTTAAATTTAACTCATTCATTCGCTTCACTCTCAGATGGACCTGAGTAGCCGTCTCACAGAGAAAGTTAGTGTTTCAATCTGCTCCTCTATAGTTTGTGGTATAGATTAAATTAACAGCAGTTGCACAAAGCTTGCTGTACACACAGTCCTGAAAAACTGTAAAGTCTCTGTGTTCCTGGAGTGACCGAGTCTCTCTGATGTGGAAGCAGAAACGTGGTCAGTTATTTCTGGAATCCTCAGTATTTGTTCAAATTTAGTAGAATAACCGTGGCATGAAGGCAGAAGTAGATCTGTCTTTTATTTGTCTCTGCTCAACCGTGGCACATAGTAGGGACTTTAAAAAGTGGAATAATGAATGAAAAAAACTGCTCTCTAGACTTCTCTAAGAACGTGGAAAAGGGAAAAAAATTCCTTTCCTTTATCTGATGCAGGAAGTCTCCCCTCCCCCGCCTCCCCATGAGTCAGAGAATGCACTTAAAATAGGAATCTGTGCCAGAGACTGTGGGAAGAGGCATGTGAGCGGTGTAAACGCGATGGAGCCTTTTCCTTAGGTTGACATGGATGTCCTGGGCAGCTAAGCTGCAGAATATCATCATGAATTGACTCCAGAAGCAGGGAGAGCCGAGTCACCCTCATCACCAGGAGACACATTAAAAATCTGTGACTAGAAGGCTTGGCTGAGGACATGCGTCTGGAACCCTCACACAAAAGAGCTATGAACTCACTTTTCAAGTGGTCCCTGGGAGTGGAAAATAACTGGAAGACTTGTTTAAAGGTAGAAACTTCTGGAAGCTAGAGATGACACACAGATCGTCAATATAAGGATGAACTAACAGCAGAGTTCGGTGGTCCTCCAATGTTATCTCCAAAAAAAAAGAAGAGGAGAAGGGAGACCGATGAGATATCAGGAGGCGTCTGACGGCAGGGGAGAAGCCGGGAACGGGTAACTGAGGGCCGTAACCAGAGAGCATTGAGTATTTTATGTAATGTGTAAGTCAATTTCTCACACTTACAAAATTACAAAAAAGTAATTGATTTTAAAAACAATAATTAAACATCATCATATCCAACTTCCTTGAGCCTTCATGGTGTTTTCACAAGGAAAACAAGAGTCAGAAAGAGTCCAGCAATTAGCAAGAAATTACATTTTGATGACTCAGAATGCCCTCTGCTAGCTGCCTTAGACCTAAGATGGAAAGGTGTAAGGATGATTGTTTTACGGTGACTCATCAGTCTCGTTCACCCTCTCAGTAAATGCCCTCTGAAATATTCAGGGCTGGTACAGTGTGCCCTGGTGATGGACGCGTCTCATTTTTATATTAGGACAACTGGGGGATCCACACTGCCTCTTTCTGTGTAATGTAGCAAGGCGGCATGCTCATTGAGGCATACAACCAGAATGTGTCAGTTTGGAGATGAAAAAAAAAAATTCTCCCATCTCTAGCAAGATATTTTACACAAAAACTACAGCTATTCCCAATATATGGCCTGCTTATATACCCAAGGGAAGTAGCTTCATGCTGTAATAAATACATTATTGCTCAGGGTCCGGTTTGATATACCCACTTTTTAAAGGATAATGATTTTTATTTATTTATTTTTTTTTGGCTGTTGAAAATCTGGGGAATTTGTGATCAGATATTCCCTAATGTGGAAAGTTCCAGCCACTTCACTTTAATCACATTGATACTATGCTGTTGAAAAAGATGTACCAGATTCTGCCGCTTTGATACATAAAATCCTTGTTTTTAAATTAAGAAAAGGAAGAGAGAGACTTTTCGTTCGCTGCCTGCCATTTGTGGTTGACTCCCGTTACTTGAGTAGGTGCCTGTAAAGGGCCAGGTGGTGTTTATGCAGATGACTGAGCACGTTACAATGTGTTCTTCCTTTTGGATAAAACATTAGTGTATCAGATGTGACAAATCAGATGTTCGTCTTCCACACTTCTGCATTATTTTACATTGAGAATTAGATGGTGTGCTGGCTTAGCTTTTTGACTCTGGTTTTTTTTTTTTTCCTGGAAACTAAGTTTATAAATAAAGTTCCCTCTACACTCTGCATAATCATAGTCTCACAGAACAGCTAGCTGGCAACATGGTAATCATAGCTATCCCTGTCTTGCATTGTAGAAGAGCAAAAATAAAAAAGTAATCTAGGGTAACCAAAGGCACACCATTCATGTGCTGTAACAGCGTTAACGTACTAGCCATCCCTATGCTCTGGGTGTTGAGGGAAAGCACAGGCTCCCTGTAAACATCTTCAGATGAAGCACTTGAGACTCCAGTGTCCAATCAGGAAATCGGCATTTGCCAAACTCTGAAATGAAAGGCTCAAAGAAAATTATTATTTCTTCAAATCCAATGGCATGTCTTGGGTCTGTAAAAAATGTTAGAAATCAAACTTTAAAGGATTCCCCCAAATAATTTTAAGTACCCAGATAACATTCCCACCTCCAGGACCTGCTAGAATCTTGCTCCCAGTCAGCATGAACACACACTCAGCCTACTCAGACCCCCACCATCTCCTCTCCACAGCAAGTGTATTCCAGTCCAAGGAAAGACAGAGGCTCCCAGATTTCCAACAAGAACTACTGAAACTGTGTTCTATGTATGGCATCTTTACGTTGTGTGTTCTGAGTCTGGCGTGTCACCAGTGAGATACTAATAGAGGAAAGAATGTGACGAGCTGCAGGGTTTCAAAAGTTCTATCAACACACTAAGTCAACAAATCCATTGCACAAATATTCACACCGAGCTTCCTTCATCTGCAGATCACCACACGACCTTTTCCCACAGACCACGGAGATGTGGGGCTGTGAAAGGACTGTGTAGCAGGAATCAAAATAAAATCAAACCTGAGGCCAGCTTTTGGGGTGAAGCTGGAAGATCAGAGAGACAGAACAAGCCACAGCTAACCTCACCTGGCCAACTTCTCAGCTGGTCTTGTTTCCTCAGACTGGAAGCCTCTGTGTCCTCATATCCAAATGGCTCTCAGCTGAACTGCTGCTTGAAGCCTGAAAGATTAACCAGCCAAATGCTTCTAGTTCCTGGTCCTCACGCCTTATATACCTTTCTGCTTTCTACCACCACTCCCTGGGATTAAAGGCTCCCTTTCTGGGATTAAAGGTGTGAGTCACCATGCTTGGCTGTATCCTTGAACACATGGATTTCTGCCTCTGGAATGCTAGGATTAAAGGCGTGTGCTACCACTGCCTATCCTCATTTTTAATATTGTGGCTGTTCTGTCTCTGACCCTTGTAGCTAGAGTTTTCCTGCCTGGCCCACAGTCAGGACAAATCTCTCTCACCTGCCAGTCCCACAGCCACTCAGACCCAACCAAGTAAATACAGAGACTTATATTGGTTACAAACTGTATGGCCGTGGCAGGCTTCTTGCTAACTGTTCTTACAGCTTAAATTAATCCATTTCCATTAATCTACACCTTGCCACGGGGCTCATGGCTTACCGGCATCTTTACATGCTGTTTCTCATCATGGCGGCTGGCAGTGTCTCTCTGACTCAGCCTTCCACTTCCCAGCTTTATTCTCCTCCTTGTCCCGCCTATACTTCCTGCCTGGCCACTGGCCAATCAGTGTTTTATTTATTGACCAATCAGAGCAACACATTTGCCATACAGACCATCCCAGAGCAGACCCCAGATAAGTTTATTAGGGTGCACAATATTTTGGGGAACACAATACCACCACAGGACTGTAGGCATCCTGGTGTGAAATTTTGGGGTATAGACCGAGTAGATGAAGGGGTTACTGAGCCCTAGGGGATAGG
The DNA here is from genome assembly GCF_007827085.1 of Peromyscus californicus insignis. Taxonomy (NCBI): domain Eukaryota; kingdom Metazoa; phylum Chordata; class Mammalia; order Rodentia; family Cricetidae; genus Peromyscus; species Peromyscus californicus. The sequence continues at coordinate 96,792,991 of NW_026294424.1, forward strand.
TCTGACCAAGGATGTAAGAAAGAGATTGAGAGCCAATGAATAAGGAGGAAAGATAGCAATTCAGCCCTCTAAGGTGGTGTGGTGGTTTGAAAGAAAATGAACCCCAAGGGAGCAGCACTATTAGGAGTTGTGGCCTTGTTGGAGGAAGTGTGCCACTGTGGGGTGGGCTTTGAGGCCTCTTTTTGCTCAAGCTTCCCTCAGTGTGACTGTCAGTTGACTTCCTGTTGTCTGCAAGATGTAGCACTCTCAGCTCCAGCACCACATCTGCCTGCATGCCACCATGATGACAATGGACTGAACCTCTTAAACTGTGAGCGAGCCACCCCATTAAATGTTTTTCTTTATAAGTGTTGTCATGGTCATGGTATCTCTTCACAGCAATAGAAACCCTGACTAAGACAGGTGGTGACGTACAGGGTGGCTAATCTTGATTGTCAACTTGACTGGATCTGCAAACAACCAAAGGCCAGGCCACCAGACACTCCTGGGAAGGATTTTTTTGGTCAGAGTAGTTAAAGTAGGAAGACCCACTCTAAATGTGGGTGGCACCTTCTGGTGGCAAACCAAAGAAGGAGAGAAGAGTTTCTGCTTGCTGCCTCTTTGCCTTCTATCTGACGATTAAGTTCCTCAACTCTGCTGCTGTCACTGCCAATTCCCTCCCTGATAGGAGGATCCAGCTTCAGGCTTCCAAACTGGACAAAGGAACAATGGCTCACCAGGAATCTTGCAGGTCTTCAGAACCAGATTAGGACTACTGAGACATCCAAACTTTCAGACTGAGTAGCTCCTGGGTTCTTGTCCTCTGTAAGACAGCTATTGTGGACCACCCAGACTGTATCATGTAAGCCAATCTAATAAATTCCCTTTTAATATACATTTTCATCCTCTCTAATCTGTTCCTTTTAAATGGGGCCACTTATTTTATTATTTAGTAATAGTGTACTATGTGACAAAACTTTTCCTGAGGAGACACAACACACACTTCTACTCAAACCAGATAGGGAACCTGCGACAGACCAAAGTAAGGAAGTGACCTGTGGTGGGCTGGATAAGAACGGTCGTATGTTTGAATGCTTAAGGAGCAGCATTAGGAGATGTGGACTTGTTAGACTATGTATGGCCTTATTGGAGGAAGTGTGTCACTGAGTATCTTAGAGTTTCTACTGCTATGAAGAGGCATGATGACCATGACAAGTCCTAGAAAGGAAACTACTTAATTGGGGCTGGCTTACAGTTTCAGAGGTTTAATCCATTATAGTCATGGCAGCATGCAGGCAGACATGGTGCTGGAGAAGGACCTGAAAGTTCTACATCCAGATCAATAGGAAGCAGGAAGTGAGTGTCACACTAGACCTGCCTGAGCATTTGAGAGCTCAAAGACTGACCCCTAGTGACACACTTCCTCCAACAAAGCCACACCTACTCCAGCAAGGCCACACCTTCTAATAGTGGGGGTCATTTTTATTCAAACCAACTCATTCCACTCCCTGACCCCATAGGCTTGTAGCCATAACATAATGCAAAATGTATGTAGTTCAACTTCAAAAGTCCCCATAGTCTATCACAGTCTCAAACTTGTTTAAAAGACCAAAGTCTCTTCTGAGACTCATGCAATTTCTTAACTGTAATCCCCTGTAAAATCAAAATGAAAAAGCAGATCACATACTTCCAACATACAATGGCATAGGATATACACTACCATTCTTAAAGGAAGCATAGTGAGGAAATACTGGACCAAAGCAAGACTGAAAAACAGCTGGGCAAACTCCAAACTCTGCATCTCCATGTCTGATATCAAAACACTCTTTGAATTTCTAACTCCTTTCAGCTTTGTTGACTGACTGCAACACACTTCTTTCTCTTGGGCTGGTTCCACTCTGTTAACAGCTTTCCACAGCAGGTATCCCATGGCTCTGGCATCTCCAACATTTTGGGGTCTCCAAGGCAATCCAGGCTTCACCTTCACAGCTTCATAAAATGGCCTCTCTAGTCCTCCAATCAGGGATACCCTTGACATATGCCTGGCCTCAGCAACTTTCCTTAGTCACAGAGGGAAATTCCATAACCCTTTTACCCTTGACTCTAACATGTGGCCAAAGCTGCCAAGTTCTGCTGCTTCCTGGGACTGGGACGTGGTCCCCTCTTTCAATTACATCCTCACCAGATTTCTGTTTTCTAGAGTTTTCTTCACTGTCTAGGCTTAGCTGTCCTTGAACTTGCTCTGTAGACCAGGCTGGCCTCAAACTCAGAGATTTGTCAGCCTCTGTCTCTGGAGTGCTGAGATTAAAGTCATGCACCACCACACCTGGCTCTAATCACAAGAACAGTCTCTAGGTAATAGTAATATATATCCTGTGCCATTATATGTTGGAAGTGTGTGATCTGCTTTTTCATTTGATTTTACAGAGGATTATAGTTAAGAGATCACATGAGTCTCAGCAGAGACTTTGGACTTTTAAATAAGTTTGAGACTTTGTTAATTACTAATACTAACATTCTTCCCCTTTGAAATCTCTTGAGCCAGGTCCCCACAGTTCAAATCACTCTCAGCACCGCTGTCTTCCATGCTCCTACTGGTGTGGCCCATTAAACAGCACTTAAAACATTCCACTGCTTTCCTAACCAAAAATTGCAAAGTACAGATTCCTCCAAACAAAAGCATGGTCTGGCCTCTCACAGCATCACTCCAGTTCCTGATACCAACTTCTGTCTTAGTTAGGGTGTTATTGCTGTGAAGAGACACCATGACCACAACAATTTTTTTTTTTTTTTGGTTTTCGATACAGGGTTTCTGTGTGTAGCTTTGCACCTTTCCTGGAACTCACTTGTAGCCCAGACAGGCCTCAAACTCACAGAGATCTGACTGCCTCTGCCTCCCAAGTGCTGGAATTAAAGGGATGCGCCACCACCACCCGGCCACAACAATTCTTATAAAGGAAAACATTTAATTGGGACTGGTTTACAGTTTCAGAGGTTTGGTCCATTACTGTCATGGCAGGACATGGCAGCATGCAGGCAGACATGGTGCTGGAGAGTTCTACACCCAGATCAGCAGGAAGCAGGAAGTGAATGTTGCACTAGACTTGCCTGAGCATTTAAGAGCTCAAAGCCTACCCTCTAGTGACACACTTCCTCCAACAAAGTCACACCTACTCCAACAAGGCCACACTTTCTAATAGTGCTACCCCCTATGGGCCTTTGGAGGGGGCATTTTTATTTAAACCACCACACTCAGGGTGGGGTTGAGGTTTCAGAAGCTCAATCAAGGCCCAGAGACTCGCTTCCTGCTGCCTGCCAGTCCAGATTTAGTACTTTCAGCTCCTTCTCCAGCACCATGTCTGCCTGTGTGCTGCCATGATTCCCACCATGACTATAAAGGACTAAACCTCTGAACCTGTATCGAGCTCCAGTTAAACTTTTCCCTTCATAAGAGTTGCTGTGGTCATGGTGTCTCTTCACAGCAATAGAAACCCTAACTAAGACACCAACAAAGTCCAACTTGGTGAATCAATGAGTTTTATTGGGGTTACTTAGAGGAATATGGGTGAGAGGTTACTTACAGGAGCAGAAATAGCTCAAAGACAACTGCATCACCAAGGCCCATCCCAGCATGGGTGACATCTCACAAAGCTGGGAACACGGAGCACACTGCACAGCCTGCAGGCAGCTCAACAGATTAGAGAGTGTCCTTTCCAAGTGACTCGGTGGTTCTAAACTTCTTCCAGGCAGAGTAGGCTGGTCTCGGAGTCGTCTTTGAAACTTGGTTCATCTGAGAGTGACTCTCAGTCATCGTTTTTGCTTACTCTGAGAGGGAATAAGTGAATCTGGTCCATTTCAGGGACTTCCTGAAACCATTTTGAATTGTTTCGTTGACCTTCCTGTTTAAAGATGCTCAGTCAGTAAAGTGAGTAAAGTGCTTGGCACAAGCATGAGGACCAAGGTTAGAAAAAGCCGGACATGGGCATGTGCACTCCCATGTCTGTGAAGGCAGAGAAGAGAGAAACGCCAAGGCTTTCTAGTCAGCCGGAACAGCAGAATCAGCAAGACTCAGGTTCAGTGAGAAACCCTGTCTCAAAATACAAGATGGAGAGAGACTGAGGAGATGGTCAATGCTGATCTCTAGTTTTACATGTGCCATTGCACACATGTGCACACCCACAAACACCCACACAGAAGAGGAAGAAGGAAAATGATTCTGACTACAAAGCCCGTGTTAGAGTTTTCAGTGTCTTCATTCAGGCATTTATTCATACCCTTCCTGAGTTCCTTGGATATATTTATATTTTCTTTAGGAAAACTTCCTGGGTGCCATCTAAGCGGTTTTTCTCAGGGAATGTTACTGTGGCAATACTTGTGTTTAGAGGACACATAGAGTCTTGGTTATTCCTGATGTATGTTTGGGCAACTGGAGTTGGGTAGTTTATAGTAGGTTTTGGTGTCGACAGCTGTCTCATCTTTATTGAGTGGGTGTTTGGATCTCTGAAGTTACCCCAACTTGTCAGATTTTGGACCAATCGAATGATGCTTGGGCTATCTTGGAGTCACTCAGTGTGTGAATAGAGTATCATAAGTGTTCCTGGTTTGGCTGTGGCTAGGACCAGCTTCTGTACACAGGAGCAAGCCTTCTCTAGAGTTAGCAGGTTCTTGCTCAAGACCCTCAGGAGTCTGTAGAAAACTCACATCATCCTATAGGTAGAGTCCATACTATGTATATTCCTTAGGTGGCAAGAACCAGAGTGCTAGAGAGATGCTGCCTGGGAGAGGTACACAGAGCTCCACATGGTCCTCAGGTGGTAGAGCTCGGGTCGTGGCTGGGGTGGGGCCAGAGTCCATATTTACGATGACTGTACTCTACAAGATTAAAGTTACAAGATCAGACGAGATGGTGAATGGCTAAGCCATAGTGTCTATTTCTCTCTCTCTTCTCCAACCAATCACATAGTCATCCTCAAAGCCCTGCCTCTCCTCCTTCCTTCCAACGATGACCTCACAAGGCTGCTGCAAGCCATGGGTCAGGCCGGCAACATGCATTTCTGGATCAGATAAGAAAAGGAAGACAGGATGGATTAGACATATGTGGACCCTCGTTTTTCAGAGTTCTAACCTGAGCTCCCCCTTTCTACCTCATTCTTACTACCAGTAGTTATGGGACAGTAATCATTTGTAGAACACACAGTAAATAGTTTGCCCTTGTTCAGAGTTTAAGTTACAAAGTTTATAAAGGAACTCATAAATGAACTGGGCATGGTGGCACACACCTTTAGTCCCAGCATTCGGGAGGCAGAGCCAGGTGGATCTCTGTGAGTTCAAGGCCAGCCTGGTCTACAAAGTGAGTTCCAGGACAGCCAGGGCTATGCAGAGAAACCCAGTCTTGAAAAAACAAAACAAAGCAAACAAGCAAAAAAAGAATTCATAAGTGAATTGAGTGATGACACAATCTGCCAGGAATCGGGCAGGAAATGAGGCCAGAAGCCAGGTCCCCAAAGAGCAGTGCCGACTGGGGACCAATTGCTGGACACAAAAGCCTGTAGGGGACATTTCATACTCGAACCACAACAGCACACAAGGTCTATCTACTTCCTCTGCTCAGATTTCACAAGGCTGCCTGCTGCGAGGTAGGTGCTGAGCATGCCGCCTGCCTTTCCAGAACACGGGGAAGAAGAAGCCAGGACGGATGCTAAAGGCGATGAAGTCCCTGTGAGGGTAGCATGGCCCACTCCTTCTAGGGTCCTCAGCGGTCTGTGAAGCATCTAAGAGTTATTTAGATCTGGGGTAAGGAGGCTGGAGTGTGACCTTTCTGTCCCTTTCACCCACTGGCATCAGGGATGCCAGGAGAGGATATCGATTTCCACACTCTTTCAGCATCCACAGGAAAGTGGAGCACCCATGGCCCCAGTTTGCTAGCAAAGCAGTGTAGGTGCTGGATTGTGGGGAGCAGAAGAAGCACTGAGTGAATGTGTGTTGTTGACATGGAGGAGCCCAAAGCCTTAGACCCACAGAAGCGGCCAAGGCTTCCCCTAGTCAAGTTGAGGGAATGACAAAACCTTCTTCAAGTCCAAGGACCTGTGTTGATGGATCAGTGACCGGTGTGTGCACAAACTGTCACTCCAGCTTCCCTCCCACATGACTGCAAGCTGAGATGTTCCTCTGCAAAGATCTCCCACCAAGCCTGGCTAGGGCCTCCACCCTGTTTGTGTTGTTACCTTGTAGATGCCCTCCATCAGAGGGATCATGGCGCCCCCGATCCTAGCTTTTCCATACATATTTCTATGTCTGTCTTTTCTTCATTCCCTCATCACACCAGTCATGTTTTCAGGACCAAGCCATGCAGGTCACAGAGATGGAGGTTGGAATAAAACTCGCTGAGAATCAACATGATCAAAACAGAAAAGAAACATCAAGAAATGGTGGTATGGCATTGGCATCAATGCCGCACCAACTTTTTGTAAAAGTTTTAAAATATCAAACTGCCAATTACATCACTTGGTTGCTTCAGAATAGTCTATGAATGTAATTAATCATTGAATGAAATATGCACCTTCTGGGGTTGGCAGTATGGTAGGCTGAGTTATTATGGGCCCTCTCCCTCACCCAAGACACACAATTACCATAACTTAATGTCAAATAAATGAACAAGAATCCAATGACAGCAAAGTTCGAGAAAGGAAGAAACTGAAAGTTCTCCTTTAAATCTAAGTATGTTGCCTTGTGCTCCGTCTGAATACACGTGGAGTCCACTAGAGACAGCACAGCAAAGTTAGGAGAAATTCTCTACAGTAGATTCCAGAACCAGGAAGTGCCCATGAAAACCAAAACCACACTAGAAAGTCTTTAAAAACTATACTCACCTTGGAACCAAGCCAAGGGAAACCGAATCAGAAGGAAGGAAGGAAGAAAGAGGGAAAGAGAAAGAAGGCAAACCATCAATATCAGCAATGAAAAGGGTGACATCACAGTAAAATTTCCAGACTATAAAAAGAGCATGAGGAAATACTACCAAAAAAATCATTGCATATTAATTTGATGAATGAAATGAAAGAATTCTTAAAAAAAAATACTAAGAACCAAAATGTAATTAAGAGAGATCCACAGATGAACCATCCAGTTGAGCAGCTAAAATCTATCAAGAAAGATCCATAAGTGAAACATCTTATTGAGCAGCTAAAAATCTATCAAGAGAGATCCATAGATAAATGTAACTGAAGTTTCTGTCCTGCCTGGTCCTGCAGCCATTCAGTTCCATATAAACACACAGAGGCTTATATTAATTACAAACTGTTGGCCTATTGCTCAGGCTTATCATTAATTAGCTCTTACACTTAAATTAACCCATAATTCTTGTCTATGTTCAGCCATGTGGCTTGTACCTTTTCTTAGTCCAGCATTCTCATCTTACTTCCTCTGCATCTGGCTGGTGACTCCATCTCTGCCTTTCCTCTTCCCAGCCTTCTCTTAGTCTGGTCGCCCCACCTACACTTCCTGCCTGGCTACTGGCCAATCAGCATTTTATTAAACCAATAGGAGTAACAAATCTTTACAGTGTACAAGAGCATTATCCCACAGCAGATGAACCATCCTATTGAGCAGCTAAAGTCTATCAAGAGAGAGCCAGAGATGAACCATCCAGTTGAGCAGCTAAAATCTATCCAGAGAAATCCATAGATGAACCATCCTATTGAGCAGCTAAAATCTATCCAGAGAAATCTATAAATGAATCATCCTACTGAGTAGCTAAAGTCTATCAAGAGAGACATAGCTGAACCATCCTATTGAGCAACTAAAATCTATCAAGAGATCCATGGATGAACCATTCTATTCAGGAGTTAAAATCTATCAAGAGACCCATGGAAGAACCATCCTATTGAGCAGCTAAAATCTATCAAGAGATTCATGGATGAACCATCCTATTGAGCAGCTAAAATCTATCAAGAGATTCATGGATGAACCATCCTATTGAGCAGCTAAGATCTACTAAATATAGAAAATGACTGAAAGCTTTCCAGTAAAACAAATTCCAAAACCAGATGGTAGGCTTAAAAAAGTTTTATTTCTTGGAAATTTCATACATGTATACTATTTATTGTTATCATAGTCACCCTCTTCTACCTCTCCAGTTCCTCCTAGAAACTCCCTCCCATCATGTCTCTCTACCAATCCCACATCCTCTTTTCATGGCCATTTAGTCCACTCTGTGTCATCTGTGTGTTGATGGGTGTAGGTAAGTCAACAAGCACAGGCAGCTACCACAGGCAACTGTCCTAAAGAAAAACGACTCTCCCCATCTGCAGGATTCAGTTGTCAAAGCTCTTGAATTTTGAATGGCTCGATCTTGTGCAGGTCTTGTGCAGGCAACAAAAGCTACCATTCAGCTCATAAGTGTTAATAAAATAGCAAAAACTTACTTCTGATTAATTTATGAAGCCAATCAGACAGTGATACAAGAAAACTACTGACCAAGATCCCTTATTATCATAGATCTAAAAATGCTCAACAAAACATTCACAAATGAAATTTTATTATATATGAAATAATTTATCACAGCTCACAGGGTTTCTCTCAGAAAAGAAAGGTGTTTTCCCATGTCAAAAACAATCAGTGCAACCCACTGTATTACAAACTAAACAAGAAAAGCCACATAATTGTACCAAACAGTGCAGAAAAAAACCAACATCCATTTATAACATTTTTTAGTGAAAGGAAGAAACCTCTCAGCAAATTAAAAATAAAACTCTTTTCTCTAACGTGATGAAAGGTACATAAAAGGCATCTAGACACGATGGCATTTGCCTAGAGTCTTCCTGTGCAGGAGGTTGAGGCAAGAAGGATTGAGAATTTGAGACCAACCTATGCTTCATGAATCCTTGTCTCAAAAAACTAAATATATATTGAAGAATAAAATGTAGTAACTCATATTATCCCATACTAAGTTGTGTTTTATGCTATAGCAATCAAGACACTGGTAAGAGATGAAAGACTAAACACATAGAATATTCAGAAATAGAGCAACATGAATCTAGTTGATCAATTTTGGACAAGTGTACAAAGTCAATTCAGTGCATAAAGGAGAGCCTTTGCAAACAGATGGAGGTGCAATGGTTGGATCTCCATATTCAAAACTTAAGCCTCCACCTGACTCTACTGCAAGTATTAGTCCCCCAAATTAGTCAGCCCTCTCCCACATAAAATTCAGAAGAAACACAGGGAAGCTCTTTACACCTTTGGGTTAAAGAGTTCTTTTAAAAGTTCATAAACTGGGCCTTATCAAAACTAAAATACAGTGTTCGATACTAAGCATCATCAGGAAGTAAGGAGACACATCATAGACTAGGAAACAGCATTGCATTCTACATCACAGAGATGACAAAGTGACTGTTCACAGAATATGAAAAACTTGGAGGAATCAGCAAAAAGAAAACAATTACATCATTTTTTTTCTGTGTTACTTGGGAAACTAATTTTTTAAGTGTAAACAATATATAGGATTAGGACTGCAGTTCAGTTGGCAAAGTCATTGATCTAGCCCTGAGCTTGACACTTGACAAACTGCACATGGCACCACACCTGTGATCTCAGCACTTGGAAGGTAGTGAGACAGGAGGATCAGAAGTCCAAGGTTATCACTGGTCACACAGAGGGTTCAAGGCTAGTCTGGGCTACACACACACACACACAAACACACACACACAAACACACACACACAAACACACACACACACACAAACACGCACACACACAAACACGCACACACACAAACACACACACACAAACACACACACACACACACAAACACACGCACACACAAACACACACACACACAGGCACTTCACCAAAGAAAAATATATGGCTACCAAATGAACACACAAACACTAGCATTAAACATCTTGGAAGCAAATTAAAGCCACATTGAGATGGCCACCACGCATCTGTTATCACTGGAGAGGCTATGGGAGAAAGTCAAGCACAAGACCTGCCAGAGATCATGAGTTTGACGCCAGGCTGGGGACCTCAGCAAGACCCACCTCCAGATAAAATGAAACAAAACAAAATTAGGGTAGAGGAAACTGGCTAGAAGGCTCAGTGAGTAGACACACTTGCAAGAGACAGGCTCAACAACCTGAGTCTGAAGCCCAGATCTCACAAGGTGACAGGAGAGAGCTAACTCCTTCCCAAGACAAAACAAAAATAAACACAATAAGATGTAAGTGCTGAAGAGATGGCTCAGCAGTTAAGAGCACTTGCTACTCTTACAGAGGTGGTACACAGACACACATACAGGCAAAACACACATGCACATAACATAAATAAATCTAAAATATTTTAAGTCAGTAAAATATAAAAGGAGAGGTTGGGAGCATAGCTCAGTAATAGCGACTGCCTCATATATGCGAAGCCTTAGGTTCAACTCCTAGTATAAAAAAGAAAAGAAAATGAACACCCACAGGCAAACAATATGGCGTGGCGCTCACAGAGGCACCTCATGTGGTGCTGATGGAAACGCAGTAAGCAGGGCGGGGGACGGCACAGCGGCAAAGCCCTTGCTGCACAAACACGATGATCCAAGCTCATAGTCACAGCACCCGCATGAAGAGCCAGCCGTGGTGGGATGGCACCTTTAACCTCAGCACTGGGGAGATAGGCAGATCCCCAGAAGCTCTCTGGCCAGCCTTCTAGTCAAATTGGTGAGCTCCAGGTTCATTGAGGGACCCTGTGTGGTGGTATTATGTTCCAAAATACTGTGCACCCTAATAAATTTATCTGGGGTCAGAGACAGAACAGCCACTAGATACAAAGGCTAGAAAATGGTGGCACACACGCCTTTAATCCTAGCATTCCAGAGGCAGAAATCCCTCTGGATCTCTGTGAGTTCAAGGACACATTGGAAACAGCCAGGCATGGTGACACACACCTTTAATCCCAGAAAGTGATCCTTTAATCCCAGGGAGTGGTGGCAGATAGCAGAAAGGTGTATAAGGCGTGAGGACCAGGAACTAGAAGCATTTGGCTGGTTAAGCATTTGGCTGGTTAAGCTTTCAGGCTTTCGAGCAGCACAGTTCAGCTGAGAGCCATTTGGAGATGAGGATTCAGAAGCTTCCAGTCTGAGGAAACAGGATCAGCTGAGGAACTGGCGAGGTGAGGTGGCTGTGGCCTGTTCTGTCTCTCTGATCTTCCAGCATTCACCCCAATACCTGGCTCAGGTTTGATTTTATTAATAAGAACTTTTAAGATTCATGCTACAACCCTGTTTCAAAAAATAGGGACAATGATTGAGGACGTCAGACACTGACTTCTGGCATGCACAGCTATGCGTTCATGTACAAACACCACATCTACACCAAGGGAAAGGGAGGGAGAGGGGGAGAGGGGAGGGAGGGACGGGGAGAGGAGGAAAGCAAAGCAATATGGTATGGCCACTCTGGAAAAGTTGACTTTTTTTCTTTTCTGAGAAGAGGTTCTGGTATTTGTGAGAAGAGGTTCTGGTGCTATGGAGACTTAAGCAAGGCCTAGATCTAGGAAAAGAGGAGAGAAGCCCAAACATGGAAGCATGTGTGTCAAGGATCACTTAGGCTTTTGGCTCCCGTCACTGGAGAAAGCCCACACCCAGTGACTGGCCCAGGGAATCCAAGGTCTTGGTCTCCGCTTCAAAATATACAACTTGATGTGGGCACTTTAGTAGAGCACCGGACCAGTTAATCTATTATGGCTGAAGTACAGCTCCACTTCCCAGGGCCAGATCCACCCTCTCCTCACCCTACCCCTGGATTCCTGCTTGGTGAGACAATCTTCTTTCTGATGCTGATGAGCATGTTTGCACACTCACAAGAGCTGATACAAGTTCATGAGCCTGCGGCCCAGTGGGTCCGCTGAAGGTTGATGATCCCTAAGAAGCTGTGTAGAAAAACTGTCAAAATATAAAATTTCTGCCCACGAGGCCTAAACTTCCAGGAGTGAGGCAGAGCAAGGGCCAGATTAGCAAAACTTGTGTGTTTTCAGAACAGATTAAACATCAAAATGCATAGAAGAGACCCAAAAAATTTCTTCCTAAAACTTCTTGTTTAGTTCTTATTTTTAATGCTTTCCTACTGAGAATAAACTATGAAGCCGAGGAAGCTGGTCTTGACTCAGAGAAAGAACATTAAAGAGCATAAGAAAGAACTGAAGAGTTGGACGACGGACAAAGGAGTGGAACAGTTTAGTGGGATCTTTTTTCCCGGAGTACGACTTAAATATGGAAGCCTGAGGGGAAGAGCAGAAAGTTTTGGATAAAGGCTAAGGGTGCAGGAAGACTCGGGCTAGCAAAGGGATTCTGCAGTCAGCCAGAGGCTGATTCAGGAGCTGCCATCTGCTCCTAGGACTGGGCTATTTCAGTGATGTTCAAAGCACAAGGCGATGTCACCAGATGAGGTCTGGATTAAACCAAAAACCTTCGGGTCCGTGAAAACTAGAAAAATGACTGAAGTGCAGAGCGTGATCAGATCTGTGCGTCTCACTGGGAAAAACAAACAAAAACAAAAGCTCACCCTTGCTTGCAGTGTGGTTCTTGTCCTGTATACAAAAAATAAATCAGCAAAAGAAAACAGATGATTTTTAAATGATAGAGTGATGCCTTCAGTTAACAACTGATAAATGTTCAGTACTTAAGGGAAGTCGGAGAAAGTAAAGGTGTAATGGGATGATTCCAGTCAGAACACAGCCAGAATGAAGTCAAGAACAGTGGGTAAATATTGCCTAAAAGAAGTATGTTTTACACATGAAATTTAAAAGCAGTGGGTATCATGATTCTGAGGGAAAGAATATGAAGATGTAACAGACAGAAGCATTGCCCTTCCAAAGAGTTCTACGGAAGAGATGAGAAGACTGCTGGAGATGAGCTGAAGCATTTGCTAAGATGTAACCCCTAAAATAAATGCAGTTAGAAAGCTGGGCACGGGGCTGGAGAGATGGTTTAGCAGGCAAGAGCACTGACTGCTCTTCCAAAGGACCCGGGTTCCAGAGGACCAGACACCCACGTGGTGCACAGGCATACAGGCAGGCAAAACACCCACACACAAAAAATGAATAATCTCTTTTAAATCTGGAGTGATGGCTCATATTTATAATTCCAGCACTGAGGAGACAGAAATGTGAGGAGCCCTGGGCCCTGCTGTCCAGTATCCTTACCTAATCCCTGAGCTTTAGGCCAATGAGAAATCCTGTCTCAAAAGCAAGGTGACGGGCAGCTATGGTAGCAAAGGCCTTTAATCTCCGCACTCGGGAGGCTGAGACAGGCAGACCTGTATGAGTTTGAGACCAGTCTACATGGTATATGGTCCACATGGTGAGCTACAGGCCTTCTAGAGCTACATGGTAAGACCCTGTCTCAAAAACAAAACAAGGTTAGGCCGGTGAGAAAGCTCAGCGGCTGAGAGCGCTCTGCTCTGGCACACCATCTGGGTTTAGTTCCCAGCAACCACGGCCGTTTGGACCCTTCGTAGAGCTTAACTCTCCTTCTAAGAGTGACCAGGGTCACTGCTTGTTGCATTGGAAGGCGTTGTGCGTTGTGGCTTCTTCCTCGATCTCTCTTGTTGGGTCACATGATCTACTCTGTGAAGGAAGCTCACACCATTTGTAACTCCAGTTCCAAGGAACCTGACGCCCTCTTCTGGCTTCTGTGGACATTGCATTGCACATGGTACACATACACGCACACACACACACACACACACAAATAAAAATAAATAATGGTAATAATAAATAAATTGTAATAAATAAATAAAAGTAGTTGCTCCTGAGAAATGATACCTGAGGTTGGCCTCTTCCCTTCACAGACATACCTACACAAACACTACACACCTACACAAACACTGCACACCTACACAAAAAAGCGCACACAAAAGCAGTTAAAATGGGAGCACAGAGGTTTGCAAGCTTAATAAATTTTCATGGAGTAAATAAACAGTCAAATAAAACTGAAAGCAGGTGTGATTACCCACCAAAGTGAGAGGGGGTTGAGGAGAATGTCTACAACAATTGTAAAGAACTGTGAAAAGTCGAGGTTTTAACCTTACTTGAGAGCTGACGTGCTAGCCTGCAACGCTCTTAGGGTCCCATATCAGAGACAAAAGTCCTAGTCACTGACAGCAGAGCAAGTCAGAGCAGCATCACTTGGCGTCCATGACTCTTACCCTCCAAGCAGAAGGGCCCAGGTGGATCTCACAGCTGCAGGAGGTTTGAGACACAGCAGAGGAACACTGAACGTCACAGCCCCAGTCCTTTATAAAGGGCATCAGCAGAACAGGTGGTGTCTCCTGAGAAGATATTTCAAAATGCAAGAGTTGGCTGAAGCATGGTCTCCCAAAAAGTGGAGGATAGAATAAACATGTGGAAAAATAAGAATTAAAACAGAGAGGAGCACAAGGGAGATAAAATAGGCCAGGAACAATACAGGATGTCTACAGAAAAGGCAGCAAAACGTATTATGACCCGAAGGTCTGGACATTTGAAATGAGGGCAGAAAAGAAAAAGGCAAATGAGAAAAGCGAAACTGACCATTCTGTATCCTTCATGTGCCGATGCGTAATTATATGGCCCCCAATGTAGTGCTTTGAAACAATGTAATATTCTACAATGTTTCTGGTGAGCCCTCATGAGCCGTTCTGGCTCAGGGTCTTCCGAGAGGTCGCAGGCTAGTTGTTGGTGGCTACTGTCAGCCCATCGCTTGCCCAGAACTGGACCACTTTCAAACTGGTCCTGCACTCTCACACCAGCAATGGAACACTAACTTTGGGATTTAGCAGACCTTAGTTCCTTATCACAAAGTCCTTTCCCAAAGGCCAGGTGGTCCTCTGGATAGGCAAGCTGACTTCGCCCAGCACAGATCATGTGACCCAACCAGAGAAATCAAGGAAGAAGCCACAATGCACAACTTTCTAAGGCAATGAGTCAGTGAACCCTGGTCACTGACAGAAGGAGAATTAAGCTCCACAAAGGGTATGAAGGCCTTCTGGAAATATTTTCAAATCACTACACACTTTGTAAGTTTGAGCACCTGTCAAACTGGCCACAGACGGTGTCAGCGATGAGCAACAGTGATGTCGTGCTTGTAAGACAGGGCGGAGGGAGAGGAGAATGCCCTCCAACTGCAGGTTTCTGTTTCTGTTGGAGCTTGTCTTCGTGCTATTTTGTAGCTCATTATCCGACCACCAGGACCTTTTACTACACAGGAAGATGTGGTTGTGTCTGTCTTATTCTGATTAGAGCAGGGGTCCTCAACCTGTGGGTTACAACCCCTTGGGCACTGTACATCAGCTACCTTGCATATCAGATATTTACATTGTGATTCATAACAGTAGCAAGATTACAGTTATGAAGTAGCAACAAAATAATCTTTTGGTTGGGGGTCACCACAAGATGAGGAACTGTGTTAAAGGGTCACAGCCTTAGGAAGGTCCAGGACCACCGGATTAGCTAGCAAAGCCCACAGCTCTCCTGCCGAGGCGAGGGGAAATATCCGTCTAGGTGCTAAGGAAGAAATGGTGTTGCTCTCTAGCCAAGATCATCATCCCAAGGCTACCCTCAGCCCCTTTCATGGGGTTCTTGTGGTGGAGGGGAAGAGCCATTGAGTCTTATGAGCAAAACTCAATTTTCTCCACCAAGTCACCCCTTTCTAACTTTTAGCTTTATGGCTAGGCAGCACCATGGCACTCAGGTTGACAGTTCTGCAAATTGCTCAGGCCATGTAATCAGTGAATAAGGTAAAGTCAAAGGTACCAAATAGGGCCTCTTTCTCAGTATGTGTTGTCACGTACAAAATAATAGAGGCTGAATGCACATAGTCACACTGAGAAAATGGGAGGGAGTTTCGAGGGAGACATTTGAGATATGGCATTTGGGATTTAGAGAGTCCATGCAGGTAGAAGACAAGGGGGTAAAGACTAACAGGCATCTGGTTTGGGAAATTTTGTAGCTCATGGAGGTGACTGGGTAGTTTCAGATTGCCCAGGACCTTCTCTGGTTTTGTACTGAATGACCAGTATCTTAGGAAGCACCCTATCCAGGACAATCTGTCGATTTGAGTACTGTATGATATTAAGAAGAGTCATTTATTTAGTGGGTACGGGAGATGAAACATGCCTGCTGTGGGAATGAATTCCAGCCTGAGGAGGCTGGATTTAAGATAACTGTGAGAGATTCAAGAGAAATTAGTTGTGAGCCTGACTGAGAGGCGAGAGCTGGATGTGGAGAGCCACAGTTACCAAAGGAGAAAGGGTGTTGTGGAGGCGGTCAACGTCTCCAGGGAGCCTATTCTAACTCCAAAGAAAAGAGGTTGAGAATTAAAATAAGGATTAAAAAAATAATGAAAAAGTGGGGAAGTACACACAGAGAAGAAGGGAATCCATCAAGAGAGGCAGAGCAAACAGAAAAGTGGAAGGAGGAAATAATGGTTGTCCCAGAAGCCAAAGAAAGGATATTTTCAGAAGACCAAAGGAAGGGTGAAAATGTCAAATGCCTCAGAGAGAAGTCCACGGGGTCCAGAAATTGGGTCTATTTCCCATGGTGATGGCAAACTGGTAGTTTTAGAAATAAGTGCTCTGGCTGTAAAGAAAGCTGGAAGTCCAGTCACAGTTAAGAGAGAAGTTCACGGCCGGCAGACACCTGCCCGCCTGACCCCCTGAGCTGAGGCAGAAGGACAGTGAATCACCGTGTCCAATCTGGTCTCGATGCTCAGGCACCCAAAGCCATTCAGCCTTCACTGACAGCTTTATTTTCTAAGACAACTAGCATTATTTTCAAGAAAAGTAAATATATTCCAAGTAGCAGACATACTTGCTCCCATCTAACCTACACTGTAGCCCAACGAAGAATATTTACAAAGATATCATTTTATCCCTTTCCATTTCTTTCATTTCTAAAATGTTTATAATGATAAAACCAGTTTTTGTCAACACACTCTATTCCTATGTTTGCCTGGCCTTGGAGGTTGTTCAGTATCTTTGGATCATGAATCTCTACAGTCCACTTTGGTTCCCAGAGGTCAAATGAGGGTGCCTTCAATTGTGTTATTCTTTTCTGGGGTATAATAACCCCCAATGACTCCATACCAGCTTCCCAGCTAAGGAAACGGATACTCCGTTCTCTCTAAAAGCAAGAATAAGGCCTTCAAATATCTGTAGCCCTGGGGTGTCGTCCCTGCAGTCTCTGCAAGGCAACTGCCTGATTATTGTTTTGTGTGGTGACTTTGGTCTGCCTACTAAGTGACCAGTTCTGGATGCCAGAAAGCAAGCATCACATTCTTCTCTCCCCTGTAGCTTGTCACAGACTGTGGACACCATAGGCCTCTGTTACTATTTAATGACTGACTCCTCGTACTCAGAGACCAGACGATGAACAGAGTACGCATGTGCCCTGTCCGTAACGGTCCCCATGTGTTCCTGGCTGGAATACCATATTACCAATGTCTCTCCAAGTCATTTCACTGCCCATGGAATTGTTTATACACTGGAGGAATGGACAGGCACAAAAACAAATGTGTGTGACAGTGCTTCTGAAACGTTGAATGAACAAATGCCCCAAACCAAGCTGATGTCACCACAAGGAACTTACTATAAAAAAATTATTGTGAACTATATTTTCACAGTTACATAAGCTCCTGAATTCTTTGTCCCTCTGATATTGATAGGAGTGGTCATACTGAATCCCAACTCACCCAGAGCTCCAACTCTCAGATATGGTACACAAATGAGCCACTAATGAAACAATCAGCCTCCCTCCCTCTCTCTCTCTCTCTCTCTCTCTCTCTCTCTCTCTCTCTCTCTCTCTCTCCCTGCATTACTCATATGGAAAACAAAATCCAGAGTTATCAATTCTCCTGCAAGACGTGCAGGTCTAGGCTTGTATAGCTCTGATTTCTGCTAACTGGCCGCCGCCTAGCATTTTCACACCTTTCTTTATACTAAATGGTTAGAACCGATCACTCTACCAGAAGCTGTCAGTGATGAATCTTCATTTAAAACTTGCAATTAAGACATGTAGAAATAGAATTGAAATTTAAAATATTAATTTCCTTCCATGCATATTGGTAAACTCTTGCAGACAGATGGCCCTTTGTACAATTCCACACGTATAAATGCCTGTTGAGATCATTAAAAGTGTTTTATTCCATTTGTCATATGCAACCAGCACACTTCTGGCCTGGACAACTCTTTGGATAATTAACTAGATATTTGGTAAGTATTTTAGATTGCTCATCTAACTTGGCAAAAGCTGTTTGCTAAAGAAAACTTTGGGGCGGGGGAGAAAAACACGCAGTTTTGCTAATAAATAGTTCTCAGAAATACCAGCTCCCAATTTGCTGCTTGTACACAATGGGCCAGTTAGAACTTGTATGGTGATCCAATTTGCCACAGCTCTTGTTTGTAGTCTTTGTGGAGCCGCTGTGTGAGCACAGTGGGGGCCGCTCCAGCGTATCCCCTGAGTCAATCAGTGGGCTTTTGTTTCCTGCTGGTCAAAAATATCAGGTGGCTTCAAGAGTCTAATTATCAATGAAAAATTAAATTCAATAGAGAAATGTAGCCACAAGCACCCATCCCCTCACCCTACCTGTGCCCTCACCGCCCCAGGCATAGGATGGAGTATCAACTTATTCCTTATGATTTCAAAGAGGCAGCAAGAAAAAAAGACACTGACCTAGGGAAGCACACAGAAGAATCAATTTTTACTTACATACCTTTCTCTTTTCTTAGTGGAGAAACAGTAATTACCATGAATGTTCTGGAAATTAGCAAACAGTAGGAGTTTCCTCTAAGAATTGTTAGGCCAACATTGCTTCAGACGAAATCCTGGCCATAGTGTCCATCTAAATTCAGTAAACAAAAGAACTCACTCTTAGCAACCTTTCCTATGCCATACCACTGTTCAAAAAAAAAAGTTAAAGGAAAAAGAAAATGAAGGGAAGCTTCCCCAGGTGCTCAAATCCCCCAGATATGGGTCCATCAAACATTAGGGTGTTTTTGTTTTAATTTATGTATTTGTGGGAGAGAGCACCCAGCCATAGCATACATGTGGAGGTGAGGATTATTGTGAAGGTTGGTTCTCTCCTACTATCTGAGTCCCAAGATAGTACTCAGGTGGTAGCACGCACCCTTACCCCGACCATCTCACCGGCGCAGCTGTATTTTGTCACTGAGGCCACCAGCCCACAAATAATGACACAGAGACTTATTATTATTAATTATGAACTCTTGGCCATTAGCTTAGGCTTGTCCCGCTAGCTCTTATAACTTAAATTAATCTACTTTTATTAATCAACATTCTTCCATGTGGCTCATTCACCTCTACTCTATACCATATGTCCGACCTCTTCAGTGTCTCCCTGGCATAACCTGGGCACCTAGATTCCTCCTACTCTTCCTCTCCCTCCCTGGAAATCCCGCCTATCCTCTCTTGCCTAGCTATTGGCCATTCAGCTCTTTATTACACCAATCACAGCAATATATCTTCATATGATATAAAAATATCCCACAACACACAAGCCCTATACACTAGTTTTAAATTTCATCATAAATAATACAGTTGATTAACAAATACCACTGCAGAGTAACACATTCCTCCAAAAGAGAGAATCAACGTTTGATATCATCCTTGGGTTAAATATCTACACAACTCAATTTTCTCTATGGATTCAGAGGTATAAAGAGTCTTGGAGACTGTAGAGATGGCTCAGCAGTTAAGAGCACTTGCTCTTCCAGACCCAGAGTTCAGTTCCCAGCACCAACATGATGGCTAACAACCATCCTGGAATCTTTCCAGGAGATCTAACATATTCTGGTAGCATCAGACATGTACATGTTGCACCTATCCACATGAGTTAAAACACTTATAAAAGAAAATAAATAAAAACTTGGGCCAGGTATAGTAGCTCATGCCTTTAATCTCAGCACTTGGGAAGCAGAGGCAGGTGGATCCATGAGTTCCAGGACAGCCAGGCTATGGAGAGAAATCCTGTCTGAAAAACACCAACAAACAAACAAACAAGTAAATAAATCTCTTGAATATATGTTAGATAATAGATTAGACTAGAAATCCCTCCAGTTCAGGAAAACAATAATACAGTGCCTGTTACTGTTTTTAAAAATCACAAAGAATCAATAACTAAAATTTAAACTTGTCCAAAGCCACTTAGGAAACCCAATAGAAGAATACAACTGTGGTGATATTGTGTTCTCCAAAATATTGTGTACCCTAATAAACTTACCTGGGGTCAGAGAATAGAAAAGCCACTAGATACTTAGGCTAGAAAATGGTGGCACTCACGCCTTTAATCCTAGCATTCCAGAGGCAGAAATCCATCTAGGATCTCTGTGAGTTCAAGGCCACATTGGAAACAGCCAGGCATGGTGACACACGCCTTTAATCCCAGGGAGTGGTGGTAGAAAGCAGAAAGATATATAAGGCGTGAGGACCAGAAACTAGAAGCATTTTGGCTGGTTAAGCATTTGGCTGGTTAAGCTTTCAGGCTTTCGAGCAGCAGTTCAGCTGAAATTCATTCTGGACGAGGACTCAGAGGTTTCCAGTCTGAGGAAACAGGACCAGCTGAGAAGTTGGCCAGGTGAGGTTAGCTGTGGCTTGTTCTGTCTCTCTGATCTTCCAGTGTTCACCCTAATAACTGGCCTCAGGTTTGATTTTATTAATAAGAACTTTTAAGATTCCTGCTACATACAACAATTGAAGAAAAAAGATAATTTTATAATATAAGAATGTGTGCATTTTCTTTTTTAAGTTTTAAACGAAATGTTCTATCTTTTCAGATATAGGCATCCAAAAACATAAATTTATTATATTCATGAAATTTTGAAAATAAAACTCTGTTTCTAGAAATATATTATTAAAACTACTTTTTAGAGTATTATTTTGACAATTATATATTACATAACTAAGGATTAGGCAATCTTCGAACACAGCATTTCTAGGAAAGATGAGCACTTATGGGTGCCTTTGGCTTTACAGCCTTATGTAAACTTTGTTAATTTCTTTAGCATGCATAGCGGCATCAAAGTCAGAGTTGGTAACTCAATGATCAATCCTTACAAATGGACCTAAGGTCAACCTCCAACAGGTAAAAATGATATAACTCAAGTAAATAGTAATGTAAATTTGATAAAATGTTTAAGTTTATTTCAGACCAAAGCAGATGAATGACTGTTTCTTCTGTGTTGGTATATCTCTGTTAAAACTGGCTTAACTGAGCACAAGTGACTTTTTCCAATCTCATTCTTTATCTCACATGTCCTAGCAATAAAATAATCTACTATTAACAGGTGGTAGATGGAGTGAGGCATGAGGGTGTACATCCTTAACCCCAGACATACATATATGCAGTCAAAACACTCATAAAATAAAATAAGCAGAAACTTGGGCCAGTCTTTCTGGTGCACGCCTTTAATCCCAGCACTCAGGAGGCAGAGGCAGGTGGATTTCTGAGTTTGAGCCCAGCCTGGTCTATAAAGTGAGTTCCAGGACAGCCAGAGCTGAAAAAAATCTAAAAAAAGCTACACACATACACACAAAATGTAGCACACATTAAAATTTTAGCAGCAGAGTTTTTCAAGTGAAATATAAGATAGAGATAAACGTGTTATGCAAATGCATCTCAGGTTTTATGCTCTTCCAAACACCCATACACCCGGAACTTTCTGGAAAAAGAGCTGGACATGCTACTTAAAAACTGCATCGTGTATTTTACACCGTAAATTATTAAAAGACTTAATGCACAATGCAGTAGAAAGAAAGCAGGCAAATTACAGAATAATTTAACGTTGCAAAGAAACAAAGTAACTTGCAGGACATTAAACACTCCATTCTGACGCAGAATGCCTGAAGCCAAAGCAATTAAAGCTGCAGAATATTGCTGGCTGACAGGAGGCATGTGTAAATTTGTCATTCACTGGCAAAGGTTTGTTCCAATCACTGGGAATGCTCACAGTACAGCAATCCATGTAGCACAAACTGTTTTAGTGAAGTCCTATAACACAGTACTTACCTATCACTTAGGTGTTTGGTAATTATCCATAGTCAATTTTTGATTTAATAAGAGTCCTCTGTGGAATGGATTTAAGATGGAGGATTAGTTTTTGACATATTATGAATATGTGTATTTAGTTCTTATATGTAAAGTATCATTTTTTAACATGCCCTATAGCTACAAAGGAAAATGCATGTTAAAATTTGTAATTATGTTCCACTTGGTTATGTCTTTTAGGGCCCCTCAAAACGCCTACCTTTGCTTATTGCATCTACTCTCCAGAAACAGAGTCTAACGGTGCCATGCTGAATCCAGCCAGTGACCTGATTTGTCCCAGTTTAGAAAGAGTGATATTCTCCCACAGGAGGTGGGAGGGGAAGCACAGTAATCCCCCAATGCACTGTTGCTATGGGAGAGAAGACACCTGCTGAGATTTAAAGTCACAAAATATTCGGGTGGTTGAGAAAATGGGTAGGCCCTCCCTGCACTGCCAAATCCCAAAGACTCTCCTTGCCAGGACCCAGGGTTATTCACCACTGCCAAGAAATGCTGGACGGACCCTGAGCAGCAGCGGGCGGTGAGGAAACAAGACGTTCTTTAATATTCTCCATCAAAGTCCTTCAGTTATCCTCTCAGATTAGAGGAACCAACAGTAACTTAGGTCCAAGAGGGCATTTAAAAACACCAAACATTAATTTATAGTAGGACAAATAATCGAAATGGTTGTTGGATGTTAATTCCTATATTTAAAACATTTCACTAATATGGTTAACGTTCCTAAAGCATCTCATTCTAGCTCTCTTATTTTGCCTGTTTTGGGGGGTTATTTGTTTGTTTGTTTGTTTGTTTGTTTGTTTGTTTGTTTTTAGGATTTGGTTTCTGGCTCATAAGACTTCACCGCTCCACAGCTCTAATTTTCCTTGCAAAGACAATGTGTTCAGTTTTCTTGTCTGCTTCAAAAAACATGGGCTCAGTCGCTAGCCTATGTTTGAGAGAAAGTCATGGCTAATCACAGCATGCATGTGATAAATAAGCTGGACAGGAAGGTCCTGACCCACCAAATGCTAGATGTTGTTCATAAGCTTTGTGTTGATAACCCAACCAATCACTCTACACAAAACCTAGTAGACTCCAATGCGTTAGACACTTAAAGTTATACGCACAAGTACCAACAGTGGGAAAAAATAACCTGCTCTAGAGTTCAGTCCTGATATCTTCCTGCATAGCCTGCCAATTAAGAATACTAGTGACATGAGCTTGTAGAACATTTGTTCAGCATCTCTGCAGGGCTTCACAGGGGGTTTAAAATGTGTTCTGTAAATCCTCAAAAGGAGGAAAATAGACAAACAATCTAATGTAGCACGCAGAGAAGCATACAAGTATTAAATAGAGATTGAACAGATAAAGAATGAGAGGGCAGCAGTGGAAGCAGAGTGGGTGAGGCAGAGAGAGTGGGAAGTGGTGGGCGATGCCCTAATTTGCTCAAGTACCACCTGGTGTATTCATGCTGTCTGTCTGTCTGCATGCCTGCCTGTCTGCCTACCCACCCACCTACCTACCTACACTTTCTTGCTGCCTACAACTAATAATTTCCCCATGGCTCTGAGAAGGCTTGACTCTGCTGACACTAAGAAAGGATGTCCACACAACCATGGTAGGATCCACTTAATTACTGGAGTCATGACTGTTTAGAAATGGGACAGATGGCCTTAATGTTCATGTGCCAGCAAAACAATACCTAAGTTGAAAAAATGGTCACATAGTTCAATGTTTCAAAAACAATAGATGTGAATCCTAGCCATGCTTAATGTGACTAGATCCCAGTGGCCTAAGAAAAGAACTGAAGTAATTTTCAAATCATCTCAACCTTTGGACAAATTATCACCTTTGATCTTTTTTCCTTCTGGAAGTTTAAAAATATTCTAATGCCCTTTCCCCATACCTTAATGTACCAGAGAGCTGAAACGTGGCTTCTTTGCTATGGGCATGCTGTATCTGCAAAGCACAATATTAATCCCATTTGTACCATGAAAAATACAGGCCTCCTGAGTTTCATTCCCCTGTGAATTATGAGCCATGCAGATACTCTGGAGAGAGTCGGTGCGTCTCTAAGATTCCTGCTTTGTTTGTTTTCAAAATTTCCCTCAAATATCTTGATGCATAAACTATTTAGGAAATTTGAAGTCCCCCTATGAAATATCTTAAATACAGTTTTTCAAAACATTCTAGACACTTTTCATATCCACAAATTATGTACTAGGTTCATCATGTAAAGTTATATTAACTCTATTTTGTCCTCTGGAAGGAAAGTCTACTTATTACAGTCAGATCCCTTTGGCGAGTGGCTAAAATATCCAATTAATAGGTTTTAAACCATCAGACAGAATTTGTTAGAGAATAATGAAAATGTGTTGTCATTACATTCTTAGTCTCCACGTGTGTGTTTCGGGTGCAATTCATTATAACTTATTTTAGCTGTTCTGTTTTCTAATTCTTCATATTCACATCTTTTCAACAAAATAATAATACATAAATAATATCTGACAAGACGCTGCAGATGTTGCTCTGTTGGTATGCTTCAGTTCTCCAAGAGTCTTCAAGCACGGGTGTTGTAAAATGCTAAGAGCGTCTGAACATGAGAGTTCTCCTTGAGAAAGCATCACATTCTCCCTTCCACTGCACACATCACAGATTCCAGTCAACAATGCATTAAGCAACACAGAGCAGTGGTACCAAGACTTCTAGCAAAAATTGGTTGCTAAATGTAGCTTCATTTTGAAAGTCATTGTTTTCATTAGCAGTGTCCTCCAACAAGCTTGTTCGATAATACCATTAACCATGAAATCTTGACGCATCTGTTTACTCTCTGAATTATACCTATTAAATTACTAACTCAATTTCTTTCCCTGGTTGTCATTACCCTGCTAGAAATAGCCTTAATAAGCTGACGGCCTTGCTGTTCCTCTTCTAGGCCTATACAGCTGCCTGGATTTACTCATCAGTACAATTTAGACTACAATTTTCCATGGAAAACGGAAAATTGTTTTTCCTTGACATCTGCTCACTCTTTATTTTGTAGGCATGGTTTTAGAAAGTTAAGAACTTGGGAGGAGGTTATTCCATGAGTTCCTCTACTCACTAAACATCAATAACAACAAAGTTAAACCATTGCAGACCTACAGGAAAAGACAGATGGACAACTAACTCAAGAGTAAGCTGGTGTCATACTGTTAGGGCAGCTTTAGCAGCTGCTCTTCCCACTGAAACCTACTACACAAGACCAACTGAAAGTCAGAATCAGTGTTTAAAACTTTTACTCCATCATCACCATGACCAACGCTAGTAATAAATATACATTGTGCCCCTAGGATTTTCAAACCAAGTGACTAGAATATCTGGAATGGCACCCATCAAGGCACCCATGTCACCTGTAAACATCATTTGCATGGGTTGTTTTCCACTCACCTGTGACTTTGTGTTTACTTATATCAATTTTTTGAGTACTGACCTTTTTTGAGTAACTGACCTAGAGATTAGGGACAAAAGGAGGTGTTCCTATAACTTGTGTGTGTATATATATAAAATATACTCATAAACTTTGCATAGTGAAGGTACTTTTAGGTACTAATCCACTAGTTAGTTATGATCCAAAGTGTGTGTAGAGTAATGGTCATGACATAAATCTAGAATTAGAAAGCAGCTGAGGGGAAGGGAGGGAAGGCGTTTTGCTTTAAGATTGCATCATCAACGATCCGTTGCCTTGTTCCCTGACTATTCCATAAGGAAAACGTCTCGTCTTGATAAAGAAAACATCATTAAGTGCTTTCAACATGAAGACTGATGTCTCTCATCCTAGAATGAGATAGGGAAGGAATTTTCAAAGGTAAACTATCAGCTGAAAATCTGTTATGTGCATACTGTGTACTCACAGGATGCCGAAAACTTTTCCCGCTGAGGAAGTACTCAAAGCTTCACAACATGGATGCTGAGGTGCAAAGCAGGGCTAAGATTCCAGCACAGTGAACTGCAACAGACACCACTAATCAGGTTTGGGTTGGGTTGGGCTTAGTGTTTTTGTTTTTTGTTTTTTGTTTTTTGTTTTTTGTTTTCTTTAAACCAGGTTTCTCTGTGTAGCCCTGGCTGTCCTGAAACTTGCTATGTAGACTAGGCTGGCCTTGAACTCATAGAGATCCACTTGCCTCTGCCTCCCTGAGTGCTGAGATTAAAGGCGTGCACCACCACATCCAGCTACTAATCAGGTTTTTAAAAACCTAGAATTCATGAGTATTGAATCAAGTTCTCACACAATGTCAGGATCAGACTCTCATGTACATTCTCTTTCATATAGCTACAAAGGGGCTAATCTTAGTGGACCAGGAGCCAATCACTGCACTGAATGCTGGGAATGTGAAATAAGCAGACAGAGGTCACTAATTACAGTTATCAGTGTTTCCTATGGACCATGTACGCAGCCAAAGGACTCATCTTTCCTGAAGTTGGTGCTTCAAACACACAAGGTTATGGTAGCCCACAAATTCTGTTCTTTCAATGTCCTTCCTGGGTGGTGGTGGCACACTTGGGAGACAGAAGCAGGTGGATCTCTGTGAGTTCAAGGCCAGCCTGGTCTATAGAGTGAGTTTCAGGACATCCAGGGATACACAGAGAAACCTTGTCTCAAAATACGCCCCCAAAAGTGTCCTTCCTACATAGTACCCCACAATATTGTCTGTAGAACAATCTTGAAACTCCAATATTCACTCCACTCTTGGGCCCCTATCATGCCAATATGCTCCTAGTAAAAAATAACATTCGTCAACTTAAAAAAGAAAAAGAAGAGATGATGTGTCTATTCCATAGTCCACCTAAATAAGTGTAAATGGCCCTATGTTTTGGCCAACAAGGAACCACGTAACTGTGGGATTCTATATTCAGGGCAAACTAAGCCAAAGTAGTAGGGGAGCAGGCCAGTCAACGTGGTGCTGCGGGTCAAGACTACACACCCTTGTTTTAGGCCGATGGCCCCTGTTTCTGAGGACTGTGCTGTTCTGAAGAACATTGTCTGTAGATATTCCAAACCATGAAACGAGAATTTTGATGCAGATGTAACTCTAGAACATTACAGAAAATGCAAACAAATTCAAATTAATCTTTCTTGGAAAATGTTTTCAATTTAAAGAAAACCTATGGTAAAGACTTCTTTGGCTTTCACACGTTCACTATTCATATCTAGAGTAGAAACTCCAACAAACACAAAGGGTGATTATGAATCTTACACACCATAGGAAGCCATTCTATAGTTAATAGGATCCTCAACCTCCAAAAACTGGGCTTTATAAAAGTCATAAATCTGGCTGTCCTAAAACGCGTCTAAAGGCAAAACCCAGACTGTGGTAGAAGAGGGAATGCTGTGTTGTACTGGACACCACAGCATCATGTCTCCTAGGCTGGTTTCCTCCTGCTCTTCGATTTGGGGAGGCACTTCATTATGGGCTCATAACATAAACGTTCATCACAAGATAATTGAAAGATATGGACTCTATACTAAAAGCTGAAAATCATGATTTGATCTTTTAAACACCGCCCACCCCCAACTGTGCTAGAAGCTGGCTCATTCTTGATTTTTACAGTTTTGTTCTAGTTACTGCAGTGAGGAACTGATATTTCAAAATCATCCAACAGAATCTTCAAATCAGAATTTCATGAGGAAATCAGACCCGAGCATTGTAGCATTTTTTTTAAAACATCTAAAGGGCTGTTGAAGTTTCTTGGCCATTGAAATCCTTCTATTCATCAGGGCCTTGTATGATATTTATATAGGGTAATAAGGGTAAGTGCAGACACACAAATCAGTACAAACTTGTCTATATGGAAGGAGTGTCTCTGTTTGCATATGGATATTCATGGAAATTAGGGGAAAGAGTCAAAACTAAATAAATATTTAATATTTCAGCACCTGTCATATAGGTTCTCGTGTGTGTGTGCATTACTAATATTGACTAGCAGCGCTACCGCCACTCTAACCAACTTCATTAAAGAATAAAAGAAAAGTAATAAGTCATTTCACACTCTGTCTGACCACTATACAATAATAGCAAGATTTCATGCAAGGGGACAACATTATGCCCATCTGCAATCACAGTCTCTTTGCAAAAATCTCAATTCACACTTCACATGCAGCTAACCTTGTTACCATCCCTTCCCAAACCCATCAGAGTTGCAGCTGCGCATCTTCAGAGCCCGACGTCTTAAAATTCATCATTTTGGCACCTTGGCATCACTATAGGTCAAGACAGAGAACCCAACCAAGAATAATTAAAGGGCACCCAGGTGTTCAGTTTACTTATCTAAAGCCTTTCCTTTTACATATGTGATTTGCCCTGTGTACTATCTCTTTCATATTTTAAGATGTGTGCCACGTGATTATTTTACAGGGGATGAGACCTGGAACAATACATCTCAGACTTTTTTTTTTTTTTACAAGTGTAGTTCTTTGTAGTTGAAATTTGAACAAGAGGCGTGATAATGAGTAGGTTGAGGGAAGGAAAGGTGTTATCTCATTAAGGTAATTACTAAGACATCCCCACCATTATATCGGTTTGAAAATGTGGCAATTAAAGTAGCCTACATGGGCTCCTGGAGACAAGAGAACAAGACAGTTCGCCTGGAACTTCTATGGTGCGGTTAATGTGTGTCACGCAAATGAAAGGCTACACTACTGCTGTTTAATTCTTTTACTCAATTCCCCACCCCCACACTCAAATTTCTTTGTAGGTTATAGTTCTTTTTTTTTCTCCTTAATCTGAATTTAGTTCTTACCAAGTGTTTCAGGTTAAAAAAAAAAAAAAAAAAAGCCCTGGAAGATAAAGCTTCTACTTACCTACAGAAAAGTCAGAAAACACATTCACATGCACACTAACACACATGCATGCACACGCACACACATGCACACACACACACACACACACACACACACACACACACACACACACACACACACACACGAGTGCATACACTGAGGCACACTGGGCAGTGAAGTGCTCCCTTTGTTGGGAGGCAGCTGGCCGCCTTTCCCCCTCTGTAGATACCTGCTCTGCTGAGGGGCTAACACATTTAAGGCCAAAGTTGGGAAGGTCTAAGATATATGTTTGGAAAAAAAAACTGTCTCAAAAACACAAACAAAAAAGGAAAGGAAGGGAGGAGGGAAGGAAGAAAGGAAGGAAGGAAATAAGGAAGGAAGGAAAGAAGGAAGGAAGGAAGGAAGGAAGGAAGGAAGGAAGGAAGAAAAGAAGGAAGGAAGGAAGGAAGGGGTAAGGTTGTTTTCCTCTACTTGCTCACAGCCTGCCCCAGCTGACTTGGAGGATCCCTATCCAAGCAGGCTAAATTTGTGTTACCCACGGCAACCTCCTCGGTCACTGACCTCCCTCTGGAGCTGCTCCTCTTCCTCTGCCCTAATCAAGACCAATAAAAAAAAGTTGTACACATAGTGTTTGCTTTCAGGGCTAGGAATTTATAGTTCAGTGGTAGAGTGCCTGCCTAGCATGCAAGAGGTCCTCAGTCCAATCCCCAGCACCACTTAAAAACTAAAATCTTGTTTTTATGCTCACCAAACTACTATTTATCTCAAATTAAGAAAACAATTCAGAACCAAGGAGAGGGTTCAGTCTGTGACCTGCAGTGGGAAGAGATGACCAACCAATTCCAACACATTCATTTCTGACCTCTGCATGTGTGCTGTGGCACATGAGTGCACATACAGAGATCGATGTATAGATGGATGGATGGATGATAGATAGATAGATAGATAGATAGATAGATAGATAGATAGATGATAGAGACAGACATGATAGATAGATAGATGATAGATAGATATAGACAGACAGATGATAGATAGATAGATAGATAGATAGATAGATAGATAGATAGATGATAGATTGATAGATATAGATAGACAGATAGATGATAGATGATAGAGAGATGGTGGATAGATAGATGATAGATAGATAGAAGAATCAATGATGATAGATAGAAGATCAAAATTTAAGGAAAACAATTTAAATGCCCAGCAATAAAGCTGGAGGTGGCTAGGTGGTGGAGCACCTACTTAACATGTGAAAAACCCTAAGCTGGACCTTCAGTGCTACAACAAATCAAATAATGTCCATTAGTAGAAGAATGGGTAACACAATTCATGGGAAGGAATATAATATACCAGTTATCATACAGACGTGGAGTTTTAAAGAATATGGAAAAGTACTTTAATATGGAAAACACAAAAGTTGAAATATGTACAACTGTATATAATGCACAGTAAACAAAACCTAGAAATAATAAGCCAAATGCTGGAAATGGCTTTCTCAAGTGTCTTCCAGTGTCTAAAGTGTCTTTTCCAGTATCCCAAGAATTTTCATATAGACATGCATTACCTTTCACAATATGGAGTTACTTTGAAGTTTTTACACAGAGTCTCCATTCCTCTGTGGTAGGTAGACATAGTCCACGTGGAGTTGACCTCAGGGGTCATTGGAATCCTGCAGCTTCTTCTTTTGTCTTTCCTGTCTATCCTTGGGGACTGAGGTGGAGGAGAGGACAAGAGTCGAGCGGGGGGGGGGGGGGGGGGGGGACAGACAGACGGACGGACACTACTAAGGAAATACATTATAGAAAGGCCTGATGCTTCCGGTTGGTATTCAATCAGAGAGCTTGAGGTTCTTTCCAGTTCTGAGATCAGGTCAAGATCAGTTCCGCTTACAAACCATCTGTTGGATATATCCTTTTGCCAAATTTCTGAGCAGAACCGAGTAATAGCCATGAGATGATTGATGCCTGTAAAACATCTTGCCAAGTAAAGGGCTCCTTCCTGAGGTGCTTGGGATGGAGGTGGGGGAGTCGTGTTTTGAATAGTTGCTGGTTTTTCAAAAGTTTGATCCAAAAGTTAATTAGTAATAAGATCCAATAAACTTTTAAACTTAACTCTCTTCTCTCTCTCTCCCTCCTCCCGTCTCTCTCCTCTCTCTCTCTCTCCCTTCTCTCTCCTCTCTCTCTCTCCCTTCTCTCTCCTCTCCCTCATCCTCTCTCTCCTCTCCTCTCCTCTCCTCTCCTCTCCTCTCCTCTCCTCTCCTCTCCTCTCCTCTCCTCTCCTCTCTCTCTCTCTCTCTCTCTCTCTCTCTCTCTCTCTCTCTCTCTCTCTCTCTCTCTCCTCCCCCCCCTCTTCAGGGATGTTTAACCTGTCATCTTTGCTCTCGTGAAAACACCCCACACATCCGCAATAGCAAACTTAAAATCAGGACAAAATCGAGCAGGAAAATGGAGAACAAAACAGACCTACTGGGCCTCAATTTCCAATTAATCTCCTAGCAGGTCTTTTTCCTGGGCTCTCCAGCGTTTCCCATATCTGCTTCCAGTCCCAGGAATGAAAGCAGCCATTACTGCAGTCTTAAATTAGGTGGGAAGGGCAATGCTACCCTAATAAGCGTCTTTGTGGGTGTACTTTGGGTATGTGAAAATAATTGAGCCTTTACAGGGATGATGAGGCCCCAGAGAAGGCAGATGGTACATGCAACTTGCGTGACGGCATCTTCTGGGCACTGGAGGGAGCAAAGGATTTTAAACAAAATATGAAAGAGTGAGAGGGGGAAACAGTGAACGAAAGTTGGGGCCTCGTTTCTGCAGTCTAGGACATCTGGGTAGCCTCTTCCCCGCGGACTTAAACAAACGGAGCAAAAAGAAAGAAATCCTGCCACCCGCACGAAGGAGGCTGTAACTGCGCTCTGATTGGACAGGGCTAAGGTGGGCGGGACGAGCACAGCCTCCAGCCCAAGGGGATACACAGGCAGAGGTGGAAAGAACCTGCCTTTTGGTAGTTAAAACCTAGAGATCCACGGGAACGGCGAAAACGTGGACTGCCAGAAATTTCACTGGCAAAGAAAAGGTTAGGCGCGTCAGTTTGTGCTGTGTGTGAGATTTTGGCCCAATCTTCCCTTCACAGCGAGGAAAGAAGTGACACTCTCTACTCACATATGTGACGACACAGCAGTTCACTCAAAGCCAGTGAGGACACGGATGTCCCTTTAAAATGACACAACTTAACAAGCTTCCACTAATAAACTTTGTGGAAAATAGGGCACATGAGGAAGTAATGCGTTCAAGTAACCAAGGTCCTGAAACGCCCTGCTTTCAATGGGAAACCGTTCATACTGAGGCGCAAACCTTTCCCTTAGACCTACAAAGACCCAGCTTGCAGGAGGCAAACGTTAGCCCAAGAAGTTGAGAAACATGTTTAGTGGTTTCACCAAGCATTATTTTCATCTCGTGAGTAATATCAGGGTAATTTTTAATTCAAATTAGACATATTAGCAAGTCCATTTAATACTAAGCCATTACCAGTCTATTCACTGAGCAGGAAATCTGGCCTATATGAAAGAGACCTGCCATGGGACTCTCGTATTTGAAAACTGTCCCGGACAGTTTGGCTGCTCCGTGGTATTGTGGGAAGCACAGTCTTCCAGGCCATTTCCTAACACTCAGACAACCGTGTTTAGAACAGTTACCTTCCACCAGGGCACCCCAGTTTTGTGGCTTAAGAATGCACCACCAGTGGTATTATAAGTTCCGGTCCTTTCCTGTAGAGATGTCTAATTGAGGCTTTTTGGCACCTCTTCCTACAGGCCTCACAGACTCTGGGGAAAACTCTGATCCCCAACGATGCCTGAACCCACAAACGTGGATAATTCACACTCCTAAAAACCCACTCGGTTCCTAATTTCCATTAACGTTTCTAGCCCTCTAACCCAGCCAGGAAAACAAGAAGGGAGCCAGAACGTTGAAGAAATTGACTCCAAAAACTGGAGAAAAATTTTCATCTTCATGCAGTTCTGAGCCTTTAGGAAGAGTGAGGCAGGAGGTGGGTCTGGATGCAGATAGCGGCAAAGCTTGTTTTATTATCTTCACAGGAGATGGAGATGCTCTTTATTCCCTCCACAACTCACAAAGGGGACAGAAGGTCGCTGCTCTGTAGGCCATCCCGACGACTGCTCCTGAAAAATGTCTGGATTTTTGACCGAGGTCTATCTATAGGTGCCCTTCCTAGACAGGCCATTCTGAAACTCATCTGTCACCTCTGTCACCAACACAGGAGCTTACAGACTGCCAGACAGCCGGGAGGCCAGGCAAGCACAGAGACCCGGCGCCGAGGCGCCAGCGCCTGGTGCGTCCCGCGCGGCCCGCGGGTGTGGCACGTGGCCATCCCCTGCCACGGGCAGCACCGAGGACCACAGCCCGGTTTTTGCAAATCAAGTTCAACCTCGCGGTCGCGACGACGCCGTCTTCCTCTCTGGGACTCCCATCCACGGTCTCGGGGCCGCGAAGAGTCGTGAGCACGCGGGGAGGGAGAAGCGCTGCAGATCCCCGGCCCCGCGCGGCGCGACCTGCAGAGCAGCCTCCTCCGGAGTGCTTGTTCTCTCCTGGCTCGCAGCCACCGAGGCCACGCGCGCGCCCGCGACCGAAGCAGGAAGGGCCGCAGAGGCCGGTTCCACGCGAGTCCTCGCAGCAGCCCGGGCGCAGAGGCTTCGGAGCTGCAGACCTCGGGCCCGGCTCCTCCCGGGCCGCCTTCCGTGAAGAACTTCCTGAGTGGGGGCGGAGGGCTGGTTAAGAGTTGATCTGTGGTAGAGCGCTACTTACCCCCAGATCTTTGGGGTTTTGAATCACTTTATTGATCTGAAGATTGTGTTCTTTGGAATGTGACCCTGTTTGGACTTAGGGTTAATCAGGAAACGCTGCCGGGGAGGGCTCTTTGTAATCACCTCCGGACCTCCCTCTCGTGCGGCACACTCCCCGCACCCCACCCCACCCCACCCCACCCTACCCCACCCTCCGCGCTAGCCTGGGCTGGGCCAGGAACCGCCTGTGTCGGCCTCCAGCTCCACTGCGCCGACCTGGGAGCTGTCTGTGGTGCTAGGAGGGAGAAGCTGGGAGAGCCGCCACGAGGAGGGACAGACAAGAAGTAGAGAGGAGACAGAATGGCGGCGACCCAGCAAAGCTCAAAATGACACAGGTCTTCACGTTCAGCTAGAGGGAAGCTAGGCGAAGGTCTCTTCTGACTTTTCCCATCTCCCCAAGATAATGGGACTGATTTTCCAGTGCAAAGAGCCAGTGACACCTCCCTCTCTGGCAGCACAGCCCTGGAGCCCACCCACTCACCATCACCCAGCCCACACACTTACTCTCATCCAGTCGGGAGTATACCGTTTTAGAGGCGACTTGGAGAGGTGCTGGGCACTGGGCCCCAACTCAAAAAAAAAAAAAAAAAAAAAAAAAAAAAAAGACAGGAGTGGTAAAGATGACCGGACTCCCCTCAAGAAAGTAGGCCTGAACAAAGACTACGTGGGAGAATGGAGATGTCTGAAGAAGTTGGTCCAGAGTCTATCAGGTCAGCCCTGGAGAAGGCCCCACTCACCCATGAGCCCACATCTTTCCGTGGTCAGGAGCCAGGGCACAGGGCAGGCCAGCTTTCCCCCAGGAAGGGTTCCAAGCTGCAGAGGAAAAGCCTGTCACATCTGCTCCTGAGCAGCCTGTGAGTGGTGAAAAATCAGGCCTTGTTTTCCAACATGCTGACTTCAAGACCTGTCTGGCTTTTTCAGAACCTAGGCAGAGTCCTTCCAGTGTATTGGTGGTAACCTCAAGGTCTAACGAGCACTAAAGTTTCCCTAGCCCTGGGAAGGGCTTTCCCTAATATTTTTAGAAAGTTAAAAATATAACAAACCAAACTGCTCCCAGGCTGCCTTGTTTAAGGGATAGGGGTTGGAGCAAAAGCTCCTGAAGGGCTGCCCAGGCAGGAGGCAGGTTGTGAGTGGGAGGAGGGGGTAGACTTTAAGGGAAAGCTGTTTTTGCAGCAACACAGGAAATTGGCTAATTTGCCTCTGTGTGGGCTTTCTTTTGAGGGGAGGGAGAAAAAAATAAATTGATACAGGGAGGTAAATCTATTTGCTGGGGCTGGAGCCAAGCAGCAAGTGTTACTTTGCAATTTGTTGAAAATGGCTTAGCTGGGTTGCAAGAACTGGCTGCTGGCCAGACACTTTCCCTTCTCTCCTAACAAGTAGATTTCCGATCTGTGGGTCTGCACTGCGTTTGCTCTGGCTGGTCTCAAGGCCAGCTAGCCTTAGGGATGTGGACCTCTGCGGGGTTTTGAGCATCCTTCTGAAACAAGT
This sequence comes from Peromyscus californicus insignis, assembly GCF_007827085.1. Taxonomy (NCBI): domain Eukaryota; kingdom Metazoa; phylum Chordata; class Mammalia; order Rodentia; family Cricetidae; genus Peromyscus; species Peromyscus californicus. The sequence goes on from NW_026294424.1 coordinate 96,828,189, forward strand.
TCTTTTTCCTGTGTTCTGATGGGAAGCAAAGAATGTCACCAGGAGTATCTGTTTGTCTAGACTTTATTTAATCAGTCCAGAGACCAGTCATAGTTTGCCCTTCAGACAGGAGGGCAAGTGGGGAAAGTCAAGGGGTGCAGCTCCCAGTGGTGGCCACTCGAGGAAGCCCTTCACTAGCTAAGTCTCCTGTGAGAAAGACACATTAGCTTGCTCCCTGCTTCTCACCCATTAGCCATCACCCCACCCCAAGCCTAACTGGGCAGGCACAGAAGCACAAAGGGACCCCGTGTACAGGAAAGAACCGGTTTCGTACTTGACTTCTAAGCAGTCATTTGGGGACTTTGAGTCTTAGGGCACCTGCAAAGGTCTCCTCTGCAGCAAAGCTAAAGGAGAGAAAAGAACTCTGGTACCCAACTTTCTTCCTGGGTCAGCTCCTCTTGCAACACCCCATCTAATGATCACAGAACAGCAAGTAGCCGAAACCAAAACAAATGTAGAAAAGAAGGATGGACACTTTCAACCCCGTGGTTTAAGAAATTCGAGAAACTCGACTATGAACAAAGGTGAACTTGCGGGGATTTGATGTGTGGAGGACAATCGCTAACAGCAGCGGAGTCCAAGTTCAGGCTGACACTGGTAGCCAGTGGGTGCCAGTGCGCACGAAGGCCTTGCCTAGGTGTGTACGTTCGCTCCTCCATTCCCCTCCCCACCCAGGATAACTCTCTATGTGGATTCTGTCCACACATGAAATGTGTGCTTTCCTCGGGCCCCTTCTTGGCCCTGAGCTTACCAAACCCAGGTCCAGAGTGAACAGGGCCATTTAGCATCCTCAATCCTTAGAAAATGCTTCTGTGGGCCTAGTCAAATCCTCATAAACTATTGAAACTTGATGTTTAAAAAATCCAACCAAAGCTAAGATGGAACAGGAGTCTGCTGAGTACCAGGCACTGGGCCTATCCAGAGTAGTGTCCTATTCCCCACCAAGCCCAGCTGTCTGAGTTCGTCCCCCGTCCCCCGACCCCCCCCCCCCGCCCCCCCCCCCCCCCCCCCCCCCCCGCTCAGCAGGCAAAAAATTATAAGGGCCAGCCCAGTCTCTTGTTAGATTCATAAAAAGACCAAGACCATTTCGATTCGATTGATGAGCTGGAGGGAAATCTGCAAGCCACTCCCTAATTAGCCACGGTCTGATCGAGGCGCCGGAGGCAATTTCCTCCTTGCTCTCACCTCCTGCCTCCCTTCCTCCTTCCCACCCTCTTCAGTTCACATTCCCACATCACTACATTTTTTAAAACCTTTTTTAAAAGCAAAGCTTAAATCATCAAGCGAAGTCGGAGGCCAGGTCTGGATGTGGATTAGCTGTGCCTCTGGTCTCTTTGTCAGAGCCCTGGGACAGAGCTGAGGCTGGAGGTGAGCGGGTGCTGGTGTGGCGGGCCAGTTCTCCCCGATGCGGAGGAAGTGACCCGACCCCAAACAGGAGCAGGAACAGCTCTATAGCTGTGCCCAGACTGCCTCTCATCCCTACAGTTTTCCTTCATGAAATCATTAATTCTGGGCTGGGTAAAGAGTCAGCCCTGGGCACCTGCAGCCTAAAATCAAGCTCTGGCTCTGGTGCACACACACACACACACACACACACACACACACACACACACACACTAAGAAAGCCCGAAAGGGCCTTCTCTACACGCTGGGCAGGGCCTTTCATTTTGAGTGCCAGCCCTTCCAGAAGCACAGATAAAAAGACTTGGCAAGCTTGTCTCAACTAGAGTTTGACGTCGTATTCCCGCTCCGCAGATCCAAGCACAGCGAACTCATTAGGGCGAGCCACTAGGTGAGGGGCTGGGGGGCTGGAAGGTCGCCGTTGGGGACTAAGAAGGCAAGGATCAAAGCAGCGACAAGGGTTTGTTAGCGGGGTACTCGGCGTCCCCCGGGGCGCCCTAATTGCTCGGCCGGCAGCCTCCCGCTCGCAGGCTGTCCGGCTGAGCAAGCGCCCAGCCGCGGGCGGCTGAACAGCTGCAAGGCCGGCCTAGTGTCCGCCTGCCGCCCGGCTCCTGCTGGCTGCGCTGGCCGGTGCTCGGGACACTCACAGCCTCGGGAACAGCGCTGGAAGGGGAGGGGCAGACCGAAGAATCACCACACACCGGGACAGCAGGGGAAGTCGGTTGCCTGTTAGCGAGCACCATCAGTCCACAAACAAGTATTCGTTCTGTAAAGCATCGCATTAAAAGGCGGGCACTACACGTCGTCCATATAGCTCAGAAGAGGCAAGCATCCAGAATGGAGGGTCTCTCTACAAGCCAGCCCAAAGTCGACATACTTTGTGGAGTACTACTGAAGGGGGATTTTCTGCGCCCAAGTCACACGTTTCATCATCAGCAAATTTAAGTAAAATCAGCTCCCTGGGATTTCATCGCTTGTTAAAAAAAGATAAACTTTATTTTTGTAATTTTCAATCACAAAAAAATCTATACTTTTGTCTAAGCATTTATTTTACTGAATCAAAAAGACATGAAAAGAAAAATCATGTTTTTACTGACGTATATAAGTGACTCTGTTTTGGACAACATATAATAAATATGATATATCACTTATCACTCAGTCTTTCAAATGTACAATTTTTTTCATATTATGTAGCATGCCACTTTTCCAAAAGAAAAAAAGCTCATGAGAAATCAGTGCAAAGTTCTCCGACACCCTCCTCTGCCCTGAGGCAGAACGGTGCATGTCCAGGGTGCCACCTTCTGCCTGGGGTGAACTTCAGGCTGTCTGTCCAGCAACAATTCTCTCCATGCCCTCCTCTCATCCCTTCTTAGCCCTCCCCCCTCCCTCCCTTCTTCTGCGCGTCCCTAAAGTCATTTTTGTTAAAAAAGAGAACTCGAGGGTTTGTTTTGGTGGATGTTTTCACTTACTGGTTTCAATCTCAGTGGGGTCAGTATTTTCTCCAGTCACACTGTTGGGGAGTTTT